>NC_138164.1:99285859-100485859 GCF_964165515.1 Mesoplodon bidens
AAAATTCTTATGACTTCTAAACGCAGAAGTTTTAATCCAGCCTGATGTTAGGGAAAAACTCTTGTTGCTTCCAAATTTGAAAAAGGGTGGCAAAAAGATAAAATAATAATATTAATAACAATAATAATGTTAGCTACAATCTACTGAGCACTTACAAGGTGCTAGCACTCTGAAATGTGTATGCATTCGTTCATTCAAGCCTCACAGCAATCCTTACATTGCAGATACTATTATTCCATTCAACAGGTGAGGATACAAGATTTGAGCGCTTAAATTCTTGTGGATGTTTATATAGTGTGATGATTAGTTTTACGTGTCAACTTGGCTATGCTGTAGTGCCCAGATACCTGGTCAAACATCAGTCTAGGTGTTGCTGTAAAAGTATTTTTTAGATGATATTAACATTTAAATCAGTAGAGTTTGAGTCAAGCAGATTAATTCACCACAATGGAGGGAGGGCTCATCTAATCAACTGAAGGTATTAAGAGAAAATAGACTGAGATCCCTGAAGGAAGATAGAATTCTGCCTCCAGACTGCCTGCAGACTTGGGCTGCAATATCAACTCTTCCCTGGGTCTCCAGTCTGCTGGCCTGCCCAGTAGAATTCAGACTTGCCATGCCCCACAATCATATAACCCAATTCCTTAGAGACTCTCTCTCTTTCTCTCCTTGTCTCTCATGTACATGTATATACATATATATATATATATATATATATATATCCTAATGGTTATGTTCCTCTGGAGAACCCTAATACACACATACACATAGTAACTGGAAAAGTTTGAACCTAAACTAAGACAATCTTATTACAAAGCACACCTCAAGGTTTTCTTCAACTCATAAAATTTTCTTTAGCCATTATCATTCTTTATGGGGCCTTGATACTATTGTCTGAAAACTGGCAGTACTATTGGTTTAAAAAGAAAAACATGAGAGGTATTCTATCATTTTCTCCTAAAGAATTTATTTCTGTTGCCCACAGCCTAAATTTAATTAAGCTCAATCAAATGCCTTTGAATCCTGCCCTCCAAACCTATGTGATTTGTCATGTGTTATCTATAGTTATTTAGCTTATCATATGCTCTCTTCCCTAGGCAGGGAGACTTTAGAGAAGACTGCTCTAGCATGTCAAGGCCACTTTGAGATTCAACTGTGGGTACGCGTCTCTTGCAGTATGGGAGAAAAAGTAGGGCTAAGAGGAAGCAAAGCAGTAAAGTAGAAAGAGCAGCCTTTGCAATCAGGCAGATCTGGGTTCATATCTTGACTTTACCACATACATAAAGTTATAACCTTGAGCAAATCACTATAAGTCTCTGAACCTCAATTTCCCTACCTGTAAAATGGGGATAGTCATACCTATCTTGAAACGTTGTTTTGAAAGTCAAGGAAACATGCAAAGTAAAGCACAGTGAAGGTATTTAAGAAGTCATAGTTCTCATCATTAGCAGCACTTCCACCTTAGAATTTAAAGCCTAAAGTCTGCTTCCTAAGCTCACTTATAATCAGACAACTGTTGTTGTTTGACCATAGTTCATTGACATTGCTGTGATCTGAGGTGAAGGCTAAGTCTACAATTATTCCATCTCCTATCTGACTTGGCAGCATGTCACACAGAGTGCTTTAAAAACCCTGGGCTCCCTTTAGAGACCACAAAAAAGAGGGTTAAGGGTGGAATCAAAATCAATTTAGCTTCCGCCTAGGCAGCCTTTTGCTATAATGTTTCTTGAACAACATAATCACTCTGTGGAGCTGATGACAGAGGGCAGCAGAAGAAACAGCCTGGTTTTGATCCAAGCTTGTCTGTCGTATCTAAGCTGGCATTCCAAGGACAACAGTTTCTTTAGCAGTAGGGGTAATACTTGCAGAAATGGTACTGATCAGCCAAGCTCATGTATGCCCTGAACATCTATGTGCCAAGGTCTAGGTTATGCCCAATGTCTATACTTTAATTCTGTAAATAAAGTTTGCATGTTCTCACTAAAAATTAATTCATGGTCCTCATAAAATGTCTGGAAAAATCAAAAAGTAGACAGAAGAACAAAATGTTATTTGTTCTCCGTAATCAAAGACAACTACTGTCAGCATTTCAGTAAATTATTTCTAGTTTTTATTAATTTTGAGCATTGATGAGGTTGTTATACATTCCATTACATATTCAATCATGTAACACCCTAAACAAAGGGTTGGCAAACTACAGCATGCATTGTATGCTCTGGACCACTGCCTGTTCTTTTTTTTTTTTTTTCTATTTTTAAATGGTACAGTTTAGTGGCATTAAGTACATTCACATTGTTGTGCGACCATGACCACCATCATCACCAGAACCTTTTCATCTTCCCAAACTGAGACTCTGACCCTATTGAGCAACAGCTCCCCAGCCCCTGGCACCATCTACTTTCTGTCCCTATGAACTTGACTGCTCTAAGGACCTTACGTAATTAGAATCCTACGGTATTTGTCCTTTTGTGCCAGGCCTGTTTCACTGAGCATAATGTCCCCAAGGCTCATGCATGTTGTGGCAGGTGTCAGAATTTCCTTCCTTTTTAAGGCTGAATAACATTCCCTTGTATGTTCTTATCACATTTTGTTTGTTCATTTGTCTGTCAGTGGACACTTGAGTTGCTTCCGCTTCTTAGCTATTGTGGATAATGCTGTTATGAACATGGGTGTACAAAAAATTGCTTTGAGACCCTGCTTTCAATTCTTTTGGGTATGTACCCAGAGGTGAAATTACTGGATCATGTGGTAGATCTGTTTTTATTTTTGTGAGAAACCTCCATACTGTTTTCTACAGTAGCTGCACCATTTTACCTTCCCACCAACAGGGCGCAAGTGTTCCAATTTCTTCATGTCTCGTCAGTATTCACTGTTTTCTGGGATTTTTTCAATAGTAGCTATCCTTATAGGTGTGAGGTGGTATCTTAGTGTGGTTTTGTTTGCATTTCTCTAGTAATTAGTGATGAACATCTTTCATGTTCTTATTGGCTATTCATGTATCTTCATTGCATAAATGTCCATTCAAGTCCTTTGCCCAGTTTTGAATCAGGTTGGGTTTTTTGTTGAATTTTAGGAGTTTCCTCTATATTCTAGGTATTAATCCCTCATTAGGTATACAATTTGAAGATGTTTTCTTCCATTCCATGGATTGCCTTTTTACCTGCTGATACTGTCTTTTGGTGCACAAAAGTTTAAAATTTTCATGAAATCCAGTTTGTTTTTTCTTTTGTTGCCTGTACCTTTGGTGTCTTATCCAAGAAATCAATGCCAACCCCAGTGTCAGGCAGCTTTTGCCCTATGCTTTTTCCTAAGAGTCTTATAGTATTAGGTCTTTGATCCATTTTAAGTTAATTTTTGTATGGGTGTTTGGTAAGGGCCTCAGTCTGGTAGGAGAGACCAGAGAAGGGGCGGGCGTGGTGGGGAGAGGTGGGGTGCCCGCTGGTGGGCCACGAGGGCCTGAGCTGGCCCGTGAGGAGCAGGCAGGGGTCCCATGCCAGAGCCAGGTGGCGGGCGGGCTCCCCAGGCTGCATGGAGTTGGGTGCAGGGGGTCGTGTGCGGCGCTTGCGAGGACGCGGCCGACGGTGCAGTCTGTTCAGGTGCAGCCCTGCATGGAGGCAGGGGACTGGCCCGCTTGGACCCCATGCCGTGTCACCTGCCCGGGTTAAACTATGTTCCGAGAGAGGGGTCACCACAGGGAGACCCAGCGCCTGGGGGCCTGCTTGTCTCTGGGGGCCCCAGACAACAGGAGGGACCTGCTCTCCTGGGTGATCTTTGTCCCTGTCGCTGATCAGCTGAGGGAGAATTGGCCACTTGGGGCCTGCCTGTACCTGAGACTTTAAGACAGAAAATTGAGAAAAATGGAAATGACAACATGCGGTTCCCCCAGTGTAGCCAGCATCACCTTCAGGAGGCCGGGCACCGGGGGCCCTGGCCAGATGCTGGGCTGGAGCCAGATGTCCGGGGCTGCCGGCCGAGGGCAGGGCCGGGTCATCAGCAGGGACCAGGGAGCAACCACTGGGTCCCTGTCACACATACGTATGGTCCAGGGCAAGTCCCTGGCGGGACTCTTGTCTATAAACCTCTCTTTTTTTTTTTTTTTACAACTTTATTGGAGTATAATTGCTTCACAATGGTGTATTAGTTTCCGCTTTATAACAAAGTGAATCAGTTATACCACTGCCTGTAACTAAAATTTTATTATAACACAGCCATGTCTACTCATTTACATATTGCCTATGGTTGCATCCATACTACAATGGATTGAGAACTGAGTAGTTGACACAGAGACCATACGGTCTGGGAAGCCTAAAATACTTAACTATCTAGACCTTTGCAGAAAAAGTTTATCAACACCAGCCCTAGGCAAATGGTCACTGCATGTATCAACTCTGAGGTGCATTGGAATTCCCACCTCCACTGCATTCTCCGTCTGTCCACATCCTACCCATCTTTCAAGGACCAATACAATCACTGCCACATCAGAAAATCTTCCTCTCATATTCCCAACTGGAAGGCAGCTCTTCCTCTTCTAATCCTCCACAGATCTTGATCCCTATTTTTCTTAATACTGCCTCCATTTCTACCATTTTTTACCTGTACGTGTTTAATAAAATATCTTTTTCTCATCTTCTAGACCATGTTTATTTCACATCACTGAGCTCACTATCTAGCACTTAAACACATAACTCAGTATATAGTTGCTGAACAAAAGTATTAAAATATAGTCCCCAAGCTCCAAGAATGGACAACCTAGTTGAGGGAAATAACACGTCACATTAAAACAACTAAGCATAGTTTGGATATAAGAATTGTTAAGAGAAGGAAGCTATGGGTTGGACTGGTATAATCAGGGAAAGCTTCTTGAAAGAGGAGGAACTGAACTGGGACTAAAAAGGTGATTTTGAACTGCACAGAGAGAGAATACGTGGAAGGCAGCAACAAAGACAGAAGGATGGAAAGTGCACAGCTTTGTTTAACACAGCGAAGAAAGATCTTGACAAGGTGGAGGGTGAGCTCCAGCAGGAGAGCGAAACATACAAAGAGATTGGGTATGAAAAGAAAAAGAAAAAGATTGGGTATGGCCAGAAAAATGTAGGACCTTGCAAAACAATAATACAATCACAAAAAAGGAGCCTGGGCTGAGTTCCCAAAACAGCAATGACCAACCAGCATATGCCTTAGTTGACAGCTTGTTTAGAATTCTACAGTGGAACACTATCAGTTCACTTCTGCACACTCTGCGTCATAATGAGCATCATTTGTAAGCTATTTGAATGAAGCTGGTCCCCAGCTCAGAAATGACGGGAAGGTGAATACAAATCCACTCACCCTGTGGTCTCCCACAGGACTTCATACATAATCTTCTTCATAGCACAAACCATGCACCGTTGTAATTGTCTCTGTTTACATGTTCATATTCTCCACTAGGCATGAACTTCTTCAGGATACCTTAGTCATGGAGTGTTTAATTATAGGAGGAAAAAAGAGCCCAATTTTTTTTTAAGTTTAAGAGAAACTTATCTTAAGGTTGCAGTAGCTTCATATGGACCACAACTTAGGGGAGTACAGGCAGTCCTTTTCAGAACTGTGAAGACTTCAGTCTCTTCCTGCAGTCTGGTGTGTTTCACATCCACCAAGCTCCATACCTTTGGTTCTCCCACTCCTCTGAAACTCACCTTCTTCTCCAAGACAAACCATATTTAATAGATTCCAGAATTCACATTTTCCCAGACTTAACATCTCTATATCACATAAATTTCTTTCTTTTTAAAAAATTATTTTTTTATTGAAGTATATTTGATTTACAATGTTTCTGGTATACAGTAAAGTGATTCAATTATACATATATATCTATTCTTTTTCAGATTATTTTCCATTATAGGCTATTATAAGATATCGAGTATAGTTCTCTGTGGACCTATATACAGTAGGTCCTTGTTGTTTATCTATTTTACATATAGTAGTCAGTATCTGTTAACCCCAAATTCCACATTTATCCCTCCCTCTCCTTTCCCCTTTAGTAACCATAAGTTTGTTTTCTATGTCTGTGAGTCTATTTCTGTTTTGGAAATAAGTTCATTTATATCAATTTTTTTTTAGATTCCGCACATAAGTGATATCAGGTGATATTTGTCTTTTTCTGACTGACTTACTTCACTTAGTATGATCATCTGTAGGCCCATCCATGTTGCTGCAAATGGCATTATTTCATTGTTTTTTATGGCTGAATAATATTCCATTATATATATATATATATATATATATATATATATATATATATATGCGCACCATGTCTTCTTTATGCATTCAGCTGTTGATGGACCTTTAGGTTGCTTCCTTGCCTTGGCTATTGTGAAGAGTGCTGCTATGAACATAGGAATGCATGTATCTTTATGAGTTAGAGTTTTGTCCAGATATATATCCAGGAGTGGGATTTCTGGATCATATGGTAACTCTATTTTTAGTTTTTTAAGGAACCTCCATACTGTTCTCCATAGTGGCTATACAAATTTACTTTCTCACCAACAGTGTAGGAGTGTTCCCTTTTCTCCACACCCTCTCCAGCATTTATTATTTGTAGACTTGCTGATGATGGCCATTCTGACTAGTGTGAGGTGATACCTCATTGTAGTTTTGATTTGTATTTCTCTAATAATTAACAATGTTGAACATTTTTCATGTGCCTACTGGTCATCTGCATGTCTTTGTAGAATTGGTCTATTTAGGTCTTCTGCTCATTTTTTGATTGAGTTGTTTGGTTTTTTTTTGATATTGAGATACATAAGCTGCTTGTATATTTTGGAATTTACCCCCTTGTTGGTCACATCATTTGCAAATATTTTCTCCCATTCTGTAGGTTGTCTTTTTCTCCCATTCTATAGGTTGTCTTTTCATTTAATTTATGGTTCCCTTTGCTGTGCAAAAGCTTTTAAGTTTAATTAGGTCCCCTTTGTTTATTTTTGTCTTCATTTCCATTACTCTAGGAGATGGATCCAAAAAATATTGCTGTGATTTACGTCAAAGAGTGTTCTGCCTATGTTTCCTCTAGGAGTTTTACAGTGTCTGGTCTTACATTTAGGTCTTTAATCCATTTTGAGTTTATTTTTTATACAGTGTTAGAGAATGTTCTAATTTCATTCTTTTACATGTAGCTGTCCAGTTTTCCCAGCACTGTTTATTGAAGAGATTGTCTTTTCTCCATTGTATATTCTTGTCTCCTTCATCATAGATTAATTGACCATAAGTGCGTGGGTTTACTTCTGAGCTTTCTGTCCTGTTTTGTTCATCAAGGTGTCTGTTTTTGTGCCAGTACCATACTATTTTGATTACTGTAGCTTTGTAGTATAGTCTGAAGTCAGGGAGCCTTATTCCTCCAGCTCCATTCTTCTTTCTCAAGATTATTTTGGCTATTCAGGGTCTTTTGTGTTTCCATACAAATTTTTTTAAAATTTTGTTCTAGTCCCATGAAAAATGCCATTCGTAATTTGAGAGGGATTGCACTGAATCTATGGATTGCCTTGGGTAGTATGGTCATTTTAACAATATTAATTCTTCTAATCCAAGAACATGGTATATCTTTCCATCCGTTTGTGTGGTCTTCAATTTTTTTCATCAGCATCTTATAGTTTTCAGAGAACAGGTCTTTTGCCTCCTTAGGTAGGTTTATTCCTGAGTATTTTATTCTTTCTGATGCAATGGTAAATGGGATTGTTTCCTTAATTTCTCCTTCTGCCCTTTCATTGTTGGTATATAGAAATGCAACAGATTTCTGTATATTAATTTTGGATCCTACAAATTTACCAGGTTCATTGATGAGCTCTAGTAGTTTCTGGTGGCACCTTTAGGATTTTCTATGTATAATATCATGTTTTCTGCAAACAGTGACAGTTTTACTTCTTCCTTTCCAATTTGGATTCCTTTTATTTCCTTTTCTTCTCTGACTGCTGTAGCTAGGACTTCCAAAACTATGTTGAATAAAAGTGGCGAGAGTGGGAATCCTTGTCTTGCTTCTGATCTTAAAGGGAATGCTTTCAGCTTTTCACCATTAAGTATGATGTTAGCTGTGGGTCTGTTATATCTCATAAATTTCTTAACTTCCAGTGACATCTGATGCAGTCGGGGCCATGAGTTTGCACGCAGACTTGAGAATGGTACCACTACATTAGAGTAAAATTTTGAAGGCCACAGTAGAGCATCGTTTTTTTTGAAGACATGCTCTATCACCAATGTTGTCAATGGCACAGCACATGATACAATCCAGAAAAGCTAATTTTAAAGAGCTGGACTCTGAATATGAAGTTTTAGGAACATCTTAACAATTTATTTTACTTATATTTCCCTATTTGTGAGAAATAGGGAAAAGAGTTCTTCCAATAAGCATCAAATAAAAATTCTAAATGATGAAAAGCTATCATGTCATAGTGTAAGTGGCAGCTTGTATCTCTCTGAGACATGGACTTATAGTTGACAATGTCTTTCACTTAATGATATTTTCTGTTTCTCTATGACTCCAGGTTAAGAAGGCTCTGGGTTGCCAGGTATTCAAGCCACAATTCAAAATGACATTGAAGTGCAAGCCTAATTCTATCTGATAGGGTCAACCATTTGTTTTACCTTCAAATTCCCAAGAGAGAGAGCACACTTGTCCCAGTTTCAGTCAGATGTCCAACTGACTGAATCAGCCAGAATGAAGGTGAGTAGAACTAGCATGGTTTAGAAAAGGAAAACTTACAAGGACAAGATGGAATGCACAGTCAGGGTGCCCAAAGATGAGGACAGAAGTGGATCTGGACCAGGAACAAAAGTGATCTGCCCCAAGCAGTGGAGAGGTAATATATCAGAACCAGACACTTCTTTTACTTGGTATTATTATTTCGGTTTGGTTTTGGTAAATTGCTAGTAACTCTTTTTGCAAATTAACTATTAGCAGACCACCTGGAGACTTTTTCATAAACTAAATTCTCAACTAATTCTTTGGTTTGATTTAATAGAGCCCTGAGTTTAAACAACTTCAATGTCAGATACTACTTGTTAATTTTCCATACCATGTTCTTCCCTGTACCAAAGAGGCTGAAAGCTTGGAAACTACATTGCTCAGAATCACTTATCAGCAGAGTTCTAGTAAGACTGAGTCATGAATCCAAGAGCCTCATGTGAGATTCAGAAGGGAGAGAAGGTGGAGCCAGTCTTCTCTGACAGTAGGTATAGAAGTCACGTGCAGGTGGCATATGTCAGATGCGGGTTTTGCTGGAGTCTTCCAGCAGTCTCCCTGAGACCCATCCACTTAGAAGCTACAGCCAGGAGAGATAATGGACAGCAGCTTACCCGTAATTTCTGCACTTTCGGATTTCTTGAAAGTCTGGAGTAGCCACACTGACCTCTGCTCCCTAGCCTTTTCAATAGGAGTGTAACCTTCTAATCTCCTTTATTAAATGGTTTCTCACTCAAAATCCTTAAGATGGCTTATGCTATCTTGACTAAACTGCCTGGTACATCCTTTTAAATAGTGGTTCCCAAACTTAAGTGTGCGTAAAATTACTTGGAGGGCTGTGTAAAAATTCAGAGGCAGCAGTTCTGGAATGAGCCCCAAAAGCTGCATTTTTATCAAGCATTCCAGGTGACTCTGATGCAGTGGCCTGAGTCCACAATGAGAAATTTTGCTTTATTTATTTATTTTATTTTTGGCTGTGTTGGGTCTTTGTTTCTGTGCGAGGGCTTTTTCTAGTTGAGGCGAGCGGGGGCTGCTCTTCATGGTGGTGCGCGGGCCTCTCACTATCGCAGCCTCTCTTGTTGTGGAGCGCAGGCTCCAGACGCATAGGCTCAGTAGTTGTGGCTCACGGGCCTAGTTGCTCCGCGGCATGTGGGATCTTCCCAAACCAGGGCTTGAACCCGTGTCCCCCAGACCAGCAGGCAGACTCTCAACCACTGCACCACCAGGGAAGCCCAGAAATGCTTCTTTAATATACAGGTGAGGACCCCTGATCTATGTGGACTCATATTGGAGCATATTCTGATGCCCAGATCAATCACCCCAGGGAGGCAGCACACTTTGCAACCTAGAGGCCAAAACAAAGTTTATTCCTATCTGAAAGTGCTCTCATCATATTCTTCAAATTACTCACTCACCACAAACATGTTATCTCTGAGCAATTACTTATCTATGAGGTGCAATAGAGTTTAAAGATGAAGAGGGCAGGGTTGGACCTGGGATCAAAGCCTGGTTTTGCCACTTATTGGTATATGATGTTAATCAGGTCATAATAACTTACTTATCCATAAACACCTACCTCAGAGCTGATCATTACATATATAATAGTATTAATGTCTACCTTCCCCTCCTATATCTTGAAATCCATAAAGACAGGAACTATATCTATTTATTGCTTTATCATCATTCAACAAATAATTATTAATATGTGTCAGACTTTACACTAGATCCAAATGAGGATACACTGCTTAGCGCAATGTTTAGAAGAATTCACGCTCAAAACTTTTTCAGCAGCAGCAGCAGCTAAGACCAGTGACTCACTTTTTTTTTGTTTTGTTTTGTTTTTTTCTGTACACGGGCCTCTCACTGTTGTGGCCTCTCCCGTTGTGGAGCACAAGCCCCAGACACGCAGGCTCAGCAGCCATGGCTCACGGGCCTAGCTGCTCCGCGGCATGTGGGATCTTCCCGGACCGGGGCACAAACCTGTGTCCCCTGCATCGGCAGGTGGACTCTCAACCACTGCGCCACCAGGGAAGCCCAGTGACTCACTTTTAAGAGCCTGTTTTAAATGGCAGGTACATCAGCAAGTCATAAAGGGCAAACAACAGTACGTTGAAAATAATATTTCAGACAACAATAGCAGCAGCCTATTTTATTAACAGAATAAAAGTGTGATGGGAAGGAAATAGTCAAGTCCTTGCATATGAGCTAACCTATCTGTTTCACAGCACTCAACAGCAGCTGTGCAGGAAGCATGGCTTTTGGAGAAACACGGGCAGAAATGGCCATATTGCCACTCAAGGGTAGGGAGATCTTCTAATTTGGAGTTTTAATTTCTCATGCTCTATCTTGTGAAATGCTTCCCAAATCAGACTTCAGGAAACGCGGACCTAACATCATAGAGCAAGAGAGCTGCAGCTTTTGCTCCATCTGACTTAGGTTTGCACGCTCTCCACCCCGTCCTGCACTGCCTCTCCAGACTGATCTGTGAGACGGAAAGTGTTACATTGATTTAGAGCAGTTGTCAGCAAAGTTTTTCTGTAAAGGTCCAGATAGTAAATACGTTAGATTTTGCCCATTCTAGGGTCTCTATCATGACTATGGAGTTCTGCCGTTTAGCGTGAAACAGCCGGAGGCGACAGGAAATCATGTGGGCGTGGTGGCTGTGTTCCCTTAAAACTTTATTTACAGAAACTGGCAGTGGGATGGATTTAGCCTGTGGACCATCTCTGCAAAACTCTGAGTCAGAGGAATGTCAAGCCAACCAGTAAAGGCTGTCAGGCTTGGCAGAAAGGCTGACTTGCCTCAGTTGTCTGGGGTTTCTGTGGGACCAGCCCCAGGAGGCACAGGTTCTGCATCTTTTCCACAGCCAACTCCAAACTCCTGCTGCCCTGAGCAGGGCATGACTGAGATGGGCTCAATGAGGCTCCTGCACATCTATCACTGAGAAGACAGATTACTGACTCATCGTTTCCTCTCACTGCCAGACCCCTGTGCCAAACTCGGGGCCTCAAGCGCTGCCATCATCACCTCCCTTCTAAAATGTCCCCTGAGCCTTTTACCATAGGACCCCAGTCAGGCTCCCATTCTCCCTGTACACTTATCCCTCGTGTGGATGAAGGTCAGTGACACTGGAAATACAAAACAAAAAAGGAAGAACAACTGGAAAAGTAAAGCATGCCCTGACGGTGAGAGTAATAATAGTTAGTAGATGTGTGTGTATACACCATTTACCATTTATGTGTAATGACCTTACAATACAATAACAATTATGAATATTGATTGGGAGATAAGAACTTTGTTGTACGTTGTATTTGATTACAACAATGAGCTGTGTTCATGCTCTCAGCTTTCACAGTTTGTTGCGCATGAAGCATGAGTGTGTCCGCTCACAATTAAATGTCATGATACAGAGCATCAGTCCCCATCCCTCATTTTCTCTCACACTTTTCAGATAATCCATATAGTGTCACACCAATAAAAGAACAAATCTTCTTGCTGTAAGGCAGCATACTGTAATGTGAATGGAACACTGGACTTAGAATATTAATTGCAAGCCACTTATCAATGTGTCAGGCACAGTATTAAACAGATTGCGTAAATTATCTCCTATTCACCTCAGCAACTTCATGATGGGAGTACTATTATTGTCTCCATATAATAATTAAGAAACTGAGGCTTGCCCTCAGAAAAAGTCTTTTTCCACTGCTTCCATGATAGTGTAGGGTTTTGCTTTACCTCCCTGCAAGAAAAATCACTGTACCTTCAAGAACCAACAAGCAATTCTTAAACTATGTCTCCTGTCATGAGCTTGGGGCCCTCCATAAACTACAAAGGAGATTCTCTGAGATCATCACATCATCATCTGACTCTGATGTCAACTTAGTATGAACAAGCAGAATGATCTGAGTGGGTCAGCATGCCAGATGCTGACAGTCCCTCTCAAGGCCTTAGGAAGAAGAAAGAGAGCAGTTAAAGGCAAAGGATTAGATTTCACATGGCAACATGGGTAGATCTTAAAAGCACAGTATTGATTTAAAAAAAAAGAGCAGGTGAAATACTTGACATCATATCATCTACATAATTTAAAAGCACATGTGTGTAAAACTGCAATGCACATTTTGGAAGACAGAGACACAACAAAGAAATATGAATTAGATGATTAGAATGGTTGTTATGAGGAAGGGAGGGAAGTGGGAGCAGGGATAAAACAGGGATAAAAGTGAAGCAGAAAAGCAATAAAATAGCAGTGGTCTTGCAAGTAATAAGGACCATGCACCTGAACTGATAGGTGTCACTATTCAATCCACTGAAACTGAGGTCTAAGAAAGAAAACAGAAGGAAAAAAAAAAAAAAAGAAGAACATATGCCTTCCATCTAAAGGATATCCAAACAATGAAAATGATCATGATAAAGAGATCTGTGTAGGAAAGGTAGGGGTTGATCTAGTCTGAATCAGCTGCATCCCCAAAACAATACAATCTGGACTTCTAGAAAATAAAGAATGTCTGTAATGTAGCCTTGACAAAACAAGGGCACAGCCATCGGCAGTGCAAAATTACTCTTATTGAGCAATGGTCCTGGCCCAGTAATATTTTCTCAGGGATAAACCGACAGCTCAGTAATAGATTGAAAAGACATAGCCATTAATATATCCACTGTACTAATACATTTCTTAAATTAACATTGTATAAAATTAAATGTCACACAAACAAGATATGCTTGTTCATTAAATATAGTTGAGGAGAGGGAAAGGGTAGTGATCTCTGAAGCTAATAGGTATCCTTAATCAGAGCAGACATATTGAGAATCTTTGTAGCATTGGCTAATGCAAATGGGGGGAAAATTGTGTCATGTTCCAGTCAGATCAGAAAAAATAAAAAAGGTTAGATCATGGCATAAGAGGAGCCTTCGCTTCCTCTCAATATTCTAAACATCACATGTTTGATGATCTCTAGATGAGTCACTAGCTGTCCTAAAAGCCAAAGACTACGGAATAAAGTAAGAACAGAGAAAGAGAGAGAGCTGTGCTCTCTCACACAGCTCAGCTGACACTGGAGTTTTGAGGGAATTCATTTATTTTCAAATATATGCCTGACAGCCTATTCTCAAAGTAAAGTACCCTACTTTTTCTGTCACCATTACAACCTCACTAACCAGGAAAATCAATGTGGCAATGACAGTTTCACAGGAACTGCTTACCAACATCTGATAGACTATTTGATTGAGAATTCTAAATAAGTACTAGCATTCACAATTACAAGAATGACGTTGAATTTCAAGGGACTGAAAACCCAACAGTTACAATATCTACTAGTCCAGTAACTGAGGCAAGACTCAATTCCTGGCCATCATCATCTTATCTATCCATGAGACCAAAGTAGAAAGTAGTGTGTCTGTATGGCACGGTACAGGGGTAAAGAACATAGGTTCTAGAAGAAGACAATCCTGGGGCTTAATTCTATCTCTGCCACTGCACCAGTTGCATGAGCTTGAGCAAATAACTTACCTTCTTTAAGCCTTAATTTCCTCACATGTAAAATGGGAAAAGTATCAAAATTAAATGAGATAGTATATATAAACTTTTAGCACAGATTGTTAAACACAGTTAAGTACTTAATAAATGTTAGTTATTACTAAAATTAACCTGCCAGTGCACCCTGAGGGATGTAGTCAGGTAGCATCTATTGATCATTCAGTACACGCCAAGCAGAGTGCAGACACTGGAGACCCAGAGATGGACAAGCCACAGAGCTGGGTAATCCTACTTTCAAGTTTCTCAGTTGTCTGAATTACTGCTGCTTAGACCAATCATTAACTCTATTAAATTCTACATTCTCACTGGTAATAAATCAATGTACTTAAAAGGAAGGATGTTTGTTTCCTGTGCCAGACTCACCAATATCAATTTGCTATCGAGTAAAGCACGTGCATGGAAAGTAGAGAAACAGAGAACAATTAAAAATAAAGAGGGGGCCTCCCTGGTGGCGCAGTGGTTGAGAGTCCGCCTGCCGATGCAGGGGATACGGGTTCGTGCCCCGGTCTGGGAGGATCCCATATGCCGTGGAGCGGCTGGGCCCGTGAGCCATGGCCTCTGGGCCTGCGCGTCCGGAGCCTGTGCTCCGCAACAGGAGAGGCCACAACAGTGAGAGGCCCGCATACCGCAAAAAGAAAAAAAAATAAAATAAAAAAAAATAGGGTTTGAGAAAAGCATGGGTCGCAAGTACACATTGGGACCCTGCCATTAATGGAGGGGAAAAGCGGGGAGACGCCAGCAGATTCCATCCTGTAAGCTGGTAGGAAGCCTGAAGGCTTGATGGGATTCCAGTGTGATAGGAGGCAAGGACATGCTTCAGGACCCCGGAGGAAGATGGCGGAAGAGTAAGACGCGGAGATCACCTTCCTCCCCACAGATACATCAGAAATTCATCTACACGTGGAACAAC
Organism: Mesoplodon bidens; assembly: GCF_964165515.1. Taxonomy (NCBI): domain Eukaryota; kingdom Metazoa; phylum Chordata; class Mammalia; order Artiodactyla; family Ziphiidae; genus Mesoplodon; species Mesoplodon bidens. The sequence continues at coordinate 99,301,013 of NC_138164.1, forward strand.
TCCTACAGAACACCTACTGAACGCTGACAGAAGACCTCAGACCCCCCAAAAGGCAAGAAGCTCCCCACATACCTGGGTAGGGCAAAAGAAAAAAAGAATAAACAGAGACAATAGGATAGGGACGGGACCTGCACCAGTGGGAGGGAGCCGTGAAGGGGGGAAGGTTTCTACACACTACAAGCCCCTTCGCGGGCGGAGACTGCAGGTGGCGGAGGGGGAAAGCTTCGGAGTAGCGGAGGAGAGCACAGCAACAGGGGTGCGGAGGGCAAAGCGGAGAGATTCTGGCACAGAGGACCGGTGCCCTCAGGCACACACCAGCCCGAGAGGCTTGTCTGCTCGGCCGCCGTGGCGGGCGGGGCTGGGAGCTGAGGCTCGGGTATCGGCTTTCAGTCGGAGCGCAGGGAGAGGACTGGGGCTGGCGGCAGGAAGAGAGCCTGAAGGAGTTAGTGCACCACGGCTAGCCCGGAGGGAGTCCGGGGAAAGGGTCTGGAGCTGCTGAAGAGGCAAGAGACTTTTTTCCCTTTTGTTTCCTGGTGCGCGAGGAGAGGGCATTAAGAGGGCTGCTTGGGGAAGCGCCGGAGACAGGCACGAGCCGCGGGTAAGGCACGGACCTCGGAGACGGGCGTGGGCCGCCGCCGCCGCCGCCGCCCGCCCGCCGCGGCCCGCCGCCGCCGCCGCCGCCGCCGCCGCCGCGGGGCCTGTGTGCGAGCGCGGGTCACTGTCCGCCCCGCCTTCCGGGGGGCCTGTGCACCCCGCCACTGCTGGGGTCCCCGAGACCCGGGGACGGCTTTCCCGGGAAAGCGCACGGAGCGCCACGGGCTGCTGCAACGTCACGCCGGCCTCTGCCGCCGCAGGCCCGCCCCACACTGCGCGCCCCTCCCTCCCCTCTGCCTGAGTGAGCCAGAGCCCCCGAATCAGCGGCTCCTTTAAACCCGTCCTGTCTGAGCGAAGAACGGACGCCCTCCGGCGACCTACGCGCAGAGGCGGGGCCAGGTCCAAGGCTGAGACCCGGGAGCTGTGAGAGCAGAGGCAGGGAAATCTCTCTGTGCAGCCTCGGAGGCAGCGGATTAAAGCTCCACGGTCCATTTGATGTGCCCTGCGTCTGTGGAGTGCATGAATGGACAGCGAATCATCCCAAATTGAGGAAGTGGACTTTGAGGACAAGATTTAAGACTTTCCCCCCTTTTCCTCTTTTTACAACGAATTATTCCAAATTAAGGAGGTGGACTTAGAGAGCAAGATTTCAGACTTCTCGCCCTTTTCCTCTTTTTACAACGAATTATCCCAAATTGAGGAGGTGGACTTGGAGAGCAAGATTTTTGATTTTTCCCCCTGCTCTCTTTTTGTGAATGTGTATGTGTAATCTTCTGTGTAAGATTCTCTCTGTATAGCTTTGCTTCCACCATATGTCTCAGGGTTCTATCGGTCCGGTTTTTTTTTTTTTTTCAATAATTACTTTCTAATTTTAATAACGCTACTATATTTCATACTTTATTCTATTTTACTTTACCTGCTCTTTCTTTTTTTCCTACTCTCCCTTCCTCCCTCCCTCCCTCCGCTCCTCCTTTCCTTCTTTCTTTTTCTTTCCTCCCTCCCACCCTTCTTCTTTCCACTTTCTTTTTCTTTCCTTCCTCCCTCCCTCCTGTCTTTCTTCCTTTCCTTTCTCCCTCCCTCCCTCCTTTCTTTCCATCCTTCCTCCCTCCCTCCCTCCCTCCTTTCTTTCTTCCTTCCTTCCTTCCTTCCTTTCTTCCCTTCTTCCTTTCTTTCCCTCTCTCTTTCTTTCTTCTACTAATTCTTTCTTTCTACTTTTTCTCCCTGTTACTCTGAGCCGGGTGGATGAAAGGCTCTTGGTGCTGCAGCCAGGAGCCAGTGCTGTGCCTCTGAAGTGGGAGAGCCAACTTCAGGACACGGGTCCACAACAGACCTCCCAGCTCCACATAATATCAAGCAGCGAAAACCTCCCAGAGATCTCCATCCCAACACCAGCACCCAGCTTCAGTCAACGACCAGCAAGCTACAGTGCAGGTCACCCTATGCCAAGCAACTAGCAAGGCAGGAACACAACCCCACCCATTAGCAGAGAGGCTACCTAAAAACATAATAAGGCCATAGGCACCCCAAAACACACCACCAGACGTGCACCTGTCCACCAGAAAGACAAGATCGAGCCTCAACCACCAGAGCACAGGAATTAGTCCCCCCCACCAGGAAGCCTACCCAACCTACTGAAACAACCTTAGCCACTGGGGTCAGACACCAAAAACAACGGGAACTACGAATCTGCAGCCGGCAAAAAGGAGACCCCAAACACAGTAACATAAGCAAAATGAGAAGGCAGAAAAACACACAGCAGGTGAAGGAGCAAGATAAACACCTACCAGACCTAACAAATGAAGAGGTAATAGGCAGTCTACCTGAAAAAGAATTCAGAATAATGATAGTAAAGCTGATCCAAGATTCTATTTCCATGATCCATAATCTTGGAAATAGAATAGACAACATGCAAGAAACAGTTAACAAGGACCTAGAAGAACTAAAGATGAATCAAGCATCGATTAAAAACACAATAAATGAAATGAAAAATACTCTAGATGGGATCAATAGCAGAATAACTGAGGCAGAAGAACGGATAAGTGAGGTGGAAGATAAAATAGTGGAAATAACTGATGCAGAGCAAAATAAAGAAAAAAGAATGAAAAGAACAGAGGAGAGTCTCAGAGATCTCTGGGACAACATTAAACGCACCAACATTCGAATTATAGGGGTTCCAGAAGAAGAAGAGAAAAAGAAAGGGACTGAGAAAATATTTGAAGAGATTATAGTTGAAAACTTCCCTAATTTGGGAAAGGAAATAGTTAATCAAGTCCAGGAGGCACAGAGAGTCCCATACAGAATAAATCCAAGGAGAAATACACCAAGACACATATTAATCAAACTGTCAAAAATTAAACACAAAGAAATCATATTAAAAGCAGCAAGGCAAAAACAACAAATAACACACAAGGGAATCCCCATAAGGTTAACAGCTGATCTCTCAGCAGAAACCCTACAAGCCAGAAGGGAGTGGCAGGACATAATTAAAGTGATGAAGGAGAGAAACCTGCAACCTAGATTACTCTACCCAGCAAGGATCTCATTCAGATTTGATGGAGAAATTAAAACCTTTACAGACAAGCAAAAGCTGAGAGAGTTCAGCACCACCAAACCAGCTTTACAACAAATGCTAAAGGAACTTCTCTAGGCAAGAAACACAACAGAAGGAATATACCTACAATAACGAACCCAAAGCAATTAAGGAAATGGGAATAGGAACATACATATCAATAATTACCTTAAATGTAAATGGACTAAATGCTCCCACCAAAAGACACAGAGTGGCTGAATGGATACAAAAACAAGACCCATATATATGCTGTCTACAAGAGACCCACTTCAGACCTAGAGACACATACAGATTGAAAGTAAAGGGATGGAAAAAGATATTCCATGCAAATGGAAATCAAAAGAAAGCTGGAGTAGCAATTCTTATATCAGACAAAATAGACTTTAAAATAAAGACTATTAGAAGAGACAAGGAAGGACACTACATAACGATAAAGGGATCGATCCAAGAAGAAGATATAACAATTGTAAATATTTATGCACCCAACATAGGAGCACCTCAATACATAAGGCAAATACTAACAGCCATAAAAGGGGAAATCGACAGTAACACACTCATAGTAGGGGACTTTAACACCCCACTTTCACCAATGGACAGATCATCCAAAATGAAAATAAATAAGGAAACACAAGCTTTAAATGATACATTAAACGAGATGGACTTAGTTGATATTTATAGGACATTCCATCCAAAAACAACAGAATACACATTTTTCTCAAGTGCTCATGGAACATTCTCCAGGATAGATCATATCTTGGGTCACAAATCAAGCCTCGGTAATTTTAAGAAAATTGAAATTGTATCAAGTATCTTCTCCGACCACAATGCTATGAGACTAGACATCAATTACAGGAAAAGATGTGTAAAAAATACAAACACATGGAGGCTAAACAATACACTACTCAATAACGAAGTGATCACTGAAGAAATCAAAGAGGAAATTAAAAAATACCTAGAAACAAATGACAATGGAGACACGACGACCCAAAACCTATGGGACGCAGCAAAAGCAGTTCTAAGGGGGAAGTTTATAGCAATACAATCCCACCTTAAGAAACAGGAAGCATTTCGAGTAAACAACCTGACCCTGCACCTAAAGCAATTAGAGAAAGAAGAACAAAAATACCCCAAAGCTAGCAGAAGGAAAGAAATCATAAAGATCAGATCAGAAATAAATGAAAAAGAAATGAAGGAAACGATAGCAAAGATCAACCAAACTAAAAGCTGGTTCTTTGAGAAGATAAACAAAATTGACAAACCATTAGCCAGACTCATCAAGAAAAAAAGGGAGAAGACTCAAATCAATAGAATTAGAAATGAAAAAGGAGAAGTAACAACTGACACTGCAGAAATACAAAAGATTATGAGAGATTACTATAAGCAACTCTATTCCAATAAAATGGACAACCTGGAAGAAATGGACACATTCTTAGAAATGCACAACCTGCCAAGACTGACTCAGGAAGAAATAGAAAATATGAATAGACCAATCACAAGCACTGAAATTGAAACTGTGATTAAAAATCTTCCATCAAACAAAAGCCCAGGACCAGATGGCTTCACAGGTGAATTCTATCAAACATTTAGAGAAGAGCTAACACCTATCCTTCTCAAACTCTTCCAAAATATAGCAGAGGGAGGAACACTCCCAAACTCATTCTACGAGGCCGACATCACCTTGATACCAAAACCAGGCAAGGATGTCACAAAGAAAGAAAACTACAGGCCAATATCACTGATGAACATAGATGCAAAAATCCTCAACAAAATACTAGCAAACAGAATCCAACAGCACATTAAAAGGATCATACACCATGATCAAGTGGGGTTTATCCCAGGAATGCAAGGATTCTTCAATATACGCAAATCAATCAATGTAATACACCATATTAACAAGTTGAAGGAGAAAAACCATATGATCATCTCAATAGATGCAGAGAAAGCTTTCGACAAAATTCAACACCCATTTATGATAAAAACCCTGCAGAAAGTAGGTATAGAGGGATCTTTCCTCAACATAATAAAGGCCATATATGACAAACCCACAGCCAACATTGTCCTCAATGGTGAAAAACTGAAACCATTTCCACTAAGATCAGGAACAAGACAAGGCTGCCCACTCTCACCACTCTTATTCAACATAGTTTTGGAAGTTTTAGCCACAGCAATCAGAGAAGAAAAGGAAATAAAAGGAATCCAAATTGGAAAAGAAGAAGTAAAGCTGTCACTGTTTGCAGATGACATGATACTATACATAGAGAATCCTAAAGATGCTACCGAAAAACTACTAGAGCTAATCAATGAATTTGGTAAAGTAGCAGGATATAAAATTAATGTACAGAAATCTCTGGCATTCCTATACACTAATGATGAAAAATCTGAAAATGAAATCAAGAAAACACTCCCATTTACCATCGCAACAAAAAGAATAAAATATCTAGGAATAAACCTACCTAAGGAGACAAAAGACCTGTATGCAGAAAACTATAAGACACTGATGAAAGAAATTAAAGATGATACAAATAGATGGAGAGATATACCATGCTCCTGGATTGGAAGAATCAATATTGTGAAAATGACTCTACTACCGAAAGCAATCTACAGATTCAATGCAATCCCTATCAAACTACCAATGGCATTTTTCACAGAACTAGAACAAAAAATTTCAAAATTTGTTTGGAAAAACAAAAGGCCCCGAATAGCTAAAGCAATCTTGAGAACGAAAAACGGAGCTGGAGGAATCAGGCTCCCTGACTTCAGACTATACTACAAAGCTACAGTAATTAAGACAGTCTGGTACTGGCATAAAAACAGAAAGATAGATCAGTGGATCAGGATAGAAAGCCCAGAGATAAACCCACGCACATATGGCCAACTTATCTTTGATAAAGGAGGCAGGAATGTACAGTGGAGAAAGGACAGCCTCTTCAATAAGTGGTGCTGGGAAAACTGGACAGGGACATGTAAAAGTTTGAGATTAGATCATTCCCTAGCACCATACACAAAAATAAGCTCAAAATGGATTAAAGACTTAAATGTAAGGCCAGAAACTATCAAACTCTTAGAGGAAAACATAGGTAGAACACTCTATGACATAAATCACAGCAAGATCCTTTTGGACCCACCTCCTAGAGAAATGGAAATAAAAACAAAGATAAACAAATGGGACCTAATGAAACTTCAAAGCTTTTGCACAGCAAAGGAAACCATAAAGAAGACCAAAAGACAACCCTCAGAATGGGAGAAAATATTTGCAAATGAAGCAACTGACAAAGGATTAATCTCCAAAATTTATAAACAGCTCATGCAGCTCAATAGCAAAAAAACAGACAACCCAATCCAAAAATGGGCAGAAGACTTAAATAGGCATTTCTCCAAAGAAGATATACAGACTGCCAACAAACACATGAAAGAATGCTCAACATCATTAATCATTAGAGAAATGCAAATCAAAACTACAATGAGATATCATCTCACACCAGTCAGAATGGCCATCATCAAGGAATCTAGAAACAATAAATGCTGGAGAGGGTGTGGAGAAAAGGGAACACTCTTGCACTGCTGGTGGGAATGTGAATTGGTACAGCCACTATGGAGAACGGTATGGAGGTTCCTTAAAAAACTACAAATAGAACTACCATATGACCCAGCAATCCCACTACTGGGCATATACCCTGAGAAAACCATAATTCCAAAAGAGACATGTACCAAAATGTTCATTGCAGCTCTATTCACAATAGCCCGGAGCTGGAAACAACCTAAGTGTCCATCATCGGATGAATGGATAAAGAAGATGTGGCACATATATACAATGGAATATTACTCAGCCATAAAAAGAAACGAAACTGAGCTATTTGTAATGAGGTGGATAGACCTAGAGTCTGTCATACAGAGTGAAGTTAGTCAGAAAGAGAAAGACAAATACCGTATGCTAACACATATATACGGAATTTAAAAAAAAAATGTCATGAAGAACCTAGGGGCAAAACGAGAATAAAGACACAGACCTACTTGAGAATGGACTTGAGGATATGGGGAGGGGGAAGGGTAAGCTGTGACAAAGCGAAAGAGAGGCATGGACATATATACACTACCAAACGTAAGGTAGATAGATAGTGGGAAGCAGCCGCAGAGCACAGGGAGATCAGCTCGGTGCTTTGTGACCGCCTGGAGGGGTGGGATGGGAAGGGTGGGAGGGAGGGAGATGCATGAGGGAAGGGATGTGGGAACAGATGTATATGTATGACTGATTCACTTTGTTATAAAGCAGAAACTAATTAAAAAAAAAAAAAGAGAAATCTAGAAACAATAAATGCTGGAGAGGGTGTGGAGAAAAGGGAACACTCTTGCACTGCTGGTGGGAATGTGAATTGGTACAGCCACTATGGAGAACGGTATGGAGGTTCCTTAAAAAACTACAAATAGAACTACCATATGACCCAGCAATCCCACTACTGGGCATATACCCTGAGAAAACCATAATTCAAAAAGAGACATGTACCAAAATGTTCATTGCAGCTCTATTCACAATAGCCCGGAGCTGGAAACAACCTAAGTGTCCATCATCAGATGAATGGATAAAGAAGATGTGGCACATATATACAATGGAATATTACTCAGCCATAAAAAGAAACGAAACTGAGCTATTTGTAATGAGGTGGATAGACCTAGAGTCTGTCATACAGAGTGAAGTTAGTCAGAAAGAGAAAGACAAATACCGTATGCTAACACATATATACGGAATTTAAAAAAAAAATGTCATGAAGAACCTAGGGGCAAAACGGGAATGAAGACGCAGACCTACTTGAGAATGGACTTGAGGATATGGGGAGGGGGAAGGGTGGGCTGTGACAAGGCGAAAGAGAGGCATGGACGTGTATACACTACCAAACGTCAGGTAGATAGATAGTGGAAAGCAGCCGCAGAGCACAGGGAGATCAGCTCGGTGCTTTGTGACCGCCTGGAGGGGTGGGATGGGGAGGGTGGGAGGGAGGGAGATGCATGAGGGAAGGGATGTGGGAACAGATGTATATGTATGACTGATTCACTTTGTTATAAAGCAGAAACTAATTAAAAAAATGAATAAATAAACTTAAAAAAAAATAATAAAAATAAAAAAATAAAAAAAAATAAAAAAAAATAAAATAAAGAGGGGGCACAGAATTGCTTTCAGAAAGCAGAAGTTTGTAATTTTAAAGAAGTTATCACTTACTGAGTGCTTACTGTATGCCAGGCACCGTGCTGTGTAACTTACATTGAATCTTCCCTTCCACCCTATGACATAGGCATTACAATGATCCCCACTTCTGAGAAATGTGCAACAACAGACTTAGAGAGTTTGGAAATATGTCCAAAGATATATGAAGAATACATGGTAGAACTGGGATTTAAACCCCAATTCCAGAGGCTGAATTAGACTGCTACACTATATTCCCTCCTTATGCAGCAAAGTGTTGTAGGATATCCATATTTTTGGAGCAGAAATTTAGATATTATCTAATCGAAGTTCCTCATTATATAAAGGAATAAACAGACAAAGGAATGCAAAGTAGCATGACTAACATCACCCACCTCTTTAACAGATCCAGGATTCAAACCTGGGCTCCCTGACTTCTGGTCAGGGCTCTTCCATTATGCAACTTTGGGTCCCAGTTTGTTTAATGAAATCTATGCCGAAGGAAGCATATTAAATAGGCCTGTGTAGCCTATATGATTAGAACAGATATTGAACTCAAATTTCCACCCATAGTAGATTCCCTGCCTTACCAAAGCACATGGTCTGCATAGCATTTAACAATCACATTCCCATGGCCTCAAACAAAACTGATGAAAGAAAATGCAGGGATAATATGCCTCCTCTGATTGGACTGTCCAGCTAACACTCATAATCCTGATCTTGGAAAGACAGCAGTGAGCAGTCTTGAAGAGAGATCTTAATTCTTTGCCCAGGAATTGAACCTGGGCAGCCTGGATGAAAACCAAGAATCCTAGCCACTAGGGGCTAGAGGCTAGAAGCAAAGGTCCCCTGGCTCTTGCCCCATTTGAAAAATAAATTCTCAAAAAGGCAAAAACTGTAAAAACAGGTACAAAGTTTATTATTAGAGACAGAGCCCAACATGTGGGAGCACACAAAAAGAATCAGTTGATTTATTTAAGACAGAAGCAAGGCAGAAATACACATCCAGAGAGAAAGGGTATGGGTGTCCTCCCTAATAAGGAGAAGCACAGTAAAGAGGCAGCTAAATCACTTATATAGGGCAGTTCTTCTGGGTCTTTGTTTACCTTTGGCCAATTACCTCACTTCTCTTCCCACATCTGACCTGTTGTAAGTCCCTCCCCAACATGCATGCGCATCTTTTTTCCAAGATGGATTCCAGCACAGAGGCCTGTGGGAGGCTTGGCATTACCTATTACGGGGTGATGCCCCCTCCATTGTGACCCCCAAGGAGCCTTTCTGTGCATGTACAGTCGGGGTTGGGGGATCTCCTTGACCTCAGGACTGGTCATCTTATCTCTTTACTCCAGCAGAGCTCAGCTCTTGCCATTAACTTTGTCCTTGGAGTGTCTAGGGAAAACAAAGCTTCAATTTTACTCAAGTTGACAAATACCAGCTGTCCAGCCCAGGGGCCCATCTACTGCCTACCCCAATCCTAGAACATTCATTTTTCTATTTTCTGTTTACTAATACCCTTCAAAAGGCATTTTGATCAGCAGATGGGTTATGAGATCCTTGAACCCCTGTGCTGTTACTTGGCAGTCACTAAGAGGACAATGAACACCAGGGTCACTAACACAAATGCCTTTATGAGAAAGGCAGGTGACACAGATGAGTGATGTAGAGTGGGTACCAGACAATAGGTATCATAAAAGCTGTGCAAAATTGGTGTGTGCATGTTTCATATCACACGAAGGGGTGAGCAGTTACTCAGTTCTTGCCCATTGTTCCCACAGGGACACACAAGCCCATGTTGCCAGATATTCTAGTGTTTAAAGAAACAATTTTTTAAAATAAATAAATAATTTAAAAAGATTGGAAAAGAAAGAAACAATGTAAATATGGTGGGGGAGAGGGGATTAGATGAAGGCGTTCCAAAGGTACAAACTTCCAGTTATAAGATAAATAAGTACAAGGAATGTAATGTACAACATGAGTAATATAATTAACACTGTTGTATATTATATATGAAAATTGTTAAGGGAGTAAATCCTAAGAGTTCTCATCACAAGGAAAAACATTTTTTCTTTTTCTTTTATTTTGTATCTATGTGAGATGATGTTCACTAAACTTGTTGTAAGAATCATTTCATGATGTATGTAAGTCAAAACATTATGCTGTACACCTTAAACTTATACAGTGCTGTATGTCAATTATATCTCAATAAAACTAGAAAAAAAGAAACAATGTAAACATGAAATTTTATGTAAAATTTTCCAACTTTTCAAACATATTGTCATTCTAAAGCTAGCTTGTTTTCTAACTTGGGTGTCTGTGTTTCGAGCTCTCACATCTGCCAAAAGTCAGAATTTCTTTGTCTTCGCAGATAATGTGTTTCTCTTACAGATTTACTTTTTAATATTTTTTATATTTGTTTCTAAATGTCTATCCCATTAGAGTATAAGCTCCTTGAAAATAGAGTTCTTTCACAATTCTAAGTCTCTGGTTGATAATTAGCATTCAGTACTTAAAGAAAGAAAAGGTTTTTTTTTTTTTTTCCTGAAAGATGATGTCAAATGTGTTCATTAAATCAGTCAACAAATATTCCTTGAACATCTTTCATCATAGCCAGGAACTGTGTTAGCTGCTAGGACTACAGTAGTGAAAATGATGATATATTTTGAAACTGCCCAGTTCTACTGGTACTGGAAGAGTTTTCCTAGTCTTTATAGCACTTACTTGTACACCGTCTATTATTTGGCAGTTTGGTAATATCCAGAGCTTTGGGGGGGAAAAAAACACTGATTTACTGCGTTTATTGAAAGTAGATATATTAATCAGCACTCTTTCATTTCATAGCAGCAGTGGCAATCTTACTCAAACTACTAGCAAGGAAGAGAGATGGAGAGAAAAGGAGAAAGAGAGATAGAGAGAAAATTAGAGAGAGAAGAAAGGAAGGGAGGAAGGAAGGAAGGAAGGAAGGAAGGAAGAAAGGAAGGGAGGGAGGGAGGGGGAATTTGCTCATATAACCAAAAAATCTTGGAATAAAACTTGTGGCTTCAGGCCCATCAAGATCCATAAACTCAAGCATTTTCATCAGAAATCAATTCTTAGGCTCCAGCCATGTGTATAAACATTATCATCGCTGGCAGCACAAGACTCGCATTCTAGATCTTAGCAGTATCAGAGGACAAAGAACATCTTCTCCAATAGCACTGGTGGAAAAGTCCCAGGGAGGATTCTCATTGGTTTACATTGGTCACATACCCTGAAATGAACCAACAGCCATAGGAAAAGGATTCTGTTAACATAATAGAAAAGGAAAAAGCAAAACAACATATGCCCCTATGTTAGTAATAAAGCAAAAGCCATCAAAGCAACATGGTGCAGTCTTTCTGACAATCCTTAGGAAATGAATCTAGACCAAGAACTGTGTGGGTAAAGTCAAAATACTCTGTGTGTTAAGTCAACAAGAAGGAAACACAGATATTAGTTTGCTACCCGGAATGTAATGGTTATGTTTGATTCCAACATTTCATCAAGTTTTACATTTAATTTCTACCACAGAATCTCTCAAAGAGTATTCCAAACAAAGGAGCTCACTTTTTAGGACGTTTAAGTCAACAACAGAGTTTGGTGAAGGTATTCAGCAGTCAATTAAGTTTGGGAAACTTTTGGTTATACAAAGTTAAACAGGTTTCTTAACTGAAGAACTTCTCAGAGATTGTACTATGTGATTGTGCCTGACAAATCATCAAAAGAGGTGACTTAGAATGCCTTAGTTCCCAAATTAGCTTGTCCATGAAACCCTTTGGTTCACAGAGAATCTTGTAGGCCTGGTGTTGTACGGAAGACATGCTAGAATCCTCCACTCCACAGGGAGATGGAAATGACTTGTTTTGTCTGTGCATCTGAAACTTGGTGCATAGTGGTGTGAAGACGGCATGGATTTTCACATTGGCACTGTGTTTGAATCTCAGTTTTTTACCTTTATCCTAGATCAAATTACTTAAAACTCTCTGAACCTCTTCATCTATATAAAAGGAGGTGTTATGACTTATAAGATAACATATGCCAAAAAGTCTAGGACAATACCCTGCTCACAGAGCACACTTGTTAATGTTACTTTCATTTCATTTGAAATTGATCCAGGCCTGATATAAACTTCCATCAAATGCAGCAAACTCCAATAAAATCAGCACAAAACTCTAATAGTGCCTTCTCTGATTTTAAAGATTCTCTTTCCTTGATAACAGCATATTTAGAAAGCTTTAAAAAAATAGAAAGAATGATATCTGTAACTCACAATAAATCTTCAACTAAATTATTCAAGCTATTTGCTTACAAACAGCACAACCAGTCAAACATGAAGCTTAAATTGGGAAATCAATTTCCCTGCAAAATATTTCAGGCTATATGGAGTTGTCCTGGAGAATTTGATGGCTGCAATGACGAACTGTTTTCATGACATCACTCACAGAAAGAGAACATTACAGGACTAACACAGAAACAATCCTGAATTACAAGGAGGACAGCAAGACAGGAAGACATTGATTTGCCCTCCTTTGGAAGGGTTCCCAAATTTCTTTCACCCTCCACAGTCATCACCCCCAGAGATACTATGCCAGCCAAGTGCAGAATTGCTGCAGAAATGTGATCAAAGATTATAAGTTAAAATTTATCCAAGCCCCATATTCATAGTGCTCTAACAGTTTTAGCATTTTTACAAATTTATGTGTCATAAATTCATCTTCAAGGAAGTTATAACTCAAAAATCAGCTGAAAAATAATGAACCAAATTAGAGTTTTCAAAATTGTAATTATTTTAACAGATACTATTGATTGTCCAACTGTTATCTTCCTCTCTTTCCTTCTAACAGAATAAGAAATTGTATTCTGGCCTCTGCCCTGCTCCTTCATGAGCTCCAAAGGTGCTGACTCCATCCTTAGCTGTAAGTGGTGGAAGACCCTCCTTGGTCTAAGCCAAACCTGTTTAACCATACTGGGTACAGGAGTGAGCATGTGACACAATTCTGGCCGAGACATGAGAAGTCCATTAAAATGTTTTCAGATGAGGAAATCTCATTCTTGAAAAAAAGAAGAGGGGTAGGTCCTTCTTCTTCCTACAGATATTGCCTTGTGTGGATCTAACATCTGGACCTGGTGCAGCCGCCTTGCTTCCAGAATGAGAATGAAGACATTGCTAGAGATGGCAAAGGAGAGATATTTTAAAAAGCCTAATTCCTTCAGGTTCTCTGAACCACTCAATCAACAAATTCTGAATTGTTTCCTACCTCTGGACATCCTGGTGTGAGATTAATATATTTCCTAATTGTTTATGCCAATTCGAGTTGCTGATTAGTACAGGACAAAGCCGCCTGATACAAAGGCCTTGAAGAGAATAACAAAAGCATGGCGGACACTACTGTAAACACCCAGTGTCTATTCTCCCTTTCTACCTCTCTAATAGTACTCCCTATTCTGTTTCAGGTAGCCCAGTTGCAGAAACACTGTCATTTCTAGACAATAAAATGTACACGGATGTCTGCTATTGGGGCTTATAAGAAAGCTACTATTTGACTTCTTAAAATAAATTTGAAAAGGAGAGATGGTTCTCAGTGCCCTTTGCCTTTTGCTTTTTTCACCTTCTTCCTGCCTAATATGTGGACTACATGCTCAGAGATTGAAGAACCAATATGCTAAGAGTGACAGAGCAGTAAACCAGAAAGAACCTGGATTCTTAATGCCTTCCTTGACCAGCTGTGCTCTTCCGAAAGGACATCACTCCAGACTTCCTTGGCAAATAAAGAAAAGAAACCCTTGCTTGAATAAGTCCCTGAAGTTCTGTTTCACTTGTACAGCCAATGCAACCCCAATACAAAAGTAATAAGCTATTTATTTATCAGCAAATAACAAAACAAATTAAAGACTGGGAAGAGTATAATGAGTAGATAAAGGTGTGGGCTCTGGAAACAGATTGCCTGGGTTTGAAAGCTAACTCTGCCTTTTGCAAGCAGTAGGATTTTAGTTGTTAATTTCTTTAGGCCTTGGCTTCCAGGTAAAATTGGAATGATAAAAAAAAAAAATCTACTCCAAAGAGTTATTATGAGAATTTAATGAGAGAATCCATGTGGGGGAAAAAATGAGCCTAGAACTCAACATTTCTTCATCCAAGAACCATTGAACACACCACCATGTACCAGACCCTGTTCTAGGTACTAGGACTGTAACAGTGGACAAAATAGACAAAAAGCCTCATTCTTATGGAGCGTGCATCCTATTGAGAGAAAACAGATAGTAAACAATATAAGAAAGAAAAATATACAGTGTGTTAGACTGAAGATAAGAGCTATTAAAAATGAATAAGCCAGGGAAGAGAAACAGAAAGTAGTTGGGGTGGAGTGTTGTAATACTAAATAGAGTGGATGAGGAAAGCCTCACTGAGAAGGTGATATCCTTGTAAAGATATGAAGGAGATAACAGAGTGAGTCATGTGAATCCCTGGGAAAAAGGCATGTTAGGCAAAGGGAAAAGCTAGTACAAAAACGTGAGGAAGAGAATCCCTAGTGGGTTCTATAAACAGCAAGGAAAACAATATAGCTGCAGCAGAGATTTTAACAATTAGCTTGAAACAATTTTTTCCCTTTCAGAAGCAAGTCTAGAGCTTTCAGGTTTCAAGCCATTAGACCATTAGAATATAAAATGAATATGAAAATAGTTAAAATGCTTATATGAAAATTGCCCCACCTTCTATTTCTCTCTGTATCCTCTATAGAGTATTTATGTAATGCCAAATGATTGGCCATGTCTTAGTCATCCCGGCCTGTCATAACAAAATGCCATAGACTGGATGGCTTAAATAACAGATATTTCCTCCCAGTTCTAGAGGCTAGAAGTCCAAGATCAAAGTGTCTGGCATATA
The DNA here is from genome assembly GCF_964165515.1 of Mesoplodon bidens. Lineage (NCBI taxonomy): Eukaryota > Metazoa > Chordata > Mammalia > Artiodactyla > Ziphiidae > Mesoplodon > Mesoplodon bidens. The sequence continues at coordinate 99,316,253 of NC_138164.1, forward strand.
GTAACTGCTCAGTTAATATCACTTTTCTGTTATGCTGGACTGGCAGGAAATGGACAGGATAAAGAGACAGAGGGCTGAGAGGTGACATCCAAGGACACAAACATGGGGATAAAAGAAAGTGTTCTTGAATTCATGGAAAGACACATCACTGTCCCAGTGTTTTGTTCATGGGCTCGGCTACTTTCATCTCGAAAGAGGGCAACTTCAGTGAAAAGATGTCAGGAGAAGAGAACTTTAGCATTGAGTCTGAGGTGAAAGGTCATGGGAAGTGATTCAGATGTTTCCAAATTACTGTTTCTTTGAAGCGTCCTCTTAAAGTGGAATCAGGCCATTTAGGAAACAGGGTGTTAGAAAAAATATCGCTGTGAACAATTGTTACAAAGTCCTTTCTCTGTGACAGGCACTGAAATAAGACCATCATATATATGAACCTTCTTTATTTGTCCCATCTTTCTCTAACTACAGCCAAGAAGGGTTCTATATTTTAAGGAGTCATGGGATTCGATTGGGCCTGCCTGGATAATCCAGAATACTCTCCCCATTTCAAAGTCCTTCTGCAATGTAAAGTAACATATTAGCAGGTTCTGAGAATCAGGATATGGACATCTTGCAGGGGCATTTTTCTGCATACCACATGGTGTGACAGAAGTAACCCCCAGTAAGTTTGAGCCTCACAATTCCGATGTAGAGTACATAAGTTTCCCCATTTTAAAGGTGGAGGAAGCAGGTCAAGAACCAAGGAAAATGGGTAGCCTATGGAAGCTGGAAAAGGCAAAGAAATAGATCCTTTCCTACCATCTATAGAAATGAACACAGCCTTGCCAACACCTTGATTTTAGCCCACTGAAACCCATACAGGACTTCTGACCTACTGTAAGATAATAAATTTATGTTATTTTAAGCCACCAAGTTTGTAGTAATTTGTTACACAGCAGTACAAAGAAACTAATACACAGCCTAAATTAGTTATTTAAATACAGGGTTAAGTCACAGATATTGGAGAAAATTTTATAATCAAACCGCAACCCACTGCCAAATATAGGTAAGCAAAAATTATCTGGAACTGGAACTGGATAAAACAATCAGAATTCATTACAAGCTCATCCAACTATGACACGTCTCAGAACTCTTTATTTTGATTCAATTGGTTAAAACTAACATAAGACTTGTTGGTCACGTAACAAAGAATTCAAACAAAATGTGGCCTCTGGAATTATTGATTCAGTAGTTCATCAAAGTCATCAGAGTATCTTTTCTTTGCTTTTTGCAGTGACCATTTCATTCCAAAGTTGGCGGCAAAACTACAATAATCAGAAGAAGCGAGCTCTGGCTTTTTGTGGGTCCCTCAAACTTGTCCTCACATCTTATTAGCCCATTGTTTGCTATAAGTCTGCTCTTGAACAAATTCCTTTGGGCAGAGGAATGCTATGTGCCAGGTGGCACAGTCAGAGTTAGCTAAACCAGTCACTATAGAAAGGGGTATAAGATTACCTTGATTGGATTAAAACAATCAGTTTCACTTCTGGAACAGGAGGATATTCCCAAATTATATTGATGGCACACAATGAGGGCAGGTAGAAGGGGTGATGAAGACACAGTAGTTAATAATTCTATCCAGACCTGAAGTCACTAGTAGAACTTCACAGTATGAAACCTAATGTGAAAGATGAAAAGAGTCAGAGAAAAATAAATGGTTGAAGAAAAGTGAATAGAGAATAAAACTATGCACATGATGGGAAACTGAAGGGACAATAATAAATACTTTGGATGTTTTTAGCAACATCTTTCTAGTGTTTCTGAAACTTGAGTAATGAACAGACCACCTTTAAAAGAAAAAAAATAAGAGGTAATTCAAAGGCCATAAAAATAGTGATTAAAGGCATAGGCTCTAGATCTTGAAAACCTGGCTTCAAATCCCAGCTCCATCCAGCACCTGCTGGCCACACATCCTTGGGCCTCTCTCTTTCCCCATTTTTTTCATCTAAAGATAATAATAATACCAACCTCATGGAGTAATTTATGAGGTCTAAATGAGTTAATACCATAAAATCAATGGAATAGCATCTGGCTAGTATAAGAACAATCTAGATGTTAGCTCAATAAAACAATGTTATCTGAATATGTACAAACAAAAAACCAGGTAAAATATCTGCATGCTTATATTGCTTATAAATCTTTAGAATTAAAGTAAATTTACACATTATATTTAAACTAAAATCCAACAAATTCAAATCATCAGTATCGATTTAGTGTGATGGATAATGTGTTTTTTAATAAATGAAGCCAGTGCTCACAATAACAGCTCAAACTGCTCCAGAGCTGGTTCTTTTGAGTCTGGCAGTTTTGTTGTTTTTTTAACATGATTTTTTTGTTTTTTGCTTCACACAAACTTTGATTGATACTTTATTATTTTGAAGATTGAAAATCCAGGGATTCTATAAAAACAATCATTGCAGTTGGAATCATTGTTTTCACCATATAACATTATGTATTTATTATTTAACAAATATCCATTTAATGCTTACTCTGTATCAGTACCATGTAGGTGTTGGGGATTCAGCAGTGAATAAGACAAAGTTCCAGCCCTCATGGAGCTTATAGTCTAGATGAATCAATAAAACAAACAAAAAAATAAGAGCACATGCATAAACATATAATTTCTGATAGTGGTAAGTGTTATAAAAAAAAGTATAGCAGGGTAAAGGGACAGCAAGTGACAATTCATGGAATGATGCAGAAAGGAATCAGAGGTGGTTTAGGTTGGGAGGTCAGGGAGACCTTGGCTTCTCAGAGACTTGAAATGAAGAAGCCAGCTCTTTAAAGACCTAGGAGAAGAGCTTTACAAGCAGAGGAACCAGCAAATGCAAAGGCTCTGAGGTAGGAGCAAGCTTGGTGAGATGTGGAACAGCTAGAGGCTAGTGTGACTAGAATGAGTAAGGAGGAAATGGCCAGAGTTGACACTGGTGAAGAGGCCATACACCAGATCATGCAGGACTTCACAGGCCACAGTCAGTGTGTGAATGTTATCCTAACTGTAAGGGGAGTTTGCTGGAGAGTTTTAAGCAAGGAATTAACGTGGCTCTAAATTAGGTTTTTTAACATGATTTACCATGGAATTGTTCATTTTTCCCCAATCATTTCCTTACTCAAACCACTGCACAGACCACCATGCCATCATTGGGCCTTCCTTTGGAGCAAATACGTCACATGCATGATGTTCACTTCTGTTCCTTATCATTACAACTTGAAAACTTTTTAAGGTCTATTTGATGCAGCACAAATGCAAAAAGGGATCCTGAAACAGTTATACAGATGGTCTAGAATATGTTTCTATGTTCTTTTTGGGTCATCACATAAAATTAAACAATTCTCAAAAAGAGCCCATGGACATCTGAGAATACATCTCTATCCCTTAGTTTGAGAAATATTGCTCTGTCCCAGAATCTACCTGCTACACCCCTTTTTTGCTCTGCAGGCAATTTGTTTCTTTTCCCACAAAGCTCTGTTCACTCCTCCTATCTGCTCTAGACCATCCCCTACTTATTTATCCCCAAAAAGTGTTGACGATGTGACCTGTCAAGGCTAAGGACATCCAATAAACTCCTGACTTATGGCCAGGATCTCTCTTCAGATTTTATTTGGTATGCGTGTGTGTGTGTGTGTGTGTGTGTGTGTGTGTGTGTAAATTTTTAAATTTTTCATTCACACTATTTAAGAAGGTAGTTGGGCCAAAGACTGCCCTCTACTCTTCCCTAGCTCACCTTAAGAAAACCTTGGGTGGATGGCCCATCCCAGTTCTGCTCTGGGCAATGAGGCAAAATTCTTCCTTCATTGATATGATCTTCCTTTAAAAAGCTTTCCAGGATTTGCTCCACCTTCCTCCCTGATATTAAAGGAGTAAATGAGTGAGGGCCCAGGAAAACTCACCTCTAGCCTTATAATCCAACATCAGGAGACCACATGTAGGATAAAGCAAAACTTTCAAAAATTGCCATAAAGAACATGCATTTACTCAGCTTTGTCCTTTCTTGGGGACCTCTCCAGGGCATGAGTAAGGCAAGTCCAAAACACTTGACCCCTGGCCAACTACCATATATATTATTTTAGAAACACTAGAAACAGAGGAAATACAGCTTTTGTACAGCTAGCCTCAAGCTCTCGTGCCATTTTAGCTGCCCCTTGGAGGAATTCTTCTCCAACTGAGCTACATCTGCAGCAGACAGAGACAATCCTGGGCTCGTCTGTGGTGTCTGCCCCACAAACCAACAGTCTGGAGGGAAGACGATGGCTGAGGTCACTCAGTGACCCTGAAGCTATGGCAGCTCAAATGCAAAATGAGATCGTGTAAGCAGAGTGAAGCTGCTGCAGCATCTGATGGGAAACAAGAGCACAGACTAGATGAGCACTGCAGAGAGGTCACCCCGACCAGTCTTCCATCCTATATGCACAGCCCTCTCTCCACCAATAATAACAGTTGTCATGAATTAACCACTTAAATCTGTGCCAGGCATTGCTCTCAACCTTTATATTTACCTACGAGGCGTGTGTTTTTATGACCCCCATTTACCAGTGGGGGGGTGGGGAGGAATTAGGCACAGAGAAGTTAAGCAACAAAGCCAGGATTACACAGGTAGTAAGTGGAGAAGCCAGGCTGAGAACCCAGGCTTTGTGGTTCTCACTACACCGTGCTGCTCCTTAAAGAGACAAGTATTCCAGGGAGGTTTACACCTTGTACTTCACACTTCATTCATCACAAGGCAAAAAGCTTGTCGGGGTGAGACTAGGAAGAGGGTGGAAAATTCCCTGTGACAGAAGGAAACAGCAGGAAAAGAACAAAATGAAGACGGTGGTGGTGGGGTGGTAGTGATCATCCTTCTTCTGAAGCAAAGAGGCGTTTTCGGAGAAAAGAAGATTCCCACATGTAGGTTTGAATTACTGTCGTGCTAATAAATGGGCCATCAAAGCAGCTGGCTGCACTCTCATAACTGCCATGGGAGTTATTCACGTTAATCCTTTCCCTTGTAGCCTGGCCAGACAAGGATGAAAAACCCCAGCAACAGGTATTAAAAGAGACAGAGGAAGCATGCAAACCAATTTACGGGGTTTCACTTGACCAGTTTTCTTCATTTGAGTCCTATTAGCTCTGAAAATGTATCCTCACTATTAATCAGACAGGGAGGGCACAGTAACGTCAGTGTGTGTGAATGCAGGGCTCAGCCCAGCAGCCTTCAGTAGTGTTGAGAGTACCAACTTTCCACCTAGAAACCCAGAAGAACACCTGGAGAAACTCAGGAGAACATCTAAATGATCCTTCCGGGTTTCATGAAGCATGTAAGTGACCAAAGCAGTGATTATTCCAAGGAAAATACCAGGGAATCTAATGCAGTGGGAGTTCTATAGAGCTCTGCCACGTTCTTGCTGTTCTTTGCACAAGTCATTTTACCTCTTTTAGCTTCAGTTTCTTCAGCTTTGAAATAGGGGAAATGATACACTCTGCATAGGGGTTTTGAGGATCACTGAAGTATGGATATGATGGTCCTATTTCAGTGCCTGTCATAGAGAAAGCACTTCATAACAACAACAACAATTACCTATTGTTCACAGTGGTATTTTTTCTAACACCCCGTTTCCTAAATGGCCTGATTCCATTTTAAGAGGACACTTCAAAGAAACAGTAATTTGGAAGCATCTGAATCACTTCCCATGGCATTTCACCTCAAACTCAATGCTAAAGTTCTCTTCTCCTGACATCTTTTCACTGAAGTTGCCCTCTTTCGAGATGAACGTAGCCCAGCCCATGAACAAAACACTGGGACAGTGATGTGTCTTTCCATGAATTCACTTTCTTTTATCCCTGTGTTTGTGTCCTTGGATGTCACCTCTCAGCCCTCTGTCTCTTTATCCTCTCCGTTTCCTGCCAGTCCAGCATAACAGAAAAGCAAACCTGATTATATCAGAACAGACTCATTCTCTCCCCACCTCCAGAAGTTCATATTCTTGCTCAAGACTTCCCATTTATCACCTCGGTGATGAACCAAAAGCCCTTGAAATAGCAATGCTTTCTGGCTCTGAATCAGGTTTGTTCTATTAGTCATTCCAGGATCTCAAGAGGAAGAGTCAGAAGAAGCAAGAGATTCAGAGATAATGTGCAAGCAGGAACGGTAGATTCAGAGAAGAACACAGAATCTTCACCAAAGAAAAAATATTGCTAACAAACATGCTAAGACCACTGACTTCATTAAACACAGAGAGGCCCAGTAAATGTGTACATAGTGGATAAAGAGCTACAGCTGGAGCCAATCTGACCTGCCAGAGCACTGGCACGTTCTAGCTGTATGGCCTGGGATAACACATTTAATTTTTCTGAGCTTTAGATTCTTCATTTGTAAAATATGGATAATAATAATAATTTCACAGAGCTTTTATGAGGATTAAAGATTATCTGTGTAGAAGTGCTTAACACACTGCTTGACACATAGTAGGAGCCCAGTCATAGGTATTATTTAGCCAAAGAACTAGTCTTGTAGCATCCATGTTTTCTAAGATGCTCCAACTTTCTCTTTTGCATTTTTCATAAATATAAATCTTAAATGGTTATTTAATAACTAGGACATACAAAGACTATGCTGGCAAAAAGTGACAAAGGATTAAGCTTACCCAGAATAGTCCTAAGGAAAACCAGGATGAAGAATAGATGGTACAGGAAGATGTATTTAGTTCACTGAAATATGCAGAAGCCTGAAGAATCTGGAGGAGTTCTCTGCTACAGCATATTTCCAAATACAAGCTGGAGGATCACTTATTCGGGTGGAAATGTCCAGCAGACAGTTGACTAGGTTGATCCAACACGTGGAAGAGAAAGGTCTTAGCACTTGGCTGGACATAGTGTTCTGGAGCATCTATTAATACTAATACCCCTCCAAGGATAGGTCACCCAAGAAAAGTTAGGCAAAAAGACAGAGGATTAGACACTATAAATGCCGAGATTTACGGGCTATGTGGAATAAAAGAAAGAAAGAAAGAGACAGAAACTGTTTCATTGGAAAGAATTAAGGACTACTCAGTAAATTGGCCACAACCAATGGATAATTCATTCATTCACTCATTCAATTAATACTTAGATCGTGCTTACTATAAGCCAGGCATTATTCTAGGTGGGGATATGGTAAGGAACAGCATAATCCAGATTCTACCTGCATGAGGCTTCCTGTCTAGGAAATAATTCAGGTATAAACAGGTAGTTGAACAAGTCCACTAAGAGACCTTTCAAAGAATCAGTGGGGATAGAAACCAGAGTTAAAGGTATAAGAGAAAAAGAAGACAGCGGAAGTAAATTCTTTTAACAAGCTCAGCTCTAAGGTAGGAAGAGAGAGGATACAGAGTCAATCTTCTGGAAAGATTTTAAGCATCACTTGAGATTCAACTATTCTCTCATCCATGTCTGGGTTTCTTAAAAGTCAAATAATAGCACAAGTCATGTCTATACTGACTATGATGGAGGCAGCTGCCTAAGCAGGTTGACTGTCTTTTTGTGTCTTCAGAGACTATCAGACCAGTTGTGTCCCCACAGTCCCCGCACAGCATATGCTCTTTCCTGCAGTGTGAGAATATCTGCATTAGCCTAAGTACATAGAGCAGGCCCTTTCATTAATGCTCAATATGCTTCGCACATTAGCAAATATCACTGTGTCCCCTATAGAACTCTAAGGCATCTGGTAGACTTGTGTCTCCCTCAAGATCCTGCTTGATTCTCTTATAGTCAAAAGGCACAAGTCACATACTCTTAATTTTGCCCCCAAATCATGGTAAGTCCTGTCTCCAAACACTCTTTGGCCTTCAACCTCTTACTTTGTTGACTGGTTTAACTCCAAGGAGTTAAACCATCAAATTCATGGTTCTCAGCCTTACTGTCTTTGTGATTTTCATGACCAAATATACAAGAAGTTTTGGTGGCACACTCAGAGGGGTTAAAATGTAAATGTCAGCATTTACATATACATTCAAAACTGAAATAAAAATGCATTGTCACTACTCTATTTAGTTGGCTGTCCTTAGGTTTTGCATTATGATTTGAATTAAGCAGTTTTTTTATACCAATCACATTCATATACATACACCCCTAAGGCAAGATCCTCTCACATGTCAGTACACAGGCAGTTCAGCTTTGCCCTGACATTAAGTTGCACTTTTAGATCTTACTTGCCAAAATGTACCCTACTCTACAGCCCTTCATCTCAGTGATCCATGTCCAAGATATCATCATAAAACTATATTTCTTCAGTTGGGCAACCTACCTGTGGAATTCTGCTAGAACTGCAGTCTGCCATAATACACAGGTTAAATATACAATTTAAACTCTGTTGCAAGCAAAGAAGATCTGAGAGTTCAAAACTGGGAAATAGTTTTCCAAAACGTAGATAGTTTATTGTATGCAGTTTGGCTGAAAGGTAGAGACAAATGACCTAGAAAAATTTCTCATCTTCCCTCAGAGCCTAAAAGCCTATAGCTGTTGGTATAAGCCCCAAAGCATCTAGAGGGATCCATTCCATTCATCAAAGGTGGTTGACTACACGTCTTAGTTTTCCCAAGGCAACATCAGTTAATGCCTATTGTTGAAGTAGTTCAGTGTTCCAATGGTAGCATCCCATTTCTCTCTCAAATGTGTCCTAATTTGAACAACAAATTATTTGGTCATCTCAGACAAAGAATATCACAAATCTCCCAACCAGTTAAATGTCAAAATTTTTCCAACTTTTTAGCCAGTTTTAAAGTCATATAAGTATTATTTCAAAGAAACAGTCCTCCAAAACGTGAGTTAATGGAAGCCAGCACCACTGAGAAAGAGAGGCGAAAATTTCAAGTACAATAGTGCATCTGGTAACAAACAGGTATAAAGAAGTCAACTGACATTTGATGCTGAACCTAAGAAGCATTATAAATAAGAACTGAAAGAAGTATTCAGAGCTTTAGGTCCACAGAGCCAAAGTAAATCAAGTCTGCAAAGATTTTATGAGACTCTAAAGAACACACCAAGAAGATGAAAATGAAAGCTCTGCAATTTTTTTTTATTATTAGCATTGATTTTAACTTTTTAGAAAAGGTCCTGAGATTACCAAGGCACCAGATCAGATACTATAAGTGAGGTGAAACAAATTGCTTGGCTTTAACCCTTTTGGAGATTCTGATCTGCCTGAACCAGACTCTAACACTCATATCCCTCATTGAACAGATATTCCATTAAACTACACCCAAACCAAAGTGGGAAGTGCTGAATCCTAGCATTAGGTAAGATCTTGAGGCAGTCCGAATTGTCATTTTGTGCATCTGAATTTATGGCTGTCTACTTTTATTATGTCTTATTAGCATCCTTTTTGTCTTACCTCAGTGTCTGCTCATTCTTGCAGCTCTGAACTTTTAAAGAGCAGTTATTTCATGCATTTATTACTCTTTACCTCAACCTTCCAAACATTCACAGAACTGTACATAGGACTTTCTCTGCCTTCTCTGAGACCCTATCCAGTGGTTTCTGGATATTGCCCTAATCCCAAATCCCTGCTATTTCTCATTACCCTTTATTAACAGACTTCTAAGTGACTTTTTTGAGACAACGGGATTCTGTTTTTAGCCAAGCCTATTTCACTCAAATTTGCAAGTAAAATTTCATGAGAAGCTGTATCAAATGCTTTATTAATTTCCAAATATATATTCTAGACTCAGCCTTAAATTCATGCTGTTCTTTATTTACTAGAGAACTTGTTTTCTAAGCCTTTTTCTTTAATATATATGTAAAATCTTTCCTCTTCTCTTTTAACCTCCCTGCTATGTTTTCTGATGGTAATAGATCATGCCACTTGATATGACCACAGAGCTGTGCTCTGCTTTTCTGTTTAAAAAATCCAAATTAAAGTGACCAGAATGGTGTAGAAATCATCTTGAGGGCACCTGAAGGAAACAGAAATAGTGGGCCTGCCCAAAAAAGACTTAAATAAAAACATAATATCTGCCTACAGATATCTGAAGGATAATCAAACGGTATCCCTGAGGAGCAGAACCAGGACAAGAGATAAGAATTATAGTGGCAGAATGTGCCTCAACAGAATTCATTCATTATTTCAATAGTTAGGTTATTGAGAGCAGTCTAAATAGAAAGCATTATTTTGGACCTGTGGAGGATGCAAAGAAAAACTAATTAAAAGTCCCTGCTCTCAAGTCCTTTACAACCTATTATGGTCACATAATGCACAAGAATAAATATAACTGTCCAACTCTGGAATGGACTGAGCCATGGAGCAAGGAACAGTTGGTCACTAGAGAGATACAGGTAAAAGCTGAATGCCCACCTCTCAGGTATACTGTAGGAAAGATTCCTGTATTGGCTGGATATTCATTTACTTTTTCTCTGCCTTGTTTCAGAAAGCACTCTCAATCCAGATTTTTCTTGCTCCTAAGCCGTGTATTCCATGAGTAACAGAGATACTATTTTTAAATCTTCCTTTGTTAGTAAGCCAGCAGCTCCAGGATCTCTCTGCCATTGAGGACCTAGGCAAAGAGGCAAAAGTAGAATACATACATAGAAGTCCTTGCCAGAGATAAAGAAAAAGAAAAACAGTCTCCACTGGCCCTGGAGAATACTGGAGGAGAGATAAAGGGAAAGTGAAGGGGTCATACGTGCAGATCTTCATAGTCCCCTCATTAGAATGGAACCATAGGGAGAAAGGGATGGAAGTACCACAGTAGTTGTGGGAGGTCCTCAGCACTGGTGGGATGATGGCAGGATTCACCAACTCAGCTTGGGGGAGGCTGTAAGTCTGTAGAAGTTCCAACTATGTTCAACATGCTGCAAAATGTAGTTCACTGGACACAGATATATTAAGCTGAGTATATGAGTTTGAAGTACCACCCTTGGATTTCACAGCCTATGTATAACATAAGGGTGATCCAGAAATGGCCATGTGTCCCACTGAGGAAACAAAGAGGAGCAGAACAGATAGGAAAAATATCAAAGGTCTGGGGCTAGAACAAAGAGTCCACACGTAAATGGAGGCAAATGGCCACAACCATGGACCCCATTCAGATACATCACCATGTCTCAAAAGGCCAGACAATATCAGCGGGAGACCAGAACAACCAACCGCACAAAGTCAGTAAGAATCTGTGGGATGACTAGTAGATATCAGACCACTCTTTCCTCTAATACCACAAAGTAACATAAACCTCCTTTCAATTTCCAGATATCAACTTGGAGAAAAGCAGGAAAAGAGAAAGGCAATCTGAAAGAGTGAATGTAGCCAACATAATCAAAAATCCAAAAGGGACTGTTTAAACCGAAAGAGACTGAAATACCATCAACTAAATGGTAAATTTCAGATTTTCCCCCAAGCTCTCTAATAAATATACAGCCTTCTAAACCCCTATACACATAGACACAAGCACCCTACTACCCAGTGAGATAGGGTTCATAGGAGAGATTTATTTCATTTTAGAAAACCAAGAAAACTAAATGTTCTCATATATCTAAGCAGTAATATGTGTAGATTCTTGATCCCAACACAAATTCACGGGCACATATTCACATATGTGACGCCAAACAGTTAATCATTCATCAAGAAAATCTTTCTAAAAGGTGAGGCTCTCTTTTGTGGGGACACTGAGAGGTCCTTGTACAAATTCACATTTGTTTATTTCTGTCTTCTACAGTGATTACTTTCTCAAACAGGATTATTAGCCTGCTTTAATGCTGTATTTTAATCTCCCTCATGTTGTTGAGTTTTAATGTTTTCCACATACTCCGTATGGCTATTAATTTGCATTCCTGAAGAAGTCAATTACCCATACATTGCTGTACTCATTGAACCCAGGAACCTATTTACAAGAAACGTGAATTGCAGCATCACAATCACTAAAAGAAAACTTGTCTCCTCTTTCCACACAATATCTTCTCCCCTTGTCAATGCAGCCTTCCTTCATTTTAAGATATTCTTGTGGTTTTCTACTGAAATCACACACTGTGGACCACTGTTCTGTGTATATGAGCTTGATGTCACTGGGTCCCATATGTAATTATCACCCACAAAGGAATGTTACTTAACATATATTTTATGTTCATATGTTGCTCAACATTTACTGTAGCTACATGTATTTGTCAAATCAGGTACATCAGAACAAACCATCAAATCTCAATATGTAGAACAGATAGAGGCATTGAAAAACTATTACCAAAAGCTGTGCTAGGTAGCTCACATTTCATTTCCCATGAAAGAAAAGAAAGAGAAAAAATCATCTAGCCTCTCTCAATTTGTCATTTGGTGTTCCTAGCGAGATTGAGAAAAAAAATGTTGGCAGAGCTGTTAGAAAGCAAGGCTGTCGTATCCCTGAGGACTGGAGAGAAGGGAAGTATTAATGTGGCTAAATGGGGTCTAGATCAAGAACCCTGGAATTCAGGGAGCGATGAAATTAAAGCACCGAAGTGGTAGCTCCTTCTGAACTTACCACACTATGATTTCCAGTTCCTCTGAATTCTCTCAGCATTCTCCAAATATCAACATTCACAGAGAAATGTGACAATGGTCACAATGAGCTACAAATAGATCTGTCCCCCTTGATCTGGAACTGGTTATATAGGTAAGTTTGATTTGTAACAAGAGGTCATGGTATTTTTACTACAAAGGATTAAAGTGCTAGGTAAGGCAGGAGGTTTCATGTACTTTTGAGTCCAGCCAGCACAAACACAGTCAATCCTGGAAAAGTTCCTTTTCTTACACTGGTTACTGAAAGGCTACTAAGTCTCCGAAAAGCTGTAACAAATACCAAGCAAAACCCTGAAAGGTGGCAAAATTGAAAGGGGACACTGAAAACAGCTAGTCAATGCCTGAAGCCCAGAGGCTTTGTCTGCACAGTTGCTTCTTTTCATCATCTCTCAGATCATAAGTTGGTTAAGGGCTGTGAAAGGTATCAGAAAGACAGCCTTCTTCTATTTTTTTTTTAGTATTTTATTTTATTTTATTTTAAATTTTTTTATTTAATTTATTTTTTCATACAGCAGGTCATTAGTCATCAATTTTATACACATCAGTGTATACATGTCAATCCCAATCGCCCAATTCATCACACCACCACCCGCACACCCCTGGCACTTTCTCCCCCTGGGTGTCCATACATTTGTTCTCTACATCTGTGCCTCTATTTCTGCCCTGCAAACCAATTCATCTGTACCATTTTCCAGGATCCACAAATATGCTTTAATATATGATATTTGTTTTTCTCTTTCTGACTAACTTCACTCTGTATGACAGTATCTAGATCCATCCACGTCTCTACAAATGACCCAAGTTCGTTCCTTTTTATGGCTGAGTAATATTCCATAGTATATATGTGTGACTTCTTTATTCATTCGTATGTCAAGGGGCATTTAGGTTGCTTCCATGACCCAGCTATTGTAAATAGTGCTGCAGTGAATATGGGATGCATGTGTCTTTCTGAATTATGGTTTTCTCTGGGTATATGCCCAGTAGTGGGACTGCTGGATCATATGGTAATTCAATTTTTAGATTTTTAAGGAACCTCCATGCTGTTCTCCATAGTGGCTGTATCAATTTACATTCCCACCAACAGTGCAAGAGGCTACACTTTTCTCCACACACCCTCCAGCATTTGCTGTCTGTAGATTTTCTGATGATACCCATTCTAACCACTGTGAGGTGATACCTCATTGTACTTTTGATTTGCATTTCTCTAATAACTAGTGATGGTGAGCAGATTTTCATGTGCTTCTTGGCCATCTGTATGTCTTCTTTGGAGAAATGTCTCTTTAGGTCTTCTGCCCATTTTTGGATTGGATTGTTTGGTTTTTTTAACATTGAGCTGCAAGAGCTGTTTATATATTTTGGAGATTAATACTTTGTCCATTAATTTGTTTGCAAATATTTTCTCCCATTCTGAGGGTTGTCTTTTCGTCTTGCTTATAGTTTCCTTTGCTTTGCAAAAGCTTTTAAGTGTCATTAGGTCCCATTTGTTTATTTTTGTTTTTATTTCCTTTACTCTAGGAGGTGGATCAAAAAAGATCTTGCTGTGATTTATGTCAAAGAGTGTCCTTCCTATGTTTTTCTCTAAGAGTTTTACAGTGTCCAGTCTTATATTTAGGTCTCTAATCCATTTTGAGTTTATTTTTGTGTATGGTGTTAGGGAGTGTTCTAATTTCATTCTTTTACATGTAGCTGTCCAGTTTTCCCAGCACCACTTTTTTTTGTGTGTGTGTGGTATGCGGGCCTCTCACTGCTGTGGCCTCTCCCATTGCGGAGCACAGGCTCCGGACGCGCAGGCTCAGCGGCCATGGCCCACAGGCCCAGCCACTCCGCGGCACGTGGGATCCTCCCAGACCGGGGCACGAACCCGCGTCCCCTGCATTGGCAGGCGGACCCTCAACCAATGCGCCACCAGGGAAGCCCCCAGCACCACTTATTGAAGAGACTGTCTCTTCTTCATTGTATATCCTTGCGTCCTTTGTCATAGATTAGTTGACCATAGGTTTGTGGGTTTGTCTTTGGGCTTTCTATCCTGTTCCATTGATCTAAATTTCTGTTTTTGTGCCAGTATCATACTGTCTTGATTACTGTAGCTCTGTAGTATAGTCTGAAGTCAGGGAGTCTCATTCCTCCAGCTCCATTATTTTCCTTCAAGACTGCTTTGACTATTTGGGGTCTTTGTGTCACAATACAAATTTTAAGATTTTTTGTTCTAGTTCTGTAAAAACTGTCATCGGTAATTTGATAGGGATTGCATTGAATCTGTAGATTGCTTGGGTAGTATAGTTATTTTCACAATATTGATTCTTCCAATACAAGAACATGGTATATCTCTCCATCTGTTGGTATCATCTTTAATTTCTTTCATCAGTGTCTTATAATTTCCTGCATACAGGTCTTTTGTCTCCCTAAGTAGGTTTATTCCTAGGTATTTTATTATTTTTGTTGCAGTGGTAAATGGGAGTGTTTCCTTAATTTCTGTTTCAGATTTTTCATCGTTAGTGTATAGGAATGCAAGAGATTTCTGTGCATTAATTGTGTATCCTGCAACTTTACCAAATTCATTGATTAGCTCTAGTAGTTTTCTGTTGGCATCTTTAGGATTCTCTATGTATAGTATCATGTCATCTGCAAAGAGTGACAGTTTTACTTCTTCCTTTCCAATCTGTATTCCTTTTATTTCTTTTTCTTCTCTGATTGCCATGGCTAGGACTTCCAAAACTATATTGAATAATAGTGGTGAGAGTGGACATCCTTGTCTTGTTCCTGATCTTAGAGGAAAGGCTTTCAGTTTTTCACCATTGAGAATGATGTTTACTGTGGGTTTGTCATATTTGGCCTTTATTATGTTGAGGTAGGTTCCCTCTATGCCCACTTTCTGAAGAGTTTTTTTCATAAATGGGTGTTGATTTTCGTCAAAAGCTTTTTCTGCATTTATTGAGATGATCATATGGTTTTTGTTCTTCAATTTGTTAACATGGTGTATCATATTGATTGATTGGCGTATATTAAAGAATCCTTGCATCCCTGGGATAAATCCCACCTGATCATGGTGTATGATCCCTTTAATGTGTTGTTGGATTCTGTTTGCTAGTACTTTTTTTTTTTAACATCTTTATTGGAGCATAATCACTTTACAATGGTGTGTTAGTTTCTGCTTTATAACAAAGTGAATCAGTTATACATATATATATATGTCCCCATATCTATTCCCTCTTGTATCTCCCTCCCTCTGACCCTCCCTATCCCACCCCTCTAGGTGGTCCCAAAGCATTAAGCTGATCTCCCTGTGCTATGCGGCTGCTTCCCACTAGCTATCTATTTTACGTTTGGTAGTGTATATATGTCCATGCCACTCTCTCACTCTGTCCCACCTTACCATTCCCCCTCCCCCTATTCTCAAGTCCATTCTCTAGTAGGTCTGTGTCTTTATTCCCGTCTTGCCCCTAGGTTCTTCATGACCTTTTTTTTTCCTTCTTTTTTTAGATTCCATATATATAGGTTAGCATACAGTATTTTTCTCTTTCTGACTTCCTTCGTTCTGTATGACAGATTCTAGGTCCACCCACCTCACTACAAATAACTCAGTTTCGTTTCTTTTTATGGCTAAGTAATATTCCATTTTATATATGTGCCACATCTTCTTTATCCATTCATCTGTTGATGGACACTTAGGTTGCTTCCATGTCCTGGCTATTGTAAATAGAGCTGCAGTGAACATTTTGGTACATGACTCTTTTTGAATTATGGTTTTCTCAGGGTATATGCCCAGTACTGGGAGTGCAGGGTCATATGGTAGTTCTATTTGTAGCTTTTTAAGGAACCTCCATACTGTTCTCCATAGTGGCTGTATCAATTTACATTCCCACCAACAGCGAAAGAGGGTTCCCTTTTCTCCACACCCTCTCCAGCATTTATTGTTTGTAGATTTTTTGATGAAGGCCATTCTGACTGGGGTGAGATGATATCTCACTGTAATTTTGATTTGAATTTCTCTAATGATTAATGATGTTGAGCATTCATTCATGTGTCTCTTGGCGATCTGTATATCTTCTTTGGAGAAATGTCTATTTAGGTCTTCTGCCCATTTTTGGATTGGGTTGTCTGTTTTTTTGATATTGAGCTGCATGAGCTGCTTGTAAATTTTGGAGATTAAACCTTTGTTAGTTGCTTCATTTGCAAATATTTTCTCCCATTCTGAGGGTTGTCTTTTCGTCTTGTTTACGGTTTCCTTTGCTGTGCAAAAGCTTTTAAGTGTCATTAGGTCCCATTTGTTTATTTTTGTTTTTTTTTCCATTTCTCTAGGAGGTGGGTCAGAAAGGATCTTGCTGTGATTTATGTCATAGAGTGTTCTGCCTATATTTTCCTCTAAGGGTTTGATGGTATCTGGCCTTACATTTTGGTCTCTAATCCATTATGAGTTTATTTTTGTATATGGTGTTAGGGAGTGTTCTAATTTCATTGTTACATGTAGCTGTCCAGTTTTCCCAGCACCACTTATTGATGAGTCTCTCTTTTCTCCACTGTATATTCTTGCCTCTTTTATCAAAAATAAGGTGACCATATTTGCGTGGGTTTACCTCTGGGCTTTCTATCCTGTTTCATGGATCTATATTTCTGTTTCTGTGCCAGTACCATACTGTCTGCATTACTGTAGCTTTGTAGTATAGTCTGAAGTCACAGAGCCTGATTCCTCCAGCTCCGTTTTCTTTCTCAAGAGTGCTTTAGCTATGCGGGGTCTTTTGTTTTTCCATACAAATTGTGCAATTTTTTGTTCTAGTTCTGTGAAAAATGCCATTGGTAGTTTAATAGGTATTTCATTGAATCTGTAGATTGCTTTGGGTAGTAAAGTCTTTTTCACAGTGTTGATTCTTCCAATCCAAGAACATAGTATATCTCTCCATCTGTTTGTATCATCTTTAATTTCTTTCATCAGTGTCTTATAATTTTCTGCATACAGGTCTTTTGTCTCCTTAGGTAGGTTTATTCCTAGATATTTTATTCATTCTGTTGCAGTGGTAAATGGGAGTGTTTTCTTAATTTCACTTTCAGATTTTTCATCATTATTGTATAGGAATGCAAGAGATTTCTGTGCATTAATTTTGTATCCTGCTATTTGACCAAATTCATTGATTAGCTCTAGTACTTTTCTGGTAGTATCTTTAGGATTCTCTATGTATAGTATTATGTCATATGAAAGCAGTGACAGCTTTATTTCTTCTTTTCTGATTTGGATTCCTTTTATTTCTTTTTCTTCCCTGATTGCTGTGGCTAAAACTTCCAAGGGTATGTTGAATAAGAGTGGTGAGAGTGGGCAACCTTGTGTTGTTCCTGATCTTATGGAAATGGTTTCAGTTTTTCACCATTGAGGACAATTTTGGCTGTGGGTTTGTCACATATGGCCTTTTTTATGTTGAGGAAAGTTCCCTCTGTTCCTACTTTCTGGAGGGTCTTTATCATAAATGGGTGTTGTATTTTGTCGACAGCTTTCTCTGCATCTATTGAGATGATCATATGGTTTTTCTCCTTCAATTTGTTAATATGGTATATCACATTGATTGATTTGAATATATTGAAGAATCCTTGCATTCCTGGTATAAACCCCACTTGATCATAGTATATGATCCTTTTAATGTGCTGTTGGATTCTCTTTGCTAATATTTTGTTGAGGATTTTTGCATCTATATTCATCAGTTCTATTGGTCTGTAATTTTCTTTTTTTGTAGTATCTTTGACTGGTTTTGGTATCAGGGTTATGGTGGCCTCATAGAATGAGTTTGGGAGTGTTCCTTCTTCTGTAATGTTTTGGAAGAGTTTCAGGATTTGAGTTAGCTCTTCCCTAATGTTTGATAGAATTCGCCTGTGAAGCCATCTGGTCCTGGACTTTTGTTTGTTTGAAGATTTTTCGTTACAGTTTCAATTTCATTACTTTTGATTGGTCTGTTCATATTTTCTATTTCTTCCTGGTTCAGTCTTGCAAGGTTATACCTTTCTAAGAATTTGTCCATTTCTTCCAGGTTGTCCATTTTATTGGCATAGAGTTGCCTGTAGTAGTCTTAAGATGCTTTGTATTTCTGCAGTGTCTGTTGTAACTTCTCCTTTTTCACTTCTAATTTTATTGATTTGAGTCCTCTCCCTGTTTTTCTTGATGAGTCTGGCTTATGGTTTATCAATTTTGTTTATCTTCTCAAAGAACTAGCTTTTAGTTTTATTGATCTTTGCTATTGTTTTCTTTGTTTCTACTTCATTTACTTCTGCTCTGATCTTTATGATTTCTTTCCTTCTGCTAACTTTGCATTTTATTTGTTCTTCTTTCTGTAGTTCCTTTAGGTGTAAGGTTAGATTGTTTATTTGAGATTCTTCTTGTTTCTTGAGGTAGGCCTGTATAGCTATAAACTTCCCTCTTAGAACTGCTTTTGCTTCATCCCATAGGTTTCGGATTGTCGTGTTTTCATTGTCATTTGTCTCTAGGTATTTTTTGATTTCCTCTTTGATTTCTTCAGTCATCTCTTGGTTATTTAGTAATGTATTGTTTAGCCTCCATGTGTTTGTGGTTTTTTTCTCTGTAACTGATTTCTATTCTCATAGCGTTGTGGTCAGAAAAGATGCTTGATATGATTTCAATTTTCTTAAAGTTACTGAGGCTTGACTTGTGACCCAAGATGTGAACTATGCTGGAGAATGTTCCGTGCACACTTGAGAAGAAAGTGTAATCTGCTGTTTTTGGATGGAATATCCTACATATATATCATTAAATCTATCCGGTCTATTGTGTCATTTCAAGCTTGTGTTTTCTTATTAATTTTCTGTTTGGATGATCTGTCCATTGGTGTAAATGAGGTGTTAACGTCCCCCACTATTATTGTGTTACTGTCGATTTCCTCTTTTATAGCTGTTAGCAGTTGCCTTATGTATTGAGGTGCTCCTATGTTGAGTGCATATATATTTATAATTGCTATGTTTTCTTCTTGGATTGATCCCTTGATCATTATGTAGTGTCCTTCCTTGTCTCTTGTAACATTCTTTATTTTAAAGTCTCTTTTATCTGATATGAGTATTGCTCCTCCAGCTTTCTTTTGATTTCCATTTGCATGGAATATCTTTTTCCATCCTTCACTTTCAGTCTGTATGTGTCCCTAGGTCTGAAGTTGGTCTCTTGTAGACAGCATATATATGGGTCTTGTTTTTGTATCCATTCAGTAAGCCTTTGTCTTTTGGGTTGGAGGATTTAATTCATTCACGTTTTAGGTAATTATTGATATGTATGTTCCTGTTATCATTTTCTTCATTGTCTTGGGTTTTTCTAGGTTCTTTTCTTCTCTTGTGTTTCCACTTAGAAAAGTTCCTTTAGCATTTGCTGTAGAGCTGGTTTGGTGGTGCTGAATTCTCTTATCTTTTGATTGTCTCTAAAGTTTTTGATTTCTCCATCAAATCTGAATGATATCCTTGCCGAGTAGAGTAATCTTCGTTTTAGGTTCTTCCCTTTCATCACTTTAAATATATCATGCCACTCCCTTCTGGCTTGTAGAGTTTCTGCTGAGAAATCAGCTGTTAACCTTATGGGAGTTCCCTTGTATGTTATTTGCCATTTTTCCCTTGCTGCTTTCAATAATTTTTCTTTGTTTTTAATTTTTGCCAATTTGATTACTATGTGTCTCAGGGTTTTTCTCCTTGGGTTTATCCTGTATGGAACTCTCTGCGCTTCCTGGACTTGGGTGGCTATTTCCTTTCCCAAGTTAGGGAAGTTTTTCACTATAATTTCTTCAAATATTTTCTCAGGTCCTTTCTCTCTCTCTTCTCTTTCTGGGACCCCTATACTGCAAATGTCATTGTGTTTAATGTTGTCCCAGAGGTCTCTTAGGCAAGGCAGCCTTCTTCTAATGTTAGACAATGTCTGGGATGTGAATGCATAAGAATTCTATCAGGTTGCTTACTCTCAGCCAAACCCCTTCAGGGGAGTTTGAGAAAAAAACACATTTGAAGATCTAATACACAATCATTCTCCGAGATCTAAAGCAGTGTTTAAAAGAAGTTTTCTCTCCAGGTGAAAAATGAAAATGCAATTTCAGGAAAAACCTTCTAATTTTTTTTTTCTGTCTTCTCCAATCTCTCATGGAAGGATTGCACTGATGGCCTTATTATTGACTGTTGAAACTTTGCTTAAAGAAAACTTGATGGGGCTTCACTGGTGTCACAGTGGTTCAGAGTCTGCCTCCCGGTGCAGGGGACACGGGTTCGAGCCCTGGTCTAGGAAGATCCTACATGCCACGGAGTAAGTGGTCCTGTGAGCCACAACTGCTGAGCCTGTGCGTCTGGAGCCTGTGCTCCGCAACTAGAGAGGCCACGATAGTGAGAGGCCCGTGCACCATGATGAAGAGTGGCCCCCGCTCGCCGCAACTAGAGAAAGCCCTCGCACAGAAACGAAGACCCAACACAGCCAATCAATCAATAAATAAATAGAAATGCTGTAGAATTATTTAAAAAATAAAATAAAATTTAAAAAAAGAAAACTTGATAAAACACAATACTTGCTTTTCTACTATCAGGGAAAAGGAAAGATGTAGGGATAACTTTAAATTGCAGAAAATGACACAGTCTTTATTGTCTGGCCTGTGAATGCATTGTTTATCATTAAAATTATACCTATCCAGGACTTTTTTCTGGTATAATTCTGGTCCGTAGGATTCAATGAGAAACAAAATAACAAATTAACCTATTTGCCAAAATGTTAAGCGAATTTATTGACTTCATGGTATCCTCCATGCCACAGGAATTAAGAAATATTTTACTATATTCTAATTTCTTCATAGATCATAGCAAGACTCCTTGGCATCGCAAGAATCTTCAAAAATCTCCAATTTGCATACCAAATAGGAGAAAGAATTTTATTCAAGAATAATATTTTAATTCAATTAGCTGATATTAAGTTCTAAAAAACCTTTATGCCATTCAAATCAATAAAGGTTGAGGAAGAGAAAAAGTTGTCAGATCTGAAAGCCTATAACCTCTTAGACTTCTTCATTTTTATTTTATTTTTTAATTTTTCTTTTTTTTGCGGTACGTGGGCCTCTCACTGTTGTGGCCTCTCCCGTTGTGGAGCACAGGCTCTGGTCATGCAGGCTCAGAGGCCATGGCTCATGGGCCTAGCCGCTCCACGGCATGTGGGATCTTCCCAGACCGGGGCATGAACCCGTGTCCCCTGCTTCGGCAGGCGGACTCTCAGCCACTGCACCACCAGGGAAGTCCCCACTTCTTCATTATTAATATCAGGTTTCTGTATATCAGAGTTCAACGCAAGTTTTTATTACAATGAATTTGCATTTGCTCAACAAAATATAATTGAAAGAGACTTCTGCTTCCATCTATGAAGGAGTAACAGGGAAGATATTTATCTTCCTCCTTAAACAATTTTAAAAAATTGACAAAATACAGAAACAACACTTTTTACACATTAGACAATAGGCAAGGTGGCCATTGGTCCCAAAAAAAGGAAAATAAATAAGGTGAGACCAACTGTATTAGTCAGCTTGAGCTGCTATAACAAAATACCATAGATTGAGTGGCTTAAGGAACAGAAATGTATCTGTCACAGTTCTCAAGGCTGGACGTCCAAGATCAGGGTGCCAGCATGGTCGAATTCTGGTAAGAGCCCTCTTCCTGGCTTTCAAATAGCCACTCTCATGCTGTGTCCTCACATGGCAGAGAGAGGGAAAGAGAGCTCTGGTCTCTTTCTCTCCTCATAAGGCCACTAATCCCATCATGGGGCCCAACTCTCCTGACCTCCTCTAAACCTAAGTACCTTCCAATGACCCCATCTCCAAATATTGTCACATTAGGCACTACAGCTTCAGCATATGGATTTGGGGAAGACACAAACATTCCATCTAAAGCATCAATAATTGTCCCAGTTTAGTGAATGGCATTAATAAAGCCTGGCAAACCTCCCGAGTTGAGAAGACAGTTCAGAATTCAAGAGGTATACGTTAGCTAGAATTTTTTTTTTTTTGGTAGCTAGAATTTAAAAGACAGATAATTGGAAAAAAATAAAGCTGCATAAAGAGAACTCCAGAGATCTGCAAAGAGTACCTAATGAGTCTTCATCTGAATAATGACTATGTAAGGCATGGGAAAGAATCATCAGAAGGATAAGATGTAATAGGTTTTGGAGCTCATACAGGACAAGAATAGTTTGTATTGCTTCTTTCTAACACATGAAGCATCAAGTAGGGTCCTCAGAAGAGTATTACCTCAAGATAGGGCCAAATTAGTCATGGAGAAACTGCCTAACAGCTCAAATGGACCAAATTGTTTCCAAGTAACTTGATTGCTGCATCCCATAAGAAAGCTCCCAAAATACTTAAGAAAATAAAAACACCATCACCCTGCAAAGTAAAATTTACAATGCCTGGTATCCAACAAAAATTACCAGATATGCAACAAAGCAGGAAAATATAAAATCATAATGAGAGAAAAATCAATCTATACAGACCCAGAAATGACACAGATGATAGAATTAGCAATGACAACAAAGCAGCTATTGTAAACATACCTCATATGTTCTAGAAGGTTAAGAAAAATGAGCATGACAAGATATGGCCTATGAAAAAAATCAATCATTTAGAGATGAAAAATTCAATATCTTAACAAATTCACTTGATAAGATTAATAGCATTTAGACAGTGTAGAAGAATGATTAGTGCCCTTGAAGACATGAGACAAGAAAACAGAAGAAGACAGAGAAAGAAAAAGGAATATATGAAAAGGAGCTATGCTTGCAGCAGATTGAACCTGAGATATTTTAGGGTATTGAGAAATGTAACAAACCAGGCATACAGGAAGTTCAGACCAAAGGCAAAGAGAGAGGCAGGAAAGAGATGCAAGACACCATAATTAAGAAGAACCTGATAGTGAAGCCAAAATTTCCTCTGGCCAAAGTTTATTTTATCCTTTCCTGGGTGTGCAACCTGAAACAACAGGTAGAATTACTAACTGAATATACCAAGGAGAAGTCTAGAGTGACATCTGTGAGATGGATAGTACTATTTAAGGAAGAATCAAGTTTTATACTGATCCATAATCTCCACAATAGGGTATGATCCTTCCACTAGTCATCAGTTTTCAGAAGAGATGAAAACATGATGAAAAGGAAAGAGGGAAAAGGCCTCCAATCTATAATTGGAATGTAATGAAATGTTTCTATGAAGTAGTAATGAGTTTGGTTTCTTCTACAGCTCATTTAGCTACAAAGCCCTAATTGCATGGCACTTCCGTCCGAGTAGTGTAACAATGGACTCTGCTATTGACCTTTAATAGAAAATATACTTAATTGTATTAAATATAATTATATTGTAATTATGCTTGAGTGGTACAGTGATATTCATTATTGCATTTTACAGAAAATGTGCTTAATTTTCTAGTGAACTGATCTCATACAAATTAAATTTGCAACTTAAAAAATTTTTTTCAAAACCAAATTGTATTTGGGATGCTACACTTTTTATGTTAAGTAATGTTTTCATGAATAAAATATAATTCATATTCTTCTAACTTTAATTCATTTGTTCTGGTATAATATAGGAATTCCAAGAGAAAAGAGATAGAAATAAAGGGTGTAAGGAAAAAAGAAAGCAATGAAGGAAGGAACAAAGAAAGCAATGAGAGAAGGAAAAAAGGAAAGGGGGAGAGAGGGTACAGAACAAATACAGAGTATAATCTCCTTTGGGATGTGTGTAAATAATTGTTGAAGAGTATAGGAAACTATCAATGATTAAATCCAGAAATAGAACTAAAGGTATTCAAACATACACTGGGTGGCCAAGTCTATTCTAGTGTCTAGTAATAGTCTATTCTAGTTGCTTGAGTCCCAGTCAAAACCTAAAGCACAAAGAAATAAGTCACTGGAGAACCTAGTGACATACCTGGCCAGCATCATTAACTATTAGTTATGAACTTATTTTCACATACAACATAATCTATATAGAGAGAATACTTTTTAAAAAGTAATGGTTATATTTAAATATGTCTTCATCTTGAAAATTTTATTTTTAAAGAGAGGCAATATGATTTACTGCAGCAGTTGACAAATCCAACCCACTACCTGTTTTTGTAAATAAAATTTTATTGTAAATAAAGCTACCCCCATTCACCTATAACTGCTTCTGCACTACAGTGGCAGAAGTGAGTAGTTGCAACAGAAGCTCTATGGCCCACGAGGCCTAAAATGTTTACTACTTATCCCTTTACAGAAAAAGTTTATCAATCCCTGGTTTCATGGAAGGAGTTGAAAGGATGATAGGAAAAGTACCTGGCACAGGAGAAAACCAGGAAATGGTAGCAAGTACATTTAAGAATAAGGAGATAAATAACAAAAGAAAAAGCTAAAAGAAAAATGTTTGCCTCTTGGTAATGTGAATTGGAAGTCTATCAGACTATTTTGCATTATTTATCCACACAACTATTGGACTTCTATTTCTTTGATTAAAAATTATTTCATTTAAAAGAACATTTCTATCAATGATTTTTAAAGTATGGTGTTTGTATAGGAACCAACAAATCCAGCATTGCAACAACAAACATGTATGGAGACTTCAAATATGATGAAAGTGTCACTGTACATCTATGAAGAAATAGTGAATATTTTAGTAGACAGAATTTAAAATGTAGCCTTACTACATAAAATTTTTTAAAAAGAAAAACTTAAGTCACTCCTTATTTTCTCCTCTATAAGAAGGTGGACTCCAAAAGGAGCAATGTTCTAAATTTAAAGAAAAACTACAAAGCTAAAAGAAAGAGATTAAAAATATCTTTGTGACTTAAGGGTTAAGGAAGACCTCTTAAGCAAGACCCACCAAAATTGATAGATTTAACTACAAATAAAGTCTTGTATAGGATTTTCAAAAATGACAAATCAAGATGATAGATTTTCATTCTACTAATAATAACAAAAAAACTGACAAAAATTAATAACTGGAATAAACAAGGAACTACTGCAAACCAACAAGAAAAAAAGACAGGAAAACTAGGTTTCAAAAAAAAATAAAATACATTAATAGGTAATTCATATAAGGGGAATTTCAGCAGACAAAGACAAATATCATATGATACTGCTTATATGTGGAATCTTAAAAATGGTACAAATGAACCTATTTACAAATCAGAAATAGAGTCACAGATATTGAAAAAAACTTATGGTTACCAAGGAGGGAGGGAGAGAGAAACTGGGAGATTGGAATTGACATATACACACTACTATATATAAAATAGATAACTAATAAGAACCTACTGTATAGCACAGGGAACACTACTCAATACTCTGTAATGACCTATATGGGAATAGAATCTAAAAAACAGTGGATATATATATGTGTATAACTGATTCAGTGTGCTTTTTATTTACAAATATTTGGAGACTTTCCAGATACTTTCTCATTAATTTTCAGGTTCATTAGCTAACATACTCTGAATTATTTTAATCATTTTAAATTTATTTAAGCTTGTATTATGACTCAGCATATGGTATTTCTTGGTGAATGTTTCACGTGAGCTTGGCAAAAATGTGTATTCTGCAGTGGTCAGATTAAGTGGATTTATACTGTTATTCATATCTCTATATTCTTACCAGATCACTTACTGAGAGGTAAATATTGAAATGCACAACTATAATTGTGGTATTGCCTATTTCTCCTTTTTTTTTCTAACAGTTTTGCTTCATGTATTTTGAAACACTATTATTAGATCCATACACATTTTGCATTGTTATAAATTAATAAGTGAACCATTTTATCATTATAAAATATTTCCCTTTATCTCTTATAATAATCCTCATCCTGAGGAATATTTTGTATAATATTAATACAGCCAGTCCAGCTTTCCTATTTTTAGTATTTGCATAGTATAACTTTCTCTCATCCTTTTAATTTTAAGCTATCTGTATCTTTAACATGCACCTCTTGTAAATATATAGCATATAGTTAAGTCTTGCTTTTTTATTCAGGTTTACAAGGTCCTACTGTATAGCACAGAACTATATTCAATATGCTATGATAAACCATAATGGAAAAGAATATTTAAAAAAAGAATGTATACATATGTATAACTGCATCACTTTGCTGTACAGCAGAAATTAACACAACACTGTAAATCGACTATATTTCAACCCCAAAAAATTGATATCCAGTTTTAGACTCTGTTTTTTAGTTTAAGTGATAAATTTATTGATATTTAAAATGGTTGTTTATATGATTGACTTTTTTTTTTTTTTTTTTTGCGGTACGCAGGCCTCTCACTGTTGTGGCCTCTCCCATTGCGGAGCACAGGCTCCAGACGCGCAGGCTCAGCGGCCATGGCTCACAGGCCCAGCCGCTCCACGGCTCCCGGACCGGGGCACGAACCCATGTCCCCTGCATCGGCAGGCGGACTCTCAACCACTGCGCCACCAGGGAAGCCCTATATGACTGACTTTTTAGGCTACTATCCTGGGGATTTTTTTGTCCTGATTTTTTCTGATTCTTTATTTCTCTCTTTTTCTGGTTTTCCTTTTATTAATTAAGCAATATTTAGCAATCTACCTTGCCTTGGAATGTTTTATTAGCTTTAACTTATGTCTTTAACGTATCAGATTCTACCTTCAAATAACATCATACCACTTCAGTTAACATTATACCACTTCAGTTATAATAACTTTTTAAGGTATACTTCTATTTTCAACACTCCCATTCTTCCTGTTAGTTTTATAAGTTTTACTTCTGCACATAAGCATGTTTAAGTACAATTTTATAGTTTTTCTTTAATAGTCAAAATAATTTAGATAAATTTTTAAATAAGATAAAAAATTAATTTACCCACCTATTTACCATTTCCATTGCTCTTCTTTCCTTTATATAGATCACAATTTCCATCTGGTATCATTTACTTTCAACCTGAAGAACTTCGTTTAACACTCCATGTCGTGCAGATCTGCTGGTGAAATAGTCTTTTAACTTTTCTTTTTTCTGAAAATGGCTTTTATTTGCTTTCATTAGCCTTCATATTTGAAGAATATTTTCACTCTATATAAGATTCTAGGTTATAATTTTCTTTCACTACTTTAAGGTTGTAATTTCATTGTCTTCTGGCTTACATTTTTTCTGATGAGTAGATAGAATCATTCTTACTATTTCCCTGTATGTAATGTGTTATTTTTGTCTGGCTGCTTTTAATATTTTCTCTTTATCAATCTATTTTCAGTAGTTTGGTCATAATGTGCTTGGATACGGTTTTATTTGAGTTCATCCCTCTTGCTTTTTTGTGATGTTCATAAATATGTGCTATTTTTTTTACCAAATTTGGAATCTTTTCAACCCTGATATTTTCAAAGTTTTTTTTTCTTCCCCAAATCTCTCCCTCCCTCCTACTGTGACTCCAAATTACACATATATAGAACCATTTATACATGGTCAGGTATAGACTGACAAGTCACTGAAGCTCTGTTCATTTATTTTCAGCTTTTCTTCTTTTGGCTTCAGTTTGCATAGTTTATTTTGCCCCTTTCTACTAATTTACTAATATTTTGTTCTGCAGTGAATAATCTGTTGTTAAACCTATCAAAATTTTTTCCGATATTGTTTTTCATCTCTATGTCTCATTAGGATCCTTTTTATATCTTCTATTTCTCTATTGCAATTATTTTTCCTAATTATAACTATATGTCAGTATATTTTTTTTATATCCTTGAACATATTTATAGTAACTTTTAAAGTCCTTATCTGATAATTCTATCATATCTATAATTTGGGGACAGATTTCTAATAAATGATTATTTTTCTGGTTATGGAACATATGTTTCTGCTTCTTCACATGTCTCATATATTTTGGTTGTAATATGGAATAATGGATGTTACATTGTTGTGCATCTGGACTTTGTCATCTTCCTGAATAGAATAGTGGGTTTTATTCCAAAAGGCAGTGCATTTACTTGTAGCCTGCTTGATTTTTTTAAGTCTTACTTTGTGATATATCATAGTGGTTCTAGAGTATCATTTATTCTAGGGCTAAATTAGTCCTACTTCTAGAGCATGGCTTTTCTAAAAATTCCAATTTCCTCATGAGCCTCAAACTCTGAACTCTGAATACTCAGTTTAATGATACCAGTAGGTTCTATCTGGACTCTTCCTTCCTGCACCACAGTCCAGAGAGTGGTTCCAGGTAAAAATCCACTGCCTTGTAGTAATACAAATGTCTCATTCATGGCATGGCTACCACATTCTCTGTCATTTTAGATGAAATTTCCAAAGCCAGCCTAATACAACTTATTTGCCTTTCCCTGTACCGGTGTAAAATCTCTATCCAGATGTTCTTCATCAAATTCTGTCTTATAAGCACTTTATATTGTAGAAAAAGCCATTTTACCTTTTTTACGTTTAGAATTCTCACTATATTCTTCAGACTGCAGTTGGTTTGGGGATAAGAAGATGAGCTGGAGACAAGCCTTCCAGTAGGTAATTAATCACTTGTAATCAGCCCTTACAGCCATTTGCAGAAGGCGAGAGTCAGGTGGAGAAAGAAGGGACTTAACCATCTTTTCAGGGTTATTATAAATCCTGCTAAGGTTATCCTCATTAAAATTGCTATTAACTTTTCTTCCCCCATCAGGATAGTTAATTAATTCTTCCTTATATTTTAAGATTAAGGCAATTAAGGGGAAAAAAATATGAGTTAATGTGCCCACACATGGGGAAAACTGATTCCTTTAGGAGGTTGTTAGGAGAGTTTCAAAAAAGGCATATGAAAATGGAACTGTGGTAAGTTATTCTGAGGCCCAGCTCACAAGGCAAAAGTCAGCAATCAATGGATACTTCATATATCTACCTCACCAATTTGGCCTAAATTCTTTTACTTTGTCTTCCTGAACAGTGTTTTCCATTTTGATTTAGAAGATCCAGGTTTTACAAATCCTGAAGTTTATATAACTTAAGGTAGTCTCTTTAAGAAAAAGAATACTAAGACATTTCCAGAACCTTTTAAGGGACCAGTGAAAATGGTAAATCTGCTCTTGTTAATATCCTCTTTACCAAATTGCATTTTTAAAAATCTTCTTCAGTCTATGTCATGACATTTCATACTCCATTTTATCATCAGTGATTTTATATTATCTGTGCTTAGTTTATTCTTTATCTTCCCCATACATTTCTGTAACATCTGTGTAGCTAGGGTGAATGCCTAATCTTTAAAAGTAAAATAGCCAATATTTTTTAAGCATTTACAATGTACTAGATAACCTCCTAAAGTTCTTCATGTATATTAGCTCATTTAATCCTACTAAAACTTTACGAAGTAGATACCATACTATGTTTTCCACATTTTAAAGATGGAAACACTGAAGCATAGAAAAGCATACAGCTTGTTGAAATGGCAGAACTTGCCTCCAAACCCAGAACCAGGCCCCAGAACCCTGGATTCTCAAACACTATACTCTTCTGCTTCTCTCTGATTTATGGATGTTGAGGGTTGGAAGGACACATAAGATTTGGAGCAGTATTCTAGGCACCAAGGTATCAGAAGCGTCTGGGTCCAAGAACACCTAGTCAAATGTGATCGGCAGATGCTGCACATTTAGAGCCCATGAGATCAAGAATAAGACTCCAGAAAACAACACTGAGTATTTTACATCCTGTCCAGGTAATGCCCCATCCCACTGCTATTACTAGATATGAGTTGGTACGGTAATGGGAAGGAGCTGAACTAGAATGGACAGTGAAAGATGATGCAATGAGAGACTGCTTTGCATAAGCTATTGAATATTTACGTTTTTTAGCCTCATTTGAGATGCCCCATTGTCTACTTCTAGGACACAGAAAACATCACTTATGATGTCAAAATATTTTTCTTTAAATTAAGCAAGCCAAATTAATCTCTGTCTTTATGACATTATCCTAGTGATTCCAGTAAGGCCAGAGCTACTGATGAGGGTGAAAAAAGTCTTCAATATCAGTAAAACAAACAGCTGCAGAACCAGGCCCTCTATTCTTTTTTTTTTTAACTTTTTATTTTATATTGGAGTATAGTTGATTAACAATGTTGTGATAATTTCGGGTGCACAGCAATGCGACTCAGCCATACATATACATGTATCCGTTCTCCCCCAAACTCCCCTCCCATCCCAGAGCCTCTCTTCTTAATGCACTTACCAATATCAAGAAATATTAGTTGCAATTATATAATGAGCACTATTTACAAAAATAAACATCTAGATATAATCCTGAAGATTCATATGCAATAAATCTGAAGTAGAACCCAGACATTTATATTTTTAGAGCTTCATTATGATTTTGATGTCCAGCCAGGGTGGAGAATTGCCTTAGATGAGTGAGGGGGTGGTGAAATGGTGTGGGAAGTAGAGGGCCATGGGGGTACATGAAGGAACACCCAATCTGGTTTGGGAGGTGGGATACAGATGAGTTTTTGGTGAATGTGGAATTGAAGCTGAGACTTGAAGGATGAGGAACGTTAAGTAGCTAAGAGCAAACACTGTAAAGAAAACAGTATATTTGAAAAGCCAAAGGACTTAAATAAGAATACCTGGCAGAAGCTAATCATGATTGGAGCTTTGATCACACTGGGGATGAGGGGGGCTGAAGATAGTTAAAGGTTCCCCAGGAAGGAAACTCAACAGAAGAGAGCCCCAGATTCATGCCTGAGCCCGCTTACAAAGGAATTCAGTTGCCTTCAACCACAAGAATGAGCAAGTTATATCCAAATTCCTGCTTGGGAAATTCCCCCTCAGCCTACTACCTACAGCCTGACACATTCCTCAGAAAAATGAGGTGTGCCCAGCTGGCTGTGGCTCATGGAGTTGTTAATGGAAGCTTGCCTGACTTTCTTCAGAAGAGACCAGCAACCAGTCACGGGAAAAAACTACGTGTCTCACTTAACCCAAATTTTGTTCTAAATAATTTCTATAAACTCATCCTATTTCCTCATTTACTTAATTCAAACTCCTTATAACACAATCATGTTGTATGGGAAGCCATTTTGTGGGCAGAAATATTCATTTTAATATTAAATTTTATCTACACAAATAATACATGAAAATATTCTCTGTATAATTAAAACATTAGACATACATTTTCTTTAACCTCTCTGCCTATCTTAATTCATTCCTCAGATGTAAACACTGTGACCAATTTACTGTGTGTTTTTTACATGTTGTCACAGAAAATATGCAGCATTATTTTACAGATTTTCTTTTTAAAAAATACATAAATAGCATCATATTGGACTGCTGCTTTTTTCACACAATAATTTTTTTCTTGGAATTGAGCAATGCTTTGTGCAAAATAAATACCCAATATACAAATAAATAATAATAAATGAATGAATAAATAAATGATAATTTCAAAGATTAATGATTTCACACTCCGCAGTGAAGCAAACTTAAGTTTGAATACTGGCTCTACTACTCACTTATACTTTGACTGGGCCAATCATAACTACATTTAAGCCAATTCTTTACCTTTAAAATAGAGTTAATATGGCTTACCTCATAAGATTATTATAGTAAAGCACCTAGAAAAGTGTCTTTCCTAGAAAAAAAAAGATTTTATTTCTGCCTCATCTTACTTCACTCATAAAGCTTGGTACAACATTCTTCTCCTTCTAACCAGATAGGTGGCTGATGGACTACAAGCAAAATCTTACAAATGCCTCCTGGAAATGTCCACCTGGGTATCCCAATTAGTGTGTCCAAAATCACGATGTTCTATCTTAAACAGACTTCTCTTCCTCAGGAAGCTGTGTCCACTTGCTGGGTCATGTGGCCTCATCTTTGCACCTGGGTAGTTCATTCCACATCCTGGTCTTTTCCATTCACCTCTACAGCTCAGATCCTCATTGTAGCTTTCCGGGATTAGAGTCCTAACCTTGTGACTAATCTCTCAGTCTCCAGAATCTTATATGCTTATCCCAATTCTTCTTTAGCCTTAATCACCAATAACTCTTTCTATCACCCAAGATAAGAGTCAGCATTCTAGAGCCTGTCATTTAGGGCTTTTCACCATCTGGCCCCAAGTGGTATTTCCAAATTTGTTTCTCATTCCCCATATACCAATAGCTCCAACAAAATCAACTGTTCTCTGTTGACTGTGTCCTGTGCTTTCCAGTCTCTATGTCTTTTCTCATGTTGCTCCCACTATCTCAAACACTCTTTTTTCACACCCTCATCCCTGCACATTTAATTCCACCAAGACAAAATATAACATAGTGGATTTAAACACAGAGGTAAAGCCAAACATACCTGAGTTCAAATCCTAGTTCCATCCCCAATTAGGTATATGGCATATCTTTTTCATGTCTGTTTTCTTCACTTATTAAACTGGGGCAATAAGAGAAACTACTTCACAGGGTTTGAAGAACAAATTTAGATAATGTATACAAACAGTTAGGCAGACAACTGGCACAAGGTAATCATCAACTGTCACCATCAATACCATTTAAGGTCTACTTCAAGTGCCATTGCTTCCATAAGGTTCTCCCTGGTCCTACAAGATATTAAGTTATTTCTATCAATAAAAAGCAATAGCATTGCATCTGTGTCTCTTTTAAGGTACTTACAATTTTATGTTTAGTCACATTTCCCATAATCACAATTTTTTTTACCCAAAACTGCAATCGGTTTCCCAAAGGATTTTCGAGTCTATGTCAATTGTATAAGGAAGACTCAGAGAAGTAGTTTGGATGTGGTAAACAGAGGTTTCTAAAATATTTTGTGTTTTGGTGGGGAATATGGCATAGACCATTTGAAATCAGAACTGTATTTTTTTTTTTTACAGAACTGTATTTTTTAAAAAAACTCACAACACAAGGCCATAAGAATGCCAACCTCTTTGGGGATAGAGATTGGCTTCCTTTTTGAGCTCACTTAACACAAGACTCTATAAAATTTGTGTGAAAGAAATTCTATTTCTAGTAAAAGAATGAAGTAAACAGCAATACTCTAACGCTGAATCTTAAATCAGATGTTCTTTCCAATGCTAATTTTGTCTCTTCAAGTCCTCTATGTAATAGATCTGGAAATAATGTTATATTAGATAATGCTTGCAAATGGGACAGATGGAAAGGTTCATTCTCCTGGGGTAGAGTAGAAATTTATTTTCACAAAACTTCTCTGGTGATATGTCTAATGTAAACTTTAGTGGTCCCAATGATTTTTTGAATTAATGATAATTTCAAGTACAGCTCCAAAGCCCATAACTATGTACAGCAGTATTTTAAAGGAATGACTGGTAAGACTTCTATCACCAAAACAATCAGACTTTCCTTGTTTGACCAGGTAAGATTCAACTTATGTACACTGAGCTTTGTTTGTTTGTTTTTTAAGAAAATTAAAGGCCAGGGCCTTCCCTGGTGGTACAGTGGTTAAGAATCCACCTGCCAATGCAGAGAACACGGGCTCGAGCCCTGGTCCGGGAAGATCCCACATGCCGCGGAGCAACTAAGCCCACGCACCACAACTGTAGAGCCTGCGCTCTAGAGCCCATGAGCCACAACTACTGACCCCATGTGCCACAACTACTGAAGCCCGTGAGCCTAGACTCCGTGCTCTGCAACAAAGACAAGCCACCGCAATGAGAAGCCCGTGCACCACAACGATGAGTAGCCCCTGCTCACCGCAACTAGAGGCAGCTCCCGTGCAGCAATGAAGACCCAACACAGCCAAAAATAAATAAATACATTTATTTATTTAATAAAGAATTTTAAATGTTACCTTGGCTCTCTTTACTCTTTGTACTTTCTTTTCATGAGCACTGAATGGAAAGCGATGCTCAGAATGTTCTGTTGCAGATAGATATATCTTGCAGCATTTCATTTCACAGAACCTAGAAACATAGAGGAAGCATGTCTCCTGGAACAGAGAAAAGAAAGCAGCAATAAATATCTCTTTTGCAGTGGAAGCTTTCCAGAACAACTTGTGCCATGAGTCTATAAGAAAATAAAAATCATTAGTAGTAAATATTAACAGAAAATTATAATTTTAAATTTATATATATACAGAATATATAAATACACACACATATATGTAAACTGTGTGTGCATATATGATTTCAGATTGCTCACATACACTACTATATAACATGTTCTGTATTAATTATTACAAAATTCAATATGAAATTATGTGAGCAAAGCCTATAAACTACTGTATGTTTTCCTGAATAAATGCTTTAAAATCTGAATCACAAGAAAATGATAGCCACCTTTAAAAATTTAGCAGTAGATTTCAATAGAGCCTGCACAGCTTAATAAAAAAGTGTTAGTAAGTATCCTTATTTTGTCAAGTCCTACCTTCCATGGATAGAAAGCTTGGCAGAAACAGTAGGTCAGGTATATAAAAAAAAGATTCTGCTGATTAAAAAAATAACAGTCATGCTAGGAAGTATAGTGCATAAGTACATAATCATTCCATTCCATTTCTAACCCCCAGAATAGAGTGATTCCAGTAAAGGACAAAACCAGATAGGACCTCTCTTGAGATTCAAATGTTTTAAAACGACAATAATTCTGGGAAGGCGCTTCGCTAGGACACTTTGAAATGGCAAAAGAAAAACCAAAAGGTATTTTTATTCCAGGAACAGATGAGCTGTAGTTAAGCCCAATGGCTAGATCCCCACACTGCAGCAAAAGAAAGAATCACCGTTCAATATTTAAGGCACAAAATGTATATATTGTGTTGATAAAATAGAAGATTAGTGTGAAAAGGTGCCAAATTGTATGCATTTTTATATGTCCTTGACTATTGCTCTAAACTGGGTATAAATGCTTCATATGTTAGAGATTAGTTCATTGTTATACTTCTTTAAAGCTAATTGCATTTTCATACAAAAAGCATAATTTCTGAGCTAAAAAGAGCTAGAAAATTACCTAATCGAACCCTCTCATTTTACAAATGAAAAAAAAAATAGATTTCCTGCATATTCGAACGTCTTATCCAAGGTGACCCTGCAAGAGACAGGGTTGGAACCAGTGCTTGCCTCCTAGTTTAGGTAGCACACCATTTACATTGTATTGTTGTCTGTATAGGCTTAGGTTCCCAGTCATTAGCTATGTGATTCTGAGTAAGACTCAGATTCCTCATATAAGGGTGATAACTGTATTTAACTCAAAAGGTTAAAGTAATCTTCATAAAACTGACATACATGCTCCACAGACACTTAAAATGTCTGGTGTTATGCGTCCAATAAGTATTATTATTATTAGTTATTATTGTGTTGAAATCCAAAACTCCATCAAACCTAAATGGGATGCCTACCATTTAGAGCAGTGCTTCTCAACCCAGCTTCATATAAGAATATCCTAAAGAGCCCCTTTGAAACACAAGCCTTACCCCAGAAAAAATTTATCTGAAATTCTACAGAAGCATCCTAGAATTGTGGGCTTTTTCAATGAGTTCTCTCAGAGAATTCTGACACAGTCCAGTCACTACTGGCTCACAGATCAGCATCTGGGAACCACTAGCAAGACTTCAGAGATGCAATCCAGGAAAATCTCTCTATCCAAAGAGAGGGATAAAAGAAAGGAGTTTACAAGTGTCATCAGGAATCTTTTGATGTGACAAATATGTTCATTATCTTGATTGTGGTCATGGTTCCACGGGGGTACACATATATCAAAATTTATAAAACTTATAAAGTTTAAATATGTGCAAGTTATTGTATGCCATTTATAGTTCAATAAAACTGTTTTTTTCTTAAAATGCCTATTATGAGAATTCTTAAGCAAAAGCAGCTTTCATGTGAATTTTTGTTCAAAATCACATTGCAAACAAAAAATAGAAAACACAAAATAACATGTATAAATTAATCTAAATATTCATAAAATATTTAAATAAATATTCAAATAAAATAATTAAATATAAAAGGCCTAAAACTGCCAATTAAAATACATAAGTAAAATAACCATACTACCCAAAGCAATCTACAGATTTAATGCAATCCCTATCAAATTTCCCATGACATTTTTCACAGAACTAGAATAAAAATCCTAAAATTTATATGGAACCACAAAAGACCCAGAATTGCCAAAACAATTCTGAGCAAAAAGAAAAAAGCTGGAGGCATAACCCTCTCAGACTTCAGACAATACTACAAAACTACAGTAATCAAAAGAGTGTGGTACTCGCACACACACAAAAAAAAACACATAGATCAATGGAACAAAATAAAGAGCCCAGAAATAAACCCACACACCTAAAGTCAATTAATCTTCAACAAAGGAGGCAAGAATATACAATGGAAAAATGACAGTCTCTTCAGTAAGTGTTGTTGAAAAAGCTGGACTGCCTCATGTAAATCAATGAAGTTAGAACACTCCCTCACACCATACACAAAAATAAACTCAAAATGGCTTAAAGACTTAAATATAAGATCTGACATCATAAAACTCCTAGAAGGGAACATAAGCAAAACATCCTCTGACATAAATCATAGCAATATTTTCTTAGATCGCTCTTCCAAGGCAAAAGAAATAAAAGCAAAAATAAACAAATGAGACCTAATCAAACTTATAAGCTTTTGCACAACAAAGGAAAACATACTATAAAACTCCTAGAGGAAAACATAGGCAGGACACTCTTTGACATAAATTGCAGCAATATTTTTGGGCTCTGTCTCCTAGAGTAACTGAAACAAAAACAAAAGTAAACAAATGAGACCTAATTAAACTCAAAAGCTTTTGCACAGCAAAGGAAACCATAAACAAAATAAAAAGACAACTTACAGACTGGGAGAAAATATTTGCAAATGATGCAACCAACAGGGGCTTAATTTCCAAAATATATAAACAGCTCATACAACTCAATATCAGAAAAGCAAACAACACAATCAAAACATGGGCAGAAGACCTAAGTAGACATTTCTCCGAAGAAGACATATGGATGGCCAAAACCCACGTGAAAAGATGCTCAACATCACTAATTATAAGAGAAATGCAAATCAAAACTACAATGAGGTATCACCTCACACCAGTCAGAATGGCCATCATTAAAAAGTCTACAAATAACAAATGCTGGAGAGGGAGTGGAGAAAAAAGAATGCTCCTACATGGTTGGTGGGAATGTAAATTGGTGCAGCCACTATGGAGAACAGTATAAAAGTTCCTTAAAAAACTAAAATAGAGTTACCATATGAGTCAGTGATCCCACTCCTCAGCATATATGCAGAGAAAACTCTAATTCCAAAAGATGCATGCACCCCAATGTTCATAGCAGCACTATTTAGAATAGCCAAGGCATGGAAGTAACCTAAATGTCCATTGAGAGATGAATGCATAAAGATGTGGTACACACACACACACACACACACACACACACACACACACAATGGAATATTACTCAGCCATTAAAAAGAATGAAACAATGCCATTTGCAGCAACATGGATGGACCTGGAGATTATTATACTAAGTGAAGTAAGTCAGACAGAGAAAGACAAATATTATATGATATGACATACGTGGAATCTAAAAACCAAGACAAATGAACTTATTTCCAAAACAGAAACAGACTCATAGACAAGGAAAACAAAATTATAGTTACCAGAGGGGAAAGGAGGGAAGGAATAAATTGGGGTTTGGGATTAGCAGATACAAATTACTATACATAAAATATATAAACAACAATGTCTTACTGTATATAGAGTAGGGAACTATATTCAATATCTTATAATAAACTACAACGGAAAACAATCTAAAAAAGTATATATATACATATATATACATAAAACTGAATCACTTTGCTGTACACCTGAAACTAACATGATATTGTAAATCAAGTAGAGTTCAACAAAAAAAAATTTTTAAATACAAACATAGACTACAGAGGATTAATCTAAAAATAAAAGCACAAAGAAAGAATAGAAAAAGCCTAACAATCAAACTTTAGCCTAAAGAAAGCTGGTGTGGTTATATTAATATTATACAAATTATACTCTAAGTCAAAAAAACATTTTGAGGGGCAAAGACATTTTCTCATTACTGATAATTATTCTACTTGGAACTTAGAGTGAATGTGCCCTATGATGTTTGGTATCTCTCTTTTTAACATTAAAGAGAGCTGCGTATTTTTAGGTTTTTAAGGAACCTCTGTACTGTTAACCATAGTGCCTGTATCAATTTACATTCCCAACAACAGTGCAAGAGGGTTCCCTTCTCTCCACACCCTCTCCAGCTTTTATTGTTTGGAGATTTTTTGATGATGGCCATTCTGACTGGTGTGAGGTGATACCTCATTGTAGTTTTGATTTGCATTTCTCTAATGATTAATGATGTTGAGCATCCTTTCATGTGTTTGTTGGCAATCTGTATATCTTCTTTGGAGAAATGTCTATTTAGGTCTTCTTCCCATTTTTTGGATTGGGTTGTTTGTTTTTTTGATATTGAGCTGCATGAGCTGCTTGTAAATTTTGGAGATTAATCCTTTGTCGGGTGCTTCATTTGCAAATATTTTCTCCCATTCTGAGGGTTGTCTTTTTGCACCCAGCAATCCCACTACTGGGCATATACCCCGAGAAAACCATAATTCAAAAAGAGTCATGTACCACAATGTTCATTGCAGCCAGGAC
Organism: Mesoplodon bidens; assembly: GCF_964165515.1. NCBI lineage: Eukaryota > Metazoa > Chordata > Mammalia > Artiodactyla > Ziphiidae > Mesoplodon > Mesoplodon bidens. Next base: position 99,355,357 of record NC_138164.1, read on the forward strand.
ATGGAAGCAACCTAAGTGTCCATCGACAGATGAATGGATAAAGAAGATGTGGCACATACATACAATGGAATATTACTCAGCCATAAAAAGAAACGAAATTGAGTTATTTGTAGTGAGGTGGATGGACCTAGAGTCTGTCATACAGAGTGAAGTAAGAAAGAGAAAAACAAATACCGTATGCTTAACACATATATGTGGAATCGAAAAAAAAATGGTTATGAAGAAACTAGGGGCAGGATGGAATAAAGACACAGACCTACTAGAGAATGGACTTGAGGAAATGGGAAGGGGGAAGCTGGGAGAAAGTGAGAGAATGGCTTGGACACATATACACTACCAAATGTAAAATTGGTGGCTAGTGGGAAGCAGCCACATAGCACAGAGAGATCAGCTCGGTGCTTTGGGACCACCTAGAGGGGTGGGATAGGGAGGATGGGATAGGGAGGGTGGGAGGGAGGGAGACATAAGAGGGAAGAGATATGAGGATATATGTATATGTATAGCTGATTCACTTTGTTATAAGCAGAAACTAACACACAATTGTAAAGGAATATTATTCTAATAAAGATGTTAAAAAGAAAAAAAAGAAGTTGGGAATGTAGAGGTGACAAGTTCATCTGGAAAATTAGAGAAAGCTTCATAGAGGAACATATTTTTTATCAGTGTATGAAAAAAATGAATAAATATATGCAATATGAAAAGAAAAAAAGAGTTGCATAAGAAAAAACCTCAAGGAACAGATCATTTTTTCTTTTTTATAAATTTACTTATTTATTTTTGGCTGCTTTGGGTCTTCGTTGCTGTGTGGGGGCTTATCTCTAGTTGCAGTGAGTGGGGGCTACTCTTAGTTGCCATGTGTGTGCTTCTCGTTGCAGTGGCTTCTCTTGTTGCAGGGCACAGGCTCTAGGCACACAGGCTTCTGTAGCTGTGGCACACAGGCTCATTAGTTGTGGCTCACAGGCTCTAGAGCACAGGCTCAGTAGTTGTGGCGCACAGGCTTAGTTCCTCCACGGCATGTGGGATCTTCCCAGACCAGGGCTCGAACCTGTGTCCCCTGCATTGGCAGGCAGATTCTTAACCACTGCGCCACCAGGGAAGTCCCAAGGAATGGATCATTTTGATCTATATGAACTTTTTACAGAGAGTCAGGAATAAAGGAGAACATTCCTCAACTCACTTTATGAGCTTAGTTTTTAAAATAATGATATCAAAATCTCAGGTCAGTATGAGAAAAGAAAAGCATGAGTAAGAAAAAAGTCTCACTTATGATATAAACACTATTAGCAAAGCAAATCAGCAACGCATTTAAAAAAATCATGTCTAAGCTGAATTTAACCCAGGAATTCAAGAATGCTAAGAAGTAGAAAATCTACTAATGTAAAAAATATATACATATGGTCTGGCCATCATCCGTTTGTATATTCAGTCTCTCATTGAGAACTCATTCCAATCACATCTTTATCCCCTGAATCTACTCTTGTCAAGTCATCAGTGGCTGATTTTGCAAAACCCAATGGTCAATTCTTACTCCCATTTAACCTAATTTATTAACAACATTTGACAGTTGATCCTTCCTTCTTTCTGGAAACATTTGTTACACCTGGCTTCCAGAATATTACCACACCTTCTTGATTTTTCTCCACCTTATTGTCTATTTTGCTCACCTCTATCCCCAGTTCCTTAAACACGTTAAGCTTATAGGAGATGTTCAATACATTTTTTTTAATTTATTGAGAATCTTAGAGAGGCCTTCAAATAGTTCCCAACTCATTGTTTGGAAATGAGCAATGTACATCCTACAGAGATAAAATGTCTTGCCTTAATTCATGCAATGGTCTAGTAAAAGAAATGGATTTATAACCCAGGTCACCTGACTCCAATTCATTGCTCTTTCCAGCTACCTCTGATGCTTGAATTTCAATTTCTTTTCATCTTAGGGCCAGTTAAAATATATCTTATTAGGGTTGCAACCATTAAAAATTGTATGAATAATTCTACAAACAATAAATGGGAGAGGGTGTGGGAAAAAGGCGACCCTCCTGCACTGTTGGTGGGAAAGTGATTGGTACAATCACTATGGAGAACAGTATGGAGGTTCCTTAAAAAACTAAAAACAGGGCATCCCTGGTGGCGCAGCGGTTAAGAATCCACCTGCCAATGCAGGGAAACAGGTTCATGCCCTGGTCCGGGAAGATCCCACATGCCACAGATCAACTAAGCCCGTGCACCTCAACTACTGAGCCTGCACTCTAGAGCCCATGAGCCACAACTACTGAGCCCACGTGCCACAACTACTGAAGCCTGGGCACCTAGAGCCTGTGCTCTGCAACAAGAGAAGCCACCACAGTGAGAAGCCCATGCACCGCAACAAAGAGTAGCCCCCGCTCACTACAACTACAGAAAGCCCCCACATGCAGCAACAAAGACCGAACACAGCCAAAAATAAATAAATAAATTTCTTTTTTAAAAAACCCAGAAACTAAAAACAAAACTACCATATGATCCAGCAATCCCACTCCTGGGCATATATCCAGAGAAAATCATAATTAGAAAATATATGCACACAAATGTTAATTACAGCACTATTTACAATAGCCAAGACACAGAAGCAGCCTAAATGTCCATTGACAGAAGAATGGATAAAGAAAATGAGACACATACACACAATGGAATATTACACAGCCATAATAAAGAACAAAATAATGCCATTTGCAGCAACAAGGATAGACCTAGAGATTATCATACTAAGTAAAGTAAGTCAGACAGAGAAAGACAAATATCATATGATATCACTCCTACGTGGAATCTAATGTAAGAAAATGGTATGAATGAACTTATTTACAAAGCAGAAACAGATTTACAGATATTGAAAACAAACTTACAGTTACCAAAGGGGAATGTGGCAGAAGGGATAAATCAGGAGCTTGGGATTAAGATACACATACTACTATGTATAAGATGGATGACCAACAAGGACCTACTGTATACCACAGAGCTCTCTACTCAATATTCTGTGATAACCTATATGAAAAAAGAATCTGAAAAAGAATGAATACATGTATATGTATAACTGAATAACTTTGCTAGACACCTGAAACTGACACAACGTTGTAAATGAACTATACTCCAATAAACTTTTTTTAAAATGAAATAACGGGAAGACACCAAAAACAATGGGAACTACAGACCTGCAGCCTGCGAAAAGGAGACCCCAAACACAGTAAGTTAAGCGACATGAGAAGACAGAGAAGCACACAGCAGATGAAGGAGCAAGGCAAAAATGCACCAGACGAAACAAAGGAAGAGGAAATAGGCAGTCCACCTGAAAAAGATTTCACAGTAATGATAGTAAAGATGAAAAAGATTTCACAGTAATGTTAGTAAAGATGATCCAAAATCTTGGAAATAGAATGAAGAAAATACAAGAAACGTTTAGCAAGAAACTAGAAGAACTAAAGAGCAAACAAACAATGATAAACTACACAATAAATGAAATTAAAATTCTCTAGAAGGAATCAATAGCAGAATAACTGAGGCAGAAGAACGGATAAGTAACCTTGAAGATAAAATAGTCAAAATAACTACTGCAGAGCAGAATAAAGAGAAAAGAATGAAAAGAATTGAGGACAGTCTCAAAGACCTCGGGGACAACATGAAATGCATCAATATTCAAATAATAGGGGTCCCAGAAGAAGAAGAGAAAAAGAAAGGGACTGAGAAAATATTTGAAGAGATTATAGTTGAAAACTTCCCTAATATGGGAAAGGAAATAGTTAATCAAGTCCAGGAAGCACAGAGAGTCCCATACAGGATAAATCCAAGGAGAAACATACCAAGACACATATTAATCAAACTATCAAAAATTAAATACAAAGAAAAAATATTAAAAGCAGCAAGGGAGAAACAACAAATAACATAAAAGGAAATTGCCATAAGGTTAACAGCTGATCTTTCAGCAAAAACTCTGCAAGCCAGAAGGGAGTGGCAGGACATACTGACAGTGATGAAATGGAAAAACCTACAACCAAGATTATTCTACACAGCAAAGATCTCATTCAGATTTGACAGAGAAATGAAGAGTTTTACTGACAAGCAAAAGCTAAGAGAATTCAGCATCACCAAACCAGCTTTACAACAAATGCTAAAGGAAATTCTCTAGGCAGGAAACAGAAGAGAAGGAAAAGACCTACAATAACAAACCCAATTAAGAAACTGGTAATAGGAACATACATACCAATAACTACCTTAAATGTAAATGGATTAAATGCTCCAACCAAAAGACATAGACTGGCTGAATGGATACAAAAACAAGACCCATATATATGCTGTCTACAAGAGACCCACTTAAGACCTAGGGACACATACAGACTGAAAGTGAAGGGATGGAAAAAGATATTCCATGCAAATGGAAATCAAAAGAAAGCTGGAGTAGCAATTCCCATATCAGACAAAATAGACTTTAAAATAAAGACTGTTACAAGGAACAAAGAAGGACACTACATAATGATCAAGGGATCAATCCAAGAAGAAGAGATAACAATTGTAAATATTTATGCACCCAACATAGGAGCACTTCAATACATAAGGCAAATGCTAACAGCCAGGAAAGGGGAAATCGACAGTAACAAAATAATAGCAGGGGACTTTAACACCCTGATTCACCAATGGGCAGATCATCCAAAATGAAAATAAATAAGGAACACAAGCCTTAAATGATACATTAAACAAGAAGGACTTAATTGATATTTATAGGACATTCCATCCAAAATCAACAGAATACACTTTTTTCTCAAGTGCTCATGGAACATTCTGCAGGATAAATCATATCTTGGGTCACAAATCAACCCTTGGTAAATTTAAGAAAATTGAAATTGTATCAAGTATCTTTTCCAGCCACAACGCTATGAGACTAGATATCAGTTACAGGAAGAAATCTGTAAAAAATACAAACACATGGAAGTGAAACAATACACTAAATACCCAAGAGATCACTGAAGAAGTCAAAGAGGAAATCAAAAAATACCTAGAAACAAATGACAATGAAAACACAACGACCCAAAACCTATGGGATGCAGCAAAAGCAGTTCTAAGAGGGAAGTTTAGAGCAATACAATCCTACCTCAAGAAAAAAGAAACATCTCAAATAAACAACCTAAACTTAAACACAAAGTAATTAGAGAAAGAAGAATAAAAAAAACCCCAAAGTTAGCAGAAGGAAAGAAATCATAAAGATTGGATCAGAAATAAATGAAAAGAAATGAAGGAAACAACAGCAAAGATCAATAAAACTAAAAGCTGGTTCTTTGAGAAGATTAAAAAAAGTTGATAAACATTAACCAGACTTGTCAAGAAAAAAAAAGGGGAAAGACTCAAATCAATAGAATTAGAAATGAAAAAGGAGAACTAACAACTGACACTGCAGAAATACAAAGGATCATGAGAGATTACTACAAGCAACTATATGCCAATAAAATGAACAACCTGGAAGAAATGGACAAATTCTTAGAAAAGCACAACCTTCTGAGAATGAACCAGGAAGAAACAGAAGACATAAACAGACCAAACACAAGTACTGAAATTGAGACTGTGATTAAAAATCTTCCAACAAACAAAGGGCCAGGACCAGATGGCTTCACAGGCGAATTCTCTCAAACATATAGAGAAGAGTTAACACCTATCCTTCTCAAACTCTTCCAAAATATAGCAGAGGGAGGAACGCTCCGAAACTCATTCTACGAGGCTACCATCACCCTGAAACCATAACCAGACAAAGATGTCACAAAGAAAGAAAACTACAGGCTAATATCACTGATGAACATAGATGCAAAAATCCTCAACAAAATACTAGCAAAGAGAATCCAACAGCACATTTAAAGGATCATACACCATGATCAAGTGGGGTTTATCCCAGGAATGTAAGGATTCTTCAATATATGCAAATCAATCAATGTGACACACCATATTAACAAACTGAAGGAGAAAAACCATAGGATCATCTCAATAGATGCAGAGAAAGCTTTCGACAAAATTCAACACCCATTTATGATAAAAAGCCTGCAGAGAGTAGGCATAGAGGGAATTTACCTCAAAGTAATAAAGGCCATGTATGACAAACCCACAGCCAACATCATTCTCATTGGTAAAAAACAGAAACCATTTCCTCTAAGATCAGGAACAAGACAAGGTTGCCCACTATCACCACTGTTATTCAACATAATTTTGGAAGTTTAAGCCACAGCAATCAGGGAAGAAAAAGAACTAAAAGGAATCCAAATTGGAAAAAAAGAAGTAAAACTGTCACTGTTTGAAGATGACATGATACTATACATAGAGAATCCTAAAGATGCTACCAGAAAACTACTAGAGCTAATCAATGAATTGATAGAGTAGCAGGATACAAAATTAATGCACAGAAATCTCTTGCATTTCTATACACTAATGATGAAAAATCTGAAAGAGAAATTGAGGAAACACTCCCATTTACCATTGCAACAAAAAGAATAAAATACCTAGGAATAAACCTGCCTAAGGAGACAAAATACCTGTATGCAGAAAACTATAAGACACTGATGAAAGAAATTAAAGATGATACCAACAGATGGAGAGATATACCATGTTCTTGCATTGGAAGAATCAACATTGTGAAAATGACTCTACTACCCAAAGCAATCTACAGATTCAATGCAATCCCTATCAAACTACCAATGCCATTTTTCACAGAACTAGAATAAAAAATTGTACAATTTGTATGGAAACACAAAAGACCCCAAATAGCCAAAGCAATCTTGAGAAAGAAAAACGGAGCTGGAGGAATCAGGCTCCTAGACTTTAGACTATACTACAAAGCTACAGTAATCAAGACAGTATGGTACTGGCACAGAAACAGAAATATAGATCCATGGAACAGGATAGAAAGCCCAGAGATAAACCCACGCACATATGGTTACCTTAGTTTTGATAAAGGAGGCAAGAATATACTATGGAGAAAAGACAGCCTTATCAATAAGTGGTGCTTGGAATACTGGACAGCTACGTGTAAAAGAATGAAATTAGAACACTCCCTAACCCCATACACAAAAATAAACTCCAAATGGATTAAAGACCGAAATGTAAGGCCAGACACTGTAAAACTCTTAGAGGAAAACATGGGCAGAACACTCTATGTCATAAGTCACAGCAAGATCCTTTTTGCCCCACCCCCTAGAGAAATGGAAATTAAAAGAAAAATAAACAAATGGGACCTAATGAAACTTAAAAGCTTTTGCACAGCAAAGAAAACCATAAGCAAGAAGAAAAGACAACTCTCAGAATGGGAGAAAATATTTGCAAACGAAGCACTGACAAAGGAGTAATCTCCAAAATTTACAAGAGCTCATGCAGCTCAATATCAAAAAAACAAACAACCCAATCCAAAAGTGGGCAGAAGACCTAAACAGACATTTCTCCAAAGAAGATATACAGATGGTCAGAATGGCCATCATCAAAAAATCAAAAAGTCTACAAACAATAAATGCTGGAGAAAAGGGAACCCTCTTGCACTGTTGGTGGGAATGTAAATTGATACAGCCACTATGGAGAATAGTAAGGAGTTTCCTTAAAAAACTAAAAATAGAACTACCATACGACCCAGCAATGCCACTACTGGGCATATGCCCTGAGAAAACCATAATTCAAAAATAGTCATGTACCACAATGTTCATTACAGCTACGTTTACAATAGCCAGGACATGGAAGCAACCTAAGTGTCCACTGACAGATGAATGGATAAAGAAGATGTGGCACATATATACAATGGAATATTACTCAGCCATAAAAAGAAATGAAATTGAGTTATTTGTAGTGAGGTGGATGGACCTAGAGTCTGTCATACAGAGTGAAATAAGTCAGAAAGAGAAAAACAAATACTGTATGTTAACACATATATATGGAATCTAAAAAGACAAAAAAAAATGGTTATGAAGACCCTAGGAGCAGGACAGAATAAAGACACAGACCTACTAGAGAATGGACTTGAGGACACGGTTGGCGGGAAGGGTAAGCTGGGACAAAGTGAGAGTTTGGCATGGACATATATACACTATCAAATGTAAAATCAATAGCCACATAGCACAGGGAGATCAGCTTGGTGCTTTGTGACCACCTATAGGGATGGGATAGGGAGGGTGGGAGGGAGACGCAAGAGGGAGGAGATATGGGGATATATGTATATGTATGGTTGATTCACTTTGTTATAAAGCAGAAACTAACACACTATTGTAGAGCAATTATACTCCAATAAATATGTTTTAAAAAAAAGAAATACCAGTTTGGGGAGCAACAAAAATTATGTTTGGAAATTAATAAAATTTGGTGTCATACACATTAAATTCAGAACAAAATGTGTATGAATAACCAGGCAAATCATCCTACATTTTAGAGGGAAAAAATGCACTGTCAACAATAGAAAGATAGTATCTCGGTTTCTGAGTGTAAGCATTTTATTAATCAGTATTTCACAGTTAGGGAAATGCATATCTTAATTTACCATGTTCATTTAAATTCATCCCTTTAAATATATGAACTCTTTGAGGAAAGAGAGCACGTTTTACTCATCCATGTATTCTTAGCACATGAACCTGTACCTGCTACATAGTTGGTGCTCAATAAATATCTGATGAACAAGTGAATAATGAATTAATGGGTGAAAGCTATAATGAAGATTCAGTTTTCCTAATTAGAATTTAAAGTTTTACTGTGGGAACAACTGTTTCTGAATTTGGGAAATCAAAAGTTGGGAATTGGATCTATTCTCTTGCTCTGATCCCTTTGGTAACTTTTCACAAACCCCTGACCTGCTCCTGATCTTTGCTTTTACATTTGGAATAGTGGTCTGAATGTGCTTCTCAGGCATCATAATTCTATTCAAGCAGTATTTTTCCAGTACTTGCAAATCGTTAAGTGAAAGGAGACATATTCACCAAGAATTATTACTTTATAATGGCATGTAAGAGAAGGGTTCTTCAAATCAGTTTGCAAACACAGCCACTTCAGCAGCTTCCTATCTCTGCCCCAGTTTTCTAAATCAGCCAATAATAATTATTCCCTATAAATCAGACCTCCCTGAAGTTTTCTTCTTCTTTACAGTTGCAGCAAGCTGGATGCTTTTCCCTCATTACATTTTATGTCTTTGTTTTGTTTGCACAGTTCCCTTTCTCCCTACCATTGTAATTCTTACTGTGTCACAAGATGCTAAATTTATGGGTGCGAAAATGCTGGTTTCTAGCAGCTTTTAATAAAAAATGTATCCTAATTACAAAAAAAGGAATTAAAAAACAAAACATTCCACTCTTTGCAAGGATTGATCTACTTGCAAATTCTGACAAATAACCTGTGAAGTGGCAAATAAACCTGAAAGGAACTTTATTTCCCATTTCCTGGCCATTCAGAGATCTACATGCAGCAACACTCAGTAAAGAACTCCTCTGTATATGGGAGAGAAGTTATTCTATACACATGCTTAGCACCCAATAGGAAAGAAAAATAACAAGCATGATAGAGAAAGCACAGCCAAGTCCAGCTTCTGAAATACTGATGATCTCTTTAGACCGAAGCCCTAAGATACAGCCCTCTAGACTCATAGAGAAAGACTTAGGGATCAAAGAAAGAAAGTAGTGATTGATTACCATAATGCATTATTTAAGCAGAGGAAATGGTAATATAAACAGTTCTCTGAGAGATTAAATATCAATTAAACATTTACAAAACCCGGTATCCGGTCCAATTAATCCTCCCTTTTTTGTGCTATCACTGTATATCGAACATATTATGTTATTGCCTTTATCACTCTGTATATATATATATATATCTCCTCTACCCCAAAAAGATTCAGAGCACTTTAAAAAGTTCAGGAATTCATCATTTTTGCTCACACAGACTGGCATAAAGATGGCATGTTATTGATGCATATTTGTTGAATATATGATTTTGTAAGAAACTTGCCAATGGTCACTCTTTAAGGACAACCAAGGGAATGACAAACTTGCTTTTACTAATTTCTCCATTTCAATCCAGTAACTAAAATCATGCCCAAATTTTCCCTATGTGTCCTCCCCCATGTAAACTACTTCCGATTGCTCCACCCAATTGGTAAACAAGAACATGTGTTGCTGTTGTTTAAACTTATTAAAAAGAAGATCATATTTTGGGTTTCAAAGGCTACAACATCTAATTATGATATTGTTATGCTTATTTAACAGAACTACACAGATTATTTTAAAGTGTTTTTACTGAGCTTCCATGAAACCTGAAAAGGATAATCTGAGATTAAAATGACAGTATATTAATATCAAAAAATTGTGTTAGGAGACTAAAAGAAAATTGTAGAGAAAGATTCACTAGCTATAGTCCCATTAACAAATGAACAAGGATATGAAACTGATCAGCAGTAGCTGAATTATTGAGCCCCAGGCCCTTCTGCTCCAGTTTTGAGTCAAAAATCAAAACTGCATGAACTAGTGAATACCCAATCTTCACAAACATCAGAGTCAAATTAAAGAAATTACCCAACGAACCAAATGCAGCTCAACAGATCGTCAAACCATTAAAACTGCAACTTTATACCAAAGAAAGAACCATACACACCGTGATCTTGTGCAAATGGAATAATAATAGCCAGATGGAACAACAAACTCTGATGCTTGGCAACATGATCCTTGGCACAGTGAATATGTGTCATGTGGAAAGTCAATAGGGGGTCATCATAGAATAATCAAAACGAGGCTCAGGAAATTCATCCTGAACAAAGAGAAGAAAGGCCTTGAATTTTAAGAAGTCAAGATGACAAGATGATATGGGTATAATAGAAACAGCAGGAATGTTAAAGTGGGATAGAGCCAGATACTAACAATAAATCTACCACCTATTAGTTGTGGCATTAAATTGTTAGCTCTTTTGTTTCTTCTAGAACCTAACAGTCAAGGCACACACATCATAGAGTTGCCAGGATTAAATATTAGATTCTCCTAAGTCAGAGCACACTCTCTCAGAGACTCAACCTGTAAAACATTGTTGGTTGTTTGAGGAAACAAGTAAGAACTACTGAATAGTGGCAATCACATCATAGGTTTGCTTCATTAATATTCCCACCACTACAAAACTGCTAGAAACTTGTCTTCTATCTAAATTGTGCAGTGTTCTGGATTTCAAAGTGGCTACCTGTGACAGAGACAATGTTATGTGTGCAAGGCATTCTTCCTGGACACATAGAAGGAGGTTTCCAAGCCTCATATAAAATTAGGCTGAAGTTATGGGACTGGGTTCTGGCCAATTAGATGCAGGCAGAAAGAATGTGCCACTTCCAGTCCTGCCCTTAAAATCCCTTGTGGAAACAAAATTACATCTTTCAGTCACTGTTTTTCCACCCTGCTATGTAAAATTATTTTTCCACTCTTGGCAATGTATTTTGCAGATTCTAAACTTTCCGATTATTTTAAATTGTTAACACATAATCCAATCCAGTTTAAAACTTCAGCATTCAAAAATTCCCTACGCCCTTCCCCAACACAAGCTACTGTGGCCTTGGCCTCCCAGAGTGGAGAAAGATCACGAGAATGAATGGCTGCACCCCCCTCCCTCCTCTAGGTGGAGACATTGATGTTGCGGTCAGGAAGGAAGGGTGGATAGTATGTGGTCTTCTTCAGTAGATGTCCATTTGTCTGTCACTGGTGAGGATTAAGTCCCTGGCCTCACTCTGGTTGGTTTGGGTTTTGTCTGACGTTCATTGCCTCCTTTCCTGTGTTTGTCTTCACATCAGCACACGATTTTCTTGGCTTCTCTTCTCTGGGTGTCTCACCTGTTCAGTGGAGCACCTATTTCTTGCATAAACCTTGCCAGCTATACAATGCCCCTCTCCCTTCTTCAGGTTGGCTGTCTCTTTGCCAGGCCTAGGGGATCCAGAAAGCCCTCAGCGGCTGGTTCTTCTCTAGCATCTGAACTTGCCTATGGAGAGCCCCGGAACTGTTAGCTCTGAGCACTCTGAGGGCAAAAATGAATGGAATGTGGTGGAGTCCCCTCATATTCTTCTCAAACACACTTCATCGTAGTCCTTTCAAGCCTGTGGCTGTGCACCACACCAATGGTCTCCCACCTCCAAATCCCCACAGCAAAATCACGTATGAGTCCATATGTTTATTAATACCCATGCCCACTCACCCAAGAACTCGCCCTGTGTGTTTTGGAGGCAGCACCAGTGTGGGCCAGCTGAATTTTTAGCTCAGCAAGTATTTCACCAAGGAATCAGATGGCCCTTCTTTCAAGCGCTCCTGATTTTTATAGGCGATTCTCCTGCTGCTTCACTTGGCTCTGCTGCATTCCAACAGGATAGGGGAAAAATCTTCTCTCTAAGAACACAACTCTCACCATAAGGCCAGCCACATGATGGTTCTAGTCCCTACTCCAGTCCCCTTCTTGTTTAGATTCAAGTGGGGGTGTGGGGAAGCAATGAAAGAGGAAGCATTTCTTCCAACTCTCAAAAACCTTCAGGGAAGTGTCTTGCCCAATGATAGGTAATCCCCTGTGGCTCTCCTTAGAAGCTGCAGACTTGAAGACTTCTGTTTTCAGCTTTTGCCTTAGTCCAATTCTGGTACAACAGCAGAAAACTGATTCAAGATTCTGTTAGCTTGGGACTTCAATACTAAGCCATATGCAGCATTCTTGAAGCCAGATTTCCAGGACAAGAACAACACTTTATCTCAAACACTTTACCATAAAGATCTTTCTTCCTAATTTTTTTTTTGGGGGGGTTATCTGATCTCATGTCTCTCTCTCTCTAAACTGGACTATGAGTTATTTAAAGGTAGGAGCCATATTATACCCATCATTATGTCCCCAGAAATTAGCAAATGCTCAACACTCAGTAGCTACTCAATAAACCTTCAATAATTAGTGAGTCGCCGATCAGAATGGCCATTATCAAAAAATCTAGAAACAATAAATGCTGGAAAGGCTGTGGTGAAAAGGGAACCCTCCTGCACTGTTGGTGGGAATATAAATTGATACAACCACTATGGAAAACAGTGTGGAGGTTCCTTAAAAAACTAAAAATAGAACTACCATACGACCCAGCAATTCCACTACTGGGCATATACCCTGAGAAAACCATAATTCAAAAAGAGTCATGGGGCTTCCCTGGTGGCGCAGTGGTTGAGAGTCTGCCTGCCGATGCAGGGGATGCAGGTTTGTGCCCGGATCCGGGAAGATCCCACATGCCGTGGAGCAGCTGGGCCCATGAGCCATGACCGCTGAGCCTGCACGTCTGGAGCCTGTGCTCCACAACGGGAGAGGCCACAACAGTGAGAGGCCCACATACTGCAAAAAAAAAAAAAAAAAAGAGAGAGACGTACCACAGTGTTCATTGTAGCACTATTTACAATAGCCAGGACATGGAACCAACCTAAATGTCCATCGACAGATGAATGGATAAACAAGATGTGGCACATATATACAATGGAATATTACTCAGCCATAAAATGGAAACAAATTTAATTATTTGTAGTGAGGAGGATAGACCTAGAGTCTGTCATACAGAGTGAAGTAAGTCAGAAAGAGAAAAACAAATAACGTATGCTAATGCATATATATGGAATCTAAAAAAAAAAAATTAAAATGGTACTGATGAATCTAGTTGCAGGGCAGGAATAAAGATGTAGATATAGAGAATGGACTTGAGGACACAGGGTAGGAGGGGGAAACTGGGATGAAGTGAGAGTTGCATCGACATATACACACGACCGAATGTAAAATAGTTGGCTGGTGGGAAGCAGCAGCATAGCACAGGGAGATCGGCTCAGTGCTTTGCGATGACCTGGAGGGGGTGGGATAGGGAGGATGGGAGGGAGGCTCAGGAGGGAGGGGATATGGGGATATATGTATGCATATGGCTGATTTACTTTGGTGTACAGCAGAAACTAACACAGTATTGTGAAGCAATTATACTCCAATAAAGATCTATTAAAAAAATAAAATAAAATAATGAGTGAGTGAGTGAGTGAGTGAGTGAATGAATGAGTGAGCTTCCTGATTTGTTTATATGCCTTAGCCCAGGTCATCTAAAAAAGCAGAACCTGAGGCAAGGACTAAAGAGCTGATACTTCATTGAAAAGGTGCAAATCCAGAGTGGTACAGGGAAGGAAATAAGTGGAAGCAAACTAAGCAAAGATGGGCAGTGAGAGATAGTGTGCTGCCACTCCCGTCACCACTTCACAGTGAGCCATGCGGAGATGATGCACATCTCTCACCAGGCACATTCCCTCAGCAGGCAGGGCTTCTCCAGAAGGTTGGCAAGAAGAGAGTGCACCTTGGAGCAGTCTACCTAAGAGGGGAAATGACAGAAAATGTATCTTCCCAGTTTCCATTTCCACTCGTGAAAATTTACTCCATGAGAGCTGGCTTTTCCACGCTTCTGAATTCTGTTAACTGACCCTTTGATGGTTGCCCAGGAAGGCTGGTTCTGTTCCCCATGGTGTGCCATTTTATCTAAGTTCAGAGGTGAAGGGGTTGTTCAGTGTGGATTCATCTTGGAGCATCAGGGCTTCTGGGCACACCCCCACCTACACGGGGTGCTTGGCAAGGATGCTAGGAGAGGTGACACCTGCAGCACAGCCTGGGAGGCAGTTGGCAGCTTTGGAAAGAAGGATATCAGAAAAAATTGCACGAGGTTTACATTCACTTACTGCGTTTTCTCTTTGAACTCACTAGGAAGGAAACAGTAAGTATGCTTTGTGATTTAGAGATTTTCAGAGACTGTACTTCTCTGTAATTTGAAGATAAAGGACACTGAATTTGACTAAGTGCTACATAGCTGTGCACCATTTCATGTTGCCTCTAACATAAGGATAACATTTTGCTTTCTTCTGGCAGGAAATTAAGCTTTGCTTAATTTGTCCTTTCTGATTCTTGGAAGAAGTTCTATTCACTCCATGCTCAGAAATGGGATTGGAATCCTATTGATGAATTAAAGCAGCAGTGAACCTCTGCCTATTCCTGGGCAAGACATGGCACACTCTGTCACTCTTTGATTGCTGCAGAGACACCCAATCTTCCGAGTCCTTTGAGAAGATCCTCTTTTCCATGTTTCACATATTATTAGAGGGGTGGGTGATGCCAGAGGTCTTCCGCAGGGGAGGCAGCAGAGTACATAAACCAAAGTTGGTCTGGACAAAAGAGAGAGGGGAATATTAAAAACATGTAGAGGGCTTCCCTGGTGGCGCAGTGGTTGAGAGTCCGCCTGCCGATGCAGGGGACACGGGTTCGTGCCCCGGTCCAGGAAGATCCCACATGCCACGGAGCGGCTGTGCCCGTGAGCCATGGCCACTGAGCCTGCGCGTCTGGAGCCTGTGCTCCGCAACGGGAGAGGCCACAACAGTGAGAGGCCCGCGTACCGCAAAAAAAAAAAAAAAAAAAAAAAAAAACGTAGAGCCTGGGTGATTTCCTCATTCATCTTTGACTGATGGAAGAAGGTCTGCTGCTCAGTGAAGGCTGGGCTCCCAGTAATGAAGCTGTCTCCAGCACTGAGAGCTGCTTGGCCATGGCACATAGTTCAGAATTACTGAAATTGCCTGGGTGTCAGAAGCCATCAATTGCCCCAGACTCACCTACTGAACTCAGAGCCATGGATCGTGGTGCTAAAACATCATCATTCTCTCAGATGAGACCCACACTTACCTCTTCATCATTGGTATCCCTTCCCATCCCCCAAATATTCCCATTGATCAAGTCCCGTTATTTCTCCTGGTACCGAGTCACAGAACATAGAGTAGCATCATTATTCTTCCTCACAGTTCATATCCACCAAGGAATTATATCCTTCCCTTTCACATGAGTTACTGTCCAACGGCCCAGATCTTTGCCTTCTGTGTGGCCTGCATATGGAGTGAAGGATAAAAGAAGTCTGGGAAGCTCTGTTCTGAGCTAAGCAGTTCTCTCCATCATTTCTGCCATTTGGTCAAAAGGTCCTTCCATCCATCCACATCCACAGAGTACTCTCCAACTAAACCATGGAGCATACATGGAAAGAGTGCCTTGTCTTTGAATTGGAGACCACCTTATAGCTCATCTGAATCCAATCACCTATGCATTTCAGGGATCCCATATGCTGATGGTCATCCTTTTCTCAGTTTAAACTCTTCCAGTGAAGGGAGGTAAAGACTGTCCCAAAGCTGTCACTTCATTGATGGAAATATCTAATTTTATAGGATTGGTCTAGCCCCAACTCCTTGTCAATTATCATAAAAATGTAGTTTCCACAAATATTTTCTCCTAAATTATCCACCATTATCCTTTTTAAATATTATATATGGGGCTTCCCTGGTGGCACAGTGGTTGAGAGTCCGCCTGCCGATGCAGGGGACACAGGTTCGTGCCCCGGTCCGGGAAGATCCCACATGCCGTGGAGCGGCTGGGCCTGTGAGCCATGGCCGCTGAGCCTGCGCATCCGGAGCCTGTGCTCCACAACGGGAGAGGCCACAACAGTGAGAGGCCCACGTACCGCAAAAAAAAAAAAAAAAAAAATTATATATGAAACTGTACCCAATATTTCAGCCATGATTTCATCAGTGAGGCATACAGTAGGACCCTTGCCTTAGTGCATCTCTTCCTTTTATTTCTATAAATAATACCCAAAATAGCATTAAATAATATATAGTATAGTAAAAGCTGCATCATACTCTGGTCCATATAAGCTTATAAACTAAGGCTCTGGAAAGATCTTTAATAAATACTTTATTTTAAGCTATATATCCCTCCAGTTTATAACTCAGTTTTTTTTACCCTTACTGTAGTATTTTATATTTACTCCCAATTAAATTATATTTGGTTCATTGTTTCAACTATTCTGCTTCTGACTCTCATCAGTGTATTAACTTTCCCTTCCAGCTTCCTATCACTCCAAAATGTAATCAGTGAGTTATAATCTCATTCTGGTCATTAATAGAAACAAAAAAGTAAGGCTCTGAACCTAGAAACCTCGTAGAGAGATAGTTCAAAGCCCACACTAACACATTAGTCAACATTCTTTGAGTATATATTTCAGCACTTATGAGCCTAGGTAATTCCACACATTTAACCATCTTCAATTCAACCCATAAAACACTTGCTTAGTCTCTACTGTGTGCCAGGAAATACAAATATAATAAAATCTATTCCCTGCCCTGGAGAGACTCACAGTGAAATGAGGAAATGATCACACAGTCAATAAAGCAGTTCCCTATGATGGGTCTTATGCTACAAGTGGACTTGCAGTCCAAGAGGAACTCAAGAAGGAGCACTGGACTCTACCTGGGGTTGTTGAGGAAACCTCAGAAAAGAATGTAAGATTCTTCCTTCCCCTCTGCCATTTTTTTTTTGAGTTATGTCTCAAGAATGTGAAAAGGTAGACTTTTACTGTAGTCTAACAGCAAGGGTGGTAAAGGAGGAAAAAGATTGATTCTGCTTAGGACTATCCAAGGACAGGTCCATTTCACATGATTACCTCCTCTCTAGACTAGGGTCTCAGTTTCCCATCCTCCAGCTCTAGGCTTGTAACTGTCATAGGTATTAAAGGGAGAGTTGTACACATAGAGGGAGATATACATGCAGCAGACAGGCATCATTCATGCCAGGCTATCAGTGGACAATACTGCTGTCAGAAAGGTAGGTCATAAAGGACAATGGGAAGGTCAAGTAGCAATGCCAAGTGCCAGGTGCTCACTAGATCTAGTCCTCTCATTTCAGGCCTCTACTTTTCAATATCTAGCCTCCACAAGGAAAGGTTTTATTTTTATACATCAAAGTATTCTTCCACATCTTTTTCCTAGCCCAGAGTCTTTTCTGTTTCCCTGAAGACTTAGATTTTTGAAATCCAAAGCTAACAACAGACTACCTTTTTCCACAGCTTCTTTTTGATGTGTCTTGTCTTACCTAAAGTAATGTTTGCAGACAGCCTAGTTGACTCAAGGAGGGCCAAGGTTGGAAAGGATTTTTTTTTAAATGTTGGTTAATATTCCAAAAGTATTATCCTGCCTCACACAAGTAGGCAATTATCAGCAGATGAGGAGAGGATGAGCTTCCAAACAGAGATTAGAGCATGGGCAAAATGCATGAGAAAGCACAACTTACGGGCAATTTTTCCAATATTTTACTAAAATATGGATATTTTCCATCTAGTACATTCCTATAATAAAAACCCTCAATAAAAAAAAACAAACAAAGAAAATCAGATAAGTTTAGTCAGACTTCGTCATTTGGAAATCGTTATTTTCAATAATCTCAACTTCCTTTCCAAACTACTCACAATCCTTCTCTAAATATTTTGTCCCTGAATTTGACCAGGGATTGATGTCACATTAATTGATGTGTTCTTTTCAGAATTCATCTTACTTCCCTTTTTGAAAATTGGTGATTTTCCCATTTCAATCATCCAGCACCTTTTTTATTTCTGGCAATTCTATTTAAAAAGGAAAAGAGAAATTTTAACACATGTGTTGAGTACTTATTATGTTGCTGGCACTGTCTTAAGTATTTACTTCTATTAAAATTCAGGCTGGGGCTTCCCTGGTGGCGCAGTGGTTGGGAGTCCGCCTGCCGATGCAGGGGACACAAGTTCGTGCCCCGGTCCGGGAAGATCCCACATGCCGTGGAGCGGCTGGGCCCGTGAGCCATGGCCGCTGAGCCTGTGCCTCCGGAGCCTGTGCTCTGCAGGGGGAGAGGCCACAACAGTGAGAGGCCCGCGTAACAAAAAAAAAAAAAAAAAAAAATTCAGGCTGGTAACCACGCCTTCCTGCCCTTTCCAACATGAAGGTCATTTCTTTCATGTAGAGGATGGAAGCAAAATAGACACTGAATCATTCTCCTTCCTTTCATCAGTTAACTATACACCGTCTGCCCAAGAGGTAAGCCCATCCTTTCCTGGTTCTTCTTGCTTTAAATATGGATAAATGAAACACTTCATTTTCTGTAGCACATATTTCACTGAGCTGCACTGATTCTTCATAGTTTTGTCAATGTTGTCCTTGCAAGTTTATTCCACTCTTTGGTATCCATCCCACAAATACAAAGGGCCAACTGTATATTTATTGAAAAAAATCCATGTATAAGTGGACTTGTACAGTTCAAACCCATATTGTTCAAGGGTCAGCTGTATATACTCCTTTTGTAACAAATTAAATCCAAGCTCAGAGATGTCCATGAAGTCACACCACCACTACTTTCTTTTTCAAAGGAATAATATGTGACCTCAATGTCAACCTTTTTTCTAAACTCTCCTGTTGCTCTTAACCATCTTTTATGTGAACTATTTGAAATATATCCCTCCTAGGATCTAAGATAAATGCCTGACTACGATCGCCATTTGCTCTCATCGCTATTATGAATACTGTTGTTAATATTCATCCAAGTTGTCCTTCAATTCTACTTCAATTGTCTTGGTCAGAAATTAGTCTAAAATTAGAAATCTTCCTTCATTTTTTTTTTTTACCTTTCAAGGGATGAAATCCTCAGCAGGCATCCTCAAACCCCAAGCCACAGACCGCTACCAGTCTGCGGCCTGTTAGGAACTGGGCCACACAGCAGGAGGTGAGCGGTGGGATAGCAAGTGAAGCTTCATCTGCCGCTCCCCATCGCTCACACTACCGCTTGAACCATCCCCCCCCCATCCCGGACCGTGGAAAAACTGTCTTCCATGAAACCGGTCCCTGGTCCCAAAAAGGTTGGGGACCACTGCTAAACAGGACAAGTCAAGAGTTCATCAGAAACTGGGGAAGATATTCTAATGTCAAATACGTTGAAAGAAACCATGAAGAAAACTATGAAAAATTTTAAATTCCTTATGGCCTAAAAGACTGCTTCCAAAGTCACAAGCAAGTCTCATATGTGGAAAAAATTATTATCAAAAAATACTAGTATATTCTACAATAATGGCTATAATCAAGAGATCTAGATTCTAATCTCAGACATATTCTTTAATGACTGTGGGACCTAAAACAAACCAGCTAAACTCACTGGGACTCATGAAGAATATCTTCATCTGAGAAATGTAGATCTTCATTATTTCTGAAAAGTTCAGAGTATTGTTATTAGAATCTTATAACATCATACGAAAACACTTGAAAACTGTAAATGCCATATATGACATTATCATATTATTGTTCCTTTACTTCATCTATTAGCCTCCTTGGTATCAAGTTTCTGAGTATTTGCCTCTCTCCTTTTCTTAAGCCAATAAACATTCTAATAAATGCATTCTTCTGGGACTTCATAAAGTGACTGTTTTTTTCCCCAAGGAGATCACCATTATGACATAAAATCACAATCCAGAAAAACAAATCCTATTCTTCAATATGACCTAGGTCACCAGAAGTTATGGACTGAATGTTTCCCACCAAAATATCTATGTTGAAACCCTACTCCCCAGTGTGGTAATACTGGGAGGTGGGGTCTTTGGGAGTTAAGGATTAGATGAAGTCCTGAGGGTGAAGCCCTCATGAATAGAATTAGTGTATTTAAAAGAGTCACAAGAGGGCTTCCCTGGTGGCGCAGTGGTTGAGAGTCCGCCTGCCAATGCAGGGGACGCGGGTTCGTGCCCCGGTCCGGGAGGATCCCACATGCCGCGGAGCAGCTGGGCCTGTGAGCCATGGCCACTGAGCCTGCGCGTCCAGAGCCTGTGCTCCGCAACGGGAGAGGCCACAACAGTGAGAGGCCCGTGTACCACAAAAAAAAAAAAAAAAAAAAAGAGTCACAAGAAAACTCGTTTCATCTCTCTGATCTCCACCATGGAAGAATACAACAAGTAGCTTGCAGTCTGCAACTTGGAAGAGGGTCCTCATCAGAACCTGACCATGCTGGCACCCTGATATCAGAATTTCAGACTCCAGAACTGTGAGAAATAAATTTTTGTTGTTTACAAGCCACCCAGGCTGTGGTAGTTTGTCATAGCAGCCCAAATGAACTAAGACCAGGTGTTCACACCCTGTATCCTTCCTTCTCTCCCCAAATTGTGACCTTCTACTAGAAGAGCTGAATCCATCAAAGGCCTTTTGTTTTCTATCTAAATCTAATGCTTGAACAATATGGGAGTTAGGGGTGCCGACCCCCATACAGTCGAGAATCCACATATCACTTTACAGTCGGCCCTCTGCATCCGAGGTTCCACCATCTGCAGATTCAACCAACTGCAGATCATATAGTTCTGTGGTACGTACTTATCAAAAAAAAAATCGACATATAAGTGGACCCACACAGTTCAAAACCTGTGTTCTTCAAGGGTCAACTGTATGTATACACCAGTGTCTTCTAGTGACAGCATACGCACACCTCATGGATCAGAACCAAAAGGCTATGAGCTTAATGAGCTTCATTATTCTTTGTAGGGTCTCCTCTGACCTCAATGGCTATATTCAGCCTCTCTCTCTCTCTCTTTTTCTCTCTCTCTCTCCCTCTCTCCCCACCTCCCACATTCATGCAGATAAACACCATCAAGGATAATTCTATCTTAGTGCTCTATTAGGAAGAACAGAGAAAAACATTAAGAAGCCAGATCCCAACATGAGACTTCTGGTGATTTAGCATCATTCATAGAAAGTTCAGGTGTTTTCTGAAAAAGATAGGAGTGTTCTTGAACTTCTAGCTTTCCTTAAGGTTCAGGGCTGCATACATAACCAGGCCACACCACCAACCTGTCAGTATTCACCTAAATCACAGGCTAATTTCTTAGGATGAATTTAGGAGGCACACGAGGGTCCGGTTTCCAAACCCAAGCCAACAGTAACATGATATAGCTACTACAAGGAATTAAATTAATGGATTTAGAAATAATATACTCACCAACTTAAAGATGATCAAATGGTAAGAGTAACTACCACACCCAAGGGATTAACTACACCCAGGGGTTATCAGCACTTCATTCAATCCCCCTTTGTTTTGTAATGTTTTATGATACATGATCTACCCTGATGTCTGCAAATGAGACAACAGCAACGCAGTGAACATCTCAATAGATTACAACAATAACAGTTAGAATTTATTGATCAGTTACCACATGCCAGGCACCAGGCAAATACACTATAAAAAATTGTCTCGGTCTTCACAACAATCCTATAAAATAGGTTAGGTAATCCACCCGAAATTAGTTATTATTTCTCATTCTCCAGAGAAGCAAAATAAAGTTTACACAAGTAATCTGCTCAAGATTTATTTAACAAGTGAGTGGCAGAACAGAAATTCATAGCCAGGTCTGGGGGGACTTTGAGCCAGAACACCTAACCAGTCTCAGATTGTTGTAAAATGGGGCGTGGCACAAGAAGAGGAAGTGAGTCTTTCATTTTTAAGCGGTTATGAAATCAAGACCAAAATTAGACATGGCTACGGATGTCCATAAGCCCATATGCTGTCAACTCGGGGAGCAGTAATAGCTCTGATGAGGTGAGCAAAGGGAAAGATGATTGTTATATATAATACATCATGTAATAGTATTATACGTCATTTGACTAAAAGATACATATTATGTATCACATACCAAATATTACATATTATGGGTTATACATTATGTATTATAGCATAGAAGTCCAGCCGAGGACTGTGATATGCAAGCCTCACGGATGGCAGTCCCGGGCCCTCAATAGAAGAGAGACAACACACGAGTTAAGCTTTCATCTTTCCCACTATTACTGAGCCACGAAAGTGTCACATAAGTATGATAAACCCATATGAGTGAACTCATATTATACATGGCTTAAATATCCTTAATTTATAAAATGTGAGAGGTATAAACACGATAAAATTTGTTTATCAACCCCCTTAGATGATTGGCATGTTGGGAAAGACTAAACACACATACATAAAAAAAAAAGCCAAGTACACATTTTTTTTTTTTTGGGCAGTACGCGGGCCTCTCACTGCTGTGGCCTCTCCCGTTGCGGAGCACAGGCTCCGGACGCGCAGGCCCAGCAGCCATGGCTCACGGGCCCAGCCGCTCCGCGGAATGTGGGATCTTCCCGTACCGGGGCACGAACCTGTGTCCCCTGCAGCGGCAGGCGGA
Organism: Mesoplodon bidens; assembly: GCF_964165515.1. Lineage (NCBI taxonomy): Eukaryota > Metazoa > Chordata > Mammalia > Artiodactyla > Ziphiidae > Mesoplodon > Mesoplodon bidens. The sequence continues at coordinate 99,378,401 of NC_138164.1, forward strand.
CTCTCAACCACTGCGCCACAAGGGAAGCCCCAAGTACACATTTAACTGAAAGTACTGTAGCCATGTCATAGGCACAACTTTCTAGCATCAGGGCAAGCAAGCATTGGGGGAAGGCTTTACCAAGTTTGGTAGGGAAATAGCACTCCCCTTTGAACAACCTCTCTACCTGTCTCATCAGTCTTGCTTTCAATCTGCTTCCTCAAATTTCTTTTTATCAATATTTTAACAACTTTTATTTCAGCATATAATCATTAATTAGAAAAAGCTGTGAATTTATTAACTTTTTTTTCTGCTTTAACACTTCAATTCATAGGATACGGTTTTAAGCAGAAATGTGATTCCTGACAAAAGCAGTGTCCATGAGTAAATAAAAACAACTTTGAATGTCATATGACTTGCATAGAAGAAGGGTTTCTATGGATGGGGGAGGAGTGGGCAAGAGAGTGGGGAAGTCGAGTTCCATCTGGAATTTCAGACACACTGATATTTAGAAGCACATGTTTATCTTGAGTTACAATATCAGAACAGAAGTGTGAACATGATACTAATTGCTCAATTTGCCCATCACCCAGGAAGATACGAACAGAATGAACAAGACAGAGATAACTTAATATAGAAACAGCATCCCCTTCACAAACTGGCCCAGCCTACTCATCCAGGGTCAGCTCCTCCTACTACCCTACATTATAGTTACTATGGAAATGCCCCAAAGTGCCATACTCTCTCACACCTCTGTGCCTCCACCCAGGCTGTTTCCTCCCTGGATACCTTCATCCATGTTTTTACCTGGAAAAATTTAACCCTCTTTTTAAGGTCAGGCTCAACTACTATTTCCTCTATTACTAAACTCTCTTCTCTGCTTCCACTGGTCTTTATAAATATATCTCTTATAGCATTTACCATACACCACATTACATAGACTTGATTATTCATTGCAGGCTTCTGGATCCAATAGCTATAGTCACATTGGCAAACAGACACAATCAAGGACAGTTCTGTCTGTATACTTGGCTTAAAAAACACACAGATAAAGGCATTGAAAAAGCGGCCAGATCTTTACACAAGTCTTCTGGGAATTTAGCATCACTCACAGAAACTCTGTGAACCCCTCTAACACACCCCAAGAAGAGAAGAGGAGAAGAGAGATTATTTTCATCTGCTGGATATGCTCAAGTACGAAGACAAGGTCTTATTTATTTTGCATGCTCAGTGCCGGACCTGGTGCTTTGCATGCACAAGGTGTTCAATGAGTGTGGGCTGGATGAACTTTTGGTCATGATATTCCTATGAACTATGCTCTCACAGTCTTCCCAAATAAGCAAACATGGAGGAAATCAACTGCTGACATACCTTGGGTCCTTGTTTAATAACTCAAAATACTTTGCTAAAGCTTTATAAGATAGAATACCATTTAGAAATCACATGTCATTTCCCATAAACAAATTGGTACTCACTGAGTAGCAAACTCTTCAGACCCACTTTTGTAGAGATAAGATTCCCTAGCTCTCAAAGAAATACAGTCATTGTTCTCATAACTTTTTTGAATAGAATTTCATCTATTAAAGCTGAACCAAAAGCAGGTGGATTTGGAGTGAATGGATATATGTAGTTCCCAGCAATGTCATTATATTGTCCCTTAAAGTAGATGACCAAGACAGAGCTTGAGTTATTATGCAGGCAGCAGGAAATAGTGAAATTGATAGATTTCTTTATCTTCAGTGATAATAATAATAATGATGATCATGTCCTGGGTTCCATCTCACAAAACGGCAAATGGATTTCTAGTGGCCTCTCTAAAGAATTAGAAGTTGAAGCAGAAAAATGAAATATGATGCTATCTGGATGATAATTGGAGAAATATTACTTAGGACAAAAGCATTAGTAAAGAGACCAATTTCTGAGACTCTGATTGTCTCTCACAGGTTGATCCTGCCTTCTGGTCTCAGGAAATCTTTGAGTTTTATTTATGAGAATTCACGCTTTGCTATCCTCAGCTGTTAAGTTAGTCCATGGCCACCCTCTGCCTCACCTTCACTAGGGAGACAGAGAAGCAAATCAGCTCTGTGCCTGGACTTGGGGAACATCTCTGCTCAAAAGGAACAGTTTAGTTACTTACTGTCCTTCCCCTTCGGAACATAGATTCATGTGGTTTCTACGCCCTTAACTATGACTTGAATAAAATTATATACTATGATTCTTTTAATTGTCTTTTCAAGAAGGATGGTACTAGTGCTGACTTCCTTTTGTCTCTAAACATTAGTTTGTCTTCTCTACAACCTACCTGTATTTACAACTTTCTCCCCAGAGCCATGAAAAAAGACCTGAATTAGCTGTCAGGAATCCTCAGTTCTAGCCCAATGCTACTAACTAGCTAGTAAACCACTTAATATTTTAATAGTACTTTCAAGGTTTATAAAGCCACCATTAATTTGGGTCCCCTCAACAGCCTTAAGAGCAAGGTTAGATATGATTGCCACCTAGAAGATGAAGAACATCAGCTGCGAGAAGTTACGTATGTGGGAAAGACTTAAAACTCTGAGGACTGTATGTGATTGGGTGAGCAACAGTCACTGTCCACCGCACAGAGCAGAGGTCTGCCCTAGCTTAGTGTCTCTTCTTCTTTGCTCTCCAAGGTACTGTTATCACTTTAATATATTTCAGTTATTTCACATTAAGCTCCAATTTTTATAATGTTTGAGTTAGATGGCTTAATCTCAATTTTTTTGTTGTCCCTGCATTTGTTATGTAAGCCTACCTATTGGTGCTAGGTGTGAGGAAATACTTATGATTTTAAAGCCAAGAATCCAGATGGAAGCTCTCGAATGTTAACTGGCCTATGCATATCAACATCCAAGAATCACCAAATGAGAACATCAAGAGAAACACTTCCAGAACAGGAATAATGACTGAATTTGCCAGGCTGTCATGAGAACTGTGTGTTAGGAGATGAGGGTTGTTATGAGGATCTGAGACTGAACTGCAAGGAATGTAGCAATCTGCCAATGGGGTTTAATCTATACCTATATTTACATTCAAAATGCCAGCAAATATCAGGAACTTTGCCTAAGATTCTGGAAGTCACATTTGGCTTCTGCGTTTTCCACATTGCCTCCAGAAGCCTAGGAAGGTCAGGTTACAGGGGGAAGGTGCTTATCAAAGCTAAGTCACAGAGATCATTAACTGTCACGGGTGGTACTTGAATTCTGATCTCTTGACTCCAGTTTTCTTTCTGCTCCACCAGTCAGTCTCTTAGCTTCTCTAAGTCTCTGTTTCCACATCTGCTAAATGAGAGGTTGGAGTAGATGCTAAGGTCGCTAACACCTCAAATTCTATAATTTCTTTTCCTTCTAGTAGCATCCCAGACTAGCCCAGACCCCTCCCTTGTCACAGCAAACACCGACATTCCTCTCTCCCACATCACGCTCACTCTCTTCTAACCCAAGAAAACGGACTAAAAGGAAGCCCAATTTTCCTACTCAGGACTCAGCGACAGCTTAAAACAGAAAGTCTCAGTAAGAAGTCACAAGTACCAGTCTTATTGTGGACAAAGGATCATTATGTTTGTTTACTTGGAGCCAAACAAGCCATTCTTTAAAGTTTAATTACCAAGGAATCAGACAACTTCCTCTATATATTGAATGCCTGAGGGAATATGGAATTTGTTTTGCCGCCATTCAAACTCAATTTATTTTCTTCCCCCCCACTTTCCCTTTCCAGTGCCACTCTGGTGACTTGCTACTCACTATTGAAAAATCCATATTTTTCTCAGTCTAGGTCAGAAAGTTGGTTGGAGACTCCTGGTCACCAGTGGGTCAAGCATGTGTTACCTCAGAGAATCATTAATGGCATCTGAAAAAAGAGAAAAGAATAAGTAATAACTTGGCCATCGATTTCAGGAAAAAAGAAAGTCAAACCACAGTAATCAGGCACTAAAAGTGTATCTCAAGTAGGCAGCAACTTTAAGGAACATTTTCAACAGGGAGAGTTTACTTGGACCTATGGGAGAGGCACTCCCACTGTGCTCCAGGATGGGTGACGGTTTCTGGGTAGAAGTGAAGGGCGTGCAGTCATTCCTGATCCACAACCTGGGCTGCTTTGACCACTTCCAGGGGCTCAATCCATCTGAGACTCTAACACTCACTGAACCCTAATCCTCTGCCCATTTGCTTTACTCCTCAGGACTTAGACATCCTATAAGTATGGCTGCAACACTTCCAGGTGATCCCAGGTGCCTTCATTCCCCTGTTCTCCACAGCCCATGTGTCTGTGCCCCTTTACCATCTTTGGGCCTCAGCTTCCATCACAGAAGTTTCCAGCCCACTCACATCAGTCACAGTTTGCATTCGCTGATTTGAGTTCATAGTCAGAATCTCATCCTCCAGGATTCCAAACCACACACACAAAAACTAATTAATTAATAAATGTTAATGGCCATGAATTTTGTCATGATAATTAATGACATTCCTTGAGATAAGTATCAGTAGGAACAAAACTGCTCCACATTTCTTTTCTAAGGAGCTCATTAAATTAATTTGGATAAGGAGCAGGGCCCTGGGGTGGCATTCTCAAATGAAAATACCCACAGAAGCTGGCAAGAGGGATGTTTGCCAAGAACAACGCACAGCAGCCCTGGAGACGCACCTCAGTTGTCCTTTCAAGAGAAAGGCGCGGGGCTTCCCTGGTGGCGCAGTGGTTGAGAATCTGCCTGCTAATGCAGGGGACACGGGTTCGAGCCCTGGTCTGGGAAGATCCCACATGCCGTGGAGCAACTAGGCCCGTGAGCCACAACTACTGAGCCTGCGTGTCTGGAGCCTGTGCTCCGCAACAAGAGAGGCCGCGATAGTGAGAGGCCTGCACACTGCGATGAAGAGTGGCCCCCGCTTGCCACAACTAGAGAAAGCCCTCGCACAGAAACGAAGACCCAACACAGCCAAATTAAATTAATTAATTAATTAAAAAGCACTTAGATTACTTAGTACCATGCCTCATCTATAATAGTCAATAGAAGTCAGTACCAACATTATTAAAAAAAAAAGAGAGAGAGAGAGAAAGGCCTTGTAGAAAACAAACATATGGCTACCAGGGGATAAGGTGGGGAGGGACAATTTGGGAGATTGGGACTGACATATAAACACTACTATACATAAAAAAGATAACTAATAAGAACCTACTGTATAGCACAGGGAACTCTACTCAGTACTCTGTAATGGCCTATATGAGAAAACTCTACTCAGTACTCTGTATGGCCTATAGCTGATTCACTTTGCTGTACACCTGAAACTAACACAACATTGTATATCAACTATACTCCAATAAAAATTTTTAAATTTTAAAAAGAGAAAGAGGGAAAGGTATGAGGAGTGCAGTTAGCTGACAGCCCCCAGCTTCAGTGTCTTTGGGCCAAGGCTATGCTCCATGCTCTCCCTGAGCACAGCAGTTCTAGGACCTCATAATTTTTGCCCAGCACAGGATTCCTCCAACAAATAATCACTGTCTATAGCTCCCCCTTGGGCTAGATGAGACCTTCTGAGAATTGCACTGAAGTCTGAGGATCTTTCCACCCAATCCTCCTTTCTTTCCCCTCTCCATTCACAGGGTCAGACCAGCATCATGGGCTGAAGACTTCCTCTTCCTACTCCTGTTCCCTCTCCTCTTCTATCTTTTGTGGGCTTGACCTCCAAAAACATTTTTGCATTTTTAATTTTGTCTCTGTATCTGCTTCTTTGGGATCTGTAGATCCCAAACCGACATACAAGGAGATGGTGACCCTCTCAGGTGAGGAGAGAACTAGAAAGGCTGGAAGGGCACTGACTCATTTACCATTTTATCCTCAGTGCCCAGTAGAATGAATATGACGTTCATGGGCCACAGGCTCCAAAGTGTGGTAATGGGTGGATGCCACACTGATATCCATGGAGACACGAGTTCCCATCTGGTCCCCGTGATCAAGCCACTCAGGTCACCAAGTCATCCACCTAGTGACCCCAAGGTCTCTCCAGATCCACGAGTTACTTCCAGGCCAATTTTAAAAAGGTATGAAAAATTGTTGGCTCTTTTCCCACTATACCCTGGAGCCACAGAAAGGCCACTGTAGCGGTTTCAGGCCCTCTCTGCCTAGACACTGTGTCACCACTGCTCACTGCCCTCAACTAACCCCCAGATTTCTGGGCACGGAGGCTTTCCATAACACTTGCCCCCCACCCCCAGGCTTTATTTGATTTTAAAACTCAATCAGGGACCTCCCTGGTGGTCCAGTGGTTAGGACTCCATGCTGCCAATGCAGGGGGCATGGGTTCGATCCCTGGCCAGGGAACTAGGATCCCACATGCTGCATAGCCAAACAAACAAACAAACAAACAAATAAGTAAATAAAGACCCAGGAGAATCAAAAATAAAAATAAAAATCCATCAGTAAAACAAATGAGAATCCATGCATTATTCCTATCTTCCGTCAAATTTCCAAACCTATTTGATATTCATGTGGCTGACTTGTTATCATTCAGGTTTCAGCTCATATGGGACCTTCTCAGAGAGGTCTTCCATGGATATCTAATGTAATATTGTACCCCGTCTCCTATTACCCTCTTTTATTTCTTCATAGAACTTACCACTATCTGAAATTTTCTTATTTGTTTACTTGTTTACTATTTCTTTCTTATTGTAGAAAATACACTTCAGAAGAAACAAGATGTTAAGTGTCCTGTTCTCTCCTGTGTCCACAGATCCTAAAACTCTGCCACGCATGTACTTGAATGAATGACAGAAATGGCCCCTGTTTCCATGGAGCATACAGCCTAATTAAGAAGGCAAAAACTGAGTAAGTAATTGCAGAATCTTTTAGAATCTCATTTGGGGAATCCCAACGCCAACTCAGAGACCATACTTTTCCAGTAGCCTCCTCGTTCTTCATTCACTATTCCATTTGGCTACGAAAAAGTCCATGTGTAAACAACTATGCCACTTTCACCCCAGAGAAAATTGCCTTTGGTGCTAAATCTGAGCCAGTGGTCTGAAAACTTTTTTTGGTCATCTATCTTTATCATTAATCAATTTTTTAACAACCCTCCCAATATATGTTTATTTATTTATAAATTATATGTAGTATCACAGTGCTAATGTATTGTGTGCATTTTAAAAACATTACCAAACATTGAAATATAAACAGTTGAGATAAAAATAGAAATATAAATTCTGGTTTTTCAAGTTTATGGTTACCAAAGGGGATAGTGGGGTGGGGGAGAGATAAATTAGGAGTCTGGGATTAACATATACTCACTACTATATATAAAATAGGTAAACAACAAGGAACTACTGTATAGCACAGGAACTATACTCAATGTCTTGTAATAACTTACAATGGAAAACAATCTGAAAAAGAATATATGTGTATGTATAATGGATTCACTTTACTGTACACTTGAAGTTAACACATCATTATTAAAAATTTTTTCAATTAAAAAAATTTTTTTAAACCTGTTTTTTTTCCCTTTTCCCCCCTTTGGATCATCTTGTATACCCCCTAGCATATGTACAGCATATTCTGAAGACCACTAAACACAGCAATTTTTACCTAGAGATAAGAAGTTACCAGGAGTTAGAGGTAGGAGAGGCGCTAAGTACAAGGTGCTAAGTAATGTTGAGAAAACAAACAAAAAAGGAATCCTAAGAGTAGTTAGACATTGAGCATTTTATTTTTCTGACCAGTGATAAATCCTGTAAAAGCCCACATTTCCCTCCATGTTCCCATGTTACCTCTAGAGATCAGAGTCACATCAAAGCACAGGAAACAATGTACCTTTATAGCCACCTCATTAATTCTTGAACTCTATAGCCAACTATGGCAGATGGCTGCAACAATATCTCCCACTCCGCATGCTCTTCTGCAATGTGACCTTACCACCTCCTCAAGAGGTGCAGTTCCCCTCCCCTTGAATCTAGTCTGGCCTTAATGACTCACTTACGACTGATAACATACACGAACTTACAGGCTATGTCAGAATAGGTCATACAGCTTCTGTCCAAATCTCTTAGAGCATTTTCTTTCAGAAAACAGCCCCCATACTGAGAAAAGCCTAAGGCACACAGAGAGCCACATAGACTAGATTTATGTCTAGTTGACAGTCCCATATGAGGCCAGCTTAGAGTCATCCCATCCTATAAAGGCTAATTTTATGTGTCAACTTGACTGGATGATGGGGTGCTCAGATATCTGGTTAAAGATTATTTCTGGGTGTTTCTGGAAGAAATAGCATTTGAACTGGTGGAGTAAGCAAAGCAGATGATGCTTCCCAATGTGTGTGGGTATCATCCAATCCACTGAGGGTCTGAATAGAATACAAAGGTGGAGGAAGGTTGAATTCACCTTCTACCTTCTGACTGGGTGAGCTGGAACATTGATCATCTCCTGTCCTCCATGCTCCTGGTTCTCAGGCCTTCAAACTCAGACTGGAATCTACACCATTGGTTCCCCAGCTTTCAAGCCTTCAAACTATACCACTGGCTTTCCTGAGTCTCCATATTGCATATGGCAGGCTGTGGGACTTCTCAGCTTCCAGAATCACATGAGCCAATTCCCTATAATAAACCTCATTAGTTAGATAGATAGATCCTATTAATTCTATTTCTCTGGAGAACCATCCCAATACATATCCCAAGCAGGAACTCCTGAAAGTTCCAGCTTCCTGCTTTTTGAGTCACTCCAGATATTTGAGTCTTCCCAACTGAGGAAGATAGCGTGGAGCCCAGAGCAAGCCAGACCACTGTGCCCTACCTGAATTCCTAGCCCACAGATTCCATGAGCATTATAATATGGTTATTGTAGTACTCTATAAATTTGGGGGTGGTTTGATAAACAGACAGTACTTGTGTCCTACCCATTATCCATTCTGCCCTTCTTCCTTAACAATAGAACGCTGATTTTGTTTTGAGAGCTCTGTTAAAAATACTAAATCTCCTAGCTTACTATGCAGCAAAATATGGCCAAGTAATACAATCATGGCCAGTGAGAAGTGAGCAGACGTTGCTAGTTGGAGCTTCAAAAAGATAAAATAAAATAAAATAAAGTTCTTTTAGGAGACAGGTGAAATGGCTAGTTTCTTTGACCTTTTGCCTTTCTTTACTTTCCTCACTCTTCCTGCCAGGCATACAGTTCTGATGCTTAGAAGGGCAGGAACCATCTTGCTACCAGGAGGTTGAAAGCCACAGTCTAGAAATGGGGCTGCAAAATGACACAAACACACAGATTTCATGATGATTTTGTGGTACCATTAACCATACTGAACTGCCCACCTCAGACTTCTTGTTATGTAAGAAAAATAAATTCCTCCGTGATTAAGGAATTTTTAATCAGCATTTTCTGTTACACACAGCCAAAGACACTTGGTACCAAAAAAAAAAAAAATGATGCAGCAAGAAACAGAACCTAAAATTTAGCTTTGTTGGATTTAGCTAAGAAGCACTGGCTTCAAGGGAGCTCAGAAGTGCCCAATGCTTGGTTAAATGTCCTGCTACCCTTGTCTTGAAATTTTTAATAATTTTATTTGAATTTATGTTTTGTAAGTGAAGACTAATGAGACAATAAAGCATGCATGAAAGCAGAGGAGACAAAATGTATGTGTTGTTTCTTGCCAACCATTTGCATAAGCATTCATGATGCTGCATGAGCACAGGATTCCAGTGGACCCACAATGCATCCAAGTTCAGGGAGGCATACAAGATGTACAAGGAAAATGTGTTACAGCTAAGACTGAATAAGTAGGTTGAGAGGGAGGCATTGAGAGCCCCCAAAGTCCACCCTTTCTATTCAAACAAGAATTTGCTTTAAATGTAGAAAGAAGGCAATGGCATTCTAAGAAAAATGAATGAAAACCAAGGAACCCTATCATATCCTTTCTGACTCCTGTTACTTCCCTGTAATAGCTAACCACATATGCTGAAAACAGTGACATAGAATGCTATGGACTTATTGAAGCCCTAACCCTAATGTAATTGTATCTGCATATAGGGTCTTTAGGAGGTAATTATGGCAAAACGAGGTCACAAGGGTGACCCCGAGGTATCCACTGAAAAGAGGAAGGAGAGGGAATTTATGTGCCTTTCTCCCTCCTGCCTCCTGTGCCTCCTTGGACAAAATTCACCCATGAAAATTTAATCCCCCTATATTTCTGGGATACATCATATGGCCCCTTCAGTGGCACCCAAGAAGTCACATCCCACATCCTATGGTGTAACATTTCAAGACAATGCACAAGTGTCAGGAGGAGCCCAAGACCTAGGCATGTAGCTGGTTGCTAATGGAGGTGGCTGAGGTTAACTGAGGTCACAGAGGTGTCAGACTCTCTAAACTGAGAGTCTGGGATGTAGGTTAGGCCATGAACATCTGAGATGGCACATAAAATGTGTCCAATAGAGTGACTCGCACAGGGTCCTTCCTGCCACATTCAGCAACGTTCAGAAAGAGACAGATGCAATTTGTCTGGAGCTAGTAAGACTATCAGGAGAGTGGGACAGGAACACCAATTTCCTAAGGAAACACTCTGCTAGCAGCTTGTAATTTAAGTGGAAGTCCCATCATTTGAAACCTTGCGGTTGAAAAAGCCAGGCTCTTCAATAATCCTAAAATAAAACATTAGAAAGGGCAGCCGCAAAGCTGCAGGCCTTCCCCAAACACCTTTCATTAATAGTTCTCTGCAAGGGGGAGGCGGCTAACCTGCTGGCAATGAAGAGGTGAAGAGGTTGTCCTGCCACTGAAGCTCACTGTCTGAACTGCCTCAGAACAGATGCCTTTAAGCTGAGATGCAAGGTGGTAGCCACAGCACAAAGAGTAATAGGTAGCAGGGAAGCAGCTTCAGGCTTAAAATCATCTAAACAAGATGTGTGCTCTTATCACGCTCAAAGGTAACGAACAGACTACATACCTGCCAAGAATATTGAGGGAACTTTTTGCCAAAGGAACTCCAGGCCTGAACACTAATGGTCTGTGACAATTTAGCCCCTAAAATAATCCCCTGGCCCTTAGCTTCCCTCGACAAGAAGTGGGCTCTAGAGGCAGTGAATGACATCCTTCTCAATGCCATTCTAAAGTTGGGCTTTGCAGGATAAGGGACAAGATTATCATCCCAGGGAGTAGAGCCAGAGGCTGCCAGTCAACATCCGAGGCACTTAGTCCACCAAGTGTGCTAGGGCACGAAGGCATCACTCATACTGCCCAGAGGATCTCATCACTGTTCTGGACTGGTGTGCCTCCACTTCTCCTCTTTTTTGAATTGTAGTTTTACTGTTGTTTTATTGTTTATTATTTTCATCCTTCTCCACAACTGTATATTGGCTGTGTAGAAGGCAGACAAAAATTGTCATCAAATTACTCATTATGGGAACTCAAGAACCTGACAAATACATTGGGACTTTGAGGTGAATGCTGTGATTGAAAGAGACTTCAGGGATGTTGACCTATGCCTGAAAAGGAGGGTATGGATGTTGTTTAACAAGAGTGGACACCAGGCAACACCAGTGGCAAACACTGGTCATTACCTATGCAGTATCCACTCTCCATTCTTCCTTAGTCATAGAACTCTATTTTGTATGAGGCAACAGTGTACCAGATTCTATGGCATTTCAGGGTGGCCCTGTGCCATTCTCCTGGCCACTGATATACTAAGTTTTTAAAAAGAAAACAGAGTCATTTGTACTGTTTCAATTGCTTTTTGTTTTCCTTTTTCCCTTCCTCCTCTTTCCTGTCTGGAATGTGAGTGTGAGGCCTAGAAGATAAAGGAGCTATCTTGTGACCCTGAGAATGAAAACCACACCATCTATATGGCAGAGTGAAAAAAGAAAGGAGCTTCAGTCTTTGACAACGTAATCGAATGATGGAATAGACTCAGGCGTTTTTGATCATCAGGGGAAATAAACGCCAATGTGATGTAACTACCATTGTTTGGGGTTGTAATGACATGCAGCCAAAAGCAAACTCTAATTAGTGCAGATCCTAAGATGGAAAAGAGTAACCAATAAGAAAGCTTTTGCCAACCACTAAAAATCTCTCTGTGGTGAAGTGTAGCAAAACTGGAAACACAGGAATAAGAATTTCTTACCAATTCTTCAGAATAAATTAGAAGCCTCCAAATTGATGACTAGATGGGTTTCTCCCCTTGCCAATTTGATAGCTGATGCCGTTGAGTGCCCAAAGTAGGCATCATGTCCACATCTGTGTGCAGAGACCCCTGAACATGAAAAGCACCTTTCAACACATTAACACAGCACACTTCATGCAAACCCAGTACCTCTATTGTATGTGGGGTTTGGCTTAAAAAATTATAAGCTATGAGAGAGAAATATATTTGAGTATTGGCAACATCACTTATTAACTATGTAATCTCAATGACTCTTCATCAAAAAGTTAGAATAAGATAATTGAACTCAGGTTAATGCTTAAATGAGATAATAATTTTATAGTATTGAAACAAACTTGAGATATCCACAAGACACCACTGTATCAGAGTAGCTGTCTCCAAAAGGGATGCAGTAACTGCTTTTGTATTTTTTCATGTATAAATTAGCTTGCTTGCTTGCTGCTTTTTTTCTTTCTCTTTTTTTTTCTTCTTTTTCATTAATTCAGCCAAACTTCATTAATCACTACTCTGTGCCAAGCACTAGGAACACACAAAAAAGAGAAGGCCCAGAGCCTGCCTTTGAGGAGTCAGCTCACCTTCTAACGAAACCGGAAGGATAAGAGACCAAAAAGATGAGACTAATGACAACGGAGAAGTCAACCTCAGGTAAGATGTGTATGTGGGGACCCCAGGGGCAAATGTTGCTAGAGACTTCCACACATTCCCCAGGACCTTCTCCCATTACTCAAGAATGGCACAGAATTTAATTGCCAGGTGACTCCAGCTGAAAAGGAAACACCATATTTGACACACAATGATCAGTGAGATAATTTTCTAATTCCCCACTGCTGGACATTTCCTCATTTCTCTCCAGAGCATTCTGTTTACCACAGACTGTCCAACATAACTACAGTGTGATTGGTAGTGAGGTGCAAAGAAGAAAGGATGTGGAATTAAAAACCTGGGAACAAGGAAAACATTTGTACCTTCTAATCTAAAGCGATCAGCGATCAGTGATCCCAGTGGCTAGTCTGGCCAGGGGACATCCTTTATGTGAAGTGTCCTCCCAAACTGCAGTGTGAATGCTACTTAGCAACACGAAAGAATCCATCATTCTGATTGGCCTACATATGCCATTTTCCCTGGAAGAGTATATAACCGAATCCTAGATGATCATAGCTACAGATTATCTATTAAACATGCCTATTTTAAAAATAGGGCATATGGTCATTCTGATCAAGTCTCTTCTGTCCTCAGATTCTGGGAATGAGAAAGGAGACAATTAGAACTAAGCTACTCTTCTTTGGACACTGACAGCAGTATCATCATGACTTCTCTCTTCAGTGGAGTCCTTGCTGGTGTTGCAGTGATTGAGTCTGGCTGTCTTCAGGCCTCTAAGAGAGGAAATCAAGGTCCTGACACCATGTGGTCACTAATGAGCTCAGGGTGCTGGTAATCGGAAGAGGATTACTTAGTGGCCTAATTACAGAAGAGTGCTGCTATTCTGTCTCCCCAAGAGGTTATTCATGTCATTTCAGTGATACAAATTACTCTTGATTTTCCATTCTAGACTAATCCAAAATGGAAGGCAATGAAAGTCAAAACACTCTCCAGATGAGCAAGAGTGATGAGTCACTAATAATGAACATAGCCTAGAGGACAAAAAACGCAGACTAGACCAATCAGAAGCATTTGAAGAGAACATGTGAAATGTCTGGGTATCATGTGTCAACTGTGTGAATTCCTGGATAGTGACACCATTTCTTGATATAAAAAAGAGTGGATGGAGGAGGCAAGAATCGATATTCCTATTCTGGCCCTATTTTTGAGGTATTTATTAGATATCCAAGTGGAGACTTCAGGACAGTTGCTAGATATATAAATCTGAATTCCACTCCCCTCCCCTGCAAAAAAAAAAAAAAAAAAAAAGGTTAGTCTTTAAGGGTCATCAGTAGATGAATGGTACTCAGAGTTATAAGCCAGGGTAAAGATGTCAATAAAGAAGAGAAGAGCTTCTCCCACATTCAGAGGTCTGGTTAAAGAGGATGAGTCAGCAAAACACAGTGATGAGGAGTGACCAGTATGTGAGAGGACAATTAGATAAAGTTTGCATTATAATAGCCTAGAAAAGACAGTGTCAAATCAAAAGAAGGAGTAGTCAATGTGTCAAAGCCTGCTGAGATCCTGTAAGATAAGGACAGAAGTCATCATCGGCTTGGGCAAGATGTGGGTCATTGGGGACCTAGACAAGAATCATTTCAATGGAGTGAACATAAAAGTTCTTTAGAAAGAGTTAGGAAGAGAATGAAAAGTGAAAAAGTAGAGAGGGTGACTTTTAACAACTCATTCAAGAAGTTTTTCTATGAGAGAGAATAGATAAATAAGATTAGCACTTGTGAAACTTAGGAAATATAGGGGGTCAAGGGAAGATGTTTTAAAGCCATACTAAGACACGCTTGGGGACTTCCCTGGTAGTGCATTGGTTAAGAATCCGCCTGCCAGGAAGGGTAAGCTGGGACGAAGTGACAGAGTGACATGGACATGTATACACTCCCAAATGTAAAACAGATGGCTAGTGGGAAGCAGCCACATAGCACAGGGATACCAGCTCGGTGCTTTGTGACCACCTAGAGGGGTGGGATAGGGAGGATGGGAGGGAGACGCAAGAGGGAGGGGATTATGGGGATATATGTATACATACAGCTGATTCACTTTGTTATACAGCATAAAAATGTTAAAAAGAAAAAAAAAAGAATCCGCCTGCCAATGCAGGGGACACGGGTTCGAGCCCTGGTCCAGGAAGATCCCACACACCGTGAAGCAATGAAGCCTGTGCACCACAACTACTGAGCCTGCGCTCTAGAGCCCGCGAGCCACAACTACTGAGCCCATGTGCCACAACCACTGAAGCCCACACGCCTAGAGCCTGTGCTCCGCAACAAGAGAAGCTACCACAATGAGAAGCCTGCACACCACAACGAAGAGTAGCCCCCACTCACTGCAACTAGAGAAAGCCCGTGTGCAGCAACGAAGAGCCAATGCAGCCAAAAATATAAATAAATAAATTTATAAAAAATAAAACACCCAAAGACATGCTTAAATGCCAGTGGAAATAATCCAGTAAAGTAGGTGGGGCTTGCTAGACAAGATAAGAGATCGTTGCAGGACCAAAATCCTTAAGTAAATAAGAGGAGGGTGAACCAAAGCACAAGTGGAGGGATTGGCTTTGGACAAGAGCAGAGACACTTCTTGTTAGGAAGAAAGGCAAAATGTGTGGATATAGATGCAGGAGGTTAATAAGAGTTAGTGCCAGGTAGGTGAATTCAGTTTTATTTAATTGCATCTTTTTTTCTCTATAAGGTCTGAAATAAAGTTGTCAGTGATGGAGGAGGGGTGCTAGAGACTTGAAGATAGAAGAGGAGTTATGAAACATTCTTGCTGGCTGGGAAAAAGAGTCGGTTAGGAAATTATATTAGGATTAGCTGGTAGTGTTGAGTGTCCATTTAAGATTTGTTGTCATCAATTTAAAGTGAATGCAAAAAGCACTGTATTTTTTTTTTAACTTTTGCAGGCTGTGGAAGCTGGGAAAGAGAAATAGTTTTATTTGCAAACCCAGCAAGTTCTAACTTCCTCACACTTTCTCTAAATTCTGTTTGAAAACTTAAAAGTTATTTCTTTAGCTCATCTTGATCTTCCTTTTACTTTATGATAGGCAGTTAAAAGGAGTCAGTTGGCACTTTCCACATTCTGCCTGGATATCTCCTTACCAAATCCATAAACTTATTAGATCCTCATTCTGTCTTCCACGTGACCAAGGCAACAGTTTGGCCAACTGTTCTGCCAATATGTAATATCAGTCTCATATTCTCCAGCCTCCAGCAGCAATTTTCACCACTCTTCCAGTCCCCACTCCAGTCTTGCGTAGTGCTTTCTGTTCCCTGCCACCACCCATTTCCAAAGCCAGTGCTCCATGTTTTACACTTTTTGTTACAGCAGCAGACTACATTTGGGTACCAATTTTTGTTTCAATTCTTTATTGCTATAAAACAAACTATCCCAAAACTTAGTGACTTAAAACAACTCTCTTATTTCACCATTCTATGGGTCAGGAACTCAGACAAGGCACAGTAGGGTTTGCCCATCTCTGCTCCACACGATATATGCCAGGGCTGGAGTACTCTAGATGGTCTCTTGACGTATCTAGCACCTCAGCTAGGATGGCTCAAACATCTGGAGACTGGTTGCAACAGCTTGACGAGGGTCATATATCTGGGTCACAGTTCTATTGGCTTAGTTCTCCTCCAAGATTCTCAGACTCTCTTTGTGGTCTCTCCAGATGATCTCTCCAGAACTGTTGTTCAAGGTCCCCAAGTGTACAAAAGTAAAAGCTACCTGGATTTCTTTAGGCTTGGGCTTAAACTAGAACACTGTCACTTTTGTCATATTTTATGAGTATAGCAGGTCACAAGGTCATCCAGATTCAAAGGGAGGGATCCACATAAGTACATGAATACTATGAGGCATAGTTCATTGGGGCCACAAAAATCATAGTTTACCCCCAAAATCATAGTTTACCCCACATAGTTTATTCCTCACAAAAAGAGTGAAGCCTATTTCAATTTGTAGCAGCACTTGTTCCTTCAACTTTAATAGTTTCATCTTCTGCAGCAATAAAGGAGCCACCTCAATCTTGCAGCTATTCTCTAGCCATATTTGGCTTCATTTTTCTTTATATGTCTTCAGTACTTGGGTCAAGTAACTCTCCAATACTTCTTATCTTACTCTACATTACAGTACAGCCACTTGTATTCTTGTCTTATCCCATTCACTAGATTACAAGCATCTCAAGAAGAGGAAAGTCTCATATTCAACTTTTTAATCCCACTCCCACTTCCTATATAAGTAGCAGTGGCTCTATTAGTGTCCCTAGGATTGGTCTTAAATAGAAGCTTGAAATCTATAAATGTCATAAGATCTGTTGAAGGAACAGGCACTGGAAAACAAAGATGGTAATTATTAAAGAGTTTCAGCTTCTTAACTCACGTGTCCAATCACCATCATAGCCAGTATATATTGAACGCTTTCTCCTTGCAAGGCACTGTAGTAAAGCATTACTTATCTTTGCAGGAATACTGAAAGCTAAAGAGTAACATCTCCATTGAAGCTTAAAGAGGTCATGTGACTTGCCACTGGCCACTACATTATTAAATTGCAGATACTCATGATTAAAACCCAGGTTTATCTTTGCGGAGTCCATAGTCTTTTCACCTCTTCACACTGAGTGCATCTGTTACAAATTGCCAGTAAAAGCAACTGTGCTTAGGGCCAACTTCATGGGCATGTGCCCTACACAGGGTCCCACTCATAGGAGGACCCATGCTTGGTTTAAAGTTCCACTGTCATTGCTTGAAATTCTGAATATAAACAAGAGACCTTGCATTTTCAGTTTGCACTGGCCCCCCCCCACAAATCATGTAGCTGGTCCTGAATGTACTCATATGTAAAGCATTTTGGAAGTTTGACTTAACCGTTCGTACAACTAGGTTTCTGTTTCACAAATGTGGGGGGCAGCTATATGTTCATGGTGTGAGTTTTCTAGTTAAAAATCTACTTCTCAATATTTTCCCCCAAAATACTACCTAAAGACATTCATTCCTTTAGGTTCACAAAAGACTTCCCCTACAAACAGTTTTATACGGCCGATGATCTCACTTCGCTCACCTTGATTACCCTTTTTATTCCTCTCCCCCTAGTCAAATAGTTCTAAAAACACTCATTT
This sequence comes from Mesoplodon bidens, assembly GCF_964165515.1. NCBI lineage: Eukaryota > Metazoa > Chordata > Mammalia > Artiodactyla > Ziphiidae > Mesoplodon > Mesoplodon bidens. The sequence continues at coordinate 99,396,287 of NC_138164.1, forward strand.
AATTGCCCTTAATACTGCTACAAGGACATTCTTTAATAAAAACTCCAAATCTATACTTGTAAGGAGGTAAATTATTGGGTGATTATTCACAACACAAAGGATTACTCACCAAGGACTCCTTTAAATGTACACTGAAAGCTCATTCCTTGTCTACGAGCCATTAACCACTTGAATACTATGGTGGAGAGAAACAAACTAGAGGACTGGCTATTCCAAGGCTGAAAACAGGGAACGGTGGGGTCTACAGCACTGATGTAAGACAGCTAACATCAGGAGAAGTGGGCTGGAGCGAGCATACCAGTGAGGAGAGAATCCACCACATCTGCACAACTTGCAGCATAATCTTTTTTTTTTTTTTCTGTACGCAGGCGTCTCACTGTTGTGGCCTCTCCCGTTGCGGAGCACAGGCTCCAGACACGCAGGCTCAGCAGCCATGGCTCAGCGGCCATGGCTCACGGGCCCAGCCGCTCCGCAGCATGTGGGATCTTCCCGGACTGGGCACGAACCCGTGTCCCCTGCATCGGCAGGCAGACTCTCAACCACTGCGCCACCAGGGAAGCCCGCAGCATAATCTTAAAGGTAGCTTTGGGGCTTCCCTGGTGGCGCAGTGGTTGAGAGTCTGCCTGCCGATGCAGGGGACACGGGTTCGTGCCCCGGTCCGGGATGATCCCACATGCTGCGGAGCGTCTGGGCCCGTGAGCCATGGCCGCTGAGCCTGCATGTCCGGAGCCTGTGCTCTGCAATGGGAGAGGCCACAACAGTGAGAGGCCTGCGTACCGCAAAAAAAAAAAAAAAAAAAAAACAAGAAGCCGCCTGCCAATACAGGAGACAAGGGTTCGAGCCCTGGGCCGGGAAGATCCCACCTGCTGTGGAGCAACTAAGCCCGTATGTCACAACTACTGAGCCTGCGCTCTAGAGCCCGCAAGTCACAACTACTGAAGCCCGCGGGCCCAGAACCCGTGCTCCGCAACAAGAGAAGCCACCTCGGTGAGAAGCCCGCGCACCACAACGAAGAGTAGCCCCCGCTCGCCGCAGTTAGAGAAAGCATGCGCGGAGCAACGAAGACCCAACGCAGCCAAAAAAATAAAAAATAAAAAAAATAAAAAGGTAGCTTTGGGGCCCAGTTAAAGGTGAATGCCAAGGCTTACACAGCTGTAGGAGCAGGGTGTTACCCCCAGAAGAAAATATTTAGAATATTTGGTGAATTATCTAGTGATTTAAAACTTGAGCTCAACTGACTAAACAATGGAAACTTCAGCCTGAGATAGCTATGATATGAACAAATAGACCTCTATACATCTGCCCCTGAATCTTCCTGCTCAGGCAGGATTCATCATCTTCTGGTGACAGGCTGGGGGTGCACCCCAAGGAAAAGCTCTGGATTCTAGGGAAACAGCCATTGTCTTCAGTGTATACTCTGGGTGGATTTTGAGGCTGACTCCCGATTCAAACGTATATGAGACAAAGAAGTTCAGGGCCATCAGTTTTGAACGGTGCACGGCATGGTATAGTTCTAACAAGCTCAGTGTCATGACACAAGGCACATATAGTTTAGTATCTATGCCAGAGACAACTGCATCCTTCCCTGGGAAGGATGGCCCAGAGTAAGAAACCCCCAGTGCCCATGCAGAAAGCAAACTAGAACCCTCCCACCTCCAAGATCTACTAGAGTGAGAGGGAAGAGGGATATCATCTACATATTGCAAAAACTATAATACCTGCTTTAAATCTTCCAGAGGTTTCCCACTGCACTTAGAATAAAACCACCCTCCTCACCATGTCCTGTCTTACCTGGCCTAGTCTCTCCAGCCTCATCTCTTCCCACTCTCCCCCTCCCCCACTCTCCTCTAGCCACACTAATCTTCTTGCTGTTTCTTGAACAGATCAAGCTTCTGCCCGCCATGTGGCATTTACACGTGCTGTTCCAGTTTCCAGATCCCCTCAGGCCCCAGGTGTTTGCGTGATTATTTCTTGTCATTTGGAATTCAGATCAAATTCATCTCTTAAAGGGGGTGTTCTCTGAAAACATGTTACTTATTTATCTGTACAATCATTTATTGCTTGTCTCCCTCTTCTATAGCCTAAACTCCATGGAAATAGGAATCTTGACTGTCTTGTTCACTGCTAAATCACCATTTCCTAGTATAGTGCCCTGGTACATAGTATAAAATGAATAAATATTTGTTAAATGAATAAATACATGAGTATGCTATCAATATTTAGTTGCAGCCTATATTCTAGGTGCTGAAAATCGGTGGGCAAAGTGGGGGCATGGCACTGATAAAGCTGAGTTGAGGTGAGGTGGAATGGGGGGAAAAGAAGGATGCAGAAGAACAAAAGGAAGACAAGGATAAGATGAAGAGATCTCTGGTGTCCCAGTGCACTGTGAGGGGACCCTGGACAGGAATGGTTTATCCCCGGGAGTCTCATTAGAATGCGTTGGGTACACACCACAGAGGTGTCTGCAGCAGTGAGAAGCGCTGGACTAGATGCACAGATAGCTACACAGAAATGAATATTACAACATAATACAGACCGGGAAAAAAGGCAGGAACAGAAGGATATGTCATACAATACCATTTATATAAATTAATAATACAAAAATATAAAACAAGAAAGCACACTTTACAAGATCACATACAAAAGTATCAATACGTACATTCAAAACGTTAGAATGGTTGTCTATGAGCAGGAAAGGAAATGAGAGTTTGGAAAAAAGTTGAAAGGAAATGAATAAATTAAATAAAAATGAGAGAGGCTTTGTATGGCCAATGACAATGATGTATGTTAGTACACATACAGCGCTGAAGAACAGTCCCATCCACCCTCTGCACCTCAGGTACCAAAAAAACAGGGATTCTATCTTCTGATTCATGTCACTTTATGCAGGGTGCTAAAATTCAGACAAGGAGCTTGAGCTTGTCAAAATACACAAGTATATCTGAACCTTTCCTGATTAAGAGCTACTTTAGATTTCTCCAGAGTCTAAACCTAAAGATAGGCTACATATTAAAGTTACTGATTTGGAGGATGGGAGAAATGGGACCCAAGAGGGCATTCAGTGCCTGAGGGGGTCATGGCCTATTCCCATAGGGAATCCTAATAAGCCACAGGAAAGAAAATGGGGTACTGAAAAATTGGGGGCCCCATCATAGTCAAAATGGAGCCCTTTCAACCATAATGGAGGCCATGGGGATGAGAGAAAGTAACATGTATTAAAAGCCCGTTATTTTCAAGCTCAGACTTGAAATTAGAATCATAACATTCACACATTCATTCAACCAATATTTATTGAACACATCTTAAGTGCCAGGCTTTTTTCAAGTCCATGGAGATAAAGAACTGAACAAAACAGTCTACCTCATTTTCATGGCTCTATAAATAACAAAATACATAATAAACAAATCAACAAGTTAAACAGATAAGAAAAAATTAGATAATTGCTGTGCAAAGAATTGAAACTAGGCGAAGTTAGAGAAGGTGACTAGATGGCTTCTTAAATTTGAGTGGCTAGAGAGACACAATGATTAAATACTAGCTTCTCGTATTTGTTTAGATTCATATACCAGCTCTGTATTAGCTGTGTAACCTTGAACAAGTTAGTAGACTTTCCAGTGCCTCAGTTCCCTCATTTGTAAAGTGGAGATAATAATTTAACCCACCTCAGAAAGTTGATGTGAAGATTAAATGAGTCAGGACACATATAATGCTAAAGAATAGTTCTGAGCACATGGTAAGTACTTAATAAATGTTAATAATGATGATGATGGTGATGGGGCTGGTGGCAATGAAAATAATGGTGATGACGGTGGTGGAGGTGGTGAACTGAGCTAAGACATGTTTGGGGAGGACGCAGCATGCAAAAACTGGGGGCAAGAGCACTCCAGGCAGAGGGAACAGCAGGTACAAAGGCCTTGATAACCTGGAAGAAGTCTGACATGTTGGAGGAAGAAAAAAAAGACTACGGTGTTCAGACCATGCTGGGCAAGAGGGGAGTGGTAGGTAATAATGTCAAAAAGGTAGGCAGTGGCCAGATCACAGAGAAATACTTAATCCAGGATAAAGAGTTGGAACTTTATTCTAAATTCTGTGAGAAACCACTGGAGAGTTATAAGCAAGAAATAACATGACTCTTACAATAACCTCATAAGAAAGGCAATGTTGTCCCCGTTTCACCAGCAAGGCAACCGAGGCTCAGTGTGGTTTAGAAAATCAACCAATGTCAGATAGCTATGGACCAGTGGAGCCAAATTTGTACCCAAGTCTATCAGGCTCACACCAAGCACCGTACTTTATACCAAGAGGATTCCTGAGTAGTTTCCTTCCTGCCACCATTAGCTTCCCATTAATGGAGACAACTCTGCAAACATCTGGCTCATATCAGCATGGTAGGCACTTTGATTTCTGTGCTTTGCTCTCAAGGGTCGACAGAGGAAAACCAGACTCGGCAGACCAGGCGTTCATGCCTATGAATTGGATAACACATCAAACTGGTCTTCTCTGAGCATGCCTGGCTTCCAGCAACATCACATGTGCCTTGATGCAACTGGTGCTTACGAACTGCCACCCAGCTCCTGGGGCCTGGCAGTCTCCCCTTTCTGACTGGCATGTTTGATTACTTGGGGGAGAGTTTCTCCACTTCTGTTTTCTTCAGCCAATGTTAAGTGGGAGGAGAGGGAGAAAAGGAACAAGAAAGAGAGAGGAGGCCAGAAAATGTTACCACAGTGATTAAGTGAGCCTGTTCTTAGTTCCTAGGCTAAACCAGACATTCAAAAGAATACATTGTTTTGGTTTTATTTTGTTCTGTTTTTTGCTTAAAGCATATAAGTATTATCAGAGACTTCAAGGGGAAGGCTGAGGACTGGTACCATCCCTTGAAGATCTGCAATCTTTTTGTACCACAGTACTTTTCTACCCTTTCTACTCGTCAGTAGATCTGTAAATACATTTCATCTTTCCAGCAATAAATGACTACAATTAAATTCATAAAATAGCTAATAATAATAGCAAGCATTTCTGATACTTGAACTTAGCATGCATTATATCATTTAATAGAGCATCCTAAAAGTGCAAGGAAATGGAAAGTGCTGAGGGACTACAGACAGGGGCCCTGAAGTGTCTGCTGATGCTAAATCCTGACCTGACTTCAAAAAAAACATATGCTGAACCACTCATGGCATTGAGAAACTCTGCTTCCCTCTTCTTTTTTAGGTTTTGTGGCGCATTCATAGATGAACTTGAGTCTTTTCCTTCAAGGAATCTCAGTCACAGAGTTAAAGCTGAAAGAGATCCATCTGATCTAAGGAAAAGTAGAGTTATGCAGCAATGGTAAATACATGTCCCTCCTCTGGACCCTCCTCTAAGCAGACATCACTAATCAACCACAAGCCTATACATCAGAACCCTTCTCAACACAGCCTACTAGTCAACCAATACCATTAGTTCAATAATTCACTTCCCAACAAATATTTATGTAATATACATTATGGTCCAGGCACTAGGAACACAAAGATGAGGAGGACCCTGGCATCTGAATACCTTCCAAATCACATTTTTATTGAGAATTTTCTGATTCTCCTCACACCCCACCTTCACCCTAGTGTTAAATTTCACTTGACAAGTATCTTTTACCCAGAAAGTTGAGTTGCTTATTCTTTTTCCTCTATAAAGCATTAGATGATTGAGTCCATATTACAGATTGAAGCCATGACTTGACTGAGCATTCTATTATAATTTATCCTAAAAGCTCTCCGTTTTGGCTAGGAGCCTGCGTAATGCCTCCAACCACGGGTTGATGGTGTGGTTGGTCATATAACTTGCTTTAGCAAATGGAATGTGAGCAGACATGATGTGAACAGCAGCTCTAAATGTCTTTCCTGTTTTGCCCTGAGCTATGATGCTCCTGTGATTTGTCATGAGAAGAACCTGCGTAGGAGAGCTGCTAGTCCAAAGAAAATGGAGAAACGTGCAGAACTGACGTGAACCCAGCTCAAAAGCTGGAGCCAAGCCCAGCCAGCTCCCAGCTGAGCCCAGCACAGTTACAGCCAACCTGCAGACATGGGAACAAGAAAATAAATGCTTGTTGTTGTAAGCCACTCAGATTTTTTAATTGTTGTACAGTCAAAATTGAACAGTACATAACTCTCATTTTCTTAGAACTAGTTATATTCCACTTCCACTTTCAGGCAGGGGCTATTACTTTTCAACTGGGGACAATACCTCACCAAGAAACAAAATTTCATCTCTTTGAATGGACTTGAGGATATGGGGAGGGGGAAGGGGAAGCTGTGACAAAGCGAAAGAGAGGCATGGACATATATACACTACCAAATGTAAGGTAGATAGCTAGTGGGAAGCAGCCGCATAGCACAGGGAGATCAGCTCGGTGCTTTGTGACCGCCTGGAGGGGTGGGATAGGGAGGGTGGGAGGGAGACGCAAGAGGGAGGGGATATGGGAACATATGTATATGTATAACTGATTAATTTTGTTATAAAGCAGAAACTAACACACCACTGTTAAGCAATTATACTCCAATAAAGATGTAAAAAAAAAATTTCATCTCTTTATTAGAGCTATTGTGTATAAGACCACCACCAGTTTACAACAAAGCCAGTCTAAGATGTGGATGCTGGTCCGTCCACGAGGTACACTCACTGGTTAGTAATATACACATTTTTCAATATAAATAATTCAAATCAGAAGATTAAAACCAAATGCCACAAAGTTTAAGGTCAGGCAATCAATTGTTATCTTATCAATCGGTGTTTAATCAGACAAAAAACAATTACTATAGGTATTTAAAGTAGGAAGCGCATTACTACAGAAAAACAGACACTTGCATAACCATTCAAAGGTTGCAGGAATAAAGGGCAGGAAGTCTGCTTTCAGCAAATCCAGAAGTGCAGGATCATAAGGAAGCTATTACCTGTAGTCTTGGCTACCTACAGCACCGAAGTAGGTGATTCTCAAGAGAATGCTCAAAAGTTATGGGCAAAATGTCACCCCTGCCATTTCCAATGCCTACACACCTGTCCACAGGTGTCACCAGAGGAATACTGGCTTCTTTTCTCTTCCACCTGTCAAATCTCACACGAGGGCCACTCACTGATGGAATCTAACTAGAATCCTGTGGATAAAGGAGTCCAGTTTCTAGGCTTACACTCTCTAATACAAGGGAAAACTCAGAAGGGCTAGGATGACACCTAGCATCAAGAAACAATCGCTTTCATGCTTCCTAAAACCTTACTCTGGTTCAGGCACTGAATCAAGGTCTAGGGACTCATGGTTAAACAAAACAGATGCAACCCCTACATTCATGGAAGATACACCCCCAGGGCAATTTCGCTCAAAAGCAACTGAAATCTGGTGAATATTAAGCATAATGATAATATGATGTGGTACACACAACACATTAAGGAACAGAGAGGGCAAGATTCTTACCAATCTAAGGAGAGAGGCAGGGGAAGATCAGGGACATTTCTATCTCAGCTGAATTCACACAGACACACACACACACCTGGAGAAACACAATACATCTGACATACAGAAATCATCATGTATACCTAAGGACAAGGATGAAGACTGGGAGAAGTAAATGGAGTTCTAGAGTATTTGGAGTCTGTTAGCACAAAAGCTACTGTCATCAGATTTAGCTGCCCTTAACCCAAAATTTATTCTTGGGAACAACATCAAGGCCTCAATTTATATTTTTTCAAGGTTTGGGCTTCCTGTGGTGTACTACAGAAGTCTGGGAATGAGCCAACTTCTGAGCCTTCATTTTAAATGTACCTGCTTTCTGACATGTATTAATGCAACCTGGGTGTCCCACACTAACTCACTGTGTGGGTACTTTAAATTAAGGTAGGGTTTTTTTTATATGAAGGTTTTCCCCTCAATCTTTTTCTCATGAATCACTTTTAAGCCCTAACACCTTCAAGAAGTCCTGAGGTGCTATATGTTAATAAAAGCATTTCCTAATGGACAGTGGGTGGTTAGGCAGTGAATTAATTGGAAACTGCACAGTACTATGCTTTAAGAAAATCCCTGCTGTTTCTACTTTTGTGATTTCCCTGCCAAGTAGACGTCTTATGTTCTAAGTAAATGAACAGATATTAGAAAGCCACAGAATCCAGTTTTATTTAACACTCTTTTTTCCAACGAACCCCCCCAGAAGCACAGCAGCCACCCTTGCAGAAATGGAAGACACCGGGCTTGCATTTGGCAGGGAATTTGCATACAGATGTGGTTAAAAAAGATCCATGCTTGCTTCAAATCAATTTACTTGAACTCTCACATGAATAAAAGACAGCAACCTTAACATTTTCTATGACAAAAACTCAACTCAGATTGGTTTAAGCAAAAAAGGAAATGTATAGTCTCCTGTTACAAAGAAGCCCAGAGACTTCCTGCTTCAGGTATGCCTGGATCTAGGACTCACACAGTGCCAGCAGAAATGTGTCTTTCAGCTCTGCTTCCTCCTGTGTTGGTTTATTATAAAGCAGGCACTTCTTAAGCAAGGGCAAGCCAACAGCTCCAGGCTTTCACTCTACCAGATTAGCAACACCAGGCAAAAAGAGTGCTTCCTTCTCAATAGTTCCAGTTAAAATCTAAGAGCTGGTGCTCATTAGACTAACTTGGGTCCCTGACCCAACAATGTGTCTAAGGGAATGGAATACTCTGGCCAGGCCTCGGTCACTTGTGTCCCACCTGGGTCAGCCTCATCAGAACTACACAGATGGAGGGACAATCATACATGTACCACAAAAGATACCTGCTACATTTCTTAAAAATGATAGTAGTTAACCTCTGTCTGATAGTTAATTATGTCCCAGGCACTGTGCTATGGTTCCGGGCAAGCATTATCTTATTTAGTCCTCTCAATCATGCTACAAGGTAGATTCTATAATTATCTCCATTTTAAAGATAAAGAAACAAAGACCTTGGCCCCTTTACCAAGGTCTCCCCTCTTTCAGGTTGTCACTTCTCTCTTCCACATTTAAATCATATCTATTTCCAGCAAAGAAACAGTGACACCTCACTAAGAACTCAATTTGATGAACTGGCTCTCTCAGGATAATGTGCAATATGTTGCCCTCTGTTAAAGGAATTCCAGGCATCAGCAGACACAGCATTTGGAAAATGGGAATGATGTTGGGTCGATTCTGAAATCCTACTGTGTATGATTTTGCCTCCCTGAAAGGCAAGGCCTGTATTTTATCACCGTGCAGAGCCTTATTTCTGATTTTTTTTTCCTTTTTTAAATTAATCAGATACTTGAAATGGGTAGAAGAAAGAAGAAAAAGTGAAACACGGAAGAGTCAATGATTTAAAGCTGCCTGAAACAGAACACATTCAAATCAACTCAGCAAACATTTATTAAAAGCACTCAGACTTGCAGCCAGACCTAACTAAAAAGAAACCAACCACAGTACATGAAGATAGGGATTTATGCAAAAGAAATTAGGAGCTGGGGTGCTCACTTTATAAAATATCTTCACATGACAGAAGATGAACCACCTGCATTCTTTGTACATCATTTTAAAAGTTACTCAACTGACCCGAATAATATGCGCTTAACTGCTCAGAAGTCTGCCTATTGTGTAAAGGGAGATATGTACAACATGCAGTAATAGTGATGGAATAGCTACATGAAATAATTTAGTGAATGAAATGTGGAAATTAGGTAAAGTTTTTGGGTGGATTAAAGATCTAAATGTAAGAAACAAATCCATAATAATAAAAGCAATTATGAGTGAATATATTATGTCCTTGAGGTTGAAAAACTTTCTTAAAGACAAAAAAGCCTTTTAGAAAAAGGAAAAGATTATGTCACTAGATTGAAATTTAAAACTTCTGCATGATGAAACACAAAATAAACATAACTTATAGGTATAAAATAAACTGTACACAGTTTATTTATTATAGTATACATAATAGGAGATTAATGTCTAGGCTATACAAAGGACCCCTAGAAATCAACAATACAAACAATACAATAGAAAAATGGGCAAATATACGACAAATAAGTCATAAAAGAGGAATTATGAATGGTTAATAAAAATATAAAAAGATATTTAATCTTACTTGTGAATGTGGAAATGCAAATTGAAACTATGATGATATACGTTTTTTACCTATTAGATTGGCAAAAAGTATTAAAGTGTGATAATATTCAACATTAAGCATTAGTGAGGCTGTGGTGAAACGGGTACCATCACACAAAATGTGTACAGCCACCTTGGAGAGCAACTTAGCAGTACTGATTAAAATCTTCAATGCTCATATCCACTTCCAAAGAAGATACGAATAAAAGCATTTATTATAGCATTGTAGTAATACAAAATATTAGAGACTAATTATCCATAAGTAGGAAAATGGTTAATTAAGCTATGCTGTATCCAAATTATGGAATTATATGCAGTAGTTTTTAAAAATAAAGAACATCAATATGGAGTGACAGAACCAGCACAATACATTCTGAGTCTTCTCCCTTTTTTTCTTGATGAGTCTGGCTAACGGTTTATCAATTTTGTTTATCTTCTCAAAGAACCAGCTTTTAGTTTTATTGATCTTTGCTATCGTTTCCTTCATTTCTTTTTCATTTATTTCTGATCTGATCTTTATGATTTCTTTCCTTCTGCTAACTTTGGGGGATTTTTGTTCTTCTTTCTCTAATTGCTTTAGGTGCAAGGCTAGGTGGTTTATTTGAGGTGTTTCCTGTTCCTTAGGGTAGGATTGTATAGCTATAAACTTCCCTCTTAGAACTGCTTTTGCTGCATCCCATAGGTTTTGGGTCATTGTGTCTCCATTGTCATTTGTTTCTAGGTATTTTTTGACTTCCTCTTTGATTTCTTCAGTGATCACTTCGTTATTCAGTAGTGTATTGTTTAGCCTCCATGTGTTTGTATCTTTTACAGATCTTTTCCTGTAATTGATATCTAGTCTCATAGCGTTGTGGTCGGAAAAGATACTTGGTATGATTTCAATTTTCTTAAATTTACCAAGGCTTGATTTGTGACCCAAGATATGATCTATCCTGGCGAATGTTCCATGAGCACTTGAGAAAAATGTGTATTCTGTTGTTTTTGGATGGAATGTCCTATAAATATCAATTAAGTCCATCTTGTTTAATGTATCATTTAAAGCTTGTGTTTCCTTATTTATTTTCATTTTGGATGATCTGTCCATTGGTGAAAGTGGGGTGTTAAAGTCCCCTACTATGAGTGTGTTAGTTAGTGTCGATTCCCCCCTTATGGCTGTTAGTATTTGCCTTATGTATTGAGGTGCTCCTATGTGGGGTGCATAAATATTTACAATTGTTATATCTTCTTCTTGGATTGATCCCTTGATCATTATATAGTGTCCTTCTTTGTCTCTTAATAATAGTCTTTGTTTTAAAGTCTATTTTGTCCAATATGAGAATTACTACTCCAGGTTTCTTTTGATTTCCATGTGCATGGAATATCTTTTTCCATCCCCTCACTTTCAGTCTGTATGTGTCCCTAGGTCTGAAGTGGGTCTCTTGTAGACAGCATATATATGGGTCTTGTTCTTGAATCCGTTCAGTAAGCCTGTGTCTTTCGGCTGGGGCATTTAATCCATTCACATTTAAGTAATTATCGATACGTATGTTCCTATGACCATTTTCTTAATTGTTTTGGGTTTGTTTTTGTAGGTTCTTTTCTTCTCTTGTGTTTTCCACTTAGAGAAGTTCCTTTAGCATTTTCTGTAGAGCTGGTTTGGAGGTGATGAATTCTCTTAGCTTTTGCTTATCTGTAAAGCTTTTGATTTCTCCATCGAATCTGAATGAGATCCTTGCCAGGTAAAGTAATCTTGGTTGTAGGTTCTTCCTTTCCATCACTTTAAGTATATCATGCCACTCCCTTCTGGCTTGTAGAGTTTCTGCTGAGAAATCAGCTGTTAACCTTATGGGAGTTCCCTTGTATGTTATGTGTTGTTTTTCCCTTGCTGCTTTCAATATTTTTCTGTGTCTTTAATTTTTGCCAATTTGATTACTATGTGTCTTGGCATGTTTCTCCTTGGGTTTATCCTGTATGGGACTCTCTGTGCTTCCTGGACTTGGGTGGCTATTTCCTTTCCCATGTTAAGGAAGTTTTCAACTATAATCTCTTCAAATATTTTCTAGGGTCCTTTCTCTCTCTCTTCTCCTTCTGGGACCCCTATAATGCAAATGTTGGTGCATTTAATGTTGTCCCAGAGGTCTCTTAGGCTGTCTTCATTTCTTTTCATTCTTTTTTCTTTACTCTGTTCCGCATCAGTGAATTCCACCATTCTGTCTTCCAGGTCATTTATCCATTCTTCTGCCTCAGTTATTCTGCTATTGATTCCTTCTAGTGTAGTTTTCATTTCAGTTATGGTATTGTTCATCTCTGTTTGTTTGTTCTTTAATTCTTCTAGGTCTTTGTTAAACAGTTCTTGCATCTTCTCGATCTTTGCCTCCATTCTTTTTCCGAGGCCCTGGATCATCTTCGCTATCATTATTCTGAATTCTTTTTCTGGAAGGTTGCCTATCTCCACTTCATTTGCTTACTTTTCTGGTGTTTTATCTTGTTCCTTCATCTGGTACATAGTCCTCTGCCTTTTAATCTTGTCTATCTTTCTGTGAATGTGGTTTTTGTTCCACAGGCTGCAGGAGTGTAGTTCTTCTTTCTTCTGCTGTCTGCCCTCCGTTGGATGAGGCTCTCTAAGAGGCTTGTGCAAGTTTTCTGATCGCAAATACTTTTTTTAAAATTGACATTTTAGCAGAGACATGAAGAAATCGAGTCAATGAGGCATGCAACTACGTGAACTGAGTGAACACAGCTATGTGGAAGGAGTATCTGTGTACCTGTTAAGAGGTTTAAGGGGCTGTAGCAGAGTCCTCATTGAAAAGTATAGGTTATGGATCATGTACAACATTGTAGGAAATTGGGTATTGAGTTTGAAATTCAAGAAAGAGGTTGGAACTAGAGATACAAATTTGAAAAGTGTCACCATAGAGATGGTGTTTAAAGCCATGGAGCTGCAATTACATAAAGAGTGAGTAGAGGTAGATGATACATAATTCTGTAGTAGCAAATGCTGTACATATACACATATCTTATATGATGAGTGACACCAGCACTGTATCTGTAATCTAAAGCATATTTGCTTTTGCCAACACCCTGTTACAGAGCAATCAACACCCATGCCATGCTACAGTCGTATAATATGTCTAGCACTTGAGTAAAAGATTCACTGGGTTTTATCACAATTACTCCTTTCGAGAGAAAAATAAGAAAAATGGGGATGTGACCAAAAGAGGAGGTTATATAGAGCAAAGTACCAAAATATTCCAATTTCCTCAGCACTTCAAAAAGGAGAGTCATGCAGACCCTTCCCAGAAACCAGAGAAAAGGGAGAAAATGTGCAAAGCGTCATGTGGCCTAGGAACCCCTGCATATTTGTTCGCCAGCCATCTCCTCTTTATTTCTAGGTGTCTGGAGCATCTGTTCTCACTGCTGAGATGTGAGGTGTCCAGTGTGAAAGTCTGCCTGGGGGGTGGAAGATACCTGCTAGCAGAGAGAAAGAGCCAGGTTGCTGGAGTCCTGGAACCAGCTTCTCCTGACATCTGGAGTTGGTAATTAAACCTCTCCCAAATGGACAGTTGTTTACATCAGTCTAATGATCAGAAGTATATCTCTGGGCCAAACATTGTGCATTTCCAATAAGCATCATAAATACTATATGGCACCTTTGAATATATCGTTTCAGGGCAATGACACTGATTTTCATTCTACCAAAAAAATGGGCATGGGTGGGAAGGTCAGGGCATTGAGGAGTAAAAGGAAACTGCACTGGGGAGGTCAAGAATCCTAGATTCTAGTCTCAAATCTGACATGACTTGGCATGGACATGGGCAGGTTACATGGAACATCTTCACTATTGAAATGTACTGAATATTTAGAGGGAGGGAAGAGACATTTATAAGCTATCTAGTTCCACTTCTCAATTTACAAATACAGAAAGCAAGGTTCGGCCCATTCTGAGTTCTCTTTGGACAATCAAGCCCCTTGCCAAGAACATGTATTCTAGTCTATTCTCTGCCATGAAATATAATAATAAAAAAAAATTGTCCCTGCACAAATGCCTGCAATGCACTGGGTAGATAAAGCTATTGAATCCTGAAGGAGATGTTAGCAAGCTCATGTACCTACAGGTCTCAAAGCACGTGCCATAACACAGCTTATCAGGAACAACAGCAATCATTTGTCTGAGTCACTTGGATCCACACTCAGAGACAAAAGAAAGGGGTGATATTTATACATTCTCCCCAAGCCCAACCAACAATATTCAGGCATAATAAACTGAACATTCTTGTTAAAATGCAAACATTTCACCTGGAAAAACTGATATTAACACATTAATATCCACATACTTACTAGTGCTGATGAGTCTCAGAGTAGATAGCTGCCACCTGGAGAAAAATTGTGTCCCTAGAAAAAAGGGCACAAGCCAGGCTAAGTTTAATGGATAGGTGAGAAAGATCTGGAACAAGAAACCTAAAGGCAGACTTGGGATGTCATCCACACTGGGGAACCTGGGAAGCTAGATAATACACATTTTCAAAATCACACCCAACTCAACATTTCATCTAGAAAGATTTTCTCCTCTGGGAATTCACACAATCATGTTTGTAAACTGGGTGCTCCCTGATCTGCCATGCACCAGCTATGTCAACATTGGTGCATTATTTCAACTTCCTGAGCTCAGATTTCCTCACCTGTAGTTCGGCATACCAACCATTTATTTGTCTCCCACTGGTTCCAGGCCTAGCACTAATAGAAATACTAATAACTTCACATTGTTTAAGATTTATCATGTTGTTTAAGGATCTCCTCCTACTACATGAACAAGTGTATCACATGAACTAAGTAATTTAAACTTCACAAAAACCCTATCAGGTAGGTGTTGTTAAAGGAAACTGAGGCACAGAGAGTTCAAATAACTTGCTCAAAGTCACACAGCTAATAAAAAAGAGAGACAAGGTTTAGACCCAACCATTCTGATTTGAGAACCTCTTCTTAACTACTCCATGGTGTTTCACTTCCCTCACTACATTTTAAACAGGACAATGTCCAATGAGGGCACATGCAGAGGAGAGAGAGAAGGATACTACTTCTTAACTACTAAGCTAGGTTGCCAATTCAAGGCTAGGTGGACTCCAGAGCAAGGCATTTAACCTCAAGAGTGAACTGAGTACATAAACCTTGTTCACCTTCATAGATTTGCTCAAAGAACTTTAAAGACTGTTGAGTGTCTTACAGTCAACAGTTATTAAGACACATGCACACGGTAAAGAATTTGTAACACAGGCAAACAAGGCATAAAGTCTCTTGAAAGGAGGGAAATATAAGTAAGAACTTATTTACACTGATAAAGGTAGTGTATTCGTTTCCTGTGGCTGCTATAACAAATGACCACAAACTGGGTGGCTTAAAACAATAGAAATTTATCATGTCTTAAGTCTGAAATCAAGGCGTCCACAGGGCCACATTTCCTCTGGCCACATTTCCTGAGGAGAATCCGTTCTTTCTTCCAGCTTCTGGTGACTGCAGGCATTCCTTGAGTTGTGGCCACATCACTCCAATCTCTGCCTCTGTGATCCCATTTGCCTCCTCCTCTTCCTCTGTCTCTTCTCTCTTATGAGAATGCTTGCGATGGCATTTGGGGCCCACCTGCTAATCCAAGATGATCTCCTCATCCCATAATCCTTAATTAATCACATCTGCAAAAACCCTTTTGCCAAACAGGGTAACATCCACAGGTTCCAGGGGTTTGACATGGATATCTTTGGGGAGGCGGTGCAGAGCATTCCACAGGCAGTAAAAGCTCCCTGTTGCAGGTGGACCCCACTTTAAGAAGTCCAACAAATCACATTTACAGGAAAAGATGTTTGCTAGATGAAATCACTAGCGCAAGGATCCTATAAAGACAAAAGCCCTTTCTTGCCACTGGGACAGTCCAACTTTCCCAAACCCAAATTTCACACTTTTTCAGAAACTT
This sequence comes from Mesoplodon bidens, assembly GCF_964165515.1. Lineage (NCBI taxonomy): Eukaryota > Metazoa > Chordata > Mammalia > Artiodactyla > Ziphiidae > Mesoplodon > Mesoplodon bidens. The sequence continues at coordinate 99,412,332 of NC_138164.1, forward strand.
TCCAAGTCCATGAATAAGATGCATCTGTTTTTCCCCCTCACAGTGAGCAGCCCACCCCCTGTGCTGGGGCACTTCAGGCAGGCCATCCTTCTGACCAGACTGAGGCTTTGAGGCATGAGCTGCCACCATGTAAGTAGACTTCCAGGAATGCCTAAGGGTATTAAGCACAATGACAATTTTCAGCTTCTTAAATGTGCCGCTGATCTCTGGTTACCTTTGATCAGGAGAAATGGCAGCGATTTGCCAACGCTCAAAAGTCAGTCTACCCCAACCTTTCTTATAATCGAGTCTACTGTGGACTTTATAAAAAGAAAGTGTGTGCAGGGTAGGGCTCTGACAAAATGCAAAAAGCAAATTCCAAGGCTGGTGGCAGCCAGTTTCGGCAGATATCAGAAGCAATACACCAGGCCAAAGGCACCCACCAGACAGCAGTTAAGCCCTTGGACAAGCCTGATTCCAAACAGAAATTGGAAGAGGGATGTGGAAATGGCATCTTCTCTTGAGGGGGAAAGGAACTAAGTACAGTAGCAGATGGAACATGATGGTCTTACACTAATCCAGGCTCCATAATTAAATTCTGGAAGCTTGCCAGCAAAGGAAGACAGTACTCAAAAATAGCAGGTGCTTCCCAGAGATTTTTGCCAGAGAGGCTTTTGTAAGCCATAGGGCTTATCGTCTAGGGGATGAAAACACTGGTGAAGCTAAGTATCCAGCTAGCTCTACAGAGGAGACCGGAATGTTCTGGAGAGGCTTTTATATCCCCTGGGGAAGTACTGGCTCCTAAGTAGATTTAATTGCCTCTGTGGTCCTCTGCATGGACTTTGTTGATGAAGGGGCAGTCACAGACATGGAGCAGTCTTGGCAATGAAATAAACTGCCCACCTGCTGCATTAATATACCTCCCAGCTATTGTGCATCTGAAAGCTGCACAAGAATGATGACTTCAAAGGCAATGCCCATTAATGTGATCCAGCCAATTCTTCAGCACTGCATAGAGTGACAGCATGATATACTGATTTTAAAACTGAACTCTGGAGTCAGATGGACCTAGATGGTGTCTAGCTCTACAACTTACTAGCATGTGAACTTAGGGAAGTTACTAAGCCTCTACAAGCTATAGGTGTTTTTCATCTGTAAATAGAGATTATAAGATTTCTTAGAGCACGATTGTAGAGAATAAGCGATGCTGTAACAACACAATTAGCTCATAGTATGGCACATGATTAAAGTGTTCAAAAAACAGTAGTCACGTTTAAGATAATGATGCTGAAACAGATTGAAGAGCAAACACTAAAGGCCATCATGCATAGAAACTCACAAAAAGGGAAGGAGGATCAGCAACACTCGTTGTCTGTATTATAGCTTTCATCCTGTGGCCTCAAGTCTGAAGGATGCTTGCTCCTTTCATCAGGTCTTGGCAAGCAAGGAGGGTAGACAAAGACCACGTAACTGTCACACAATGTAGGCTGGAACTCTCAGGCAAGAACTCAGCAGCAGGACAGTGCATATGGTCCCCCATTCTCTGAGCATCCCACAGATATGCTAGCATCAGGCACAGCTGGACACACATCACCGACTGTGCGCCACGAAATGGACCCCTTCCCTGCTGCTTTCTCTCTTTACAGGGTTTTCAAGGAAGCAGCCTTCCAAGTCTGGAAAACCAGTATGACTGGGGCACCAGCTGCTTAGGGGAGTTGCACAACAGTCTAGAAGCCCCAGCTGAAAGCCCCTAAAAAGCTTGTGTAAAGTAGAGGCACAGCTGCTCCCTCTGATAAAAGGGGGACCACCCTTCCAGCTACCTCATTTCCAGGAAACCTTGTGAGAACCATCTGGCTCATCCAGTGGACAATCCTTCCTGTATCCCACAGTCTTTCTTCAGGCAATTAAATAGGGATTTATCAAACACCTATCCTGGTCTGCATGGAGATTCAGCCCATCATCATGGTTAGAAGTTTGTTGAGCTTTGGAATTCAATAGTCATAGATTCAAACTGCAGCTTCACCACTAATTAGCTATGTGACCCCTGGGCAAGTCAGATAGTCTCTGTATGCTTCAGTTTCCATATCTGTAGAAGAAGGATAAAAACTATACCTAGAGTCATAGAATTATTTTGAGGATTAAAGGAGATAATGTTCGAGAGGCACTCAACACAGGGTCTAGCATGTGATAGCACAAATTCACAGTAACTAGCCTAAGCTGGGCTCTGTGCTGAATATAAAAGGTGCTAGGCCAGGTCTCTTCAACTCAAGTTGATACTTAGGGTACTACAACATACCTATGTGAATAAATATCTCCTTATCATTTCCTTCCAAACCACAAAATATTTACAGTTGAAATTGAAGGTGAAGGATCCACCTCAACTTTTCCCCTCCGCCTCAAAACCTTGGAGAGTTTATAACTGCTGTTATGGAGAGTTCCCATTATGTCTTTACGATAATTTCTCTGGTTCCTATTCTACATTCCATTCTATGGAATCCCATCCTGTATTCCCTTATCCTAGTTCTGGTCTTCTTAATTTCCCAGTACCTCTCACCTAAGTTGTTTTTGGAGGTACCTTTTATTTCATCATTCATTCTTTTAACAAATATTGACCTATCCAACTCTCATGAACCCACACCATTCTAAGCCTGGAGATATAATAATGAGCAAGATAAATAGGGTCTCTGCCCCTCAGAAAGTCTACAAGCTCTGAAGGAAGGCAGGCATTAAAACCAGTAGGTGGGTGACAGTGGTAATAGTAATCGCAGCTCAAAGCAGGTGCAAATAACCTGGTCTCGAGGGAGTGGATAAGGTTGATCAAGGAACTCTTCCAAGAGACAGTGACATTTGAGCAAAGCCAAACAAATGATCAGGAATTACCCATGAAAAAAAGAAAAGGGGCTTCCCTGGTGGCGCAGTGGTTGACAGTCCGCCTGCCGATGCAGGGGACGTGGGTTTGTGCCCTGGTCCGGGAAGATCCCACATGCCACGGAGCAGCTGGGCCCGCGGGCCATGGCCGCTGAGCCTGCGCGTCTGGAGCCTGTGCTCCGCAACGGGAGAGGCCACAACAGTGAGAGGCCTGCGTACCGCAAAAAAAAAAAAAAAGTGTCTCAAGGAAAGACAATCCAACTATCATTCTTGACCACTACTTCAGGCCCAACTCAGATTACAAGAACTATTTATCACTGCCATTAATCCTCCCTACCCACTAGAAAACTTTAAAATGTTAGAGCTAACATCTTGTTGAAATTTCTGGACCTCTCAAGCACTAAAGCTTCTCCAGCACAACCTCAATTTGCTCAGAGGAAGAGAGAGAAAGAAAAATGGGTTGCATTCAGAAAAGCTCAAAAGCTCTCCATCTGTGAACCATGGAGGATACTTGTTGATCAAATTGACAGAGAAAGCCGACAGAAATGCAGAGCCACCTTCCTTTCTCCCTTTCCAGACAGGAGCCAAAAACTGCCTTCAAACCCAAACTGAGAAATGACCCAGTTGACAAGGTCATGCCATTTCTTTGCCTGTCAAAAAAATGGACTTTCTCAGTTTCCACTGTAGATGAAAATGTAATATTTCTATTTGCAATTTCAATTTCACAGCTGACTGGCATCTGCAGAGACAGAGAATTCTAATAAAATTGCAGAAGCATTTAATACAATGATTGGCAGATGGGGAAAAGGTTTGTAGCAACTCTGTTTTTCTGATTATGTTAACAAAACATGGCGTGTGCTTTTCCAAGGCACTGACCCTGTTTCAATTACAATTTAAATCTGATGACTAAAAACAGTGATTAGGACTTTTGAGGGGCAATGCTGTTTATCACCCAAATGGTTTAATAATATATAGATCCTTTTTTTCCCCTTTCCAATCAGACAAATTAGCATTCTGGGTTCTGCACTTAATAAAGTTACACAGGGCAATTTCAAAAATTGTCTGAGTGCAACATTGCATCAATAAATTATTTATGCACACTTGATTTAGAAATTAAGCAACAATGGAGTATTCTTTAACCATAATAGAAAGCCCTTTAAACAAAAAGTAGGCCCAGTGGGGCATTAGAAAACTAAAAGCCATTACTGATAGAACAGGATGAGGCTTGTGAGTACCAATTGCAGGCAAAGCTGCTGCTCAGCTGGTTAAGGGAGAAACATGTCGGCCCCTTCTCACTTGAAACACAGCTAGCCTGTCAACATTCCCTAAGTGGTCACTGCGAAGGAAAGGCTAAAGATAATCATAAAGCCAGTCATGGAGGCAATTTGCTTACAGCCTTGCTCTGTGACTGGCCAAGTTTCTTGGGCCTAAGTTTCAACATTCACAAACTAAAAAGTGTTGGACTGGTTCCCAAGTGCTGGTCCTTGGACTAAAGGCCAATTGACTGTAGCATAGGTATCACAGGAGGAGTTGTTGTTGTCATTCCTTCTAATACAGATTCCTGGGATTCCTGGACTCCAACCACCATGAGTCTAATTTAGTGGGGCTGGGGTAGGGCCCAGGAATCGACTTTTTAAAGTTCCCAAAGGATCAGGTTTGCGAGCCATTAGCCTAGATTACCTCCAGGTTTAAGATGTGATCATCCAAACATGTAAGAAGAAATTCAAGGTACAGACTTGCATTTGACTAAAAATGGCAAATTCATAATATTTTTAACTAACAGACTTTGTAGCTATATCTAGAATTCTGAGACAAGATGTAGTTTCAAGTATTTGTTAAGGTCACTTTACTTAAGCTGAGTTTGGTGACCCTTTTTGTCTTCAGACCCAATTGTGCAGCTACATGGAGGCTGTGTGAGCCACTGGCAGGCTAAGCTGAGCAGAAAGGAGAAAACAAATTAAAAGTCAAGAGCCACTGGAGCAAGAGGGCAAGGACAAACAGCAGTTCACATGGAGCAAAGGCTGCTTTTCTCAGGACCAAGACAGAAACTGGAAGCCACAGTCGGCTCTGAGGATCAACAAAATGGACTTAGAGGAAAATGGTTCTTTCTCCTGCACCAAAACATAGACTTCTCCTATGGATGCTGAGGCAACTCATACCAAGAGGTCCTCAAATGGTGCTCTGCTATTTTTTAGTCTTTAAAAAAACTGTAAAATACAAATACTTTCAAAGGTAATAAATAACATCTTAAGCTATATTATCGTCTAAACTCCTCGACCTGATAACCAGGTAAAAGAAGGACTCTAAAAGAAAGAGAGATTGGCATGCAACCACGGAGGGCTGAACAGTGAGAGAGGGTCAACAAGTTCTGCCTCACAGTATTTCCTGAGAACAACCTTGCCAATCCATAAGATAAGAAAAATGTCATGCTGCACCTTCCCACTTCTCGGAAGGCTTGCAAGGTTACAGCTGATGTTGTCATAATGCGTTCCAATTCTATGGAGAAATTAGCTGCATAGATCCACTCTGATCACCTCTCACCTAGGGCAGTTTGACTGCCAAGTTAAGCTGATGATTGGCGGGAGAGCATTTAAAGAATGCCATTTCCATCACTTTGTTACCTGACCCACTGCCCGTTGAGTCTTCCCAGCCTGCTTCCGGTCTCTTTAGTTGCCATGGATGTATCTCCTTATCTAAATAACATTTCAGTCAACATCTGCCCTGTCACCACCCCTGGAAAGGGGTGTGAGTTCTCTCTCCAAGGAGAACTCTGGAAACATCTCTGCCTGTTTCTTTATCATCATTACCATCATCATCATCATCATCATTTCATTGGGTAGTTTTCAGCTCATATGAAGTCTATCTCTTCTGTTAAAGTTTTATATGATAAGATCAATGAGTAACTTAAATTGAACCTAGGAAAAATTCCCAGTTAGACACCCAACTTATGTACAAACTTATATACAAGTACGTAGCCAACTCTTCAAAATGATGGTTACTCTGCATGTCTCACTAGTTCAGCAGGAGAACAAACATGAGCTGAGTACCTGTTCATGCCCGGCACTGTGCTAGACCCATTATGCCACCACATGTAAGCCTCTGGCCCTATGCAAGGGTGGATTATCCCATACACAAGTGAGGAAATTGGGGCTCAGGGTGATAAGTATGATGGAAAATACCACATACCAAAGCTCTTAATATGGGCCAGGCCTGTTCTAGGAGCTTTACATGCATCAACTCATTTAATCTTCACAACAACTTATGAACAGGCTTAATTATCCCCATGTTAGGATGAGCACACTGAGGCAGAAGCAAGTTAGAGAGCTTTGCAGTTTCACACAGCTAGTCAGCACCAGAGCCAAGAATCAGAACCAGGCAATCTGGCTCCAGAGTCTGTGTGGTTAACCGTGACTCTGTCTCACTCACGAATGGCCTACAGTTAGGGAGACAGTAGTTAATGAAGATGGATTCTAACTCAGCAAGACTCCAGGTAGGGTACTGACTCTATATATGTTTCCACACATTTCAATTGAAGGCACTTGCTTTCAGTTCAGATCACAATTTAAATTCTTTCACAGTATAGATATGGACCACAGGAATCATCTAAGCCAAGCACTTAAATCTTAGAGGTTTATAATCAATGACAAGTGACTTAAGGCTTCATATTCAGTCCTTTCTAAGCTGTATATTTTAAAAGATACATGCGTTACAAAACCTCAGTTCCATACACCTGGGTGTTTCCAGGCAGAGGTGCTTAGGACTTAAATGATAGACCAGAGTTAGCTAGCAGGAGGGTACCACAGGGTAGGGGAGTGGAAGAGAAGGAAGGGGAAAGAACAGAGAAGAAATAACAAAGGAGGAGAAAGACATCTATTGAGTACCTACTACATTCCAAGAATTCTGCTAGACAGTCTACATATGTTATTGCACTTTACCCTCATAACAACCTATGGAGGATGTAATGAAATCCCCAAGATTATCTTGCTAGCATGCAAAACAAATCAAAACTAAGCAAGTGTCTATCCAACCTCAAAGCCTAAGCTTTCTCCATTACCCGCGTGCTGCCTCCTGTTAAGTTCAGCTCTTCAATTTTAGTTCCATTGTGCCAAAAAAAAATTTGCCCAATCTCTTGTCTTCATCTCCCCATCTATAAAATAGGGATAACAGTAGTTTTTTCCTCACAGTTGTTCTGAAGATTAGAATGTTTGTAAAGTGCTAAGAACTGTGCTTGGAAACACAGTAAACACCCAGTAATCAGTACTGTTGATTGATGACGTAGCAAGGATGAAGAGAAGACACTCCAGGCACTGTGCTGGATGTGGTATTAAGAAATTACACCAGCCTGAACAAACATACCTAAGGCCAGTATGGCCTATACCCCTCCTTAAGCATCTCAAAGACCAGCAGAAGACATTCTAGGACAGTGTTTCTCAAAATGTAATGTGCACACGAATCACTTGGGAATCTTGTTAAAATGCAGATTCTGATTCAGTAATTCTGGGCTGAGACCTGAGAGTCTACATTTCAGGCAAACTCCCAGGTGAAGCACTGGCCCAGAGACCACACTTTGAGTGGCCAAGACCTAAAGAGCTGCTTTCCCATTTCCTAGTCTCTAAATTTCCCCTCTCGAGTGCCTGAGATAATGAAAACAAGCCAGGGACAATAAATCATCTTCAACAACCAAATGTCAAATAAATTAAAGTCTCAAGCACTGAGACTATAAAAGCTATTGAAAGCAGTTTCCCAGGGCTCCTGGGACTGGAAATCCTTTCTGCACATTCTGCTGGCAGCCAGCGAATCACCAAGAGGAATGAACGCCTCTATTTTCTTCTTCCTCCTCCTGAATCAAAAGGAGTCAGGATAAACCTGTTGTGTGGCTCCAGGTCCAATTTGAAGGCTAAGTCCTTCTGCAATCTATTTAAGCTCCCAAATTTATCCAAAGAAGAGGGAGGCCTAGTTTACTTATGTTTGTTAGAATATTTGTAGTCTTTCTCCTCTCATTGGGTTCCTTCTGACTTTCTGTAGCTGATTTTTCCTCACCAGCAACATTCCAATGTAATTTGCACTATTATGAAGACAGATGCTACCAAGTTCATTTGTTATTATGTTACCACAGGAAATGGCAGGGATTCTGATAAGTAATGAAATTATATCAGGCAACAGCCAACCAGACTCTTTTCACTCATGCCCCTCAGGATCCTAAAGTAACATCAATTAAGACAAAGAAAGTTGAGTCAGAAGAAATATTATTTCTTCCAAGAAATATTATTGGCCCCGTGGTGTGATTCGGGGCCTGGGAATCAAGAAATGTTTCAATACTGACTCTGAGAAAAGCTTGCAGAAATATTTTATGAGCTGTAAAATTACAATAACTCACCAAGTGGTTCTTTCCAGTTCTGCCTCTTCCAAACACAACACCAAGACCTCCCACGTCCAGACAAGAGGGGACTGGAGTGACAAGAGGGGACTGGAGTGAAAAGAGCATGTGCAAGGAGTATGCTCCTTTCACTCTTGGACCTAGGCAGTCACAGATCCCATCTTGCCCTAGTACTGAAGATTTTATGATCCTCATCCACTCAGGTGCAATGAAGAAGCCAGGTTCTACTAGAAACTAAATGCTGCATTTTGCTCACTGTTCACAACTAGCCTCTTCTTCAGGGTGTGTTCTAAATGCTCTCATTCAAAGCACAGGAGAAGGTGCATTGGTTAAGAACATAAACTCTGCAATCAGATTTCTTGGGCTCTAACACTATCAATGTGGTCTTGGAGAAATCATAGCTTCTTTTGGCTTTATTTATTCATGAACTGTGGTGAATAAAAGCACCAACTTCTAAGGTTACTGTGATAATGAAATAAGATAATGCATATAAAGTGCTTAGCACAATGCCTCGCACATGTAAAAACTATTACTATCCTGCCATGCAGAGCTCCCTAGTTGTAAATGAAAAAGGAAGCAATTTTTTCAAGTTTTTGTACATTTTAATATTAAGTTATCAGGTGATTAATAGTATAATTCAACACCCAAAGATGACTTGTTTCTTCGCTCTCTGAGCCTCAGCATCCCTATCTGTAAAATGAGGTAATTGTATTAAATTGCTCATAAAGACCTCCTCAGTTACAATAGAAACTGTCTAGATATTGTTGGGCTCCAAGGATGCAAGCAAACCCCCAAAGACCCCCTCTTGCAAGCTGAGGTGGGGACCAAGCCCACGATAGGGCTGCACAAACAGGAACTCCATCATACTACTTTACTTGGTACTGTCTGTGTATCCTTTCATTCCTGCATCTAGCAGGAAGTAATTTATTACCAGGTGCTGGACACTAACTGAGATTCCAAGGTAGCCAGGATGTTTAAATGAGTGAGATGTGGCCCCAGAACCTAAAGTCTCACAGATCAGTAACAGAATCAACTCAGGTCACTAATGAGTGCAGAGACTGGAAGTGTCAGGCAGTGGGGATATTTGTTTTGCTGCCAGTGCCATAAAAAATGTTGGTGATGTCCTTCATGGACCCCAAGACTTAAGTAAAGAATAGCAACCACTACAACTCCTATACTGAGAGCTGCTTCTACTATTATCAGTACTTAAATGTCTACTCTGTACCAAGCCTATACTGAACCCTCTACAACAGTCCTTTGAATTAGGTATTGTTATACTCAGTGGGCTGCAAACATAAAACACCTTCCTGCTATGGCTTCTTCTAATAGCAACCAGCTCACTCCCAGCTTTTTTAGCCTAACAGCCTACACTTACTCCATACGAATTCCTCCTGATGACAGCTGTTTAGACCATAGACAAGAACATAATCTAGGGCGGTCAATTCATGCACTGGCTGAAAAAGGTCAACATGTGGCCAATTAAATTCTCTAGGCTTTCTCTCGCCAGGCTACACATTAGAATCACCTGGTGACCTTTTTAAACATTCAGGTACCAGGGTTCACCACAGACCAATTAAATCAGGCTGGGGATTAGGGGAACTGGATATACATATTTTACAAAGTACTCTTGTTGGTTCTGATATGAAGTCAAGGGTGAGTGAGGGTGAGTGTCATGGCCTTAGAACAGTGGTTCTCAGTGTGAGGTCTCCAAAATAGAAGCATCAGCATCTCTTGGAAACTTGGCAGAAATACAGATTCTCAGGCTCCACTCCAGACCTACTGGATTAGAAACTCCGGTGGTGGTACCCAGCAATCTACATTTAAACAAGCCCTCCATATCATTCTAATGCACACTAAAGTCTGAGCACCATAGCCCTAAAGCTCTGCTACTCAAAGTGTGGTCCATCAACCAGCAGCATTGGCATCACCTGGAAACTTGCCAGAAACAGAATATTCTGCCCCAACCTAGAGTTAATCAGCATTTTCACATCTCCAGACAATTGGTATGCACACGAAGTACTGAGAAATACAGGAGAAAAAAAATAATGAATTTCAATGAAAGAAGTTAAAATAGCCAAAATTGAAAGTAATGATTCTTGACCAGGGAGGTATGCTCTACCTAAAGGGAATTCATCAGAACAAACCAAGGAGTTTTCTCAACCTATTTATAGAGACACCCAGAGATCTCAGTACTTAAGAATCACTGCTACCAATGAGAATATGTTGTATTCCTCAGTGTAGGGCGTGGAAAATAGTTTTGTAAAGCAGAAATTGAGAGAGGCTTCTAAGGAAAGTATGATAGGCATGGCAAGCTGAAGATATGGAAAAGCAGAAGATAACTATATAAAAAGAACTACGCAGATAAGCAGAAAGAGGTAAACAGAGAGAGAGAGAGAGAGAAATAATAAAAAGTAGCTGATCTCTAGAGGTGCCTTAATGTCGTCCACCCTCCCAGTTTGGCTCCAGTTCAGCAGTATCCTCATAATAAACAGCTTTTCCTGAGATGATGTGAAAAGGTCTCCATTCCTGTAACTATACGCATTCACTTTGTGTTGTGGCTGCCCAAGAGTGCTCACAGACGGGAGGTGAGGAGAGCAAGAAGCTGGCTGCGCCGGGCAGCCACAGTCCCACTCCAGGTCCCAGCTGTTAAGGAAGAATCTACCTGGAATCACACTTTCACTCCTGAGACCCACTTTGTGCCCCCAAACCAAATAAATGCCTGGGAGAGAGAAGGATCAACAGCGAGCCTAAATCAGATGGTGGGAAATGCACACGTTTTCCTCCCACACAGAAATCCAGGCAAGACTTCAGCAGCTAGGCTCCCATGTGCCCACACACCTCACCTCACCTGGCAACACACCTGCTCTACTCGCACCTCATGCTTTGCCAAGGTTTGAGACATGGCGGTGGGGGGGATGCAAAAAGAAAAGAAAGCCATCGACATAAAATAAAGCCACTCCAAACTGCTTCCTCAATATCCAAGAAAGGAGATTTGCCAAAATTATAGAAAATGATAAACTTGATAAGAAAGCAGACCCTCCCACCTTTAGTAGAAATAAAGATCCCTATGAATATCTAAATACATGATTCATACTATCTGATGGAGAATAAGCCTCCTTAAGAGTGCAAGCTACAAAACAGTAATAAAAGCCATACCTTCTGAGCAGTGTATCTGCATGTTGCAATTCCCTGGGCATTGCACCAGCACGATTCCAGGTACTCAACCCATGACATATAAAATTACCTAATGAAGAGGGCTGCCAATATTCACTCACGCTTCAGCAAAGAGCTTACTGTGCTAACATGGAAAGCCCTGTGTTCCCAAGAATGGCCAGTTGTCAACCTGCCTTCCATTTCAACCTATTTCACAGGTGGCTCACATCTCTAAGACTTATGTCCTTGCACAATTCTCCAGGGACAAGTGGATATTGTTCATTTTTCTCTCTCACCCTAGAGATCACAATGGAATATAAGTTGGAAGAGGGCTATTATAATATGCATAATCTTCAGTATGCTCTGAATTGTTGCTTAACTAAATCATTTACAACTTTGGAACTTGATCAAAAATAGCAATATATTTTTCATTAATCATTCAATAAATATTTTTGGAGCACCCTCTATGTGCCAGAGACCATGCCAAGGGCTGAACCAGAAATAGTGAGCAGGTTCTCTGTTCTCTCTGTTTGGGGGCGAATTATGCAAGCAATTAGAGAAAAAAAGGCAGGTTAAAAAATAATGGAACATACTCTTGTTTAAGAAAAAATACACAAAACAAAACATCCACATATATGTGCATATAAAATACATTTTTAAAGTTCTGGGAAAATACCCTCTAAATTAGTGGTGAGCAAACTATTTTTGTAAAGGGCTAGATAGTAAATATTTTCAGCTTTGTGAGCCATACAGATGTTATCACAGCCACTCAACTCTGGGGTTATAGTATGACGGCAATCACAGAGCTTCCATGTGTAAACAAATGAGCATGGTTCTGTCCCAATAAAACTTTATTTACAAAAACAGGTGGCAGGTCAGATTTGGGTCTCAGGTGGCAGTTTGCCAACCCCTGCTCTAAATTACTAAAAGTAGGTTACTTCAGAGGAGTGGGACTTGAGGGAGAGATGGAGGATTTAAAAGAGAATTTTCACTTTACCCCACATACTTCGGTTTTCTTTGAATATTTTGTCCACCACTGAATCCTCAGTCCTTTGCACAGTGCCTGGCACATGGTACTCACATATAAAGACATGTTTGATAAATCAATTAAGTTGATGAGTTCAGTTTTTTAAGAATAAAATTTTAACTTATAAAACAGGCATTAAGTGTAATACATAGAGTGACAGAGGAAGTATAGGACACTCTGAGGGCACATAAAAGGAACACCAACCCCAGACTGAGATTGTCAAGAACTTATTACCAAGAAACTAGGATCCAAGCTCATTAAGACCTCCCATTGCATACAGTGATATCCAGGTGGAGAACAGTTATGTCTCACAAGTGCACAAGCAGCACTGAAATAACCAGACCACTCAACCAGTATGTGAGCAGGCAATCAGTTCAAGTGGGAGGCTCAGAAGGGCCAGGGTTCAAGTTGTGTCCCAGCAAGGCAGCTCCTGGGCTCTGCAAACCCTCTTCCTGACCCCAAGCTAGGCCACACTGGAGCAAATGATGGAGGAAGAGTCTGCTTCCCCACTGACTGTTAATGCCATCCAGACCTAAGCACGAAAAAGGCAAAATGGAGAGACCCTCAGCCTTACCGCTGAAATGAGGTTTTGGGAACAGTGAGAAATTTCAGGTTTGAGCTCTTCCCTACACACCTATGTCTGTGGACAATTACCCCTCCATAGCAAAAAACAGTGTCAGTCAGTTCTCTTAAGAGCGCAGCCTGTGAACCAAGAGAAGACAAAACTGCTACTCCTTGCTAGAAGCCTACACCATAGGCTACTAGTGAATAGCTGTCACTCAAACGATGTCCCAAGGAGGGAGGTTAAATCCTACCTCGGCAACTTTCAGCTGCCTTCAAAAGAAATTACAAATGAAACCCAGCTTTGCCATCAAAGTTTATTTTTTAAAGATCGAAATAGACACGTTAGTTTCTTAAATAACAAGAGGCCACAATGTTTCTTTCAGGTATAACATATTCTTTGTATTAAATAGATACAGAGTTAAACAAAATCTGCACGTTCACATGCAAAAATCCTCTTTGACCTTAGTTCTCGTTATCTGTCCTAGCTTGAGAAGAAAAAATGTCATTTTCCTTCAAGGATTTGTATGTGGATCTTTGGCTCCACTAGCTGGTAGTAATTTAAACATGAATGAAAGTGAAGTGAGGGGGGTGTGGCTAAGGATACAGAAGCATGGAGAAGTGTCCTACCCTAGAATTAAAACCCTCTTTAGGAAGGTTGAGTCCACGTGCTTAGGAGAAACTGTGTGTATCGGGAGTTTATAGATCTCCAGTCCTAATCCCCAGTTAGTTCTACGAAGAGCCTAACACCCTCCAATGTTGCGAGGAAAGATTCCTTAACACAAACAGAATATCCCCCAGACAGTCTCTCTATGACCCCGGCTTCTCTCAGTGCTCTCTCCTAGCTGTTCCCTATCATATTTTAGGGCCTCCCATGTCATCAAACAGCCTCTAGGTCTTTCTGCTACCCATTAGCTTGTGCATCTCTTGGCATCACATCCAGAGAACAGCTCCTGGCAGTCAGGGTCCATTCTGAGCCCTCTAGTGACAGCTAAACTGACCCACAGCTAATCCCCTTCAGGATCTGGGGGAACCCTTTAGAGCCGCATCTGGAAAGAAAGACTGTGGAACATTTGTATCAAACTCAGATGTCCTCCTTGATCCAGAGCCAAAGAGGAGGTGAGGATGGACGCAGCTCTCATCTTCTAGAGAGCACCACTCCCAGGAAAAAACAGAACTAACACTCTCTCAGTTCAAAGTGGGTCTTAACGGTAATAGTTAATGGTTAACGGTAATAGTAATTGTTGTATAGGCATTGTGATAGGTATAATAAAGTAAACAGACTTTACAGTCAATACAAACTGACCTGGATTCAAACTCTAGTTCCATTTCTAAGTAGCTTTGTGACTTTGGAGAATTCACTTTACCTCTCTAAACCTCAGTAAATTGAAGACAATCTAAAAATTGGGGGTAATCATATAACTGTCATAGAATTGCTGCATAGATTAAATTAGAAAATTAATATAAAGCATTTAGCACTGTCCCTGGCTGACTGAAACCAAAAAAAAAAAAAATTGGCCACTTTTAAATACAGATGATCTGATTTCTCACCTCACTCCCACTTCACTTGTTTTATTTCAGCTACATCCTTTTCCCAAGCCTCAAAAAGATATATAATTTTGCAAGACAAAAAGACTGAAAACAGCTAAGCAACAGCTGTTCTTCTTTACCAACTAAACCTAGCGTGAGCAATACCATTAAAATGCATTAATGCCCCCATACTGGAAGGCAGGCTCAACCCAAGAGGGCAGTTCATTTCCAAGCCCACGTGTTCGCCAACCAAAATGATCCATGCCTCCCTCACAGCCACTTTGAACAGCATTTCAAGGTCACTTTGTCAGATAGGAAATTGTCCCTCAGCAGTCACATAACTGACATTTCCTTTCTTTTATCTGCAAGGCCCCTTAAGTCTGCTGAGTGAGATTTTTTTTGCCTTCAAAGATTGTGCTGTAGGTAGAACTTACTGACTGTTGGGTGCCTGGGGCTTGGGAAACCGCTGTCTCTATTCCAAATGATTCATAAAACACCCTGTTCTTTAAACATATACATAAAGGAACTAAGAAGTAATAAAAAATTATTTTCCACCTTTTTTTTTTTTTTTTTTTTTTTGCGGTACGCAGCCTCTCACTGTTGTGGCCTCTCCCGTTGCGGAGCACAGGCTCCGGACGCGCAGGCTCAGCGGCCACGGCTCACGGGCCCAGCCGCTCTGCGGCATGTGGGATCCTCCCGGACCGGGGCACAAACCCGCGTCCCCTGCATCGGCAGTCGGACCCTCAACCACTGCGCCACCAGGGAAGCCCCATTTTCCACCTTTTAACCTATTTGAAAAACTTGAAAATCTTCTCAAATACTTTTATCAGTAATTTTGAGCATTTGCCATTATTCTCCAGATAAATGCCAATGCTAGCACTCAAACAAACCTAGGGAAAACGTACAGAAAAGGACAGTTAGCGGGGCTTCCCTGGTGGCGCAGTGGTTGAGAGTCCGCCTGCCAATGCAGGGGACATGGGTGCATGCCCAGGTCCGGGAAGATCCCAAATGCCGTGGAGCGGCTGGGCCCGTGAGCCATGGCCGCTGAGCCTGCATGTCCGGAGCCTGTGCTCCGCAACGGGAGAGGCCACAACAGTAGGCCTGCGTACCTAAAAAATAATAATAATAATAATAATAAATAAATAAAATAAAAAGCAAGGAAGAGGTAAGCATGCCAAGATCCACGGCAGTGGTTTTCAGGCAGAAAATTAATGCAATGCTTCAAAGTGGGGACAAGTTTGGCCTGTCTTGAAACAGAAGTCCCTTGTAGCTGGCACTTAAATAACAAAGATAGGCAGGAGAGAGGTTGGTAACACATTATGCCAACCTCTGTAGGTATGCCAAGGGGAGGAGTTTGGATTTTTTTTTTAACATCTGAAGGCTTTTCAGACGATTTTAAATTTGTGAGTGACAACAATACTACTTGCTATTTGGAGAAAATATTGCAGGAAGGTAAGAGCTCACGCTTCCCTCCAGGGGCTCATGGGAGTTTTCTACACAGCACATTCCAATCACTTTAATTACCAACCCATGCCATACTTCTGATAACACAGGAAGTCTTTTCTCTCTGATTTCCCCGTGCTGCCTTTGTATGTAAGCCAACCTGAGTCACTGAGTTCATTCAGTTCTACCAGGAACCTTTTTCTCACACTTGGCCCAGGACAAAGGGTTTATAAAGGTCCCCTGAAATGTTTTCTCTATATCTTTTTTCCATTTCTCTAGAAAGTCCCTCCCTTCACCCACTCATCATTGACAGTCACTAACTGTCCTAGAAAGCACCAAAGCATCTGAAACATAACTGCGTTTTTCTTCAGTATAAACTTAATACATATTTATTGAATATTTGAACAACAGTATGATTTTCAACTCACTTGGAAACATCTTTTTTTTTAACATCTTTAGTGGAGTATAATTGCTTTACAATGATGTGTTAGTATCTGCTGTATAACAAAGTGAATCAGCTATACATATACATAATATATCCCCATATCTCCCCCACCTTTCATCTCCCTCCCACCCTCCCTATCCCACCCCTCTAGGTGGTCACAAAGTACTGAGGTGACCTCCCTGTGCTATGCGGCTGCTTCCCACTAGCTACCTATTTTACATTTCGCAGTGTATAAATGTCCATGCCATTCTCTCACTTTGTCCCAGGTTACCCTTCCTCACCTCGTATCCTTAAGTCCATTCTCTACATCTGGGTCTTTATTCCTATCCTGCCCCTGGTTCTTCAGAACCTTTTTTTTTGGGGGGGGGGGGTTCCATATATACGTGTTAGTATACGGTATTGTTTTTCTCTTTCTGACTTACTTCACTCTGTGTGACAGACTCTAGGTCCATCCACCTCACTACAAATAACTCAGTTTCATTTCTTTTCATGGCTGAGTAATATTCCATTGTTTAATATGTGCCACATCTTCCTTATCCATTCATCTGTCAATGGACACTTAGGTTGCTTCCATGTCCAGGATATTGTAAATAGAGCTGCAATGAACATTGTGGTACATGACTCTTTTTGAATTATGGTTTTCTCAGGGTATATGCCAAGTAGAGGGATTGCTGAGTTGTATGGTAGTTCTATTTTTAGTTTTTTAAGGAACTTCCATACTATTTTCCATAGTGGCTGTGTCAATTTACATTCCCACCAACAGTGCAAGAGGGTTCCCTCTTCTCCACACCCTTTCCAGCATTTATTGTTTGTAGATTTTTTGATGATGGCCATTCTGAATGGTGAGAGGTTATACTTCATTGTAGTTTTGACTTCCATTTCTATAATTAGTGATGTTGAGCATCCTTTCATGTGTTTGTTGTCAATTTGTATGTCTTCTTTGGCGAAATGTCTGTTTAGGTCTTCTGCCCATTTCTGGATTGGGTTGTTTGTTTTTTTGATATTGAGCTACATGAGCTGCTTGTAAATTTTAGAGATTAATCCTCTGTCATTTGCTTCGTTTGCAAATATATTCTCCCATTCTGAGGGTTGTCTTTTCGTCTTGTGTATGTTTTCCTTTAATGTGCAAAAGCTTTTAAATTTCATTAGCTCACATTTGGGTTTTTTTTAAATATTTTATTTTTATTTTTTTAAGAGCTTTATTGGAGTAAAATTGCTTTACAATGTTGTGTTAGTTTCTGCTGTAAAACAAAGCGAATCAGCTATACTTATACATATATCCCCATATCTCCTCCCTCTTGCATCTACCTCCAACCATCCTTATCCCACCCCTCTAGATGGTCCCAAAGCATCAAGCTGATCTCCCTGTGCTTTGTGGCAGCTTCCCACTAGCTATTTTACATTTGGTAGTACATATATGTCCATGCCACTCTCTCACTTCATCCCAGCTTACCCTTCCCCCTCTCCGTGTCCTCAAGTCCATTCTCTACATCTTCGTCTTTATTCCCGTCCTGCCCCTAGGTACTTCAGAACCTTTTTTTTTTTAAATCCATATATATGTATTAGCATATGGTATTTTTTTAATCTCTTTCTGACTTACTTCACTCTGTATGACAGACTCTAGGTCCATCCACATCACGACAAATAACTCAATTTCGTTTCTTTTTATGGCTAGTAATATTCCATTGTATATATGTGCCACATCTTCTTTATCCATTCATCTGTCAATGGACATTTAGGTTGCTTCCATGTCCTGGCTATTGTAAATAGAGTTGCAATGAATATTGTGGTACGTGACTCTTTCTGACTTATGGTTTTCTCAGGGTATATGCCCAGTAGTGGGATTGCTGGGTCATATGGTAGTTCTATTTTTGCTTTTTGAAGGAACCTCCATACTGTTCTCCATAGTGGCTGTATCAATTTACATTCCCACCAACAGTGCAAGAGGGTTCTCTTTTCTTCACACCCTCTCCAGCATTTATTGTTTGTAGAGATTTTGGTGATGGCCATTCTAACCAGTGTGAAGTGATACCTCATTGTAGTTCTGATTTGCATTTCTCTAATGATTAGTGATGTTGAGCATCCTTTCATGTGTTTGTTGACAATCTGTATATCTTCTTTGGAGAAATGTCAATTTACGTCTTCTGCCCATTTTTGGATTGGGTTATTTGTTTTTTTGATATTGAGCTGCATGAGCCACTGGTATATTTTGGAGATTAATCCTTTGTCAGTTGCATCACTTGCAATTATTTTCTCCCATTCTGAGGGTTGTCTTTTCATCTTGTTTATGGTTTCCTTTGTGGTGCAAAAGCTGTTAAGTTTCATTAGGTCCCAGTTGTTTATTTCCATTTCTCTAGGAGGTGGATCTAAAGGATCTTGCTGTGATTTATGTCATAGAGTGTTCTGCCTATGTTTTCCTCTAAGAGTTTTATAGTGTCTCACCTTACATATAAGGCTTCAATCCATTTTGAGTTTATTTTTGTGTACGGTATTAGGGAGTGTTCTAATTTTATTATTTTACATGTAGCTGTCCAGTTTTCCCAGCACCACTTATTGAAGAGGCTGTCTTTTCTCCATTGCTTATTCATGCCTCCTTTATCAAAAATAAGGTGAGCATATGTGTGCGGGTTTACCTCTGGGCTTTCTATCCTGTTCCATGGATCCATATTTCTGTTTTTGTGCAAGTAGCATACTGTCTCGATTACTGTAGCTTTGTAGTATAGTCTGAACTCTGGGAACCTGATTCCTCCAGCTCCATTTTTCGTTGTCAAGATTGCTTTGGCTATTCGGGGTCTTTTGTGTTTCCATACAAATTGTGAAATTTTTGTTCTAGTTCTGTGAAAAATGCCAGTGGTAGTTCGATAGGGATTGCATTGAATCTGTAGATTGCTTTGGGTAGTATAGTTATTTTCACAGTGTTGATTCTTCCAATCCAAGAACATGGTATATCTCTCCATCTGTTTGTATCATCTTTAATTTCTTTCATCAGTGTCTTATAATTCTCTGCATACAGGTCTTTTGTCTCCTTAGGTAGTTTTATTCGTCGTTATTTTTTCTTTTTGTTGCAATGGTAAATGGGAGTGTTTCCTTAATTTCTCTTTCAGATTTTTGATAATTATTACTGTATAGGAATGCAAGAGATTTCTGTGCATTAATTTTGTATCCTGCTACTTTACCAAATTCATTGATTAGCTCTAGTAGTTTTCTGGTAGCATCTTTAGGATTCTCTATGTATAGTATCATATCATCTGCAAACAGTGACAGCTTTACTTCTTTTCTGATTTGGATTCATTTTATTTCTTTTTCTTCTGTGATTGCTGTGGCTAAAACTTCCAAAACAATATTGAATAATAGTGGTGAGAGTGGGCAACCTTATCTTGTTCCTAATCTTAGTGGATATGGTTTGTTTTTCACCATTGAGGACGATGTTGGCTGTGGGTTTCTCATATATGGCCTCTATGCCTACTTTCTGGAGGGTTTTTATCATAAACAGTGTTGAATTTTGTCGAAAGCTTTTTCTCCATCTACTGAGATGATCATATGGTTTTTATTCTTCAGTTTATTAATATGATGTATCACATTGATTGATTTGCGTATATTGAAGAATCCTTGCATTCCTGGGATAAACCCAACTTGATCATGGTGTATGATCCTTTTAAAGTGCTGTTGGATTCTGTTTGCTAGTATTTTGTTGAGGATTTTTGCATCTATGTTCTTCAGTGATATTGGCCTGTAGTTTTCTTTCTTTGTGACAACTTTCTCTGGTTTGGTATCAGGGTCATGGTGGCTTTGTAGAATGAGTTTGGGTGTGTTCCTCCCTCTGCTATATTTTGGAAGAGTTTGAGAAGGATAGGTGTTAGCTCTTCTCTAAATGTTTGAGAGAATTTGCCTGTGAAGCCTTCTGGTCCTGGACTTTTGTTTGTTGGAAGATTTTTTATCACAGTTTCAATTTCAGTGCTTGTGATTGGTCTGTTCATATTTTCTATTTCTTCCTGATTCAGTCTTGGCAGGTTGTGCATTTTTAAGAATTTGTCCATTTCTTCCCGGGTGTCCATTTTATTGGCATAGAGTTGCTTGTAGTAATCTCTCATGATCTTTTGTATTTCTGCAGTGTCAGTTGTTACTTCTCCTTTTTCATTTCTAATTCTATTGATTTGAGTCTTCTCCCTTTTTTTCTTGATGAATCTGGCTAATGGTTTATCAATTTTGTTTATCTTCTCAAAGAACCAGCTTTTAGTTTTATTGACCTTTGCTATCGTTTCCTTCATTTCTTTTTCATTTATTTCTGATCTGATTTTTATGATTTGTTTCCTTCTGCTAACTTTGGGATGTTTTTGTTCTTCTTCCTCTAATTGCTTTAGGTGCAAGGTTAGGTTGTTTATTCGAGATGTTTCCTGTTTCTTAAGGTAGGATTGTATTGCTATAAACTTCCCTCTTAGAACTGCTTTTGCTGCATCCCATAGGTTTTGGGTCATCGTGTCTCCATTGTCATTTGTTTCTAGGTATTTTTTAATTTCCTTTTTGATTTCTTCAGTGATCACTTCGTTATTAAGTAGTGTATTGTTTAGCCTCCATGTGTTTGTATTTTTTACAGCTCTTTTCCTGTAATTGATATCTAGTCTCATAGCATTGTGGTCAGAAAAGATACTTGATACAATTTCAATTTTCTTAAATTTACCAAGGCTTGATTTGTGACCCAAGATATGATCTATCCTGGAGAATGTTCCATGAGCACTTGAGAAAAATGTGTATTCTGTTGTTTTTGGATGGAATGTCCTATAAATATCAATTAAGTCCATCTTGTTTAATGTATCATTTAAAGCTTGTGTTTCCTTATTTATTTTCATTTTGGATAATCTGTCCATTGGTGAAAGTGGGGTGTTAAAGTCCCCTACTATGAGTGTGTTACTGTCGATTTCCCCTTTTATGGCTGTTAATATTTGCCTTATGTATTGAGGTGCTCCTATGTTGGGTGCATAAATATTTACAATTGTTATATCTTCTTCTTGGATCGATCCCTTGATCATTATGTAGTGTCCTTCTTTGTCTCTTCTAATAGTCTTTATTTTAAAGTCTGTTTTGTCTGATATAAGAATTGCTACTCCAGCTTTCTTTTGATTTCCATTTGCATGGAATATCTTTTTCCATCCCCTTACTTTCAATCTGTATGTGTCTCTAGGTCTGAAGTGGGTCTCTTGTAGACAGCATATATATGGGTCTTGTTTTTGTATCCATTCAGTCAATCTGTGTCTTTTGGTGGGAGCATTTAGTCCATTTACATTTAAGGTAATTATTGATATGTATGTTCCTATTCCCATTTCCTTAATTGTTTTGGGTTTGTTATTGTAGGTCTTTTCCTTCTGTTGTGTTTCTTGCCTAGAGAAGTTCCTTTAGCATTTGTTGTAAAGCTGGTTTGGTGGTGCTGAACTCTCTCAGCTTTTGCTTGTCTGTAAAGGTTTTAATTTCTCCATCAAATCTGAATGAGATCCTTGCTGGGTAGAGTAATCTTGGTTGCAGGTTTTTCTCCTTCATCACTTTAATTATGTCCTGCCACTCCCTTCTGGCTTGTAGAGTTTCTGCTGAAAGAGCAGCTGTTAACCTTATGGGGATTCCCTTGTATGTTATTTGTTGTTTTTCCCTTGCTGTTTTTAATATTTTTTCTTCATATTTAATTTCTGATAGTTTGATTAATATATGTCTTGGCATGTTTCTCCTTTGATTTATCCTGTATGGGACTCTCTGTGCTTCCTGGACTTGACTGTTTCCTTTCCCATATTAGGGAAGTTTTCAACTATAATCTCTTCAAATATTTTCTTAGTCCCTTTCTTTTTCTCTTCTTCTTCTGGGATCCCTGTAATTCGAATGTTGCTGCGTTTAATGTCATCTCAGAGACCTCTGAGACTGTCCTCAATTCTTTTCTTTCTTTTTTCTTTTTTCTCCTCTGCTGTAGTTATTTCCACTATTTTATGTTTCAGGTCACTTATCCATTCTTCTGCTTCAGTTATTCTGCTATTGATTCCTTCTAGAGAATTTTTAATTTCATTTATTGTGTTCTTCATCACTTTTTGTCTTCTCTTTAGTTTTTCTAGGTCCTTGTTAAATGTTTCTTGTATTTTCTCCATTCTGTTTCCAAGATTTTGTATAATCTTTAATATCATTACTCTCAATTCTTTTTCAGGTAGACTGCCTATTTCCTCTTCATTTGTTTCTTCTGCTGGGTTTTTACCTTTCTCCTTCATCTGCTGTGTATTTCTCTGTCTTCTCATATTTCTTAACTTACTGTGTTTGGGGTCTCCTTTTTGCAGGCTGTATGTTCGTAGTTCCCATAGTTTTTCATGTCTGCCCCCAGCGGTTAAGTTTGGTTCAGGGCATTGTGTAGGCTTTCTGGTGGAGGGGACTAGTGCCTGTGTTCTGGTGGATGAGGCTGGATCTTGTCTTTCTGGTGGGCAGTTCCACCTCCAGTGGTTTGTTTTGGGGTGTCTGTGACCTTATTATGATTTTAGGCAGCCTTTCTGCTAGTGGGTGGTGTTGTGTTCCTGTCTTGCTAGTTGTTTGGCATAGGGTGTCCAGTACTGTAGCTTGCTGGTCGTTGAGTGAAGCTGGGTCTTAGCGTTGAGATGGAGATCTCTGGGAGATCTGTCACCATTTGATATTATGTGGAGTGGGAGGTCTCTGATGGACCAAGGTCCTGAATTCAGCTCTCCCACCTCAGAGGTACAGGCCTGACACCCGGCTGTAGCACCAAGACCCTGTCAACCACACGGCTCAGAATAAAAGGGAGAAAAAGAAAGAAAGAAAAAATAATAATAAAATAAAATAAAGTTATTAAAATTAAAAAAAATTATTAAAAATAAAAAAATTTAAAACTCATAAGGAAAAGAAAGAAAGAAGAGATCAACCAAACCAATAAACCAATCCACCAATGATAATGAGCGCTAAAAGCTATACAAAAAAAAAAAAAGGACAGTCAGAACCCTAGGACAAATGGTAAAAGCAAATCTATACACACAAAATCACACAAAAAAGCATACACATACACATTCACAAAAAGAGAAAAAGGAAAAAAATATGTATATCTATATATATATTTTTAAAAAGGACGAAAACACCAAATCAGTAAAAAAATCTACCGATGATAATAAACTCGAAATACTAAACTAAGATAAACATAAAACCATAAACAAATTAGATGTAGAAAGCAAACCCCAAGTCTGCAGTTGCTTCCAAAGTCGAACGCCTCAACTTTGGGATGATTCATTGTCTATTCAGAAATTCCAGAGATGCAGGGTACATCAAGTTGATTGTGGACATTTAATCTGCTGCTCCTGAGGCTGCTGGGAGAAATTTCCCTTTCTCTTCTTTGTTCCCACAGCTTCTGGGGTTCAGCTTTGCATTTGGCCCCAAATTTAAATTTTGGCCTCTGTGCACAGGTCACCTGAGGGTGTCTGTTCTTCACTCAGACAGGGCGGGGTTAAAGGAGAAGCTGATTAGGGGGCTCTGGCTCACTCAGGCCGGGGGGAGGGAGGGGTACAGAATGCGGGGCGAGCCTGGAGTGGCAGAGGCTGGCGTGATGTTGCAACAGCCTGAGGTGTGCCGTGTGTTCTCCCGGGGAATTTGTCCCTGCGTCACGGGACCCTGGCAGTGGTGGGCTGCACAGGCTCCCAGGAGGGGTGTGGATAGTGACCTGTGCTTGCACACAGGCTTCTTGGTGGCTGCAGCAGCAGCCTTAGTGTCTCATGTCCATCTCTGGGGTCCGTGCTGATAGCCGCGGCTCGCGCCTGTCTCTGGAGCTCGTTTAGGCGGTGCTCTGAATCCTCTCTCCTCGTGCACCCCAAAACAATGGTCTCTTGTCTCTTAGGCAGTTCCAGACTTTTTCCCCGGCCTCCCTCCCGGCTAGCTGTGGTGCACTAGCCCTCTTCAGGCTGTGTTCATGCAGCCAACCCCAGTCTTCTCCCTGGGATTTGACCTCTGTAGCCCAAGCCTCAGCTCCCAGCCCCCACCTGCCCCAGAGGGTGAGCAGACAAGCCTCTCCGGCTGGTGAGTGTTGGTCGGCACGGATCCTCTGTGCAGGAATCTCTCCGCTTTGCCCTCTGCACCCCTGTTGCTGCACTCTCCTCTGTGGCTCTGAAGCTTCCCCCACACCCACCCCTCGTCTCCACCAGTGAAGGGGCTTCCTAGTGTGTGGAAACTTTTCCTCCTTCACAGCTCCCTCCCACTGGTGCAGGTCCCGTCCCTATTCTTTTGTCTCTTTTTTCTTTTTTCTTTTGCCCTATCAGGTACATGGGGAGTTTCTTGCCTTTTGGGAAGTCTGAGGTCTTCTGCCAGCGTTCAGTAGGTGTTCTGTAGGAGTTGTTCCATATGTAGATGTATTTCTGATGTATTTGTGGGTAGGAAGGTGATCTCCACATCTTACTCCTCTGCCATCTTGAAGGTCTCAACATGACTGCATTGTAATGATTCTTAGCCAGGTTGGTGATAACTTTCGCTTCATATATGATATTCGGGAAAAAGTTTACATTGCCTATTTAGCCTCTTGCTTCCCCCTGCCCCCCATCCAAGCCTTAAGAATTATACATATTGTCCCATTTGTTGCCCTTTCATTGATGTCCTTTCCTTTTTTAATTTTCAGTTTATATTGGAGTATGGTTGATTTATAATGGTGTGTTACTTTCAGGCATACAGCAAAATGGTTTAGTTATGGATGTCCTTTCATTGACTAATTTCAGCCTCAGTGACATTCAAATAAAGTTATTAAAAGTTTCTTATTCATTCATTCAAAGCAAAAACTAAAAATAAAAAATTAATAGGCCACTGCCCACCAGGTAATTGCGACTTAGACTCTTGTCCTCAAGAACTATGAGGGACTGTGAAGACTGCAAAGGAAGTGTGATATGTATAAGGTCCCATGTGAATGGTGCTCCCAATGAAAGGAATGTTCTTCACTAAAAAGAACATTTGAAAATACTTCTTCCTTATAAGTCTTAGTGACACATAGGTATACTTTCAAAACACAACCCATAACTTTATAGTGTATTTCTTTAATTATAACATGGAAAGGCTATCAATGTTAATTATAAAAGAATTAGAAAATACTCTTTATCAGTAAGAAGGAAATAATAACAGTCCAGTTTCTCACTCCCAAAAATAACCACTGTGAATTCCCTGAAATATAACTTTTAAGGTAGATAGATAGATGATAAATAGATAAGTAGACAGACACATCTATATGATGTTAATTTGTTAACAACAATGGAGTCATGCTCGACATGTTACCTTGTAACCTAAATTTTTCATTTTATATATAGGAGATAACTTTTCATATCAAGAAATGTTTACCTACAAAATATTTTAATATTATATTTGCTATTTTTCCCTCAGAGCCTTCCTTCTTTGTGCATTACAACACCTGCTGTTCTGTGCTTATGCTCTTCAATTCCCACCCCACCCACAATTCTGAGACATTGTATGAGCACTTCCCAAAAGAGACTTTCCTCTTAGTAGACTTCCCTCTTCACTGGGGAACTGCAGAGAAACCCCAGGAATACTTAAATTTTCAACCCCACCTCTATCTAGCTGTGCATCATTGGGTCAGTTTCTTTCCTTCTCTCCATCTCAGATTCCATTCTAAAGTTAAATATGAATGATATGTGTATTATACTTCCTAATACTGTAGAAAACTTGAGTATGTATCCCCCAATTATAAAATACAGCTTTTCTGTTCCATCTGGTCCAATGAACATGAGTACTCACTAATGACAGATACAAATTGACTAGAAGACTCCAGACCAAAACAGTATAAGCTGAATTGTCCCTGAGAATGATTCTGACAATTTTCAGATGTGGGTGTGGGAGGTATAGGGAGAAAGCAGGGAGGTAAATCTGCAGCCCATTTCTGTTACTACTTCTGATCAACAGCCAAACAGCAGCCCTACCCCACAACTTAAGGACTGCATATAATATGGAGAAGTACAGTGAGAAGACTAGACATAACAGCAGAAGCCACTGCTGAAATCCCCGAAGACTCAAGTTTCAAATTTGTACAAATGACCTCATTAGGATTTCACTCAGAGTGGAATAGAAGATGATGTCTCTTATTGCTAAACTGAAACATTTTTCAATTGCCCTTTACCAGCTGCTTGACATTACCAGGGAAGAGAAAAGGCGTCATCTGAAACAAGGGTTTAGGGAGGGAATGGGAGAGAACTATCTAACAGCAAATAGAATATTTCAAGATTATTATATAATAACAAAAGGAGGGGTGGTGGGGAAGACAACCAAAATGAAAGAATAATAGGGACCAGGTAAATAAATTGCTACTTCTATACAATGGGCTTCTAAGCAACCTTCAAAATGATGGTTGTATAAATTTATAAATCTAATAAGTTGTTCAGAATCCATGGTTAAGGTGGAAAAGATAAACTACAAATCAGTATATGTAGTACAACTCCTTTTTATAAAACAGAAAAGTTTATATTTACATCTTTATAACAAGATTTGTGTCTGGGCAGTAGGATAATAAGCATATATTTTAAAATACATTCCTAACTTTTTATTTATGAGCTAAAAGTGATAGAAATTTAAATTTTTAAAAATTTAATGCATCTACATTCTGTGGGACTTTCTTCTAGCAGGCTTCTGCTAAGGACTGAATATTTCCTCCTTTCCTATTCAACTGAGGTAGGTGTAACTTTTCAATCTGCTTTACCTCTAGCTCTTTTATGAGTGTCTTTCATCATTCCTACTTTTAACTTGTTTCTCTCTTTTCTGGTCTTTTCTTATGTCATTCTCCAAATCATCCAATCTCTGAGCTGAGAGAGGCCTTAGATTTTATGCATTCTACCCTCCAACTGAGTAGCAGGTAAGATATAGATCAGTTAAGAAGCAGAAAACCTCAACTTAATGTCTAAACCATGACTCAGCAAACAGCTGCCTGAGTGACAAATACTGCCATCTGCCTGTTTTTGTAAGTAAAGTTTTATGGGAAGCCAGACATGCTCATTTGTTTATGTATTATCTATGCCTGCTTTCACACTATAGTGGCAGAGTTGGCCTGCAAAGCCTGAAGTATTTACTGTGTGGCCCTTTACAGAAAAAATTTGCCAACTCCTGGTCTAAACAACAACAAAAATAGATTAACTTACAAAGCCAGAATCTCAAAGATGGACAACTACAGGATTGGTGGTTTGGCAGGTCAATGAGGTCATCAAGGATCTGATTCTTTCCCAGTATCCACTATGCCATCCTCACTGTATCAGCTTTATCCCCAGACCAGCTCCCCTCATAGTTACAAGATGGCTATAGTGGTTATAGGCATCACATTCTGACCTAGAGAATGTCCATAAAAGAAGATATCCCTTCTGATATTGTTTCTTTTAAGAGTGGGGAAGCTTTTCTGTCTGGGGGAAAGCATATTCCTCCTCATATCTCATTGGTCAAATTTCATCAGCTACCATCACATGGTCACGCCTAAACCAATCACTCAAGAGACTGCAATTTTATATGGCTTAGACTAATCAGTCTACAAATGAGCTAGAGATGGAGATGTGCTCTCACAGGTGAAGTATCTCTCAGAGACTGGGCTTGGCTTTGTGTAACATAGTACCCAAATTACACTGACCTGAAGTGGAGCCCATTATTCTTTCATGTTACAAGAAGTCCAGAAGAGATTCAGGACTGGTTCAAAGGCTTAAAACTATAATGCCCAACAGACATTGGGCATTTTTCACACCCAACAGGCTGCATTTCTCTTAGTCTTTACCTAACCATCTGTCACAAGGTGGTTTCTGAAGCCCCATGCATCATATCCACAATTTATGGAGGAAGAATGAAAAAGGGGGGAAAAGGCCAATGACTCTCCTCCTTTTTTAAGAGCTTTTCTAGAATCCCACATAACAAGTTCCCTTTCTTCTCACTGGCCAGAATTATGTTCCATGATTGCCCCTATCATACACCACAAACCCACAGCTAACATTATACTTAACAGTGAAAAACTGAAAACTTTTCCTATAAGATCAGGAACAAGACAAGGGCACCCACTCCCACCACTCTTATTTAATATAACACTGGAAGTCCTAGCTAGAGCAATTAGGCAAGACAGAAAAATAAAGGCATCCAAATTGGAAAGGAAGAAGTAAAATTGTCATTCTTTGCAAATGGTATAATTTTGTGTATAGAAAATCCAAAAACTCAACCCCCCCCAAAAAAAAAACTGTTGGAACTAAGCAATGAATTCAGTTAAGTTGCAGGATATAAAATCAACTTACAGAAATCAGCTACATTTCTATAGAGTTATAATGAAACATCTGAAAAAAAAGAAAACTATCCTATTCACAACTGCATCAAAAACAGTAGAATACCTAGGAATAAATTTAATCAAGGAAGTGAAATATCTATACAATAAAAACTCTAATACTTCTTTGAAAAAAAATTGAAGAAGACACAAACAATGGAAAGACTTCTATGCTCAAGTACTGGAAGAATTAATGTTGTTAAAATGTCCATACGACCCCAATCCATCTATAGATTCAATGCAATCCCTATCAAAATTCCAATGGTGTTCTTCACAAAAATAGAAAAAAGAAACCCTAAAATTTGTGTAAAACCACAAAGGACCCTAAATAACCAAAGCATTACTGAGAGAGAACAAAGCCAGAGGCATCACACTTCCTGATTTCAAACTATACTAAAAAGCTATAGTAATTAAAACAGTGTGGTACTGTCATTCAAAAAGATACCTCAACGGAATAGATTAAAGAGCCTAGATTAAACTCTGACATACTCACTCAACTAATATTTGACAAGACAGCCAAGAACACCCAATGGGGAAAGTTGTCTCTTCAAAAAATCTTGTTGGGAGAACTGGATAAACACATGCAGAAAAATGAAATTAGAACCCTATCTCACACCACTCACAAAAATGAACTTGAACTGGATCAACAAATTAAACATAAGACCTGATACCAAAAAAATCCTAGAAGAAAACGTAAGGAAGAAGCCCCTTGACACTGGCAATGATTTCTTAGATATAAGAGCAAAAGCACAAACAACAAAAGCAAAAATCAACAAACGGGACTATGTCAAACTTAAAAGCTTTTGCTTGGCAAAAGAAACAATCAACTTTCCTACAGAAAGTGAGGAAATATTTGCAAACCATATATCAGATATGGAATTAATATCCAAATTTTATAAAGAACACATACAACTCTATAAGAAAAAAAATAAATACTCCCAATGAAAAATGGGCAGAGGAACTAAATAGACATTTCTCCAAAAAAGACATCCAAATGGCCAACAGGTGCATGAAAAGGTGTTCAACATCACTAATCATGAGGGAAATGCAAATCAAAACCATGAGATATCACCTCACATCTGTTAGAATGGCTGTCATAAAGAAGACAAGACCTAAATGTCAAGGAGGATGTACAGAAAAGAGAACTTGGTGCACTGCTGGTGGGAATGGAAACTGGCTCAGCCACTATGGAAACGACATGGAGCTTCCTCAAAAAATTAAAAATAGAACTACCACATGTTCTAGCAATTCCACGTCTGGTGTATACCCAAAGGAAATGAAAACAGGATACCAAAGAGAAACATGCATGCCCATGTTTATTGCAGCATGACTCACAATAGCCAAGATATGAAAACAACCTAAGTGCCTGTCAACAGGTAAATGGATAAAGATGTGAGATACACATACACACACACAAACACACACACACACACACAATAGACTATTATTCAGCCATGAGAAGGAAGGAAATTCTGCCATTTGCTACAACATGGATGGATGTTGAGGACATTATGCTAAGTTAGATAAGTAAAACAAAGAAAGACAAATACTGTATGACATCACTTATATGTGGACTCTAAAAAATTCAAACTCGGGGCCTCCCTGGTGGCGCAGTGGTTGAGATTC
Organism: Mesoplodon bidens; assembly: GCF_964165515.1. Lineage (NCBI taxonomy): Eukaryota > Metazoa > Chordata > Mammalia > Artiodactyla > Ziphiidae > Mesoplodon > Mesoplodon bidens. The sequence goes on from NC_138164.1 coordinate 99,442,630, forward strand.
TGCCTGCTGATGCAGGGGACATGGGTTCGTGCCCCGGTCTGGGAAGATCCCACATGCCGCAGAGTGGCTGGGCCCATGAGCCATGGCCGCTGAGCCTGCGTATCCGGAGCCTGTGCTCCACAACGGGAGAGGCCACAACAGTGAGAGGCCCGCGTACAGAAAAAAAAAAAAAAAAAAAAAATTCAAACTCATAAAAACAGAGAGTAAAACGGTGTTTATTAGTGGCTAGAGGATGGGGGAATAGGAGACATGTTGTTTAAGGGTACAAACTTGCAAGTAGTAGACAATAAGTCTTGGAGATCTAGGGCACATATAGTGAATATAGATAACAATATCTTATTATAGTTGTCAAACAGGCTAAGAGATTAGTTCTTAATTATTCCCACCACAAAAAAGAAATGTAATTCCCTGACCTGATAGGGGTGCTAACTGTCACTACAATGAAAATCATATTACAGTACGTAAATGTAGCAAATGAACATGTTGTACACCTTAAGTATACAAAATGTTATACATCAAATGTATTTCAATTTTTTAAAAAGAAGGCTGAAAAAGGGAGGCAGAAAAATAGCTGGGCATTTTTACTTCTTACAGTCAAATTACTATGAATAAGTAAAAACTGACATTGGGTAGGCAACTAGACATCTCTGCCAGAGGTGGATCCTTGAACAAAATCAGGGTTTTGATCAAAAGAAAGAGGGAATGAGGACTGGGTAGATAATCTGCAATACTTACTATATATCCAGTGAAGAAAAACCTCTATAGCGTCTCTGATGAATAATTTTATTTTACCACCTATTCATCTTATATTGTCCAGTCTAGACAAGAAAAGCAACTGTAAACTAAACTCTTGTTTTCCTTTACTTTGATAGAGAATATCTCAACTGCCCTGGGGATTAATGTCCCCATGTCCTCTGCATACCTTTGTTTAATAATACTGCAAAGGGAAAGAAAAAAAACCTTGACCATGTCCTTTTCTTTTGGATTCCTTTGATCCACCTCCTGGGCATACTGTTCCTTAATTAACATTTGGGATGAAAGGTGATACAGAAATACCATGTTACAAAAGCAAACTAAAAGTATTTTCTTTATGGCACAGAGTAATTTTCATCCCTGAATTTCTATCCATTCCATTGAAATAATGTTTAAAAATCATTTCAATTTCATCTGTTAAGTTAGTGTTGAGGTAGTTCTTTAAATATTTAATAATTGCTTGAGACAATTCCTCTTATTATAATTCTATGGTCAGAATCCCCAGACTCTCTCATCAATCCCAGGGCCTGGAACAAACAGAGGCAGTTAATTTCCAGGCAAAAGTTAAGTCATGTGATCTCTATTCCAATTTCCTGAAGGCCAGTTGAAGCACTGAGTTGAAGGGGGTATGTGCATTCCTCTCCTTCCCTTTCACTAGTCATTCTTCTTTCGCTGCCCATCTGACTCCCCATACCTCCACCCATGTACACCCTCCCAATCAAATCAAACCGGACTTCTCTTAATCATCACCAGCGAGACAAAAAAGTATAGCTTTGCAGCATCAAGCCACAGTTTCACACTCTATTTGCACAAGAACTCAGAAGGCCACTAATGCGCTGTTTTTTAGCAAGTATCTTTGCAGTCATCATGGAAATGTGTTTTGGCACACCTCCCAGGGCATGGGAACTATTTATGAGAGCTTGTCTTGAAGAGCCCACATGCAACATTAGGATGTCCACTACCATGTGCAAACTGGACATGGCCCAGAGACATTTGGAAACAGACCAGGAGAACTTTGATATGTGAGGAAGGTGAAAGCAGATGTCACTTTTCATTTATTTCAACCGGCCTGCCTCTCCACCAATCCACTCCCACTCGCCAGGCACGTGTAGGACCCACCCTTCATTATACCTCTTCTAGATCACTTGACAGTGTAAAATCTTATGTTTTAACCCATGGTGATGACCCAAGTCATATCCAGCTTTTCTTTGCACGTTCAGCTCATCAACTTGGAAAAGAACTGTCTCTGACTTTCTCTTTACCCTACCATCCATCACCTCGAGATCAGGAAACGCCTTTCCCCAACATTCACATGAAAAACTCAAAGTAGCAAGAGAAACAAAGGCCAAATAATCACCTTTGACTCACAATCTGCTCCCATAATAACTGTAATACTAATACTTCTTGCCACACTCTTCATGAGTTCTGAGCTGTTGCTGATTACAAGCCACCAAGAAGTAATTTATAAGCCAGTTCATTTCCATTCAGTCTCTAGTTATTGAATACCAATCATGTGCCAGATACCAAAAGCATGGAGGAATCCCTTCTCTGGGGAAACTTGCAGTGTAGCAGGGTCATGAAGACAAACAAATCATATACGTATACACACACACATATATATAATGTGTGTATATATATAATGTGTGTGTATATATATAGAGAGAGAGAGAGAATGTTTCAGGGACGTATACATATGTTAAATGCTAGGATAATGGTGTACATAGATGGATACATAGGAGCACAGAGAAGGGACACTTCACAAAACCAGAGAAATTAGGAGCTGCTTCCTTGAGAAGAATAAACATGATGCGTTATATACTGAAGGATGTATAAGATCCTTTTTAGTCATGTGAAAAAAAGGAAGAGGGCAGAGGAAATCACAGGAGGAAAGGTGCAGAAGCAAGAAGACTAAGGAGAGGGAAAAAAAAAAAGGCAGTTCTGTACTACAAGAGTGAACATGTGAGGCCAAGAGTGAAATGAGATGAAGCAAGAGAGACAAACTAGGGCCAGGTCATAGAAGCACTTGTATACCATGCCAAGGAACATAGATTTTATTCCACGCAGGGGAGCAGTTGAAGGTATATGATGAAATTTATGCTTTGGATAGGTCACACTGGTACCTGAGCAAAGGATGAATTTAAGAGGTAAAAGATAGAAGAAGCTGTCAGTTAGGAGGCTGTGGCAACACAGCAGAAAGGAAGTTAGGCAGGCAGTTATCATGGAGGCAGAAGGAGATGGATTCAAGAAAAAATGTGGGAGGCAAACTGGCAGGGTTTAGTGATTATCTGGATCTATGGAGTGAAAAAGAAGTAGGAGATTAAGATGACTCCCACGTTTGTGACTTCTGTGACTATGGATGCAAATACAGAAGAAGGAGTTGGTATGAGGAGGAGAATAGATACTGTGTCCTGTTTTGTGCACACCGTGTTTTAGATGACACTATGGGACAACTCAGTGGATATGTCTGGACAATAATTGGTTATTGGAATGTGGAACTAGGGGAAGAGGTCAGGCAGGAGACAGAAGGGTGTGAGTTATTCACCTACAGGAGTTATTAAAACCATGAGACAATGTGCAGTTCACTTTATCAAAATGTATAACACAAGAATAGGAGTAGAACCAGGGAGGGACGGCTGGGAAAGACCACTATTGAAGGGGAAAGCAAGATGAGGGCAGCGCATGAAAAGCAGAGAGGAGGAACAGACAGAGCTAGAGGAAGATAAATCAGGGGAGAGGGAGAGAACAGAAACTAGGGAGGTTCAGATTTGCAGGAATAAGAATGGATTTGTGGAAAAACAAAGCAAATTCCACATATATACATATAGATATTTACCACTTCTCTCTCAAAACACATACACGCACTCACACGTGCACACACACACACACACAAAGGACCATGAAAATGTTTTTAACTTATAACTGCACAAAAATACAGACTAGGAAATACCAGCAGATTGAACATGTTGACAAAGTTTTGGAAATTAAAACAAGTGTCAATGACTTAGCCAACTGGAACACCTAAAACAGGTTTACAAGAGTTTTGGGGTGGGGTTCAAAAAATAGAGAAAAAAAATCTCTTTCTATAGCATGGTCAAGAACTGGAAAGTGAGTCCTTTTTTTTTTAACACCTTTATTGGAGTATAATTGCTTTACAGTGGTGTGTTAGTTTCTGCTTTATAACAAAGTGAATCAGCTATACATATACATATATCCCCATATCTCCTCCCTCTTGCATCTCCCTCTCACCCTCCTTATCCCACCCCTCTAGGTGGTCCCAAAGCACCAAGCTGATCTCCCTGTGCCATGCGGCTGCTTCCCACTAGCTATCTATTTTACATTTGGTAGTGTATGTAAGTCCATGCCACTCTCTCACTTCGTCCCAGCTTACCCTTCCCTCTCCCCGTGTCCTCAAGTCCATTCTCTACATCTGTGTCTTTATTCCTGTCATGCCCTTAGGTTCTTCAGACCTTTTTTTTTTTTTAAGATTCCATATATATGTGTTAGTATACGGCATTTGTTTTTCTCTTTCTGACTTACTTCACTCTGTATGACAGACTCTAGGTCCATCCACCTCACTACAAATAACTCAATTTCATTTCTTTTTATGGCTGAGAAATATTCCATTGTATATATGTGCCACATCTTCTTTATCCATTCATCTGTGGATGGACACTTAGCTTGGAAAGCAAGTACTTTTGGGCTGAAATGAAAAGATAGCTTGAAAATTTGTATAAAGAAGAATTAAATTTATGCCCCATAGATGATGACTGCCCTACCCAACCCTAACCCAAGACTGGACCTCTGGCAAAGTTGGACAAGAGAGGTTCTGGTCTGAGGGACATCAGGTCCAGATGAGAGTAGGAGCAAGGAATCTCTGCAAAGAGGACAAACCAGTAGAACTCTAGTACTGAATATCAAGACTCCTATCTTCCTCTCTTCCCTGGCTCTCAGAATGCTGGCAGCCTTCCTCACCTCCACCCCCTACACATACCTGCCACATTTCAGGAAGGAGACAGAAGACTCTTCTTCTGTGAGAAGCTGACCTGCATAGGAGAAAAGAATTATACATACTGATAATTGGAGATGCACCAGTGAAAATGCCAAGTCATCACCTTATCAGCCTTCACTGAAGCTCTGCTATTCACAGGAACTTCCAGTCACTTCCAAACACTTTTCCATAATTGGAATGTGCAGTCAGTGATCACCACACACTAGAGGAAAGTACCTAACGTAAAAAACAGTGTCTAAACAGTGTTTTTTAAAAGGTATGCTGGGTGGGGGGGCTTCCCTGGTGGCGCAGTGGTTGAGAGTCTGCCTGCCCATGCAGGGGATACGGGTTCGTGCCCTGGTCCGGGAAGATTCCACATGCCGCAGAGCGGCTGGGCCCGTGAGCCATGGCCGCTGAGCCTGCGCGTCCGAAGCCTGTGCTCCGCAACGGGAGAGGCCGCGACAGTGAGAGGCTCGCTTACCGCAAAAAAAAAAAAAAAAAAAAAAGGTATGCTGGGGGAAACAGAGGCAACGCAGCAAAGCTTTTAAAGGATATAATTAGTATCTTCAAAAGATGAAAGAAGATACTTCACCTGTGATGCAAGAACAATGTGGTTGAGGCCCGGAGGAAGATGGCGGAAGAGTAAGACGCGGAGATCACCTTCCTCCCCACAGATACATCAGAAATTCATCTACACGTGGAACAACTCCTACAGAACACCTACTGAACGCTGACAGAAGACCTCAGACCCCCCAAAAGGCAAGAAGCTCCCCACATACCTGGGTAGGGCAAAAGAAAAAAAGAATAAACAGAGACAATAGGATAGGGACGGGACCTGCACCAGTGGGAGGGAGCCGCGAAGGGGGGAAGGTTTCTACACACTACAAGCCCCTTCGCGGGCGGAGACTGTAGGTGGCGGAGGGGGAAAGCTTCGGAGTAGCGGAGGAGAGCACAGCAACAGGGGTGCGGAGGGCAAAGCGGAGAGATTCTGGCACAGAGGACCGGTGCCCTCAGGCACACACCAGCCCGAGAGGCTTGTCTGCTCGGCCGCCGTGGCGGGCGGGGCTGGGAGCTGAGGCTCGGGTATCGGCTTTCAGTCGGAGCGCAGGGAGAGGACTGGGGCTGGCGGCAGGAAGAGAGCCTGAAGGGGTTAGTGCACCACGGCTAGCCCGGAGGGAGTCCGGGGAAAGGGTCTGGAGCTGCTGAAGAGGCAAGAGACTTTTTTCCCTTTTGTTTCCTGGTGCGCGAGGAGAGGGCATTAAGAGGGCTGCTTGGGGAAGCGCCGGAGACAGGCACGAGCCGCGGGTAAGGCACGGACCTCGGAGACGGGCGTGGGCCGCCGCCGCCGCCGCCGCCGCCGCCCGCCGCCGCCGCCCGCCGCCGCCGCCGCCGCCACCGCCGCCCGCCGCGACCCGCCGCCGCCGCCGCCGCCGCCGCTGCCGCCGCCGCCGCGGGGCCTGTGTGCGAGCGCGGGTCACTGTCCGCCCCGCCTTCCGGGGGGCCTGTGCACCCCGCCACTGCCGGGGTCCCCGAGACCCGGGGACGGCTTTCCCGGGAAAGCGCACGGAGCGCCACGGGCTGCTGCAACGTCACGCCGGCCTCTGCCGCCGCAGGCCCGCCCCACACTGCGCGCCCCTCCCTCCCCTCTGCCTGAGTGAGCCAGAGCCCCCGCATCAGCGGCTCCTTTAAACCCGTCCTGTCTGAGCGAAGAACGGACGCCCTCCGGCGACCTACGCGCAGAGGCGGGGCCAGGTCCAAGGCTGAGACCCGGGAGCTGTGAGAGCAGAGGCAGGGAAATCTCTCTGTGCAGCCTCGGAGGCAGCGGATTAAAGCTCCACGGTCCATTTGATGTGCCCTGCGTCTGTGGAGTGCATGAATGGACAGCGAATCATCCCAAATTGAGGAAGTGGACTTTGAGGACAAGATTTAAGACTTTCCCCCCTTTTCCTCTTTTTACAACGAATTATTCCAAATTAAGGAGGTGGACTTAGAGAGCAAGATTTCAGACTTCTCGCCCTTTTCCTCTTTTTACAACGAATTATCCCAAATTGAGGAGGTGGACTTGGAGAGCAAGATTTTTGATTTTTCCCCCTGCTCTCTTTTTGTGAATGTGTATGTGTAATCTTCTGTGTAAGATTCTCTCTGTATAGCTTTGCTTCCACCATATGTCCCAGGGTTCTATCGGTCCGGTTTTTTTTTTTTTTTCAATAATTACTTTCTAATTTTAATAACGCTACTATATTTCATACTTTATTCTATTTTACTTTACCTGCTCTTTCTTTTTTTCCTACTCTCCCTTCCTCCCTCCCTCCCTCCGCTCCTCCTTTCCTTCTTTCTTTTTCTTTCCTCCCTCCCACCCTTCTTCTTTCCACTTTCTTTTTCTTTCCTTCCTCCCTCCCTCCTGTCTTTCTTCCTTTCCTTCCTCCCTCCCTCCCTCCTTTCTTTCCTTCTTTCTTTCCATCCTTCCTCCCTCCCTCCCTCTTCTTTCTTCCTTCCTTCCTTTCTTCCCTTCTTCCTTTCTTTCCCTCTCTCTTTCTTTCTTCTACTAATTCTTTCTTTCTACTTTTTCTCCCTGTTATTCTGAGCCGGGTGGATGAAAGGCTCTTGGTGCTGCAGCCAGGAGCCAGTGCTGTGCCTCTGAAGTGGGAGAGCCAACTTCAGGACACGGGTCCACAAGAGACCTCCCAGCTCCACATAATATCAAGCAGCGAAAATCTCCCAGAGATCTCCATCCCAACACCAGCACCCAGCTTCAGTCAACGACCAGCAAGCTACAGTGCGGGTCACCCTATGCCAAGCAACTAGCAAGGCAGGAACACAACCCCACCCATTAGCAGAGAGGCTACCTAAAAACATAATAAGGCCATAGGCACCCCAAAACACACCACCAGACGTGGACCTGTCCACCAGAAAGACAAGATCGAGCCTCAACCACCAGAGCACAGGCATTAGTCCCCCCCACCAGGAAGCCTACACAACCTACTGAAACAACCTTAGCCACTGGGGTCAGACACCAAAAACAACGGGAACTACGAACCTGCAGCCGGCAAAAAGGAGACCCCAAACACAGTAACATAAGCAAAATGAGAAGGCAGAAAAACACACAGCAGGTGAAGGAGCAAGATAAACACCTACCAGACCTAACAAATGAAGAGGTAATAGGCAGTCTACCTGAAAAAGAATTCAGAATAATGATAGTAAAGCTGATCCAAGATTCTATTTCCAAGATCCATAATCTTGGAAATAGAATAGACAACATGCAAGAAACAGTTAACAAGGACCTAGAAGAACTAAAGATGAATCAAGCATCGATTAAAAACACAATAAATGAAATGAAAAATACTCTAGATGGGATCAATAGCAGAATAACTGAGGCAGAAGAACGGATAAGTGAAGTGGAAGATAAAATAGTGGAAATAACTGATGCAGAGCAAAATAAAGAAAAAAGAATGAAAAGAACAGAGGACAGTCTCAGAGACCTCTGGGACAACATTAAACGCACCAACATTCGAATTATAGGGGTTCCAGAAGAAGAAGAGAAAAAGAAAGGGACTGAGAAAATATTTGAAGAGATTATAGTTGAAAACTTCCCCAATATGGGAAAGGAAATAGTTAATCAAGTCCAGGAGGCACAGAGAGTCCCATACAGAATAAATCCAAGGAGAAATACACCAAGACACATATTAATCAAACTGTCAAAAATTAAACACAAAGAAATCATATTAAAAGCAGCAAGGCAAAAACAACAAATAACACACAAGGGAATCCCCATCAGGTTAACAGCTGATCTCTCAGCAGAAACCCTACAAGCCAGAAGGGAGTGGCAGGACATAATTAAAGTGATGAAGGAGAGAAACCTGCAACCTAGATTACTCTACCCAGCAAGGATCTCATTCAGATTTGATGGAGAAATTAAAACCTTTACAGACAAGCAAAAGCTGAGAGAGTTCAGCACCACCAAACCAGCTTTACAACAAATGCTAAAGGAACTTCTCTAGGCAAGAAACACAACAGAAGGAATATACCTACAATAACGAACCCAAAGCAATTAAGGAAATGGGAATAGGAACATACATATCAATAATTACCTTAAATGTAAATGGACTAAATGCTCCCACCAAAAGACACAGAGTGGCTGAATGGATACAAAAACAAGACCCATATATATGCTGTCTACAAGAGACCCACTTCAGACCTAGAGACACATACAGATTGAAAGTAAAGGGATGGAAAAAGATATTCCATGCAAATGGAAATCAAAAGAAAGCTGGAGTAGCAATTCTTATATCAGACAAAATAGACTTTAAAATAAAGACTATTAGAAGAGACAAGGAAGGACACTACATAAAGATAAAGGGATCGATCCAAGAAGAAGATATAACAATTGTAAATATTTATGCACCCAACATAGGAGCACCTCAATACATAAGGCAAATACTAACAGCCATAAAAGGGGAAATCGACAGTAACACACTCATAGTAGGGGACTTTAACACCCCACTTTCACCAATGGACAGATCATCCAAAATGAAAATAAATAAGGAAACACAAGCTTTAAATGATACATTAAACGAGATGGACTTAGTTGATAGTTATAGGACATTCCATCCAAAAACAACAGAATACACATTTTTCTCAACTGCTCATGGAACATTCTCCAGGATAGATCATATCTTGGGTCACAAATCAAGCCTCGGTAATTTTAAGAAAATTGAAATTGTATCAAGTATCTTCTCCGACCACAATGCTATGAGACTAGACATCAATTACAGGAAAAGATGTGTAAAAAATACAAACACATGGAGGCTAAACAATACACTACTCAATAACGAAGTGATCACTGAAGAAATCAAAGAGGAAATTAAAAAATACCTAGAAACAAATGACAATGGAGACACGACGACCCAAAACCTATGGGACGCAGCAAAAGCAGTTCTAAGGGGGAAGTTTATAGCAATACAATCCCACCTTAAGAAACAGGAAGCATTTCGAGTAAACAACCTGACCCTGCACCTAAAGCAATTAGAGAAAGAAGAACAAAAATACCCCAAAGCTAGCAGAAGGAAAGAAATCATAAAGATCAGATCAGAAATAAATGAAAAAGAAATGAAGGAAACGATAGCAAAGATCAACCAAACTAAAAGCTGGTTCTTTGAGAAGATAAACAAAATTGACAAACCATTAGCCAGACTCATCAAGAAAAAAAGGGAGAAGACTCAAATCAATAGAATTAGAAATGAAAAAGGAGAAGTAACAACTGACACTGCAGAAATACAAAAGATTATGAGAGATTACTATAAGCAACTCTATTCCAATAAAATGGACAACCTGGAAGAAATGGACACATTCTTAGAAATGCACAACCTGCCAAGACTGACTCAGGAAGAAATAGAAAATATGAATAGACCAATCACAAGCACTGAAATTGAAACTGTGATTAAAAATCTTCCATCAAACAAAAGCCCAGGACCAGATGGCTTCACTGGTGAATTCTATCAAACATTTAGAGAAGAGCTAACACCTATCCTTCTCAAACTCTTCCAAAATATAGCAGAGGGAGGAACACTCCCAAACTCATTCTACGAGGCCGACATCACCTTGATACCAAAACGAGGCAAGGATGTCACAAAGAAAGAAAACTACAGGCCAATATCACTGATGAACATAGATGCAAAAATCCTCAACAAAATACTAGCAAACAGAATCCAACAGCACATTAAAAGGATCATACACCATGATCAAGTGGGGTTTATCCCAGGAATGCAAGGATTCTTCAATATACGCAAATCAATCAATGTAATACACCATATTAACAAGTTGAAGGAGAAAAACCATATGATCATCTCAATAGATGCAGAGAAAGCTTTCGACAAAATTCAACACCCATTTATGATAAAAACCCTGCAGAAAGTAGGTATAGAGGGATCTTTCCTCAACATCATAAAGGCCATATATGACAAACCCACAGCCAACATTGTCCTCAATGGTGAAAAACTGAAACCATTTCCACTAAGATCAGGAACAAGACAAGGCTGCCCACTCTCACCACTCTTATTCAACATAGTTTTGGAAGTTTTAGCCACAGCAATCAGAGAAGAAAAGGAAATAAAAGGAATCCAAATTGGAAAAGAAGAAGTAAAGCTGTCACTGTTTGCAGATGACATGATACTATACATAGAGAATCCTAAAGATGCTACCGAAAAACTACTAGAGCTAATCAATGAATTTGGTAAAGTAGCAGGATATAAAATTAATGTACAGAAATCTCTGGCATTCCTGTACACTAATGATGAAAAATCTGAAAATGAAATCAAGAAAACACTCCCATTTACCATTGCAACAAAAAGAATAAAATATCTAGGAATAAACCTACCTAAGGAGACAAAAGACCTGTATGCAGAAAACTATAAGACACTGATGAAAGAAATTAAAGATGATACAAATAGATGGAGAGATATACCATGCTCCTGGATTGGAAGAATCAATATTGTGAAAATGACTCTACTACCCAAAGCAATCTACAGATTCAATGCAATCCCTATCAAACTACCAATGGCATTTTTCACAGAACTAGAACAAAAAATTTCAAAATTTGTTTGGAAAAACAAAAGGCCCCGAATAGCTAAAGCAATCTTGAGAACGAAAAACGGAGCTGGAGGAATCAGGCTCCCTGACTTCAGACTATACTACAAAGCTACAGTAATTAAGACAGTCTGGTACTGGCATAAAAACAGAAAGATAGATCAGTGGATCAGGATAGAAAGCCCAGAGATAAACCCACGCACATATGGCCAACTTATCTTTGATAAAGGAGCCAGGAATGTACAGTGGAGAAAGGACAGCCTCTTCAGTAAGTGGTGCTGGGAAAACTGGACAGGGACATGTAAAAGTTTGAGATTAGATCATTCCCTAGCACCATACACAAAAATAAGCTCAAAATGGATTAAAGACTTAAATGTAAGGCCAGAAACTATCAAACTCTTAGAGGAAAACATAGGTAGAACACTCTATGACATAAATCACAGCAAGATACTTTTGGACCCACCTCCTAGAGAAATGGAAATAAAAACAAAGATAAACAAATGGGACCTAATGAAACTTCAAAGCTTTTGCACAGCAAAGGAAACCATAAAGAAGACCAAAAGACAACCCTCAGAATGGGAGAAAATATTTGCAAATGAAGCAACTGACAAAGGATTAATCTCCAAAATTTATAAACAGCTCATGCAGCTCAATAGCAAAAAAACAGACAACCCAATCCAAAAATGGGCAGAAGACTTAAATAGGCATTTCTCCAAAGAAGATATACAGACTGCCAACAAACACATGAAAGAATGCTCAACATCATTAATCATTAGAGAAATGCAAATCAAAACTACAATGAGATATCATCTCACACCAGTCAGAATGGCCATCATCAAGAAATCTAGAAACAATAAATGCTGGAGAGGGTGTGGAGAAAAGGGAACACTCTTGCACTGCTGGTGGGAATGTGAATTGGTACAGCCACTATGGAGAACGGTATGGAGGTTCCTTAAAAAACTACAAATAGAACTACCATATGACCCAGCAATCCCACTACTGGGCATATACCCTGAGAAAACCATAATTCAAAAAGAGACATGTACCAAAATGTTCATTGCAGCTCTATTCACAATAGCCCGGAGCTGGAAACAACCTAAGTGTCCATCATCTGATGAATGGATAAAGAAGATGTGGCACATATATACAATGGAATATTACTCAGCCATAAAAAGAAACGAAACTGAGCTATTTGTAATGAGGTGGATAGACCTAGAGTCTGTCATACAGAGTGAAGTTAGTCAGAAAGAGAAAGACAAATACCGTATGCTAACACATATATACGGAATTTAAAAAAAAAATGTCATGAAGAACCTAGGGGCAAAACGGGAATAAAGACACAGACCTACTTGAGAATGGACTTGAGGATATGGGGAGGGGGAAGGGTAAGCTGTGACAAAGCGAAAGAGAGGCATGGACATATATACACTACCAAACGTAAGGTAGATAGATAGTGGGAAGCAGCCGCAGAGCACAGGGAGATCAGCTCGGTGCTTTGTGACCGCCTGGAGGGGTGGGATGGGGAGGGTGGGAGGGAGGGAGATGCATGAGGGAAGGGGTGTGGGAACAGATGTATATGTATGACTGATTCACTTTGTTATAAAGCAGAAACTAATTAAAAAAATAAATAAATAAACTTTACTTTAAAAAATATATAAATAAAAAAAAAGAACAATGTGGTTTCTTATTAATGAAACAAATGGTAACTGAAAACAGTATGCATGATGGCAGAAATTTTAAAATGTATGAGATCGAATTAGAAGTTGAAGTAAATATATATATAAAGTCTCTGTGACAGCAGAAAATTAACCAAAAATACAAAAACTTCTAGACATAGAGAACTAAGAAAACACAAGAGAGATTACCAAAAAATGATGAAAAAAAACTTTCAGAACTGAAGGACATGAGTTTCCAGAATGAGATGGTCCACCAAGTGCCCAGCACAAAGTATAAAGAATCTGGGAATTCCCTGGTGGTCCGGTGGTTAGGACTCAGCGCTTTCACTGCCAGGACCTGGGTTCACAGTCCCTGGTTGGGGAATTAAGATCCTGCAAGCCGCATGGCGTGGCCAAAAAAAAAAAAGAATCACCACACTAAGGCACATCAGTACATCACTGTGAAATTTCAGAATACCAGAATAGAGCCTAAAAAATTACAGAGATAAAACATGTCATCTGTTTATTCATTTATTAAACATTAATTGAGGACCTATTATGTACAGAATTTATTTATAAAGTGACTTAAGATTGCAGATCAGAAGGAAATTTGGGAGTGAGCTTTATGGAGACCACCTAGAGGGGCGGGATAGGGCGGGTGGGAGGGAGACGCAAGAGGGAGGGGATATGGGGATATATGCATACATATAGCTGATTCACTTTGTTATACAGCAGAAACTAACACAACATTGTAAAGCAATTATACTCCAATAAAGATGTTTAAAAAAAAGAGAAAAAGAGATATCAAGCAGAGAGAATAGCAAGTGCAAAGGACCTGAGATGGAAGTGTTCTTGGCATGCTTGATGTACAGTACGGAAGCCAGCTTGGTCAGAACAGACTGGTCAGAGGCAGAGTGAGAAGGGGTGAGGTCAGAGAACTAAAAGGGGCAGGTCCAGGAATACCTTAGGACTTTGAATTTTACTCTAATTGGGCAGAGCAGCTATTAAAAGGTTTTGAGCAAAGGACTTATATAATCTGCCTTACCTTTTAAAAAATCTGCTCTTGCTGCAGTACCAAGAATAGACTAAAGGAAGCAATGGTCAAAGCAGAGACTTGTTAGGAGGTTACTGGAATAATTAGAGATTAAGAAGACATCTGAAGACTGAACCCTGGGGCACTCCAGAATTTAAAGGTCAGGAAGGTAAAGAGGGATCTGCAAATGAGACCTAAAAGAAACAAAGGTGAGTTAGGAGAAAAATCAAGGAAGTTAAGGACTCTCGGAAGCAAAGTGAAGACAGCTTTTCTAGGCAAATAGAGATCAACATTTACAAAATGCTGATGATAGTCCAGGTAAGATGAAGAATGAAAAACCAAGATCAACATTTACGAAGTGCTGATGATAGGTCAGGTAAGATGAAGAATGAAAAACCAAGATCAACGTTTACGAAATGCTGATGATAGGTCAGGTAAGATGAAGAATGAAAACCAAGTATTGAATATAACAACACAGAGATCACCACTGCACTTCACAAAAGCATTTTCCAGGAAGAAAGGAAGATGAAAGCCTGGGTGAGGAGGGACTGGACAGTGAGCATAGATAAGTCTTCTAGAGAATTTTGTGGTGAAGGAGAGGACATAAATGGGGTGGTAGTGAGGCAGAAGATAGATGGGCCCTAGGTTAGACATTTACAACTAGCTTCCTGTTTATGCTTTGAGACAAAGATAATAACAGGAACAGGAAAAGCAGCTGGACTTTGTCTCCTGTGGACACTTCAAGATAATGGTAATGGCAGGAGCAGACAGGAGCTTAGGTAAAAGATTAGGAGGCCACATATTCCTCATTCTTGGGGTCAAGGAGACCTCCCAGACTACACATGCACAGAAAGGTTCCTCAGAGGAGGGGGCACTAGCCCATAATATGTCCTGTCAACCTCCCCAAGACCCATGTGCTGGAGTCCATCTTGGCTAAAAGATGTGCATGCGCACACAGGGGAGGGCCTTGAGTCAGATCAGATACGGGAACGAAGCAAGATGATTGGCCAGAGAAAATCAAAGACCCAGAAAACTGCCCCTATATAAGTAATCTAAGTCACCCCCGTTGCCCTCGACTCTTTCTCTGAGCCTTGCCCACGTGTCTATCCACAGGTACTTTTCTAATAAACACTTTACCCATTTCACTAGTTTCCATCACTTTGTTAAAATTCTTTTTGTAAAGAAGAGCCAGGGTCCCGCTTCTACCCACTAGTCCCTGGTGGTCTAACGGTTAGGATTCAGCACTCTCACTGCCACGGCTCGGGACTGATTCCCAGACAGGGAACTGAGATCCGACTTCAAGCTGCTGCATACCATGGTCATCCTAGATCAGTAGCTGGTTTAAGATGTGTGCTCAAGTGAAGGTGTGGGCTTTGTATTATGTATTCGTTTTGTCTGTTGTTTTCAGATAGGAACTTTTAGAGCATTTTTCAGTCAATGCAAATGACTCAGGAAAAGGGGAATGTTATGATGTAGGAGAAAGAGGGGACTCTTGCTGGAGTAATATCCTGTGAGAGTGGAAAGGGGATGAGATGTAATGCACAAGAGGAGGGCTGTCCTTAGATAGGAACAGAGAGAGTTTATAGTAGCAAAAGGGAAGGCAGAGTATGTGATACAGATGCAGGGACTTCTGGTTGCCAGTCCAGCATGTAAGGAGCTTGGAAGTCATCACTCCTGTCCTCACGACAGGAAAAAAGCTGAAAAAAACTGAAAACCAACAACTCTTCTTGGGTCCATCAGAGAACTGAGGTCAGAGGGCAAACCACTGTCCCCAAAATTGGGGAGACAGATAGGTAGATACAGAGAATCACAGCTTACCAAAGCAGAACCCAGGAGCAGAAATCACTGGAACCAGTAACAGGATTGAAAAACTTAAACTGTAAGTGACAAAATGCTGGCAACTCTGTGTGGACTAGCTTGGGAGTTAAAAACCCCAGAAGGCCCCACACTTATGGTACCCCCATCTTTCACGTGATTTGCTGATAGAAGCCCTACAAGGTCCTGTGCTTCTGGGAGTGAGAAGGAAAAAGTAACCATATTGAAATATGCTCAGAACATTTTTTTCTTAGCAAGGATTTCCCTCAAGGGAAACTATTTTACCAGAACCTAAACCACTTGAGGCAAGGGAAATACCCAACTCCAGCCCCCTATACCCTTCCTGTCTCACCTAAGGGAGAAAAAAAAAACTGAGAAGCAGTTTTGAAGGTCACAACCTAGGGACACAGCTCACTAAAAGACATACCTAATCGCAGAACTATAGAACACTTCTCCTACTCTGACACCTTACTGGCACATCAGCAGGGCTCCTGGATAAAACAGAGAAATACAACAGAAAGAACTGCACATCTCAGCTCTCATTTAAGAAGAAGTTTCTAGGAAAACTCAAAGACACTAGGAGAGACAAAATCAAGGACTTCGGAGGACATTCTACCTGTGACGCCTATAGCTACAGCACACAATAAACACAGCCTAACTCCAAGCCAGATAAACATAAAACCTCACGTTAAAGGCATAGCCACCTCAGTTCATTTTACCCAGTAAATATGCCCAGCTTTCAACAAAAAATTACAAGTGATACTAAAAGACAAAAACATGATTTGAGGAGACAGAGCAGGCATCAGAACCTAACTCAGACACTGTAGAGATTTTGAAATTATCAGACCAAGAATTTAAAACAACTATGATTAATATGCTAAGGGCTATAATGGAAAAACGTGGAAAATGTGCAAGAACAGAGATGTAATGTAAAGAGAGAAATGGAATGTTAGAAAAGAATCAAAAGAAAAAAATCAAAAGAAAATGCTCGAAGTAAAAAACACTGTAACAGAAATGAAGAATGCCTTTAATAGGCTTATCAATGGACTGGACACAGTTAAGGAAAGATCAGTGAGCTTGAAAAGGTTAACAGAAACTTGCAAACTTAAAATGCAAAGAGAAAAACAAATGAAAATGATGGAACAGAAAACCCAAGAACTATGGGATAATTACAAAAGGTGTAACATATGCATAATGGGGATACCAGAAGGAGAAGAAAGAAACAACAGACGCAAAGAGTTTATTCAAAGTGATAGAGAGTGAATACATTCTCTTTTAATTTCTTCCATATTCTCAGGGAAATAGGAAGCAAGGTCATCATCTGAGGGTGAGGACAGGAAAGGAGGATTAGAGGTGTGAGGAGAAAGTGGGGGCAAGAGGGGGAGGGAGACAGGGAGAGAGGAGAAAGAGAAAGGGAGAGAGAGAGGCTTGGAAACTCTGTGTGTGTGTGTGTGTGTGTGTGTGTGTGTGTGTGTGTGCGCACATAGAAAACCAGGCAAAATAAAGGCTCTGGTAAAACAAGAAATTTCCCAAGAAAGGAAATACAGTCAGAGGAAATTAATACATAGTTATAATAATGTAAAAAATAAATATAAGCATAATTATTATGGTATTACAATATTGGGAAGGTTAGGGAGGATAAGTATTGTGTGAAATAGAATAGGGTGTAAGAGACTAAATCCCCATCTTCAACAGCAAAAGAGTATTAAATAACATTTAAAATGGAAAAAATCAAGAAATATTTGTATAAGCTTGTTGTTTAAAAAGTACATACAAAACACTGATGAAAAAGCTAAAAGTCAAAGTATTAATTTCAATGGACAGTGGCTTGCAGCTAAAGAGTGTTAATGTATAGACTGCTCCTTTTCAATACAGGACTCAAATCATTTGATTTTAAGCTACACACAAGTACAAGTTTGATATAAATAGATGATAGATAGATAGATAGATCTAGATATCAAATGAATAAGAATGTTCGACTTTATCAATTAGGAAAGAAGTCAAATAAAATAGAGGCCAAAATGTTTCCACTGAATTTAGCCAAAAGGAGTTTATCTGATGATAATGATGAAGCATGGTAGAGGCAGAAACCAAAATAGAAATGAATCAAGGAAAGAATAGAAAGTGAAAAGGTGGAAATAGCAAATTCCTTAAATTTATTTAAGAAAGTGTATTTCTTAAACAAAAGCAATATAGTTGTGTTACAGCAGGCAGGTTGCTAGATATGAGCAGAGAAAGGGGGTCACAGGCCAGGTGGCAGGAAATCACCGCATCTTGTGAACAGCAGGAGGCCATGGGCAGACGAAGAAAAGCAGGAACCTTCAGACTGACAGGAAACCACACATTTTGGGGTGACAAGTGACCTGGAGGCAGACAAAGAAAGGTGGGGAAAGGCGGGAATCTCCTGTGCCTGAATGTAACCTGTTGCTCATTATGCTCTCATTACAATAAAATGAGCCTTGCAGATAACAAGTACCCATCGTGTACCAACGCTATGACACTTCGGATCAAAGCTAAATAAGGACAGAAATCCCTCCTCCCCTTGGGAAGGTGGAGCTGGGATGAAAATCAGGGACTATGACCCCCAAGCCCCTCCTTCCCAATGAATATTTGGCCCCTTCATTTGTCTGCCCCTCATAACCAGCTTGCCAAAGAAACCCAGGGCAGCTACTCACCTGTCTGCCCACTCTCCCTGTGAGAGCGTATTCTTGCTTAAATAAATCCTCACTTTACTTTCTTGAACTCCCTGTCTTATTTCTGACTTCTTTCTGTGATGAGATAAGAAACTTTGGATCCCTGGGAACATTCGCGACATAAGAAGAGAGAAGAGCAAAAACCACAAGGCGACATGGCCAAGAATGGAAGACAGGAGCATATTATTGAACAAAGAAGAAAGAGCCATTAAAAAAAAAAAGAAGAAAAAGATCCAGTGATGAGAGAGAGGATGAAGATGTAGGGGACATGGCGTTTCAGAGGAGTGGGAGGTAACTGCTGGAAAAAAGTCTCAGAGGAGACTGGGGATTGGGAGCTTAGAGGAGGATTTGGTTGTGACTAAAACTAGCAGGAGATATGGTTCATCTTCTGAGACTGGAGGAAAGAAGGGTGGATACAGAGATGGATAGACGGGTTGCGTGGGTGGGGGTACGGGTTGAATTGTTCCACCAAAATCTGTATGTTGAAGCCTTCACCCTCCGTACTTAAGAATGTGACTGTATTCAGAGATAGGGCCTTTGAAGAGGTGATTAACTTAAAATGTGGCCAACAGGGTGAGCCTTAATCCAAACTGACTGGCATCCTTAGAAGAGGAAAGCTGGACCCACAAAGAGACACAGGGGTACGCATGCACAGAGGGACAACTATGTGAAGAGGCAGCAAGAGGTCAGCTACCTGCAAGCCCAGGAAAGAATACTCAAAAGGAAACCAGCTCTGCCAGGCAGATCTTGGACTTCCAGCCTCCAGAACTGTAATGAAATTCATTTCTGTGGTTTAATCTACCCAGTTTGTGGTATTTTGTTATGGCAGCCCTAGCAAACCAATTCAGGGTGGGCAGAGCAAGGTTTCTTAGCGACTTAGAAGATGATGTGACCTGAGAGTCAAGCGAAGCAGCAGTGGCAGATGCCTGAGCTTAAAAAGACTGGTAGAAGTTGAAAATAGCTGCTGTTTAGGATTGTTTCATTGAGGGCTTGTCCCCTCTTAAATATAAATGTACTGGGGACAGATGACGTAATGAACATTACATTTATACTCCTGGTCTTAATGGTCCTCAATCGGGGGCAATTTTGACCCACAGGGGACGTTTGGCAACATCTGGAGACATTTTTGGTTGCCACACCTGGTGGAGAGAAGTTGCTATGGGTATCTAGTGCATAGACACCAAGGATGCTGCTAAGCATCCTACAATGCACAGGACAGCCTCCACAGCAAAGAATTATCCAGCCCAAAATATCAATAGCGTTGAGGTTGCAAAACCCTGCTCTAGATGGATGAGAATCAGATTCTTAACATAATGTCAGGTTCTCATACATGGGTTTGCAGATAATAAAAATCTGTGGAGACTGGGAGCCACAAAGACAAGCTTGAACAATTTTATCCAGAGATTCATGTTCAAAACAATGTCAACCTTCACCATGCTGCTATCCTTCTAAAAGGGCAGCATAATGAAAAGAACACGGAATTAGGAGTCAAATAATACTGAGTTCAAACTCCAATTCTGCCACTTTATAGCTGTGTGATCTCTTTTTTAAAATATTTATTTATTTATTTGGCTGTGCCAGGTCTTAGTTGCAGCGTGCAGGATCTTTAGTTGAGGAATGTGGGATCTAGTTCCCTGACCAGGGATTGAACCCAGGCCCCCTGCATTGGGAGCATGGAGTCTTAACCACTGGACCACCAGGGAAGTTCCTATAGCTGTGTGATCTTAAAGAAGTTATTTGACATTCGTGAGCTTCAGAAAATTGAGGGGAAACACCTTGAGTTAGTACGTGGATAAATAAGATATTGCACATAAAACAACTGCCACAGAGTAATAATAGCTATCTTTTTTTTAATGCTAACTATGTGCCAGCTGTTTTTCTAAGTGCTTCATAAGAATTAACCTACTTAATCCTCACAACAACCTTATGTGATAGGGACTATTATTATATCCATTTTACAGAAGAAGAATCTAGAAGAGAAGCTGTCCTCCAGAACCAACCCTCATCATCCTCATGTAACACTAAAATATATATTAAACATTCATTACACATTTGAGCTTGACCTAGACCTTAGACACAGTCCAGTTTCTACCTCCCCAGTCTACAAAAAGTCACACAGAATACTTATCAGCTTTAAAACTTAAACAAAGGTCTACATGGAAAGGAAGTTACCTCCCTCAGTTCTACCCAAAGGGGCAACGTCTTCTCAGCACTTTTTCTATATAAGATTTCTCCTACAATTGCCGATGTCACTACTGCATTAATAAAGGGCTTCCAGAGAGGGGAGTCCTAAAAAATGTGTGTCTCTGACCTCCCTCCTCAAAGCTTTGGATTTAAGTTGACTACTACTTACCAAAATCCTTGTAAACCCAGGCGCTATAGAAGATAGGAGGCCGAAAAGCAATGTCCCTGCTCACAAGCTGCTCACAACCCCAAGGGAAATACCGGAACAATTCACTAATCTCTGCCTAGAGGGTGATAAGTATAATTATAGGGAAGGAGACAGAGTACTGTAAGAGAAGAGAACAAAGGGAACAGATGGAAGGTTCTGAACATAAAGGTAACAGAAAAGAGGGACAGTGGAGTAGAATATGGGGACAAAGTGGTCCACAAAAATCCACCCTGAGACTGAAATGATCAAAAGTCAACATGTAACAAGTAAGATCAGCCAAATGGAAAAAAAAAAAAAGAATCTGAGAAATGAACTTAATTCTTATCAAAGATCACAGTCCAGCTGCTATACCAGATGTTAAGGATGGAAAACAACTGTCTTTTGCCGTCAGGAAGTTTGCAGATTGCCAGGGTTGGGGGGCGGGACAAACAAGGACATCACAACACAGTGCAGTACCTGCCATGGAAGAGGCAAGCACAGGATGCTATCAAGATAGCGCCTGGGTGGGCACTTAACCCAGGCTTCGGCAGGGTGGGGAGAGGTTCTGGGGAGCCTTCCAGAAAGGGTGAGAGCTTCCTCTGCGTCTTGAAGATGTGTAGTTGGCCATTCACGGGGCCTCGGAGAAAGAGTGGAAGTGCGTTCCACTGAAGGGTCTCAGCCCGAGGAGGATCCTAATTAGATTTGTACTGTAGAAAACTCACTCTGACCGCAGTATGAAGGACGAAGCAGAGGCATAAACAGTGCAGACAGGAGGAGTGATGAGGCTGCCGTGGGGACAAGGCATCTGAACTAAGATAATGTCAGTGAGGGTGGAACATACAGATCTGAGTGGTGTTAAGGAATCATAATCAACTCTAAATCTCTATTTAAATGAAGATATTAGCTAACAATGTTCACTAAGTGCTTGCTGTAGGCTGGGCCCTGTTTCAAGTGCTTTCTGGGCATTAATGTGTTTGTCATTTACAGCAACCAAAGAGCAGACGAGGACACTGAAATGTCTGTTGAGTGGAAAAGCTGGAACTCAGTCTGAGATACTTGATCCAGAGTCGACATGCATAACCACTACCCATAATACCAGGGTTTGAACTAAACTCACGCCTGAGAATGCAGAGGGGGAAGCCATGTCATATCCCAATGCTGCCGCTGAGACCTTGTGCCCAGTGAAGGAAGCCCTGATAAGGCAGCAAGACCAGCCTTCTTCCTCTTTGGTCAGGTTAAGTGGGACATGCAGGGGTGAGATGATGAGGCAAAGGAAACGACAGAAGGTTGTGATGAGGGGAAAGAAGATTGACTGTGATGCGATGCGGAGGAGGTCAAAGATATGGTCAAACAAATGCAGAGATCCCCCTGGAATGGAGAAGGCCAAGCCTGATAAAGCAGAACAGTAAGCCCTGTGGGAAGATGGGCCTGAAATGTTGCTGAATAGTAACATATAATTTACAAGGCAGGAGATGAGTGTGATCCCACTTTTGCTAACGGTGGTCATTTCTGAACTGTGAATCCATTTTTAAAATGTTTCTTCCTTTTGTTTATCCTTTTTCTAAATGACAAATGCATTATTTTGGTAGAGGTAAAATAATCTATACACTGGCTGGAAGTATGGGCAAGGAAGGCTGGGGCAGCCACTTAAGACAGAGGGAAAGGAAGAAGAGTGTCCTGGCGGTGAACAGCCGACATCACTAAGGTTGCAAAGAGGATGGTGTAATTAAAGGATGCGAGATTCAGGAGAGGATAGGGTGAAGATCCAGATGCATGTTATGAACAAGGACTGTACCAGTTCAGCCATGTGCAGCAGGGAAATCAAGGGGAGGATTTCAAGGGTTATAGTATCATCAGGGGAGAGACTATTTTTTTGTTTGTTTTTGTTGTCTTTTTTTTTAATGGCAAAAAAGCATAACATTGTATTTGCTATCTTAACCACTTTTAGGTGTACAATTCAGTGGTGTTAAGTATATTTACATTGTTATGCAACAGATTCCTAAAACTTTTTCATCTTAAAAACTAAAACTCTATACCTATTAAACACTCATCCCCCTGCCCTATTAAACACTCATCCCCCTGCCCTTGGCAACCACCTTTCTACTTTCTGTTTCTATGATTGTGACTACTTTAGATACTTCATATAAATGGTTTATATCAGTATGAGTAAAAGAACAGTATGTGTTCTTTTGTGACTGGCTTATTTTGTTTATCATAATGTCCTCGAGGTTCATCCATGCTGTAGCACGTGACAGGATTTCCTTCCTTTTTAAGGTTGCATAATATTACATCATAAGTATATACCACATTTTCTTTATCCATTCATCTGTCAATGGATAGTTGGGTTGCTTTCACCTTTGGGTTATTGTGAATAACGTTGCCATGAATATGGGTGTGCAAATAGAGACTGGTTTTTCTATAATGCAAAAAAGAGAAAAAAGCAAACACAGAGTTTGTGATATGAAGAAACTTGTTTTCAAAGGAGTGGTTATGTGTGAGGATCTGGATTCATATGAAAACAGAACAAGATACCAAGGAGACATGCCTAGCTGTCTCTACTTGGAAGACTGAAATTTATACATCAAAATGGTCATTCAGGGGCTTCCCTGGTGGCGTAGTGGTTGAGAGTCCGCCTGCCGATGCAGGGGACATGGGTTCGTGCCCCGGTCCGGGAAGATCCCACATGCTGCGGAGCGGCTGGGCCCGTGAGCCGTGGCCGCTGGGCCTGCGCTTCCGGTGCCTGTGCTCCGCAACGGGAGAGGCCACAACAGTGAGAGGCGTGCGTATCGCCAAAAAAAAAAAAAAAAAAAAAGGTCATTCAAAGGCAATGACAGCATTATCCTCACCACCATCATTCAGGCTCAAAAGGAAACTGTTTATCGCCTCCTCCAACCAGTCAGGAGTGATTCTAAAATTCATGAAATCTGGAAGGAGAGGGAGATAATGCAAGGGATAATGTATTTAGCAACAGAACAATTATTAGTATGACCAGACTTCAAAGTGCTTCAGACAAACCATAACTTATGCTGAAATTGACAATAAAAGACTTAAAAAGGAATTTATGGTCCTCATGCATTAATAACAATTGCATAGGTATTTATTTTAGTTCATTTCTCCAGATCTCTCATTATAAATACCCTAAGCCAGTGGAAGAACTGTTTACTGTCTTTTCATGTTCTGCATATACTAAGAGAATGGTATCCGGCCTCCAACAGTGCCAAAAAAAAAGAAGATATCAAAGAATTTCTGTAATGAGATGTGAGAAGCTAACTCCTTCTTCCATCAGCTCAGATTTCTCTAGATTCTTTCCCTGACTAATTGCCCAAGGATGAAGAATTAACTTTTTTCCAGGACGCTCTCTCTATCTTCAGCCTCTGTAACTCAGCATCTGAACATGTTTGCTGTATGATGCCTTATTGAGGCCATTTTCTTACAATCTGTACTATATGCCAGGTCTATCCTGTTTACAGCAACCCAGGAAAGCAGATGAGGAACAGAGTTCCTATTAGAGACACATTACAGAATCCAGTTGTACTGTCACATAATAATCTTCTCTGTATTACAGCCAATGTTTTAGGTAACTACTAAGTCATATGTGAATGCAGCTCTGTCCAGCACTTGATTGAATGATGTACATATTCTGAAGCTGTTAAGGAGTGGAAACTTAAACGCTCTGTGGAGATTATGCTTTGGGGGAGTATCTTAATGGAATGGGATAAGCACTAGGCTCTCAAGTGGAAGAAATCGTATTTTATCAAAGGCACCATCTTCCCCAGACTTCAGTAAAGTTCTCTTCAAGTTTCTAATGGAGTTTCCAGTGACCAAAGAGCTGCTCAGGGTTACTGGGGAGATGGGCTAGGTGGACAGAGAAAAAAGAGCCACAGGAGCAACTGTTATGGAGGAAACATCATAGTAGTACCATATGACAACTTTTATGCCCTAAATTAAGGGCAGGCCAATTCTAGAGGAGATGCAATAGCCTCATAGTGAGAAGTGGAGGTCAACAGGTCAAATGATACACTAGCCCAATTCCTAATGTCACAATATCTCAACAAGCTAAGAACAGAAAGAACAAATTTACACCTTCAAGCATGCAATTTTCTCTACTCAAAATACAAACATGACCCTATTAATCCAAATCAAACCAACAACTTGTGACATTTTTCTCATTTGAAAGATTAATATTCAAGCAGGCAACTTAATTTCTGACCCTGAATTCAAAAATCAAGAACTTAACCCTGCAGGGTTCAAGAACCCTGGGTCCTTTGAGGCAGGAAACACAATGCAGGATAGATTGTGATTCATTAGTCACCTCACTACATCATGAGTTCTCCCAGGATGGGTGGTCAAACCTAATTTCTCCTGCCAGACTCAATGCCAGGAATAAAAAGCCTGTGAACTCAAGAACTACCCCACATGCAAGTGCCGATTCAGTTCTCCATCTTTCAGTTCTCTTATTCTGTATAATGTGAATCTCTCTTTCATATGAACACTTAATTCCTACTATGTGTTAGATGCTACATGATTTCTGTAGATAAAATAAGTGCTACGTTTGTTCAGTCACACATTTTCACTGGCATGCATTTGAGACTATGAAGACTTAATAGATCCATTTACATCTCAGTACTCTAGTGCTGAACTCATTAACTGAATGCCCTAAATAAAGAAAACAACTAGTCATAGACTATACTAATCACACCATTTGTACAGCAATATCCATATATATCAAGAAATGATACACTGTTAGCTTTTAATTATCCACACTTTTAATGAAGAGGAACAGTGGTATGGTTAATCTGAAAGAGTTTACAATACCCAATAATAATTTCTATTAGGATTTGGAATTCATTATGTGACTTTCTTCCCAGAAGATTTGCCTTCTGAATATGTTTTCCATGATAAATACTCAAGTGAGAAACTTAATTTCTATCTTAAGAGTTTTAAAAATTGTAAGCTTCAGCCTCTATGCCTGGCTTATAAAGCTAAGATGAAAATGTCTTTCACGAAAGTCTACGATACTACCACAACTTCAGATAATCCCATCCTGAACATCCCATGGATGATGAGTTATCATGAGGTTCCTAATGTCATACTTTCCCAAGAAATAAATGCACAGGGATTCAACTCGTAACTTTTGAGCTCTTCTTCTCTCGTCCTTTTAACTCATCTTTCTTAGTCTGTTTGGGCTACTACAACAAAATACCACAGACAGGTAACAATAAACATTTCTTTTTCACAGTTTTGGAGGCTGTCAAGTCCAGGATCAAGGCACTGGCATGGTCACATTTTGATACGGGCTCTTTTCCTAGTTCATAGCTCGTGCCTTCTAGCTGCGTCCTCACATGGTGGAAGACACTAGGGACTTCTGTGGGGCCTCTTTTATAAGGCACTAATCCCATTCATGAGGGCTCCACCATCATCTTTGGGGGTTAGAATTTCAACATATGAATCTGGAGAGGACACAAACATTCAGACCATAGCATCATCCTATTTAACTCTGTATTACTCATCCATGTATTAGTTCAAACATTTGAGTACCTGTAGTAGTCAGCCATCCCTGTAATAATACTGAGTGACAATCTACCTTGAAACACAATGACTTAAAGCAACAGCACTTATTTCTTGCTCACAGATCCTCAAATTGGCTGAACTTGGGTCAAGCTTTTTTTTTTTTTTTTTTTTTTTTTTGCGGTATGCGGGCCTCTCACTGTTGTGGCCTATCCCGTTGCAGAGCACAGGCACCAGAAGCGCAGGCCCAGCGGCCACGGCTCACGGGCCCAGCTGCTCCGCGGCATGTGGGATCTTCCCAGACTGGGGCACAAACCCGTGTCCCCTGCATCAGCAGGTGGACTCTCAACCACTGCACCATCAGGGAAGCCCTTGGGTCAAGCTTTTGATCTTGTTCAATTCTGCTCCATGTGTGCCTCCAGTTGCCTTGGACCAGTAGCTCCAGCAGATTACAGGAGCAAAAGAAGACAAGACAAGCCATCCAGGCACATTTAAAATCTCTGCTTACATCATGTCACATTCCACTGGCTAAGGAAATCACACTGTCAAGCTCAAAGTCAGCAAGGCAAAAAAAAGTATATACCACCTCCCCCCAGAAGGAAACAATGAAGGCAAATTTTTACTAAAAAATACTCTATCATTTAATATGCATTAGACTCTCCAGCAGACTCTGGAAATACCAGAATGAATAAGTCATGATTTCTGTCCTCAAGGAACTCACATTTCAGGGAAAAAAAAAGTACTAAAAAGACAATGTTAAAACTGCTAAGTAAAGATCCATCCAAAATACTATGGGAGAAGGGAGACAAATGAGGGAGTCTAATGCTTCTTGAGCTGCGAGAACCAGCAAAGGCTTTACATTTGAGTGTCTGAGGTGGAATTTAAAGATAAATATGAGTTTCCCAGAGAAAAGATATAAAGATGCAGAAGTACCAGAGTCAATGGTCTCTTCAGTAAATGACACATCTTACAGTGTGACTAGAACCCAGTATGTGTGAGGGTGGCTGAGAACAAAATCGGTCCTCTAAGTGAAGTTCAGGTTATGAAAAGCCTTAGGGACCTTACTGATAAGCTCAGAATTCATCCTGTTGGCAATAAGGAGACTGATAGATTCCAAAGAGAGGAGCAAGAGTTATCCCAGATATCACCAGAACTTGATTTTGAAAAGACACCCAGTGGCAGGGTGGAGGAGAGACTGGAGGGATGGGGAGACTGGAGGTGGGAGGGTCAGTTAAGGGGCTATGGCAGTAGTTCAGGCAGAACAATCAGGACCTGAACCAGGACAGCAGCAGAAGCAAGAAAGGAAAGAGAGTCAATGTGGAAAATATTTTGGATGTAGAATCAGAAAATGATTAGATGAGAGAGTGGAGGAAGATGATGGGGGCTGGAATTATTATTTTCCAAACTTATACAGCTAGTTAAAAGGTTAAGCCATTTCTTCTTTCTGCTTTCCAGAGCACCCAGCACTACTGCTCCTCCTTTCCACATCTACTCAGGAGACAAAGAATTCTGTCTCTTAGCCTAACGGAATGCCCTAGAGCAGCAGCACAGAAGAGGGGTTTAGGCAAAGGAAGAGTTGTCTGATGAGAAAAGATTGGTATATACCCCTTTCCATACTCAATGGAACACAGGTGAATAGGTGGAGCAGGTTCTTTATCGAGTGCTTTTAATCACCTAACTCAAATCAATACCCCTTTAGAGGACATAAATTAATTCTCCAAACACACAGCTAATACCTGTGAAAAGACACTTGCAGTGTTTACACACTCCGGCTCCTCTGTGATGGGGAGTAATGAAAGAAAGGCAACTATGAACCCAGAGGCAGAACCTGTGCTTGGAAGTGCACAGCATCAGAGGGCAAAAACTCCTAACTGTACTGACACTTCATCTGAACATCATCTGAACTGACACCAGTCGACAGTTACCCACAGATGAAACAGCCCTCCACTGGTCTTAAGCACTCAGATGCTGGGGAGGATGGGTCTGCTATTTCTCCACTCTGAGCCCTTCCCATCTTTCCACATCCACTAGGTTGGAAGGAAAAGTAGTGAGAGGGGAGGAGCTTAATGTACCTCCCAGAATTCCAAGCTCCCAACAGAGCCTAGTGGAAAAGATCAGAGAGGGACCTGTGTTCCAAGCCTGGTTTACCAGCCATGGGATGCTGGATAAGTCTCTTCACCTCTGAGCCCCTGTTAATGAAAGTTAATACCTACTTCTCTGATTATAGTGGTGCTGGGATAAGATAACCCAAAGGTCTACAACCTCAGGTACACTGAAAAGTTTTAGAATATTTTCTCCCTCATCCAATACATTCCTCTGCTAAACTGGAGCTGATTTGCTTAAAGAATCGTCACATAAAATTGCTTACAAAACTTCCCCAAGTTGAAATTCTGCAGAGACAATATGTAGCTTGTGTAATTAAAGCTAGCATGATGCCTATTTCCCATCTTCAATCTTTCTCCTGCTATTTCGTCTGATGGGAAGAGCCAGACCAAAATTCTAAAGATCAGCCATGCATGCTGAGAGCAAGCCCAAGGGTTAATGCCAGCCTTTTAAAATGATCCCAGTTGTTCTAAATAATGGTAGCCATTATCAGTATTATTAACAAAGGGTATTCCACCAAACTGGTGTGTGTGTCCTGCTTAAATGTGAGGCAAAGAGGTCAAGGCATCAACGATGAGAATGGATTTCTTTTTTCAGAATGACCTCAGGGCACTTTCTAAGAGATTCAACCAACAAAGGAAATAGGCACACAGCTTCTTCCTTCTTCAGGCCCCTTCCTCCAGATCAGACATCATTTCTGCAGCCTATAATAATCCCCCAGTTTGAGAATTAATATGCAAATTCCCTAATTACATGGCCAAGAATGTTACAGGTCTCACCTGGAGTGGTAAATGATTTCTTAGGTCTCTGCCTTCCTCAGTAGGGGATCTGGGAACCTCAACTTTAGGACTGTTATTGAAACCATTAGTGTCACTAAATTAACCAGCCCTCAGAAGTAGCCAAGAGAAAGTGTATATTGATCTGACTTGGCGATGTGAGAACAGAAGCACTTACTTTATGATTAACTTTTTCAGAGTCTTCTTAGGCTCCTCATATTTCTCAGCTGATAGAAAGATTACTGAGGAATCATTAAAATGTCTCTAGAACCACAGTCTTTGCACCATTATTTCCCTTAAAATAATCAAATTACTTATACCTTCAACTTGTAAGTCTCTTTTAGAGTTATTTAAGGCAAAGATATGTAGATACAGAAATGTAAAATAATGGTCCCTATCCCTTAGGAAACTCACTATTTAATAGATAAAAATTATTATCATTTCTGTATCATGCTAAAGTTAACAAAATACTTTTCATATAATTTCATTAAAATGTTCACAACCATGAGAGATAAATAGCACTTTTATCCCCAACTGATAGGTAAAGATACTAAGACAAAGACAAGTAATACAATTTGCCAAAAGTCTCATAGTATTGAGAACCTAGATGAAGGAGCAATTAGTTCTGCAGAGATGGAGTAGAAGTATGAGACATCAGGAAAACCTACAGAGAATGATGATGTTCTGGGTTTTAAAGGACCAGCAAAAGTCTGATGGATCAAATAAGTAATGTATAAAGTATCTGCTACGAGCCGAGCACTATGCTTGAGACGTAGACACACAAATGCAAGGCAGATGCCATCCCTGCCCTCCAGCGACTTATATTCTAATGGAAGACGAGGCATGCCAGGGTCACCTCAAATTCCACCTGTGATCTGTGGGTAAAGTACAGCCTAAATCCCCAGTGGGCACTCCATTTTAGCCACCAGCTCTTCTCCATCCATTAAACACATTAGTCACTGCAAAGGAATGGCCAGTAAGTCACTTAGAATTTATTACCATCAACCTAGATCTGGAATCCAGGTTGGTGAAAAGAAATGAAGGCAGAAAGATGGCCCACCCCCTGGGTGTCAGGAATCCTCCACAGCAACTATGTGCCTAGGCAGTCCCGGGCTCCAGGGGTCATGGGGCTAATCGCTTGGTGGTTAAAGAGAAAACAGCAGAAGAACCATCTTAGAGATAGGTACCTATAGCCAGTCTTTATGGATCTGCTCAAGATTGTGGCCTTGTTCTAGAGAGGATAAGGGGGCCCCGTAGATGTGCTGATTTGGGGGGGGAGGGGAATGATAAACAGAGGCAGCACAGAGCACAGATTTGAGGCCAAACTGCACTGGTTTGAATCTCACCTCTGCCACTTAATTTTATGACCTTGGGCAAGTTATTTCATCTCTTGTGACTGTTTTCTCATCTGTAAAATGAGGATGCTTAATAATAGTGCCTACTTCAAAGAGTGTTGTAAGGATTAAAAGAGTTCAATTAAAAATGCCAAGCACTTAGAATAATGCCTGGCACATAATAAGCACCATTTAAGTGTTAGGTACTTTTATATGTCAATGCTGAGGGTTAGAGGGACTCAATCACTCTGACCTGCTTCAAAGCCATGTCATATAATCAATTAAATTCATTACATTTGACTCTTCAAATAATTACTCCCAATACACAATTCAAATGATCACTCCAAAGCATGTTATTTACCTCCTTTAAGCCTGCTAAAGCCTGCCACCTTAGGAAATAAGACAGCTTCCTTGTGGGCACGATAGTTTTTAGCAGTATTGTCTGGTATTGACTCATGATTTGCTCTGAAGCCTTTTCTGACCATATGCACACAGACACTTAAACACACACAAACACACAAACACACACACACACACACACCAGTAAAGTGTAAGGTCTTCTGTGTCTGATAAACCCACATTCAAATCCCCTACCATTTACTAACTGTGTGATAATGGGCAAATTGTTAAATTTGCTGGCCTCAATATCCTCATCTTAAAATGGGAGCAATAAAACCCATCTTAAATAAAATGAGTTCCCGTCTATCAGCATGTAGTCAGGGCCTGTCATGAGGAAGCATTCTATAAATGGCAGCTAAAAAACACCCACAGAGCATTATTCACCTGGAAAGGGGCCTCACAGAAATAATGCAATTTTTCTTTACAATGAGGTTATTGATTCCCTTTAAGGAGGCTCTCAGCAGGATAAATGACCCTTAATTATTTCTGTGGCAGACTCCCCATGTTTTGGGGTTCCAAACAAATCTGATTTACCACATCTGTGAGTCCCAAAGGTCGACAGACATTGCTTTGTAGTGGCAGAAAATTATCACATCGATAAAAATTGACCATTGTTCAGATACTGAATTCCTCCCAACAGCATTACCTGGGGGCTTCTGGAATGTGGAAGGCAGGGCTGATTAGGATCTACCATCTTTATCCAGAGGATTCTTAAGGGCAAACCAAGCCAGGTGCAGTCACAAAATAAACCAGAGTGTAGAAAAGAACAACTGATTTTCTGGCTCTAGAAAGTCATCAATCCCCAACACTGGTTCTGAAGTGATGTCTTAAAATCCACACTTAATTATGTCACTTTCTGTTTAAGATCCTTCAGGGGCTCCCCATTTCCCATAAGGTAAAATCCACCCTAACTCACCCTCCCTCACTGCACTTCTTCAGCCTCATCTTTTGCCATCCTCCCCACTATATCCACAACCTATATACTCCAGTCCCGACACTGTCAACTCATCACCTCCCTCCTTAGACTCAAGATAGTTTACACATTACCTCTTTACACATTACCTCTTTGCGTCAACCATTTTATTGTCAGCCATTCTGACTGTAATTCAACAGACTCTGCGATGATTATATATTTTGCTCACCTTTCAGTCATGTCAAATCAACAAACCAGAGAAAGACTTTTATAGTGACCAATTCTTCTATGCCCTGTTTTAGATCATAACCAATTTCCCATCAGTTCTGACCTCTATGGGACTTATTATTTAACTTTACTAGAGCATCAAGCTCTGCAGTTGAGAATGTCTGCAGTGTCTGAGCTCACTCATTCAAATTGTCCTTATGCTTCAGTTCACTTTGAAAACAGCATACCAACCAAGAGCAGCTAAACATGAACTGGGAATCCTAATCAAGATGAAAGGAATGATCTGGTTGGTCAGCTCTGGTAATGTAAGAAGAGATCCCTCTGGCTATAGGGAGTTTGTGTTGTATTATTTCTTGGCACATCAGAGAAGCAACCAAGGACGGTGTTAGAGTATAAGCTCGGGAGACAAACTGTCTGGGTGTGAGCCCTGGCTCTGCCATTTAGGAGATGTGTGACCTGCAGCACATTATTTCATTTCTTTGTGCCTCAATTTTTTTCCCATGTAAAATGGGTATAATAATAGGTCCCAACTCATAAAGTTGCTGGGAAGATTAAGAGTCAATAAATGTAAATGCATAAACAGAGAAGAGGCCCCAGCACATAATAAACACTATACAAATGTTTGTTAAGTAAAATAAATACAATATTGTGTGGTTATATTGCTGATGGCAGCAAATGTCCCATGACAGCTGTCAAAAGCTGAAATTTGGGGGGGGGGTTCTTTTTTAAGATAACAAAATAGATAATTCTACCAGTGCCAAAAAATTCCAATTTATTTTTTTTACTAGAAATGGAAATTGGTACCATTAATCTTCATCAAATATTACTGACAAATATCAGAAATCTTCGTTTTCTCAGGAAGAAAACGTTACACAAAAGCTAACAGTTGTAAAGTGTCAGAACACTGGCATCAAAATATCCTGTTTTGGGGCTTCCCTGGTGGCGCAGTGGTTGAGAGTCCGCCTGCCGATGCAGGGGACATGGGTTCGTGCCCCGGTCCAGGAGGATCCCACATGCCGCAGAGCAGCTGGGCCCGTGAGCCATGGCCGCTGAGCCTGCATGTCGGAGCCTGTGCTCTGCAACAGGAAAGGCCACAGCAGTGAGAGGTCTGCGTACCACAAAAAAATTAATTAATTAATTAATTTAAAAATCCTGTTTTATCCAGTTACCCGCCATTCCTCTGAGACCAAGTTTCAGCCAGGAAATATTAACACCACCATGGAGCACCTTTGATAACTGGGTCTTAAATGCCTCTTTCATCCTAAATGATCTCTTATTTATTTGAGGATTACTAACCACCACCAACAGTGGGAAGAAAAGACACAGCAAACTTACAGGGCATTATCACAGAATGACAATTTTTAAATAGCTACATATTAGAATAAGGGAACGGAGGCTAATTCTACTACTTCTAAGTCTACTACTAAGTCTGCTACAGCTTGTAAGGGCACACGAAGACACGCACAAGGCCAAAGGGCTCCCAGTCTCACCTAGGACTTGCTGGACACAGGAGGGAGGTGCAGCTGACTGTACACCTAGAATGATACAAGGGGAGGAGTTTGCACAGGCTTCCTGGTTTGAAATCTGTTGTTCTAACACCTATTGTCTGTGAGAACTTGGGTAACATATTTGCTTTCATTGACTCTCAGTTTTCCCAACAGAAAAATGGAAATAATACCTTATTGAGCTAGAATGGTTGACATAGACTACAGAGCTTTTATATGGTGCCTGATACACCAAGGCACCCAATTCTCTAACTCTCCTCCTCTATTCAATGTAAGTATTAAATCTTCTCCAGAACCTATGGAAGGAAATTAGATCAGTTATGTGATACTTATCATCACATGGAAATAATACATTCAATATCCTTCCACACATCCTCAAGTTTTTCCCAACACATACTAGGAAGGGCTCTTGTTTCAAGTGGCAGAAACTGACACTTAAGAAACTGACACTTTTAAACATTTAAGTAAAGGAATTTATTGAAAGGGTCAATTACAGATTCTAAGGTCCAGGCCTGAAAACCAGGCAGGAACCAAGATTGCTACAGGCTTCACAGCAGGATGCCCTGGCAAGAGTCACACAATGGGTACAAGTCGGTGCACAGGACACACCTGTTACCACAATGAATCTGATCTTCCAATCTCCCTCCATCTGCAGGTCCCTCACTCAAGGCTCAATGTCCCTAGATCTAATGGCACTTGGAGCACATGCCTGCCCCTGGCATAGAGGACATGCATAGAGGAAGGATCTGACCCCCTTTGCTTCCAAAGAAAAAGCGGACAGGCAATGTCAGGAATAACCATCCTACCAACACAATGAGGAATTCCCCAGAAGGGAGATGTAAATAGATACTAATAGGAAGAAAGTACTAGATGCTGAACAAGCAAAAATGACATTCACACACCCTGAGAAAAAGGGGAGATAAATGACCTGCATCATTCTCCCTAGTTTTGAAACGGGCTCAGATATACCTCTATCCATTCATTCAACAAATATATATTGACTACAGTATTTGCAATTTCCATTCACTGAGGATACAATGGTCAAAGGCTCGTGGATGATCCCTGCCCTCAAAAAGATAAATGAAAACATCTATCATAGTATAGAATACCTGCAAGTAAACACATGTCAGGGAACCTAACCAGTCTTGGAAGAGAGATAGGCAAGATGACCTTAAATCTGAAACACAAAGTAAAAAATAAATCTACCTCTTAGCCCAACATCTAAACTTCTGTGCCTACCTCTTGATTCCTATAGACAGCTGGTATCAGGTCCATTCTTTGAGAGTCTGGTCTAATTTAACCCCAGACATCCCTACCTCTCTCCTATGCCAGATCAACAAGAATTAAACTAGCTGGCTTACCCTTATAATATGGAGAAGGACTAGGCCCAGCCCAGAGCTAAATTTTGGAGCAAACCATCTGTGGCTCTTGTCCATTTCTCTTTCTGTCTTTGCTGCACCCTCTCACATCCTAACCACCTTTCTAATAGATACCTTAAAATCCCAAACTTTCACTGTATTTGCACCCACACCTGAGATGATCCAAAAGTCCACCACTGGCACTCAGAAATAAAAACATGGAAGTAAAAAAAACAAAATTGGCTTATGAAATTTATATTTCATGGGGGTGGTCCGCATCTTCCTAAACAAAAATTTGTTAAGTAACTAACAGAAGCATTATCTAAATTCAGACACCCAAATGGAGCATTCTGCTAGCTTTCTTCCACTCACCCCTCCTGATCTATTCTCTACCTTTCTCTACCCTATCCTATTCCCTGTGAGGTCAACCTGAATAAACTTTATCAATAAGCTCCCTTGATGAATCAACGAACAAGAGATCAGAGGGCAGCAGGAGAGTGAAGTAAAGGTATTTATTACCCTGGCTTTTTCTCTGCACCAGATTTGCTACCGCTTTACTGAAGGTCACAGCTCCTGCCAAGCAGCCCTCTCCTGATTCTGGTAACTCTTCCCTTCATTTGCCCCTTCAGTCCTAAGAGTGATAAGGGATCTCCAGGGGGTAGCCTCAGTGTACTGTAATATCCCTTGCTGATTTCTTTAAATCAAGGTTTGTCAACTTTAGTACTATTAACATTAGGGCAGAAAATTGTGGGAGGCTGTCCTGTTTAGCAGTATCCCCAACCTTTGCCCACCAGATGCCAGTAACACCCTACCTCCCAGCTGTGACAGCCAAAAATGTATTCAGACATTTCCAAATGTCCCCTAGAGGACAAAAGTCAACCCCAGTTGAGGACAACTGATCTAAACCTTTCCACACTTCTGCTAATAGTCCCTTCACCAAACTTTTCTCAAATAATCCAATTTTAGTGTGCTATCCCTTTCCTACCTAGACCCTGACTGATACAAGAAGTCTGTGGACAAAATTGGGCAAAATTACCACATTACAGCATATTTAACCCACTGCAATGTAA
Organism: Mesoplodon bidens; assembly: GCF_964165515.1. Taxonomy (NCBI): domain Eukaryota; kingdom Metazoa; phylum Chordata; class Mammalia; order Artiodactyla; family Ziphiidae; genus Mesoplodon; species Mesoplodon bidens. The sequence goes on from NC_138164.1 coordinate 99,478,714, forward strand.
ATTCCACGAGGGGAGGATATTATCTGTCTTGTTTACTGCTACACCCCTCTCTACCAAGAACAGTGTTGAACCTTAGTACATACTCAATGAATATTTCTCAAATGAATGAATGCAGGCTACGGCATTGACAATAATAGCATATCTGAGGAAATACAAAAGCTTCCACAGAAGATAAGAAAATACATACAGAAAATACATACAGAAAGGTAAAATGATATAGAGGTTTCAGCAAGTACAACACAGAAGAGATGAAGCCTTGGCCAATGACTTCAAGTATCGGGCCCCTCAGTTAAGACAACTCTCACTGTAGAATAGTACCTGAACCTAGCTTGCCCATAGGACTATTAGTAAGATCATATCACTTCCTCCTACTTGAATTCCAAACTTATCAAGGAAACCTACAGTATAAGCTCCATCAGAGCTGAGATACAGCCTGCTCAGTTCACCATTATATACCCCCTGCCTTGCTCAGTGTTCAACAAATATGTGTCAAGTAAGTGAATCAGTGAATGAACCATCTGATTATTATGTGGCTTCCAAGTGACTTAGTCATAAAGGAAAATAAATATCTGGTTTTATGACCATCATGGACATCAAGATTATTTTTAATGTATGTTAGTGAACTGAAACTATAAGATTTCTCTGTCTTGTATGCCTTTTAGTTACACTGACCATCCTCAAAGACACTCCTGATTCAAAGAAAAGTCAGTGGATCAGGAAAGCAGAGTTAGATTCGGGAATGTGGAAACTTAATTGAGGTTCAGAGTAAAACTGTATGGCTTCTTTGAAAGCATGTAGTAGCAAAACACAAACAAAAAATAAAACCACTTTTCTACATGGCCAGCTAATGCCTAAAGATTTAAATATTAGTATAAATGTATCAAGTGAATACATTCTACATCTTAAACTTACACAATGTTATATATCATTTATATCTCAATTTTTTAAGATTTAAATATTAGAAATTGACTCCTTTAACACATTTTTTGTCCCCTATTTTAAAAGTGCATGTATTTGTTATTTATTGCTGTATAAGCAATTATCACCAAAACTGAGGGGCTAAGACAACACACATTTATCATCTCAGAGTTTATGTGGATCAGGAATCTGGACACAGCATAGCTGGTCCTCCACTTCAGAGTCTCTCATAGGCTGCAATCAGTGCCCACTGAGCTGTGGTAATCTAAAGGTACAACTAGAGCAGGATCACCTTCCAAAATCACTCACATGGCAGTTGGCAGGATTGAGTTCCTCAAGGGCCACTGGCTAGAAGCCACCTCAATTCCCTGCCATGTGGATTTCTCCAACATGGCAGCTTGCTTCATTGAAGTATAAGACAAAAAGGTAACAGAGAGCCTGCTAACAGGATGAAAGTCATAATCTTCTGTAAACTAATCACAGAAATGACATCTCATCATCTTTGCCAGATTCTGTTGGTTAAAACAAGTCACTATATCCAGTCCACACTCAAGGAAAGGAGATTATAAAAGGAAATAAGGACCAGGAGGTGGGGATCATTGGAGGACATCTTAGAAATTTGCCTAACACAACACAAATTACCAAAATGAAAAAGACCCTTTTCACAGATTCAATGGAATCTGTGGAGTTCGTGGAGAAGTGAAGTTTGAGGCCATTAGATGTCTTGGTTGGAAAATGAGGATAAAGTAGAACCTAAGAAAAGTGCTAGGGGCACGGAAGCCGCATTTTGTCAAATCCAATATAACCTAGAATATTGAAGCAGAGGCATTCAGAACCTCAAAGCAGCAGAGGAGGAAGGGAACCAGCATTCCTTTATCATCTATTACTTGGAAGATACTTTAAGTTTTAACTTCATCTTCACTTTACTATTACAAGCATGGATACCATACGGTTCCTACATTTGCATCACTGCTGACATCTGTGCCTTGTTTGGTTATATAGAGACAAACCAACCTGGGTTCAATTCCTAGCAAGTCCCCTTATCATTTCTGAGCTTTGAATGCAGTGGCTGCACAATGTAATTCTTAGCGAATGACCCAATGAAACACACTGAGCAATTAGAGTGTCCTTGGAGGAAGCTCCAAGGCAGCAAGGGCATCTTTGCTGGATGCAGCAAAGATGGCTGTCCTGCTTCACTGGTACCTTGCCTTGGGCTGTACAGGAGCTTAACCTCCAGAATAACACTGCCATCTTTTTGCTTTATTTGTCCTTATTGTTTCTCCATTTGGGAGCCAAATTATAGCCTCATAAAACAGCAGGAGTGCCAGAGAGATTGCTTAAATACAGTAACTACTAAAACCTCAAACTGCTGTGCTAATTAAACTGCCTTATTGCAACAAATTTTGTAATACAAGGCAAGTAAAAATGCCAGTCTCCATCTCTGGCAAGAGGAAATAAACCCTTCTAGTTATGTTCACATTTGACTCCAAGGCAGACCGCAGCCTGGGGAGAGGGTATATGCTCGGATCAGCTGGCTGGATTTCCCTCTACTCCAGGGAGGCTTCTTCCACTCAGTCAATGAACATTACTCAGGGCTGGTGGTTAACAACAGAAAAACAAGGGCCACCAAATAAGGGCTGATTGCTGAACGGATCCAAGAATTCAACAGAGAAGCTCAGAGGATTTTGTGCAAACAACTGGTCAGTAATAATTGAGCACCTGATGTCTACATGTAATATATTAAGTCCCTGTGCATGAAAAAAGGATCCTGGTGTCAAGTTCGTGCATAAAAAAGAAAGACTGGCCAAATGAAAAGGATACATAATATAAATGTATAGGTCAGGAAAGTTAATAACACAGACTCTGCAGCCAGATTGCCTGATTTGCACTCTCGTCTACCACTTACTAACTGGATGTCCTTGAATTAGTACTTAACTTCTCTATGCCTCATATGTAAGACAAGCCTAATACCAGTAAGTATTTAAGAAGGTTGGGTGAGGATTAAATAAATTTATATGAGAATAATTTAACATGGGGCCTAGCACAAGTCTATTTGCACTAAATCTGAGGAGTATTATTACAATTACTATGACTGACCAGTGATAAAAATACTGATCAGGAAATTGAAATTCCAGTCGCAGCTCTACCTCTTATCTGAGGCCGTTCTCTTCTGTGTCTTTAAATTTATTCATTTGTAAACTAGAGAAGTAAGATAAAAAGTAAGAGTTGAATTTCTCTAAAATTCCTTCCAGCACTAAAGTATTATGACAAATATATCACACTCAGTTAAGTGTGATATATTCAAGCCAGTGTGGCATGGAGCAGGGCATCAAGGGGAAGATATTAATCCAAGTATCTACTGAGCACTTAATGGGTGCCAGGCATTGTGCTAGGTACTAACTATTTGCCCAGGTCAGTAAAAGGAGGACAGTGGGTCAAGTCTATGTACATCAAAACATAAGCCCCTGGCTATATGGACCTGGTTGTCTTCCCTATGCTTTTTACTGACTCTCAAAGTCCAGAAAACATGCACAGTACACAAGTGAGAGTGATAGCAGGAGAGAGGCTGCATATCATATAAGATAATTAAAGGAGTGTTCACTAAAGGGACTATTTATAAAGGGCAGGGCAGCGTATATAGGGAAACCAAAGAGGCTACCCTGTTAAACGTTCCCAGGATTTTGGGTTTAGTCAGGTATGGTGGATCAACAGACCAGGAGATCACTGCCATTGAAAAGACTGTTACTCATAGTTCCCAAGAGGAAGGGGCATGCCACATCATGGAGGGTCACACAGGGTAGCACCAGGGCCAGCCAGGAGGCAGAGGAGCAGTAGGAAAATGTGGGCAAGAGCCTTTATTGTGGTTTCCTCAGGAAAGATAGGCAAGGCAGAGTAAGCAGGTTTGACAAGTTTAGGATTGACTAGTTTGAATAATTTTGGTGGGTTCCCAGGTGCAGAGCCCACCTGCTGGAAACTACGGAGCCCACGCACCCTGAAGCCCGCAAGCCACAACTAGAGGAGAGAAGCCCGCACACCGCAACAAAAGATCCCACGTGCCTTAAAGAAGTGCAACTAAGGCCTGATGCAGACAAAAATAAATAATAAATAAATAAATAAAATGGTATCAACTTAAAATGACCCCAGTAGATCAAGAAAATATTAGAGTTTCAAGAGTTGTGCTTCTCGCTAAGTTTTAAGCATAAACCAGCTTCATAGCCCAGTGTCTGGAATACATGGTAGGTAATCAGCAAATATCTATTGAAAAGGAATGAATAAATAATCTTAAAACAAACTGCACTGTGGAGACAAAGAGCCTAAAGAAAGATTATTAATTTGTCCCTTTGGGGCTGTTTATCTTACAATTGGTAGAAGTACAGAGTCTCTTCTTGATGATTTATTTCTAGAATTCAGGAAATCAAAGTGATTGGTGTAAGATCAACACTTGGCTATACACCTTTAAAATGAATTTTAATCAATCATAGTTTCGTAGATAGAGATAATTATTCTTAATATTAAGAATAATACCTAGGGCTTCCCTGGTGGCACAGGGGTGAGAATCTGCCTGCCAATGCAGGGACACGAGTTCGAGCCCTGGTCCGGGAAGACCCCACATGCCACAGAGCAACTAAGCCCATGCTCCACAACTACTGAGCCTGCGCTCTGGAGCCTGCGAGCCACAACTACTGAAGCCCACGCACCTAGAGCCTGTGCTGTGCAACAAGAGAAGACACCACAGTGGGAAGTCCACGCACCACAACGAAGAGTAGTCCCTGCTCCCTGCAACTAGAGAAAGCCCGCATGCAGCAACAAAGACCCAATGCAGCCAAAAATAAATAAATAAAATTTAAAAAAGAATAATACCTACAACAAGGACAATAATACCTACACAAGGCCAGTGCCTAGACTATAGCAGATGTCCAATAAACATCTGCCAATTTAGTTGAAAAGGCTATGAATGGAACTCTATTTAAAAGAGTGCCTGTGTCATTTTCCTCAAGTTCCAATAAATTCAACTCCTATCCAATTCCCTGCATATAGAAAATTCAGTGACTTCTGCTTCACTTAAAACCATTTTAGGAATGTGATGGGCAAATAAAACAAGGTTCCTTTTCCACCCTGACCATACCTCGTTCATCAGGAGTCAAATCCAAAAGGTAAATCTTGAGTACGTTGGCAAGCCAAGGGATGCAACGATGCTTGATGGAAAAGCCTACTGGAGTCACGCTTATTACTCTTAATAATGTTAGTCAATTTCAACTACCTATTCCCATCACAGAGCAAGGAACAGGACTGATGAGAGAGCACCTCGGTGGAACTCTTATCCATAAAGCAACAGGCTAAAACAGAAGAGATATTTTCAGATACATCTGTCTTTGAGAGGCACAGAATTTCTCACCTTTTTCATCTGGTACTGGATTAACTGCCTGGGATTAGGTAATTGAGGACTTCCCAGACATCAAGGCGGTTCCAATTTATATACCCTTCCTTGACCCTATGACTCTGCCCTCCACTGTCACCCATCTGAAACAAAGAACAGAATGCCTTCCCCAGACTCCAACCAGTGGAAAATTTTTAAAAATCTGACTTTCACCCCATATCATTTTCACCTTTCATCTTAATTATCACCACCAAAAGTACAGAAATCATTATCTTTACGACGATGAATGTCCAATTAGCATTTCCCATATAAATTTCATATTATGAAGGAGGTTATAATGGATAATGCAAATTGCTAATAGCCTTTTTTCCTGAGCTGAAAAATTGAGGTGCTTAACAAAATGAAATTATATCTGAGCCATTTTCAAACAAGTCAAGAACTTTAATTACTGATGGGAAAAGAGGAGAGACAAACTAAATTTTTTAAATGGTCATATTTTTAAATAGTTTCCCTTTCCACAACACCGCTCAAGCTTTCCCTCTATATAGCTAAATGCTTGTCTTATTGGGCTCAATAGGTTTTAAACTATTGTAAAAATTGTTAAATGTGGTTTTTTTTCATTAACAGAACTATTCAGTAAGTTGGAAACTTATTCCAAATAAGCATTCTGTTTGCTCTATGGCATTTTAACAGGTTCCCATCCACCAAAGTTCCTCACAAAGACAGATCTTGTAAGTGACACCATTCTGCCCTCTAATTAGAACATGTTGATTTAAGCAAGAACAGAAGACACTGTGATTTTTTTTTTTTTTTTTTTTTTTTTTGCGGTACGCGGGCCTCTCATTGTTGTGGCCTCTCCCATTGCGGAGCACAGGCTCCGGACGCACAGGCTCAGCAGCCATGGCTCACGGGCCCAGCCGCTCCGTGGCGTGTGGGATCCTCCCGGAATGGGGCACAAACCCGTGTCCCCTGCATCGGCAGGCAGACTCTCAACCACTGCACCACCAGGGAAGCCCGATACTGTGATTTAATGAAGAAGAACCCTAGAATTATCCAGTCAGATCAAGCTGGCCTATGTGTTAGGCAATAGACAGTGGTTGAACATCCGTGTTCTGAAGTCACAGACCTAGGTTCAAAGCCTGGCTTCACCACTTATTATCTCTGTTAATTAATCTCCATGAAGTAAGATGAAAGCAACCTCTGAGAACTATTGTGAGAATTAAATTTTATATATATATAAATACATATATATACACATATACATACATATATATGTATGTATAAAACACCTAGAACAATGGCTGAAAAATGTGTTCAATAAACAGTAGAGAGAAAAGGAATCTTAACTCTGACTTTAAAACTTATGAACTATCTATTAATTCAATAAATATGCATTGAGCACTCAATACGTATCAGAATGTGTCTAGACACTTGAGATACATCAGAGAAGAAAAAAGACCCCCTAGAAAATCTCTGGGGAAATAAACAATAAATAAGAAACATAATAAACAGGTAAACCATGTAGTAAGTGCCCCAAAAAAGAAATAAAAATAGAGCCAGGTAAGGGAGATTGGGAAGGGGGTAGCTGGAGATGGTTTCCTGGTTGCAATTTTAAACAGTATAACCAGATTGAATTCTAGATTTTGAAGGTAGAACCAAAAAGATTTACTGAAGGATTGAATGTGGGATGTGAGAGAAAGAGAGGTGTTAAGGATGACTCCAAAGTTTTTGGCTTGAGCAGTTTAACTGCAAAGATTGAGTTGCAGCCAACTGACACGGGAAAGACTGAAAGTATTGCCAGTTGGATGGTGAGTGTCTGTGTGTGTGGATATGAGATGTGAGAGAAAGAGGAGTTAAGAATGACTCTAAAGTTTCTGGCCTAAGCAACTGCAAGGATGGAGTTTCCACCAATGGAGATGCGAAAGACTGGAAGTGGTGCCAGTTGGATGGTGAGTGTCTGTGTGTGCTATACCACCTCCCTAGCATCCAGAGATGGCAACTGCTTTAATAAAATGTTAGGGAAACATCCAGATCTTCCATTCTATGATGTTATTTGGCTCTGAGGGATGTTTCATTGTATTACCTCAGTAAAGGTGCTCGTTTGACAAACTTCCCTATTTCTGTTTTATAATGGAAGAAGGTAAAATGGCAAGGTATACATATGCATTAAAAACAGTCAAATATACACAGGTATCTAAACATGTGCATGTACTACTAACCGGTTATTGGAAGTAATAAGTACTCAGTATGCTTTTTTAAAATAAATATGACCACATGACATGAAGAAATGAGCAGACTATAGCAGAGGGCCATGAATGGTGCTGTGAGGAGACAATATGGCATAGTAGAAGTTACACCCAAGGGGAGTTAGGGTGCAACCACCCTGGTTTACCTGAGACTTTCCTGGGTTTAATACTGAAAGTCCTGTGGCCCACAAAACTCCCCAGCTCCAGGCAAACTAGGACAGTTGGTAATCCTATAGGGGATGTTAAGTTTGGGACATGTTAAATTTGTAATGTCTATCTGACATCCCAAGTGTAGATGTCAAGTAAACAGATGAATATATGAATCTGGAGTTTAAGAGTGAGGAGAAATAAATTTGGTTGTTGCCAGCATAAACATGGTGTTTAAAATAATGAGAATGTATACCACTATGAGATTTTATATTCAGTTAAAAGGATTCACCAATAGCGATCTGTCCAGCACATATTGAATGCCAAGTTCTAGGAGTACAGGTAATAGTTCAAGCCCTTTCAACAGCCACAGACAAATAACCAACTAGTGACAGTGCATTCTGATGTGTACAACTTCAGTGGTGGTCCCATCAAGAACAAGATGATAGCACAAGGTCTTTGAAGAATGAATAGGAGTTTTAAAGGCAGATGAAGTGGTAGAGAGAGAGGAAGTGAATTCAGAGCAGAAAATACAGTATATGTGACAACATGGAGAAGTGAAACAGCATGGAAGGTTTCAGAAAACTTCAAGAAGTTTGATGGTTCAGGCTCATGAAATGAAAAGATAGAAGTGATAAGAAATGAAGTAAAAATGTCCCATTTATCACCAATGGGCAGGTACTTGAACTTCAACAAAACCAGAAGCAGTACAGAAACACAGGGCACACTGACCAGAAACCATGGTTATTTCAAAGGCCCACTATAAGTAAATGCAGCATGGTGTTGCTGTTCAAACTTCACAACTCATTAGAAATATAAATGTGGGAAAGTAGTTTTCTCTATTTTTAGTTCTTTCATCTAAAAATAGAGATAACAATAACCATGAAATATTTGGCCAAGTTCTTTCATGGATGTGTAGGGAAAAGTAGACTGATAGATTTACAAGGATAATAATTCTTTTGTAACTCTGTTGACTTCACCATTCTAAACAATGGTAAAAATTAACCATGCCCAAAAGAGAAAGGAAAGTCATAACAAAAGTGTATTTGTGGAAGCAAGGGAAGATGGAGGCCCACATGAGTTGTGTCAACCACAGTCTAGGTAACATAAATTTGTAACATTTTAGAACTAGAAGAACATCTAAATTATGAATTTGGTGGTTTTTAAACTTATTTTAGCAACAAAACCTTTTGGTCATACAGAATCCTACAGATAATCTCAGTTTATAAATTTACTAAAAGCAGAACTGTCCTGAGTGAGTCCTAGATTCGGGGAAGGGAAGACAGTTCTTTCTGTTCAACTTCCCTACGGCTTTCCTTCCCTAAGGCCACAAAGATATACCCCAGAACCCTGGAGCTCTACAGAACAGTTTTAAGACAACTGTTGTAAATAATCTAATCCAATCCCCTCATTCTGTAAGACCAAGGGCCAAGAGAAGAATGACATTTATCCAAAGTCACAGTGTTTATCAACCTCTGTTGTGCCATATTATCTCCCCATAGCACCATTCCTGGCCCTCTATTATAGTCTGCTCATTTCTTAGTGTCATTATCATCTTTATTTTTTTAAAGTATATTGAGTACTTATTCACTCTAATAACCAATTATAATAAATGCATACATATAAGTATCTGTGTATATTTGGCTTTTTTTTTTTTTTTTTTTTTTTTTTTTTTGCGGTACACGGGTCTTTCATCGTTGTGGCTTCTCCCGTTGCGGAGCACAGGCTCCGGACACGCAGGCTCAGCGGCCATGGCTCACGGGCCCAGACGCTCCGCGCCATGTGGGATCTTCCCGGACCGGGGCACGAACCTACATCCCCTGCAGCAGCAGGCGGACTCTCAACCACTGCGCCACCAGGGAAGCCCTTGACTATTTATAATGAATACATATACCCTGCCATTTTACCTTCCCCTATTATAAAACAGAGAAAGGGAGGTTTGTCAAACCAGAACCTCTACTGAAGTTCACATCATCATTAGAGCCAAGTAAAAACACCTTAGGATAGAAGATGTGAATGTCTCCCTAACACTTCATTAAGGCAATTACCATCTCCAGATGCTAGAGAGGTGGTATACCATAATGCTTAGGAGCACAGGCTCTGGAGGCAGGCCTACTCATTTCTAATCTAGCTCCATGAGGTGTTAGACAAGTTATTTAAATCCTCAATGTCTCAGTTTCCTCATCTGTCAAATGGGACTAATAATAATGGTAACTCCTTCACTGGGATTAAATTAGTTAATGTATTCAAGGTTAAGACACTTCTTGGCACATGTAAGTCCTTAAAAACTTATTTATCTTTAAAATGTCCATCAGACGTTAACCCATTAAAGAATGAACTTCCATCAAAAGCACTAATCATCTCTAAAAGGCACATCCCACCCTTAGTCTAGACCAACAACAATTTGAAAACAATAAGCAAAAACCCTCTAGCTTGTCTTCGCTATCATGCAGGGACAAAGTAAACGCTTATTCCAGGTCTTACCAACCTTAAATCATTCTTACATATGAACATGCACTCCAACTCTCTACAACCTACCTCCAAAATAAATGTACTCTCATGCTGTAAGAATTCCTAGCTGTACCTACTAGAAAGCCTATGATCTCCGATGTGGAGTTCCTAAAAATTGTCAAAATGCCAAACATGATAAGTCTCATTCAAGGAAAACAGGCTTCTATTACTACTCCATTTCCCTCCTCCCTACTCTTTCCCCAGTCCCAAGCCTTGACACAGGTTTACTGCAAGAAAAAAAAAGGCAAAGAAGAAAGTCAGATAAATGTATCTACTACATTTTTAGGAAATCTACTTCCCAACAGATCTCAGCTATGAGAGTGGAAAATTAGCAGGGACACAATAGAACAAGACTGAACTGGATTATACTTTATTCATTGTCCCATGGAGCCAGAGCCTATTTATTCAAGCTCATTAAGTGTAATCAATATTCTATAATGGAACCATCAACTGCTATATGCCTGACATAAACAACCAACACACTAAGTCCAAATTAAGAAACAGGCTTGGCTTTCAGACACAGGCTTGAAACTCACTGCTCAAGAGTTCATTTCCCTGGGAGGCAGTCACAGCATTATGAGTGTCATTTTACACAATCACACTTACAATTTCTCCTGCCCCCTTACTCACTCTCTTCCTGAAATCTAACGCATATGTCCATTTTTCTCTCTTTAAACAAATGATTAAAAGTTGTATTCTGTTCTCTTTTTTCTTCCAGATTTTAGTTAATATAAGTTAAAAGCTTTTTTACCTATAAACATCATTCAAGAGTTTTGACTTCCTCGTGGCTTTCAAAATAAATCCAAAGAACCCTAGTACTTGCAGCTAAAGATGGAGGACTGGCAACATACCTTTAATTACTGTCTCTCTCAGGACTCTCAAATTTATAGTAAAGGAATCAAAAAACATAAATTCATAATGACAAAGAGAATAAGAGAGATAGAACTAAACATAATAGTGCAATAAATTCCTGGAAGATAGAAAGAGGAAGAGACAGGGAAGTTAGGAGGGGAAGACGTCACTGCTTAAGTGCATGCAGAAGGAAACGTGGAGGTTAAAAGGGCTGATTTTTCGGGCTTCCCTGGTGGCACAGTGGTTGAGAGTCCGCCTGCCGATGCAGGAGACAGGGGTTTGTGCCCCGGTCCGGGAGGATCCCACATGCCACGGAGCGACTGGGCCCGTGAGCCACGGCTGCTGAGCCTGCGTGTCCGGAGCCTGTGCTCCGCAACGGGAGAGGCCACAACAGTGACAGGCCCGCGTACCGCAAAAAAAAAAAAAAAGGCTGATTTTTCACTGAACCCCAGAGAGGCTCAGTCAGAGCTGAGAGTCACAGATACAAATGATGTTAGCAAAGAGCTGCAAGTCTGAAAACAGGAAGATTGGCTAAATGTCAGCATTCGGAATAGTCAATCTCCCCAACACACACACACACACACACACACACTCTCTCTCTCTCTCTCTCTCTCTCTCTCTCTCTCTTGCAAAGAAGACTTGAGTTTCCACATTGAAAGGGCACACTGAGGGCCCAACACAGTAAATGACAAAAGGCCTACATCGTGGCACATTAGTGTGAAATTTCAAAACATCAGTCATAAAGAGATGATCCTACAAGTTTCCAGAAAGAAATGTGTCACTTATAGAGGAATGAGATTCAGGAAGGCATCAAACTTCTCAATAGCACAACAGGTTGCTAGATGACAAGACTGGCATATTTAAGACTCTCAAGGTAAAACATTGGGTCAAAAATTGATACTTATGTTCAGTAAAACAATTTAAGTATAAAGGTAGACAGAATTACATGAACATGAAATAATTAAGGGAATGCTGTTCCTTTAATCCTTTCCTGAGGAACCTCTTATGTACCAAGATTCAGATATCAAAATAACTATTGATAGAAATAAATGGACCCAAGGCCTAAAGATGAGCATAAATATGTAGTTACCTGTAAAACTAAGATTAAACAATACTTACAAAGAAGCCAGTATAATGGTTATATGCTCTTACAATGTAGACATAGTACAATTATCAAAAACTAGCATAGAATGGAAAGAGTGTTTGAAAAGTAGATTAAACCCACTGATTGTCTTATGGATATTAAGTGAGAATAAAAGAACACTACTTCAAATCAGATGCTTGATGTAAAGGGGGAGTGGAAAGAAAAGGTTACCACCTGATATCAATACTGCTTATAGTTAGGAACAAATAAGAAACAGACCAAGGAAAGAGGAGACTAAGAGTATTACAGAAATGTATTTGAGTAAAAGGTTACCGTCAGAACAAAAATACAAACCTCCCAAAATTAATGAAAAAACTTACCCCAAAACAGAGACAAAACAGATCGAGTAAAAAAATTAAACATATAATGAATCACTTTATACGTGTGTGTACTTATTTATGTACTTATATATATGCTTATGTTAAAATTTTTTTAAGTTAAAAAATTTTTAAGTCAACATATTATTTTAAAAGATTACTTATAGAGTTGAGAAGGAATAGACTGCAAGAGACAGGATTTGAAGCTAGAATTCTTGGAAAACACCTTGTATTACAGATTATACTTTGGAATAGTGTAAAAATTTTACATAATTATAAAATAAAATTAAACTAAGAGCAAGTCCTAAAATTTAATTAAATAAATTAGCCTAACGATACACAATTAGTGGTATAACCATCAAAGAATAATAATTACAAGTGACTTTAAATTATAGTAACTTTGCTGTGCATTTCAAGTGGAAATATACAAAAATAATTTTTAAAATTATTTTGAGTCATTCTATCATTGATAGTAGTTTTGGTACTGTTATTCTGAGACTGATTTCTGTGCAGTGCAGGACAAAGTAAACAACTTATTGTATTGGTGATATTGAGCACAAGGATTTGCACATTGGATGAAAACACACAGATGTAAAATTGATGAGATTAAGCAAAAACGCTGTAATCCTAAATTTGAATTGAAAGAATCAATATAAGACTATGAAATACTTTTTCTAAAATATGTACTCCCTAAGCTTCTATAAAGGTCCAGAAGCAACAGCCCAACCGGTAGTAATGAGCACTCCTAGTATCCACACAGTGGCCCCACAAAACTTTCCCACTAAAAGGAAACACGTATTCTTGAAGAAATGGCTGAATCTAGATCTAGGGCATAAAATTCCCATCTTGTCATTGAAAACAAGAATTTCCATGGCATGGAAACATGGATTTTGTCATGGATCATGTTGAAAAGATTAAAGAACCAAATTTGAATAAGCTTCCATTGTCCAAAGTTGGGACCATTTGAGTATTAACAAAGATAATAACTGCAATTATTTTAGACACATCATATACATTTAAATGCATGAGGTCGTAATTTTAAACAAAAAAAGTTCATGGGTAACTTTCAAAGAATGGTAGAGAACTAACTTATTCTGTTAAAAACTGGTAAATAAAAGGAAAAAATTATGCAGTTGTCCTGCCTTTTCTATATGTCTGTGGGGAAGTTGTAAAGTTGGAGAAGAAAACCAAGATACAGAAGGAGCAACATGACTAAGACCAAGATGCAGCAAAGTTGAGAAACAGAACCTGGGATAGGGTGACAAGCTCAAACTTTCCCCCGGTTTACTGAAAGTCCCATATCTCAGGAAACCCCTCAGTCCTAGGCAAACCAGAACAGTTGGTCACACTACCTATGGAAACACTCCCAAGGTCAAAAGCTCACATGGGGAGAGAAGCTAGGTTATAACACAACTAACCTAACACTTGCTTGAAGGCCTAGCTTCTACCCTTGTAGATATGACTGTTCATTTTAAAGGGGTTACTGGTACTGAATTGTAATTGGTACATAATGGTCTCTTTTGATCCACAGTAATAACAGTAGCTTCTAATTATTGAGAACCTATCTTCTGCCAGGCATAATATAAGCCCGTTACAAGGAATTTCTCATTGAATCTTCATGCTAACCAGATGAGATAAGTACTATTTTTATTTCCATTTACAGATGAGAAAACTCAAGTTTCCATGGGTTAAGGTACTTTCCTAAGGTGGCCCAGCTCCTAAGTGGCAGACCCTGGATCAGACCTTAGGTCAGTCTTGCTCCAAAATCCTTCCTCTTTGTCATTACACCATATTGTCTCTTGCTTACTCTCTCTCCCAAGCAAATATTCCAATCAACAATAATCGAGAATTAAACACAGGATCTTAAAGTCATCCATCCTCTTTAAGTTCAAGAAATGTTTTGGATAGGCTCAAATATAGACTATAACCCAAGAATATTATTCTCCTAACTACCAAATCTAGGTCTAGACTAGCCAATATCAACTTAGCTTTGCTTTAGGGAAGAATCAATGTAGGGGTCTTTATAGCCTATAAATCTAATTGGTGTTTGACTTATAAAAGCCCATGAGACTATATGGGAGAGGACCAAAGTTTTACTACCATACTAGATAAATAACCACAAATTTTTTAACTTCCTGACAGAAAACAAAAAAGCAAACTGACAAGTATGAATCAGTGACAAAGTATGTTAATAGATTCTCCAAACTCATTATGTCTTAATGGTGACTAGCAAGTCACTGCATTTACAGAGGCAGAAAGGTGAGCAAGGAGACCGCTTTCAAGCTCCTGACTGACAGCCAGGGATCCAGTTTCTAAAATGGAGACTTCACAGGAATCAATAAAATTCACTCATCACAAAACTAAATAGAGACCATCTGCAATGAGGGAAATCAAACTCTGAGCCTAGAGCTCACCTGAGGCTCTACTACCACCAGGGATATAGTTGTAGATAAATATGCAGAGAATACAGCCATGATAAGTGATTAAAAGAAACTGTTAAAAAGAAATTAGGGGGAATCCTAATTTAACAAATATTTAAATATCATTTAACAAATATGTGGGAGTCATAGTATGATACATAGCATAATACAAAAGTGTGCAGACTTTAGAACCAATCCAACCGAATATCTCGTCTTGTTAGCAATAATAATTACAATTATTACTATTGCTAGCATTTATTAATTGTTTAGTGTGTGTCAAGCACTGTAATAAGTATTTGACTTATGTTCTCATAAAGGACACATAGGTAGTGAGTGATTCTAATCCAGGTCTGTCTGACTTTAAAACCTATTCTTCACACCAGAAACACCTTCAAACAGATGCCTGGGATATCCTAGCACTTCCAGAGAGGCTGGATTCCTTCCTCTCTATCCTTCCCACACAGCTCTCATTCTCATCCAATGTACTTCTTAGATGTGGGAATTTGGGGAATTGTTATGGACCCTCAACTTCTTCATCTTCAAAGTGTGGGTAAAGAGCATTTGCCTCTTTGGGCTGTTAGAGAATTACATGAAACCATAGCCCAATACAGGCTTATCTCATTGTAGGATTTTAAGAAGTGTTAGCTCCCATTGTACATAGCTGTACTAGGTAGTAATGTGAAACTCCAAAATTATAATAAAGCCCAGCCCTTGCCCTTAAAATGTTTATAATCATTTTCATGTTATCCATAATGAGAAGCAACTATTCTAAAATTACTAGCTGTGCCTTGATATCCAAATTAGGGCAAAATTCTGGGCTAGATGATGTACTGATCTGATCCAATGCGACATTTCATTTGCCGTTAGTTCTTTAGCTTGCACAATGCCCTCCCTTCATCAGTTTCCTACCTCTGAAGGAAAAGACTTTTCAAAATCTTGCTCTAAGACTGAGTCTCAATCAATGGAAATGCACCAAACTTCCCAGCACAACCATGACCTCTGCCAGGCATCTTCCTGGAAAAAAGTAGATACTGCTTGCTTGGGCTTTTTTTTTTTTTTTTTTTTTGATGTGGACCATTTTTAAAGTCTTTATTGAATTTTTTACAATATTGCTTCTGTTTCATGTTTTGGTTTTTGGTCGCAAGGCATGTGGGATCTTACCTCCCTGACCAGGGACCGAACCCGCACCCCCTGCATTGGAAGGCAAAGTCTCAACCACTGGACTCCCAGGGAAGTGCCATGCTTGGGCTTTAAAATGCTGATAGCATAAGTTTTGAAATGCAGTATGTCCCCATTCTTGTGAAAATACAGTCACAATCCATTTGTTATCAATAATAATTAAAATACCAAAATCACCAATTGCTTTTTTCATGAATGTGAACATCATTATAACAATTAAAATAGTATAAATCTTTTTTTGTGTGTGTGGTACGCGGGCCTCTCACTGTTGTGGCCTCTCCCGTTGTGGAGCACAGGCTCCGGACGCGCAGGCTCAGCGGCCATGGCTCACGGGACCAGCCGCTCTGTGGCATGTGGGATCTTCCCGGACCAGGGCACGAACCTGTGTCCCCTGCATTGGCAGGCGGACTCTCAACCACTGCGCCACCAGGGAAGCCCAGTATAAATCTTATTGTTAGCTTTCTGACATATTTTGCTGTGCGGGAGAAGGGTGGAATTATGGTCTGCCCACTAGAAGCTGTTCACATGAGGATAATCCAACATAGATGTCATGTCAGAAAATCAGTTTGAGAATTAATGATCTTTGGAGTCAGCAGCTTTGGGAAAAAAGTGAAAGGGATATTTATCCTGAACCAGGATACCAAGATATATATAATATATAGGACATCATTTAATATCACCATGCACTCTTCTAATATATTAATTCAAATTAACACATAATAATTTAGTTAACTACATATCCGGGCTATGGATTAGGTTTCAAATACTATTCTCACACTATTTTTCCTCTTATACCCACTGTACTTCTGAGTTTTCTTCTCCAACCCGCAGTTGAAGATTATTTAATTATTATATCCACATCACATATAATTAGAAAAGAGACTCTTCCACTGCTCCCAGGATTCTAAAGCCAATGAAAAAAAAATTTTCAGTTCCTGAAAAAAATACCATGGCTGAAATGGACATCTCCATTTCACCATTCATCCATCCAAATATTTATTAAGCATCTACCATTCGCCTGGTCCTCCACTAAGCATTCACAAGGTTAAATGAAGACCCTGCTTTTTGGAAGGTTATAATGCAATCTTGAAAATAAGACATATTCATCAATACCAATTTATGTACCATGGGAAAAAGTAGTAAAGCCCAGCGGTTAAAACCTCCAGTTTGGGATTCAGACAGCTTAAAGTTGAATTCTGCCTCTGGAACTGCACAGCGTTGCTACTGGGAGGAGAGTGGTGACAGCTGTCATTGTACTGGGGGGAATTAGATTGGGATGGTTGACCGTGGGGTTGCGGAGGTTAGGGTTGTGCGAGCGCTGTGGTGAATGTGGTGACTGAAAAAAGAGGAGCACACACAATGTGCTGCCAAGTTCCAAGCAGGGAGGGGTTCATTCCAGTTGAGGTTATCAAGAAATGCCTCATGGAGAATGCGGCATTCCAGCTTGACCCGGAAAGATGAGTAATTATGGACAAAAGGAGGAAGACCAGAGAAGGGGCACTGCAGGCAAAAGAAACATCACGAATAAAAGCAAAGTAATGGGAATGTAAGAAGTATGTTCTGGAAACACAAGCAATGCAATCTGACTAAAGGACAGAGACAGGAATAAGGTTGGAAGGTAAGGTGCAGGTCAGCTTGTGGAGAATTTTAAACTTCCAACAAGCTAAGGGATTTAGACTTTAATGAGCGTGAATATTCACAAGAAGTCTAGGAGTGCTTCTTAAGGGAAAGTAATCTTTGTGAGTAAGGTAGAGGTCCCAGTAGAGGGTGACAGTTTAATAAGTTTCTATTACTATTAACACAGAAAAATCAATAACTCTACAGTGTATTCCATGCTGGAATCATGCCTGCTACTTGTCAACAGACCAAAGAGAAATGAAGTCCGGCAACTAGAGTTGAAGGGAAATATGTTTATTGATGCTTACTTTAATTTATTGCTGCTTCAAGGGCTTGACAAGACGAGAAGGCAAGCTCAGAGGAAAATTGCAAGGGTGGTAACATGGCTCAGATCATTTTAAGGAAATACAGAAATGTTTTGTTCTCTCAAACTATCAAGACACTAAATCCAGTTACTATTGAGGCAGGCCCTTCAAGGATTTAGAAATTGAAAGGGATTCATGAAATCTACCCAGAGGTTACCAAATCAGGTTCGCCCACGAGCAGTTACTCACTCTTTCACATTGTAGCTAATTAAATAAAAATTATGTGAGGGTAAAAAGTCAAAGAACTCTAAGACTTCATAAAGCACTGCAATTACATACAACTCTCACTTTAGCTTCTGGTTATATTAGCCAGGGCTCTTGCAGCTATAAGTGACAGAAACTCAACTCAAACTAACTTAAACAGAAAGAAATTAATTAACTCACATAGCTGCAACGCCTAGGAATCTAGACATAAATAATTCCAGGTGTTCAAATGGTGTCACAGCCCATTTTTACCATCACTCATCTCTGCTTTTCTCTGGGTAGGCTTCATTATTTTCACAAGGAATAAGAATAGCCACAGCAATTCCAGCTTATATTACCTTTATAACTTATGATTCCCCCCCCAAATTAAAATACTATATCTCTGTTGTGTCACATAGCAAGTTTCCTGGAACGCTCTGATGGGTCATGCTTAAAACGTGTGGCCACTCCTTCAATCAATCACTATGGTCAGTCAGAAGAAGTCCAGACTGCCCACCTTTATTATTAAAGGTAACACCCTTGTAACAGGGTATAATAACAACCCTGAAATCTCAGAAACATAACAGAAGAGAAGTTTCTTTCTTGATCAAGCAGGAGTTCAGAACGGATGTTCCTAATTGGCAGAGGGGATCCCTGCTCCATGCAGGCAGTCAGGGTCTGTGTATGTATCAGTACTTTACACCTATTGGAAAAGAAAAAGATTTTGAGCAGGGAAATGAAATGACATGGTCTGATGTCTTTGTTTTACAAATAAGGAAAAGGACATAAAGGGACAATGTACATCCACTACTATTTTGTCCCAAGAATCAGAGTTCTAGACCCAGAAAAGCAACTTGTTCACTGTGTGACCTCTCTTCATTTTATCTGAGAGTGTCCTCCCTCATTTGTAAAATGAAGACATCAGACCATGTCACTACTCTGCTCCAAATCTTTACTCTCTAAATATCTATACAGTGTAAGTATACAGTACTCAGTATTCCTTACAAAAATTAATTTATCTCTCCATAATATAAATAATTGAGACTCACTATGACATAGTGAGGGGGATGGAGGGAGTGAAAATGCTGTGGGAGTTTGATCCTAGCCTATCCGGATATCAAAAACGGAGATGATGCTATTCTCACGAGATAGAAATAATGTTCCCGACACCCACATCTTGACATATGGATGTGAATGGGTATGGTGTTGTGATGAGAGTGTGAGGAGTTATTGTAATTTTAAAGCTTATGTAATCTTGTGAAAGCCTTATTCTCTGAGTCAAGCTTGGATTAGGAAATGGTACCAATAAGATCTCCTAAAATTCTGTCTGCCAAAAAAGTACCTTATTTATCTCATGACTCCAATGAATTATAATTACTGGTAAGAACAGGAAGGGCTCCTGTTGCTTGAAACATCTAGACTCTAAGCCAGTAGATTCTATTGCCTAGCATAGATTAAGCATCTAGGAAGGAGGGAGGGAGGGAAGGAGGGGAAAGAAAGGAGGAAAAGGTTGGTGAGTTGAAGGTTTTATAATGGTTGGAGAGGCTTATTTCAGTGCTTACCACACATACACACACACACACTCCCACACACACTCGTACAGGTACCCACTAACCCTTTGCTATAATCATAAAACATTCCCTTGTGCCCAAGGGAACTGCTTTTAGCAACCTTCCCCCATCAACTGCTCTCAGAAACCTTACCTATCAGGGATGAAAGGGGGTTGTTGTAGGCAATAAAAGGCCCATTAAATATAATCTTGTCTGCCTGGGCCTATTTTTGCACAGATGACATTTTCATGTGTGTCTATTATGGAGACCAGTCAGGAGGGAAATATTTTGGTTTTGATAACCACCCCTGTAACACTTAAATATCAGTCAGAGGAGGTTTAATGCTGTAACTACTCCAAAATGTAAGTAACTTAACATAGAAACAGGCAAGTTCTCATACCACAGTCCAGTATGAGTTAACCACAGGGAAATGGGTCATTCAGTGACTCAAGCTCCTTCCATCTTGGGCTCCACAGTCCTCTAAGTCCTTGGAATCCTCTCAGTTCAGCTGTAAACTGGGGACAAAGAATGGAGAATCACTCACAGGAGGTGGGCCAAGCCTAGATTTGCCTAGAATCTGCCCACAGTCCACTGGCCAGAACTCAGTCCTACGGCCCCACTTACCTGCATGGAAGGCTGGGGATGTAGTCTAGCTATGCTCTGGGGGAAACGGAAAATGGTTTCATGAACAACTAGTCAGTCTCTGACACAAATTACACACGATTTTACCACTAATTCCAGATTTGTGCTACATTTCTGTGACTTCCAATGCCAACAATTTTTTTTAGAACCTTGACACTGGCTATAGTCACCCAGGGAGGATTTCACTAACTGGAAACGTTCATGGAGCAGTAGCGTTTGTACTTAAAGGTCATGTAACATTTGCTTTGGGATGGTCATTATGGGGACACATACATACCAACTATTGAGAGAATGGTACTCAGGGAAATGTGATTGGGAAAGAAGTGAAAAATGAGAAGACTTCAGGAGAGAAAGAGGCAAGCAGGAAGCTGAGGGAATGATGGATACAGAGAGTAGCTGTCCCCTGGAGCTACTTCAGTTTCTGCTATTGTTGAGCTTTGTTTGCTCAGCCTTCCCTGGATTTCCATGAGCTATCACAGGATCTTTACCTCAAACTACCCTTTCACTTAAGCTAGTCCAAGAGGACTTTTTTTTTCTTCGTAACTCGAAGGTTTCTCTGAAGAGGCCTTACAAATAAGTGGACTTGACTCTGTATCATAGGAGAACAGTTAGATTCACCCCCAGGTAGAAATATCAGGAAGGAGTCATGTAGGCTTTGTGAAATATGAAATAAACAGTCTTCTAGTATCTCCATAGGGGCTCATAGATGCTACCAGGCCCTCCCTTCAGAGGGAACAGACATGCTGGTTAGAAATGTGGGCCGAAAAAGAGAAGGGCTCCCATCTACTGATTGACCAGGGACTGGAGGCAGAAGCTCCCTGGCTTTTGTGCTTCCAGTACCCACAGAGAAATGAACATCTTATTTTCCAAACAAAGTCAGAACAGGGCCAGACAGAGAGCAGGAGGGAGACTGTTCAGTGATATTTAAAACTCTGTATAATAAGAATCCTACTGTATGTTCCTTTTGCTTCTAAATTGAAATCTATGAGGTAAGGCAGCTGCCCATCTGCCCTGTCTTGGGAAGGCTGCAGGGCTCTCAGCAAAAGAGCTCAATTCCCTGAACATCCCCTGCAAAAAAACTCCTTCTCTACTTATGGTCCGAGTGATTTGTCTTGGCATTTGCCCAAAGTGGTGATATTACTAGTTCTAAATAGGCTCTTGATGCACAAAGAGCTCTGCCTGAACAGATCACCCCATGTCCACAGAGGCCAGGGATAAGGAATTGCACCATTCAGGGACAATACTCTCCTCTAGTAGTCTGGGGTACACTCCAGTGCACACACAAAGGGGCAATAAGCACCCCAAAATCATATGTTAAAAAGGCCTCTGTAGGCCTCAGACAATGTGGGAAGGATGATGAAGTAATTCAGTCATTCTTTTATTTGCTCTTCATTCAACTAATAGTTATTAAGTGTCTACTACATGCCTCCAGTTATTATAAAAGTTCTACTAACAATATATGCACCAAGAATCATTTATAGACTGAATAATATGTTCATTTTCATATCTATGAATGACTATTTTTAAAGTAGGTAATTAGGGGAGAAAAGAGGCCATTCCTTTGCTGTCTTCTCATCTCCTTTCCATTCCAAGTTGCAGTGCTCCGAGCCTCACATCTCTTCTCTGAAGATGATCACCATTCCTTGGGTGATGTCACCTAATTTCATGGTTTTCAAAGCCATCAGTTTCAGATGCTTCCAAAATTTATATCTCCAGCTCCGATCTCCCCAATGAACTTGAGCCTAGAATGTTCCACTCCCTGACTGACATCTACATGCTTATGTCTCCAGGCTACATAAGCCCAAAACTAAGCAACTGATCATCATCCACCAAGCATGTTCCTTCCATAGTCTTCCCTATTTGACGAATGGTAACCCCATCCTTCAAAGTGCTCATCCAAAAAGCTTCAGACGTCCTTATCACTTCTGTCTTAGGTTACCACAGGTAACCAATCATCAAAATTCTTCCAGCATTACATTCAAACTATATAGAGACTCCACCTACTTCTTACCCCTCTCACCACCAAACATTCCTGGACCAAGGCACCTTCAATTCTCGCATGGATTATCCTGTGTCCCACCTTACCTCCCCTATTCTGCCCTTGGCTCTTTAGCGTCTATTCTCAAGACAGTAACCAGAGAGATCCTTTAGAAATATAAGTCAGTTCAGCTCACTCCTCTGTTCCAAACCTTCCAATGGCTTCCTATTTCATTCACAGCTTTGGTGTCCCCAGCTGTACATAACAAATAGTACACATACTAGAGATACAAATAAGACCATAATTCCTTCCAATGACCCTTAAGGTTCTTAATAATATGAATTATAGCAGTCACACTCCACCCCGCTCCTATTCATTTGCTTTAATACAGCCATATTGGTCTCTGTTCTTCCTTGAAACAGCTAAGCAGACTTCTACTTCAAGGCCTTTGCACTTGATGTTTCGTCTTCCAGGAACGCTGTTCTCTAAAGTATCAGTATGGCTCATTTCCTCACTTCCTTCTGATATGTCAGTTTATATATAGACATATATATACATACATATATGTGTATATGTATATATATATAAACATTTTATATGAAATAACTACTCTCTCCCAAGACTCCTTACTCCCTTACCATGCTTTATTTTTCCCTTTGCTGTATTTTTTCCTTATATTTTCACCATATTACATACCAAAGTGCTCTCGTTTATTTCTCTCCATAAAAGCATAAACTTTGTTTCATTCACTGGTGTGTTCCTAGCACCTAGAACAGCCCTTGACACATAGTAATTCCTCAATAAGGGAAATGCATGCACCACTTGATGTATGAATAAACTATCTTAAAAGCTGGTAACATACAGCCACTATGGAGAAGAGTACAGAGGTTTCTTAAAAAACTAAAAATAGAACTACCATACGACCCAGCAATCCCATTACTGGGCATATACCCTGAGAAAACCATAATTCAAAAAGAGTCATGTACCACAATGTTCACTGCAGCTCTATTTACAATAGCCAGGACATGGAAGCAACCTAAGTGTCCATCGACAGATGAATGGATAAAGAAGATGTGGCACATATATACAATGGACTATTACTCAGCCATAAAAAGAAACAAAATTGAGTTATTTGTAGTGAGGTGGATGGACCTAGACTCTGTCATACAGAGTGAAGTAAGTCAGAAAGAGAAAAACAAATACCGTATGCTAACACATATATATGGAATCTAAAAAAAAAAAAAAAAAAAAAGATTCTAAAGAACCTAAGGGCAGGACAGGAATAAAGATGCAGATGTAGAGGATGGAATTGAGGACACGGGGAGGGGGAAGGGTAAGCTGGGATGAAGTGAGAGAGTAGCACTGACATATATACACTACCAAATGTAAGGTAGATAGCTAGTGGGAAGCAACCACATAGCACAGGGAGATCAGCTCGGTGCTTTGTGACCGCCTAGAGAGCTGGGATAGGGAGGGTGAGAGCGAGCTGCAAGAGGGAGGAGATATGGGGATATATGTATACGTATAGCTGATTCACTTTGTTATAAAGCAGAAACTAGCACAGCATTGTAAAGCAATTATACTCCAATAAAGATGTTAAAAAAAAAGCTGCTAACAGTATTTATCTTAGAAAGAGAAATGACTTTGCCGGCAAAATGATAAGTCTTTGGGATAGAAGGTGAAGCCTTGGGGACATGGGTATAAGCAAGAGCCAGGAGAGCAAAGAAGAAAACCATGAGATAAGAGGAATTTGTTTTTTCTTCTTGAGAGAAATGGAGAGGTAAAAGAAGGGACAGATAAGTGGACGGCAGGGAGGAGGGTACGGAAATAGTGTGAATATGAGGACCAAGTGAGGTAAAGCAGCCAGTGGAAAAAACCCTATAACGTGAAAAACAAAACCTATTATAAACAGAGGTATCCAATGTTCAGTTTGAAGTTGTTCTGATAAACTTCTCACGTCTCCTCGATGCATCAATCTTGTTAAACTTGTACATTGCCTTATGTGAGTCTTATGTGGGCAGGGCAACAACTCTAAGTACAGAGCTCTTCCACCTGGGCAGATTGAGGGAATCAGGCAGGAGGGGCAGGGAGTACAATTAAAAGGCCAGAATCTGGGCTTCCCTGGTGGCGCAGTGGTTGGGAGTCCGCCTGCCGATGCAGGGGACGCGGGTTTGTGCCCCGGTCCGGGAGGATCCCACATGCCGCGGAGCGGCTGGGCCCGTGAGGCCCCGTGAGCCATGGCTGCTGAGCCTGTGCTCCGCAACGGGAGAGGCCGCAAAGGTGAGAGGCCCATGTACCGCAAAAAAAAAAAAAAAAGACCAGAATCTGAGTTCTGGTGCCATCACTTCTTAACTGTAAATCTCTGGGCATGTCTCCAAGCTTTGGTCTTCCTGACTATATATAACAGATACAAAGAGCTACACATATGTGAGATACAAATACAGTCACATCACTTCTATTAGCTTTATTAGCAATAAAGCCAGTATCTCCCTCTTGAAGCTCCTCATTCTCATGAATTATTCAAGAAATTCAAGGGCTTTAGAGACCCATAAAAAGGTTTTTTCTTACCCAGGGATATAGAAAATCGAGTCTGATTAGTCAACAGGCCTGCTCTAGTTTCTTTGCTGGAGCTGGTTCTTTACCAAAGTTGTGTGCATCGATTGCTGTGATATTTCACTGCTCCAGATTCCAGCACAGCCTGCAGTCATTCTTTGAAAGAAGTGCGTCTCAGTCCCTTTAAAGTTAGGCTCAACCAACAAAGCCCCAAAGTTGGACTTCTGCCAGTTATAGATCTAATGACCAACACTTGTAGTTCCTGTATATGGCCACTTTCCAGGGAACTATCCGGCCCCAGGAGTACTGGATCACTCTTGTCTGTTTATCCTCTGCCTCTCAGATCCAAAACCACCTATCCACCTTCTTTCCTGACCAGGGGAACGGGCTGCTTTTCTTTTGATGCCCTCAAAACTAACAAGGTCTGATTACAGCCTCTGCCTTCAGAATATGGGGCTGCTTGTCTACCCTTGTAAGAGTGGCTACCCAGGGATTTGAGAAACACACACCCCACCATTCTAAGCAGAACTAGCCTCTGTGGCTTTAAACACATTAATCCTTCTAAAAGGATGCTCCCTACGTGATATTAAAGTGATCACACCCATCCTACTGAATGAGGGGATCTGCGTGTGTTGATTCCAAGGTGATTTCCTGGCAGCCGGAAAAAAGAAAAAATCTCTTGGGGGCCACAACACTGTATGTCCACCTTTGCTATTGGAGGGACTGTATGTGATCATGTCAAAGTGCCTCATTAATCATGGCACACTATACTGACATTAGTTGTAGTCATAAACTTGGATGAAAAATTTTAGCACAGTGCAGAGAATATAACCCACAGGGTAAAGCAGACTAGGAAAAGAACCCAACTCTGCCATTTCCTATATACGCAACTTTGTGCAAGTTACTTAACCTCTCTGAGCATTCATTTGTAAAATGGGAATTAATAATAATATTAATATGTTTCAGCGATAACATAATATTGATAATTATCTCTTGGCGTTGCAAAGAATATCAATCAAAAAATTAAAGAGGCAAATTATCTGAATTAGATTCAGGCATAGCATAGTAAGTGCTCAATAAATTGTAGCCATGATTATTATACTTATAGCTCTAAACTATACCTAATGTTCATTAAGTACATGATATAATGAAGCACACTTATATGTATTAGTTCATTTAATGCTACCCGTGTGATAGTTATAACACTGCCCATACTGTAGATAACACAATTAAGGCTTAAAGAGAGTGGTATGTTGCCAGAACTGTACTACTAGAAGGCAGCAGAGGGAGTATTTGTACCCAAGTGTCTAGGCCAGCCACAGAACAAACCACTCCCAAGCTCAGTGACTTACAACAGCATTTATGTTCAGGCTCAGGAATGCGCAGGTCAACTATGATTCACCTGATAAGTTACCCTCAGCTGCAGATTGTTAGGTCGACTCCATTATCTTACTCTGGATCCCAGGCTGAAAGGAGAGTGGCTACCAGAACCACGTCCTTCCTGTGACGGATCACCAAAGCACAAGGGGGCAGGCCAACCACACAAGCCTCACACATTTCAAGCCTCTGCTCCCATCACCCCTGCTAACATCCCAAAGCAGATCACATGACTACACCCAACATCAGTGTAGAAGGGAAGTCTAGAACTCTACAGTGCTGTATGAAGGAGGAATATTTTCAGAACAATAATTCAAACTATCAAATCAGGTCTCACCAACTCCAGAATCTGAGCTCTTATTCACTGTCCTACAATGCTGCTCTGCTGTTCTGAGACGGTACCTCTCTTACCAAATAGCCATTATTAAACCTCTCTCTCACTATTAACTGCATGGGTTCCTAGGTTGTTCCTTTTACTTATTGCCTATATTTGGTTCTTCCAAACAGCTGAGAGAGCCCAGCTGGAGGGTAAATGTAAAGTTGATAGCCCATCATTCCATGTTCATAGCAGAAGCCAGACTGTGCAGCCCCAATAAGCAACCTGCTGGGTCTACAAATTTGCCATGCTTCGCTCTGTTAAAACTTTATTGGGCACAGTATGGTAACTCAATTAATAGTGAGAATGACACCGGCAAGTGTCACTGGAATTGCAACCAATTATTTTTTCCTTAATATCTTTTTAAATCACAAGTTGACCAAGCTCAACAGGAGCCCTGTCCTTCCACAGGGCATATTTAGTCTGTCTCTGCCTTCCCCAGTAGCCTCCATTGCCAGCGTCCATCAACTATGTCACCAATAATAAGCCTCTCTCTTCTCCCAACTGCAGTGCAGTTTCCCCCAAAAGGAGCTAATAGACAACACAAATCAGGCTGTTTGGCAGGATTCTGTGTTGTTGGTAGAGTTTTGTTTTGTTTTGTTCTGTTATCATAGAAAGAAACTTTTCATCTTGTCTCTTGGGATTTGATTCTGAACATTATTTTGAAGAACAGACACCTGAGGACTTCCCTGGTGGCGGAGTGGTTAAGAATCCACCTGCTAGTGCAGGGGATCCGGGTTCGAGTCCTGGTCTGGGAAGATCCCACATGCCGCAGAGCAATTAAGCCTGTGAGCCACAACTACTGAGCCTGCGCTCTACAGCCCGCGAGCCACAACTACTGAGCCTGCGAGGCACAACTACTGAAGCCCGCACGCCTAGAGCCCGTGCTCTGCAAAAAGAGAAGCCACCACAATGAGAAGCCCGCACACCGCAACAAAGAGTAGCCCCCGCTCGCGGCAACTGGAGAAAGCCCGCACGCAGCGACGAAGACCCAACGTAGCCAAAAAAAAAAAAGAATAGATACCCGATTGGATGTTGATAAATCTGTTGAAATACTGCAGAATCTCCCACCCCTGATCCTGGTATTCCTTGTCCCCAGTGAACACTACAGACAGAACAGACTCTCCACTGTCTCTAGTCAAAGCAGACTGAAATTGTCTTCAGGCCAGATCCCCATATCCTTATGGCTAACTTTGGGGTTAACGCTGAAGTACAAAATTTCTGGACTCACCCCACTCCTAAACTGATGGTACATCTAGTAATAGGTCACCATAAAGGCTTCAGCTAGCTCCATGTGGTCAGCTGTCAGACCACAGCTTACACCCAGAGCCAGGGTTCCCAAGTAAAAAACACATTAAATGCATCTTGACTCAGAATTTGCCATCCACAACTTTCCCACAAAACTCAGCTTGCTGGGCTCAGACTGCTGAAGCAGGCGCTCTTTTATTCCTCTACGGCTTCAACATAGTCTTGTAGCAACTGAATTTCTTTCTTTCTTCCTTGGATCCACTGCTTCAGCAGAGCTGTGGTTCCAAGAGTGAAGATCCACTGAAGGGAAGACGCCACTGTTGGTATCAATGAATATGGGCACTAACCCATCATTCTTCCCAGGCAGGGAATGTATATACTTTGTCACTTTCATCATTACCTCCTGAAATTTCTCATCTCCAGTGAGACGAGAGAGTTCTCGGAACTCAAACTGAACGTTTGTCACTTCTGACACTATACTGACATCTATGGAGGCCTCACTAGCGGCAGTGTTTATGTTCATGGAAAGTAGTTTACACCCAGTCAGAAAGGCTACGAGGAAAATAATTAGATACCATAGGGGTAATTCCCCTTTCCCCACACAAGAGCGTCCTTTACCTGCTGCTGCTCTCCCCCGGCTGTGGCGCTGCCTCTGAGCAGATGACGTTTAGCTTCCGCTTCCCATTTCCCGCCAAGGCCATAGAAGCACCGCCCCCAGCCCGCCCTGCGGAGCACTGCGCCTGCGCATGCGGCTCAGTTTGACAGATTTTTACCCTGCGGGGTAGTTTAGCTACTTCCCCTGTGGGCATTGGGCAGGCTCTAGTCCTGTGGTTTACAGCGCTGGATGACACTTTCTGTTCGGAGAATGTCTTTACAGTGGGCTAATGAAAAAGAGGACCTTGCAGACAGCCAGTGACCGTCCTCTGTGTAGTGATGTGTTAACTAAGCCTCGAAAGAACACAAACAATGCTTCTCAAGTTTTTGCATACCTGAGAATTATCTGAGGGCTCATTAAATTTCAGGCCGCTTTTGTCCCTATCCCCAGATATTCTGATTCAGTAGATGTAGGGTAGAGAGGAGACTGCATTTCTAACAGGTTCCCAGGTTCTGCTGAGGCTGCTGGTTTACAGACCACACTTTGGGACCCACTGCTCTGATTCCTGGCAGCTGGGGAAGAAACCGGGTGAGGGAAGGGGAGAATGTCAAGACTTGGGACCAGGCAGTGTGCTAAATGCTTTATATGCATCATCTCCTTTAATTTATTCCTTCTAATACCTATGAGGTATGAACTATTGTTGCTCTCCTTTTACATCTGAGGAAACAAGTTTATAGCATTTAAAGCACTTGACAAGCTTGTATGTGACAGAGTTGGAATTTGAACCCAGATTGTTAGTTCCCAGGGCCCAGGCTTCTGTCCTATCTACTCTACTCTGTATACTTTTTACAAAAGCACCTCTGGCCCCACAAGAACACTTGACCACTTTTCACTGAATAGACACTTTTAGTTTTTTTTTTTTCTAATCATCCTTCAAGGCACATCAGCCTTCCCTCTGGGAAGCCTTAACAAACATTCCTGAGGTCAGTTAGTGGTACCCTGCTCTGAGTTCCCCTAGGGTCCCCAAATACTTCATACTTATGTTTCCCAAAGCTCTCACCCCATTTGATGATAGTCAGCCACATGTGAGTTTGCCTCTGCTATTGGGTTGAAGCAAGGCATAGAGGAAGGGACATGGGCTTTGAAGTTAGTTAGAACTGTTTCAAACTCCAGTTCTTCCTCTTAGCTATATGAACTTGGGCAAATATTTTAACCTCTATGAGTTTAAAAAAAGGATAATGCGCGCTTCCCTGGTGGCGCAGTGGTTGAGAGTCCACCTGCCAATGCAGGGGACACGGGTTCGTGCCCCAGTCCGGGAAGACCCCACATGCCGTGGAGCGGCTGGGCCCGTGAGCCATGGCCGCTGAGCCTGTGCATCCGGAGGCTGTGCTCCGCAATGGGAGAGGCCACAACAGTGAGAGGCCCGCGTACCGCAAAAAAAAATAATTAATTAATTAATTAATTCAAAAATTTTTTGAAAAGGATAATGCCACAAGAGAATGGTTGTGAGAGTAGATAGATAGTGGGAAGCAGCCGCAGAGCACAGAGAGATCAGCTCGGTGCTTTGTGACCGCCTGGAGGGGTGGGATGGGGAGGGTGGGAGGGAGGGAGATGCATGAGGGAAGGGATGTGGGAACAGATGTATATGTATGACTGATTCACTTTGTTATAAAGCAGAAACTAATAAAAAATAAAAAATAAATAAATAAATAAATAAAAAGAATCCACCTGCCAATACAGGGGACACGGGTTCGATCCCTGGTCTGGGAAGATCCCACATGCCACAGAGCAACTAAGCCCATGCGCCACAACTACTGAGCCTGCGATCTAGAGCCCGCACACCGCAACGAAGAGTAGCCCCCACTCACTGTAACTAGAGAAAGCTCACACGCAGCAACGAAGACCCAATGTAGTCAAAATATATATAAAATAAATTAATTTAAAAAAAAGAGAGAATGGTTGTGAGAATTTAAATGAAATAAGACTATGTTAAGCCCTGACATATGGTAGATACTCAATAGATAATAGAAATTATTATAACTGTTTGGATAACTGTTCAGTGAATGAAAGGCAATTTTATCTTGACCTACCATTGTCTCTGTTCTTCTGAATATTTCATATAGCAACATTTCCTTAAAACATAAATTCCAAGGAACATACTTAACCTCCTCATTTAAGAAAAAGAAGATTTTTATAAGCACATACTTACAAACTATTAAGATAGTCCTTTAAATATCTCTCTAATAGTCATCAAAATAGATCCCAAAAGACTTCAGCTTCCCAATATTTAGTTTAATTTGTTACTCTAAGACTTTAAAAATCATAAAACTACAACTGTCTGTAAATGGCTGACAAGATCTAACTGAATTAGATTCTAACCTCTTTCCTCATTTATCTCAATGAGTAATGTTTTTATTGTATTTCCATCTCAAGTGCAAGAGTAAAATAAATGAGACACAGAAATCTCAAATCCAGGGGCTTCCCTGGGGGTCCAGTGTTAAGACTTCTCTTTCCAATGCAGGGGGTATGGGTTCTATCCCCTGGTTGGGCACCTAAGATCCCACATGCCTCATGGCCAAAAAACCAAAACATAAACAGAAGCAATATTGTAACAAATTCAATAAAGACTTTAAAAATGGTACACAACAAAAAAATCTTAAAAAAAAAAAAAGAAAAGAAAGGAAATCTCAAATCCAAATGTTGGTGGAGAACAATAGCAAAAGGTTCTTTCAGGTTAACTCTAGGATAAAAGGTTTCTAAAGGAGACTGAGAACAATTCTGTCTCCAGTAAACACATCATCTGAGGGTATGTGTAGAGTGAGACTAGCTATGTGAGTGATGGGTATGTGGGGCTTCATTGTATTCTCTCTGTATAGTATAGAGTTATTTGTAATTTTCCATGATAAAAAATGTTTAGTAAGAAGCCAAAAATATCATCATCATCATCGTCATCATGATCATCATAATATCACCATCATTTGCTAGATGTATTAAGAGTTTTCTAGGTTCAATATCGCTCTTAATTCATGAAATTACTACTTCCTTTTGAAGAGAAGAAAACTTAAGCTTAAAGAGATTTACAATATATTTCTCAAATTCACACTGCTAATAAGAGGCAGATTTCAGGACCAAAAATTTTAACGAGTTCAAGATATTCAGAAAGAGAAAGGGGGAAATTGGTATTCTCCAGGGAAAAGAACTGTTTCCTTCTTCTCTGTGAGAACTGTAAGCAGCATTCAAATAAAGACACCCCAAGCTGGAAGTAATGTGACAGCTGGAGACACATATGTGGCCCATGGACTCCTAGGGAGTGGAACCAGTAGAGCAGACCCCAGCACTAACTGGAGATGGAGCTGGCTGAAGTGAGAAAACAGCACCTCCATTGGGATCTATCAGAAAGGTAGACAAATCAGAAAATTTGTTGAATCAGAAAATTCAGAATGTACTGTGTGCAAAAACTGGAGAAGGAATGAATCTCATGGAGATTCGTCCAGATGTTTCTTCTCCAAGAAAAAGTGTGAAGTGAGTACTTTTCTTTAAGTTTCAGGAAATTCAGGCAGCATAACCAAGGGAAGCAAATATCCCAAGATTTCACAGGCAGAACAGTGTCTCCATGAGAGTAGAGGGAGAGAGTGGTCATTCAGAGCCCCAGGTCAGCCAGGAATTCTCAATGGCAATGTGAGATACTCACGCTCAGTGTCTTTTGTCAACATGTTACAAATATTTATTGAGGAAATATTATGTTCTGCTCTGTGCTAGATGCTGAAATACTATACTCACACAGCTCAATATCAAAAAAACAAACAACCCAATCCAAAAATGGGAAGAAGACCTAAACAGACATTTCTCCAAAGAAGATATACGGATTGCCAACAAACACATGAAAGGATGCTTAACATCACTAATCATTAGAGAAATGCAAATCAAAACTACTTTGAGGTATCACCTCACACCAGTCAGAATGGCCATCATCAAAAAATCTACAAACAATAAATGCTGGAGAGGGTATGGAGAAAAAGGAACCCTCTTGCACTGTTGGTGGGAATGTAAATTGATACAGCCACTATGGAGAACAGTATGGAGGTTCCTTCAAAAAGCAAAAATAGAACTACCATACGACCCAGCAATCCCATTACTGGGCATATACCCTGAGGAAACCATAATTCAAAAAGAGTCATGTACCACAATGTTCATTGCAGCTCTATTTACAATAACCAGGACATGGAAGCAACCTAAGTGTCCATCAACAGATGAATGGATAAAGAAGATGTGTCACATATATACAATGGAATATTACTCAGCCATAAAAAGAAACGAAATTGAGTTATTTGTAGTGAGGTGGATGGACCTAGAGTCTTTCATACAGAATGAAGTAAGTCAGAAAGAGAAAAACAAATACTGTATGCTAACACATATATATGGAATCTAAAAGAAAAAACATGGTTATGAAGAACCTAGGGGCAGGATGGGAATAAAGACGCAGATCTACTAGAGAATGGACTTGAGGACACGGGGAGGGGGAAGGGTAAGCTGGGATGAAGTGAGAGAGTGGCATGGACATATATACTCTACCAAATGTAAAATAGATAGCTAAGTGGAACCAGCCGCATAGCACAGGGAGATCAGCGCGGTGCTTTGTGACCACCTAGAGGGGTGGGTTGTGGAGGGTGGGAGGGAGGGAGACGCAAGAGGGAAGGGATATGGGGATATATGTATATGTATAGCTGATTCACTTTGTTATAAAGCAGAAACTAACACAGCATTGTAAAGCAATTATACTCAAATAAAGATGTTAAAAAAAAAAAAGAAAAATACCTCTGGTTGGTGTGTATACCTCCTGGAAGGAGGCAACAAAAGAATTAGTGGTTGTGTGGTGCCTGGTTTCCCTACCCTGGTTTTCCTCCTCTCCCCACTCCTTAATCTCTTTACTCGGGTTCTGTTGTAAAAGCTAGTGATAGCTTACGGTTTTTGCAACTTTTATATTTTTTCAAATCTAATATTTTCACTTGGTTCCATTTTGGAAGATTACTAATATCTTCCCTTATATCCTTAAGTATATTTATCATACTTATGTTAAATTTTCTTTCCATCTGTTCAAATAATTTTGCTTCAGATGGTAAATGTTAACCTGTTTTGTGTCATCTCTCATTTGGGGAAGTTGTTGTACTCTGGTGTCTGGTTATTTTGGCTGGTGATCTTGTGTTCTCCTAGGTGTATCAGCCAGCTCATCTGGCCATGCATATTGAGAAAGGTCCAAAAGCCAGGCCCTATCTTTGTCACTACACAGATTAAGGATGGGGAGATTATGAGTCACAGGGTAGAGAACCCCAGTACTAGAAGCACCACTCTTGATTGCTGCCACCTCACCAGAGAACTCTAGCCAAACTTTCACCTTTAAATCCTTAGTTAGGGATGAAGGAGTTTAAAACAAGTTCTCCCCTCCCCTCACCCCAAAATGTGCCACTTTAACATATGGATTACTTTAAGCTGAAGTCGATGAAAGCCCAAAAGACTCCGCAAGAGGTATTTACCTTTCCTTTAATTGCCTAAAGGAATTCAGATAGAGGGCCTTGTCCGGGAAGAGAACCATCACCAGAAATAACTACAAAGAACATGGGCGAGGTGTTGTAAGGTGGGCAGCTCTGCAGCGCCTAAGGATCAGAGTCTCTGTGTCCCATTGTCTCTGCATGGAACAGCAAACATTTGTTTACCAAACCTTTGCCCTTTCCAACTTCCTGTGAATTGTCTTCCTCTCCTTTGCAGTCTCAGACCCCTAACCCCTTTTCCTTAGCTCAGAATGGCATATAACCCTCAGTTGTCTGACTGCCTATGGATCTCATATTCTTATGGGAGCCCATATGTATGTAATTAATTTTTCCCCTGTTAATCTATCCTACCTTAATTTGACTATTAGACCAGCCAAAGAACCAAGAAAGGTAAAAGTTTTTCCTCCCCTACAGGGAGAAGCAACACAGGGAGAAAGCATATCCTCTCTTGCTATAGAGTAGCCCCCAGGGCGGGGGGAGTGGACGAGCAAATTCCCAAAGTCAGTCAGTCCACACCTATTCCCACCAATTCTTCACCCCAACAGGACAGACACTAGCACTAGTAGCCTAGCACTGGAAGAATGAGACATTGATTTGTCTTAAGGCAGAGGTCGGGGGTGGGGTGTGGGGAGCTGAACCCCAAAGATTTTCTCCAGTCTCTGGCTTCCCTACGTCTCAAGCCAGCCACCCACCTCTTAGGCTCACCACCCAAGATAGTCCTCAGTCCTCCAAGGCTTCTCACGCTTTGTTTTGCTTGTTCCTAGATTCCACTATCCTGGATAATTACCAGCTATAGATTCTCTAAGGTTGATTTTGGAGTTCGTTGCCGGAAGCCCATGCTGGTTTGCTTATTTTTAGGACCTGGAAGCCCATCTCCTAAATGGGTTTCTTGTAACAGACGTTTTGGCCAGCTTTCAGGTATGATTAGTCAACATGCAAATTGTGTTTGAGAAGCAATTTAGCCATATGAACCAAAGCCTTCAGATGTGCTTAGCAATTCCACTTTTTAGAAATGTATCCTGAGGACATAAGCTGATATGTATGCAAAAGTGTATAAGGTCATCTACTGCGGTGTTATTGCTAATAGGAACAATTTGGAAACAACTGAGTATTCATCAACAGGGGATTGGATAAATAAAATCTGGTATACAAATGCAACATGATGCTGTATAGTCATAAAAATAATGATATAGATCTATATTTATGGGTGTAAAAGATATACTCAGCAACTGTTAAATTGCATTTAGAATATGATTCCATTTATGTAAAATGAAAGAGAAAAAGGGAGTAAGAGGTCTGGACCACTCACAGCAAACTGCTACCAATAATTATCTCTGGGCTTGGAATTTAGGATTATATTTGCTTTCTTCACTATGATTTTCTATATTGTTTGATATGCAAACATTTATCTTTATAATCTCTATGATCGGAAAGAAATATGTCTATTTTTATCTTTGAAAATTAAAAACATTAAATATCCCCCAAACATGAAGACACAGACTAAACTTCCCTGATGACTTTAGCCCCATTCATATAGTGGCAGGGGCTTCAGAATAACACACTGCAGGCCTTCAGCAATAATTTGCTGTTTTATAACTTTTAAGCTCCTGTAACCCAGGGGCACAATAAAATAGGAAGGCTAATTCAGTGGAGCTGAAGAAACACTAATTATCTGGGGAAACTTAATCACTTGTAACCCAGTGTGGGACCACCGGAGCAAAGACAGCAAATGCAACCTGATGAAATATTCATGGTCTTGACTGCTTGGAGGGGTTCACTGAAGCATTGTTTATGCTGCTATTTCCTGCAAGTCTGGGGTGACCAATCAGCTGATAATAGGTTGGCAGAAAGGGGTAGCAGTGAACATAGTCAGAATACGGTGATAAAAGCAGGATAAAGAAGATGTGGCACATATATACAATGGAATATTACTCAGCCATAAAAAGAAATGAAATTGAGCTATTTGTAATGAGGCAGATGGACCTACAATCTGTCATACAGAGTGAAGTAAGTCAGAAAGAGAAAGACAAACACTGTATGCTAACACATATATATGGAATTTAAGAAAAAAAATGTCATGAAGAACCTAGGGGTAAGACAGGAATAAAGACACAGACCTACCAGAGAATGGACTTGAGGATATGGGGAGGGAGAAGGGTAAGCTGTGACAAAGTAAGAGAGTGGCATGGACATATATACACTACCAAATGTAAAATAGATAGCTAGTGGGAAGCAGCCACATAGCACAGGGAGATCAGCTCGGTGCTTTGTAACCACCTAGAGGGGTGGGATAGGGAGGGTGGGAGGGAGGGAGACGCAAGAGGGAAGAGATATGAGAACATATGTATATGTATAACTGATTCACTTTGTTATAAAGCAGAAACTAACACACCATTGTAAAGCAATTATACTCCAATAAAGATGTAAAAAAAAAAAAAAAAAAAGAGTCAGATACCTTGTTGATGCTCCCTGGCCTTCCGCTTGAGATTTCTTGTCTTAGAATCTGGAAACTTAATTCAAAGAGCTAATGGGCTCCCCTGGAGCAAAATAGCTTTTGGTCTTGCTGAGAAATGAAGGAACAGCTAGTTTCTTGAGGCATCAGAAAAGGATCAACACTTGGGCCAAATACAATGGTTGAAGCTTGCTGGAGTGAGAGGAAAATGACTCTAGGCCAGCAAGATCCGGGGTATGCTTAGTGTTTATTATTAATATTAAAATATATTTATTAGTTATTTCAAGAAATCAGGTTTTTCCCACTATTTAAAGAAGAGATACTGAGACTGAGACCAAGTTATCTCACAGTTTACCTCCACCTACTATATAAGGAGGTACAAAAAAGCAGGCACAGCTTGGCAGGTGGACTAAATGACCCAAGAAAAAATCATTAATGCTGATGATTTCAGAGTCAATTTAGTGACTCTAAACTAAAAGGGAACTTATCTACTCCGTACCATGCACTATGCTGGGCACATTATATGCATAATCTCATTATTTCTCACAAAACTGAATATCTTTAAGATAGGAAAATTATCCTCAAATTGCAGACAAGGAAAAATGAGGATCAAAAAGTAATTAACATGGCTCAGATTCAAAGCCAGTTAAGAGGTTCATACCCAGATTCAAGACTCAGCTCTGGGGGCTTCCCTGGTGGCGCAGTGATTGAGAGTCCGCCTGCCGATGCAGGGGACATGGGTTCGTGCCCCGGTACGGGAAGATCCCACATGCTGCGGAGCAGCTGGGCCCGTGAGCCATGGCCGCTGAGCCTGCGCGTCCGGAGCCTGTGCTCCACAACTGGAGAGGCCACAACAGTGAGAGGCCCGCATACCGCAAAAAAAAAAAAAAAAGAAAAGACTCAGCTCTGTTTGGCTTCAGGAACAGAATAAATGCTCTTTACACCCACTCACCACTTTGGTTACACCCACTCACCACTTTGGCTCCCAAACTCCTCTCATGGCCTAAATAGCTGCAAATCAAATGTATTGTAGTGTAACCTCCACAGTGAGTGTTAAGCTTGAGTCTCTGATAACATGGCTAGGTTAGTTTGGTAGGAACACCAAGGCTTCTACCATGGTCTGAAAACTTGGTTGTTGATCCAGTATCCAGTCCTCTTTCCCTCTTCCTGATTACACCTCCAAGCAGCCCATGTACTTGAGGAAAGGCTGACTCCATCCCAGCTCCAGGGCTTAACTCTAACCTACTCAAGCCAATCAGCACATTCCATCATCCTGGCCAGAATGCTTGGATGAGAGAGGAGGGCATGTGATCCAAACAAGTCTATGAAGGTGAATTTCAGGATTCTTCCTTGGAATGCTAGTGGAACCTGGTGTGCAGATGTAAAGCCTGGAACTGCTGCAGCCTTTTTACTATCAAGTGGCAGGCCCAGTGTGGGATGAAGCTGACATAGTAAAGGGCAGAATGAAGAAAAAGAAAAAAAAGGAAAGAATGAAACTGGGTCCTCAATAACAGCACTAAATTGCTAGATCTGCCAAACTTGTGTCTGGATTTTCCTACTATGTGAGTCAGTAAATCATTATTTAAGACAGTGTGAGTTTTGATATTGTTTCCCACCTGATACAGAATATGGTACCAGAAGTGGAGTTATGGGAGTAATAAACCTATAAATGTGGAATTGGCTGGATAGAGACAGTAAAGAGAAGGGGAGTGAGAACCCATTGATCTCAAACTGGGAATTTGGTGTCTTTGTTCCTTGATTGTGAAACAACTGGTTATACTATAGCCTATTAATAAAATGATCATATAGTTTATTGTCCAAACTAGAACATATTTGAGAATGAAACAGAGGTGCCATTAATAACTATGTCAGATAATCCTTCACTGTTCAGATTTCAACCCACTTTTCTTAACCCTTGGAGCCCAGCAGTGCATTTACAGTATGTATTTGTTGTAATTTATCCAG
This sequence comes from Mesoplodon bidens, assembly GCF_964165515.1. Classification (NCBI taxonomy): domain Eukaryota; kingdom Metazoa; phylum Chordata; class Mammalia; order Artiodactyla; family Ziphiidae; genus Mesoplodon; species Mesoplodon bidens. Next base: position 99,517,273 of record NC_138164.1, read on the forward strand.
GATCTGGCATATTTTCACTTCCCCCTCAGAGTGTGCAGCATGTCTTTATAGTGGAAATAGAAGTTCATACCAGTTCATTATGGCTGGACTGAAGTCACATGTGAGGAAGAAGCAAGCCAGAAGAATAGAAAATAGGCAACAGCCAAGGAGGTTGATTTTATCACAAAGGTGATGGGAAACCGTTACAGAAGTTTAAGAAAAGTAGTGTCCTACTGAAACTGTGTAGCTCAGATTGGGACTTGAACCCACCGTCTTCTAATTATTAGATCACACACCTGGCCTCAGGACTTAATGAAGCTCAGGTTCTTGATGTCTCATTGCAGAAAGAATTCAGTGAGAGATAAAGTGATAGGTAAGAAGTGGATTTCTTTAGAGAGAAACACACTCCACAGACAGAGTATGGATCATCTCAGAAGGTGAGAGGCCCCAAAATATAAGGGTTGTTAGTTTTTATGGGTTGGGTAATTTCATAGGCTAATGAGAAGGAGGATTATTCCAACTGTTTTGGAGAAGGGGCAGAGACTTCCAGAAATTGGGCCACAGCCTACTTTTTGATCTTTGATGGTCAGCCTCGGAACTGTCATGGCACTGGTGGGTGTGTCACTTAGCTTATGCTTATGTATTACAATGAGCGTATAATGAGGCTCAAGGTCCACTGGAAGGCAAATCTTCGGCCATCTTGGATCTAGTTGGTTCTATCCAATTTTTGTCATGTCCTATGGCTATGTCATTCTTTCAAAGGTTGTGTTGTGCCCCCTTCCCTCCTGTTTCACTATCAATCTTCCATTTAAAAAAAATCAGTATTGTGCAATGAGGAAGACAGATAAGAAGAGAGGAAGCTACATGCAGACTACTGCTCTAAGAATAATGAGCATTTTTAACACTGATAGTGGCAAGGTGGAAAGGAGGGGACAAATTTGAGAGATTGAGAAGCAAAAGGGGAGCAAAACAATTTACCTGAAGCCAATTCTCATAATGATACATTCGCCTAAAATTCTAAATAACAAAACAGCATTTCAAAACTGATATGACAGTTTCAGCCCGTTTTGAGAGCGATCATTCTTTTAGGTTTCTTTTTTTCTTCTGCAATGTTCAAGGAAATTTCCTCAATTTATCTGAGGGCATTTTCACATTTAGATCATATGGCTCCTAATTGTTTAAAGGATACAATGAATTTTATATACAAAACATTGAGTATAGTCCCTATTGTCTATTCATTCGTTCAGCTGTCTTTTCCAGTTATGCCTACCACTGAGCTTTTCAAGGATTTTTGTCCAATTAGTCTAAGGGCACATCTGTCTAAGTTTCATTTTTCTAATGTGTTCATCATGTTTGTAGATTCCACATGACTCTCCTAATTTATCCATTTTGAGGATTCTTGCCTCTTTCTTGTTGGGTTCTGTGTATGTGTTTTGCATTTTCTGAGTACCCAATTGATTTATTAAGCAAATTAGATCTTATCTAATATTTTCCCATGTTTTGCTAAGTATGACATTTTATACAGTAGAAATTAAAAGATGTAATGGATATAGAGAAAGTCTCTTTAGCTCCACAGAATTTCACTTTATACAAAATAATACTGGATCACAAAACCCTAAAAACAAAATCCACCATAATATCACATGTTATTAGGAATGGCATGCTGGTAATCAGAAGCATTTTTATGGTATAAGTTCAAGGTAGCTTGGCTAGTTTAATGAGTCTAGGACTTGAAGTCAGACTTGAACTTGAATACTGGCCATGACACTTCTAAGCCATGTGACCACGGCCAAGTTATTTGACTTTTCCAGGCCCTAATTTCCTTCATTTCTATAGTACTAAGATTTATTTCATAGGACTGTTGTAAAAATTAAATAAAATAATAAAATTAAAATTAAATAAATTAAATTTAAAATGATAATAAAATAAAATAAAGGACTCAGTGCATACATGCATGGGAAGTACTTTTAAAATAGTAGCTACTGTCATAGATTTTATTCCAGGTTCCTCTGCCTTCAGTGAATTGGATAGAAACCCAGTGGTAGGACAGCAATTTTCTTATCTGGAAAATGGGATAAGAGTATTACCTCTTTTGTAGGGCTATAGTGAGAATTAAATGACATAATCTATGTAAATATATGGAATTGTGACTGATACATACTAGGCACTCATTATATTTAGTCATTATCATGATTATTACTACTTTTTACTCTGATTAAATGTAAATCAAGTAATACTTTTATTCAAATACTCACCACGAGTTGAGTTCTCAGTATCTTACATCTCAAGAACTAAAACCAGCACTGAATAAGCCCCAAACTTGGCTTTACCTAAAACTGTGAGGAGATGGCTATATACAGTGTTGAAAGGACCTCTTATCAATTTCAAATGTATCTCTTGTAACATCTCAGAATCTGTTATCTACAGAAACAGGACACTGTAAGTGGGAAGTTGATAACCAGTACCTGAGTGCCAAGATTAGAGTTTGCATGACACCACTGAAACTTCCCTTTTCAACTTCAGCCAGACAAAAGAGGAGATTTTAGGGACCAGAGTGTCCAGCAACCCAGTTAGTAGACTCATACTGTGGAATTGCAACTTCTTATAATGTTGATACTTTATTGACACCTTGAAATAGCTCATGGAAAGAATTGCACACACAAATGCACCTAGCATTATGGGCATCCTGGAGGTGAGATCTCCTAGAACCCAGCGGATCAATTCACCAAGGGGGGTGGGGGTGGGGAAAGAAACTTTATAAAACTGTGCTTGAGATCCAAGATAGGTACAGGTCACTCGTAACTGCAGCCTTTTAAAACGATGTGTTGATAGAGGGTTGTATAAGTTAGGATTCAGTTGCTGTTGACACCCAAAATTTATTTATCTCTCATTTAATCATCTGAATTTACATAAGCAGTCCATTGCAGCTGTCAGTGTCAGAGACCCAAGTGCTTTCTGTGTTTTTGCTCCACATTACCTACAATATTACTGTCATCTTTAATTCCAAAATGGCACACCATGATGGTCTCACTCCAGCAGAAGAGTTAAGGGAGAAGAAGGTCACACTTCTTTCCTTTAGATGCATGACCCAGAATTTATATATGTCACTTCCACTCATATCCCATCAGCCAGAACTTAGCCACATGCACACTTACCTGCAAAGGAGGCTGGGAAATGTTATCTTTGTTTTGGGTGGCAAAGTGCCCAGCTAAAGCTTGGAGTTCTGTTAATATGGAAATTAAATGAGAAAACATAATAAGAAACAACTAGCAAACTCTATTTAAAAGGCAATTTAGATTGGTAGTTGAGAATACAGGCCTTGGAGGCTGAGAGCCTGGGTTTGAGTCATGGAATAGCAATTAAGTATGTGGATTAGCTCTCAATTCCCTGGGTGACCTTGGCAAAGACATTCATCTCACTAAGCTGCAGTTTCCTCATAATATAGTGCCTATTTCATCAGATTATTGAAAGAATTAAAACCATTAATCCAAGTAAATTTCTCAGCGTAATTCTTGGCACTTAGTAAGTACTCAATAATGTAAACTATTATTATCAGTAATTAGAAACATCATTTCCTTATTACAGCATTCTTTTAGGAAGGACAGAGGGCAAGGACTGTGTCTTGGATTTTCTCTTGGAGAAGGGGTGAGTATATTTTGCATGCAGGATCTGTAGGGACAGGGAAAGATGTTTTTACATATATGTTTTTTCCAAATAGTCTCTTAAAGTGATCTCAGTATATCTTTGTGTTGAGTGTTGAAGAAAATGTGTCAAGCTTTATACGGTAAGCAGTTATTCCCACATGCTGCTCTGGGCACTGGCAGCTTTAAAATCATCTGACTCTTAGTAAAACGTGTGGATTCCTAACTGTCTCACAAATAGAATCTCCAAGCGTATGGCACTGTATTTTTAATAAGCTCTCTGAGATAAAGCTGATATTCTGCTAAGGTTTTAGAGCCATTGCCAAGTGACAGTACTAATACTAATAAGTTTTTGTTGTCATTAACAATGACAACTACATTTATTTAGCCTTACTCTGTGCCTGGCATGGGTCTAAGCACTTTATGCCATTAACTAATTTAATCCTGACAATAACCCTATGTATTGTTACTTTTATTATCTTCATTTTACCAATTAAAAAAACTAAAACACAAAAGCTTCAGTCATTTTCCCCAATCACAGAGTAAGTAGTTGAGCCAGGATTTGGACCCAGTCTTTCTCAGAGTCCATACACTTAACCACACTATTGACAGTGGAAGGGGAGTGACAAGTGGAACTGGAGCCAACTAGGGGACGATCAGGGCTCCATCACAGCCTGAGTTCCCATAAGTGTCCCAATCACCCTTGTTCACTTACAGAAAAACCTACGACATATCATAACAAGCTGGAATAAGCTGCCTCTTGAGCATTAACCATGAAGAAACATTTTTCCAAACATGATAAAAGACAGCTGAACTAGATCTGGTCCTGTTAAATCTCCAAAGTAAATAGAAACTACATTGAGCCATGCTTGGCACTTTCTGGCCATAAAGTTAATTTTGAGTTTCCTGAAACAGATACCCAGCTGAACTGCCAGCTGTGCCAGGTTCCGCAGGGGAAGGGCATGGGGCAATGATGCAGGAGTGATGCAAATTCCTACTCAGAAAAAAACGAAGAGTATCTAGGGCTAGGTCACCACCTCCATGACAGCTTCTCCCCACTGAATCTGCTCAGGGCTCAGGCAGTCCAGGACCTGTATTGGCTTTTTTCTCAAGGCAACCTCTTGTACTTGAGGAGACTACCAAGCTCCGTGCTGCCCAGGGCATTTTAGAAGCCAATAAAATAAGCGGTCTTTATATTTACAAGCAGTTCTGAAAATACTCTGTCACTTATCTGTTTGCCTATCTCTCGACCTCAGAGACTGAGTGACCTAGCAGAAAATAAGTGTGGTGGACTGCAAAATTGGATACAAATACCTCCCTCACAGCCAAGTGGTGGAGTCTAATTCTCTATCCCTGAATTTGGGTTGGCCACGTGACTTGCTTTGGCCAAGAAGACATTGGCTAACAGGGAGGGAAGCAGGGGTAAACAGAAAAGTAATGGTGCATGGGGGCTTGCTCTCTTGCAAGAGAGCTCAGAACCCTGAGACCACCATGTGAACAAGCCCAGAACAGCTGCTGAAGGATGAGAAGCCAAGGAGAGGAGAACCAGGGAGCCTCAACAAATGGCCAGTCAACCTTCAGACGTAACTGAAACCATCCTAGATCACGTAGTTCCCAGCCACCCACCAGCTGACCACAGACGCATGGGGGGCACGTATGCACTGATATGGCTAAGACCAGAAAAACCTTCCAGCTGACACACAAAATCATGAGCTAAATAAAACAGTTATTGTTTTAAGCCTCTAAGTTTTGGAATGGTTTGTTACCCAGCAAATGCTAACTGAAGCAAGGAGATAAATTATTAAAGGGAGACGTTTCGGAATAAAACATGCCTGCGTTCAAAATTCCAGCTTTTCCTCTTACTAGGTGTGAGGCTCTGGATAACTAATTTAATTTCTCTGACTCTACATTTCTTCATCTGTAAAATTTGGAAAATAAACATAACCATACCCTGAGTTCTTCTGGAGAGTCAATGAGAAATGTGGGAACCACTGTGTTTGCTTTACAGTATTATTATTATTATTATATCATCATCATTAAGTTGCTTTGAACTGAGCTATATGCTAGAACAGAGCTATTGCCAGGTTCCGGAGATAAAGAAATAAACCTAACAGTATATTGGCCTGAGCAAGGAGTCAATAACAATCTATAGACAAGAATTGGATTGTGTAACCACTATCGGAGGTTGCACAGGGTTTGACATTCCCAGAAAACATCACTAAGGTTCCAATTCTCAGGTTTTAGGGAGAGGGGGAGGGGGAGGACAGGAAGCAGCAGCAATCAAATAGGAATGGGGGCATCCTATTGCTACAGAATAGAACCTGGGAGAGTAGCGAGGAGCACTGGCTTTAGATAGAGAGAGGTGTCCAGGAGGAAGCCCCACTGGCCTTCAGGTTCCTTATGAAATAGAAACAAGAACCAAACATCCAGGAGCAGCTTGACATAATGAGAAACAACACAAATTCTGGAATCAGAAACACTAGTTCAAATCCAAATGGGTCTCAGTTTGCTCATCTATAAATTGGGACTATAGCACCAATATGATTCACATGTTGGTTCATATGGTAGTTGTGAGAATTTGACAAAATACTAACATAAAATGCCTCCCATAGTACCTAGCACAGGGTAGGCAATCAACCAACATAATTTCTTTCCCCATCTCTTCCATGTTCATAAAGTCACTTTGTTGTTCATCTCCTGACATAACTAGTGTCCTGTAACCTGGGGACGCAGTTACATCTGAAGGCCAGAACACTGACCACAAATACTATTTCTGGCTTTGTGACCTTGTGACCTCACTTAGCCTCTCTGTTTATCAGCTTCTCACTGGTGAAATGAGAATAATACTTCCTGTCCCTGATGCATTTCTCAAGGATAACAGGATGATTCATTCAATTTTAAAACCTAACTCAGGGCTTGATCATGCTGTGTAGAAAAATAAATAAAACACAAAAGGAAAGTCAAATGACTAATATTTAAAGTCCTGAGGCACTAATGCATAGTCAGTGACATTTCCATCACTGCCAATTCCTTTCTCTCTCTCTCTGTTTTTAATCTTAAACCCTGTCATGGAGAGATGCCCTCCTTAGCCTGGCTTTGCTGTCTCTTTTCCCGCTTCTCCCCAACTCAAGTCTACAGCTCTTCAACATGGACAGAAAGCCAAAAGTGAGGGATGAATATGCAGGCAGGAAGCAGAGGTAGAAACAGACCTGGGAAAATAATAACACAATAATAATTTATTGAGCACTTACTCTGTGCTAAGCACCCTGCTATGTACTTTACACGTGTTATCTCATCTAATCCTAACAATTCAATGAAGAGACACTGTTTTAATCTTAGGAAGTTTCAACAATTTGCCAAGGTCACACAGTTAACAGTAATAGCAGAGCTGGGATTTAGATCCAAGCTGGCTAACCTCAAAGCTTCCTACCAGTTTAACCTTTAGAGTATAAAGTATATTCAAGATCAGTATGGCATAGTGATTGAGACTATAGGTTCTGGAGTCAGATGCCTGGTTTGAATCCTAGATCTGCATTTATAGAATGACTTCGACCCATCACTTAGTAATATCTAAGATATATGATAATGTATAGTAGATTATATTATATGTATATAATATGGCTCATATGTAATATATTATAGGTAGTATATGTTACATATATAATACACATATTAATATATTAGTATATTAATAATAATATATAACATATGTGTGAGATATATTTTATATATAGTAGATATATACAAAGTAGACTTTACTTATGTATATAGTAGGTAGATATATAGGTAGACATATGTGTGTGTCTGTGTATATATATGTGTATATATGTATATACATACATATATGTGTGTGTGAATATATATATGCCCAATCTGATTTTAATAATCACAACAACCCCACGAGGAAGATAATAGCATTATCCCCACTTTACTAATGGGGAAAGTGAGACACAAGAGGTCAAGAAACTTGTTCAAGATTACATAGCTAGTAAATGGCAGAGACAAGTTTCAAACTTGGGCAGTTTAGTTCCAGAGTCCATACCCTTGACCACCGCACCATTCAGCTGCCACTATGTGTGGATGCTCCACTTCTGCCCTGGCTCCTCACCATGTCCTTGGGAGCCGCAGCTGCTTTGTTGCTTCTCCAGCCTTGATGCCAAAGTCTAGGAGGCACAAATCAAGTTGTCCCCAGAACTCTCACCACACTCCACTCTGGCCCAGTGGCAGCGTCAGGTGAGCCGAGGAGCTCCTTCAGCTCAGCAAACATCCCACCAGACTAGATCAGAGATGCGAGAGAAGCCAGGCTCTCCAAACGCAGGCAGCTCCGATCTCCATGACTGGCTCTCCTAGGGCCCCTCTTTTGGCCTGAAGTGCTGTGGTGGAGAGAAGAACCTCCTTCTACCTCCCAATTTTCCTCCTGTAGAAGAAACTGCTGCCGTCACTGCAGTAAGCCCCTTGGGATCTCTTTTATCAGCTCATCCTCCAATTTCTGCAATGCTTTGCTGCTAATAGGGCAGCTGGGACCTCCAGAGGATGGCCTTGGACACCGAGAGCTAAGAGCAGACCCTGTGTGAGAGTACAGAAACCCAGCTCCTTTGCTTCCAGACAGAGCAAACACTGACGTGTAACTTACTTTCTAGAGTTCCCTCAGGGATCAGCCTGACCCAGGGAACTCAGCCGAAATAGCACCCTCCTTGGTGTTCCTCCTCTCTGTCCATCCTCCCTCTCCCTCGCTGGTTTCTCCAGGGAACACTTTCTTAATAAATTACTTGTACATGAATCTTTGGTTCAGGGTCTGCTTCTGAAAGAGCCCAACCTAAGAGAGAATTTTGGTTTTATTTTGTCTCAATGACTTTCTAGGCTCTTCTTAAATGCGCTTGCAAATAGTGACCGAAATTGGTGGGCATCTCTTAGCAAGCCTTGCATAGATATGATTGACAGCTTTCTTAGTAGAAGGTGTGAGCACTTATCAACCAATGTCCTCAGCTTCAGGGGCTCAACTGAAGCTCCAGAAAGAGCAGGACATTTTCTATTTAACACCCTGTTATGTGATTTTCCCCCTTAGTATTGTCCAGACTCTGTGATAAAAGAGAACCTCAATCTTTTCTTCCTTTTATGCCTGTTTTAGAGTGAAACTTTCTTCTCAGCTCTGACATATTCACTGGGGCTCTTAGGCTTCAGCTGCCACAGAGATGAGTTTGCCTCCATTTGGAGAACTGACAGGTAGGAAAAATATTTATAAAACGAAAATCAAAACCAAGACACCTGGCTGCCACCGGGGAGCCTGATAGTGTCACATGAAGGCTTTCTCCTCCACACCCTCTAGCCAGTATCTCTCATTTAACAGGCTGCTCAGAAGTCCTCCCCCTTCCTCTCTTAGGTTCATTTCACAGAGGCCAATAAATTCCTTCCCTGTGAAGCAAGTCATATCCTGGGAGATCATAGCCTTCAAGTCATGAAGTCATGACACGCACTGAGGTAAACAGATGAGGTTGCTAAGAGCTGGAGGTGACCTTCCTGGGCCTCCTGCTGTCCCAAGCCCATCCCAAGCAGGACTATCCTCTAATAGAAGCTCCCAGTCTAGGAAGTCCTAGTCTAGGGAATGAGGAAAGGTGAGAAAAGCATTTGGGGCTCCAAATATGCCTGGGGCAGTCCTGTGTGAAGTCTCTTACTTTATGTCAGTGACATCAGTTTCCATAAGAGTAGCACAGATGGATGCTTAGAGGAAAATCAGCAGATAGTGTCATGCAGGGGGTAAGAGCATGGGCTTAAAGTCACTCAGATTTGAGTTTGAAACACTTACTGGAATGTACCTTAAGGCAGTTTATACCTTTAAAAAATTAAGTAACTTCTTCAAACTTAGTTTCCCCATCTGTAAACTGGAGGTCCTGCCTTAGAAAGTTGCTTTGAAGATAAATGAAGAACATATGCAAAACAATTTTCACAGTGTGTGGTGGTTTTGTACAGTCAATTCAGTCAAGCTAGAACTATGTTTCTCAGAATTCCCGTCCCTGCCTGGTCCTGGGTTAGCTTGTGTGAGATTTGGAGAGTAGAAGTGAAGTAGGGATTCCCTGGCTGTCCAGTGGTTAACACTCTGCAGGGGGCACAGATTCTACAGCTGGTGGGGGAACTAAGATCCCGCAAGCAGCATGACAGCCAAAAAAAAAAGTGAAGCATCAGCAATTGGCTCTGAAGCAACTGGGTGCCAGGCACCACTGTAGCCCACCCACATGGTTGCTGATTTGTTGGGTGTCGTAGTCTGGACTGCTCTTCAGTTTCTTTGAGTCTCAGGCCAGAACACATGCCAGCCACTTCTGCTGGTCACCCACATCACCAGTGGAGCGGAGGTGAAAGACAGACACGATCCCAGTTTGTCCTCTCTCTCCCCAACTTTACGGCTGGTTTTTCTCTCCAACTGCCCACTCTCCCAACCCATAGTGGCTTCAGATTCATCACCAGTGGTGGTGACAACAGCCTCCCATGCCCTTCTCCAGCTCCACAAGCATGCAAAGCCTAATCCTAGTAATAAACCCTTGATTGCCTATGACTCATAGAGGTTCTGTTTCCCAAGCAAACCTAATGCTCACAAAAGGAAACACTGGCATAATTTAAGTATAGACAGTTGTTGAAGGTATCAACTTTTGGTTCCAATCCAAACTCCACTTTGGCCAAATCACTTAGTCTTTCTGAGACTCAGTTTCCTCAGCTGTAAAGTGGTGATAATAATATGATTTATTTCATTGGCCAATGGAAATGGTTAAATGAGATTCATTAAAAGTAATAGGGAGACAGGCTTCCCTGCTGGCGCAGTGGTTAAGAATCCGCCTGCCAATGCAAGGAGACATGGGCTCGAGCCCTGGTGCAGGAAGATCCCACATGCCGCGGAGCAACTAAGTCCGTGTGCCACAGCTACTGAGCCTGCGCTCTAAAGCCTGTGAGCCACAAAAGCTGAGCCCGCGGGCCACAGCTACTGAAGCCCATGTGCCTAGAGCCCGTGCTCTGCAACAAGAAAAGCCACCACAATGAGAAGCCCATGCACCACAACGAAGAGTAGTCCCCGCTCACCGCAACTAGAGAAAGCCTGCACGCAGCAGTGAAGAACCAACACAGCCAAAAACAAATAAATAAATTTATTTTTTTAAAAAAAAGGTAATAGGGAGAAAACCTTTATTTCCTATTTTAATTCATGGGTTTAACATTTGGAAATCACTCACCAATAAATAAAAGCTTCATCCTTCAAAGGATCTTTGTCAATAATGAAATGATATTTTCATCCTCCATGTATTTTATGTTATTTATCAATTGGTTTAGAACTGAGCCATGAAAAAAAGGATCCTGCTTATTAGACCCCTTCAAAGACACCTCCCTGCCCCACTGCCACTCAAGAGTTAGGACATAAATAAATGATAATAATAACGCTTTGCTTTTGTAAGGGTTCAGTAGGGACACTTTCATCAGCATTTCATTTGCTCCCCCATCAAGACTATGACCCAGACTGCATTAAATAGCTGGATGCTACAGACACTGCACCAGAATTCAAAGGACCTGGGTTTTCACCCTGGCTCTGCCAAAAAGCATCCGTCTCCTCACTTGTCTGAGCCTCAGTTTCATCTACAAAAGGGAGAGGGTGGAATTAATGAGGTCCTTCAAATCCCAGCAGACCCTAAGTCTATTATTATTTTCACTCTTCCTATGGGGTGGGGAGGGGGAAGGAAGTTACAAGAGATTAAATAGCTTAATTAAATGCTTTCCAAGTTATGGTTCCTGGACGAGCAGCAGCAGCATCACACCAAAATTATTAGGAATGCAAATTATCAGGCCTCACTCCAGATCCACAGAATCAGAAACTCTGGAGGTAAGATCCAGAAATCGGTGTATTAACAAGACCTCCAAGTAATTCCAATGCATGCTCAAGTTTGTAAGCCACTGGCTCTATCAGAGTTTCACAGCAAAAAGTAAGTGGCTTAGCCAGGACTTGAACCCAGGTCTATGACTCCTTTCTAGTTGTCCTATGGATCTGGAGAAAAGGACCTGATAAAAACAAATTCATTTGAAGACAAGGCAAGTCCAAAAATATAAGCAAAAGAGCAGAACTAAATTGTGAGTAATATTCTAAAAACTCTCAGGGGTCTACAATTGAGAACCTTTGATCCCTGCCCCTAGACTAGGCTGAAGCTAAACTTTGTGCTGTCTCTGACCCAGACATCTGAACTTTTCACTGGATTCTTCCACTGAACTGTCAGATGGCTACCAAGGAGTCTGCAACTAGTGGACAGGCATAGTGTAGCAGAGAAAAGGGAGGGCATTAACTGTTCAAATTCAGCATCTGATATTTTTCATTTCTGTTATTTCTTTTAACATATACACATATGTATTCAAAAATGCACAAACAAGATAAATTCATGTATGCACTGGGTATTTTTTTAATTCCATATTTTACTTCTCCTTTTCCTTTTTCTTATCTTGATTCCTACCTCCCTCTTCTTCCCTACACCCACTCAGATAATGCATGTAAATAACCTAGTATATTTTTCTCCATGGTGAGATAATCAAATACACATACTTTCACACACATACCTTGTTTTACTCATACTTCATATAAATTCTTCCACAATGAGAGATATAGTACAGCTCTCTCCCAAGCTTCTCAAAAGCTATGTAATAGCCCCATAATGTGAACCTACAATAATTTATATGGGGCAGTCCCTGACTAATGGGAATTCACTAGGTTTCCAATTTTTCACCACCTCAAGTGTTGTTGCAATAAATAATTTCATACATATGTGGTTGTGTAGTGGTGATTTTATTGGTATAGGATAGATTTCCAAGTTTAGAATATTGGACTCAAAGGCTTTATGTATTTTTAATTTAATAGATGTTGCCATGGCTCCTCAAAATGGCCATAACAATTTACATTTCCAGCACAATGTATGGGAGTGCCCATTTCTTGCATTCTAACCAACATTAAATGTTATCTGTCTTTTTAATTTTTTTAAAACATTGTAAAGTGATATCCAATTGCTATTTTAATTTGCATTTTCCTAATTTACATTTGAATTTGACCTTTTCATGTCAATGGACTTGCTCTTCCATGCCTGCTATGTCATCTTAAAAGTGGTCATTTTGCCTTAACTCAGCTATGACTGTAGGAAGTATATTTTTAGCTCTAAAAAGTCCTTTCAAACTGTACTTGAATCTTTTTAAATACACTTACTTTTCTGTCCATATTGTCATGTTTCCTTCAGCAGCTCTATTTATGGCTGAATTCAGTATGCTCTGCTGGATCTGGCTATCTCTGATTTGGATATATTGTGATTTTTCTGGATAACTTAGACTCAGGTGTTGTTGGACTATCCTATCAGGTAGCAGTCCACAGTAGAGGAGGGCAAAATGTTGCTCTGTAGGAGCCTCCCTGTTCCTCAAAGGCAGGAAGGACTAAGACTGTACTTTTGGCTATTCCTTGGCATCTCAGGTGTTGTGGAAACCTGGCACACACACATGGAAGGCCATCAAACTTCTTCCCAAAATCCACACGTCTCTTTGGGCCAAACTCTTCATAGCATCCTCATTTTATAAGCCCTACCTCAGGGCTCTCTGTCACCAGTAGCTAGACATTGGCCCAACCCGCAGAGCAGAAAACCCTGTACAAGTTCTCTCTACTGGGACTGCCACAGAATCCATGGGCTCATTTCCACCTAGCAACCTGCAGGCCCAACTAGTTGACTCAAAAGAGGAAGATATATTGGAGTTGATTGATACTGAATGGAAAAGAGGGTTAGTTTCATGTTGCTATCTTTCCAGAAGCCCCTCTAGAATCAGCATCTTCATCCAACCCCACATCTAGTGAACCTGTTTCTTCCACCACAAAGCAGCAAGTCCTGCTGAAAGATCATCAGCTTTGGAGTCAGGGATTTGTGTTCAAATCTGCCCCTTACAAGTGCAATCTTGTGCATGCTACAGAATCAGTATTTCTGACTCTCAATTCTGTGTTTATAAAATGGTACTAGTTGTGAAAAATAAATGAAATAATATATTTAAAACACTTTGCCCAGTGTGTAGCACATGATAGGTTTTGCAGAAATGTTAGTCTCTTTCCCCTGTGATTTGATTTTCAAGAAGTGATGGTTGACCAGCTGGCCTTCCTTTTGGTTTGACATTTCAGCAACCATAGTTCTACTCAGTTGTCATTCTTTATACTTGCTCTTACTCAATCCATCATCTTGGAGTATCTAGGTTAATGGCCAATGTTTCAGGCATCTTGGTGTCCCAATGCCTTCCTGGGGGTAGCAATTATGCCTTACAAATTATGAAAACCACATATTGCAAAAGGGGAATCACCACTGACCTCGGACATACAGTTAGAGGCCAAACTGGAAAGGAATGTTCAGAAATCAGCTCTGACAACAAAAGCTGAAGGCATTAAGAACATAATTATCCTTTTAAAGGTTATCATATAATTGAATCTCTAATCTTGCTGAATGTAGATTAATTCACTCCACTGAGATCTCTAAGAAAAAGCAATATCCCCAGAGCTCTGCAGGAAAGCCAAAAGAATTTTTAATTGTAACAAATTACATAAAGAGATTCTGCCTTATGAAAGAGGAAAATATATGGCAAACCTTTTTGGGATAATTGAAGTGAAAGATATCAAAGACCTGTTAATAAGGGCCCTAAAACCCATGCACTGAAGAATAATGTCAGTGTCCACATTTTTGGAATACCCATCTCTATATATACAGGTAGAAAGAGTTCTCTCTCTCCTGTACTCCCTTCACCCCCTCAAAATAGGCGATGACAGTATTTTACACTGTATCAGAAAATTCTGGGCAGAATGATCTCTAGGTTGCCCCAGCAGACCTGAGTATTCATTACAATACCATTTTACAAAGATTAGTTGACTCACTTAAAATCTTGCAGTTAGTAAATGATGGATCCAACACTCGAAATAGGCTTTCTGACTCCCAGTCCATTCTTCTATAGGAATGGAAAGTATGGGGACAAACCAAGCTCTGGCAAAATGTCAGAGAGAAAAAAATAGAAAATGGCAAATACGAAACATGTCTTCTCAGAGCCCTAGAAATAGCCAAACTCAAAAAGGTGGATCATTTTAATTCACACTTTCATGACTCAACAATACATCAAACCAAAAAGTATTTACTGAGCTCTTACTATGTGGAAGACACTATGTTGGAAACAATTAAAAATGGGAAAGAGTAGTCCTTTTCCCTGAAAGTGTTTACAATCTTCAATAGGGAAAACAAGGCGTTTTTTATTCTTACTGCTACCATGGCCTTGAAAAGAACTCCATGCAAAGCTTAGTAGGAGAAGGTTGCAAAGAAACAGGAAGAAAGAACCCAAACGGAGAAGGAGAAAGACAAACTAATTTAGAAGATCTATTGTTTGTGCATGCAAACCCATTTCCCTCCTTACCTCTACCCTAAACACACATGCACACACACACACAGGCACAGACACTTCACACACTTTATTAGATGTTTTACAACTAAAAGTGAATGGTAGGAGCAATTATGCAGGGAAATCATTTCCTGATGTTACCGATAAGGTCATCCTTGAGAGAGCAGCTAAAGGATTCTCTGGGCAATGCAGCTCAGGACCTGTCTCTGCCTGCACCGAGGTAGCTAATGATCTCTGAGTCAGAGCTTTAACCCCATCAAACCTTTTCCTTGTTTTTTCACTAACATGGGTCACTTATGATTCTTCACATGTTCTGTGCAAATGTACAAAATAACTTCTGCACCTGACAATGAAAACATTACCAGGGGGAAATTATATATGAGGACATCTGTAGATATCCTTCCTTGTTTTCTTAGAGGGTAATTTGAATTGTTGTCAGAATGACAAATAAAGGGATGAAAAAGCAGGAGGCAAACATGTAAGTCTGCTGGGAGGCATCACTTTGAAGATGACTAACATGCGTTAACAGGGAGAAGGGAGAGAATAAAGAAAAGTAGTATTTGCCCTAAAACTAAATGCAGGGGCCACATGGGAATACATAGCTGAGAATTAATATAAAAAGTGCTGAGAATGAGTGGTACATTTAACCATAGAACCCTGCCCAGCAATAAAAAGGAAACTATTGAAACACACAACAAGCTTCAGAGAATTATGCTGATTGAAAACAGCCAATCTCAAAAGTTACATACTATACAATTCCTTTTATACAAACTGCTTGAAATCACAAGATTATAGAAATGGACAACAGATTAGTGGAAGTCAGAGGTTAAGGAGAAGGTGGAGACAGGAGGGAAGGGGGTATGGCTATAAAAGGGCAACATGGGGGATCCTTGTGGTGGTGGGAATGTTCTGTATCTTAACTACATCCATGACAATATCCTAGTCATGATATCATACTACTGTTACCACTGGGGGGGCAGATAAGGTGTACATAGGACCTCTCTATACTATTTATTATATGAAATAAATTGTATGTGAATCTACAGGTATATCAAAACAAAAAGTTTAACTTAAAAGAGATAAGGAGGTAAAATCCCCCCCCAAAAAAATAAGGCAATAGAATCAAAAGTGATTTACTCTTAGAAGCAGATATTGAGGGTGGAGAAGGATAGGGAAAGGGGTTACTCATTTTCATTAAAAACCTTGTAGACCCATCTAAATTTATTGAATTGTGTGTTAATAATTAATTTTTTAAAGTGCTACAAAATACTATTGTGATGAAGGCGACTAAAATGGAATGGACTTATGAGGTGTCACCTTTTTCTAATGGAAAAAAATACTAATACTTATTGAGCACTTGTTATTTGCCAACCACTGTGCTAAGCATTTGACATGCACAGTCTCATTTAACCCTCAGGGAAGTCTCTGAAGTGAGTACTTCTTTCCCTCCATTTCATTCATGTACAACTGAGGCTCAAAGAGTTTTAGGGATTTCTCAGAGTCACCTGGCTAGTGAGCAGCACAGTCCAGAGCTTCAGGGCCCATGTTCTTAATGATACCCCTTGGGGAGGGTAAACAGAAGGGGTGAGACGGACCTTGGAATCTGACAGATCTGGATTAGAGACCAAGTTCCACAAATTATAGTTACGTGACTTCGGACAAGTGACTTAACCAGTGTGAGCCTCTGCTTCCTCATCTACAGTGTAGGAACAATAGTATTACCCACCTCAGAGGGCTGTGGGGAGACTTAAATGAGATCATGTATACTAAGTGCTTGGCACAATACCTGAGAAATAACCCTCAGTAAGGGATGGCTATTATTACTATGATCGTTATGTTTGACAGTGTTACTTCTCATATGGGTTTCAGGTAAAGTTCTTTCTCCAAACCATGTCTGGAGGCTGCTGAACTTCCCTTTGAGATGACTCTGAACTTTGTGTTTTTTATCAGATGAGGGAGCAGGAAGGAAGGGATGATTTTCATGAATGACATTAGTCAGAAAACCACCAGGGATTCTGTGACTGCTGAGCTCTCCTTTGGTACCCAGGAGACCCAGAAGGGAAAAAATCACTGCCTGGCTAAGTAGCTACTGCTTTTTGCTTTGTTTTGTTACTTTATTGTTTTCAAATGAAATACATCAGACATGCAGAAAAAGGCAAAGACTATTAGAACACCCAAGTTCCCATCTCTCAGTTTTAACCAATATGAACATCTTTCTATATTTGCTTCATATCCTTTAGTTGAAAAATAAAACATTACAAATGCAGATGAAGGCTTCTCCCATCCCCATCCACCTCATTCTTCTCCCTCCCTCCCCAACTGCTAACTTTCCAAGACAGCTTTGAATGAGTCTAGGTTTCTCATGCTGATCTCTTTCTAGTCTTAGGGCTGACATCACATATAAGTCCATTTCAAAGTCATTTTTGAGCTTCTGCCCAATGTTAAGCATAAAAGAGGAGTCCAACATTTTCCTCCCCATAAGAGCTTATCACCAAAATGGGATGACAGACATTGAAATAGACATATGCCCTGATTTCTCTTTGGGGAACCCCTTGGCCACAATGCTTGACTAAGGCTAACTCTGCTCTGTCTCCAGGGCCTGACCAATGAGGATCCCCCTGGCTACAAACTTTGGCTCACTGGTAGACATGTAATCTGAGTTAGGCTAATTAAAGCAAGCCCCAGAATTTTACTGGGGCTACCAGAAAAGAGGTGCTACCTAATTGCTGGAGTGGAAGGATGTGAGCCTAATGTTGGAGGGGGCACCACAAATAGAGCACCTACCTGGGAATCAAAGAAGCACAGAGAAAAGAACATTGCTGAGTGACACTACTCAGTCCCTGGTGTTAGGTGTATCACTAGACTTCCCAGTTAATGGGCCAATAAATTCCCTTGCTATGCTTACATGTGTTGGAGTTGAATTTCTATCCTGAATAATACAAAGCAAAACACTTAATGAGCAAGACAGGACATAACAGCAAGCACTTATGTCGTTCTTACTACGAACACTGCATTCTTCTAGGCATTTTACTTGTAGAAACTCATTTAATCCTCACAAGAACACTCTAAGGTATAGGTTCTACGATGGTCCCCAGTTACAGACAGGAAATTGAGCACAGAGAAGTAACTTGCTCTGGAACACTTAAGTATTCAACGGCAGAGCTGTGATTCAAATCGAGGAAACCTAAGTTGGAATCTAAATAGTTAACCATTATTGCACAGTTCAGAAAATGAATGGTTATAGGAATTCATGATAAAAGAAAAAATATGAAACATAGTTACCAAAAATAAAATGATACTTTTCATACAGGATATTGTGTTTTTTAAACTGGGCTTCAAAGGTTGAGAAGCATAAAATGACAGACATGCAAAGGGAAGGAGAATTCCAGGAGAGCGAAGACTTGAGCAGAGGGAAAGAAATGAACACAACAGGAGGGGAGCTTCAAGATGGCAGAAGAGTAAGACGTGGAGATCACGTTCCTCCCCAGAGATACATCAGAAATACATCTACACGTGGAACAACTCCTACAGAACACCTACTGAACGCTGGCAGAAGACCTCAGACCTCCCAAAAGGCAAGAAACTCCCCACGTACCTGGGTAGGGCAAAAGAAAAAACAGAGACAAAGAATAGGGACGGGACCTGCACCAGTGGGAGGGAGCTGTGAAGGAGGAAAGGTTTCCACACACTAGAAGCCCCTTCGCGGGTGGAGACTGTGGGTGGCGGAGGGGGAAGCTTCGGAGCCTCAGAGGAGAGCGCAGCAACAGGGGTGCGGAGGGCAAACCAGAGAGATTCCCGCACAGAGGATCAGTGCCAACCAGCACTCACCAGCCCGAGAGGCTTGTCTGCTCGCCCGCCGGGGCGGGTGTGGCTGGGAGCTGAGGCTCGGGCTTTGGTCGGAGCGCAGGGAGAGGACTGGGGTTGGCGGTGTGAACACGGCCTGAAGGGGTTAGTGCACCACAGCTAGCCGGGAGGGAGTCCGGGAAAAAGTCTGGAGCTGCCGAAGAAGCAAGAGACTTTTTCTTACCTTTTTGTTTCCTGGTGCGCGAGGAGAGGAGATTAAGAGCGCTGCTTAAAGAAGCTCCAGAGACAGGCGCGAGCCGCGGCTAAAAGCGCAGACCCCAGAGACGGGCATGAGATGCTAAGGCTGCTGCTGCGGCCACCAAGAAGCCTGTGTGAGAGCACAGGTCACTCTCCACACCTCCCCTCCTGGGAGCCTGTGCAGCCCGCCCCCGCCAGGGTCCGGGGATCCAGGGACAACTTCCCCAGGAGGGCGCACGGCACGCCTCAGGCTGGTGCAATGTCACGCCGGCCTCTGCAGATGCAGGCTCGCCCCACACTCCATACCCCTCCCTCCCCCCGGCCTGAGTGAGTCAGAGCCCCCGAATCAGCTGCTCCTTTAACCCCGTCCTGTCTGAGCAAAGAACAGACGCCCTCCACCTACCTACATGCAGAGGCGGGGCCAAATCCAAAGCTGAACCCCGGGAGCTGTGCGAACAAAGAAGAGAAAGGGAAATCTCTCCCAGCAGCCTCAGGAACAGCAAATTAAATCTCCACAGTCAACCTGATGTACCCTGTATCTGTGGAATACCTGAATAGACAACGAATCATACCAAATTGAGGAGGTGGACTTTGGGAGCAACGATATATATATTTTTTTCCCCTTTTTCTCTTTTTGTGAGTGTGTATGCGTATGCTTCTCTGTGTGACTTTGTCTCTATAGCTTTGCTTTTACCATTTGTCCTAGGGTTCTGTCTGTCCGTTTCTTTTGTTTATATTTTTTAGTATAGTTTTCATCACTTGTTATCATTGGTGGATTTGTTTTTTGGTTTGGTTGTTCTCCTCTTTCTTTTTTTAATTATTTTTTAAAAATTTTAATAATTATTCTTGTTTTTATTTTAATAACTTTTTTATTTTATTTTATATTTTTCTTTCTCTCTCTCTCTCTTTCTTTCTTTCTCCCTTTTATTCTGAGCCCTGTGGATGACAGGCTCTTGGTGCTGAAGCCAGGTATCAGGGCTGTGCCTCTGAGGTGGGAGAGCCAAGTTCAGGACATTGGTCCACGAGAGACCTCCCAGCTCCATGTAATATCAAATGGCGAAAATCTCCCAGAGATCTCCATCTCAGTGCCAAGACCCAGCTCCACTCAACGACCAGCAAGCTCCACTGCTGGACACCCTATGCCAAACAACTAGCAAGACTGGCACACAACCCCACCCACTAGCAGAGAGGCTGCCTAAAATCATAATAAGGTCACAGACACCCCAAAACACACCATTAGACGTGGACCTGCCCACCAGACAGAAAAGGCCCAGCCTCATCCACCAGAACACAGACACTAGTCCCCCCCACCAGGGGAGGCAGGGGATTACCCAACCCACTGAACCCACTGAACCAACCTTAGCCACTGAGGGCAGACACGAAAAACAAAAGGAACTATGAACCTGCAGCCTGCAAAAAGGAGAACCCAAACACAGTAAGTTAAGCAAAATGAGAAGACAATAAAAAAACAGCAGATGAAGGAGCAAGGTAAAAACCCACCAGACCTAACAAATGAAGGGGAAATAGGCAGTCTCCCTGAAAAAGAATCCAGAATAATGACAGTAAAGATGATCCAAAATCTTGGAAATAAAATGGAGAAAACACAAAAAACTTTTAACAAGGACGTAGAAAAACTAAAGAGCCAAACAAACAATCATAAACAACATAATAAATGAAATTAAAAATTCTCTAGAAGAATCAATAGCAGAATAACTGAGGCAGAAGAACGGTTAAGTAACCTGGAAAATAAAATAGTGAAAATAACTACTCCAGAGAAGAATTTTATAAAACGAATGAAAAGAATGGAGGACAGTCTCAGAGACCTCTGGAACAATAATAAACGCACCAACATTCGAATTATAGGGGTCCCAGAAGAAGAAGAGAAAAACAAAGGGACTGAGAAAATATTTGAAGAGATTATAGTTCAAAACCTCCCTAATATGGGAAAGGAAATAGTCATTCGAGGCCAGGAAGCGCAGAGAGTCCAATACAGGATAAACCCAAAGAGGAACAAACCGAGACACATATGAATGAAACTATTAAAACTTAAATACAAAGAAAAATATAAAAAGCAGCAAGGGAAAAACAACAAATAACATACAAGGGAATCCCCTTAATTTTAACAGCTGATCTTTCAGCAGAAACTCTGTAAGCCAGAAGGGAGTGGCAGGACATATTTAAAGTGAAGAAAGGGAAAAACCTACAACCAAGATTACTCTACCCAGCAAGGATCTCATTCAGATTTGACAGAGAAATTAAAAACTTTACAGACAAGCAAAAGCTGAGAGAGTTCAGCACCACCAAACCAGCTTTACAACAAATGCTAAAGGAACTTCTCTAGGCAGCAAACACAGGAGAAGGAAAAGACCTACAATAATAAACCCCAAACAATTAAGAAAATGGTAACAGGAACATACATATCAATAATTACCTTGAATGTAACTGGATTAAATGCTCCAACCAAAAGACATCGACTGGCTGAATGGATACAAAAACAAGACCGTATATATGCTGTCTACAAGAGACCAACTTCAAACCTAGGGACACATACAGACTGAAAGTGAGGGGATGGAAAAAGATATTCCATGCAAATGGAAATCAAAAGAAACCTGGAGTAGCAATTCTCATATCAGACAACATAGACTTTAAAACAAAGACTATTAGAAGAGACAAAGAAGCATGCTACATTATGATCAAGGGATCAAACCAAGAAGAAGATACAAAAATTGTAAATATTTATGCACCCAACATAGGAGTACCTCAATATATAGGGCAAATGCTAACAGCCATAAAAGGGGAAATCGACAGTAACACAATCATAGGAGGGGAATTTAACACCCCACTTTCACCAATGGACAGATCATCCAAGATGAAAATAAATAAGAAACACAAGCTTTAAATGATACATTAAACAAGATGGACTTAATTGATATTTATAGGACATTCCATCCAAAAACAACAAAATACACTTTCTTCTCAAGTGCTCATGGAACATTCTCCAGGATAGATCATATCTTAGGTCACTAATCAAGCCTTGGTAAATTTAAGAAAATTGAAATCATACCAAGTATCTTTTCCAACCACAATGCTATGGGACCAGATATCAATTGCAGGAAAAAATCTGTAAAAAATAAAAACACATGGAGGTTAAACAATACACTACTTGATAACTAAGAGATCACTGAGGAAATCAAAATATACCTAGAAACAAATGAAAATGAAAACACGACGACCCAAAACCTACGGGATGCAGCAAAAGTAGTTCTAAGAGAGAAGGTTATAGCAATACAAACCTACCTAAAGAAACAAGAAACATCTCAAATAAACAACCTAAACTTACACCTAAAGCAATTAGAGGAAGAAGAACAAAAAAATCCCCAAGTTAGCAGAAGGGAAGAAATCATAAAGATCAGATCACAAATAAATGAAAAAGAAATGAAGGAAACGATAGCAAAGATCAATAAAACTAAAAGCTGGTTCTTTGAGAAGATAAACAAAATTGATAAACCATTAGCCAGACTCATCAAGAAAAAAAGGGAGAAGACTCAAATCAACAGAATTAGAAATGAAAAAGGAGAAGTAACAACTGACACTGCAGAAATACAAATGATCATGAGAGATTACTACAGGCAACTCTAGGCCAATATAATGGACAACCTGGAATGGACAAACGCTTAGAAAAGCACAACCTTCCGATACTGAACCAGGAAGAAATAGAAAATATGAACAGACCAATCACAAGCACTGAAATTGGAACTGGGATTAAAAATCTTCCAACAAACAAAAGTCCAGGACCAGAAGCCTTCACAGGCGAATTCTCTCAAACATTTAGAGAAGAGTTAACACCTATCCTACTCAAACTCTTCCAAAATATAGCAGAGGGAGGAACAACTCCAAACTTATACTACAAGGCCACCATCACCCTGATACCTAAACCAGATAAAGATGTCACAAAAAAAGAAAACTACAAACCAATATCACTGATGAACAGAGATGCAAAAATCCTCAACAAAATGCTAGCAAACGGAATCCAGCAGCACAATAAAAGGATCATACACTATGATCAAGTGGGGTTTATCCCAGGAATGCAAGGATTCTTCAATATACACAAATCAATCAATAATACACCATGTTAACAAACTGAAGGAGAAAAACCATATGATCATCACAATAGATGCAGAGAAAGCTTTCGAGAAAATTCAACACCCATTTATGATAAAAAACCCTCCAGAAAGTAGGCATACAGGGAACTTACCTCAACATAATAAAGACCATATATGACAAACCCACAGCCAACATTATCCTCAATGGTAAAAAACTGAAGCCATTTCCACTAAGATCAGGAACAAGACAAGGTTGCCCACTCTCACCATTATTATTCAACATAGTTTTGGAAGTTTTAGCCACAGAAATCAGAAAAGAAAAAGAAATAAAAGGATCCAAATCAGAAAAGAAGTAAAGCTGTCACTGTTTGCGGATGACATGATACTATAGGTAGAGAATCCTAAAGATGCTACCAGAAAACTACTAGAGCTAATCAATGAATTTGGTAAAGTAGCAGGATACAAAATTAATGTGCAGAAATCTCTTGCATTTCTATACACTAATGATGAAAAATCTCAAACTGAAATTAAGAAAACAATCCCATTTACCATTGAAACAAAAAGAATAAAATACATAGGAATAAACCTACCTACGGAGACAAAATACCTGTATGCAGAAAATTATAAGACACTGATGAAAGAAATTAAAGATGATACGAACAAATGGAGAGATATACCATATCCTTGGATTGGAAGAATCAATATTGTGAAAATGACTCTACTACCCAAAGCAATCTACAGATTCATTGCAATCCCTATCAAACTACCACGGGGACTTTTCACAGAACTAGAACAGAAAATTTCACAATTTGTATGGAAACACAAAAGACCCCGAATAGCCAAAGCAATCTTGAGGAAGAAAAACTGAGCTGGAGGAATCAGGCTCCCTGACTTTAGACTATACTACAAAGATGCAGTAATCAAGACAGTATGGTACTGGCACAAAAACAGAAATATAGATCAATGGAACAAGATAGAGAGCCCAGAGATAAACCCATGCACATACGGTCACCTTATCTTTGATAAAGGAGGCAAGAATATACAATGGAGAAAAGACAGCCTCTTCAATAAGTGGTGCTGGGAAAACTGGACAGCTACATATAAAAGAATGAAATTAGAACACTCCCTAACACCATACACAAAAATAAACTCAAAATGGATTAAAGACCTAAATGTAAGACTAGACACTATCAAACTCTTAGAGGAAAACATAGGCAGAACACTCTATGACATAAATCACAGCAAGATCCTTTTTGACCCACCGCCTAGAGAAATGGAAATAAAAATATACAAATGGGACCTAATGAAACTCAAAAGCTTGTGCACAGCAAAGGAAACCATAAACAAAACGAAAAGACAACCCTCAGGGGGACTTCCGGGTAAGATGGCGGAAGAGTAAGACGCGGAGATCACCTTCCTCCCCACGGATACACCAGAAATACAGCTACACGTGGAACAACTCCTACAGAACACCTACTGAACGCTGGCTGAAGACCCCGGACCTCCCAAAAGGCAAGAAACTCCCCCACATACCTGGGTAGGGCGGAGCGGAGAGATTCCCGCGTGGAGGGTCGGTGCCGGGCGGCGCTCACCGGCCAGAGAGGCTTGTCTGCTCGCCCCGGCAGCGCTGGAAGCTGAGGCTCGGGCTTCGGTCGGAGCGCGGGGAGAGGACTCGGGCTGGCGGCGAGAACTCAGCCGGAAGGGGGCTAATGAGCCACAGCTAGCCGGCAGGGAGTCCGGGAAAACTCTGGAGCTGCCGAAGAGGCAAGAGACTTTTTCTTCCCTCTTGGTTTCCTGGTGCGCGAGGAGAGGGGATTAAGAGCGCTGCTTCAAGGGGCTCCACAGACTGGCGCGAGTCACGACTGAAAGCGCGGAGCCCAGTGACGGGCGTGGGACGCTGGGGATGCTGCTGCCGCCGCCAAGAAGCCTGTGTGCGAGCGCAGGTCACTGTCCACACCGCCCTTCTGGGAGCCTGTGCAGCCCGCCACTGCCAGGGTCCCGGGATCCAGGGGCGGCTTCCCTGGGAGAACGCACGGCGCACCTCGGGCTGGTGCAACGCCACGCCGACCTCTGCCGCTGCAGGCTCACCCCGCACTCCGTGCCCCTCCCTCCCGCCCGGCCTGAGTGAGCCAGAGTCCCCGAAGAGGCTGCTCCTTTAACCCTGTCCTGTCTGAGCGAAGAACAGACGCCCTCCGGTGACCTACACGCAGAGGCGGGGCCAAATCCAAAGTTGAGACCCAGGAGCTGTGAGAACAAATAAGAGAAAGGGAAACCTCTCCCAGCAGCCTCAGAAGCAGCGGATTAAAGCTCCACAATCAACTTGATGTACCCTGCATCTGTGGAATACATGAATGGACAACAAATCATCCCAAATTGAGGAGCCAGGAGTCAATGCTGTGCCTCTGAGGGGGGAGAGCCAACTTCAGGACACTGGTCCACAAGAGACCTCCCAGCTCCACATAATATCAAACGGCGAAAATCTTCCAGAGATCTCCATCTCAACACCAGCACCCACCTTCACTCAATGACCAGCAAGCTACAGTGCTGGACACCCTATGCCAAACAACTAGCAAGATAGGAACACAACGCCACCCATTAGCAGAGAGGTGGCCTAAAATCATAAAAAGTCCACAGACACCCCAAAACACACCACCAGACGTGGACCTGCCCACCAGAAAGACAAGATCCAGCCTCACCCACCAGAACACAGGCACTACTCCCCTCCACCAGGAAGCCTACACAACCCACTAAAGCAACCTTAGCCACTGGGGACAGACACCAAAAACAACGGGAACTACGAACCTGCAGCCTGCAAAAAGGAGACCCCAAACACAGTAACATAAGCAAAATGAGAAGACAGAAAAACACACAGCAGGAGAAGGAGCAAGATAAAAACCCACCAGACCTAACAAATGAAGAGGTAATAGGCAGTCTACCTGAAAAAGAATTCAGAATAATGATGGTAAAGATGATCCAAGATTCTATTTCCCATATCCAAAATCTTGGAAATAGAATAGACAAAATGCAAGAAACAGTTAACAAGGACCTAGAAGAACTAAAGATGAATCAAGCATCGATTAAAAACACAATAAATGAAATAAAAAATACTCTAGATGGGATCAATAGCAGAATAACTGAGGCAGAAGAACGGATAAGTGAGGTGGAAAATAAAATAGTGGAAATAACTGATGCAGCGCAAAATAAAGAAAAAAGAATGAAAAGAACAGAGGACAGTCTCAGAGACCTCTGGGACAACATTAAATGCACCAACATTCGAATTATAGGGGTTCCAGAAGAAGAAGAGAAAAAGAAAGGGACTGAGAAAATATTTGAAGAGATTATGGTTGAAAACTTCCCTAATATGGGAAAGGAAATAGTTAATCAAGTCCAGGAAGCACAGAGAGTCCCATACAGAATAAATCCAAGGAGAAATACGCCAAGACACATATTAATCAAACTGTCAAAAATTAAACACAAAGAAATCCTATTAAAAGCAGCAAGGGAAAAACAACAAATAACACACAAGGGAATCCCCATCAGGATAACAGCTGATCTCTCAGCAGAAACTCTACAAGCCAGAAGGGAGTGGCAGGACATAATTAAAGTGATGAAGGAGAAAAACCTGCAACCAAGATTACTCTACCCAGCAAGGATCTCATTCAGATTTGAGGGAGAAATGAAAACGTTTACAGACAAGCAAAAGCTGAGAGAGTTCAGCACCACCAAACCAGCTTTACAACAAATGCTAAAGGAACTTCTCTAGGCAAGAAACACAACAGAAGTAAAAGACCTACAATAACGAACCCAAAACAATTAAGAAAATGGGAATAGGAACATATATATCGATAATTACCTTAAATGTAAATGGACTAAATGCTCCCACCAAAAGACACAGATTGGCTGAATGGATACAAAAACAAGACCCATCTATATGCTGTGTACAAGAGACCCACTTCAGACCTAGAGACACATACAGACTGAAAGTAAGGGGATGGAAAAAGATATTCCATGCAAATGGAAACCAAAAGAAAGCTGGAGTAGCAATTCTCATATCAGACAAAATAGACTTTAAAATAAAGACTACTAGAAGAGACAAAGAAGGACACTACCTAATGATCAAGGGATCGATCCAAGAAGAAGATATAACAATTGTAAATATTTATGCACCCAACATAGGAGCACCTCAATACATAAGGCAAATACTAACAGCCATAAAGGGAGAAATCGACAGTAACACAATCATAGTAGGGGACTTTAACACCCCACTTTCACCAATGGACAGATCATCCAAAATGAAAATAAATAAGGAAACACAAGCTTTAAATGATACATTAAACAAGATGGACTTAATTGATATTTATAGGACATTCCATCCAAAAACAACAGAATACACATTTTTCTCAAGTGCTCATGGAACATTCTCCAGGATACATCATATCTTGGGTCACAAATCAAGCCTTGGTAAATTTAAGAAAATTGAAATTGTATCAAGTATCTTTTCCGACCACAATGCTATGAGACTAGATATCAATTACAGGAAAAGAGCTGTAAAAAATACAAACACATGGAGGCTAAACAATACACTACTTAATAACAAAGTGATCACTGAAGAAATCAAAGGGGAAATTAAAAAATACCTAGAAACAAATGACAATGGAGACACGATGACCCAAAACCTATGGGATGCAGCAAAAGCAGTTCTAAGAGGGAAGTTTATAGCAATACAATCCCACCTTAAGAAACAGGAAACATCTCGAATAAACAACCTAACCTTGCACCTAAAGCAATTAGAGAAAGAAAAACAAAAACATCCCAAAGTTAGCAGAAGGAAAGAAATCATAAAAATCAGATCAGAAATAAATGAAAAAGAAATGAAGGAAACGATAGCAAAGATCAATAAAACTAAAAGCTGGTTCTTTGAGAAGATAAACAAAATTGATAAACCATTAGCCAGACTCATCAAGAAAAGAAGGGAGAAGACTCAAATCAATAGAATTAGAAATGAAAAAGGAGAAGTAACAACTGACACTACAGAAATACAAAAGATCATGAGAGATTACTACAAGCAACTCTATGCCAATAAAATGGACAACCGGGAAGAAATGGACAAATTCTTAGAAATGCACAACCTGCCAAGACTGAATCAGGAAGAAATAGAAAATATGAAAAGACCAATCACAAGCACTGAAATTGAAACTGTGATCAAAAATCTTCCAACAAACAAAACCCCAGGACCAGATGGCTTCACAGGTGAATTCTATCAAGCATTTAGAGAAGAGCTAACACCTATCCTTCTCAAACTCTTCCAAAATATAGCAGAGGGAGGAACACTCCCAAACTCATTCTACGAGGCCACCATCACCTTGATACCAAAACCAGACAAGGATGTCACAAAGAAAGAAAACTACAGGCCAATATCACTGATGAACATAGATGCAAAAATCCTCAACAAAATACTAGCAAACAGAATCCAACAGCACATTAAAAGGATCATACACCATGATCAAGTGCGGTTTATTCCAGGAATGCAAGGATTCTTCAATATACACAAATCAATCAATGTGATACACCATATTAACAAGTTGAAGGAGAAAAACCATATGATCATCTCAATAGATGCAGAGAAAGCTTTCGACAAAATTCAACACCCATTTATGATAAAAACCCTGCAGAAAGTAGGCATAGAGGGAACTTTCCTCAACATAATAAAGGCCATATATGACAAACCCACAGCCAGCATCGTCCTCAATGGTGAAAAACTGAAACCATTTCCACTAAGATCAGGAACAAGACAAGGTTGCCCACTCTCACCACTCTTATTCAACATAGTTTTGGAAGTTTTAGCCACAGCAATCAGAGAAGTAAAGGAAATAAAAGGAATACAAATCGGAAAAGAAGAAGTAAAGCTGTCACTGTTTGCAGATGACATGATACTATACATAGAGAATCCTAAAGATGCTACCAGAAAACTACTAGAGCTAATCAATGAATTTGGTAAAGTTGCAGGATACAAAATTAATGCACAGAAATCTCTGGCATTCCTATATACTA
This sequence comes from Mesoplodon bidens, assembly GCF_964165515.1. Taxonomy (NCBI): domain Eukaryota; kingdom Metazoa; phylum Chordata; class Mammalia; order Artiodactyla; family Ziphiidae; genus Mesoplodon; species Mesoplodon bidens. The sequence goes on from NC_138164.1 coordinate 99,546,503, forward strand.
ATGATGAAAAATCCAAAAGTGAAATCAAGAAAACACTCCCATTTACCATTGCAACAAAAAGAATAAAATATCTAGGAATAAACCTACCTAAGGAGACAAAAGACCTGTATGCAGAAAATTATAAGACACTGATGAAAGAAATTAAAGATGATACAAATAGATGGAGAGATGTACCATGTTCTTGGATTGGAAGAATCAACATTGTGAAAATGACTCTACTACCCAAAGCAATCTACAGATTCAATGCCATCCCTATCAAACTACCACTGGCATTTTTCACAGAACTAGAGCAAAAAAATTCACAATTTGTATGGAAACACAAAAGACCCCGAATAGCCAAAGCAATCTTGAGAACGAAAAATGGAGCTGGAGGAATCAGGCTCCCTGACTTCAGACTATACTACAAAGCTACAGTAATCAAGACAGTATGGTACTGGCACAAAAACAGAAAGATAGATCAATTGAACAGGATAGAAAGCCCAGAGATAAACCCACGGACGTATGGTCACTTTATCTTTGATAAAGGAGGCAGGAATGTACAGTGGAGAAAGGACAGTCTCTTCAATAAGTGGTGCTGGGAAAACTGGATAGGGACATGTAAAAGTATGAGATTAGATCACTCCCTAACACCATACACAAAAATAAGCTCAAAATGGATTAAAGACCTAAATGTAAGGCCAGACACTATCAAACTCTTAGAGGAAAACATAGGCAGAACACTCTATGACATAAATCACAGCAAGATCCTTTTGGACCCACCTCCTAGAGAAATGGAAATAAACACAAAAATAAACACATGGGACCTAATGAAACTTAAAAGCTTTTGCACAGCAAAGGAAACCATAAACAAGACCAAAAGACAACCCTCAGAATGGGAGAAAATATTTGCAAATGAAGCAACTGACAAAGGATTAATCTCCAAAATTTATAAGCAGCTCATACAGCTCAATAACAAAAAAACAACCCAATCCAAAAATGGGCAGAAGACCTAAATAGACATTTCTCCACAGAAGATATACAGACTGCCAACAAACACATGAAAGGATGCTCAACATCTTTACTCATTAGAGAAATGCAAATCAAAACTACAATGAGATATCATCTCACACCAGTCAGAATGGCCATCATCAAAAAATCTAGAAACAATAAATGCTGGAGAGGATGTGGAAAAAAAGGAACACTCTTGCACTGCTGGTGGGAATGTGAATTGGTACAGCCACTATGGAGAACGGTATGGAAGTTCCTTAAAAAACTACAAATGGAACTACCATATGACCCAGCAATCCCACTACTGGGCATATACCCTGAGAAAACCATAATTCAAAAAGAGACATGTACCAAAATGTTCATAGCAGCCCTATTTACAATAGCCCGGAGATGGAAACAACCTAAGTGTCCATCACCAGATGAATGGGTAAAGAAGATGTGGCACATATATACAATGGAATATTACTCAGCCATAAAATTAAATGAAATTGAGCTATTTGTAATGAGGTGGATGGACCTAGAGTCTGTCATACAGAGTGAAGTAAGTCAGAAAGAGAAAGACAAATACTGTATGCTGACACATATATATGGAATTTAAGAAAAAAAAATGTCATGAAGAACATAGGGGTAAGACAGGAATAAAGACACAGACCTACTAGAGAATGGACTTGAGGATATGGGGATGGGGAAGGGTAAGCTGTGACAAAGTGAAAGAGTGGCATGGACATATATACACTACCAAACATAAGGTAGATAGCTAGTGGGAAGCAGCCGCAGAGCACAGGGAGATCAGCTCGATGCTTTGTGACCGCCTGGAGGGGTGGGATAGGGAGGGTGGGAGGGAGACGCAAAAGGGAGGGGATATGGGAACATATGTATATGTATAACTGATTAAATTTGTTATAAAGCAAAAAAAAAAAAAAGACAACCCTCAGAATGGCAGAAAATATTTGCAAATGAAGCAACTGACAAAGGATTAATCTCCAAATTTTACAAGCAGCTCATGCAGCTCAGTATCAAAAAAAATCAAACAACCCAATCCAAAAATGGGCAGAAGACCTAAAGAGACTTTTCTCCAAAGAAGATATACAGATTGCTAACAAACACATGAAAGAATGCTCAACATCATTAATTATTAGAGAAATGCAAATCAAAACTACAGTGTGATATCATCTTACACCAGTCAGAATGGCCATCATCAAAAAATCTACAGACAATAAATTCTGGAGCAGGTGTGGAGAAAAGGGAACCCTCTTGCACTGTTGATGGGAATGTTAATTGATAAAGCCACTATGGAGAACAATATGGAGGGTCCTTAAAAAACCAGAAGTAGAACTACCATACGATCCAGCAATCCCACTACTAGGCATATACCCTAAGAAAGCCATAATTCAAAAAGAGTCATGAAGTTTGAGATTAGATCATTCCCTAACACCATACACAAAAATAAGCTCAAAATGGGTTAAAGACTTAAATGTAAGGCCAGAAACTGTCAAACTCTTAGAGGAAAACATAGGTAGAACACTCTATGACATAAATCACAGCAAGATCCTTTTGGACCCACCTCCTAGAGAAATGGAAATAAACACAAAGATAAACAAATGGGACCTAATGAAACTTCAAAGCTTTTGCACAGCAAAGGAAACCATAAACAAGACCAAAAGACAACCCTCAGAATGGGAGAAAATATTTGCAAATGAAGCAACTGACAAAGGATTAATCTCCAAAATTTATAAACAGCTCATGCAGCTCAATAGCAAAAAAACAAACAACCCAATCCAAAAATGGGCAGAAGACCTAAATAGGCATTTCTCCAAAGAAGATATACAGACTGCCAACAAACACATGAAAGAATGCTCAACATCATTAATCATTAGAGAAATGCAAATCAAAACTACAATGAGATATCATCTCACACCAGTCAGAATGGCCATCATCAAGAAATCTAGAAACAATAAATGCTGGAGAGGGTATGGAAAAAAGGGAACACTCTTGCACTGCTGGTGGGAATGTGAATTGGTAGAGCCACTATGGAGATCAGTATGGAGGTTCCTTAAAAAACTAAAAATAGAACTACCATATGACCCAGCAATCCCACTACTAGGCACATACCCTGAGAAAACCATAATTCCAAAAGAGACATGTACCAAAATGTTCATGGCAGCTCTATTCACAATAGCCCGGAGCTGGAAACAACCTAAGTGTCCATCATCGGATGAATGGATAAAGAAGATGTGGCACATATATACAATGGAATATTACTCAGCCATATAAAGAAACGAAACTGAGCTATTTGTAGTGAGGTGGATAGACCTAGAGTCTGTCATACAGAGTGAAGTAAGTCAGAAAGAGAAAGACAAATACCGTATGCTAACACATATATACGGAATTTAAAAAAAAAAAATGTCATGAAGAACCTAGGGGTAAAACGGGACTAAAGACACAGACCTACTTGAGAATGGACTTGAGGATATGGGGAGGGGGAAGGGTAAGCTGTGACAAAGCGAAAGAGAGGCATGGACATATATACACTACCAAACGTAAGGTAGATAGATAGTGGGAAGCAGCCGCAGAGCACAGGGAGATCAGCTCGGTGCTTTGTGACCGCCTGGAGGGGTGGGATGGGGAGGGTGGGAGGGAGGGAGATGCATGAGGGAAGGGATGTGGGAACAGATGTATATGTATGACTGATTCAGTTTGTTATAAAGCAGAAACTAATAAAAAAAAATTCTACGGAAACAGAGGAACTACATAAGATTTAATGTGCACCATGATACCTTTACTCTGTAATTGCTATTTCAGAACTCTAATGGGAAGAGAATGAGTTTACCCAAATCCCTGAGCACATTTGAGCTGGAGCAGCTACACAGGAGAGCCACGTTACCTTCTCTACGAATCTCCCTGGTTCTCTAACCAAGTCAGAGCCGCACAGAGCGTATGGTGGTATCTGGCTAATGGTTAAGAGCTTTAGAATTAGATAAGTTGGGTTCAAGCCTTAGCTCTGCAACTTGCAAGTTACTTAATATCCCTGAGGCTATTTCCTCATTTGTAAAGTGAGGTTCAGAAGCTCGACTTCCCAGCATTGCTTTACAGTTTAAATGAGATCATGTACATTTGTGCTTAGCAGAGTGTCTGGCACAAGTAAATTCCCAATAAATGGCTGACAGTGTCAGTAATATTATCAATGTCAAAATAGCATAAGAATGAAGAAAAATGCTTCTCCTTGGTGCTGCAAAGATCCAGGCCATTTCGCTGGATCAGGTAAGCTATCTGTCCCGCTGGGAGGTGGGAAAAGGAGCCATTGAGGCCAATAAAAACCATCTATCACTTTCCTTTTCCAAGCCAGCCATAGTAATTTTTCAGCCACCGAAATAATAGAGAAGTTGTTCAATCTGCTGATAATTTGATTCTAATTAGAACCTCCATCCACAATGCTGGAATTGCAAGGGGGAAAAAAAGCAGAAATGAAACAGCAATTAACCTTTGGATCTGAGCTTTATTTGCTCCTACCCAGCATGGGTCAGTTGCCATAGAGATTGTACCTACGTGATCTGCAGATGTGACCAAAGCCGCCTGGAGCCTCTGAACCAGCCTCCTCTCAGTGTGGCTTCAGGATAATTAAAAATCTGCTGAAAGAGAATTGAAAGTCGGTCTGAAACTCTCATCTAAAACTGGCTTGAATGGAAGTGGAAGGGGAAGAGGGATGGCGAGGTAGACATGGAGTAGGAAAAAAATGAAAGAACACACATTAATTTGCCTGACTTGTAGTTGAAAAAGCCGGTGTCTTTCCTACACAACTTTCCAGAGTCTGTCTTTGGCTAAGGAGAGACTGAGATGATGAGTAGGAGGAAATGACGGTGTGGAAAACTGTCCCTTCTATTAGAAGGGGACCTCTTAGCTTCGGGTTGTGATCAAGCCTCCCTTAGCCAGGGAAGCTAAAGGGCAGAAGAGCTTAGCTACAGTTAGACTTAGCTACAGTCTCTAGAAAAGTGGGTGGGCATGAGGGAACCAAGCAAAGCCAATGAGCCGCATGCAGATTTCTTGGTCTAGGTCAAACCCGAAATAGCATGAGTAAAGCTGTCTGGACCATGACTTCTAGTGTGAAAAAAAGAGAGTCCAACAAGCCCAGTCCTTGGAATCTCACCTCCCTTCAAGAAGTCCATTCACCATTTGCCCAGTGGATTCTTTCATAGCCGGGTTAAGCTTGGACTACATCTGTCTCCACTACCCAGCTAGATACTGGCCATTTTCAGACCTTTTGACTCAGCACTCACAAAATCAAGGTCAGGCAGATAATTAAGTATTTTCCCCTCCAAATCTAAGAGCTGTTAATTACCCAACACAGTGCTAATCACTATTAGGGAACAAACTAGTGTCTGACTTAAGTGGATTCTAATTAAAACTTGAGTACTATCTTCTAGAGCAGTGACTTTGAAAGTTACTTTTTTTCATACACACAAGATATTTGATATCCATATAGGAGGCAACATTGCCTGGGGAATTCCGTAAATGCCTCTTCCTTGGTGAAGCCTTCCCTGACCAGAGCCCCCAATCATTCTTGACCACATCATCCTGTTAACAAATAAGTTCTTCATAGAATTTATTACTTGCTGGAATAATCTTGTTTATTTGTTTGCTAATATTTGCTAAAAGCTTATTAAGAGCAGGGAACTTGGTGCCTTACTTTTACCTGTATTTTCATTGCCTAGAACCGTGTCTGGACAAAGCAAATATTGTATATGCATTTGTTGACTGAATAAAGGAATGTTTCCATAGGCTTACTCAGTTTATGTACAACTTACAGCAAATCAATTATCATTTCCCCCTCTTTCTTTCCCTCTCTAGAAAGTATTTCAGAATATGTAAGAGTGACAGAATTATCAAACTATTCATTCCTTGTTTCAACAAATATTTATTGCATGTTTACTACATGTCAGGTACTGTGCTAGGTGCTGGCAATAAAATGGTAAAGAAGTTAGACAGGGCCCCGGCCTCATGGCAATTCCATTATACTAGTGAGAATAGCTGCTGTACATTGATATACCAATCAAAAGTAAGATTTAGTTGTTAGGAATGGTAATCACTGCTATGGGGGAAACCTAGAAGTGATGCGATACAAAATGACCCAGGGCAGGAAGTGTGGAAGGAATTTCAGCTCAGGCGGTCAGGGAAGGCCTTTCCCATAAAGTAACATTTGAGATTCCATGAAGAGCTGGGATAAAGGAATTCAAGGCAGAGGGAACAGAAAACACAAACTCCCTGAGGTAAGAAAGAGTTCAGCACTCTCTAGAGCTCAAGGGTGGTGGTCCAGGGGGAGAGAAAGAGAAGTCGGCAGAGGAGTGCATTCATTTACTGCAGGGTCTTGAGGCTCGGGGAAGGGCTTTGCATTTTATTTTTAGTACAATGGAAGGTACCAGCAGATTTAAAGAGGAGAATGACATGATCTGATCTACATGTTAAGAAAATTACTCTGGCTGCTGGGTGGAGAATGAAAGGAAGGGCAAGACTTGATGTGACAGAGCAGTAAGGGGGCTGTTGCAGGTAGATGACGGCTCATGCTTTGTCCTTGGCTGGTTACAAAGGCGAAAAAGAAAACTAGAGATAACTTCATTTCATTCTGATATATATTATGATGATGTTTTAAAATAAATCACTCGAAAATCTGAGTTCTTCATTACAGTAACAAAATGAATCATACTGATTAGGACATACAAGCCTGCTGTGACATAATGACTGCCAAAAAGTTGCTCTGGAGAAATTTACCCTGGTGGGGCAGGCCGAGAAGAGACCTAGGAAGCCTGGGGTTTACACACATGCACTTTTGGTCCTGTAGGTATGACTGCTTTGCCGGCCTCTCCTAGCCTGTTACTGGATTTGTCATCTCCTGCCACCACACATAGCCTGGGGCCTGACCCTAGCAATGCCACTGGATCAGAGCAGAGTCCATGGCTCCCGGGTTAGTTAGCACCCTGACTGTCAGAACTGTCAGAACTCTCAAATGATCAATATTTCCCAACAGTGGCCATTGCAGGATGCTCACTGGTGACCCACTATCTGGGAACTCAGTCACATTGAGACAGAGGTAGGGGTGGACAGTGTTTCACCATCAAAACTGTTTGCTTCCTAAGATTGCCCAGTACAGCCATTCTCAACTTCATGGAATAGCTGTAATCACTGGTAGCTTTTTAAAAACTAAGCTTGCAGAGATAAGAATCTCTGTGTGTAGAGTTCAGAGACCATTAGGCTTTTAAATCTCTCCAAGGGATGCTAATGGCAGCCAGGGTTGAGAACCACAGGCCCTAACCCAGCTCTCTTACTTGCCACAGCTTACTTTGTTTAGGACCCTGTGGGACCTCCTGCTTCCCAATTCACACTATGTTGGGCTTTGACAAAGGAATACACACCTTCCAGCAGACTAAGAGCTTTTGTTTAATTGGTGCTTACCAGATTCCCGGCAAGGTCATCAATACGTTGCCAATGTTCCTTCATTTTACCCTCATAACCACCCTCTGAAATAACAGTATCAGGAGAGGCTGAGAAAACTCTGGCTCCAAAAAGTTATGTAAGATACCCAAGGTCCCAAGGCTAATAGGAGACAGGTCAGGGTCTACACCCAGGTCTTATGATTCCACAGCGCATGTTCTTCATCGCTAAGCAGTTGTAACACTGTCCCTTAGAAAAACCAACGTTTCAACCCCAGTCCTGCCCTTTACAAGCTGCGTGACTTGGGGTGAGTTATTTAACTTCTCTGAATCCCAGGTCCCTCTCTGTAAAGAGTCTTTTGCCCACCCCAGCTCTCCCCTCCCCCATACTTTTTCCACTAAGAGTTATTAGACCTCAAAAGCATTGCATCTCTCTGCTACCTGCCTTGGCCATCTTACAATGGGACAATTCAAGTCTTAGCCAGAGACCCTCAGCACCTAGCATAGATTTTGGACCAAAGTAAGCAGTCAATGTCCATTGAATTGAACAGTATGGCCTCCCAGTGGGATATGTCACATAATTTGGGAGTTTGGGTTGGGCTCTGGTATTCAGCCAACACCCCCCTCCCCTGACAAGAGCCACGTTGACCCTTATTGATCTCTCCTATTAGGCGACTGAGGGCACTCAGTGGAAAACTGCAAAGGGCAAGTAGTCTGTGTGACCCCAGTGACTCATTTAAGAGGACTGCCTGTATTTGCATAACTTTGCATATGTTATGCATCAATCTATGATATACTTTTTCAAGGCAAAGGAGTTGCAGATGCACAATACCAAAGATAAGCGTGATTTCCCATAACATGCAATGCAAGTATTTGTTAGAAAACCATGCAATTCTACAGCCCTCCTCCCCATCACAACCAAAGTTGGGAAGTCCATACTATCAAAAGATGACCCTTGTCAGCGTGAGAAGGAGGGGAAGCCAAGGTCAGAGTTGAAGATCAAAAATCAAGAAACTTAATCAGCATCCTGTGTCCCTACTCCTACTCTTTTACACTATGAAACCTGAAGGCTAGAGGAGAAGATACAGGGCTCACTTTTGCACTCCAAACCCCTTGCAAAGTACCAATATTATATTTGCAGTTTGAGGATCCTTGAATTAAAGAAAATCAACCATCCCTTCAATCCCAGAAAGGATTTTTCTTTAAAAGATCTTTGTGAAATGGCAAGTGCTTAATATAATAATAATAATAATTTCATAGTATTGATTATTGTCTTTGTTCATATATTCATTCAACAAATATTCGTTGAGCATGCACTGAGTACCCTATCCTCTTCACTGTGCTACTGGAGTTACAGGGGAGAATATGAGGAGATCCTTATTGATACAGAACTTACAATCCAAAGAGACAAAAAGCAACAATACACCACATGAACTTGAGCAGCTTCGTTCATTAAGCCTCAGTTACTTCATCTGAAAAATGGAGAATAAAATGTCAATTTTCCATGGTTGTTGTAATAGAATATAACAGTCTCAGTGTGGTTTCTAACACATAGTAGGTACTCAATGAATGACAGTCATCATCAGAATTATTATTGTTATAAGGGAATATCATGAAGGTACTATGGAATCACAGAGGAGGGTATACCTAACTCTGGCAACTATTCGGTGGGGGAATAAAGGCATCATGTCACCAAGTCAGCACCATACTTCAGAGTTTTACAACATCACTGCTTATGTACCACTTAGCAACTCCCAAATGCCTATTAACTTGTTATTTGGACACCTCATCTCAGAGCTCTGTGTCTCTTTCAGTCCACAGTGACATCTGACATCTAGCTCTTCACTTTCCTGATGGACCTGAGGGGTGTGATGAGGAGAAAACTAGAGAGAAATTGAGGGCATGTAACCATTAAAATTAATTACTCACAAACATTAGAACACAGACACCCACTGCAGTCATGAAATACTGATAAAGATTTGCTGAAAGCCATTTATATTAAATTACTTTTATAATAACATTTAACTTTTAAGCATTAAGTATTTAGTGTTCCTCCTTGTCATTTGTAAATAAGCTTGCAGCTGTTTCATAGCTGGAGGAATCTATGCCCATCCTGTCTTGAGGGCCTACAGGGCTGAACATCAAACCAGCAGCATTTTTTTTTTTTTTTTTTTTTTTTTTGCGTACACGGGCCTCTCGCTGTTGTGGCCTCTCCCGTTGCGGGGCATAGGCTCTGGACGCGCAGGCTCAGCGGCCATGGTTCACAGGCCCAGCCGCTCCACGGCATGTGGGATCCTCCTGGACCGGGGCATGAACCCGTGTCCCCTGCATCTGCAGGCAGACTCTCAACCACTGCGCCACCAGGGAAGCCCAGACCAGCAGCTTTGAGAGTTGAGACAAGCAGATGTCAGTGACTCAACATCAGCCAACTCTCATTCATTCAGCAAAAACTTACTGAAACCCCTGTTGTTCCAGATAGCCGCTTATAAAAATATACAAAGCATGATCCCTGAACTCAAAAACTAGCAAGATAGATACAAAAATTCAATAATTACAAAGTGTTGCCTTCATTTCCTCCACTTTCAATGCCAAAAAAGTTACTTAAGTTCATAGGAGAATTGAGATTTGGCAGGGCAGAGGGTGCCTGTTTAAAGCAAGAGGATTAGCATGGGCGAAGACAGGGAGGTGAGAAAGAGCAAGATGCATTTCAAAAACTACTAAGTAATTTTGTTGGCAATGAGACAGGAGGATACCCATCCCTTGCCATGTATACAGGCTTTGTTTCCATCTGCAAATCCCTTTGAACCACTCCCAACCTGTATTTGGAACAGCCCTGCTGGGTCCTCTTGAATTTTTAAGATAATGGCATTGGCATTCTGTATTATGTGGATAACCTAATAAATGTAAAAATAGACCCAAAATGTGGGCTTCTCTGGTGGCGCAGTGGTTGAGAGTCTGCCTGTCGATGCAGGGGACACGGGTTCGTGCCCCGGTCCGGGAAGATCCCACATGCCATGGAGTGGCTAGGCCCGTGAGCCATGGCTGCTGAGCCTGCGCATCTAGAGCCCATGCTCCACAACAGGAGAGGCCACAACAGTGAGAGGCCCGCGTACCACAAAAAAATAAAAAATAAATAGAGCCAAAATGTATGATGGTTAAACATAAAAGAAGTTTACATGCTGTTTACATAACAGTATAGGGAGGTAAATGGATCGTTGGGTGGGGATGGGGAGGTGGGTTAAGGTTCTGCTCCACACAGTCATTCAGGGAACTACGCTGACAAAGACTGCCTTCTTTCACAGGTAGGTTCCATCACCCCCAAAGAAAATCTTCATGGCAACTAGCCACTAGGAGAAGAGAACTTGGAAATGATGCACATTACTTGTGCTCATCTTCCATTGGTCAGAACTCAGTCACATGGGTGCATCTGCCTGCAAGGGAGGTTGGGAAATGTAGTCTACCAGTGTGCTCAAGAAGAGAGGAATACAGGTCAAGATGGCAGATTAGGAGGATGTGGAATTCACGTCTCCACACAACTAGGGCACCTACCAGGCACCAGTGGGGGACCATGGACACCTAAGGGGACGGCAGGAACCCCCAGAAACTGGGTAGGACATGGGGCATGGTGGGGAGTGAAGGGGGAGGAGAAGTGAAGGCAGGACAGGACTGGCATCACTGAGGGGCAGCTGGGGGAAGGGAAGGGATCCCAAGCCCGAAGGGGGAAATTGGGGAACCATTGGGAGGGCAGAGGATCAAAAGGGAGCATTGCGGGGTTTCCCCTCCCCCTTGGACCCCCAGAAACCTGTTGAGATCCCGGGCCTGAACCTCGGCCCACCTAGGCCCTCTCCAGCCACGTGGGTCCTGAGGGAGTGGGAGGAAGGGAAGGTGGAGCAAAAGTAAAGACCGGACCTCTGGGACCGGCATCCCTGAGGGGTGGGTGGGGGAGGGAAGGAGTTCCTACACCCAGTGGGACCCACCCATGGTTAGGGGTCCAGCAGTGACGGGGGAGACCCTGGGGGAAGATGGTGGGGGAGGGACACAAAGGAACGGAAGGGAACAGGGCAAGTGCTTTCCCTGTCCACTTAGGCACTGAGAAGCCTGTTGGGCTCCCAAGCCTAATCCTCTGCCCTCAGAGCCTCCCTCCTGCAGCGCAGAACCCAAGCCCCACCCCTACACCCCCACCCAGGGCCCTACATCTACACTCAGAGAACCCCTCCAACGAGCTGAGCCTAAACCCCACCCACAAACCCTCACTCAGGGCCCTACCTCCAAACTCTGGAATCCCACTCTCCAAAGGCCCTCCTTTCCACATGCGCCTCTCCCCTTCTGCGCAGGTCCTAAGCAGAGGCCCTGCCACACGCTTGAATGTCACCCCACCTAGGCCCCACCCCATGCTCAAACATTACCCCATCACCCCCCTAGGTCCTGCCCCACCCTAAACCCCACCCCTGCCTAAGTGCCATCCCCACCTAAACTCCACCCCCATAGCCAAGACATCTTTTTTTCTTTTTTACTCCTTTAGATTGGGGTTCTGTTTTACCTTGTTGATTCATTGTTGTTGATTCTTTTATACTTTTATTTTGCCTAAGAAACGTTTTATTTTTCTAATTCTATTTTATTCTTTATACTTTGTTATTGTTCTCTTCTTTTGGCTTGTTCTACCACCCCCCTTTTTTTTCTGTTGTGGTTTTATTTTACCTTGTTGCAGTTGTTTCAATTAGAGTTTTATTTTTCCTAATATATTTTATCTTTCTAATTTTATTTTGTTTTTTTATTCTTTGATATTTTACTACTCCTTTATTTCTTTCTTTCTCTTTCTTTTTTTTTAACCATGCCACAAAGTTTCCGAGATCTTGGTTCCCAGGCCAGAGGTCAGGCCTGAGCTCCTGTGGGGGGAACTCCGAGTACAAACCACTGGACTAACAGAGAACCTCAGATCCCAGGGAATATTAATCAGAGTGAGGCCTCCTGGAGGTCCTCATCTCAGCACCAAGACCTGACTCTATCCAACTGCCTGAACACTCCATTGCTGGACATCTCAGGCCAAACAACCAGTAAGGCAGGAAAACAGCACCACCCATCAAAAAGAGAAAAAAAAAATTGAAACGACAAAAAAATAGGTTACAAACAAAAGACCAAGGTAAAAACCTACAAGACCAAATAAATGAAGATGAAATAGGCAACCTACGTGAAAAAGAATTCAGAGTAATGGTAGTAAAAATGATCCAAAATCTCAGAAACAGAATGGAGAAAATACAAGAAACATTTAACAAGGACCCAGAGAACTAAAGAGCAAACAAACAGTGATGAAAAACACAATAACTGAAATTAAAAATACTCTAGGAAGGAATCAATAGCAGAATAACTGATGCAGAAGAACAGATAAATGACCTGTAAGATAAAATGGTGGAAATAACTACCACAGAGCAGAATAAAGAAAAAACAATAAAAAGAATTGAGGGCAGTCTCAGAGACCTCGGGGACAACATTAAATGCACCAACATTCGAATTATAGGGGTCCCAGAAGAAGAAGAGAAAAAGAAAGGGTCTGAGAAAATATTTAAAGACATTACAGTCAAAAACTTGCTTAACATGGGAAAGGAAAGAGTCAATCAACTCCAGGAAGCACAGAGAGTACCATACGTGATAAACCCAAAGAGAAACACACTGAGACACATATTAATGAAACTATAAAAAATTAAATACGAATAAAAAATATAAAAGGCAGCAAGAGAAAAGAAACAAATAACATAAAAGGGGGGTCTTCCCTGGTGGCACAGTGCTTGAGAGTCCACCTGCCAATGCAAGGGACACGGATTTGTGCCCCGGACCAGGAGGATCCCACATGCCGTGGAGCGGCTAGGCCTGTGAGCCATGGCCACTGAGCCTGTGCGTCTGGAGCCTGTGCTCCACAATGGGAGAGGCCACAACAGTGAGAGGCCCACATACCACAAAAATAAATAAATAAATAAAATAAAAAACAAAAGGGAATCCCCATGAGGATAACAGCTGATTTTTCAGCAGAAACTCTGCAAGGCAGAAGGGAGTGGCAGGACATATTGAAAGTGAAGAAAGGGGAAAGCCTACAACAAAGATTACTCTACCCAGCAAGGATCTCATTCAGATCTGATGGAGAAATTAAAACTTTACAGACAAGCAAAAGCTAAGAGAATTCAACACCACCAAACCAGCTTTACAACAAATGCTAAAGGAACTTCTCTAGGTGGGAAACACAAGAGAAAGAAAAGACCTACAAAAACAAACCCAAAACAGTAATGAAAATTGTAATAGAAACACACATATTGATAATTACCTTCAATGTAAATGGATTAAATGCTCCAACCAAAAGACATCGACTGGCTGAATGGATACAAAAACAAGACCTGTACATATGCTGTCTACAAGAGACCAACTTCACAGCTAGGGACACATACAGGCTGAAAGTGAAGGGATGGAAAAATATATTCCATGCAAATGGAAATCAAAAGAAAGCTATAGTAGAAGTCCTCATATCAGAAAAAATAGACTCTAAAATAAAGACTATTACAAGAGAAAAAGAGGATACTACATAATGATCAAGGGATCAATCTAAGAAGAAGATATAAAAATTGTAAACATTTATGCACCCAACAAAGGAGCACCTCAGTACATAAGGCAAAGGCTAACAGCCATAAAAGGGGAAATCAACAGCAACACAATAAGAGTAGGGGACTTTAACACCCCACTTTCATCAATGAACAGATCATCCAAGATGAAAATAAATAAGGAAACACAAGCTTTAAATGACACATTAAACATGATGGACTTAATTGATAATTATAGGACATTCCATCCAAAAACAACAGAATACACTTTCTTCTCAAGTGCTCATGGAATATTCTCCGGGATAGACCATATTTTGGGTCACAAATCAAGTTTTGATAAATGTAAGAAAACTGACATCATATCAAGTATATTTTACAACTACAACACTATGAGACTAGTTATCAATTACAGGAAAAAAACTGTAAAAATACAAACACATGGAGGCTAAACAATATGCTACTAAATAACCAAGAGATCACTGAAGAAATCCAAGAGTAAATCAAAAAATACCTACAAACAAATGACAATGAAAACACAACAACCCAAAACCTATGGGATGAAGCAAAAGCAGTTCTAAGAGGGAAGTTTAGAGCAATAAAATCCTACCTCAAAAAACAAGAAAAATCTGAAATAAACAACCTAACATTACACCTAAAGCAATTAGAGAAAGAAGAAGAAAAAAACCCCAAAGTTAGCAGAAAGATATCATAAAGATCAGATCAGACATAAATGGAAAAGAAATGAAGGAAACAATAACAAAGATCAATAAAACTAAAAGCTGTTTCTTTGAGAAGATTAACAAAATTGATAAACCATTAGCCAGACTCATCAAGAAAAAAAAGGGAGAAGACTCAAATCAACAGAATTACAAATGAAAAAGGAGAAGTAACAACTGACACTACAGAAATACAAAGGATCCTGAGAGATTACTACAAGCAACTATAAGCCAATAAAATGGACAACCTGGAAGAAGTGGACAAATTCTTAGAAATGCACAACCTTCCCAGACTGAACCAGGAAGAAATAGAAAATATAAACAGACCAAACACAAGCACTGAAATTGAAACAGTGATTAAAAATCTTCCAACAAACAAAAGCCCAGGACCAGATGGCTTCACAGGCGAATTCTATCAAACATTTACAAAAGTGCAAACACCTATCCTTCTCAAACTCTTCCAAAATATAGTGGAGGGAGGAACACTCCCAAACTCATTCTAAAAGGCCACCATCACCCTGATACCAAAACCAGACAAAGATATCAAAAAATAAGAAAGCTACAGGCCAATATCTCAGATGATCATAGATGCAAAAATCCTCAACGAAATACTAGCAAACAGAATCCAACAGCACATTAAAAGGATCATACACCATGATCAAGTGAGGCTTATCGCAGGAATGCAAGGATTCTTCAATATACGCAAATCAATCAATGTGATAAACCATATTAACAAACTGAAGGAGAAAAACCATATGATCATCTCAACAGATGAAGAGAAAGCTTTTGACACAATTCAACAGCCATTCATGATAAAAACTCTTCAGAAAGTAGGCATAGAGGGAACTTTCCTCAACATAATAAAGGCCACATATGACAAACCCACAGCCAACATCGTCCTCAATGGTGAAAAACTGAAACCATTTCCACTAAGATCAGGAACAAGACAAGATTGCCCACTCTCACCACTCTTATTCAACATAGTTTTGGAAGTTTTAGCCACAGCAATCAGAGAAGAAAAGGAAATAAAAGGAATCCAAATTGGAAAAGAAGAAGTAAAGCTGTCACTGTTTGCAGATGACATGATACTATACATAGAGAATCCTAAAGATGCTACCAGAAAACTACTAGAGCTAATCAATGAATTGGTAGAGTAGCAGGATACAAAATTAATGCACAGAAATCTCTTGCATTCCTATACACTAATGATGAAAAATCTGAAAGAGAAATCATGAAAACACTCCCATTTACCATTGCAGCAAAAAGAATAAAATACCTAGGAATAAACCTACCTAAGGAGACAAAAGAACTGTATGCAGAAAACTATAAGACACTGATGAAAGAAATTAAAGATGATACAAACAGATGGAGAAATATACCATATTCTTGGATTGGAAGAATAAACATTGTGAAAATGACTCTACTACCCAAAGCAATCTACAGATTCAATGCAATCCCTATCAAACTACCACTGGCATTTTTCACAGAACTAGAGCAAAAAATTTCACAATTTTTATGGAAACACAAAAGATCCTGAATAGCCAAAGCAATCTTGAGAAAGAAAAACGGAGCTGGAGGAATCAGGCTCCTGGACTTCAGACTATACTACAAAGCTACAGTAATCAAGACAGTATGGTACTGGCACAAAAACAGAAATATAGATCAATGGAACAGGATAGAAAGCCCAGAGGGAAACCCATGCACCTATGGTCACCTTATCTTTGATAAAGGAGGCAAGAGTATACAATGAAGGTAAGACTGCCTCTTCAATCAGTGGTGCTGGGACAACTGGACAGTTACATGTAAAAGAATATAATGAGAACACTCCCTAACACCATGCACGAAAACAGCTCAAAATGGATGAAAGACCTAAATGTAAGGCCAGACACTATAAAAATCTTAGAGGAAACATAGACCACATCCTAGAGAAATGGAAATAAAAACAAAAGTAAACAAATGGGACCTAATGAAACTTAAAAGCTTTTGCACAGCAAAGAAAACCATAAACAAGATGAAAAGACAACCCTCAGAATGCGAGAAAATATTTGCAAATGAAGCAACTGACAAAGGATTAATCTCCAAAATATACAAGCAGCTCATGCAGCTCAATATCAAACAAAAAAAACAACCCAGTCCAAAAATGGGCAGAAGACCTAAATAGACTTTTCGCCAAAGAATCTATACAGACTGCCAAGAAACACAAGAAAGGATGCTCAACGTCACTAATCATTAGAGAAATGCGAGTCAAAACTACAATGAGGTATTACTTCACACCAGTCAGAATGGCCATCATCAAAATATCTACAAACAATAAATGCTGTAGAGGGTGTGGAGAAAAGGAAACCCTCTTGCACTTTTGGTGGGAATGTAAATTGCTACAGCCACTATGGAGAAAAGTATGGAGGTTCCTTACAAATCTAAAAATAGAACTACCATATGACCCAGCAATCCCACTACTGGGCATATACCCTGAGAAAACCATAATTCAAAAAGTGTCATGTACCACGATGTTCATTGCAGCTCTATTTACAATAGCCAGGACATGGAAGCAACCTAAGTGTCCATCGACAGATGAATGTATAAAGATGTGGCACATATATACAATGGAATATTATTCAGCCTTAAAAAGAAACAAACTTGAGTTATTTGTAGTGAGGTGGATGGACCTAGAGTCTGTCATACAGAGTGAAGTAAGTCAGAAAGAGAAAAACAAATACCGTACACTAACACATATCTGTGGAATCTAAAAAAAAAAAAAAAAATGATTCTGAAGAACCTAGGGGCAGGACAGGAATAAAGACACAGACGTAGGGCCGCCCTGGTGGCTCAGTGGTTGAGAGTCCGCCTGCGGATGCAGGGGATACGGGTTCGTGCCCCGGTCTGGGAGGATCCCATATGCCGCGGAGCGGCTGGGCTCGTGAGCCATGGCCGCTGGGCCTGCGCGTCCGGAGCCTGTGCTCCGCAACGGGAGAGGCCACAACAGTGAGAGGCCCGCATACCGCAAAAAAAGAAAAAAAAAAAAGACACAGACGTAGAGAATGGACTTGAGGACACGGGGAGAGGGAAGGGTAAACTGGGACGAAGTGAGAAAGTAACACTGACGTATATACACTACCAAATGAAAAATAGATAGCTAGTAGGAAGCAGCTGCATAGCACTGGATAATCAGCTGGGTGCTTTGCAACCACATAGAGGGGTAGGATAAGGAAGGTGGGAGGGAGACGCAAGAGGGAGGGGATATGAGGATATATGTATGCATATAGCTGATTCACTTTGTTATATAGCAGAAACTAACACAACCTTATAAAGCAATTATACTCGAATAAAGATGTTAAAGGAAAAAAGAAAAGAAAAACAAATATATTGTATTTTTTTAAAGAGCATTCATGAAACACTCAGCCTATCATGGGCAATAGCAAACTTAAAGCAGCAAGGGCAAGAACACAGGTAGACCTGATCAACCCTGGCACTTTCTCCGAGCCTCAGGTTTCTTCTTCCCAAAACAGAGATAAACACTGACATACAATTATACAAACTACAGTGTATAAAATACTTATCACAGTGCCTGGCACACAGTAGGTGCTCAGCAAATGTGGCAGAGCTGGTAGTAATTTGCAGTTTGTCACTATTCATGGGTAAGAGATTATCATATGCTGTATGGAAAACAAGTAAGTGCCAGGTTCTAGCCAGTGGGAGGGAATTTAGCCATCAATTCAGTTCACGCTCTCCGCCACCTCAGCACTTGCTCCTGGTGGGCCCCACTCCACCTGCCTGGGAACTCTGAGCCGTTGATAACAGATGAAACTTCCAGTCCCTACCCTGAGAGTGCTCCTGTTCAGCCTTTAACTGCAGCCCAGACAAATCACTGGGATCGTTCTGCCGGTCACCGCATAGAAAATCCCAACCCTCATACGCTGATGACCTTGTACCCGCCCCCCGGGTGCCCAAATATGCGCTGACTGGAAGGAGGTCTGATTGTGCAGCAAGTCCATTTGTTCCTTGCTTTAGAGTGATCAATCATTTACTCACGTTTCAGTGAAATGGCCTGAAACGGGTAAGGTAAAAAGAACCCAGAGCTTGGGCACAGGAGATGAGAGGCAGTCTCAGCAATGGCACTGAGCAGGCAGCCAAGTCAAGAACAGCAAATCCTCAGGGGCTCTGGGCTTCTCAGCCAGGAGTCGAGGGGCTGCCACGTGCTTCAGCCTCAGCAGGGATCTGCTGCTCCAGTTCCTGCTAAGCTTCAGCTGCAGTCACTCACTGCCCCCGTACTTAAAGCCTTTTCAGTTCAAGCTCATTCCTGGAGTCCCTCCCTCAGCTTCTGGAGCAGCAGCCCTGAGAGCTCGTTTCAGGCAGCTCTTCTTCAGCAACCACCAATAAATATGTACCCCAAAACTTTCACCCATTCAGATTCTCTGACCCAACAATTCTACCTTCAGTAATCCATCCTAATGAAATAATCCTGAATATGAAAATAGCCTCATATACAAAGATGCTCACCAGCAATACTATGACAAAACAGCAGAAATGACCTATGTAATTGGTTGGAATATCATCACCCGTCCAACAGTAAGAAAGTTGTTTAAATTAGAGGATGAAACATCAAGACATTGAAATACATGTTTATCATGAATTTATGATAAAGGAAAGTGAGCAGACAATTATGTTGAGAAAGGAGTAAGAAACAATAGTAGTATGAGTACAGTTCTGTAAAAAAATTAATAACTAAATAAGCAGAACCATGGTTATACAAGATATTATCATAGGGTGAAGCTGGGTGAAAAGTACACAGAAACTATAACCATTTTTGCAACTTCTGGTAAGTCTTAAAACTATTTCAAAACTAAAATTATGTCTCAAAGAAAGAGAAGCAATTGTGCATGAGGAGGCAGCATAGAATAATGACTAATAGCACACACTTTAGAAAACTAAGTGTAGGGGATCAGTTATGGAAGGGAGTTTAAATCTAATCTGCTTTTTCCATTTAATCTCTGCTCATAACAAAGCTCCCTTAAGAATTCTTTCTGACACTCCCCCCCTCCTTGTTTCTGACCATCCTATCCCTGGAGGCTTTTTAGCACAGTAGTCCAGAAACCACAGCTGACACATGAAGTTGATCTCTCGTAACTGTAATCATCAGAACAGTAGTAACATTTATTCATCATTTTACCACTGTGGACCAAGCACTGTGCTACATGTTTTACGATGATGGGCCCTCACCATGACTTTCAAAGGCAAGTATTAATAATTCCGTTTTATAGATGAGAAAATAAGACTGAGAGATCAATGACTTGTCCAGCTTATCATAGCTGATGAGTAACCCTGGCAGAATTTAAAACAGAGCCATTCAAATCCCAGGCTCCTTCCTACACAAAGTATTTATCAATTATTTAATTTTTTTTAAAGTTTCTTTATCTAATGTAACAGCAAATGCCTCTTTAGGGCTTCAGTTGCTCATCTGTCAAATTGAGCTATTGGACTGAATAAGGGCTCAATCTGAGACACAAGGATTCCAAGTAACTTCAGCTTGCTCTCTCCCGGAGACATTTCCCCCACCCGGCAACCTTCTCCAAGTTCAGTGATACCCAATCGCTCAGAGAGTTTTGAATCCCACGGCTGGGATCCAGAACTTCTGATTTCCCTAGGCTGGGATGAGCTTAACCATCGGTGTCGCAGCCAGGACTGAGAACCACTCTCCTGACATGTTGACCTTCCTCCTTCTCCAATTCTTATCCTACCCCATGACGCCCACAATTCCCCTGGTCTGCCTTTCCAAATCATGCTTCTCACTGGAACCAGAATGATCTTTCTGAAACAGATATGGCACAGCACTCCCTGTTTATACAACTTCACTAGCTCCCCAGAGATTACCAGGTAGAGTCCTTAAGATTCTCATGGGACCATTCCCAACCTGGCCCCAGACCACCCTTCCAGCATCTTCTGCAGCCACTCCAAACCAGCACCCCCCCACACACTGAACACTTGATATTTCCCAGTGTACTATGCGCCACCACACCACTCAGCCCAGCTCACCCTGTTTCCCCTTATTGGGAAGGCCCTCCCAACCCCCCATACCTACTCTACCTGTTCAGTCAGCCTTCAGATCCATTGCCCCTGTCCTGCCCTGCTTTCGCCTTCACACCTCCCTGCATCTTCCAAGGATTCTTTCCTCATCCCCTCAGGCAGAGCTTAGAATTCTGCTGTCCATGTTCTTATGTGTCTCATAGGCAGCTATTAAAGCCCAGACCATGCTGAATTATTAAGAGTACCAGTTTTGCTCACTTCTCCTCTGAGACTGTGAGTTCCTTGAAAGCAGTGCTATGCTCACTGCTGCACCCCTACAGTAGAGTATGAGTCTAAAATACCCCGTCAGTATTTGTTGAATAATGACTGAATGAATGAATGGACAGAATCAAAGAACAAGCAAACGCTGTGCTCAGGTTTCACCAAGAAAGATCCAAACACCTTCCACACAGCTTCTCCCTCAGCCCAGCAAGGTCTCCTGGCTGACAGCCACTTGCACTGAAATCAAATAGGGCAGAGCAGCAGCGAGAAGTGAAGAAAAAGTAGCCAAAGCCAGGACTTCTCCTCATGGCTGAAATCAGCGTTCTTACACCGGCAGCCCATATGCTAAACAAGTCCACAGAAGCATTTTGTTTGACTCAGAAAGTGTTTTAAAAATTGGGAAATTTCACCCAAAATCCAGCTCTACACTTACTCCTAGACTATCAGAGAATCAGACAACCCTCAACCTGCATTTCCACCAGGCTACAACGACTGGGGCTGGGTAGCTGCTGAGAAAGCCATAGTCCCTACCTGTCTCTATTGTCTTCACCCAGCTCACCACTCTGGATGTTTCCTGCCTGGCCCCCCCAGGCATCTGAGTTTGCAACCACTGGTTTAAACAACCTGCTCAGTTTAAGGGGTTAAAATGCCTGTGTATGCTCACTCCAAGAACAAGAGAAAGGATCTTTTCAGCTCCATTTCTCTCCAGGCTAGGGAGTTTAATAAAACCCAGCAGACACTGCATGGATTTAGCCCTGAGAATGCCAGGGGCCAGGGCTGAGAAAGGAGACCAAAGTGGGGGAGGAGTGGGCCGCATGTGACACAAAGAGGCTATCTGGAAGTGTGACCCTCCGCTCCACTGGGCTGAGATAAGCTTCTCAGCGGGACTGTTTATGGGAGGTGAGGAAGGAGCTGGACACACATGGAGGAAACGGTCAGGCAGGAATTCCCAAGCAGGTCTGCTGGACTAGCAGCTTCTTGTGAAGCTTTAGCTCCACTCACTGGCTGGCTATAAATTGAGCTCCAGAAAATCAGCAAAGCTCAGCGAAGCCTTCAGGCAGCCCCAAGGCACTGCTTGGAAGAGAATCTTCAGTTCATGCTTTCACAGAGCCCTTTGATGGGAGTAACAACTTGTGTTAGGAAGAGGGTCCGCAAAAGAAGGGGGTTAATATCTCCCACTCCCAACCATGACTCGCCAGCGGTCCAGGTCACACTTTGTCTCCTCATCGTCTTTCTCCTGCTTTGAGACTCCACCATCTAGGCAAGAAGGCAGCTCACTTCTTTTAAGTACCCACTACTCTTAGGCTCACAGGCAGACCTGCGTTTGAAGCTTATCTGATTTCAGATGGCCTTTTTTAGAAAAAAGCTATAAAATTATGAATATAAAGTAGACTCAGTGCCTTGAAAGGGCAAGTTCCTAGTTAATCCCCCACTGGTCAGGGGTTTTCCATATGCTATCTCAGAAAACAGAGGCTGGGCTCTTATTCACCTAGGTGGCAGAGAACCAGCTAGGAGAATAACCTCTCTTTGCCTCAGTTTTCTGAGAAATGGGATAACACTAGAGCTCACTCAAACTGTTGTTGGGAGGACTGAGGTAATACATGTACATGGTATTTGCTTAATAAATGTGAGCTATTACTGTTACCTCATTTATCCTCACAACAGCCCTGTAAAGCAACCATTATTCTCTCGATTTTATAGGTAAGAGTGGGAAATCTCCCTCCTCCCCACCTGCTGCAGACTGCACCCAAGCCTGTCTTTGCTGGGTGGGATACCAGAGTTCCTGGACCTTCTTTTATCTCCTCTACTGCAACCAGGACTGACTAACTGTCTTCTGCTCTGTGAGGGATGAGCTAGCTCACCTGAAAACCCAACCCAACCCTTCTGACAATCAGCTGTGACGTGTTCATAGATGATAAGGTATAGCAGGTAACTAACTCCACTTTGGTAGACATTTCAGCAGGAGTCTTTCAAAAAGAAAGATTTACCCAAGAGATGGAATTTTCAGGGACCCAGGGATGGGTCCCTGAGAGGTACATGAATCAGAAAGGAAGCCATGGTAGCAGGGAAAACATCCACTTGAAGTCTGATAACCTGCTAACCTTGTGACCTGTTCAAATCAGTTTACTTCTCATTTGTAAAATAAGAAGAATAAAAATAACATAGGACTACTGTGTAGCACAAATGAGGCTAATGTATATGAAAACGCTTTGGTTGCAGTAACGATAAAAAATAAAAATAACTTTTAAATATTTATAATTGTTTTTATTTTTTTTAATAAAAAATAACTGTACCAGAGTTCCCTGGCAGTCCAGTGATTAGGACTCTGCACTTCCACTGCAGGGGGTGCAGGTTAGATCCCTGGTCAAGGAACTAAGATCCCATGTGCCGCACGGCGTGGCCAAAAAAATAAATAATAAATAACTACACCACTCAACAGTTTTCTGAGTAGTTACTTCATGCCAGACAATGCGTGCTTCATATACATTAAGATTCACATTTAATGTGCCCAACTGCTCTCTTAAATACTATTATTTTGTCCTTTTTCAGATAAGGAAACTGACTGAGGCTAGGGAGCCTTTGACCAGTCTTAAGTAGAGCCAGTAATAAGTTTTGTGTTTTAGAGAAATTACTCTGTGTGACTGAATTAGTAAATGAATAAACGAATGAACATTACCAAAGCCCATCTACCTAGGCTTTTCTTTTCTGCAAGTTAAGTGAATGTACTTTCCCACTCTCTCATATAATAATAAAAATAGGTAATTATATTACCTAATGGATAGTAGATTTTTACCACAAGAGGTATGTAAATCAATTAACATTTTTGAGGGATTTCTATGTGCTATATGCTTTAGATTTATTATCATGCAAGTCTCATTACCCCCATTTTATAGATGAGGAAACTGAGGCTAAGAGATGACAAGCAATTTACTTCAAACCACAAAGACATCAGTAAGGAGAAGTCTGTATTCGAACTCAGGTCTGTCTGACAACAAAGCCCATACTCTTGCCTCTACACTATAGCCTACATTCTATGAATAAAAATATTTATTTTCTTTGAGGAAAGACTATCATTTTCAAAGAGAAGCCAATTTCATAAATAGTCTAGCCATGTTTCAATACATGAGTTTTCCAAAGAAAACCAACATATTTTAACATACACTATTACCTCAGTATCCATACTAATTAAAAAAAGAAACTTGTCCATCACGTAAAGTTTCTTACTTAGAAAATAAAGCATACCTCATTAATAAGTGGTACATATAAAAATAGTGTTTTTTTTCCATTGACAATGGTTAACTGTAATTTCTATTTCCAAACCTGTGGATATTTGTTTTGCAATGTTTCCCAAGGATTCTAAAATCTTTGAAGAATTCTAATAACTCCTTGATAAATGCTTTATTGCAATGTTAAAAAAAAGAAAATATAGCATAAATGATTCAAGTGAGGGTGCATCTGAACTGGAAAAATTACCCCAAAGGATACTGCTGAATGCTGACAGGACTGCAGCCTCTGAGACTTATCTAGCAAATGTTTGCTTTGATGCTCACATTTCTTAAAAGCATGTAATCAAGGAGAATAAAAATAAAACCTTATCCTCATTAGTAGGGGATAGTGGGAAAAGTCTTAAATCTGGAGACAAAAAAAAAATGAGTTCAAGCTCTTAATTACTGGGTAATGTGGGTCAAGACAGTGATCTTTTTTTAAGTGAAGTATAGTTGATTTACAATATTATGTTAATTTCAGGTGTACTGCATAGCAATTCAGTATTTTTGCAGATTATACTCCATTATAGGTTATTACAAGATAATGGCTATAATTCCCTGTGCTATTCAGTATAACCTTGTTGCTTATCTATTTTACTCACTGTTTCTGTTAAACCTATACCCCTAATTTGTCTCTCGTTCCCTCTCCCCTTTGGTAGCCACAAGTTTGTCTCCTATATCTGTGAGAGACAGTGATCTTTCTTGAATCTCAGTTTGCTCACATGTAAATTGGGAATAATAATACTTACATCACAGAAGGCAACGTGAAGGCTGTTTGAAAAGCATAACCCCCTATTCTATTCTATCCTCTTGTGTCTCCCTCCCTCCCACCCTCCCTATCCCACCCCTCTAGGTGGTGACAAAGCACCGAGCTGATCTCCCTGTGCTATGCGGCTGCTTCCCACTAGCTATCTATTTTGAGTTTGGTACTGTATATATGTCCATGCCACTCTCTCACTTTGTCACAGCTTACCCTTCCCCCTCCCCATATCCTTAAGTCCATTCTCTAGTAGGTCTGTGTCTTTATTCCCGTCTTACCCCTAGGTTCTTCATGACCTTTTTTTTTTTTTCTTAGATTCCATATATATGTGTTAGCATACGGTGGATGGACCTAAAGTCTGTCATACAGAGTGAAGTAAGTCAGAAAGGGAAGCAACTTTCTTTTGCAGGCACATTATTTGCAACCCTGCCAGTCACATATCAAAGTACGGAACAACCTAAGTGCCTTCCATTTCCCTCCCAATATGCATGGGAGCTCACATTATGTCCTGGTGAGCTGTGAGCAAAAAGACGTAGAATATATCCCTAATTGCTATTTGCTTGGATTATTTTGAAAGTGGTCAGAGGGCTTTCTACTTTGCTGAGTGCTGTATGAAACACATCCAAATTTTCACTGAATGTTTAAATGTTTGGTCCACATTCAAGTGTTTGACAGCTAGTTGAGTTTTTTTCAAACCAAAAGGAGATAAAAGGCCCCTCACTTCCTGCTGAATACTGAGGAGGGAATTGTTTGACTAATTTAATACTGTCTAGGGTAAAGGAACTCAAATCTGGTCCAATTTAGAAAATATTCTGATTTTTAAATATAAGAATGATCAGTGTTTTGTTTGTTTTATATGGGGGCTGGGGAAGTAATGTGACTGGAGACTATATTCATTAAAATTATGCGAATAATAAATATCTGATCATATATATCACTTTGCAAGAGAATATTAAAATGGCACTTTTCCTATTGTCTGTTTGGACTGAAGCCTCCAAACTAAGAATAATAGATGTCAATTACGCTCACACTGTAGAACAAGGGGCTAGGTTTGCAAAGATGATGGTCCAAAACAAGGCTTGCAATAGGCCCGATGAGGTTGACTGGCCAATTGAGGAGTGATTAGGAAAACTTTGGTGAATCCCAGGCAATTTCCAAGCGTGGGGGAGCTTCAGAAGAAGCATTTAGAGAGCTTGGCACTGGCCCCTGGGATCTGGGATAACACAGAGACAGTTATGGGAAACATGCCTGAAAAAGTCTAAAAGCGAGAGTTTGGTCAGCCTAATGGCAGAGTGGAGAGTAGTTGAGACTGTATGAAAAATGATTACACTCCTAGAGTTTAGTGACACAGTGAACCTGCCTCCTGCTGCAGGCTGCCTGCTGTCTCCACCAGCCCTGAGTCTCCTGGAAAAGGACCACTTGGGGGTGAAGGTAAGCCCAGCAGAAAGAAGCTGAATGTGAACTGGCAGAGGTCAGGGCTTGGAAGTAGAGGGGTAGGGGAGATCACTAACCTCCAGAAAGAGAAGCACTGTGGGCAACAAAGAAATTGCAGGTACATTACAGAAACCTCCCAGGAAAGGGATAACCTCATCCCTCCTCTACCTGCAACCCTGGAGGAGCCAGAGGTGGCACATTCAGCGGAAGAGAGGGAAGAGAAAAGCTATGTGGAGAAGCAGATGATCACACCCCTCCCTTAAAGCAGGTTTGAAGCCTGCCTTAGGCCTTGGCTAAGGTAATGAGAGAATTTTATAATTGGATGAAAATGTGGAGTTCTGATATTAGACTGAACCTTACATTTCATAACCTAAAAGAGACAGACATTTATTCATTCTAAGAGGAATCAGAAAACTCATGCACCCTAGCCAAGATTTCATCCTGAATCTAGGAAAAAATGACTTAATGGAGCAAGTTTAACAGAAAGTGATAAGAAAGAATAAATTTGCTTTCTGCTTGTACCTCACTGAGTCCAGCTGCCAAAATACATTAGTTATAAATGTCTTGCTTTAAAAAAACAAAAATGAAATAAGACAGTAACAAAATATTACTCTGAGGATAAAGCCCCAAATCCTCACATGGCATGTGTTTGTGTATCTGGCCCCTGCAAAGCTTTTGAATTTCATTTCATGCCACTCTCTACCACAGTAGCTCCAGCCACATGGCTTTCTCAAAATGCTTTAGAAATACAAGTAGCTTATCACCTCAGGTACACACTCTACCCTCAACCTTGGAATTGTTTGCCTCCTCTCATCTTCACCTCCCTAATTCCTCCTTGTTCTTAGAATGCTCTGGTTGTAAGCAACAGACACCAGCAGAAACTTAAGCAGGAAATGAATTTATTGGAAAGGTAGGAGGTAGCTCACACAATCAAAGACTATTAAAAAAATAATTACTTTGGGACTCCCCTGGTGGTGCAGTGGATAAGACCCCATGCTCCCCATGCAAGGGGCCTGGGTTTGTTCCCTGATCAGGGAACTTGATCCCACATGCATGTCAAAACTAAGAGTTTGCATGCTGCAACTAAGGAGCTGGCGAGCTGCAACTAAGGAGCCCAAGAGCCGCAACTAAGGAGCCCGCATGCCGCAACTAAGACCTGGTGCAACCAAATAAATAAATTAATTTAAAAAATAATAATTACTTTAAAGACACAGCTGGAAAATAACAGAAGCCAAGGAAGCCTAAGCAATTAAGATGGTAGGAAATGATGGGCAGTCTATTCTGGAAAAGGGATCATCCTCAGCTTTTTGTTTTGTTTTGTTTTGCTGGAGAGTCACCCCTAGGTTGGGACATGTGCCCACCCCTAACTAGGGGAGGGCAGAGTGTTTGGGTACAATAAGGGAACAGAAATTTCTCCAAAGAAAATCAGGACACAATTTACACAATAAGGGTAGGCAGGCAACACAACTGAAATCCACTTCATTTAAGGACCATTCAATGTTTCTTCCCCTGCCAGTTAGTAGCCACAGACTCTTAAGCAGGCTATTTATAGTATCTGTGTCTCAGTTTATTAATCTTGAGATAGTATAAGTATCTGCCTCATAGATTAGTGGTGAAGATTAAATTAATGAATATATGTAACCCACTGAGCAAAGTGCTAGCACATAGTGTTAGCTAATATTATTTTTTAGAAAAATTTTCCATAACCTCCCTAGTCTCTGCCAGGTCAGTCCATTATATTCTCCCATCCCATCTTGTATTTCTCCTTTGAGTACTTATCATAAGCAAACTTGTAGAATTATTTCTGTAATTTTTACTTAAATGTGTGTATCCCACTAACCTCATAAGGGCAGAAGAAACATTTATCTTTTTCACCTTGTATTCTCAATGCGTAGTGCATAGAATAGTGTATTAGGCTGACTAATAGCTCCCAAAGATAACCAGGTCCTAATCCCTGGAAGCTGTGAACGTTACCTTAAATGGCAAAAGCAACTCCAAAGATGTGATTAAGTTAAGGATCTTGAGATGGGAAGATTATCCTGGATATATGGGTGGGGCCTAAATATAATCACGAATGTCCCTATAAGAGGAAGGCAAGGGGAGATTTGACTACAGAATATGAGAAGGCAATGTGACATCAAAAGCAAGAAGTTGGAATAATGCAAGGAAGAGCTCACAAGCCAAGGAATGCAGGCAGCTTTCAGAAGCTAGAAAAGACGAGGGAACACATTCTCTAGAGCTTCCAGAAGGAACCAGCCCTGCCAACACCTTGACTTTAGCCCAGTGAAACTGATTCTGGACTTCTGGCTTCCAGAAATATAAGAGAATACATTTATATTTCTTTAAGCCACCAAGTTTGTGGTAATTTGTTAGGGTAGCCATAGGAACTAACACTCAGGCACTCAAAAAATATTTATTGAAAAGTAAATGAGACTTAGAAAATGAACAAAAAAAGTATCCATCAAAGCCAGCATAGAAGCTGATGTACAAGACTAATCTTCATGACAAACATAAGACTGAACAACTTATTTTGGTCCACACATCTAATATTTAATTATAGGTACATCAGTTAAATAATGAATATCCTTGTACTTGTCAAGGTTTTTAGTTGAAAATTGAAGACGTTATCATTGACTGGGAATGATAGGGGCCAGGAATTTATTCAAAGGGTAGCACATGTCTCAGACTCACCAGGATGATTGAAGAACCAGGTTCAAGGCCAGCCATGTATGGTGTGCATTGCAACACAGCAGCCCTGTTGAAGATCTGCAGCCAGAAGCAACATACAAAACATGCCACATCATTGGTCTGGGGAAGACACCATTGGCTCT
This sequence comes from Mesoplodon bidens, assembly GCF_964165515.1. Classification (NCBI taxonomy): domain Eukaryota; kingdom Metazoa; phylum Chordata; class Mammalia; order Artiodactyla; family Ziphiidae; genus Mesoplodon; species Mesoplodon bidens. Next base: position 99,575,785 of record NC_138164.1, read on the forward strand.
TCTACCAAACACAGTATTGTATTACCAAGCACTGACTGCCACCATTATTACTGCAGTTTCTGATCTTCCTGTACCACTGCAGCCAGAGAGTTCCTCAAGAGTCCTAAATTGCAGTAAAGGCTAGGAAAGTAAGGACTGGGCATTTTCAGCTTCTGTAGTAGGAGGCATCTCAATGTCTCAACAAGATTCAGAATGGGAACAGGGAGATTCCCCAAACATAAGAAGAAATGGGTCAGATGATGGGTAACCATAAGGGAAAGATAAATACAAAATACAGTCTCACATCCAAAGCTTACGGTGAACTGATTTTCGAGCATCAGACTTGAACATGAATTCACAGAACCAGAATGTGCAGTCATGCATCTAATGACCTCCTGTGTTCGATCACTTCTAAATTCAAATCAAAGCAGGTAACAGAATACAGAAGATATTGAGGTTAAATACATCAATCTCTAATTTGATCATTAAATGAAATGAAAGTGCCTTAAGGAATTTTTAAAGACTGATTTCCTTGGTCAGATCACCAAATGGCATGAAGAAATGTCTGGTTTAATCTATCACATTGTCCCATTAGATTTAATTAAAGCCGTATCAACTACCTGCCAAAAAAATAAGTAATACCTTATTTGGGGCAACCAAATAACTAGAGTTTGGGGTAAATATTAGATGTCATTATAATAAAGGGAGAATAAAAATCCCAGACCTTAGATTATCAGAGTCTACCACTTAAAATAGCCATACAACTAGTATTTTACCTTCTTCTGTATCAGGCAATGTGCTAAGCACTGGGATTTTTTTTTTTTGTTTTAATGATTAAGGAGGAATCCCTGAAAGAATTTATATTCTGCAGAGGAGTTAAGGAATAAAGACATGTAAATAAACTAATCATAATAATAATAAGTTGTAACAGGTGTTCTAACAGATGTGCTATGGGTTGAATTGAGCACCCCGCCTCCGCAAATTTATATGTTGAAGCCCTAGCTCCCATTACTTCCGAATGCGACCTGATTTGGAAATGGGATCATTGCTGATGTAATTAGTTAAGATGAGATCAAACTGGAGTAGGATGGGTCCCTAATTCAATATGACTGTTGTCCTGATATAAAGAACACCATGTGAAAAGACAGACAAACACACAGGGATAAAGCCATGTGAACATTGGAGTTATGCTACCACAAGTCAAAGAACTACGGCCACTCGTGCTCCCGCAGTGTCCATGGACACTCCTTTTTCCGCAACCGATTTTGCACCCACTCGCGGCGGAGCGCACTACGTGCAGTGACGTGAAGAAGCCCCGCGCCACCCAGCAGGCCACAGCCCTTTGGGAGCCCGAGACTCTTAAAACGGTAGAGCAACTTTTTCCAGGAAAGATGACAGACCAGATGTGCACCTTTCTTTTCAAAAAGCCTGGGCGACTTCCGGGTAAGATGGCGGAAGAGTAAGACGCGGAGATCACCTTCCTCCCCACGGATACACCAAAAATACAGCTACACGTGGAACAACTCCTACAGAACACCTACTGAACGCTGGCAGAAGACCCCAGACCTCCCAAAAGGCAAGAAATTCCCCACATACCTGGGTAGGGCAAAGCGGAGAGATTCCCGCACAGAGGATCGGTGCCGAGCGGCACTCACCAGCCCGAGAGGCTTGTCTGCTCGCCCGCCAGGGCAGGCGGCGCTGGAAGCTGAGGCTCGGGCTTCGGTCAGAGCGCAGGGAAAGGACTGGGGCTGGCGGCGAGAACTCAGCCTGAAGGGGGCTAATGTGCCACAGCTATCCGGCAGGGAGTCCGGGAAAACTCTGGAGCTGCTGAAGAGGCAAGAGACTTTTTCTTCTCTCTTGGTTTCCTGGTGCGCGAGGAGAGGGGATCAAGAGCGCTGCTTAAAGGGGCTCCACAGACGGGCGCGACTCACAACTGAAAGCGCGGAGCCCAGTGACGGGCGTGGGACGCTGGGGCTGCTGCTGCCGCCGCCAAGAAGCCTGTGTGCGAGCGCAGGTCACTGTCCACACCGCCCTTCCGGGAGCCTGTGCAGCCCGCCACTGCCGGGGTCCCGGGATCCAGGGGCGGCTTCCCTGGGAGAACTCACGGCGCGCCTCGAGCTGGTGCAACGTCACGCCGACCTCTGCCGCTGCAGGCTCGCCCCGCACTCCGTGCCCCTCCCTCCCGCCCGGCCTGAGTGAGCCAGAGTCCCCGAAGAGGCTGCTCCTTTAACCCTGTCCTGTCTGAGCGAAGAACAGACGCCCTCCGCGACCTACACGCAGAGGCGGGGCCAAATCCAAAGCTGAGACCCAGGAGCTGTGAGAACAAAGAAGAGAAAGGGAAACCTCTCCCAGCAGCCTCAGAAGCAGCGGATTAAAGCTCCACAATCAACTTGATGTACCCTGCATCTGTGGAATACATGAATAGACAACAAATCATCCCAAATTGAGGAGCCAGGAGTCAGTGCTGTGCCTCTGAGGTGGGAGAGCCAACTTCAGGACACTGGTCCACAAGAGACCTCCCAGCTCCACATAATATCAAACGGCGAAAATCTTCCAGAGATCTCCATCTCAATACCAGCACCCAGCTTCACTCAACGACCAGCAAGCTACAGTGCTGGACACCCTATGCCAAACAACTAGCAAGACAGGAACACAACGCCACCATTAGCAGAGAGGTGGCCTAAAATCATAAAAAGTCCACAGACAACCCAAAACACACCACCAGACGTGGACCTGCCCACCAGAAAGACAAGATCCAGCCTCATTCACCAGAACACAGGCACTAGTACCTTCCACCAGGAAGCCTACACAACCCACTAAACCAACCTTAGCCACTGGGGACAGACACCAAAAACAACGGGAACTACGAACCTGCAGCCTGCAAAAAGGAGACCCCAAACACAGTAACATAAGCAAAATGAGAAGACAGAAAAACACACAGCAGGAGAAGGAGCAAGATAAAAACCCACCAGACCTAACAAATGAAGAGGTAATAGGCAGTCTACCTGAAAAAGAATTCAGAATAATGATGGTAAAGATGATCCAAGATTCTATTTCCCAGATCCAAAATCTTGGAAATAGAATAGACAAAATGCAAGAAACAGTTAACAAGGACCTAGAAGAACTAAAGATGAATCAAGCATCGATTAAAAACACAATAAATGAAATAAAAAATACTCTAGATGGGATCAATAGCAGAATAACTGAGGCAGAAGAACGGATAAGTGAGGTGGAAGATAAAATAGTGGAAATAACTGCTGCAGAGCAAAATAAAGAAAAAAGAATGAAAAGAACAGAGGACAGTCTCAGAGACCTCTGGGACAACATTAAACGCAGCAACATTCGAATTATAGGGGTTCCAGAAGAAGAAGAGAAAAAGAAAGGGACTGAGAAAATATTTGAAGAGATTAGAGTTGAAAACTTCCCTAATATGGGAAAGGAAATAGTTAATCAAGTCCAGGAAGCACAGAGAGTCCCATACAGAATAAATCCAAGGAGAAATACGCCAAGACACATATTAATCAAACTGTCAAAAATTAAACACAAAGAAATCCTATTAAAAGCAGCAGGGGAAAACAACAAATAACACACAAAGGAATCCCCATCAGGATAACAGCTGATCTCTCAGCAGAAACTCTACAAGCCAGAAGGGAGTGGCAGGACATAATTAAAGTGATGAAGGAGAAAAACCTGCAACCAAGATTACTCTACCCAGCAAGGATCTCATTCAGATTTGAGGGAGAAATGAAAACGTTTACAGACAAGCAAAAGCTGAGAGAGTTCAGCACCACCAAACCAGCTTTACAACAAATGCTAAAGGAACTTCTCTAGGCAAGAAACACAACAGAAGGAAAAGACCTACAATAACGAACCCAAAACAATTAAGAAAATGGGAATAGGAACATACATATCGATAATTACCTTAAATGTAAATGGACTAAATGCTCCCACCAAAAGACACAGATTGGCTGAATGGATACAAAAACAAGACCCATATATATGCTGTCTACAAGAGACCCACTTCAGACCTAGAGACACATACAGACTGAAAGTAAGGGGATGGAAAAAGATATTCCATGCAAATGGAAACCAAAAGAAAGCTGGAGTAGCAATTCTCATATCAGACAAAATAGACTTTAAAATAAAGACTACTAGAAGAGACAAAGAAGGACACTACATAATGATCAAGGGATCGATCCAAGAAGAAGATATAACAATTGTAAATATTTATGCACCCAACATAGGAGCACCTCAATACATAAGGCAAATACTAACAGCCATAAAAGGAGAAATTGACAGTAACACAATCATAGTAGGGGACTTTAACACCCCACTTTCACCAATGGACAGATCATCCAAAATGAAAATAAATAAGGAAACACAAGCTTTAAATGATACATTAAACAAGATGGACTTAATTGATATTTATAGGACATTCCATCCAAAAACAACAGAATACACATTTTTCTCAAGTGCTCATGGAACATTCTCCAGGATAGATCATATCTTGGGTCACAAATCAAGCCTTGGTAAATTTAAGAAAATTGAAATTGTATCAAGTGTCTTTTCTGACCACAATGCTATGAGACTAGATATCAATTACAGGAAAAGAGCTGTAAAAAATACAAACACATGGAGGCTAAACAATACACTACTTAATAACGAAGTGATCACTGAAGAAATCAAAGAGGAAATTAAAAAATACCTAGAAACAAATGACAATGGAGACACGACGACCCAAAACCTATGGGATGCAGCAAAAGCAGTTCTAAGAGGGAAGTTTATAGCAATACAATCCCACCTTAAGAAACAGGAAACATCTCGAATAAACAACCTAACCATGCACCTAAAGCAATTAGAGAAAGAAGAACAAAAACATCCCAAAGTTAGCAGAAGGAAAGAAATCATAAAAATCAGATCAGAAATAAATGAAAAAGAAATGAAGGAAACGATAGCAAAGATCAATAAAACTAAAAGCTGGTTCTTTGAGAAGATAAACAAAATTGATAAACCATTAGCCAGACTCATCAAGAAAAGAAGGGAGAAGACTCAAATCAATAGAATTAGAAATGAAAAAGGAGAAGTAACAACTGACACTGCAGAAATACAAAAGATCATGAGAGATTACTACAAGCAACTCTATGCCCATAAAATGGACAACCTGGAAGAGATGGACAAATTCTTAGAAATGCACAACCTGCCAAGACTGACTCAGGAAGAAATAGAAAATATGAATAGACCAATCACAAGCACTGAAATTGAAACTGTGATTAAAAATCTTCCATCAAACAAAAGCCCAGGACCAGATGGCTTCAGAGGCGAATTCTATCAAACATTTAGAGAAGAGCTAACACCCATCCTTCTCAAACTCTTCCAAACAATATCAGAGGAAGGAACACTCCCAAACTCATTCTACGAGGCCACCATCACCTTGATACCAAAACCAGGCAAGGATGTCACAAAGAAAGAAAACTACAGGCCAATATCACTTATGAACATAGATGCAAAAATCTTCAACAAAATACTAGCAAACAGAATCCAACAGCACATTAAAAGGATCATACACCATGATCAAGTGCGGTTTATTCCAGGAATGCAAGGATTCTTCAATATATGCAAATCAATCAATGTGATACACCATATTAACAAGTTGAAGGAGAAACACCATATGATCATCTCAATAGATGCAGAGAAAGCTTTCGACAAAATTCAACACCCATTTATGATAAAAACCCTGCAGAAAGTAGGCATAGAGGGAACTTTCCTCAACATCATAAAGGCCATATATGACAAACCCACAGCCAACATTGTCCTCAATGGTGAAAATCTGAAAACATTTCCACTAAGATCAGGAACAAAACAAGGCTGCCGGGCTTCCCTGGTGGCGCAGTGGTTGAGAGTCCGCCTGCCTGATGCAGGGGACACGGGTTCGTGCCCCGGTCTGGGAAGATCCCACATGCCGCAGAGCGGCTGGGCCCGTGAGCCATGGCTGCTGAGCCTGCGCATCCGGAGCCTGTGCTCTGCAAGGGGAGAGGCCACAACAGTGAGAGGCCCGCCTACCGCAAAAAAAAAAAAAAAAAAAAAAAAAAAAAAAAAAAAAAACAAGGCTGCCCACTCTCACCACTCTTATTCAACATAGTTTTGGAAGTTCTAGCCACAGCAATCAGAGAAGAAAAGGAAATAAAAGGAATCCAAATTGGAAAAGAAGAAGTAAAGCTGTCACTGTTTGCAGATGACATGATACTATACATAGAGAATCCTAAAGATGCTACCGAAAAACTACTAGAGCTAATCAATGAATTTGGTAAAGTAGCAGGATACAAAATTAATGTACAGAAATCTCTGGCATTCCTGTACAGTAATGATGAAAAATCTGAAAATGAAATCAAGAAAACACTCCCATTTACCATTGCAACAAAAAGAATAAAATATCTAGGAATAAACCTACCTAAGGAGACAAAAGACCTGTATGCAGAAAATTATAAGACACTGATGAAAGAAATTAAAGATGATACAAATAGATGGAGAGATATACCATGCTCCTGGATTGGAAGAATCAATATTGTGAAAATGACTCTACTACCCAAAGCAATCTACAGATTCAATGCAATCCCTATCAAACTACCACTGGCATTTTTCACAGAACTAGAACAAAAAATTTCAAAATTTGTTTGGAAAAACAAAAGACCCCGAATAGCCAAAGCAATCTTGAGAACGAAAAACGGAGCTGGAGGAACCAGGCTCCCTGACTTCAGACTATACTACAAAGCTACAGTAATCAAGACAGTGTGGTACTGGCATAAAAACAGAAAGATAGATCAGTGGATCAGGATAGAAAGCCCAGAGATAAACCCACGCACATATGGCCAACTTATCTTTGATAAAGGAGGCAGGAATGTACAGTGGAGAAAGGACAGCCTCTTCCATAAGTGGTGCTGGGAAAACTGGACAGGGACATGTAAAAGTTTGAGATTAGATCATTCCCTAACACCATACACAAAAATAAGCTCAAAATGGATTAAAGACTTAAATGTAAGGCCAGAAACTCTCAAACTCTTAGAGGAAAACATAGGTAGAACACTCTATGACATAAATCACAGCAAGATCCTTTTGGACCCACCTCCTAGAGAAATGGAAATAAAAACAAAGATAAACAAATGGGACCTAATGAAACTTCAAAGCTTTTGCACAGCAAAGGAAACCATAAACAAGACCAAAAGACAACCCTCAGAATGGGAGAAAATATTTGCAAATGAAGCAACTGATAAAGGATTAATCTCCAAAATTTATAAACAGCTCATGCAGCTCAATAGCAAAAAAACAAACAACCCAATCCAAAAATGGGCAGAAGATCTATATAGGCATTTCTCCAAAGAAGATATACAGACTGCCAACAAACACATGAAAGAATGCTCAACATCATTAATCATTAGAGAAATGCAAATCAAAACTACAATGAGATATCATCTCACACCAGTCAGAATGGCCATCATCAAGAAATCTAGAAACAATAAATGCTGGAGAGGGTGTGGAAAAAAGGGAACACTCTTGCACTGCTGGTGGGAATGTGAATTGGTAGAGCCACTATGGAGAACAGTATGGAGGTTCCTTAAAAAACTACAAATAGAACTACCATATGACCCAGCAATCCCACTACTAGGCATATACCCTGAGAAAACCATAATTCCAAAAGAGACATGTACCAAAATGTTCATTGCAGCTCTATTCACAATAGCCCGGAGCTGGAAACAACCTAAGTGTCCATCATCGGATGAATGGATAAAGAAGATGTGGCACATATATACAATGGAATATTACTCAGCCATAAAAAGAAACGAAACTGAGCTATTTGTAATGAGGTGGATAGACCTAGAGTCTGTCATACAGAGTGAAGTAAGTCAGAAAGAGAAAGACAAATACCATATGCTAACACATATATACGGAATTTAAAAAAAAAAAAAGTCATGAAGGACCTAGGGGCAAAACGGGAATAAAGACACAGACCTACTTGAGAATGGACTTGAGGATATGGGGAGGGGGAAGGGTAAGCTGTGATAAAGCGAAAGAGAGGCATGGACATATATACACTACCAAACGTAAGGTAGATAGATAGTGGGAAGCAGCCGCAGAGCACAGGGAGATCAGCTCGGTGCTTTGTGACCGCCTGGAGGGGTGGGATGGGGAGGGTGGGAGGGAGGGAGATGCATGAGGGAAGGGATGTGGGAACAGATGTATATGTATGACTGATTCACTTTGTTATAAAGCAGAAACTAATTTAAAAAATTAAAAAAAAAAAAAAAAGCCTGGGCGAAAAGGGGCTACAGGTCTCAGAAAGCACCCGATCTGCCACCAAGAGTCCGGAGACAACAGCAGCAGCAGTGACGAAGGCAGCACTGTGGTTAGCCGGGAAAAGAAGCAGGAGACCCACAATCCGATGATACAGAAGACCCCTGGCGGTGGTAAACAGAAGGCAACTTACGGTGACCACAGTAGCCAGGAGGAGGAGAACGAGCCCGAGAGTCTCGGCGCGGTCTATAAGTCCACTCGCTCAGGGAAACCCGTGGGGCCAGAGGATATGGGTGCGACTGCTGTCTACGAGCTAGACACAGAGAAGGAGCGTGACGCACAAGCCATCTTTGAGCGCAGCCAGAAGATCCAGGAGGAGCTGAGGCACAAGGAAGATGACAAGATCTATCGGGGAATCAATAATTATCAGAAGTACATGAAGCCCAAGGATACATCTATGGGCAATGCTTCCTCCAAGATGGTGAGGAAAGGCCCCATCCGAGCTCCCGAACATCTGCGTGCCACCGTGCGCTGGGATTACCAGCCCGACATTTGTAAGGACTACAAGGAGACTGGCTTTTGCGGCTTTGGAGACAGCTGCAAATTCCTCCATGACCGTTCAGATTACAAACATGGCTGGCAGATCGAACGTGAGCTTGACGAGGGTCGCTATGGTGTCCATGAGGATGAAAACTATGAAGTGGGAAGCAATGAGGAGGAAATACCGTTCAAGTGTTTCATCTGTCACCAGACCTTCCAAAACCCAGTTGTCGCCAAGTGCAGGCATTATTTCTGCGAGAGCTGTGCGCTGCAGCATTTCTGCACCACCCCGCGCTGCTATGTCTGTGACCAGCAGACCAATGGCATCTTCAATCCAGCGAAAGAATTGACTGCTAAACTAAAGAAGCACAGATCTGCAGAAGAGGGTGGTGCTTCTGATTTCCCAGAAGACCCCGATGAGGGTCCAATTCCCATTACTACTTAATTTTCCCATTATTCTCAAATCTCAAAATAAATGTTGTTTTGGTGGGGGGGAAACAAGTCCTTCCTTAGTACCTTCAGAGAGGGCATGGCCTTGTCAGCACCTTAATCTGTCTTCCTGCCTACAGAACTGTGAGATAATAAATTTCTATAGTTCTGGGCCACTCAGTTGTTGGTACTTTGTTATGACAGTCCTGAATCCACTGAAGTTGCAGCATAGAATATCAATATACAAAAATCAGTCACATTTTTATACACTAACAATGAACTATCAGAAAGAGACATTAAGCAAACAATCCCATTTGAAATATGATAAATAGAATAAAATACTTAGGAATAAATTCAACCAAAATGATGAAAGATCTGTACACTGAAAACAATAAGACATTAATAAAAGTAGTTGAAGATGACACAAATAAGTGGAAAGATATTCCATGCTCAAGGATCAGAAGAATTATTATTGTTAAAACCTCCATACCACCTAAAGTGATCCACAGATTCTATGCAATCCCTATCAAGTTCCCAATGGCATTTTTCACAGAATAGAATTAACATCTAAAATTTGTATGGAACCACAGAAGAACCCAAATAGGCAAAGCAATCTTAAGAAAGAAGAACAAAGCTGGAGGCATTGCATGTCCTGATTTCAAACTATAGTACAAAGCTATAGTAATCAAAGCAGTATGGTATTGGCATAAGAACAGACACAAAAATCAGTGGAACAGAATAGAGACCCCAGAAATAAACCCATGCATATATGGTCAATTAATTTACAACAAAAGAGCCAAGAATACACAATGAGAAATGATAGTCTTTGCAGTAAATGGTGTTGGAAGACTGAATAGCAACATGGAAAAGAAATTGGACCCCTATCTTACCATACACAAAAGTCAACTCAAAATGGATTAAAGACTTAAGCATTAAAGACCTGAAATCATAAAACTCCTAGAAGAAAACAAAAGGGGAAATGTTTTGACGTTAATTTTGATGATGATTTCTTAGATATGACACCAAAAGCACATGCAACAAAATCAGAAGTAGATAAGTGGACTACATCAAACTAAAAAGTTTCTTCACAGCAAAGGAATCAGCCAACAAAATAAAAAGATAACCTACTAAATGGGAGAAAATATATCTAAAAAGGGTTAATAACCAAAATATATAAGGAACTCATACTACTCAATAGCAAAGAAAACGATTTTAAAATGGGTAAAGGAAGTGAATAGATATGACAAACAACTGACCAACAGGTATATGAAAAAGTGCTCAGTACCACTAATCATCAGGAAAATACAAATCAAGACCATAATGAGGCACACCTCACACCTGTTGGAATAGCTATTATGAAAGACGAGAGATAACAAGTGTTGGGGGGGTATGGAGAAAAGCGAAGTCTTGTACACTGTTAGTGGGAATGTAAATTGACACAGCCTTTATTACTATTATTACAAATAAAGAAGGCAGAAGGAAACTTTTGGAGGTGATGGACATGTTTACGGCATATATTGTGATCGTGGTTTTAAGGATGTATATCTCCAAACTCATCAATCTGTGTATCAAGTTGAGTTAATTATATGAAAGGATGATGTTAGGAAAACCAGGACTTGGCTGAGAAAAACAGATCCAAGAAACACACATTCAAGATCAGAAACCTCCAGCTGTCACTCCCTTCAGAGCTTGCAGAGAGATGCAATTTCAACAAAACTGACACTACCTTTCCCCTAAACCTCTGATTTATATGTGGATGAAAGGAAGTTATAAGTTGTCTTTTGTTTGTAAATAGAAGCTATTTTTCCTTCTTTCCCCTCTCTCTAAGGGAAGGAAAGAAGGGGCTTCCTCTCTCCGAAACCAAGGGAACACTCAAGACAATGATTGGTAAAGTTTGATGATGGCCGCAAGAAGGTCATGTTGATATTTTGCTTCTGGTAGGATGTTTACTTAGCCACTGAACTTGATGATCTTCCTTGCACTAGTGGAGTAGGAGAAGAGACAATTGGAAGTGAAGGCACGGTGGGAGCCCACAGGGCAAAAGAAGGAAGGTCAGGACTCCCGGATCCCAAACCTGCATTCTAGTTTCCTCAGATCTGGGGCTACAGTCTTGCTGGTGATGGTTACATCATAAAGCAAACAGGCACTCGGTTCAAAAAAATATTCTGTAAAGCTGTCAATTGAGGATCAGTGGAAGATATAGCCAATCATGAAAGGAAAGCACAATGCCTTCAGAGGCTGCTTGAAAGGAGACCATCATCAGCTGAATCTGTAGAAACCATTATCTTGTCCTATGGAGTCCACAGACATCAATCTCTAACACCATTTAAGGCCAACCAAGGAAAGAACTAAGCCTCAACACTTTAGGAGCATGAAGCAGGGCAGAATCTGCCTCACATCACTCCTGCCTGTCCAACATCCCATGTGTGTTGAGATTACACGTGTCCCATATGCACCCACACATACTGTTCCAAACTCCTACCCCTGCAACTCTCACCTATTTAGGAGGGAGATCTAGAGGATTTTTTTTTTTTTTTTGGCTGCGTTGCTGCGCGCTCTTTCTCTAGTTGCGGCGAGCGGGGACTACTCTTCATTGTGGTGCACGGGCTTCTCATTGTGTTGGCTTCTCTTGTTCTGGAGCACGGGCTCTAGTCACGTGGGCTTCTGTAGTTGTAGCACGCAGGCTCAGTAGTTGTGGTTCATGGACCCTAGAGCGCAGGCTCAGTAGTTGTGGCACACGGGCTTAGTTGTTCCATGACTTGTGGGATCTTCCAGGACCAGAGCTCGAACCCGTGTCCCCTGCATTGGCAGGCAGATTCTTAACCACTGTGCCACCAGGGAAGTTCTTAGAGAATTTTTTAATCGAATAAGAGACTTTGATTTTAAAACACTCAGGAATAAATTTTAGAAAATGCTAAGAGTCTGTTCTAATAATGGAATGCGGCTGAAAAGTAATGCAGATGCTGAGATACTGTCCTAGTGGAAAACGAGGCTTCAACATAGTACAGTTGGTAGCAGTTGACGAAAAAAATAAAAGCATTTGAGTTTATACCTTGATGAGTCAAGTTTCCTCACAAAAACACTAGAAACGTGTATCCATAGTATATAAAGAATACTTTCTAATTAATACAAGAAAAAAATGCCCACGAGAAAAATGGGTATTTTCATTATCTAAACTTAGTGGCTCAAAACTAGTCATCATTTCTTTGCTTTTGAGTCTGCGATTTTGGCAGGGCCCCAGTGGAAACAGCTTGTCTCTACTCCTTGTGACATTTGCCATGGCTGGAAAGTCAAAGGTGACTTCTTCATATGTCTGGCACTTCAGCTAGGATGGCTGGAACAGCAGAGAGACTAGAGGGACATCTCTCTCTCCTCATGGCCTCTCCACATAGCTAGACTGGACTTCCTCATAGCATGGCAGTCTCAGAGTAGTTGGATCTCTTACATAGTAGCTGGCTTCCTCCAAAAAGCAAAAGTAGAGCTTGCCTTGTTTTCTTAGGCCCAGACTGGCACCATGTCAATTCTGCCACATTCTATTAGTCATCCAAGAGAAAGGTACCCTCACTGTCCCAAGACATAAACATGTTCATCACAGCATTGTTTGCAATATTAAAATACTGGAAACAACCCAAATGCCTAATCAGTAATGTTTAGATGAATAAAATATGTTATATTAATATAGTGAAGCAGAAGAAAATTAATAAATGGGATCAATATGCATCAATAAGACTAGATCTAAAAACAATGTTGAGTGAGAAAAGATCATTAAGAAATCATACACTATGAAACAAATCATGTAATTTTTTAAAAAACACAAACTAGAACTATATATCCTTGCATATACATAGTGAAAGTATTAAATCATGGACTGTAAGGACACACACCAAAATCAAGACGGTAATTGCCTCCAGGAAAGAAGAGAAAAGCAGTGTTCTGAGAAAGGACAAAGTAGCATTCAACTTTATTTGCAATGTTTCAACCATTTTATTTTTTAAATCTGGTGGAAATATGATGACATTTTAACATTTTTGATGGCTTTTTACTATATTAGTCGGGAATATTCTGAAGCTTAAATCCTCTTCAAATTTTAAAAAACTTTGAGTTACCATGTATTAAAATTGCTAATCTAGGTGGTAGGTCCAAGATACTTAATTTGGATACTTCAGTCAAAAGCTATGAAGGGTCTGAGATTTTATTCTATTTATAAGCTAATAATGTAGACTGCCACAGTTTCACGTATGCTAACAGAACACATGAGATTCCTGGGTTAGAAATAAAAGACTTATTACTCATGATAATAAAAGTAGCCAGAGTATGAGCACTTGTGCCAGCTCCCCAAATCCTAGTTCCCATAAGACAATAAAAAGAAGGTTGTATTATAGGAGATTAACACTGGCTTACGGAGCCCTAATTTTCTGTATTGAGCAGAAGACCGCTTGGCCCATGCTCTATGTACTATCTCTATGTTCCAAGTCTGTAGGAAAATCTGTCCCTTGTTCAATAAGGAGACATTAGAGCTATCTTCCAAGGCTGATTGCTATATAGTAAGCCCCTACATGTGAACCTTCAAGTTGCAAACTTTCAAAGATGCGAACGTACATTCCATCAATGTCAGGCATGAGTGAAATTGCAGTTTGCCCTCCGTCTCTTATTGCTGATGATCCTTCAGCTCTACCATCTCCCACCTCCTCTCCCTCCTCCAGTCAGTAACTCTTCTTGCTTGTTCACTAAATGCCAGCTCCTGTACACCAGCCATTGTATTGTACTACTGTGCTTTTCAATGTATTGTACTGTAAGATTTAAAATGTTTTCTTTATTTTTTGTTTGTTTTTTATGTATTATTTGTGTGAAAATATTATAAGCCTATTACAGTACAGTACTATCTATATAGCAGATTGTGTAGTTGGGTACCTAGGTTAACCCTGTTGGACTTACAAACAAAGTGGACTTATGAACGTATTCTCGGAAAGGAACTTGTTTGTATGTGGGGGACTTACTGTACAAGCATCCTTCAAAAGAAGGTAGCCAATACTTTTGCTCATAAAATTTTCAGAAATGCAAGTGACCTATGGAGAATTGTCTCCTAACAGGAAACTTTCGATATGTGAAGAGGTACCCCAGTTTAATAGCAGTACATAGGACTAATTATTATATGTGTTAGATAAAAGTATGTACCTAAAGTTTTAAAATTTAATGTAGTACTTATCTTATTCTTACTATAAACCCCTATGTTGGGGGAGATCATTGAGAAGACATGACTGCTGGTTGACTGGAGATCTGGACCCAGGTAACTGGAAGCTCCTCCTCGCCCCCTCCCCGTCCTTGCAATGTATGTTCCGCCCACTCTCTCTGCCTTGAGACAACAAGATGTTGTTGAGATGGTCTGGACCAGATATGTGACTGAACCCAGTTAAGGCCTCTATATAAACTTTTAAGATGATGCCTGGCTGGTGCAGAGATCTACTTGTCTTGTGGACGCCCAAGACAAGCCTCATAAGTAATTTCCCTTGCTTATTAAAACTTCATCCTATCAATCTGGAGTGGTCTGACTCTTTTTCCAGTCTCTCCTTGCCCGCCACGTATGGGGGCCAGTTTGTGAACCAACTCTCTACAAGCTAAAAACTAACGATTATGAAAAAAGCTAACTTGTAACAAAATAATAAAACAGCTTTGCACCTCAAGTGCAGTGTTTCTTAAAACATTAAGTGTCCTTTTAAAATTTTATGAGGAAAGTAAAAAACAACTACATAAGACCAGAATATTTAAAGGTATTCTAAGCCATAAATATACTATACTATAAACAAGGTGCCATAGCAATAAAATGGGCTATAGATATGCTTTAGAATTAACTTCAGTACACATTATGATGCATAATAGCTGCTGGAATCTTTAAACAACTTATAATGCATGTTTTACTTCTTTATGTTAGTACGGAAAAATTCAAAATGCCGTACAAAGTTTTTTTAAAGGCCTACATTGAAATTCCAAGAAAGCAACCTGAATTCTAACATAAGGATAATGATAATCGATAGTTATATGAAACTTTTCAGTCTATAAAACACATAAAACATTTTTTACATGCAAAATACTAAAATGCTAATTCCCAAACGGCTTAGAAGCAAAAAATTATTCAGACATATATTATTTCCCTACCTAACTACTAAGGGCTTTTTAGTACACAGTGGGTACTGGTTAAAATATAATTATTATAGTACCCAAGCACTGGACAGGAGTTTGAGACAGTGTGAAAAACACAAGTTTTAAAGTCCAGCTTTGCCAGATTTGAATCCCAACTCTGCCACTTTATACCTTTACAATGTTTAGCAAGTCACAATTTCCATAATCCTCAGTTTCCTCAACAGCAAAATGAAGAGAATAATATCTAAGTTATATTTCAAATGGCTAGCTCTATGTCTGGCACATAATGAGTCTCAATATCAGTTCTTTAAGTTCTAATGTATTTCTACTTCGTATTTAATAATACTAGTAAGTAGATTAAAAAGTACAGGTCAGTGTGGCTTTGAATTGCAATTTATTACATGCCAGTAATCTTACTCCATAATTGTAAATCATCCAAAGAAGGGCATTGTCGATCGATTCTTATTAGGGGAAACACTTAAATATTCTATTTCTTACTTAAGTTCCAGGAGAAACACTTACCTTCTTTAAGTTAAGCCATTCTATCAAACAGCCAACAAATAGAAAGAAAACATGCTGCATTAATTTTTCTGTAAGAAATAAGACAAAAAAACAGGAAGAACTCCAGGCCAGAAGTCAGCACAGGTAAGTTAAAGTTTCACTTATTCTTCTAATTAGTTGTGTGGTCTTAGGAAAAATATACTTTCTACTCTCCGAGCCTCAGTTTATCTGTCAAAGAGAGTTTCATTTATTCTAATACTTATGGATTTTTTGGTCAGGCTCATGAGTTTCTAAAAAATGAATCAAGGACTACCATGCCTGTGAATGACACTATTAGATTCCTTTCCTGCCACCACTGGCCCTTCTGCTCCACAGTCTTCCCAGATTTAAAAAAAGAAGGAAGAGAGGAAGAAAGGGAGAATGGAAGGAAGGAAGGAAGGAAGGGAGGGAGGGAAGAAGGGTGGGAGAAAAGAAGGAAGAAAGGAAAGGGGGGAGGCAGAAAAAAACCCTATTTTGTTCAGGCATCAATCCACCCAGCTCCAAAAGACAAATCATGATTTTTTCTGAGCGAATCATGACAATTCTCATCCCCTTTGCACAATATTCTCTTTTCTAGCCTCTCTTGAAACTAGGAGTGTCTACATCATCCAGTTCTGGTAAATAAGGCAAAAGAGATCATCAAGTGAGCTTCTGTAAGAAATTTTCTTCACTCACAAGGAGAACTTTTCCCCACATACTCCCCTCTTTCCTGCTTGGAATGCTAGAGACACAGTACCTGGAACTGTGGCAGCCATATTTTGGCCATGAGGTCACAAACACAAGGATGATGAATCAATTCCACTCAGGATGATGGAAAAATCTTGGGCCTTTTATACTATCATTGAGCCACTGGATATTACTTCAAAATTTTTTAATAAATAAATAATATACATCATTATGATTTAAGCTTCTGTTACTTGGGGTATTTGTTACTGACAGCTAATTGCATTCCTAACTGATACATTGCACTCATTGGAGATTTCTACTGGTAGAGGAGGTAGGCAAATCATTAGAAAAGTGCTGTAGAGTTAAATAATTACTATAATAGAGGTGCAAGTAATTCGTTTACCTAGCTGACAGGTTGCTGCAAGGACAAAGAAGAAAAGATATGAAAATGCTGCTGAGAAAAATATGAAGTTCAATATAAAAGGTCATACTGATACTAAAATCTGAGTGGCATCATATATCCAGAAATACCAAAAGCCTACAAGAGAGTAATGTGATAATAATGATGATCACAGCTAACTGTTTCATTTAAAGAATATCTCACCTGACAGAATGGTCATCATCAGAAAATCTACAGACAATAAATGCTGGAGAGGGTGTGGAGAAAATGGAACCTTCTTACGCTTTTGGTAGGAATATAAATTGGTACAACCATTACAGAGAGTACTATGGAGGTTCCTTAAAAAAACTAAAAATAGAACTACCATATGACCCAGCAATCCCACTACTGGGCATATACCCTGAGAAAACCATAATTCAAAAAGACACATGCACCCCAACCTTCACTGCAGCATTATTTACAATAGCCAGGTCATGGAAACAACCTAAATGTCCATTGACAGATGAATGGATAAAGAAGATGTGGTACATATATACAATGAAATATTACTCAGCCATAAAAAGAAATGAAATTGGGTCATTTGTAGAGCTGTCGATGGACCTAGAGTCTGTCATACAGAGTGAAGTAAGTCAGAGAGAAAAAAACAAATATCATATATTAATGCACATATGTGGAATCTAGAAAAATAGTACAGATGAACCTATTTCCAGGGCAGGAATAGAGATGCAAACATAGAGAATGGACGTGTGGACGTGGTGAGGAAAGGGGAGGGTGAGATGAATCGGGAGATTAGGTTTGACATAAATACACTACCATGCGTAAGATAGATAGCTAGTGGGAAGATGCAGTATAGCACAGGGAGCTCAGCTTGGTGCTGTGTGATGACCTAGATGGGTGGGATGGGGGATGGGAGGGAGGTCGAAGAGGGAGGGGATATATGTATACATATAGCTGATTCACTTTGTTGTACAGCAGAAACTAACACAACATTGTAAAGCAATTATACTCCAATAAAAAATTTTAATAAAAATATAAAGAATATCTTTATGTATTTGTTACAACAAAAACAATAGTGAGTTGAAGTTAAATGATCAGACTTTTTGAAAATGCTTCATAGAAATTATTTTCCCTCTATTATGGAGGATATTAACATTGATTTGTTTGGTGGAGTCTTTTTTAAAAATACATGAATTTAGTGGATATCTCTCCCTTCCCTTAAATTTTCCATTGTTACTTTATTTGACAAATAGAGTTTAAGATAACTTTTACTCTTTTTTTTGCGGCAAGAACACTTACCATGACATCTACCCTCTTAACAAATTTCATGTGTAACACATTATTGTTGACTATAAACATATATACAATGTTGTACAGCATATCTCTAAAGCTTAGTTATTTTTCTTAACTGAAAGTTTATGCCTGTTGATTAATAATTCCCCACTTCCCTCTCCCTCAGCCCCTGGTAATCACCATCCAGTCATTGATTTTATGAGTTTTACATTTTAGATACTTCATGTAAGGGGAGTTATGTGGTACTTGTCTTTCTGTGTCTGGCTTATTTCGCCGAGTATAATGTTCTCAAGGTCCATCCGTGTTGTCCCATATTGCAGAATTTCCTTGCTTTTTTAAGGTGGAATAGTATTCCATTGTATGTATTTAGCACATTTCTTTACCTATTCATCTGTTGATGAACATGTAGGTTGTTTCCGCACCTTGGGTAATATAAACAGTGCCTCAATGAACAAGGGAGTGCTAATAACTCTTCGAGATCCTGATGTCAATTAGTTTGTATATATACCCAGAAATGGGATTTCTGGATCAAATTGTAGTTCTATTTTTAATTTTTTTATGAACCTCCATACTGTATTTCATAGCAGCTGCACCATTTTGCATTCTCATAATCAGTGTGTAAATCTTCCAATTTCTCCATATCTTTGTCAACACTTGATCACAACTAACTCTAATGGAGTGATTCCCTTGACCCAAGGCTTTTTCTGAGGCACTATATATAATAATTCATTTAATTTTCCAAAAAGCTGCAGGAGATCAGCATTATGACTATCTCCATTTTATGGTGGAGGAAAGTGATTTAATGGCAGCAAAAGCTGCACAGATAGTAGAGTAGCTGGTATTTGAATCAAAGCAATCTTCTGCTAGAATAAATGGATTCAACCACCACAATATTCTACAACTCTGCAAAGCTTTTTTAAAAAGTAATTGTCCTACTTATTTTTTAAAAAGGAGTAAGGCTTGACTTTTAATTGTAAGAATAGCCAAGTCCTTCAAGAGACAGTTAATATCAGAGCACAGTTCCCATTATGTGCTGATAAAATTGCTCTAGATAAATGGTAAATAGGGATTCATTCTGCCTTTTACTAGGCAGGAATGAATCCACATTCCACACATTTCATAAAGGAGTAATTAATTATAAAAAAACTAATCAAATGCATATAAACCATACTCCCTGCTCTTCCATGCTATCTGTGCAAAGTTTGTATCCTATTCTAAAAGTCACTGGTGGGCAGAGTCAAGATAGTGGACTAGGAGGACACAGAATTCGTGTCTTGGCACAGCTAGGGCACCCACCAGGCACAGGTGGGGAACCACAGACACCTAAGGGGATGGGAGGAACCCACAGGAGCTGGCTTGTAGGACCTTGGTTCCCAGGCTGGAGGTCGGGCCCAAGCTCCTGTGGTGGGAGCTCCAAGTCCAAACCGCTGGACTAACAGAGAACCTCAAACCCCAGGGAATATTAATTGGAGTGAGGCCTCCAGGAGGTCCCAATCTCAGAACCAAGACCCGGCTCTATCCAACTGCCGGCAAACTCCAGTGCTGGACACCTCAGGCCAAACAACCAGTAAGACAGGAATACAGGACCAACCAGTAAAAAAAATAATAATAATGAAACAACAAAAAAAACTTGTTACAGATGAAGCAACAAGGTAAAAAAATGCAAGACCAAAAAATGAAGAAAAAAATAGGCAACCTATCTGAAAAAGAATTCAGAGTAATGATAGTAAAGATGATCCAAAATCTCAGAAATATAATGGAGAAAACACAAGAAACATTTAACAAGGATCTAGAAGAACTAAAGAGCAAACAAACAGTGATGAAGAACACAATAACTGAAATAAAAAATACTCTAGAAGGAATCAACAGCAGAATAACTGAGGCAGAAGAACGGATAAGTGAACTGGAAGATAAAAAGTTGGAAATAACTGCCAGGGAGCAGAATAAAGAAAAAAGAATGAAAAGAATTGAGGACAGTCTCAGAGACCTCTGGGACAACATTAAATGCACCAACATTAGAATTATAGGGGTCCCAGAAGAAGAAGAGAAAAAGAAAGGGTCTGAGAAAATATTTCAAGAGATTATAGTCAAAACTTCCCTAACATGGGAAAGGAAATAGTCAATCAAGGCCAGGAAGCGCAGAGAGTCCAATACAGGATAAACCCAAAGAGGAACACACCGAGACACATATGAATGAAACTATCAAAACTTAAATACAAAGAAAAATATAAAAAGCAGCAAGGGAAAAGCAACAAATAACATAAAAGGGAATCCCATAAGCATAACAGCTGATTTTTCAGCAGAAACTCTGCAAGCCAGAAAGGAGTGGCAGGACATATTTAAAGTGAAGAAAGGGAAAAACTTACAACCAAGATTACAATACCCAGCAAGGATCTCATTTAGATTCGATGGAGAAATTAAAACCTTTACAGATAAGCAAAAGTTAACAGAATTCAGCACCACCAAACCAGCTTTACAACAAATGCTAAAGGAACTTCTCTAGGCTGGAAACACAAGAAAAGGAAAAAACTACAGAAACAAACACAAAACAATTAAGAAAAAGGTAATAGAAACATACATATCGATAACTACCTTAAATGTAAATGGATTAAATGCTCCAACCAAAAGACATCGACTGGTTGAATGGATACAAAAACAAGACATGTACATATGCTGTCGACAAGAGACCCACTTCAGACCTAGGGACACATACAGACTGAAAGTGAGGGGATGGAAAAAGATATTCGATGCCAAAGGAAATCAGAAGAAAGCTGGAGTAGCAACCCTCATGTCAGACAAAATACACTTTAACATAAAGGCTATTACAAGAGACAAAGAAGGACACTACATAATGATCAAGGGATCAATCCAAGAAGAAGATATAAGAATTGTAAACATTTATCACCCAACATAGGAGCACCTCAATACATAAGGCAAAGGTTAACAGCCATAAAAGGGGAAATCGACAGTAACACAGTAATAGCAAGGGACTTTAACACCCCACTTTCACCAATGGACAGATCATCCAAAATGAAAATAAATAAGGAAACACAAGCTTTAAATGACACATGAAACAAGATGGGCTTAATTGATATTTATAGGACATTCCATCCAAAAACAACAGAATACACTTTCTTCTCAAGTATTCAGGGGACATTCTCCAGGATAGATCATATCTTAGGTCACAAATGAAGCACTGGTAAATTTAAGAAAATTGAAATCATATCAAGTACCTTTTCTGACCACAACGCTATGAGACTAGATATTGATTACAGGGAAAAAATTGTAAAAAATACAAACACATGGAGGCTAAACAATATGTTACTAAATTACCAAGAGATCACTGAAGAAATCAAAGAGGAAATCAAAAAAGACCTAGAAACAAATGACAATGAAAATGCAACAACCCAAAACCTATGGGATGAAGCAAAATCAGTTCTAAGAGGGAAGTTTAGAATAATACAACCCTACCTCAAGAAACAAGAAAAATCTCAAATAAACAACCTAACCTTACATCTAAAACAATTAGAGAAAGAAGAACAAAAAAACCCCAACACTAGTAGAAGAAAAGAAATCATAAAGATAGATCAGAAAAAAATGGAAAAGAAATGAAGGAAATAATAGCAAAGATCAATAAAACTAAAAACTGGTTCTTTGAGAAGATAAACAAAATTGATAAGCCATTAGCCAGACTCATCAAGAAAAAAAGGGAGAAGACTCAAATCAACAGAAATACAAATGAAAAAGGAGACAATACAACTGACACTGCAGAAATACAAATGATCATGTGTTACTACACGTAACTCTATGCCAATAAAATTGACAACATGGAAGAAATGGACAAATTCTTAGAAAAGCACAACCTGCCGAGACTGAACCTGGAAGAAATAGAAAATATAAATAGAACAATCACAAGCATGAAATTGAAACTGTGATTAAAAACCTTCCAACAAACATAAGCCCAGGACCAGACAGCTACACATGCAAATTCTATCAAACATTTAGAGAAGAGCTAACACCTACAAACATTTAGAGAAGAGCTAAGACCTATACTTCTCAAACTCTTCCAAAATATAGCAGAGAGAGGAACACTCCCAAACTCATTCTACAAGGCCACCATCACCCTGATACCAAAACCAGACAAAGATATCAAAAAGAAAGAAAACTGAAGGCCAATATCACTGATGAAAAAAGATGCAAAAATCCTCAACAAAATACTAGCAAACAGAATCCATCAACACATTAAAAGGATCATACACCATGATCAAGTGGGGTTTATCCCAGATATGCATGGATTCTTCAATATACACAAATCAATCAATGTGATACACCATATTAACAAGTTGAAGGAGAAAAACCATATGATCATCTCAATAGATGCAGAGAAAGCTTTCGACAAAATTCAAAACCCATTTATGATAAAAACCCTGCAGAAAGTAGGCATAGAGGGAACTTTCCTCAACATCATAAAGGCCATATATGACAAACCCACAGCCAACATCATCCTCAATGGTGAAAAACTGAAACCATTTCCACTAAGTTCAGGAACAAGACAAGATTGCCCACTCTCACCACTCTTATTCAACAAAGTTTTGGGAGTTTTAGCCACAGCAATCAGAGAAGGAAAAGAAATAAAAGGAATCCAAATCGGAAAAGAAGAAGTAAAGCTGTCACTGTTTGCAGATGACATGATACTATACATAGAGAATCCTAAAGATGCTACCAGAAAACTACTAGAGCTAATCAATGAATTTGGTAAAGTTGCAGGATACAAAATTAATGCACAGAAATCTCTTGGATTCCTATACACTAATGATGAAAAATCTGAAAGATAAATTAAGGAAACACACCCATTTACCATTGCAACAGAAAATATAAAATACCTAGGAATAAACCTACTCATGGGGACAAAAGACCTGTATGCAGAAAACTATAAGACACTGATGAAAGAAATTAAAGATGATACAAACATCTTTTGTATATATACAGAAGAGATATACCATGTTCTTGGATTGGAAAACTCAACATTGTGAAAATGACTATACTACCTAAAGCAATCTACAGATTCAGTGCAATCCCTATCAAACTACTGATGGCATTTTCACAGAACTAGAACAAAAAATTTCATAATTTGTATGGAAACACAAAAAAACCCGAATAGCCAAAGCAATCTTGAGAAAGAAAACCGGACCTAGAGGAATCAGGCTCCCTGATTTCAGACTATACTACAAAGCTACAGTAATCAAGACAGTATGGTACTGGCACAAAAACAGAAATACAGATCAATGGAACAGGATAGAAAGCTCAGAGATAAAACCACACACATATGGTCACCTTATCTTTGATAAAACACGTAAGAATATAAGGTGGAGAAAAGACATCCTCTTCAATATATGGTGCTGGGAAAACTGGACAGCTAAATGTAAAAGAATGAAATTAGAACACTCCCTAACACCATACACAAAAATAAACTCAAAGTGGATTGAAGACTTAAATGTAAGGCCAGACACTATCAAACTCTTAGAGGAAAACATAGGCAGAACACTCTATGACATAAATCACAGCAAGATCCTTTTGGACCCACCTCTAGAGAAATGGAAATAAAAACAAAAATAAACAAATGGGACCTAATGAAACTCAAAAGCTTTTGCACAGCAAAGGAAAACATAAACAAGACAAAAAGACAACCCTCAGCATGGGAGAAAATATTTGCAAATGAAGCAACTAACAAAGGATAAATCTCCAAAATTTACAAGCAGCTCAGGCAGCTCAATAACAAAAAAACAAACAACCCAATCCAAAAATGGACAGAAGACCTAAATAGACATTTCTTCAAAGAAGATATACAGATAGCCATTAAACACATGAAAGAATGCTCAGCATCACTAATCATTAGAGAAAGGCAAATCAAAACTGCAATGAGGTTTCACCTCACACCAGTCAGAATGGCCATCAACAAAAAATCTACAAACGATAAACCCTGGAGAGAGTGTGGAGAAAAGGGAACCCTCTTGCACTGTTGGTGGGAATGCAAATTTATACAACCACTATGGAGAACAGTATGGAGGTTCCTTAAAAAACTAAAAATAGAACTACCATACAACCTAGCAATCCCATTACTGGGCATATACCCTGAGAAAACCACAGTTCAAAAAGAGTCATGTACCACAATGTTCATTGCAGCTCTATTTACAACAGCCAGGACATGGAAGCAACCTAAGTGTCCTTTGACAGATGAATGGATAAAGAAGATGTGACACATATATACAGTGGAATATTACTCACCCATATAAAGAAACGAAATTGAGTTATTTGTAATGAGGTGGATGGACCTAAAGTCTGTCATACAGAGTGAAGTAAGTCAGAAAGAGGAAAACAAATACCATATACTAACACATATATATGCAATCAAAAGGGAGGGATGGTTCTGGTGAACATAGAGGCAGGACAGGAATAAAGATCCTGTCATAGAGAATGGACTTGAGGGCACGGGATGGGGAAGGGTAAGCTGGGATGAAGTGAGAGAGTGACATTGATATGTACACACTACCAAGTGTGAAATAGATAGCTAGTGGGAAGTAGCTGCATAGCACAGGGAGAGCAGATCAGTGCTTTGTGACCACCTAGAGGGGTGGGATGGGGGGGTAGAGAGAGAGACGCAAGAGAGAGGGGATATGGGGATATATGTGTGATTGTTAAGCATATCTGTAAACAAAAATAAAATTGTAAAAATAACCTAAAAATAAATAAATAAATAAAAGTCACTGGCATGTAGGGCCATCACACAGAGCTGCACAAGCTGTGTACTACACAACCTTGGGGATGCTGTTCACATTTTAAGTTATGTGAATGACACTACGTGGAGTTGTAGAGTGTGGCAACCCTGCTGACACCACCTTGTTCAATCTTGCTTTCTTGCCCTATTCCTCACACCTAACTGGTACTTGAAAAATAACTGAAATGCTCAGCCAAATGGCTGGAAGCAACATAAAAGCTGAACATATTCATACACAGTGCACGTGCATGCACACACACAGGTCCACGTGACCACAATGGCATGGTGATTGTATTTAACCATTTTCCTAGTTGTTAGTGGAAACTCAGTATATCTACATAAGATATGGAGAAAAGGCCATCTTTAGTGACATTACCATCTGGACTCAACACTCAAAAAAGGTGTCATTAAAAAACTTTGTCTAGGATCTCAAGATTATTCTTGTGTATTACCAGTCAGGACAAATTCAGAAAGTTTCTCAGGAAGAGTCACATAAAGCAGTAAGAGCTTTGAATCAATCTTGCAGCCAGTAATTGTGGTATATCAATTGCCAAGTTCATCTGTCACTTAACTAAATGTTTACTCTGTAAACAGGTATTTTGCTGAGTGCTTTACATACATTATTTTATTTAATATTTTCTGAATATGTGACATATGCATATGATACTGATGGAAAATTTGAAACTCAAAAGAGGTAACAAATTATAATGTATACTGTTGGCTGTCTATCTCTTCTTTTCTAACAGAGAAACAACTTTGCTCAGGTATCCACTCCTCCCTCAGATTTTTCAGCCTGATCCTTATCTCAGGCTCCCAGACTGGAAAATTTTTAGCTTAAGTTCATCACAGTAAACTTGTTCCCCTGTCATGATTGGTTTAGAAATGGGCATATAAGCTTATACTGTCGAATGACAAGAGGAGTTCACTGTGAGGCTTTTAGGAAAGGTGTTATCGCTCCTACAGAAGAGATAGAGAAATACACTAGTCTGCCTTTTACTTCTGGAGATGATGTGGTACCCAGAATCACTGCTGCCATCTTTCTACCCTCTTGAAAATTAAGTCAACTGCTTGGGAAGGACAGAACAAAGACATCACAGAGGTGGAGCCAGAGTCCTGACATCCTAGGCTTGCAGCCTACCTTGCCTCTGTATTTCCTGATGTGTGAGACGATAAATAGTCTTATCTGGAAATCCAATCTGAGGTGGATTTCCTATTAAGTGCGTTTGACAAAACAAGTGGTAGAGCTGAGATTTGAACACCAGTCTGTCCATCTCCAGTGCTGGAGCCCTTAACCAGGACACTGTATTTCCTGTGAGTGCTGAAGATTTCTAGAATGTCTGAGGCATAAGCATACGCATTTGCTCACATCCTTCCAACACACCCCAACACAGGCGCGTTTGTCCCAGTCTGTGAAACTCAGCCCTGGACTTGCTGCCCCCCACCTCCGCCCAGCACCCATACTCCCAACTACTTGAGCTCCTCCAGAAATCAGCCTATTTGGTGGAGACAGAAACTGATTTAGGCCTAGTTCAAAGTGCAAGCTCCATCTCAACCCTCTCAGTCACTGGAGTAGCTGCTTCTTAGAAACACCACCAATACCACCACCAGGGTCATTACAATCTCAGATGCACTTACATTGTTGAGCATATGCTGATGTCATTCAGCTCGTATCTGCCACCACTGTTTGACCTGCTATGTCTTTTTGTCTTTTTTTGGCTGCACCACGTGTGGCATACAGGATCTTAGTTCCCCGACCAGGGATCGAACCGGTGCTCCCTACAGTGGAAGCATGGAGTCCTAACCACTGGACCGCCAGGGAAGTCCTGACCTGCTGTCTTACCTTGTTTCTCAACCCAGATGATATAGAGCTTTTTTTTTTTAATGGACTTTTTATTCTTTTTTTTAATTCTTTTTTTTATTCTTTTTTTTCCTTTCAGTATTACTGAGATACAATTGACATATATCACTGTATAGTTTTAAGGTGTACAGCATAATGATTTGACTTACATGCATCATGAAAGGATTATCACAGTAAGTTTAGTGAACATCTATCATCTCATTTAGATAGAAAATTAAAGAAACAGAAAAAATTTTTTCTTGTGATGAGAACTTTTAGGGTTTACTCTCTTAACAATTTTCATGTATAACATTCAGCAGTGTTCACTATATTTAGATGACAGCTTTCTTGTTCTTTTAATGGTTTGCTGTTTTTTTTGTTTAATTTATTTATTTTTTGTTTTTTATTTTTATTTTTGGCTGTGTTGGGTCTTCATTGCTGCACGTGGCCTTTCTCTAGTTGCAGGGAGCGGGGGCTACTCTTCATTGCGGTGCACGGGCTTCTCATGGTGGTGGCTTCTCTTGTTGCAGAGCATGGGCTCTAGGCACGCAGGCTCAGTAGTTGTGGTACACGGGCTTAGTTGCTCCGTGGCATGTGGGATCTTTCCAGACCAGGGCTCGAACCCATGTCGCCTGCATCGGCAGGCGGATTCTTAACAACTGCGCCACCAGGGAAGCCCTAGATGACAGCTTTCTTAAGTCACACTGTTCCAATCAGGACCAGTATCCTTCTGCAACTGCAAAGTCTCTCATCCTGGGCTCTCCCTTCAGTGTCTCTCTGGGACTTGCACTTCATACCATTCCTGTGCTGAATCTCTTATTTCCTATATTCCATGTCATTTACTCTTCCTTTGTTGGAACAAGCTCTCCAAGAGCTTCTTTTAAAAGTGCATAGAGTATATGAAAGAGAAGGTTTTTGGAGACCTTGAATATCTTGAAAATGTCATTATTATTGACATTTTCTTGATAGTTTGGCTAGGTACAGAATTGAAGTTTAGAAAGAAGTTTCTTTCAGAAATGTGAAAGCATTGCTTCATTGCCTTTTGCTTCTAGTGTTTCTGCTGAAATGTGCACAGCCATTCTAATTCTTGTTTCCCGATTTTCTTGCTTCTTCTCTCTGGAAAGTCGGACAATTTTTTCACTAGGCATAGGGTCCTAATGATGGTATACTCTATTTTCATCCATTCTTCTGGGTTCTAGATAGGCTCTTTCAATCTAGCTACTCATGTCTTTCAGCTCTGGAAAGTTGTCTTATTTTGTCATCCTGCTTTCTCTGTTGTTGCCTTCCAGAACAGCTATTCTTGGATGTTGACCTTCCTTCCTCTCCTGGTTTCTTTCTTTGTGCTTTTCTTTCTGGAAGACTCCTCAAATCTGTCTTCCAAACTGTGTATTGTTTACTTTTTTAACTTTGCTGTCATGTTTTTAATTTCTTTTTCTTTAATAGATCTTTATTGGAGTATAATTGCTTCACAACACTGTTAGTTTCTGTTGTACACCAAAGTGAATCAGCCATATGCATACACATATCCCCATATCCCCTCCCTCTTGAGCCTCCCTCCCATCCTCCCTATCCCACAACTCTAGGTCATCGTAAAGCACGGAGCTGATCTCCCTGTGCTATGCTGCTGCTTCCCACTAGCTAACTATTTTACATTCGGTCGTGTGTATATGTCCATGCTACTGTCACTTTGCCCCAGATTCCCCCTCCCACCCCATGTCATCAGGTCCATTCTCTATGTCTACATCTTTATTCCTGCCCCAAAACAAAGTTCATCGGTACCATTTTTTTTTAAGTTTCCATATATGTGTGTTAGAATACAGTATTTGTTTTTCTCTTTCTGACTTACTTTACTCTGTATCACAGACTCTAGGTCCATCCACCGCACTACAAATAACTCAATTTCTTTCCTTTTTATGGTTGAGTAATATTGAATTGTATATATGTGCCACATCTTCTTTATCCATTCACCTGTCGATGGACACTTAGGTTGCTTCCATGTCCTGGTTATTGTAAACAGTGCTGCAATGAACATTGTGGTTCATGAGTCTTTTTGAATTATGGTTTTCTCAGGGTATATGCCCAGTAGTGGGATTTCTGGGTCATATGGTAGTTCTATTTTTAGTGTCTTAAGGAAACTCCATACTATTCTCCATAGTGGCTGTATCAATTTACATTCCCACCAACAGTGCAGGAGGATTCCCTTTTCACCACACCCTTTCCAGCATTTATTGTTTCTAGATTTTTTGATAATAGCCATTCTGACCGGCATGAGGTGATACCTCATTGTAGTTCTGCTTTGCATTTCTCTAATAATTAATGATGTTGAGCATCTTTTCATGTACCTCTTGGCCATCTGTATGTCTTCCTTGGTGAAATGTCTATTTAGGTGTTCCACCCATTTTTGGATTGGGTTATTTGTACTTTGATATTGAGTTCCATGAACTGTTTGTATATTTTGGAGATTAATCCTTTGTCTGTTCTTTCATTTGCAAATATTTTCTCCCATCCTAAGGGTTCTCTTTTGGTCTTCTTTATGGTTTCCTTTGCTGTGCAAAAGCTTTTAAGTCCCATTTGTTTTTTTTTTGTTTTGTTTTGTTTTGTTTTTTGTTTTTATTTTTTGCTTTATAACAAATTTAATCAGTTATACATATACATATGTTCACATATCCCCTCCCTTTTGCGTCTCCCTCCCACCCTCCCTATCCCACCCCTCCAGGCGGTCACAAAGCACCGAGCTGATCTCCCTGTGCTATGCGGCTGCTTCGCACTATCTATCTACCTTACGTTTGGTAGTGTACATATGTCCATGCCGCTCTTTCACTTTATCACAGCTTACCCTTCCCCCTCCCCATATCCTCAAGTCCATTCTCTAGTAGGTCTGTGACTTTATTCCTGTCTTACCCCTATGTTCTTCATGACTTTTTTTTCTTAAATTCCATATATATGTGTCAGCATACAGTATTTGTCTTTCTCTTTCTGACTTACTTCACTCTGTATGACAGACTCTAGGTCTATCCACCTCATTACAAATAGCTCAATTTCATTTCTTTTTATGGCTGAGTAATATTCCATTGCATATATGTGCCACATCTTCTTTACCCATTCATCAGATGATGGACACTTAGGTTGTTTCCATCTCCGGGCTATTGTAAATAGGGCTGCTATGAACATTTTGGTACATGTCTCTTTTTGAATTATGGTTTTCTCAGGGTATATGCCCAGTAGTGGGATTGCTGGGTCATATGGTAGTTCTATTTGTAGTTTTTTAAGGAACCTCCATACCGTTCTCCATAGTGGCTGTACCAATTCACATTCCCACCAGCAGTGCAAGAGTGTTCCCTTTTTTCCACACCCTCTCCAGCATTTATTGTTTGTACATTTTTTGATGATGACCATTCTGACTGGTGTGAGATGATATCTCATTATAGTTTTGATTTGCATTTCTCTAATGAGTAAAGATGTTGAGCATCCTTTCATGTGTTTGTTGGCAGTCTGTATATCTTCTGTGGAGAAATGTCTATTTGGGTCTTCTGCCCATTTTTGGATTGGGTTGTTTGTTTTTTTGCTATTGAGCTGCATGAGCTGCTTATAAATTTTGGAGATTAATCCTTTGTCAGTTGCTTCATTTGCAAATATTTTCTCCCATTCTGAGGGTTGTCTTTTGGTCTTGTTTATGGTTTCCTTTGCTGTGCAAAAGCTTTTAAGTTTCATTAGGTCCCATGTGTTTATTTTTGTCTTTATCTCCATTTCTCTAGGAGGTGGGTCCAAAAGGATCTTGCTGTGATTTATGTCATAGAGTGTTCTGCCTATGTTTTCCTCTAAGAGTTTGATAGTGTCTGGCCTTACATTTAGGTCATTAATCCATTTTGAGCTTATTTTTGTGTATGGTGTTAGGGAGTGTTCTAATTTCATTCTTTTACATGTAGCTGTCCAGTTTTCCCAGCACCACTTATTGAAGAGACTGTCCTTTCTCCACTGTACATTCCTGCCTCCTTTATCAAAGATAAGGTGACCATATGTCCGTGGGTTTATCTCTGGGCTTTCTATCCTGTTCCATTGATCTATCTTTCTGTTTTTGTGCCAGTACCATACTGTCTTGATTACTGTAGCTTTGTAGTATAGTCTGAAGTCAGGGAACCTGATTCCTCCAGCTCCATTTTTCGTTCTCAAGATTGCTTTCGCTATTCGGGGTCTTTTGTGTTTCCATACAAATTGTGAAATTTTTTGTTCTAGTTCTGTGAAAAATGCCAGTAGTAGTTTCATAGGGATTGCATTGAATCTGTAGATTGCTTTGGGTAGTAGAGTCATTTTCACAATATTGATTCTTCCAATCCAAGAACATGGTACATCTCTCCATCTATTTGTATCATCTTTAATTTCTTTCATCAGTGTCTTATAATTTTATGCATACAGGTCTTTTGTCTTCTTAGGTAGGTTTATTCCTATTTTATTCTTTTTGTTGTAATGGTAAATGGGAGTGTTTCCTTGATTTCACTTTCAGACTTTTCATCATTAGTATATAGGAATGCCAGAGATTTCTGTGCATTAATTTTGTATCCTGCTACTTTACCAAATTCCTTGATTAGCTCTAGTAGTTTTCTGGTAGCATCTTTAGGATTCTCTATGTATAGTATCATGTCATCTGCAAACAGTGACAGCTTTACTTCTTCTTTTCCAATTTGGATTCCTTTTATTTCCTTTTCTTCTCTGATTGCTGTGGCTAAAACTTCCAAAACTATGTTGAATAAGAGTGGTGAGAGTGGGCAATCTTGTCTTGTTCCTGATCTTAGTGGAAATGGTTTCAGTTTTTCACCATTGAGGACGATGTTGGCTGTGGGTTTGTCATATGTGGCCTTTATTATGTTGAGGAAAGTTCCCTCTATGCCTACTTTCTGCAGGGTTTTTATCATAAATGGGTGTTGAATTTTGTCAAAAGGTTTCTCTACATCTATTTAGATGATCATATGGTTTTTCTCCTTCAATTTGTTAATATGGTGTATCACATTGATTGATTTGTGTATATTGAAGAATCCTTGCATTCCTGGAATAAACCGCACTTGGTCATGGTGTATGATCCTTTTAATGTGCTGTTGGATTCTGTTTGCTAGTATTTTGTTGAGGATTTTTGCATCTATGTTCATCAGTGATATTGGCCTGTAGTTTTCTTTCTTTGTGACATCCTTGTCTGGTTTTGGTATCAAGGTGATCGTGGCCTCGTAAAATGAGTTTGGGAGTGTTCCTCCCTCTGCTATATTTTGGACGAGTTTGAGAAGGATAGGTCTTAGCTCTTCTCGAAATGTTTGATAGAATTCGCCTGTGAAGCCATCTGGTGCTGGGCTTTTGTTTGCTGGAAGATTTTTTTTTATTAGTTTCTGCTTTATAACAAAGTGAATCAGTCATACATATACATCTGTTCCCACATCCCTTCCCTAATGCATCTCCCTCCCTCCCACCCTCACCATCCCACCCCTCCAGGCGGTCACAAAACACCGAGCTGATCTCCCTGTGCTCTGCGGCTGCTTCCCACTATCTATCTACCTTACGTTTGGTAGTGTATATATGTCCATGCTGGAAGATTTTTAATCACAGTTTGAATTTCAGTGCTTGTGATTGGTCTGTTTATATTTTCTATTTCTTCATGATTCAGTCTTGGCAGGTTGTGCATTTCTAAGAATTTGTCCATCTCTTCCAGGTTGTCCATTTTATGGGCATAGAGTTGCTTGTAGTAATCTCTCATGATCTTTTGTATATCTGCAGTGTCAGTTGTTACTTCTCCTTTTTCATTTCTAATTCTATTGATTTGAGTCTTCTCCCATTTTTTCTTCATGAGTCTGTCTAATGGTTTATCAATTTTGTTTATCTTCTCAAAGAACCAGCTTTTAGTTTTATTGATCTTTGCTATCATTTCCTTCATTTCTTTTTCATTTATTTCTGATCTGATTTTTATGATTTCTTTCCTTCTGCTAACTTTGGGATGTTTTTGTTCTTCTTTCTCTAATTGCTTTAGGTGCATGGTTAGGTTGTTTATTCGAGATGTTTCCTGTTTCTTAAGGTGGGATTGTATTGCTATAAACTTCCCTCTTAGAACTGCTTTTGCTGCATCCCATAGGTTTTGGGTCGTCGTGTCTCCATTGTCATTTGTTTCTAGGTATTTTTTAACTTCCTCTTTGATTTCTGCAGTGATCACTTTGTTATTAAGTAGTGTATTGTTTAGCCTCCATGTGTTTGTATTTTTTACAGCTCTTTTCCTTAATTGATATCTAGTCTCATAGCATTGTGGTCGGAAAAGATACTTGATACAATTTCAATTTTCTTAAATTTACCAAGGGTTGATTTGTGACCCAAGATATGATCTATCCTGGAGAATGTTCCATGAGCACTTGAGAAAAATGTGTATTCTGTTGTTTTTGGATGGAATGTCCTATAAATATCAATTAAGTCCATCTTGTTTAATGTATCATTTAAAGCTTGTGTTTCCTTATTTATTTTTATTTTGGATGATCTGTCCATTGGTGAAAGTGGGGTGTTAAAGTCCCCTACTATGATTGTGCTACTGTCGATTTCTCCTTTTATGGCTGTTAGTATTTGTCTTATGTATTGAGGTGCTCCTATGTTGGGTGCATAAATATTTACAATTGTTATATCTTCTTCTTGGATCGATCCCTTGATCATTATGTAGTGTCCTTCTTTGTCTCTTCTAGTAGTCTTTATTTTAAAGTCTATTTTGTCTGATATGAGAATTGCTACTCCAGCTTTCTTTTGGTTTCCATTTGCATGGAATATCTTTTTCCATCCCCTTACTTTCAGTCTGTATGTGTCTCTAGGTCTGAAGTGGGTCTCTTGTAGACAGCATATATATGGGTCTTGTTTTTGTATCCATTCAGCCAATCTGTGTCTTTTGGTGGGAGCATTTAGTCCATTTACATTTAAGGTAATTATCGATATGTATGTTCCTATTCCCATTTTCTTAATTGTTTTGGGTTCGTTATTGTAGGTCTTTCCCTTCTCTTGTGTTTCTTGCCTAGAGAAGTTCCTTTAGCATTTGTTGTAAAGCTGGTTTGGTGGTGCTGAACTCTCTCAGCTTTTGCTTGTCTGTAAACGTTTTAATTTCGCCATCAAATCTGAATGAGATCCTTGCTGGGTAGAGTAATCTTGGTTGCAGGTTTTTCTCTTTCATCACTTTAAATATGTCCTGCCACTCCCTTCTGGCTTGTAGAGTTTCTGCTGAGAGATCAGCTGTTATCCTGATGGGGATTCCCTTGTGTGTTATTTGTTGTTTTTCCCTTGCTGCTTTTAATAGGATTTCTTTGTGTTTAATTTTTGACAGTTTGATTAATATGTGTCTTGGCGTATTTCTCCTTGGATTTATTCTGAATGGGACTCTCTGTGCCTCCTGGACTTGATTAACTATTTCCTTTCCCATATTAGGGAAGTTTTCAACTATAATCTCTTCAAATATTTTCTCAGTCCCTTTCTTTTTCTCTTCTTCTTCTGGAACCCCTATAATTTGAATGTTGGTGCGTTTAATGTTGTCCCAGAGGTCTCTGAGACTGTCCTCTGTTCTTTTCATTCTTTTTTCTTTATTTTGCTCTGCATCAGTTATTTGCACTATTTTATCTTCCACCTCACTTATCCGTTCTTCTGCCTCAGTTATTCTGCTATTGATCCCATCTAGAGTATTTTTTATTTCATTTATTGTGTTTTTAATCGATGCTTGATTCATCTTTATTTCTTCTAGGTCCTTGTTAACCGTTTCTTGCATTTTGTCTATTCTATTTCCAAGATTTTGGATCTGGGAAATAGAATCTTCGATCATCTTTACCATCATTATTCTGAATTCTTTTTCGGGTAGACTGCCTATTTCCTCTTCATTTGTTAGGTCTGGTGGGTTTTTATCTTGCTCCTTCTCCTGCTGTGTGTTTTTCTGTCTTCTCATTTTGCTTCTGTTACTGTGTTTGGGGTCTCCTTTTTGCAGGCTGCAGGTTCGTAGTTCCCGTTGTTTTTGGTGTCTGTCCCCAGTGGCTAAGGTTGCTTTAGTGGGTTGTGTAGGCTTCCTGGTGGAGGGGACTAGTGCCTGTGTTCTGGTGGATGAGGCTGGATCTTGTCTTTCTGGTGGGCAGGTCCACGTCTTGTGGTGTGTTTTGGGGTGTCTGTGGACTTTTTATGATTTTAGGCCACCTCTCTGCTAATGGGTGGCGTTGTGTTCCTGTCTTGCTAGTTGTTTGGCATAGGGTGTCCAGCACTGTAGCTTGCTGGTCGTTGAGTGAAGCTGGGTGCTGGTGTTGAGATGGAGATCTCTGGAAGATTTTCGCCGTTTGATATTATGTGGAGCTGGGAGGTCTCTTGTGGACCAGTGTCCTGAAGTTGGCTCTCCCACCTCAGAGGCACAGCACTCACTCCGGGCTCCTCAATTTGGGATGATGTGTTGTCTATTCATGTATTCCACAGATGCAGGGTACATCAAGTTGATTGTGGAGCTTTAATCCGCTGCTTCTGAGGCTGCTGGGAGAGGTTTCCCTTTCTCTTCTTTGTTCTCACAGCTCCTGGGTCTCAGCTTTGCATTTGGCCCTGCCTCTGCGTGTAAATCGCCGGAGGGCGTCTGTTCTTCGCTCAGACTGGAAAGGGTTAAAGGAGCAGCCTCTTCGGGGACACTGGCTCACTCAGGCCGGGCGGGAGGGAGGGGTACAGAGTGCGGGGCGAGCCTGCAGCGGCAGAGGTCGGCGTGATGTTGCACCAGCCCGAGGCGTGCCATGCGTTCTCCCAGGGAAGCCGCCCCTGGATCCCGGGACCCCGGCAGTGGCGGGCTGCACAGGCTCCCGGAAGGGCGGTGTGGACAGTGACCTGCGCTCGCACACAGGCTTCTTGGCGGCGGCAGCAGCAGCCCCAGCGTCCCACGCCCGTCACTGGGCTCCGCGCTTTCAGTCGCGACTCGCGCCCGTCTGTGGAGCCCCTTTAAGCAGCGCTCTTAATCCCCTGTCCTCACGCACCAGGAAACCAAGAGGGAAGAAAAAGTCTCTTGCCTCTTCGGAAGCTCCAGAGTTTTCCCGGACTCCCTCCCGGCTAGCTGTGGCACTTTAGCCCCCTTCAGGCTGACTTCTCGCCGCCAGCCCCAGTCCTCTCCCTGCACTCTGACCGAAGCCCGAGCCTCAGCTTCCAGCGCCGCCCGCCCCGGCGGGCGAGCAGACAAGCCTCTCGGGCTGGTGAGTGCCGCTCGGCACCGATCCTCTGTGCGGGAATCTCTCCGCTTTGCCCTACCCAGGTATGTGGGGAGTTTCTCGCCTTTTGGGAGGTCTGGGGTCTTCTGCCAGCGTTCAGTAGGTGTTCTGTAGGAGTTGTTCCACGTGTAGCTGTATTTCTGGTGTATCCGTGGGGAGGAAGGTGATCTCCGCTTCTTACTCTTCCGCCATCTTACCCGGAAGTCGATATAGAGCTTTTTCTCAAATAAAAATGTTCCCTCACTACTATATGCTTTCTTTAGAAAACCCAAATAGCAGATCTTAGATCTGCTGTAACTTGAAATAATTTCATTTAAAAAATACAAGAACCTAGACTCCTAACCTTGTAATCAAGAATTACCAATGTCTCTCAGGAGCATTAAGACAGCATCCACTGCTACTCAAAGAAGAGAAGGAAAACAGCATTAATTGAACATCTATGCCAGGCTCTGTGTTAAATTTTTATGTTATCTCATATACTCAGAACAATCCTATGAGATAGCTATTG
The DNA here is from genome assembly GCF_964165515.1 of Mesoplodon bidens. NCBI lineage: Eukaryota > Metazoa > Chordata > Mammalia > Artiodactyla > Ziphiidae > Mesoplodon > Mesoplodon bidens. Next base: position 99,612,388 of record NC_138164.1, read on the forward strand.
TTAGTCCCTCAAATGACAGATGAGCAAATCAAACTAAGATTAGGTAATTGCCTTTAGGCAACATAACTAGTAAATTTAGAGTGAGAATTGGAACCCATGTCCAGCTTAGGCTGGTCTCTGCAGAGAGGAAGGCCAGCCATGAGCATTCTGAACCATCCCAGCATACTTCTCTGATTGAATAAGTACACTTACTGGGTCTTAGCTATGCCCTTTGATGTTATTTTAGCCAGAGATACTGCCTGTACTTCTCCTGCCAGACACATTGCCCAGTGCATTGGTGAAGGGGAAGCGTAATAAGAAATTAGATGTGACTATTGTAAAAATTTTAGTAATAGTCATGACTGCAGTGAAAGAAGTAAACTGCGTCATTATCCACCTTAAAGGAAGGTGTGGAAGTCAGGAAATAGCTAAGGTTAAAGTAAGTCTGGGTCTCATCATAATTCAGCACCATGGGCAGTGAAAGAGGGACAATAAAACTGAAATATGAGACAGACAAGAGATAAAGGGAGAAGAAAGAAAATGCTTACCTCCCAGGTTCCTCCAAAGGAATTCAAACTGTCGAGGGTTTTATTCACCCATTCATTCAGGGCAATTTATCTTCCTTATGCCATCCAAGCTCCTTCCTGTGGGAAAGCCATTCTCTCTCTTTCTTGACAGTGCAGATTACTTCCTCCGTGAGGCCCAAACCAGTTTGTTTAAGTTCCTCGGTGGCTTTACTGGCACAGGAGTCAAGCATCTTTCTAAGAAGCATTTTGAGGAGCATGACGTAAGGGCTGGCCACTTCCTCCTCTGGTAAAGTTCAAGCAGCACCTAAGACCAGGGAGGGTGTGGCATCAGATTCATCGGTATTAGTTATGCAAGCAACAATTGTTTCCATTTTACTAAAACCACAAGGAGTACTTTAAACCTAGTGAAGTTGAGACGCTGATAGAAAGCTGATTGTGACTCTACATCCTTCATAAACTATAGAAACAGTTCAACAGGCCAGAGGAAGGAGTGCTCGTAACAAAAATGAGGTTAAATAAGGGTATATTGTGAAGACAGGCAGGGATACACCTGAAAAACAAAGATGAAAATTTTTGGAAAAGGATAATGCTTTATATGAATTCACCAAGTGATCTGTAAATACATTCAACCTATTGTGAAGCCAAGCTACAAATTTGTAAGAACATACCCAGAGCAGTCTTAAAGAATTTCTCTAGTGTTCACATGCTAATGGATCCCCAGCTCCACTATAACCAGCCAACCTTCACTGGGTCATCACGCCCTGTGCTTATACTATTCCTTGAGAACTGTACCATGATTATCTTATAACTATACCATTACACTATATTATATGATATTATTATACTATATATACTATTATAGTATATATTTTGTAGTATAATAGTATAACATATACTATTATGTTATATGTTATAATATACTAATCTTTGACATGTATTGGGCAAGGGTATCATAACAATTCATTCCTAACAAGCTTATGAACAAATGTCAGAATCAAAATTCCATGTTTCTCCCAAAATGAACCTAATAACATATTTGGATTTTAGCAGAAAAAGAGAACAATTTTATGCTTTTTTCCAAAGAAATGTTTTCTTCTGTCTAAGAAAGTTGTCCTCCTCAGTGGAATAGAAAGTTGTACCTGAAGCATTGCAGAAAGAATAGAATATCTACATTAGCTATCAGACCAGCCAAACAAACCAAAGTGGAAGTCATCCATAGGGTCACAGATATCATGAGCTGACATATACTCTCATTCCCAGAATTAAATCCCAAGCTGATTTATGAGTATTAGGAGAACCTATATTCAATACCTTGGACTAAAAGAGCAACTTCCATAGTGGGTTACTACTTAGTATTAATGAAAGTGGTTCAAAAGTCAACTTAGTTTAGGAAATCCTGGGTTAAAGAAATTTTTTCTTTTTTATTGAAGCACTTCTTGGAGACCAATCTGTTCACCTGTTATGAATTTCCAAGAGTGGTGGTATCTTATGCAAAATTTTCCAAATAAACACTTGTTTGGAAATTCCTTTAACATGGAGCAAGTTTCTATACAATTGTTCTGAGGAAACACTGGGAAATAATTGTACGTGATTCAAAGAGAAAATTATTATCTTGAAGCTTGCGTTTAATCGTAGATGTAATAACCAGATGATAAAAGGCATCTTTACTGACCAAAAAAGAAAAGAAAGAAGAAAAGTGGGGAGGGGAGCTAAAAAGCCTCTCATACTTATGATTTCTATGACTCATAATGTTTGTTGATGTGTCAAGTGGAGATAGTATAATATTTAAACAGAAGATAATTTAACTGAGAACAGCCTCAAAGACTGTGACTATAATGTGAAATTATCTGAGATTGACTAAAAGGTTCAGACAATTATAGCCCTTAATTCAGATGAGGAATTTGGACTTCTTTTTGTAAAACTCACTAGAATGAAGGCCTCTTTGATGAGAGACTACTGCATACAGTTCAAGAATTAGACAAAAGAGGTGACTTACCATAAAGTTACTTCTATGCAAATTATCCTTTCCTGGGGGAATGGAGGAACACTCATACCCTAAGCCCTACTTTTCTTCCCTAAAATTTCAAAACTCTACTTTTAAATTGGTGTTATAAAGTTACAAGTCTGGCATGAATGACCAATCCTGTGACAATTTATTACAGTTATTAGCAGAAAATAACATTCAGGGTAGTCACACTCAAATTAGTTGTCTTTTAGAAAAAAATAAAGAAGCAAATCAAACAGTAAATATATATATATACTCTAAACATTTATCTGTTGCATGTACATGCTGTCAATACAGAAAAAAAAAAAGAGGGAATAAAAAACTTTCCCCAAAAGCCAATTTGGATCAAATCATGTAACAGATACAAAAGAAACATTAAATTGTTCTTCAGTGATAATCCCTCTGAAGAATATCAGTTCTAATTTAGCTTCTTCCAAATACCCCTCTGCTCTACTACACCAGGTCCCTCTAGAAGAGATGGTAATTCTGCCACTATTTGCCAAAGAAGCTTTGAACACTTGAGCACTTCATTTATAAAATGACACAGTAAAGCATCTAAAGTCTTCAGACCTAGAACAGGCTTTCATAACAGTCCGTGATTTCATTCCTCTTATGCCCAAGATAAAAGAGTTAGGGGGCAGGAAATGAGTGAGGGTAGTCTCAGGTCTCTTCACTTAAGAACCTCAAGGTAGCACAGACATCTGTATCTCTTCATACGCTACTCTTCAAGCATAAATATGGCAGACATTAGTAAACATTGTGCTTCACTTTTGTTTTAAAATTATCTCTAGGAAATAAAGAGTACATTTGAATAAGTGGAAAAAAATAAATAAATAAAATCATCTCTAGGACTTCCCTGGGGGCAGTGGATAAGAACCCACCTGCCAATGCAGAGGACGCGGGTTCGAGCCCTGGTCCCGGAAGATCCCACATTCCGAGGAGCAACTAAGCCTGTGCACCACAACTACTGAGTCCGCTCTCTAGAGCCCGCGAACCATAGCTACTGAACCCCTTTGTGCTCTAGGGCCCACGTGCTGCAACTACAAGCCCACGTGATGCAACTACTGAAGCCCATGCACCTAGAGCCTGTGTTCCGCAACAAGAGAAGCCACCGCGATGAGAAGCCAGCGCACTGCAACAAAGATGCAACACAGCCAAACTTAATTAATTAATTAATTAATTTTAAAAAATAATAAAGCATCTCTGCCTCCCTGGAAATTAAATCTTGTGTCTAGTCTAAGAGCAGCAAAAAGGTAGAGTTTTACAGTTGTACTCTCCACCGTTCTGCATATTAGATCTCCAAATCTATCTGAAACTGTAACCTACTCTGAGGCCATCCTTAATTCTCAACAGCTCGGTTATTGTACATTGTAAGTGTTGTTTAGCAGCACCTAGCACAGTGCCTGGCACATAGTAAGTACTCAATATATTTTTGTGTAATAAGGGACAATAGCAGAAATGGGGAAGTTTCACCAAAACTAACTAGAATGGCACCAACATTTCACTCATTCCTTCTTTCATTCATTCATTTAAGAAATATTTGTCAATCATGGCACAGTGCTAGGCACTAGAAATACAGCAGTAAATAAAACATAATCTCTACCATCCTGGAATTTTCAAAAAACTAAAACAAGGCCAGTGTTTCTGGACTGCAGAGATTAGAGAGTAGTACACAGAGGCTACGTTATTACAGAGGCTTGTAAGCCATATTACCACCCTCTGTCTTTTTCCTGAGAGTAAAAGAAAGCATTGAACAGTTTTAACTAGGTGAGAGAATTAAATATGACTTGTATTTTTAAAAGGTTCCTCTGGCTCACTGTAACATAGATTGTTGGGAAGGCAAGAGGGGGTGCAGGACTCCAGCCATTACTAGATTTTCTAAAGAAGATTAGCTCAAAAATTTCCATATCATAACTGAGATGCTCTTAAGTCAACTGAATGACTTCATGGGCACCAAGATAATCCTCTTGCTCAGAAAACCCCTAATCTGCAGTTTCTGCAATCGTGTTAAACACAAAAAGGTCTTTAATTCCATAATTCAAGGGAATCTTTCAAATTCAAAACATACCTGGGAGGGCTGGCTTCATAAAGGGGAGAGAAGAGAACTGAGGATGGTTACAGTGCTCCAATAGTGGGGAAAAAAAGGTGAATAAAGTAGAGGTATTAAAACACACTTCTCACCCTGGTGCCTTTAACCATGTACATTTCTCTGTCTTAGAAGAGAATGGCACCAAAAGTGGTCTGAGAACAAAAAGCAAGAACCTTGACATGCCAAAACTCTCATCCCTTCTAAGGTTCAAAATATATTTTCTCTGATCCCATTTCTATTTGCTTCCTTTTATGAGTTAAGACACTTTCATTACTTCTGAAATTACATTGTTCTAAACACAATAAAACACATTTCTACATGAAAGGACAATTAATAAGCCAAATTTCATGTAAGTTAATTTCCTATTTTTTCTTCAGCTTTTCAATGTTTATACTGCATTCATAAAAATAATATAAAGAGCCCTCCAAAGGATAATTAAATACATTACTTTCATTTTTACCCAGGGACTATGTAGCCCACAAATAATTTCTCTTTAGTATCTTGTGAATTATACTGGTCTGTTCACCATGTATATGGAGTATTACTGATAGTTTTCTCTCTTTCACATCTTAAACTACAAAAACATCCTCTTAATACAGGAAAATCTATTTGATACAGGCTCAATCAAACCTGGAATTTGTCCTAAATGAGTTATGAGCACTTCAGGCAATTGATCCTTTGGTTTTGATCCTGTGGCTTCTGCTCTTGGCAACAGAACAAGACTGCTTCAATACCATGAATAGAGCCTGGCTCCCACCTTTGGTTGTATATCCATATCTATAGCTTTCTTAGGCTGCCACAACTTCTAGCAATAAGTAAGAAACTTGAGCTTCTCTGGTGGCGCAGTGGTTGAGAGTCTGCCTATCCACGCAAAGGACACCGGTTCGTGCCCTGGTCCGGGGAGATCCCACATGCCGCGGAGCGGCTGGGCCCGTGAGCCATGGCTGCTGAGCCTGCGCGTCCGGAGCCTATGCTCCGCAACGGGAGAGGCCGCAATAGTGAGAGGCCCGCGTACAATCAATCAATCAATCAATCAATAAAGCAGGAAGATGGCAGAAGAGTAAGACGCGGAGATCACCTTCCTCCCCACAGATACACCAGAAATACATCTACACGTGGATCAACTCCTACAGAACACCTACTGAACGCTGGCAGAAGACCTCAGACCTCCCCAAAGCCAAGAAAGTCCCCACGTACCTGGGTAGGGCAAAAGAAAAAAGAATAAACCGAGACAGAAGAATAGGGACGGGACCTGCACCAGTGGGAGGGAGCTGTGAAGGAGGAAAGGTTTCCACACACTAGGAAGCCCCTTCGTGGGCGGAGACTGCGGGTGGCGGAGGGGGAAAGCTTCGGCCGCGGAGGAGAGCACAGCAACAGGGGTGCGGAGGGCAAAGCGGAGAGATTCCCGCACAGAGCATCGGTGCCGACCGGCACTCACCAGCCCGAGAGGCTCGTCTGCTCACCCGCCGGGGCGGGCGGGGCTGGGAGCTGAGGCTCGGCTTCGGTCAGAGCCCAGGGAGAGGACTGGGGTTGGCGGTGTGAACACAGCCTGAAGGGGGCTAGTGCGCCACAGCTAGCCGGGAGGGAGTCTGGGAAAAAGTTTGGAGCTGCCGAAGAGGCAAGAGACTTTTTCTTACCTTTTTGTTTCCTGGTGCGCGAGGAGAAGGGATTAACAGCGCTGCTTAAAGGAGCTGCAGAGACGGGCGCGAGCCGCGGCTAAAAGTGCAGACCCCAGAGACGGGCATGAGACGCTAAGGCTGCTGCTGCCGCCACCAAGAAGCCTGTGTGCGAGCACAGGTCACTATCCACATTCCCCTTCTGGGGAGCCTGTGCAGCCCGCAACTGCCAGGGTCCCGGGATCCAGGGACAACTTCCCCGGGAGAACGCACGGCGCTCCTCAGGCTGGTGCAACGTCACGTCCGCCTCTGCCGCCGCAGGTTCGCCCCGTACTCCGTACCCCTCCCTGCCCCCGGCCTGAGTGAGCCAGAGTCCCTGAAGCAGCTGCTCCTTTAACCCCGTCCTGTCTGAGCGAAGAACAGACGCCCTCCAGCGACCTACACGCAGAGGCGGGGCCAAATCCAAAGCTGAGACCCGGAAGCTGTGAGAACAAAGAAGAGAAAGGGAAATCTCTCCCAGCAGCCTCCGAAGCAGCGGATTAAAGCTCCACAATCAACTTGATGTACCCTGCATCTGTGGAATACATGATTAGACAACGAATCATCCCAAATTGAGGAGGTGGACTTTGAGAGCAAGAGTTATGGTTTTTTCACCTTTTCCTCTTTTTGTGAGTGTATATGTGTATGCTTCTGAGTGAGATTTTGTCTCTAAACCTTTGCTTCCACCATTTGTCCTAGGGTTCTATCCGTCCGTTTTGGGGGTTTTTTTTCTTTTGTTTTTCTTTAAAATAATTTTTTTTCTTAATAATTATTTTTTATTTTAATAACTTCATTTTGTTTTATTTTACTTTATTTTATTTTATCTTCTTTCTTTCTTTCCCTCCTTCCCTCTTTCCTTCCTTCCTTCCCTTTTCCATCCCTACCTCCTTTCTTTCTTCCTTCCTTCCTTCCTTTCTTTCTTTCTTTCTACTTTTTTTCCCTTTTATTCTGAGCCGTGTAGATGAAAGGCTCTTAGTGCTGCAGTCAGGAGTTAGGGCTGTGCCTCTGAGGTGGGAGAGCCAACTTCTGGACACTGGTCCACAAGAGACCTCCCAGCTCCACGTAATATCAAACGGCAAAAATCTCCCAGAGATCTCCATCTCCACACCAGCACCCAGCTTCACTCAATGACCAGGAAGTTACAGTGCTGCACACCCTATGCCAAATAACTAGCAAGACAGGAGCACAACCCCATCCATTAGCAGAGAGGCTGCCTAAAATCATAATAAGTCCACAGACACCCCAAAACACACCACCAGACATGGACCTGCCCACCAGAAACACAAGATCGAGCCTCATCCACCAGAACACAGGCACTCGTCCCCTCCACCAGGAAGCCTACATAACCCACTGAACCAACCTTAGCCACTGGGGACAGACAACAAAAACAAAGGGAACTACAAACCTGCAGCCTGCAAAAAGGAGACCCCAAACACAGTAAGATAAGCAAAATGAAAAGACAGAAAAGCACACAGCAGGAGAAGGAGCAAGATAAAAACCCACCAGACCTAACAAATGAAGAGGAAATAGGCAGTCTACCTGAAAAAGAATTCAGAATAATGATAGTAAAGATGATCCAAAATCTTGGAAATAGAATAAATGCAAGAAACATTTAACAAGCACCTAGAAGAACTAAAGATGAAACAAGCAACGATGAACAACACAATAAATAAAATGAAAAATACTCTAGATGGGATCAATAGCAGAATAACTGAGGCAGAAGAACGGATAAGTGACCTGGAAGATAAAATAGTGGAAATAACTACTGCAGAGCAGAAAAAAGAAAAAAGAATGAAAAGAACTGAGGACAGTATCAGAGACCTCTGGGACAACATTCAATGCACCAACATTCGAATTATTGGGGTCCCAAGAGCAGAAGAGAAAAAGAAAAGGACTGAGAAAATATTTGAAGAGATTATAGTTGAAAACTTCCCTAATATGGGAAAGGAAATAGTTAATCCAGTCCAGGAAGCACAGAGAGTCGCATACATGATAAATCCAAGGAGAAATACACCAAGACACATATTAATCAAACTGTCAAAAATTAAACACAAAGAAATCCTATTAAAAGCAGCAAGGGAAAAACAACAAATAACACACAAGGGAATCCCCATAAGGTTAACAGCTGATCTTTCAGCAGAAACTCTGCAAGCCAGAAGAGACTGGCAGGACATATTTAAAGTGATGAAAGAGAAAAACCTGCAACCAAGATTACTCTACCCAGCAAGGATCTCATTCAGATTTGATGGAGAAGTTAAAACCTTTACAGACAAGCAAAATCTTAGAGAATTCAGCACCACCAAACCAGCTTTACAACAAATGCTAAAGGAACTTCTCTAGGCAAGAAACACAACAGAAGGAAAAGACCTACAATAACGAACCCAAAACAATTAAGAAAATGGGAATAGGAACATACATATCGATAATTACCTTAAATGTAAATGGACTAAATGCTCACACCAAAAGACACAGATTGGCTGAATGGATACAAAAACAAGACCCATATATATGCTGTCTACAAGAGACCCACTTCAGACCTAGAGACACATACAGACTGAAAGTGAGGGAATGGAAAAAGATATTCCATGCAAATGGAAACCAAAAGAAAGCTGGAGTAGCAATTCTCATATCAGACAAAATAGACTTTAAAATAAAGACTATTAGATGAGACAAAGAAGGACACTACATAATGATCAAGGGATCGATCCAAGAAGAAGATATAACAATTGTAAATATTTATGCACCCAACATAGGAGCACCTCAATACATAAGGCAAATACTAACAGCCATAAAAGGGGAAATTCACAGTAACACATTCATAGTAGGGGACTTTAACACCCCACTTTCACCAATGGACAGATCATCCAAAATGAAAGTAAATAAGGAAACACTAGCTTTAAATGATACATTAAACTAGACGGACTTAATTGATATTTATAGGACATCCTATCCAAAAACAACAGAATACACATTTTTCTCAAGTGCTCATGGAACATTCTCCAGGATAGATCATATCTTGGGTCACAAATCAACCCTTGGTAAATTTAAGAAAGTTGAAATTGTATCAAGTATCTCTTCCAACCACAAGGCTATGAGACTAGATATCAGTTACAGGAAAAGATCTGTAAAAAATCCAAACACATAGAGACTAAACAATACACTGCTTAATAACAAAGTGATCACTGCAGAAATCAAAGAGGAAATAAAAAAATACCTAGAAACAAATGACAATTGAGATACGATGACCCAAAACCTATGGAATGCAGCAAAAGCAGTTCTTAGAGGGAAGTTTATACCAATACAATCCTACCTTAATAAACAGGAAACATCTCGAAAAAACAACCTTACCTTGCACCTAAAGCAATTAGAGAAAGAAGAACAAAAAAAAAACCAAAGTTAGCAGAAGGAAAGAAATCATAAAAATCAGATCAAAAATAAATGAAAAAGAAATGAAAGAAACGATAGCAAAGATCAATAAAACTAAAAGTTGGTTCTTTGAGAAGATAAACAAAATTGATAACCCGTTAGCCAGACTCATCAAGAAAAAAGGGGAGAAGACTCAAATCAATAGAATTAGAAATGAAAAAGGAAAAGTAACAACTGACACTGCAGAAATACAAAAGATCATGAGAGATTACTATAAGCAATTCTATTCCAATAAAATGGACAACCTGGAAGAAATGGACAAATTCTTAGAAATGCACAACCTGCCAAGACTGAATCATGAAGAAATAGAAAATATAAACAGACCAATCACAAGCACTGAAATTCAAACTGTGATTAAAAATCTTCCAGCATGGACATATATACACTACCAAACGTAAGGTAGATAGATAGTGGGAAGCAGCCGCAGAGCACAGGGAGATCAGCTCGGTGTTTTGTGACCGCCTGGAGGGGTGGGATGGTGAGGGTGGGAGGGAGGGAGATGCATGAGGGAAGGGATGTGGGAACAGATGTATATGTATGACTGATTCACTTTGTTATAAAGCAGAAACTAATAAAAAAAAAAATCTTCCAGCAAACAAAAGCCCAGCACCAGATGGCTTCACAGGCGAATTCTATCAAACATTTAGAGAAGAGCTAAGACCTATCCTTCACAAACTCTTCCAAAATATAGCAGAGGGAGGAACACTCCCAAACTCATTTTACGAGGCCACAATCACCTTGATACCAAAACCAGACAAGGATGTCACAAAGAAAGAAAACTACAGGCCAATATCACTGATGAACATAGATGCAAAAATCCTCAACAAAATACTAGCAAACAGAATCCAACAGCACATTAAAAGGATCATACACCATGATCAAGTGCGGTTTATTCCAGGAATGCAAGGATTCTTCAATATACACAAATCAATCAATGTGATACACCATATTAACAAATTGAAGGAGAAAAACCATATGATCATCTAAATAGATGTAGAGTAACCTTTTGACAAAATTCAACACCCATTTATGATAAAAACCCTGCAGAAAGTAGGCATAGAGGGAACTTTCCTCAACATAATAAAGGCCACATATGACAAACCCACAGCCAACATCGTCCTCAATGGTGAAAAACTGAAACCATTTCCACTAAGATCAGGAACAAGACAAGATTGCCCACTCTCACCACTCTTATTCAACATAGTTTTGGAAGTTTTAGCCACAGCAATCAGAGAAGAAAAGGAAATAAAAGGAATCCAAATTGGAAAAGAAGTAAAGCTGTCACTGTTTGCAGATGACATGATACTATACATAGAGAATCCTAAGGTTGCTACCAGAAAACTACTAGAGCTAATCAATGAATTTGGTAACGTAGCAGGATACAAAATTAATGCACAAAAATCTCTGGCATTGCTATACACTAATGATGAAAAATCTGAAAGCGAAATCAAGAAAACACTCCCATTTACCACTGCAACAAAAAAAATGAGATATCTAGGAATAAACCTACCTAAGAAGACAAAAGACCTGTATGCATAAAATTATAAGACACTGATGAAAGAAATTAAAGATGATACAAATAGATGGAGAGATATACCATGTTCTTCGATTGGAAGACTCAACATTGTGAAAATGATTCTACTACCCAAAGCAATCTACAGATTCAATGCCATCCCTATCAAACTACCATTGGCATTTTTCACAGAACTAGAACAAAAAATTTCACAGTTTGTGTGGAAACACAAAAGACCCTGAATAGCCAAAGCAGTCTTGAGAACGAAAAATGGAGCTGAAGGAATCAGGCTCCCAGACTTCAGACTATACTACAAAGCTACAGTAATCAAGACAGTATGGTACTGGCACAAAAACAGAAAGATAGATCAATGGAACAGGATAGAAAGCCCAGAGATAAACCCACGCACATATGGTCACCTTATCTTTGATAAAGGTGGCAGGAATGTACAGTGGAGAGAGGACAGTCTCTTCAATAAGTGGTGCTGGGAAAGCTGGGCATGTACATGTAAAAGTATGAGATTAGATCACTCCCTAACACCATACACAAAAATAAGCTCAAAATGTATTAATGACCTAAATGTAAGGCCAGAAACTTTCAAACTCTTAGAGGAAAACACAGGCAGAACACTCTATGACAAAAATCACAGCAAGATCTTTTTTGATCCACCTCCTAGAGAAATGGAAATAAAAACAAAAATAAACAAATGGGACCTAATGAAACTTCAAATCTTTTGCACAGCAATGGAAACCATAATCAAGACCAAAAGACAACCCTCAGAATGGGAGAAAATATTTGCAAATGGAGCAACTGACAAAGGATTAATCTCCAAAATTTATAAGCAACTCATGCAAGTCAATATCAAAGAACAAAAAAGAAAACAATCCACAAATGGGCAGAAGACCTAAATAGACATTTCTCCAAAGAAGATATACAGGCTGCCAGTAAACACATGAAAGAATGCTCAACATCATTAATCATTAGAGAAATGCAAATCAAAACTACAATGAGATATCATCTCACACCAGTCAGAATGGTCATCATCAAAAAAATCTAGAAACAATAAATGCTGGCGAGGGTGTGGAGTAAGTGGAACACTCTTTCACTGCTGGTGGGAGTGTGAATTGGTACAGCCACTATGGAGAACGGTATGGAGTTTCCTTAAAATACTACAAATAGAACTACCATATGACCCAGCAATCCCCCTACTGGGCATATACCCTGAGAAAACCATAATTCAAAAAGAGTCATATACCAAAATGTGCATTGCAGCTCTCTTTACAGTAGCCAGGAGATGGAAGCAACCTAAGTGTCCATCATCGAATGAATGGATAAAGAAGATGTGGCACATATATACAATGGAATATTACTCAGCCATAAAAAGAAATGAAATTGAGCTATTTGTAATGAGGTGGATAGACCTAGAGTCTGTCATACAGAGTGAAGTAAGTCAGAAAGAGAAAGACTAATACTGTATGCTTACACATATATATGGAATTTAAGAAAAAAAATGTCATGAAGAACCTAGGGGTAAGACAGGAATAAAGACACAGACCTACTAGAGAATGGACTTGAGGATATGGGGAGGGGGAAGGGTAAGCTTTGACAAAGCAAGAGAGAGGCATGGACATATATACACTACCCAACATAAAATGGATAGCTAGTGGGAAGCAGCTGCATAGCACAGGGAGATCAGCTCGGTGCTTTGTGACCACCTAGGGGGGTGGGATTGGGAGGGTGGGAGGGAGGGAGACGCAAGAGGGAGGAAATATGGGAACATATGTATATGTATAACTGATTCACTTTGTTGTAAAGCATAAAATATCACACCATTTTAAAGCAATTATACTCCAATAAAGATGTAAATAAATAAATAAATACAGAAACTCAATATTAAGTGTAAGAATGATATTTAGGTGTGAGTAAGAAGTTTAAGAGTCAAGAGAGTACTTCATTTGCCTTTTTTAATAACAAATGCAGCTTTTCTAAAATAAAAATAAGAGACCAAAAGCTGAGCCAAATATGTAAAAGCCTTGCAGAAATTATACTCTCTTGAAAAGATGTCCAATTGAAAGATATTCACACAAGCTGAGAATCTATTAAATTTCATTTATCCAACTACTGTCATAGTATCATAAGGTTCTTGCATATTTTTTGGAATTTCAACTCTTCTCAATAATGTTTATTAACCAACTACTATAGGTAATGTGAAAGGGCCTTGTTAACTTAGTCAAACTAAACCAGAGTGTGGAATATTTTTTATCTTATCATAAGACTCACTGGGTTCTAGGTATTAAGGTCTTTGTCAAATCCGGCCTCTGAGGTGGTTATAATCATAAATCTTAGTTCAGATAATATGAAAATATTCCTTCAAACAATATAGGAAAAAATCCTAGAGATTATTTTACCAAAATGACCACATGTGATATTAACTAGAATAAGCCAATACAAAAATTTTTCCATATTCATTCATTCTGAAAGCAGGAAATAAATATAGGCCTAAAATCCCTTATCAGAAATCCTTGGGGCCATGTACATTTCAGAATTCAGGAAATTTTAAATTTTAAAAAGATATTAAATTGTACATTATATACCCCCTAGAGTGGTCTGAGACAGCACAAATTATCAAACACTTATATTTATGCAGTAAAATATATGAATATTCACCTCAAGTAAGGTAAAGACTGTAAATAGCTTCACATGATCAGGTAAAAATTTCTACCAAGTGAAATCAGATCAGACAGTTGAGGTTTTGCCACCAAGGGGGTTTCAAGAAAATAATTTTTACAACTTTTAGATTGCAAAATTTTGAGTATGAAGCTGTGGACCCAGACTGTTTGAGCAATAGCCATCACCTGTATGTTAAAATTTAATATTTTCAAAAAACCTCTGAGGAACATTTTATTATTTTCATTTTATAGATAAGAAAGTGTAGGCTCAGAGAAATTAAATAACATGATTAAGCTCACACACCAGTAAGAGGGGTAATCAAGAATCTAAGGAAGTCTCTCTGCATCTACCACCTGTGCATTTCCTACCACACCTCCTCAAAACCACTATGGCGCCTAATTGGACAGTCATTGTTCTGTATACATTCCATTCAGGCTCCGAGAGTAAAGGAAAGGAGTGTGATATTATTTTTATAAGCCAGAATTGTAACTGGAGATTTTTTTATACTTCACTGAACATGTTTATGGCAGAGAACTTAATTTCACTTTATTCCACTTCACACGAGAAATGGGGTCCAGTTCCTAACCTCCTATCATTTTGATGTCTTTACGAAAAGTCAGCTTCCCTTCTGATGTCAGTTTGTCATGAATATTATCTGACACTCATCAATTGATGAAAATCACAAATTCCACTCTCTGCAGCTGGCAGGAAATGAACTAGCAACATTTCCTGGAATACACCCAAATTTGCTGGAAAAAAATTATTAATGTGATCCCAGGTCCTGAAATTTCTTCCACTGTTGTGACTAATGGAAAGTTTAAGGAACCTGAGAGATGGAAAAGTCTTCAGTTATCATCTAACCTAACCCTTAATATTATGTATGAAGGGGCTGAGACCCTGATACGTATTTTCTCCATCACTTTATAGGGCTTACTTTGAACTTAATTGTAAACTAAAAAGAGAAGTAAACCAATATTTACCAAAGAAACCAATGTGATGATGTATTTATGCAGGCATCATCTTAAAGTATGATTCTCAACAAAGCAAACAAACACCCCCATCAGCAGAAGTAGAGCTTGGGGAAACACAAGTAAAGGAGGAGGTGACCTTGGACCTCCCCTGGCCAAACAGTATGCCAAAAATTTACTAATTTGCATATAATATGACAGCATTGCCATCAAGCTAAACGTACATTTTCAGATCACTAGATAGTCTCTGAAAGGAGACAGTTTATCATGTATCATTCCATTTGCCTCACTGGCTTCTCCAGTTACATTTGCTATCATGAAGATGTTACTACTATCCCCCAATACTACTACTATTGGCTGCCTATTTGGCCAAGAGAAGTTCCATACTGTTAACCTATGTTAAAGACAGATGGAACTGTGCAAAACAAACAAATGCCCTGGACTGAGATGTGCCAGTGTGTTAAATAACAATGAATTTGACCCTGTATGTGAGTCAGCCAAAGGAGACCAACATAGGGAAATGGTTTCATACAAAACTCTGGCTGAGAGCATAGATTCTCAGGGAAGGTTAAGCCTTGGCTGTGCCACTTATTAGACCAGCCTGATCTTAGGCAAGTCACAAATCTGTTGTTTCAAAATTTTGTATATTGATTATGTATTACTTTCATAGTAAGAAATAATTAAATGTGTCAACTGAAAAAAGCTGCCTTTATTATCTATGACTGAGTTATGCTTCATACACATGTTTAGGGCATCCAGAGGTCAGAAAAAAAGATCAAACTAATATATTGGAGAAAATTGTGTCAGAGAAAGAGCATGAACTAGCACTGCCTTTTATAAGTCTCTCATTACTGTGCATTTCAGTTTCCTCATATTTCCTCATCAGAATATTTACCCAGCAAGATAGCTAAAATATTTGTATGTTTAAAAATCCAGGCTTGTACTTAGTGCATAGTATCTGTTCAAAAAAATGATAGCTCTCATTTTTATGATGCACATAAAGCCTATATATTTTCTTTAAATCTAATCCAAATAAGTTCACAAAGATTGTTAGGAGTAATATTTTCTTTTTATCCAATTTATTTTTCTGAACACCTTAAACCCCTAACTCTCTCCTCCTGTAGGGAACACCGTCTGTTAACTTTGGATTCAACTGAATTGAAACAGCCTGTATCCAGGTGATATCCAGGATGTCTACTCAGGAGGAACCCAGACACCGAGGAAAGCCCAATCTGGTGCTTGGAAATAACTTGGCAAGCACAGTGATATACAGAAAGGAAAAGAACTACAGACAAAAGCAGCTTAGTGTCCAGCTGTAAGAGAAAGCTGCAGGAACAGGGGCAAGAATTAGATGATGGTGATGAGGAGGATGAGGATTATGGTGATGATGGAGAAGATGTCAACAATGTGATGAGAAAACGGAATCACAGAGCGGTTAAGGGAATTGGTCAAGTTAATACAGCAGGTAAGAGGTAGAATTTAAATTCAAATCTTAGAAATCTAGCTCCAAAGCCCTTGCTCTTAACTCCAAAGCAATGAGTTAAGTACAATTCCTAGTTCACAAAAGTGGAAGGCAGCCCACTTCACTGCCATGGGAGCAAATCCAGCTGTTTCTATAACAAACCTGCCTCATGTCTACCACTCGGAGCTTGGCTTTCAGACTCAACCACTGTTTCTGACTCCAAGCCATTTTTTTCTGACCCTGTGCAAAGTAATCCACCCTGTTTGTAATGATTTAGGTAGAGCACTTCCTAGAGGTGGAATAACCTGTCAAGGCTCTCTACGTCCTTATAATCCTAAGATTTGGACAACATTAAAATGGGAGTGTAAACCAGGCCTGCTTTTACTTCATTGATAGTCACTCATTCTGAAGTGCTTTAGGTGGACAACAACCTTGGCTTGTTTCCAGTATAATTACAGCCCACAGCTTTGATGAAACAAAATTTGAGGAACAAAATGAGTTTTTCTTAATGATCGACATTTTTCTTAATGTGAGTGTAACCACACAAATGCACAAGATCTTTTGGGTATGTCTGCTTGTGCATGTAGAAAGATAGAGGGAGAGAGGTTTTCATTGAAGATATGCCTTGAAAACTCAAATTGTGCCACTGTTAGCCTCTAAGTTTCCATTGTGTGTATTAGAAAAGGCGCCCCTTTTGGGTGATTGCAGCCACAAGGGAACATGGCTTGACTGACATAAGTTGTTTCTAGCTGAATTAGAAAAGGACATCTCTTTCCCCAGATGGACACTGCTCAATGACAGGGTACATGACTTGGCAAGTAAACCAGAGAGTGAAGTTTAGTTCCCACTTGACCCTTGGTTAGGTCTCCTTGTGTGTGGTACAATCTGCACGGCATACATGGTGCCCCTGACTGGGGACATTTCATTGTCCTGGAGATTAGAGGAAGAAAGAGTGAACTAAGGAAATGGCATGGCACTCTGTGAAACAAGTGGGGGCATTCAGACAATGAGTGTTGACAGATAGAGCTTAAGAGTTACAAGCACTACATAGTTCAAAGAAATATGCCAGCCCTCACCTTGGTGACAGAGACATAATTACCAAGAGTTTATGTAAAAAAGACTGGACATCCAGAAGTAAGGATATCATATAAGAAATATAAGAAGCCACTCATGATTCCTCCTCACTTCCTCTATCAACCCAGAGAGACCTCCTTAGTTACATTTCTAACCTTTATCTTTAAGTTTGAATCATGGGAACATAGGATCATTATTAGACTTACAGAGAACCAGATAATGCCCAGACCCTGCACAGATTCAAAGGTCTTAAGAGACATTGCTGAAGCCAAGTTAAAAGTTAGAAAAATGACTGTAAAAAAAAAGTAGATTTTTTTTTTCTCTTCTTGATGATGTTTAAATGTCTTCTGGAATCCTACCATGTTCCTGGGAGCCTTCAACTTTTTACCACAGATCCATTCATTGGCTGTCACTTGCCAGGCAGTATAGCCTTCACCTTTGGAAGAGTTACTCAAAACCCCTCTCCTAGGTTGGCCTTTCCCACTAGCAGTGCTGGCAGTGATGTGCATGGCATGATTCACAGGACTCCAAGAAGGTCTTTGCACCAAAACCATCTTCCTAATCTGAAATGCCATTATTTACATTTTATTTCTATGAGTTGAAGATTTCCTTCTCCCCAGTTCTCAAGCAAAGATAATAGAGTACCTTCCCCAAGATACCTGCACAACTCTCTTCTTCACCTCCTGATCTTTGCTCAAATGTCAGTGATACCGTCCCTGGTGACCCTATTTGAAATTCAACTCTACCACAACTCCCCTTTCTTGCTTTATATTTTTCCATAGCACTTACCAACATCTGACACATGTGCACATTATTTTTATATTTAATTATTTTTCTAACTCCTTCTCCCCACTTCCAACTTGAATATAAATTCCATGAAGGCATAAATCTTTATATATTTTGGTTATACTTATATTCTCAGAGCTGGAACTGTGCCTAGCACATAGTAAGCATTCAATAAGTATTTGTTGCATGAATAAATTAATCATCAACCAATAATAAATTAATGAATGATATATTTGGTATAATATTATTTTAGTGGAGAAGATCAGGCAGATTAAGAATCTGGAAACCTGGGGAAAGTAATGTGAAAAAGAATTTTAAAAATAGAGAGAAGAGAACTGAAAAGCCCAGCTCACATCTTTTGTTGTGAGATTTTTTCCAACATTGTATAGGACTGCTTAAAAACCACAGTTTTTGTAAATCAGGGAAAAGATATGACTATCTTCAATAGATATGACCTATTATAATTGAATTGTCCCCCATCAAGTGTGGATCCCAATGAATGTATTTTAACATTGCTTTCTTCAATGATGAATGTATTAATTATTGTATCTCCCCACTACTTCCTCTACATTTGTATGTGTGACTATGAATGTGTCCCCTTGCACATTTAAGGTTGCATTTTTATTTCTTTCTTCTACTTTCCTGTGTCTTCCTTTCAACTTCTCAAGCCAAAGCCACCTATCCAGACCTAAAGTTCTGGAGGTTCCACAGACAGCCCAAACAGAAGAACCCATAAATACAAGAGGTCTGTGTATTCCATCTTATGGACTGTTGAGATGAGGGTCTATTAGAAACATAAAAAGCATTTAATCTAAGATTATTATTATTATTATTTTCAACAAAGCTGTCACTGTTTTGAAATTAAGTCCAAAATTAAAAGCATTAATATTTTGAAGAGTTTTATATAAATTAATATTATTTAGGTCAACTTTCAAGTTTTTAAATCATAATTAATAAATCCTTTTATGTATGTTTTTTAAAGATTTCCCTATTATTTAATATGACTTTATTATAACTTTGAGCCATCTGTTTCCCATAAGTGTTCCAGATTCAGGCTCAGCCCTCTTCTCCTCTGTATTTACAAGGAGAGACCCATTGCATTAGAAAACATTTATATGCTAAAATCAAATGCTGGAATGAGGGTCACCAGGAGTTGAGGGGGAGGGTGGAATAGGGAGTTATTAATCAACAGGCATAAAATTTCAGCCAAGATGAATAAGTTCTAGAGACCTGCTGTACAACATTGTACATATAGTCAACAAGAATGGATTGTAGACTTAAAGTTTGCTAAAAGAATAGATCCCATGTTATATGTTCTTATCATAATAATATTTTAATTGAAGTACAGTTGATTTACAATGTTGTGTTAGTTTTGGTTGTACAGCAAAGTGATTCAGTTACATATATATATATTCTTTTTCATATTATTTTCCATTTGAGGTTATTACAAGGTATTGAATATAGTTCCCTATGCTATACAGTAGGACCTTGCTATTTATCTGTTTTATATATAGTAGTGTGTATCTATTATTCCCAAACTCTTAATTTATCCCTCCCTCTCCCTCATAATAATTTTTTTAAAAGATGGTATCTATATGCTGCTAATTCCCTAATATTTATTTACCCCTAAATCTCATCTGCCTCCTGAGTGCCAGGCTCACAGATTCACTTGCTCCCTGGACACCTCCACTCAGATGTATATTAAGCAATTCAAATGTAACAGGTCCAAAATGGAGCTCTGGATTTCTTACCAGTATTAAACAGTTTATCAGGTATGTGAAGTGCAGCATTTTTCCAAGCCCTTCGTAAGCTAGAATATAGTGTTATTTTTCAAGAGTTTTCCAGACTTGGGACTACAGTTGAGAAATGATGCTCTGGAACACCCTTGGGAAATGTTGTTCCGGACCCAAACAGCTTTGACGCAAAACCTATGATTTTCAACGAGAACTAAACTACAAAAACCAAGTTTGTGCCTCTCGAGTGAAGGCATTCCTAGAAGCATTAGCATGGCAGAGAGAAACTGGACTGCCTACATTGGGCTGATATTGTTACCAAACACAAGTGTGCCTGACACACAGTGAGGCCAAGCAAACCGAAACGACGGACTTTGGAGCAAAGAAAGATTTACTGCAGGGCCATGCGAGGAGAACGGGTGGCTCATGTCCCAAAAAACTCTGAACTCCCAGAAGGGTTTCAGCAATTCATTTTTAAAGGGAAGGTGAAGAGGGATGTCCCAGGGTATGTGATCAACTCATGCACGATTCTCTCATTGATTGATGTTGAGGTAACAAGGCAATTAACATTGTCAATCCTTAGGCGCCAGAAGGTCTGGGGGCTACTACGTGCTCATAATCATCAAGTAGTTAATTTTGTTAGAGCAGGCAGGTAGCTAGATATGAGCAGAGAGCGGAGGGCATGGGCCAAATGGCAGGAAACCATATGTCTTGTAAACAACGAGGGTCCTTGGGCAGACAAAAGCAGGAACCTCCGGACTGACAGGGAACCACATATTTTGGGGTGACAAGTGTCCTGGAGGCAAAGAAATGTGGGAAAACGAGGGACTCTCCATTATCTTAATGTAACCTTTTGCTCATTGTGCTCTCATTACAATAAACTTAGCCTTGCAAATAAGAACTAACTATCAGGCGTCGACGCCATGACGTTTCCAATCAAGGCTAAACAAGGACCAAAATCCCTCCTCCTCTAGGGAAATTGCACCCTTCCAAGATTAACAGAGAAGCACCTTTCTGATTCTTCCTACCCACTTCATATCTCTCACTTGGTCAGTGCCTTTCCCCCAAGTGTATGCAACGTCTATCATGCCAATCTCATGTGAGTTTTTAGAAGATGACTTCTATCTTGTAGCCATGCCATGAAATCATAATGATGGGGAAGTGAGGGCATCAATATCCCTACTGCTTCCAGGAAAAACTAGTATGTTCCTTCCATATGATAGTAGCAGTGACTCAGCAGTCAAAGACCATTATCACATTAAGAATCCCATTGTATTATGCGAAGAACTAGCTCTGTAGTCAGGCTGACCTTGGTCCCCAGTCTGGTTTAGTGGCTTAATGATTCCATGCTCTTCTAAGTAAGTTACTTAACTGCTATTAGTCTTGGTTTCCTCATATATGAAATAGGAATGATCAAACTACATGGAAGGGTTACAGTGAGAAAATTTTTTTTATGTATTCATGTATTTAAAGTGCCAAGGAAGTGCCTGTCTCATAGTAGGCTCTTATTATTAGAAGATTAACCCTTAAGCCCCACAGTATATTTTTAGGGAATTACCATTTTAATACTGGCTACATTTTGAGTCTTACAGGAAGCTGCCTCCAAAAATGAGAAGAGAAGATTTATAATCTGAGTAGATTAGAGTTTCATAAAGCACAATGAAGAATTCAAGGGGCTCTATCAAAAACCATAAATATGCCAACATGTATGAATTATGCAGTCAACTCTCAAAATTCATGTAAGGAAAGAAAGTAGATGGGGACATTCCAAAAGAGTGAGTAATCTAGAAAAATCATTTAGATTTGTGTTGACATTTGTAGTAAATTCAGATGTATGTGGTCTTTGGGGAAAGGGATTTTTAATATATCTTCCATACGAAATCCTGACTCAGGACAATCAGCCTGACCATGGCATTTTCCTACATCTCTTCCCACACTAAGGACTAAACAGATACTCAATGAGGCTGATTCAAAAAGAGCAGTGTAAACCAGGCTTCACTGACTCAGACTTCCCCAACAATAGAGATAGCTTCATTCCCTGCATAAAATCTGTATGATAAGGGCAAATGGAACTGTTAAAGAGAAAAGGCCCAAAATGGGATCACTTGTGCTAAATACCAGGATAACAAATCTACAGTTAAAAACACCTAACCTAACTGCAGTTTCAAACTTCCCCAGAAACGTAATCTTAATCAACCAGTTTGGAATTTTCTGGCCAGCACCAATGAGGTAACATCAACTGAGGCTTCTCCATCCCCCAGAGGAAGAAGAGGTAATCTGCATGAAAAAACCCTTGCATTCCCTTTCCCAAAAAAGATGTCCTGGCCTTAAAAGAGCCCTTTCTTTCCTTTTGCTAACAGCTCCCTTGCCCTCCCCTTCTTCCTATAAACCTTTCCATTTTTGTACAACCCCTCAAGTACCCTACTAATTGCTATATGGATGCTGCCTGATTCATGAATCATTCATAAAGCCAATTAGATCTTCGGTTGGATTTTGTTTTTTAACAGAGCGAATATGGAAATACCAACAGAGCAAGCACTTGAGCAACCACAGATAAATCAAAACATGTAATCAAAACACAGGTAATGAAAATTTGGGTGTGTTGTCCTTTGGCAATATTTCACAGTATTAGCTGTGTGTTGAGAGAAGCAACAGAAATGATGTTAGAACTAAAGAGAACATCCATGGGAACACAGCTCCGTAAAGCACTTGCATCGGGCATTGCATTGGTAATTGGTGACAAAAAGGGCACTTCCCTCAGTACCATGGAGACTGGTAAACTCTAAAGCTATATTTTGAAATTCTAAAAAATGAAGTCTAGTGTTTTTCCCAGGCTCACAGAAACCCAGCCTCCACTGGCTTGAAAAACTGTCCCAAGACTTCTCCAGTCTGTGGAATATTGCTTGAAAAACATGGTCTCAACTACTCCCCTCTCTGTATCCACACTCCTTGCATTGTGACTTTGTAGATTCTTCTGTCAAAAGGTAGACTCTATTTCCCCACCTCTCCAATCAGGGCTAGCCTTGAAACTTGCTTTGTTCAATAGAATGCCACAGAACAGACTGTGTAAGTTCTAGAGCCTAAACCTTAAGAATCCTTGCAGCTGCCAAACTCTCAGAATCTTGCCCAGAGGCCTGGTGAACTAGCCTGGGCTAGTCTGCTGTAGGATGACAGTCCACAGGGAGCAGAGATAAGCTATCCCCACTGAGGTCATCCTAATTAAGCAGCCACAGGACATTCTAGCAGTTTAGATAAATGAGTGAGACCAGCAGGGAATAGAAAAGCCACCTAGATGAGCCCAGCCCAAATTTCCAACCAATAGAATTATAAGGTAAATAAATGGTTGTTGTTTTAAGCCACTGTGTTTTGGGGGTAATTTGTTACATAGCAGAAGCTAACTGACACACCATCTCAGGAAGAGATGTTTGAAAAACAAGCTTCAATATGCACCAAGGATAATGGCTTCCTGAGTCCACTGCCTGCCTCTGTCAAGAGCAGCTATTGCCATCCAGGAGATCATGATAGGAGCACTTGCTAAAAGGTAGTACATCTTGCTCAAGGTCTCATTAGCTCTTCTGACCACAAAGTCCAGGGCCGGAATTCACATGTATCCTATCTTTCTAATGCCTACCAGTCTCCTGTGAGGTCATTACCAACAGGTGCCCCAAATGGAGTCTCGATCATTCAGTGGTCAAGTGTGCCCGTCTGGAATCAGTCATCCCTGGATTAAAATAGCAATTCCACCTTTGGGCAGGCTCCTTTATCTCACTAACCTCAGTTTGCTCACATGTAAAAGAGGAAAAATCACATTGCCCCACCTCCCATAGTATAGGTTTGGATGATTAAAGGAAATAGTAGAGATGACGTGCTTTGTTGGCATAGCACCTGACACTGAGGTTTCGTAGATGGAAATCAGGTATGTTGATACTGGAGATATGGGTCAACATTTTCACACAGTGAAAATCAGATGTACAGAAAAAGGAATTAGTCTGCTTTCCTTTATTGGACATTAAGTAGCCTCATATTAGGTGACCCCATGCCGTTAATGATTGAGGAAGTGGTGGAGTAGAGGAGTTCCTGTCCTCTCTGCTCTGTCCCCTCTAATCTCTACAAGAAAGCCTTCTACCTCCCCTTCTTACTGGGTAGAAATTACTTGTACATCAAACCTTCCTTCATTCTCACTTTGTGGACATTGCTGCCCAGGCAGCCCTTCCTCTCTTCTCTCATGTGACACCAACTCTCACAGCTTAGCCTAAATGGCAGACAGTATGTAAGGAAAGAAGTGGGAGTACCAATAAAGCTATCAAGATTAAAGGGTACTTTATAAACAAACTCCTTAATTTAAGACATTCCATATTAGAATGGAGATGAGAACCAATTCATATTTATCAGATTTGAAAAATTATATAGTCTGGGTAACACCAGCATTACAGAAGCTGTAGAAACTCTCTCACGTGACTGAAAAAAATTACAAATTAGTATAATCACCTTGAAGAGCCACCATCCACCATGTGATTCTGATCTACCTCTTTCCCAACTCTGTTCGAGAATCACTGATATATATACAGAATATACATATATATATACATACATATATATACATATATATATATACATATATATTGCTTTATTGCACTTCACAGATACTGTGTTTCATACAAATTAAAAGTCTGTGGCAACCCTGCACTGAGCAAGTCTACGGCACCAGTTTTCCAACTGCATTACTTTTCATTAAGGGATGTGTATTTTTTTTAGACATGATTCTATTGCACACTTAATATACTACAGTATAGTGTAAACATAACTTTTACATACACTGGAAAACCAAAAAATTCTCACTTTATTGTGATATTCACTTTATTGCAGTGGTCTGGAACTGAACCCACAATGTCTCCAAGGTATGCCTATATATATATATATATATATATATATATATATACACACACACACATATACTTTCTACTATTTTCTCTATCCTACAGTTCTTATCTATTGTAATCCAGTGGAGTATCCAATGTAATGCAATGGAAAAATACAAATTTAATCCAAAATTGGATTACAAGTATAATCTAAAATTACATTTAATTTTTAAACTTTAGTTCGTAAGAAGTTTGACGCTTAATTTTTAAAGCCAAAAATGATTAGCTTTTTTAGAAATAACTTCTAATACACATTAATGAGGATTCAAAGGAGATGAACTAATTTCTTAACACAATGTCTATATTTTCTCATAAAATCAGATACTATCACCTATAAGAAACTCAATACATTTGAGCATTTCTCAATTAACCCTCCTCTTTGGTTCTTTGTTAAATGTTAGTGTTTTTTGACAGAATAACTTCAATTTAGTTAAGACATTCTATATTTCATAGAACAGAGTCGATGAAGTGGATTCTAGCAAAAGACATATTCTCTCACAACCCTCTCCCAGACTCAGGAGAACTGTCCAGTAGGGTTATCATTTAACACAAAATGACAAAATGAGTAATACTAAACACACTTTTTCACCCAGGCAGTATAATATTTAAGAGAGTGGGCTCTGGAGTCTGACAGCCTGAGTTTAAACGCTGACTTACACCACTTACTAGCTGTGTGACCCTGTAAATTAGTTAACTTCCCTGTACACATATCTCAAAATGGAGATATTAATGGTACCTGCCTCACAGGATCTATAAGAATTAATTAGGATAACCACAGAAAGCATTCAGAGCCTGGCTGGCTCTCAATAAATGGTAGCTATATTTAGAATCATACCTTCCTCCTACTGTTTTTCTGAGGAGGGAGGCTGCTTATGCAGCAGGCTGGCCTCAAACCAGAGCCTACAGAAGGGAAAGAACTGAGCACTTGCTCAAGAAAATTTTCAGGAAATATATCACTGCATTTAAGTGGGCATGTTTAATCATTTGGGTGATTAATTTCATTGATACATACTGTGAACTTTAATATACTGGCAATTGAAATCTAGTAAAGTAAAATTCTGGAATACTGCTCCAGTTTGCAAAATCCTAAACACATGGTTCCAGGACTCTGAATGAGGTCAAATTAGAAAGAACACTGGACTAAGAGCTCCAGAGACAATATTCTGGTTCTAGCTCTACCGTTGCCTTTTGGATGCCCTTGAGTAAAGTGCTTCACCTCTTGTAATCTCAGTTGTCTCATCTAGGGCATGAGAACCACAATAATCCATGTCCTACATACCACACATGTATGCATATGTATGTATAATTCGTTGCTGTGCAGCTACAAGGGGTATTGTGTGGAAAAGCTTAGTGGATTATAAAATGCTATGCAAATTTGAGTTATTCATTATTATTACTCTTAGAATCTTTCTTTGTGTGAGTTGCTCCATGAAAGAGCCTAAAGCAAAGTTTTATTACCTGTGTATAGTTTATTTGGAAACATTATCCCTAAGAGCAGGAAGAAGTAAGGGACAGGGGAAGTGAAATAGGAAAAAAGGGAAGACCAACACAAAGATGTGTTTTGAGTTGGCCACCACAACGGGCTACTGGTTACTAGCTTCCCCAGAACTTTCCTGGACACATACCAAAGTGCCTATCAGAACCATCCTCCGGGAAAGTAAAAGAGGAGTATTTTATTTATCAGTTTCTGTCTCGAATTCATCATGAGGGGCACCATCGGAGGACTGGCTCCTTTGCATTTGAGGGTTGCATCCTCCCATAGGAGGCTGACATCATTAAGTCAGAGGGGTCCATGGCAAGAAGTACAAGAGGGGAGCACTTGCGTTGCCCTTACATGAAGCAGGTCTCAGCCTGCAGAGCAGGTTGTCACACAATGGCTGGAATAAAAGGCTTGAGATGATTTGAAGTGGTTAGTAGACAAGGGATGTCCTGCAGAGCCCTACTGAAAGATCACAACCTTTACTATCCCTCTCTTGGGATAACAAAGAAATGCAAGCACAAAGTCATTACAATTTGGAGAAGGACAGAGTTCTAAATTACCTTTTTTCTTATCTTGCAGGCAAACAGATGGTCACATGATCCCATTTGAACAAACCTCTGCATCTTCCCTCACTCCTTCCTCTCCCATTGCCCCACCCTTCAGTTACAAGATGTAGCTTTAATGTAAAATCCACAGTTCAAAGATTTTTCAAGAGAACTCAAGGCTGACTGGATTTTTTTTTCTTTTTTTTTTTTGTGGAATGAAGTGAAAAAATATAATTGGAAGGCTTGATGGCTGCATGAGCACAATTTCCTGTCTTCCCAACTATAGCAGGGAGGTAATTCAGCCATTTTGA
Organism: Mesoplodon bidens; assembly: GCF_964165515.1. Lineage (NCBI taxonomy): Eukaryota > Metazoa > Chordata > Mammalia > Artiodactyla > Ziphiidae > Mesoplodon > Mesoplodon bidens. Next base: position 99,639,530 of record NC_138164.1, read on the forward strand.
ACTGCCATTCTGATGCAGTCTGTCCTGATCTGTAATCAGATAAGTGATGCACAAATTAGCATTTGGATGGCTTTGTTAGCCACATTTGAGAAAAAAGTCTTAATGGACAGTGTTGCACAGAAGAATGAAATACCTTTGGTGTCAGACACACAAGGATTCCTTTTCTTGCCCTGGCACACGCAGCTGAGTGATATTAACACCTCCCCCCAACAAGTCTCTATTTTCCCATCTGTAAACAGAAACCCATATCCCAGAGTCATAGTGAAGATGAGAAATTAAGAGATATGTGTTCTCACCTAAAATGATGCCTAGAAAATAGGAAGCATTCAATAAATCTCATTCTCATCATCACCACCCCTATTATTTTTGTTAGCTTTTAAACTTCTGATGCTTCTTACAGAACATGTAAGCTAATGTTCCCAGCTCGAAACTTGAGATCAGTGACAAGCCAGAGAGGAAAGTCAGATCTACTCAACAAAGAGACCCTCCAGCTCAGTGGTATGTTTGCCAGGCATAGGAACTCAGTCTATTCAAGAAACATTTACTGAGCACCTAGTGTATGCCAGGCACTGCGCTAGGTACCGTGGAGAATACAGACATGGTGAAGGCTCACAGTTTGATGATCAGACATGTACTCTCACCTCTATGACTGTTCAATTGTTTCTTTAAATTTACCCTCTTTTAGTTATCTATTTTTGCTACCTTCTAAGAAATGATAATCGTGAAATTCTAAATTTGATACGATAGTTCTGCAATTTTCTAACTCAGTTAATACCTCGTTAATAAATAATGTTCATCTTCGTGCTATGTTAAAAAAGAGTTATACAAACCCCATATTTGGAAGCATTAACCTAGTACAATGCCAAGGACACAAACTTGCCAATTTGTAAAACAAGTGAATAAAGGTATAGCAGTCAATCAGCCCTGAGCCTGACTCTAATAAGAACCAAGCTGGGAGATGGAGGGTCTCATACTGACTTCTGAAATGCCTTCCTGAGCTAATAAGTTATTGTCCATTAAATGAATCCATTAATCAATCAATCCCATGCCTAAAGCTGGAGGCTGGAAGAAAAGGAGGGAACCGGCTTCTGAAATTCCTGACTTGGTCACACAGACAAAGTGTGTTTTAAAAGAAAGACATTTCAGGACTTCCCTGGTGATCCAGTGGTTAGGACTCCCTGCTTCCACTTCAGAGGGCACGGGTTCGATCCCTGTTCAGGGAACTAAGATCCCACATGCCATGCGGCAGAGCCTAAAATAAAATAAAATAAAAGACATTTGTAATCGTCAAGCAGCAGATAAGAGCACCTTCTTTGGCTGCGTCTAGAGTTGTGTGAACATCCTTCCTCTCGTGGTCCATTAGCTTCCAGGAAACAAGTGAAGTGTCCCGCAACTGTCTTTCACTTGATCTTTGCTTCCCTCAAAGGAAGGAAAGTGTTTTCAGGCTGAGTGCTAATGAAATTGGAATCCATCTTTTCTTGAGCATTTTTGTTAACACCCCTTAACCCCCCCAAATCCAACCACAGCCTGACCTCTGGGTGAGCATTATGTGGGAGGAGGGGGCATCAGTAAGGACCAAAGAGGGCCTTCAGATTTATTTCTTCCTGCACAGCACACTCCATGTCTGTATCGAGCGAGTCTCAGCGTTAAATTTAAATGGCCTTTTTTCTCTTTTGCTCATAATTTGTACTTATTAGTTAGAGCCAGACCTGAAAGCTATATGCTCTGGTACAATGGAAATATCATGACTGTTAGAATCAGAAAATCCCCAATTTTTAATCCTCATTTTGCCACTTACTCCCTGTAGGATCTCGGGTAAACAAGGAACCAGAGAACTTCAATTTTAGTTCCACAAAAGGAACACAGCAGGATACGACCACCCAAACTGTTTCACTATGAAAACCCAAATTTGGGGACTTTCCTTTTATTTTTGTTTCATTAATAGTGGCACAACTTAGTTATGAGAAAAGAGCAATCTGCTCTCTCCCTAACTGCCCCCTATTTATTTCCTCCGGAAGGAAATAAATATCTTTCTTCTAGGAGAGAAGAGAATGGTCTTAGGTTTGTTTTGGTCTGGTTTTGTTTTTAAGATTGAGGGGTTTTCCCCCAGGTGCTAATGATTTGGGATGTTCACAACTGTGCGTGAAATTGCAAGAGAGAGAGAATGTGTGTGTCTTTCCTGTTGGGGCACGGTGAGGACTTGGAGGGAGGCGAGAAATGGAACATGCTCAATCTGGAGTGGTTTGCTGTGGCTTGATCTGATACTGGAGAGTCTTTCAGAAAGCCTCTCTTCCATTCCCACTACCCATCCTAATATACATGCAAGGAGTGTGGTCTGAGAGCTCAGGGGCCATGTTGGACTGAAGTCTTTGCCAGGCAACTGGCCCACTTTTACTCAACAGAGAACTCATAGTAGGCATATGAGTCCTGCCATCAAAGCCAGTCTCTAAGAAAGGGGAAAACTGTTCCACCTGTAGCAGCCTTGCCTGGTGACCTCCCAACAGGAATGATGGATGACTATTTCTACAAGGACTTACTCAGGTGTCCATGTAGCCTGTGCAGGTAGGTGTCTCCCTACAAAGTTCTAATGCAGCCAACTCTGTTAGAAGGAAACTCGCCTGAGTGTGAGAATGGTTAGTAAATGTTGCTGTCAAAAGAGAATTATGTCCCTTCACATTTTTGCTGTTTTTGTTGTTGTTGTTTTGTTGTTTTTTGGCCGCACTGCATGGCCTGCAGGTTCCCAGTTCCCTGACCAGGGATCGAACCAGGGCCCCCAGGAGTGGAAGCACGGAGTCCCAACCACTGGACTGCCAGGGGATTCCCATCACCTTAAAAGTGTCTTTTTAAGACTCCCTCCTAAAGACCCCCTTAAAAGGGTCTTTTTAAGATTTGAATAAGCTAATGACAAAGAGACAAGATCTGTTTGATTGTTTACATCTTCTTCCTTTATCTGTACATTAATTTCCCTGAGTTTTGCCATGACCAAGGAAACTACTAAATTCAGCAGACCTACCCCCTGATAGTAAGTGAGGCCATCTATAACTAAACCAATATCTTTTTCTTTTTGAGTTGGAGAAAAGGCAACCCTGGTGATCCCAGGAGTGAAACAGGATAGCTTGTTCACAAACTTGAAAACAAAGAATGTCCAAAGAAATGTTTTATTCCATCTTTTGATTCCTTTATTAGGATATATTAGCATTAACACATTAGAAACTCTGTGATGTTAGCACTGAGAACATCCTTAAGAAGGGAAAAAAGGGGCCTCCCTGGTGGCGCAGTGGTTGAGAGTCCGCCTGCCGATGCAGGGGATACGGGTTCGTGCCCCGGTCTGGGAGGATCCCACATGCCGCGGAGAGGCTGGGCCCGTGAGCTATGGCCGCTGGGCCTGCGCGTCCGGAGCCTGTGCTCCGCAACGGGAGAGGCCACAACAGTGAGAGGCCCACATACCACAAAAAAAAAAAAAAAAGAAAGAAAAAAAAAAGAAGGGAAAAAAGGAACAATATTTCAATACTCATTGAAATCTTCCCAACCTACCCTTGAATTTCTTCATTGTGAAGGGGATGGGGGAAGTGTAGAGGTTTGGGAGATGGCTCAAAGGAGAAAAATGGCACATTAGACTCTGGAATTTTCTGGATTTAATATTTGAGGGCAATCCAGAAGGTCCAGAATGTAGAATAACTCTTAGGGCCATTCAGCCGGAATTTGAATCATGGGTCACAAAGCTGGTGTTCTGGCTCAAGTCATTTACCGGGTGAGCCTAATGGATCATCTAGCTCAGCCTCTCAAGTCCACCACTTCTGCTCTGTATTCAGTAACTCTCATGGAGTTATAAAAGAAAAATACTGCCTAGTAACAAGAAAGCCAACTACTAGTGCTGACGCTGTAAATAAAGAGATCTAAGAAAGCAATGACTTCATCAGAAAACAGAACTTGTGGAGAAATTAAAGAGCAGGGAAAGCTGGGATCAATTGCAAACCAGAAACTCAGGTATGCTAGAAATGTGACTTTAAATTTAATTTCTATTTCAATCTCCAATTCCAATTAATGGTAAAAGCAACATTTTGGATATATTGAGTAAAATAAAAATATACTATTAAAATTAATTTCACCTGTCTCTTTTTACATTTTTAATGTGGCTGCTGGAAAACTTAAAATTACACATGTGGCTCACATTATATTTCTGCTGGATAGTGCTGGTCTATATTATTTGGAAGGCTTTGTTGCTGTAGCACTCAAATGAATTATTCAGTGAGCCTTAAAAACTGGTGAATCGTGAGATGTTCTAGTATATGTCAAAGTTTAAAAAAATTTAATTTTAGCCAGTTTGGGATCCACGCCTCCCCAACCCCCTAGCTAACCACACACACATGCACATGTACTCATCCTCTTTTCTAGAGAGTACATCTGAGTTCCAGAAAGTTGTCATAGTGCCAAGACTTTGGAGCAAGAGGGCAACCAGTCTTTGGTTGTCATACAATCATATGGGCACACATTGTGACTATCCTCATTCCATGAGGTCCTCATCCCTTAATTCAGTGAGTCATTACAAGGTTATAACCATTTAATAGTCTCTTTGTGTCACATCCATGCTATGGCCAACATCACAGAAAATATTCCTATGGGGTATGAGTAAATTGTAAAACTATTTAAAGCCTATCCATCTTCTAGACAAATAATACAACTATTTGCTCCTGTGACATGCTGAGGTCTTGCCCTCTCTTTGGGTTCTACTCACAAAAGGGGAGTATGGTCAAGCTGCATGACTGACCCAATTTTCATATCTCCCAGTAGTCACATCTTTTGCCAAGTGACTTTGTAGTTCCTTTAGTCGATCATATTTCTCTGTACTTTATTTGTGATTTGGTCCCATGACTTTGCTTGAATTGAATGAGATTAAAAGATCAGTGTGTCAGTTCCAAGCATAGGCTTGAAGAGGCTGTGCATGTTTCCACTCACTCTCTTACACTCTGAGAAGAATATACCCAGGTTAGACCACTGGCCTGAGGAGGATGAGAAACTTATGGGGCAGAGCCAAGCTTCTCCACTGAGTCCAGGTTAGATCATCTGATCCCCAGCCAACACCCAGACATGTGAGTAAACAAGCCCAGCTGAGATCAGCAGAACCACCAAGCTAAGACAAATCAGCTTCATCCAGTTCCCAGCCAATCCACAGATGCATGAGTTAAGTAAATGCTCATAGTTTGGGGTACTTTGTTATGCAACATTAGTTAACCAATATAACACCATAGTTCGTCTCTCTGGGCAGAACTCCAAACTTATCTATAGGACTTTTTTGCCCCCAGAGCTCAGCAAAGTGTGAACAAGGTGCAGAGCCCAAAGAAATGTTATTTTCTAAATTTTCCTCTCTTCTCTCCAACTGTCTTCCTCTCTCCAGTTCTAAAAGGTCTTGTCCAGGCTGTGGCTAGACATTTTGCCCTCACTCATTATTTAAGGCCCCCAAGACCTAGACTCTTTGTTTTAACTGAATTCTGATGGGTTAGCCATTCACTAAGGCAACAAGCATGAAATGGTTTATCTGAATGAATGGGAGGATGGGGGTGACTAGGAATATAAGGAATAGGAGAGGAAGGGGGAAATCTCCCTTAACATTTCAAAATAGTTTTGAATATATGATTTCCCCAAATCATATTTGCTATGGTAGAATTTGCCAGTATGGGACTTCTATAATAGCTTAGAACCCTCAAAGTATTGGTGCATACTGAACTTCTGAAAAGATGGCCCCTCTTTTACAACAGGCAGATTTGGGTGCTCTCTCATTTAAAAAGATCCCCTCTTCTCCAAGCAGAATAGGAGAGAGTGGACAGAGCTTAATTTGAGAGATTTTGGAGGTCTCCTCACTCCATAAATGTCTTCTCTGCTTGCCTATATTTGGAACCTGAAATTTCTTGATTATACTTTCATCCTTTTGCACCTCTACTATTTTTTTTTCTTCAAGGGTCTCAGGGTGATGATAATATCTCAAGCCTTTAACAGAGATTAATTCCCACTCGAGTACTGGAAAGAGCATCATCTGAGGTTAAGAGACCCAGTCCTGGGTCTGTGACTGACCAGCTGGGCAATGTAATTGAAGTCAGTCCATTCTGGGGTCTCAGATTCCCTATCTATAAAATGAAGGGTCTGGACTGCTGGCCCTTATAACTCTGAAACACCACCGAGTCCTAAGATACTGTGACTTATAAGACAACTGATTGACTAGTGCCTTTGAGAGAAGAAAGTAGGATAGATTGGAAAGAGGATGAGAATGGAGTGAGTATGAGAACAAGAGAAGGCAGGATTCAGGAAGCTTTGTAAAAAGGCAGGCCAAAGGGCTTCCATATTAAGCTTTGTCTATTTCCTAATTAAGTCCCTAGTTGCTTCACCTCTCCCCTCCCCATCCCCTTGTCTCCCTCTGCAAAAACACGTATGCAACCAAGAGACCCAGATGGATAAATTTACACGTGCCACATATTCTGATGGCAGTTCCAACTCCCCTGACCCTGCCTTTTCACCAAACCCTGGCCACTCTCCATCCTCTGTGGCCTATATATCATCTTTATAGGCTCAGGTACTAAAAACCAGGAAGTTATTAAAGACCAGGTCTGGCAATTTCACTGAACTTGACAGATGATTAAGAAGATTCATTCTAAATACATTCAGACCAGCTCTGGCACTTTCCCCAGGCCTGAAAGATAGGCTCTCATCACACAGGGCAGAGGAAAGCTAGCTTTGTGATATGAGCCTCCCTTTGCCTCTAAGACTGTCAGGGACTCCTTTGGCACACAATTTCCAGAGCAAGAACTAGAAATGTAGAACCTGGTGGCCAGTTTTCTCATCATGGGGAAGCTCTTCTGCCACAGATAGTTTTGAGCTACCTGTATTTGCATATGGTTTCCTTTTTGGGGGGACATCTCATATCCTATGAGATTGTGTCTTGATTTTATTTCTTATAGTATATATATATATATATATATATATATATATATATATATATATATATATGACCTTAAACCCCTTTACATCAAATGTAAAGAGCAGAAGTCAAGAAGATAAGCAAAGCCAACAGATTTTAAAATCCACCTATTCCAGTGGTGTTCTGTGTGGTACATATATGGTACTCAGTATATTTTTGAATGAATGAATGAATAAATGAATGAATAAATCCTTACTCCAAATGAGATCTTAGCTAGATGTGTGTATCAGTCAGTTGCTACTGCATTATAAATAACCATAAACATATCAGGGTCACACAACAATATGTGTTTATTATTAACATGTGTCTGGCTATGCCTCATGCCTCTCATTCTGGGCATCAGGCTGGAGGAGATGCAGCTTCCTGGAGCATATTCTTCTTGTAGCTGAATTGGAAAGCTCTCAGGAGGGGTGAGTAGAAAGAGCAATGCCTCTTTAAGGCCTAGGTTCAGAAAAGGTATCTTGTCACTTCTAGTCACATTTCATTGGCTAATGCCTATCATAGAGCCAGGCCCAACATCAATGTGTGGGTAAATCTTCTCCCAAGAAGCAGAGGTGGTAAGGGAATGAATATTTGCTCCCCAAAAATCTAATCTATCAGTCTCCAAATATAAAATAGGAACTATAACTGCCCTGGTTGATGGTTGGGACACGCCAGCCCAGAATCTCTTCTAGATACCTGGTTTCTCTCTCCTGCCTTCTATGGTGGTTCCTGAGATGCTTCATCAGAAACCAGGACCCTACAGGACACAATTTAAAAATAAAAGCAGTGCTTAGATTTGTCCTGGATACGATACCAAAGTACCAGGTTCATGAGTGGGGAGGGAATTCTAGGCTGAGAGAACAGGGTAAACAAAGACAGTTATTGTTGTTGTTTTTACATTTTATTCCTAGCACCAAGTACCATCCTTAGTACATTGTGGGTACTCATTAAACAATGTTTGACAAAAACAAATAACAATCATAGTGAAAACACAGACTCCTGGGCTTCCCTGGTGGCGTAGTGGTTGAGAGTCCGCCTGCCGATGCAGGGGACATGGGTTCATGCCCCAGTCTGGGAAGATCCCACGTGCCGCGGAGCGGCTGGGCCCATGAGCCATGGCCGCTGAGCCTGCCCGTCTGGAGCCTGTGCTCCACAACAGGAGAAGCCACAACAGTGAGAGGCCCGCGTACCGCAAAAAAACAAACAAACACAGACTCCCTAGCTGAACAGAACAGTGTATAAAATGTTCAGCTGGGGGACTTCCCTGGTGGCTCAGTGGATAAGAATCCACCTGCCAATGCAGGAGACAAGGGTTCAAGCCCTGTTCCAGGAAGATCCCACATCCCGTGGAGCAACTAAGTCTGTGTACCACAACTACTGAGGCTGAGCACTAGAACCTGCAAGCCACAACTACTGAGCCCGTGTGCCACAACTACTGAAGCCCATGCTCCTAGAGACCATGCTCCGCAACAAGAGAAGCCACCACAATGAGAAGCCTGTGCACTGCAACAAAGAGTAACCCTTGTGTGCCGCAACTAGAGAAAACCCGTGAGCAGCAACAAAGACCCAATGCAGCCAAAAATAAATTAATTAACTAATTAATTTTTTAAAAATAAAAAAATTTTTCTAACTAGGTTTGCAATTTAAATTTAGCATCAAACACCCTTGGTACTTCATCCCAAAGGCTGTCAATGGAGTCAGTGTATCAATAACTAGTACTCTCAAGATGCAAGTAGTCTTGTGCAGGACTCATGACCCTAAAGGCAAGAACCTCACACTTGGTTTGTTGGGAAGAGAAGAGCTAGTTCCCAGGATCCTAAAATACACTGAGAAATCACTAAGATATTGAAGCACAAGTGAAAGATGTAAACATACCCATTAGGCAAATTATCCTCATGGAGCAACTGACCCAGACCCAAACCTTAGTCCAACTATTCGGCCATTCCAGATCTTGCCTCAGGATCCCTGGGCTGGCTGACCCACTTTCCAAACTATTTAGCAACTGCTCAGGGAAGTGTTCATGCAGTCAGACCAAAGGGCCATAAACTTCATGACCAATCCACTCATCCTAGGTATAATAACTAGCAGCAAAGAGGCTGGCTGTACTTATTACTATCGAGATAATTTCCAGGTAAGAGAATCCATTGCTGTAGAATTTCCCTCCCAGTTGCACCAGTGCAGGTTTTAAAGTCTGGACTATTTCCCCACATGCAAATGGGGCCAAATATAGTTTATCATCCACTGATAGGAAAAGTTATCTGCACAGCTGTGGATCCACATTATTTATGCTCTGAGCAGGACAACACTGTAAATTATTTGCCATATGCTGGAACTCAACATGGACTGAGTTTATAAACATGATATTAAACTCTTAAGAGGGAATTGCAAACCTTTATAAAGCCATCAATTTTTAAATGGTTTAGAAGTACAAATTAGCAGCTGGATATGGATGCCATCTTCCAAAAACAGATGGCATTGGCTTTTCTAAAAGCAACAAGATCCTGAGATCAAATGGGAAGATCAGGACTTGGATGCTTTTTGGAAGTCTACTTCAAAGCCCAGAATAATGAGTAAGATTCAAAGTTCTTTTCCTGGAGGCTTCCCTGACCACCCCAGTCCATGGTCTGAATTTCCCTCTGAACTCCTATTACCTTGCTGCATGCTGTATTCATTTTAAACCTAATGACACACACTTTGCATTATACACAAAATTTCAGTTCTCTTATTCATATCCTATTATTTTCCCCGACTAAACACTAAAACACTAAATGACTAAAATACGTCCACTTTCTATAACATCTTCTAGAAATACATTACATAGAAAGAAAAAGTCCCCCATAATCTGACCTCACAAAGGTGACCATTGTTGACCATTTGGTGCAGAGTTCTTCAGATACAATTTTTGGTCCATGGACTGATATACATGTATCTTTAAACAGAAATTATACCACTTATACTATCTTTTTCCCTGTTTCCCCAATGTACATGGTAAGTTCTTTAAAGGCAGGGATTTTAGATCAATAAATTATTTATTCCAATATCTACTATGTATTAGGTGCTACCAGACATGAAAATAAATAAAGCAAAAGCCTCAGATTGAAGAGCTTACCTACCTGGCAAGGAAAAAAACATGCAAAATAATTATTATAAAACAAGGTGACACAGGCTGTAATGCAGGTTTATAAAAAGTGCCATGAAGAAGCCTTTCAGTGGGCCTGCAAGGAGAAAGGACATACATCTGTCTGACTTAATCAGCCACAAAGGGACTGGTTTGGATTAGGACTCAGCTCTTAACTCCTCTCTCCACATGCTCATACCTTGAAAATATTGGCTCTACATGATTTCTTGGAGCCAGTTGATGTGAAGCATATTAAAAACTGTTGTTCTCTCCCTCTTAGCTGACCACACTGACATGAAGATGTAATAATACATTGTGATGTCTAACTTTGGGGATCTCTGCACTCTCTCTGTAGGATTCCAGGCTTCTGAAAATGAATCTGTTTCTACAAGATGGATATCACTGAAACCACCTCCCTACTCTGTCCCATCACCAATACCACCACCCAGCCTTCCTTGATATGCAATCTGGTCAAGTTACTTCACATCTCTAAACCCTGGTTTCCTCTCTGTAAAGTAAGAAGAATCATGCAACTTCAAACACTAGGAGAAAAACATGTGCTTTATTCAATTCTGATGATTAAATAAGATAACATTTATGACAGCCCCAGCTTTTACAGTGGCTATTCAGTAACTGTTAAGGTAATGGGTACATAAAACAAGCAGGACCCAGGGAATGTAATCAGCAACTTTATTTTATTTTTCACCCCTCTATCCTTCTATAATGCTCTGCATAAATTGTCAAGTAGATCTCAAGATATTTCTGCTCACGCCAGTGAGTCCTAGGATTTCATGAAGCTGGAAACATGATCTCAACTCAGTAGTTCTAATGTCCCATCCTGTGGAATATTCCAAACTCCAAATTCAATTTGACAACAAATTTCTCCTTCTTCAGCTGGTGCCTGCTGCAAAGTAGCTATTTTTAATGAAAAGGGGGTCATGGTCTTCCTTATCACCTCCTCCAAGCTGCGCATCCTGCCTACCCCCTCTTCTTGATAACTGAGGTTTCTGACTCCACCACAAGGGTGCTGTGGGGTTGGGAGGTGGAGGGTGGAGCAGGGCAGTTAGGAGATGTTAGGGGTCTAAGAATGTTCTTACATGACTGGCATGCATCTCAGGTGGTTCTGTGCTCTCTGAGCCTAGCACATGTTTAAAGCTGGCTTTCTCTCATGGCGCTTCTTATTCATTCCTCAGAGAACCCCAATATCACCTTGATCTAAGCCAGCGTTCTCAACCTTAGCACTAGTGACATTTGGGTCGAAAAACTCTTTGTTGTGGAGAACTTTCCTATGCATTGGAGAATGTTAAGCAGCATCCTTGACCTCTACCCACTAGAGACCAGTAACATCTCCCCCAGCTCTAACCAAAAACATCTCCAGACATTGCTAAATGTCTCCTGCAGGACAAAATTGCCCCTGTTGAGAACCAGTGACCTAGCAATTATATTGTATTAAGAGTGAAGAAAAAGCAATGATCTGAGTACTTTTTACTGAGTAAATTTGGGTAGATTTGGGTTAGGAAGAGAGTAATGGGGGGAGGGGAAGTATCATCTCTGCCTATACTTTGTAAACATACTCATTCACCTAGAAGCTGCTACTCTTCTTATCTGATGAATCCACATCATGAATCTTTAACCTTTGCCTGAAGTACTTTTGATTATGACTGCTAGGGCTGCAAAGCACGTTGAAATTCTGATGTCACAAGGCAGTGATGGAATGTCTGTCACTCACTATACTTCCCTCCCAGCTGGAATCTCTGAAAATGCTGAGGGATGGTGGAAACTGACTTGAAGAGTGATCGAAGAGATCTTGCAAATTAAGAGGGATGTCATTACTGAACTTTAAAGGAGTCTGGCAACTAAAAAGGAGAATCATTTTGTTCCTCTCTTTTTAAAATGTTCAAAGAACTCCTAGTATAAAACCTTGAACAAGGGCTACAAGGCCCTGAATGATCTGTTCATCTCTCTGCCCACTTGTTCCCTCCTTTCCTTGCTCCTCCCTCCCTGGCATCCTCCCCATCTCTCTACTGCACTCAATTTCCTTTTGGACTTCTCTCTTCCTGGATCGCTTTCTCTAGATTCTCTGCCTAAGTCCTGTTTATATTTCAGATCACAGCTGTCAGCTTCTCAGGGAAATCTTCCTTGAACCCTCAGACTAGGATAGAGACCTCTTTTACTTTCTCACAGGAACCTTCATAGCACTACAACAATTATAACTAACAAGTATTTCTTTAATGTTGAGTACTAGGCTAACAGTCCCTTGAGGCCAAGAACTGTGTCTCCTTTGTTGACTGCTGTATCCCAGCACCTAACACAGTACAGTAGACCCTCAATAATCATTGAATGAAGGAACACATAAATAGATGAACGAAGGAGTGGTATCAGGGAGAGAAAGAAAGGGGAGAGAGACAGACAGACATAGAAAAAAGGCAGGCAGAGAGCATCAGCTTGCCTTCTGGTAGAGTGATTTGCGTGTCAGTGAGATCCTGGGGGCAAACACCTCCATGCTCCTGATCCCCAGAAGACACAAACAACACCTCCTCTCCATGTCTGACTAGTAATTTCAGATGTCAGCCAACTCTCTCTGGAAATTGTCTTTATGTATCAAAGAACTAATTACTGACAAGTTCCACCTCAGTAGTACTTGATGATTTCATTATTAGATCTAATTGCACTTCTATTTAGGATAAGGGTTTACTGTCTTTTCATTGATAATGGAAATTGAAGATACAAAAACGTGAATGGCTGTGAGGCCTCTTTCCTTAGATGGTTTCTGGTCCATGCAAAACAAAGTAGCCTACACCACTTTCAGGCCAAAAATACAAATGTTTGTTTTATGTTTGCCTGTGTTTTGTGGCCTTTTGGTTTCTGCTGACCTCCAAAGATGAGACCTAACACTTCGTACCCACTTTTAGGAATACACCAAAAAATATAAGCTTTCACATCTGAAGTGCTCACTTTCACAAAACCACAAATGGCTTATTCCTACAAATATCCTCCATTCTTCCTCTGACATAAGATGCAGAGCAATGGGAGGTACATTTCTGCATAACCATTTGGAGAGCGGGCTGGCGCCACTGTCTCCAGAATCGGGGCAGCTCTGTCTCCAGCTGGGATGGAAGGAGCTTTGGGCTAGTGTCATGAAGTCACCAGCAGGACAGGTGAGGCAGGATGTTTTGCCCACTCACCGAACCTGGGAGCAGCAGGGCCTTCCATACCACTGGGTCCTGCCACGTTTTCATGAAGTAAAGCACTAGATTTTCCCTGTTAGCGTTTCCGATTTGTCATTTTTATTGAGTGGTGAAAAGGGCCAGTTAGCAGCTGAAGCAGAAGAAAGAATCTGATCTCCCAAAATCTAACAGGAAGATCACCATCCTGACCTACACCCAGAAAGAAGGAAACTCTCTGCCTTAATAGTGGGTGTTAATTTAAAAAGAAATTCAGGGAAACATCACACAGGGCTCTGGAGGTATTTTCACAGTTGTGGACTTCCTGCCACCTTATCAAAGGAGCAAATGTTGGCTGGTTGGGTGGATGGATGGCTTGTGTGTTTCCTTCTTATGACCGAGGTCCCAGTTCCCTGGCTTCTCACACCTTTACCTCTTTCAAGTGCCTCTATTTGGCTTGTGGCTCTTTAACCTGGGTCTACGCAGTCAGTCAGCTGGAGGATGAGAGCATGTAACCACGGTGTGCAGAGATCCGAGGGCCAACGAGCATCTAGAGGACAAGGACACAACCTCTTTAGGAGATGAAGTTTGGTGGGGCTCCCACTGTTTAATCAAGTTCTTAATAGGCTTCACTTCCTGGTTCCATCACATCCTGCTCTCATCAGAGAAGCGATGTCCTCTCTGACACTCCTTGTGTCTCTTTGTCTCAGTCTTTGCTGTTTTTGGTTCCTTTTGCTGTCTTTCTTTTATTCTCATCCTCTCTCTGTCTCTCCCTCCCTCCCTCCCCCACTCCTTTTGTCTCTTTCTCTCTCTCGGTCTATGTATCTCTCATCTCTCTCTCTCTGTCCTCTTTGTGTCCCTACCTCTCCACATGTCTCTAACTTCCTCTGTGTCCACTTTTCTCTCTCATTAGAAAAGCAAAGCCCAAGCCTGGATGGGTGGGGGGTGGGGGGGTGGAGTCTGGGAGAGAATGGATACATGTATATGTATGGCTGAGTCACTTTGCTGTACACCTGAAACTAGCACAACATTGTTAATTGGCTATACTCCAATATAAAAAAAAAAGATATAGATATAGATATATTTTGCCTTGAAAAAATCTAAAAATTAAAAAAAAATTAATAAAATATATAGAAAAAAGAAGAGGGCTTCCCTGGTGGCGCAGTGGTTGAGAGTCCGCCTGCCGATGCAGGGGACACGGGTTCGTGCCCCTATCCCGGAAGATCCCACATGCCGCGGAGCGGCTGGGCCCGCGAGCCATGGCCGCGGAGCCTGTGTGTCCGGAGCCTGTGCTCCGCAACGGGAGAGGCCACAGCAGTGAGAGGCCCGCGTACAGCAAAAAAAAAAAAAAAAAAAAAAAAAAAAAAAAAAAAAGAAGAAAAATTCTCAATTTTATTAATAATTAAAAAACAAATTACAGAAAAAAAAAAGAAAGAAAGAAAAGCAAAGACCAGACCTTGCCTCCTGTTGGGGCTGAGCCACCTTTCCATCGGCCTCCCTAACACCTCCACAAGTTCATCCTTTCTGACCCCTCCTCTCCCTTCTCCCTAGAAATCCAGAACCAGCTCCTGGCTTCCTGGGGCCCACACCGACCTGCTCCTCGACTTTGCTCCCCTTCTCAAGCTCCCCAGCTTTCCAGGGCTTGCTCCCTGCAGCCTTGATTAGCCCCTCCTGACAACGGTTCTCCAGGGTCTCATGCTTCCCCCAGCCCTCCTACTCCAGTCACTCCAGTATTTCTTTCACCTGCCTCATGGAGCAACCCATCGAGGCACCCAATGCTTCTCCTTTCCCAAGAATCCTGAGAAAACCATAGAGCAACATTAAACCATTCCAGTGCAAAGCCAATATGTGCATTTCCTTCTTTTCTTTTCTTTTTTTTTTTTTTGCGGTACGGGGGCCTCTCACTGTTGTGGCCTCTCCCGTTGCGGAGCACAGGCTCTGGACGTGCAGGCTCAGTGGCCATGGCTCACGGGCCCAGCCGCTCCACGGCATGTGGGATCTTCCCAGACCGGGGCACAAACCCGTGTCCCCTGCATCGGCAGGCGGACTCTCAACCACTGCGCCACCAGGGAAGCCCCCACTTTTATTTTATATCCCCTGTGACTGTTTGAATTTTATCATAAGCATTAATTATTGTTAGAATAAAAAGTAGATAAGAATTTTTGAATTAAGATCAAAATATAGAGGACATTTTGTTAACTCTGAAAATTTCACATTGTTATCTAGATGTCTGGTTATTCCAGGGTCCACAGCAGTGCCGAGAACATTCCCATTGGGGTCGTCTTTACGCTTTGGATTTTCCTGAAATGCTCTCTCCTCCAGCCTCCGGCTCAGCCCATCCTCCTCAGCCTCTCCTGGTAGAAGGGTAGGTACTTCACAGCATCCTCATTTACCTAATTTACCCTCTCCATGAAATTGCTTGAGGGATTTTCCAAAGTAACAATACCCTCTTCTAGATATTAATTAAGGAGTCCTGTTGCCACTTCACTTACTATCCTAAGGTCCAAACAGAAATGTCTAACTTCTCTGACTCCACAGAGGCCAATAAAATGCCTCTCTGAGGAGACTTCATATAAGCAAAGAAAATTCATTTGAAAAGGTGAAGCCCATCAGTCAGCAAGAAGCTCCCAATCCTGCAGCAGGTACATGCCGGGTGCTTACCTCCACTGTAATAATATCTGTTTCTGTGGAGAGGGAACTAAATTCCATCACGCTGGGCTCTCAGGGCCCCAGTTCACGATGCGGTGACCTGTGCTGATGCCTCCCGAGGTGAATCTGTTCTTTTGTTTGTTTGTTTGTTAAAGCAGCTTGGGTACTCTTTCTTTCTTTCTTCCTTTCTATCTTTCTTTCAGCTGTGTTAGGCCTTCATTGCTGCACGCGAGCTTTCTCTAGTTGCGGCGAGCGGGGGCTACTCTTGCGGTGTGCAGGCTTCTCATTGCCGTGGCTTCTCTTGTTGCAGAGCACGGGCTCTAGGTGCACAGGCTTCAGTAGTTGTGGCATGCAGGCTCAGTAGTTGTGGCTTGCAGGCTCTAGAGCACAGGCTCAGTAGTTGTGGCACACGGGCTTAGTTGCTCCGCGGCATGTGGGATCTTCCCGGACTAGGGCTTGAACCCATGTCCCCTTCATTGGCAGGCGGATTCTTATCCACTGCGTCACCAAGGAAGTCCGTGAATCTGTTTTTTCCATTCTAGTTTCCCCATCTCTTAAATAGAGGTGCCTTCTATTCTTGCTTCTGCTGCTTTTTTGGGGGGAAGAAATCAGTCAGGGATGACCAAAACACTACATAAATGTCTATAAAATACAATCAGGGCTTCCCTGGTGGCGCAGCGGTTGAGAGTCCGCCTGCCGATGCAGGGGACACGGGTTCGTGCCCCGGTCCGGGAAGATCCCACATGCCGCGGAGCGGCTGGGCCCGTGAGCCATGGCCGCTGAGCCTGCGCGTCCGGAGCCTGTGCTCCGCAACGGGAGAGGCCACAACAGTGAGGCCCGCGTACCGCAAAAAAAAAAAAAAAAAAAAATACAATCAAATAATCGCAGGTCTTATAACTTAAAAACCCACCAGGGCCTCCAAATCACTTGGGGAAAGCATTTTATATGTGACTATAAATCATACCATCTGCTGCACTCCCCTGATTTTTGAATCAGATCACTGCCAAATCCAAACATCAAAGAAAGAAGAAAATAAGAGCTTTTTGAGCTTTATCATAACTTTGGGCCTCTGCACCCCACAGCAGCTCAGTTTTTCCTTCTAAGACCTGAGTCTTCCCTAAGGATATTCACTCAGATCAACTTCACAACTGACTGCCTTTAAAAAAAAATGTATTCATCACACACACACGTGCCACTGAAAGGCACTCTCCAAATACTGGAAAGAATTGGTATTGGATTATCATGTGGGAAGGAAAGAAGAATTTTTTTTAAAGAAATTAACCAAACTAGGGATCTAATTCTGAAGAAGTTGGTGAAAAAGACTAGAAAGTAAAAGATCATCTTCACATGCAAAAATGTGTAGTCTCCTCCAACTTCATTCAATAAATTTTTATTAGTCACCTACTGGGAAGGAGTGGGAGGCCTGGAAAGAGCACAGGCTTTGGAAAAAGAATGAACCTGGGCTCTATGACTTGCTACTTCTATGGCTTTGGGCAAGTTGCTTCACCTCTCTGATCCATAGTTTTCTCTTCTATTAAGTGAGGATTTTAATATTTCCTTTACAGAGTTGTTTTGGGAATTAATAACAAAACATACATAAAATATTTAGCACAGTCCTGGCATATGAGAGACCCTCAACGTTTGTTGTCTATTCTCATTCTCTGTCCCGAGAAACAGTGACAGGAGAGACAAATAAAGACACTTCTGATCCTCGAAGTGCTCACCAAGAGAAACGTTCCTCCCAAATCCTTTCTTGTTTAGGGAAATCCTGAGTCACACCTAGATTGAGGATGTTAGCATCTCATCTGCTTCCAGGTCACAAACACAGCTGAATTGCACACACAAGGGAAGATCAAGGAAGAAACCCTTTCCTGAGGAAAACTGGGGCCAACCCTGAAATGCAAAACTGCATCACACCAATTATTCTGATCCAGGCAGAGGGGTCTGGATGCAGCAGATAATTAGTGGCTGCCCCAGTCTTTGCAGTGACAAGACTGGTGCTGTTTACTGTAATTACATTACAGTAAAATGATGAGTTTTCCCATAATTGATAGTTACAGCATAATTGTGACTACACAGAATATTAACACCCTAGTTGCCAGAGCCTTCCAAAAGTATTAGCTAAGTAAATATTTCCCTTCTCTCTGGGCAGCAAAATGAGGGAACTGGAACTTTCTAGGACAGCCTCTCACATCTGCCCTTCTCGTACTTCATACACCAATCTCCTCAGATTTTCCAAGGGATCCCTCTTTGATCTCTGCAAGGACCCAGTGTCATGGACTTTCCACCTTCCTTCCCTATTAAACCTGTGGTGACAAGCAGCAAACATCTGACAGATTCATTTTATGTATAAGTATGGTAGCAAGCATTATGCTGAGAATGAGGCAGGCCTGATTCAAATCCTGACTTGCCCACTTTATTTCCCTGTTACGTTGGCAATCATGTAACCTAGCTAAACCTTCTTTTCCTCACTAAATGGAGATTATACCACCCAGCTCGTGGTACTAATGTAGCAGGTAAATGAGTTACAGCACATAGTAGGCACTTAAGAAATGTTAGTTAAATTTAGGGTAAGTTATTAATCAAAATTAATAGGATGCTGTTCCCAGGTTTATTTCTATTTTTAATGGTAAAACAAATACTTTGAATTAAATCAAAATCATTATTCAACAGGTATTTGAGGAAGTAGAACAAGTTTTTCCAAACTCCTTAAGTCCCATAGTAGTGTCTAGCCACTTAAGAGGTGGAATTGCATGAAGGTTTAATGCACATACCACAAATCCAGATGGCTCACGTTCAAATCCCAACTCTAACACTTTCTAGCTGTGGGACCCTGAGCAAGTGACTTTTAACCTATCTGGGTTACTATCTCCATCTACAAAGGAGGAATATTTATTTTACTAAGCTCCTGGGGTTGTTGTGGGGATCAAGTAAGTTAAAACACATAAAACTGAGAGTAACTGGCACAATGGAAGCCCTCAATAAGTGTTGATGTTATCATGATTCTTATTCTATTAACTGCTGATCTAATTGTACTTTCACTGATGAAAGGGATAAAATAATCCCTAGTACCAGAAGAATGTCCATTTGCATCAGGAAAGCTACAAAAGCCACCAACTTGGAGAAGGAATGGAATATTTATAGTTTCATAGCAGCAATAGCTTATATTCACTTTATGATAAATGCTATAATCTAGGAGTCATTATGAAAAGAAAAAAAAAGAGCTTTCCCAAATCCCACCAGTGATATAAAGGTGTTAATGTCATTTTGAGACCTCAGGGTACTCTAAGATAGACCAGTGGAAGGGCTTATAAACCAGAACTGGGGAGTACGGCAGTAAATAATGAACAAACTCATCAGTAAAAAATATTTTGTAATTTTTAAGTTCAAGGATTGGATTAATTAAACTGTAGCAGGGTATAAATTTATGCTTCTCCTTTTCAAATTTGACCAGTCCAATGAGATGCTTTCAATGAGCATTTTGTTCACCTTATATTTTTGCCAACTTGTATTACCTTATATTTGGAAAGGTGGATGGCAACACTAAAAAAACAGAAATTTGTGTCTTAAATTGTGACATCTCAGAATCTCCATAGAGATGAACATCAAGGTGAAACAGAATTCATTAAATGAGAGGGGACAGGTTTATGCTTTACAGTGGAATGGTTATCATTTTGTCTACCCAGCTTTTGCTCTCTGGTGGGAATGTCACTCCCTGCCCACCCTCCCCACATACAAACTCTAACCATGAGGTTTATATACGAGTAGCCACATTCTTACAGATCACAACCCTAAGACCAGTAATGATTGGTCTTGGATTGGGCCCCAGACTCAAACAGGGCCATGATGATATCCTAACCACCTGGCTGCAATTGATTGGCTCAGGGGAAGCTACCTGACTCCTCTTATCACCCCCAGCCAATCAGGCGCTTTCCAAGGATTGAGCCATAGATTGTGTGATTAAGTTGTTTCCAACGGTAGGAGCTGTAAGACATAAAACTTAGAACCACTGGCAGCAATGCTTCCCCTCCCTTCAAAAGAAAAAGAAGCAGTTTCTAGTGAGAAAGAATGCAGGTGACACAGTGACAAATAAAGAGAGGACTAGTGATGCTCCAGCCCTTGTTCTAGTCTTTTCTATTCCCCATATTTCTAGGATTTGATTAGCCAGCCTCCCTTAGATTTCATGGGCTAATCAATTCTCCTTTCTGACAAGTTGTATTTCCATCTCTTGCAACCAAAAGAGTTCTCTTTAGATTGCTCCTAAATCCTGAGGAGAAGCATAATATCATCTTTAAAAATCATATGTAGGTGAGTTTTGACACCTTCACCAAAAACTTTCTCAGTTGCTTTCACAGAGGGAAAGAAGAGACAGGCTGTGTGGTTCAGTGAATAAAGCAAGAAACAGGAAGAGTGTCAGGCCTTGGGCTGGAGAACTACCTCCACCGTTCTCTAGCTAGTAACATGGGCAGGCCCTTTAGCCTATTTAAGTTAGGGTTTCCGCATTTATAAAATAAAAGGATTAGATTACAAGACTTCTAAGACTCCTTCAAGCTCCCAAATCCTAACTTTCAGTTTCATTTCTCTAAGTTAACTGCTTCTGGGGTATCAGGATTCACAGGTGTCTGTCTAGCAGAAGCTGTTTTTCAAAACTTCTTCCCATTCTCCTTTGGTTAGTCTGGAAGCTTGTGTTAGCATTTGAGCACTAATTTTCTCACTCATCCTTTCTTCAATTGAATCCAGCACTTCTTGGAAACTGGCTGGAAGGCTACAGCTTGGATGACAGAGAAAGAGGATTAACAAGAGCAGCTCATTGGCGAAATAAGACTAATGAAGAAACAGTGTGTGGTGATCGCCTCTCTGGAGAGGAGTTTAACCTTGGGACGTATTTCACCTGTGGTGGTTGAGGATGCTGGTACCTTTGAGAGAGGGTTGCAGAAATTAGCCTAGGGTTACTCAGCAAGGCAGAGGGCTTTAAGGAAAGGCACTTGGAATTTGTTCAGGACCATCTGTGGGGAGCAGATGTCACCAGGAGCTTGAGGCCAGGATGTGAGCCAAGGTCGAGGAAGAAGTCAGGAAAGCCCTAGTGACAGATCTGCAGAGCCAGCGGCCATGTCTCTTATAAAAATGAACCACTTGCTTCCAACACTTGCAGCCAGCTTCACAATATCTGGGAACGAAAATGAAAAGATGAACGGCGCCTGCCAAGCAGATCACAGCCTTGCCTGCAACATCTGAAATGGCATGTTTAATCACTGTAGCGCACTTTCTCTAGCCTCCTAATGACAGAAGGAAGTCCCTAATGAAATTATTGCTCTGCTGGCTGAATTAATGATTTCCAGGTAGGGTGCTGGTAAACACACTGCGCTACGTGTTCACAGGTTAACGGAGGCTGCATTGTGGAGACCCTGACCCCACGGCTAACTCATCACAGGTAGCTAAGTGTTGGGAAGAGAAAGGGCTAACCAAGGGGCACCAGCTGTGGGTGCCATAACACTGAGTCTGGAAGAGTGCTTCCGATTAGGAAAAGGGGGAAAGGGAGAGAAGAGGATGAGAACTGTGTCTAAAGATGGGAAGGAAGGTGCCAGAGGACAGATAAAGCCACTCCTGTCCTTGATGGGCAGCCTCTGCCATCTCCTCCGCCCAACTTCCTACCCACTCTTTTTTTTTTAATTGGCATATAGTTGATTTACAACGTTGTGTGAGTTTCTGCTGTACAGCAAAGTAACTCAGCTATATATATACACATATATCCACTCTTTTTTAGATTTCCTTCCCATTTAGGTCACCACAGAGTACTGAGTGGAGTTCCCTGTGCTATACAGCATGTTCTCATTAGTTATCTAGTTTATACATAGTAGTGTCTGTAGTTATCTAGTTTATACATAGTAGTGTCTATGGTTATCTAGTTTATACATGGTAGTGTCTATAGTTATCTAGTTTATACATAGTAGTGTCTATAGTTGTCTAGTTTATACATAGTAGTGTCTATAGTTATCTAGTTTATACATGGTAGTGTCTATATGTCAATCCCAATCTCCCAATTCATCCCACGCCCCCTCCCACCCTTTTCACACCCACTCTTGCAGACTTCACCCTTCCCACCTTTAGCCCCTCTCTCTCATCCCACATCACACAGTTTGAAGCCACACTGAGTAGATTTGCCCAATGGTGAGCCTCATACCAGTATCCAACATGTTGGAGAGAGAGAAAACAAATTTTTTTCCCCCTGAATGTGTTTTTTAAAGCCATCAGGAGCCCATGCATCTTTAGAAGTGACAAGCTCACCTGTGGCCTCACAGGGTCCACAGCGAGGATGACACACACGAGCCAGCCTCAGAGGTGACAGGCTGCATCCCATTTCCTGTGGCTGCTGCTGCTGCCATCTGCATCTGAGTCAGTCGGGGACGGAGGTGCAGCAGGCCAGCCACAGGGACTGCCAAATGACAGAGGGAGCAGCACGAGAGCGGCGGCGGGGGAGGGAAAGAGGAAGCCCACTAATAGCTCACAAGCATGTCTTCTAAAAAGCATGTTAACCAAACAAGCTGCCATCCCTTAATCCCTCCCGCTCCTTCCCCAATGTACACTAATTGAAAATTAAGTTTTCAGTTTGAAGCCATTTTCTAATTCTGTCTCATTCAGGAACAGTCAGAGTCCCGGTGTTCTGCTAAATTCCCAATGTGCTTTCCACGAGCTCCCTCAGGAAGCCGACAAAAGAGCCTTGTCAACATGTCCCTGACAGCAGCAGGTGGGGCCGGGACAAGGCTAAAGATTCTGCAGATCTTGACTGGAAGTGGAAGACATTTCCTCCTTCCTTTTTGCATCCCCTCGGTCCCCAGTTAAACTGTTGTTGCAACCTGGCAAAGGGAACCCTCTCACTCATCACCGCCCTGTCCCCAGTGTGTTAGGGAAGCCTTGCCAATTAGACCATAAGCTCCCTGTGGGCAGGGACTCTGGTACCTAGACGGCCCTTGATCTCCTAGGGTAACTGACTCCAGGGAATGGACCTACTTAAAGGAGAGCAAAATGTCATAGTAAATACTGAAAAACAGGTTTGTCGGGGGCTCTGTATTAAAAACTGAAATCGAAAGTTATAAAACTTGATTTATTTTTGCTTATATTTGATAAAATATAGGTCATTATTATTCCAGAACCAAGAAAAAATCATGTGCTGATTCCTCTGGCGTAATTTTTCCACACAATTGTATGACTGCACAGCAGGGCATTCTTTTTTTTTTTTTTTTTTGCGGTATGCGGGCCTCTCACTGCTGTGGCTTCTCCTGCTGCAGAGCACAGGCTCCAGACACGCAGGCCCAGCGGCCATGGGTCACAGGCCCAGCCACTCCGCGGCATGTGGGATCTTCCCAGACCGGGGCACGAACCCATGTCTTCTGCATCGGCAGGCGGACTCTCAACCACTGCACCACCAGGGAAGCCCAAACAGGGTATTCTTGATTTCGTATTTAACTTTCACAGCAAGAGCAAATGATAGAATCATTTTTGAAAAATATTTAAAGTCTTCCTCATTTTTCCCAAGGGACTCTCTTAAGCACTGGATATTCTAATCACTGTCTCTTGAAGAAGCTCAGATGTCCTTATCCTCCTCGACTGCTTTAATTTTTAAGGGTTCTTCCCAGTCTTGTTTTGCCAAACAGCATACATGCAACTCAGATGTCCTTCCAACCTCAATTCCACTAACTTCATCAAATCCTACACCTTTTACAGTATTTCCAGTTTCACTTTGCAATCGACTTACACTGAGTTTGCTTTGCAGTTATCAGATACTCACCCTTCATAAAACATCAAGAGCCTGACACCCACCCACAAAGACACTGGATAATACAAGGGGAAGGAGACCAGAGCGGATCTGGAAAGGAAGTCTGATGGGAACCGTTGTAATTGGCGAGTTCATTAGTGAGTATTTTCATTTGCAAAACATTTCCTGTGCGATTTCATAGGATTCCTGTAATTTGTTAAGTAACTCAGATATCCGCCACAGGTTGTTACCAAGGGGTGATTTCAAAATAATCTAATTCTAATGAATGGTTGGGTTACCAGGAAGGAGAAGGAAGGAGGCTTTGTTTGGGAACTTAATTAATGAAGCCTTCCCAAGGCATCATTATAAATAAACTATGATAAACGACATGGCCACTATAACCCCCTTTTCAATGTCTATGACAAGCAAGAACTTCATGTGCTTTGACTGAAATGTAGGTCTGAAAAAGCAGATTTTATGATTAATGGAACTTGAGTGACATAAGTGGAATGCTAGAGAAACTGAAATCTTGGGGACAAAGGAAATGGGTAAATAATATGTGTGAATTTTCCTGGGGCTTGAGGAATGGGACAGGGAGCAGCGGTGGTGGTGCATAAGCTTAAAGAAGCTTCAGATGGCAGGTAGAAGTAAAAAGATTGGAGGAAACTCCAAAATCAGGCTGGAGAGGAAAGGAAAAGAAAGATCCAAGGAGTTAAAATATCAATTCACCTTGCTGGGAAGGGACTAGGACACCAGCTATTAAAAGTGCAATTCAACTATATCTGAATAAAAAAAGAAACAAAAAAAAAGGTGCAATTCACAGAGACAAAAGCAGCAGGTTCGTGGCTTGAGTGCTTATAGAGTAGTTTCAACAAGGAACTTGAGAGTTGCACTTGGTTCCCTCACATGATTGTGCTTCAAAGTCTGACTCAACCGTTGCGTGACCACAGGTAAGTGACCTAACTTCTCTGACCTTCTGCTCATTAATAAAACGAGATGTCACTCTCCAAAGAGATATTGAAGGTTAGAACTAGTATCCATGTTATTGTGATACACAAGTAAGTCCCCTACATACGAAGAGTTCTGTTCCAAGAGTGCATATGTAAGTCCAATTTGTTCGTGAGTCCAACAAAGTTAGCCTAGGTACCCAACTAACACAATTGGCTATATAGTACTGTACTGTAATAGGTTTATAATACTTTTCACACAAATAATACATAAAAATCAAACACAAAACATAAAGAAAACATTGTTAATCTTATAGTACAGTACCTTGAAAAGAACAGTAGTCCAGTACAACAGTTGACATACAGGGGCTGGCATCAAGTGAACAGGCAAGAAGAGTTACTGACTGGAGGAAGGAGAGGGGGTGGGAGATGGTAGAGCTGAAGGATCATCAGCCATAGGAGGCAGAGGGCAAGCTGCAATTTCACTCACGCCTGACATTGATGACACAGGTGCTGGTTCCTTGCTGGATTCAGTTCTACCATCTTGAAAAAACGATCCAGTGATAGCTGGGTAGTAGCTCTTTTTTTCTCATCATAGATGACACGGTAGCACTGGATTGCATTCTGAACAGCAGCTGCAACCTTCATGTACCATTCTACATTCGGGTCCTGTGCCTCAACAACTATCAGTGCCTCCTCAAATAAAGAAAAATCCCCTTGCTATTTCCTGTGCTGTGAATCTTTTCAGTTCTTCAGTTACTTCTTCTTCCTCTTGTCTCTCTTTGTCCTTTCTCTGGGCCACCAATTCCATCAGGTCTTGATTAGTAAGCTCCACATTCACATCTTTGAAAGTTTGCAACTTGAATGTCCGTATGTAGGGGACTTACTGTATACTATATCCTGACTGGCACAGTCATTCTCTAAGTGGTAGTTGTGATTGTAATGATGATGATAATGTGGGCAGGGCTAACATGTACCCAGCCAACCTGGGGCCAGACAGGTAGAACTGTGTTAGCCTGAACCAACAAGAGTTACTAATCCTGATCCCACTACAAAGCAGACTTTGTTCTCTATACACATGTCGGAGGAGTGAGCACTAAGGAATAGGCTGTCATAGTGAAGTAAAGAAGAGCCTGTAGCAATCCAGCATTGAGATAAAGTGAAGAGAAGCACTCCACTCTCAGGTGGCCAGGAGCCGTGAAGAAGCAGCCTCCCCTGCATGTAGCTGGGATGATCTCAGCCCAGAAATCAGTCAGTGTGTGTGGAAAGTTTTGCCATCCTTGGCATTACAAGATAAATGGCAGGAAAAATAAGACATAATCGCATTACGAAATTGTGGAAAAGGCAGGAAGACTGGGAGGTGAACTCCTGGCTCCTTGAAAATGATAATAAAAACATCAATCTAATGCTTTCATCCTGGGTACTTGGGTCAAGTTGGGTTCCCTAGAAGCAGAGCCTGAGGCAGGGACTCAGATACATGTGACTTGTTGAGGCCATGTGCTCAGGAAGGACCTGTATGGGATGAGGCAATAGGAAAAAGCTGAGCAAGGATGTGGTCTCAGATGAAGCCTAGGCTTGGTCAGTAAACTGGGAAGGAGGGAAGGGAGAGAGGTCAACCTCCCAGGCATCTCCAACAAGGTGGTCCCTGTCAGCCAAAGACAATTCTCCACAGAAGTTCACAGGTTGGAGTTGTTAGCCATGGATCAGAATGGGTGCACAACCTAGTAAAGGATCTGGGAGGGACACCAATGGTTTATACTACAACACTTTTTCTAGGTAGGTGCTTCAGGTATATTAATTCATGACAATCCCATGAGATTCTCCTGATTTACAGAGGTGGAAAAACAAAGCTTAGTCTAAGTAACTTACTCTCATACTCTTAATCACCCAGCTTATGTGACAGAGCCAGGTTATGAACACTGGCACTCTGGTTCTGGAACCCACACACCTGGCCACTGTTCTACTTTATGAGGTACTGTTATAGGTTGAATTGTGTCCCCTCCAAAAAAGATTTTGAAGTCTTAACCCCCAGTACTTCAAAAAGTGACCTTACTTTGGTATAGGGTCACTGTAGACTTTTGGTATAGGGTCATTATAGATATAATGAGTTAAAATGAGGTCATTGTAGAGTAGGAAGTTCTCTTAATCCAACATGACTGATGTCCTTAAGACACATGAGGAAAGAACGCCATGTGAAGACAGAGGCAGAGATTAGGGTTATGCTGCAGCAAGCCACAGAGCTCCAAGGACTACCGGCAAACCACCAGAGGCTAGGAAGAAGTGAGGAAGGATCCTCTCCTACAGATTTCAGAGGGAGCATGGCGCTGCAGATGTCTTAATTGCATACTTCTAGTCCCCAGAACTGGGAGAGAATACATCTCTGTTGTTTTAAGCCATCCAGTTCATGGTACTTTGTTACGGCTGCCCTAGGAAACTAATATAGGTACTGAAAGAAGGTACTAAATATTGGGGAAGAAACTGTTCTGGTATAGTTACTAATTTTAAGCTCAAAATAATGATTTACTCAAATGTACATTACAATCATAGGCAAGTGTTTCAAAATGACATATATACAAGGAATTCACAGAACCCTCAGGGAGATTATAAGCTGCGTGTTTAAGCTCTGGGGCTTGGAGTCATACTGGCTTCTAAATCAGTTCTTTCTTTAGCAGCTGTGTGGCCTTGAGCCAGTGTATTGACCTCTCTACTCTTCAGTTTTTCCATTCGTGAAATGGTGATAATAATAGTACCCTCTCCTTAGAATTGCCAGGAGGATTATATGAAATAATACACGTAGCATTTAGCATACAGCCTGGTACATGGTGAGCGCTAAAGGTGAGCTATTATTTCTATTACTGCTTTGAAATCCAATCACTATGGACTTTGGAAAACCTGAGCTCACTTCTCATTTCTGCTCCTGGGTATCCTTGCACCTCTGAGCCTCCTTTCCTCAGCTATCAGTGGGATCGAGCTAAAGTATTTTTGCAAAAGTAAAGCAATCAAACAGGACAATATATGTGTATAAATATACTCTAAGAATAATAATGCTCTTTGTAAATATGACACATGATAACGATGAGAGATTATCATTCTCCACTGAATTAAAGAGAACTAATTATGGGGCTGGCAGGAGGAATCGTTTCCTTCTGAGATCCTATAGGCCAGAACTTCTCAAACTTTAAGGAGTATATGTGTCACCTCGGTTGCTGGTTAAACTGCAGAATCTGATTCAACGGGTCTGGGATGAAGCCCGACATTCTGCATTTCTAAAAAGCTCCCAACTGATGCCCACACTGTGGGTCCAAAATGCACTGAGACATGAGATTTACCAGTCAGATGGGGTTCACATCTTGACCCTTAGGACTGCATCCCTTCTGGAATTTAGGGAGATAATGTATCCTCATTCTGGGAACAAAATAGAAGGTCTTTTGTTATAAATTTAGTATCTGTGCTTACTGTGTTGGGGATAAACACTATCAGAAGAGCTCTAAAGAAGTCCCCCTGGAAATGAATGCCTATTTGTGCCCTGAGGGGTGCTGAATATTTCCCAAGGGAACCCCTCAATCTCAATTGTTTCCACCACTCCCGATGGTCCCATGGAACAACACAGCCCGCGTCAGGGCTGAAGAGTAAATGCTGGATGAAGAAAAATGATGGAGACTTATCGCCACCTACTGGATGAGGAAAGAAAAGTAAGGTATGTATAGTAAAATATTTCACGGATCCCAGCTCTTAAATCTGAGAAGGACCAGGAAAAGGAGGGGAATTATAAAACCAGAAAAGACCTTGGAGACTGCAGGTTCAACCCTCCAATCACTGAGTTCATCCCAGAACAGAAATCATCTAGGCCTGATACCATCTCTTTCCTCAGTCTTTTTGCCAATTCTGGGAAGAATAACAGCTATAATTCACTGAGGGCTTACTATGGGTACCCAGGACATAATTTGTATGATCTCATGTAATCCTCATAGCATCTCTCAAGTTAAAGAATACTGTTATCACACCTCTGCAGAGGAGGAAACAGAGGCTTAGAGAAGTTAAAAAATTTAAGTTCACCAGGCATTAGGTACTTGCTCCAAAGTCTGAACCTAACAGCTAACTAAGGGCAGGCACAGACCAACTGGCTCTCTGCCTTCCTGGTTGTGTGGGGAAAGCACAGTCACTAAAGTGGCTAGTCAGGATCCCCCTTTTATTCTCTAACCTCTTCCCCCATCATCACCAAATTATATCCTTAACCTTAGTTTTTGGAAACACTCCAAAGTTGAGGCTTCTTTAGTCAGCGAGAATCGTACGTTCTCCATCCTGGAATGTATATCCCACTGCACTAGTTTTCTAGGGCTGCTGTAACAAAGTACCACAAACTGAGTGACTTAGAACTTTACTCTGTCAGAGTTCTGGAGGCTAGAAGTATGAAATCAAGGCATCAGCAGGGCCATGCTCCCTATGAAGGCTCTAGGGGAGGATACTTCCCTGCCTTGTCCTAGCTTCCAGTGTTTGCCAGAAATCCTTGGCATTCCTTGGTTTGTATTGGGCTGGCCAAAAAGTTCATTCGGGCTTTAGTCGCATGGAAAACCCGAATGAAATTTTTGGCCAACCCCATAGATGCATCACTCCAATGTCTGCCTCCATCATCACATGACTGTCTCCCCCGGATGTCTGTGTGTCTCTTCTCTTCTTATAAGATTACCAGTCACGTTGGATTAAGCCCCCCTCCCACTCCAGTGTAACCTCATCTTAACCAATTACATCTGTAACAACTCTATTTCTAAATAAGGTTACATTCTGAGGTTCTGGGAAGGACTTGAATGGGGGTGTGGAGCAGGGGGGTATCATTCAACCCAGTAGATCCACCCTAGTGGCGCTGAGAGTGACCACTGAAGTTCAACTACCTAGGTTCAAATCCTGGCCCCAGCCCTAACCAACTGTATAATTTGGGACAAGCTACCTAACTTTGTTAAACATCAGTTTCCTCACCTATAAACATCAGTTTCCTCACCTATAAAACGGGTATGATAATAATTATGTCCATCTCATAGGCTTACTGTGAAGATTAAAAGAGTTAATACATATAAGGTAACTCTCAGAACCTGGCAGTATGATGTAATTTCTTTTTTTGTGTGTGTGTGTGGTATGCGGGCCTCTCACTGTTGTGGCCTCTCCCATTGCGGAGCACAGGCTCCGGACGCGCAGGCTCAGCGGCCATGGCTCACGGGCCCAGCCACTCCACGGCACGTGGGATCTTCCTGGACCAGGGCACGAACCCGTGTTCCTTGCATCAGCAGGCGGACTCTCAACCGCTGCGCCACCAGGGAAGCCCTATGATGTAATTTCTAAAGCCCAGTTGCCTGGGGTTTGAATCCCAACTGTGTTGTTTACTAGCTTTACAGTCTTGGGCAAGGTACTCCACACTTCTAGGTCACAGGATCCTAATTTGTAAATTGAGGAATGATGATGATGATAATTACACTTACCCATGGGGAGTAGGGCGGTTGTGAACATTTGAATAGTTAGAGCAGAGCTTGGCACATAATAAATGGTCAATAAGTGTTACCTAATGTTACCTAAGATCATCCTTCTCAGAGCTCTGTTGAAGGATTAACTGATGGAATCCATTGAGACCATGGGTCTCAGTACCTGCTCACAAAATATTGATGATGATGATGAATTTACACTAGGCCTGTAAGAGAAAGAGAGGAACAGCTGTAGCCTCAGGCCAGAGAGACTCCATAGGCAGGAAAATAAAGAGTCAGTATTCTCGGTTCTTCAATTTTAACTTCAAAGTAGGGATTATGATGGTAACTGAGTTGGATGAGTCTCCAGACTGTTAACTCGCCAGGGTGACACCTCTGTTCCCTTCCTTCCTGCACAAGCCCAAAGGCCCTGTTGTCTTCCTGCCTTCTGGTCTACCTCCTGGGGTCTCTTTCCCTCAGGGTTGCTGTGATGAGTGATACAGTCTCTTCAGTTCCTTCCTTCCTTCCTTGGGGTCTCTGCCATCAAGCCCACAGTTCCCTTTCCACTTTCAGGGCTTGATTCCTAATCTCTGAAGGAGAAGTAAAATACAACAAACTGGAGAGGAGATAAGTGTTCTTCAACTTCCCCCAGACATAGACCATGGTCTGTTGTTTCAGACTCTTTCCTTTAGAGGATGCCTGAAAATCTTGGGTTTTTTAAATAAATTTATTTATTTATTTATTTTTGGCTGTGTTGGGTCTTTGTTGCTGCACACGGGCTTTCTCTAGTTGCAGCGAGCGGGAGCTACTCTTCATGTGTGCAGCCTTCTCATTGTGGTGGCTTCTCTTGTTGTGGAGCATGGGCTCTAGGCACTCGGGCTTCAGTAGGTGTGGCACGCAGGCTCAGTAGTTGTGGCACATGGGCTTAGTTGCTCCGCGGCATGTGGGATCTTCCCGGACCAGGGCTCAATCCTGTGTCCCCTGCATTGGCAGGCGGATTCTTAACCACTGCATCACCAGGGAAGTCCAATGCCTACAAATCTGATGGTCTCCTCTTCTTCTCTCTCTTTCCTGAAAATGGTGTTCACCAGTCCTCCGGCTATCACAGACCCCAAGCCTTCCTACATGCACAGGAATTTCTTCCTACTGGTGTAGTTTAGGAAGATTCAAAGTGAATTATCCATATTCATTCATTTGAAAGATATTTATCCAATATTTTCTAAGGGCACATGCTATGCCAGCCTCTGGGCAGTGCAGCAGTGAACCCTGCACTCTCTAGAGCTTTGCTGTCCAATCAGGTAGCCACTAGCTACATGTGGCTATTTCTATGTAAAGTAACTGAAATCAAATAAAAGTTAAAATGTATTTCCTCACTTTAGCCACAAGCCAAGTACTCAAAAGACACTTGTGACTCTTGGCCACTGCATTGGGCAGTGCAGGTATAGCACATTGCCATTACTGCAGAAAGTTCTATTGAAGGATGCTGGTCTAGAAGGAGAGAGAGGCAGTGAGCAAATCCACAAACAAATGGATTCAAGAATTGCTTCTCGGGCTTCCCTGGTGGCCCAGTGGTTGAGAGTCCGCCTGCCAATGCAGGGGACGTGGGTTCGTGCCCCGGTCCAGGAAGATCCCACATGCCATGGAGCGGCTGGTCCCGTGAGCCATGGCTGCTGAGCCTGCGCGTCCGGAGCCTGTGCTCCACAACGGGAGAGGCCACAACAGTGAGAGAGAGGCCCGCATACCGCAAAAAAAAAAAAAAAAAAAAAAAAAGAATTGCTTCTCTCAGCATCTCCAGAAAGGGTGGTGTCAGTCTTAAAGGGCCTCTGACCCTGACCCACTTAGGAAAAGTCGTGTCCAATTCTCCTCCTGGGCCTCCTTACACATGGGGGCTCTGAGAGGGAGGGGAAGGGGACACCATTTCTTGAAAGCCCCTTTCCCGCCTGGACTCTGGATTCAGAGCCACACTTCAGGACTGGAAGTGATACCTGCACTTTTACAGCTGAGGGAGCAGAAGCGGAAAGAAGTTATGCCAAAGGGAAGTTGAAGTCACACAGAGCCAGGAGTTGAGGCTGGATTTGACTCAGAGGCTGGGCTGCCTCCCAGCAGTGTAAGCCCACTGAGAAGAGCTCTCTTCCAAGAGGCAGAAGGTGACGACAGAGAGAATCTTCAGGTGGCTCCTGAATCCTAGGGCCCCACTGAATCCGAGTGGACCAATATTCTCATTTCTCGTCACTCCTCAGAAGGTAAGCCTTCTTGGGATTCATAACCTAGGAAATCTGCAACTAGTCTGACTCCCACTATTTATTAGCTGCAACATGGCAATAATTTAGCCTTTCTGTCCCTCAATCTTCTCACTTTTAAAATGAGGGAGAATAATAGTACTTACCTCCTAGGGTCTTAAGAGGTTGCTTTTTTATAGGCATAATTGACAAATAAAACAGTAAGATATTTAAAGTGTACCATGTTATGATTTGTATACATATATAGTGTGAAAGTGAAACCACATAGCTCAGATTTGGGACTTGAACCCATAGTCTTTTTGTTTGTTTTTAATTTTTATTTATTTTTGGCTGCGTTGGGTCTTTGTTGCTGCTCATGGGCTTTCTCTAGTTGCGGCGAGCAGGGGCTACTCTTCATTGCAGTGCACGGGCTTCTCATTGTGGTGGCTTCTCTTGTTGTGCAGCATGGACTCTAGGCACGTGGGCTTCAGTAGTTGTGGCACGCAGGATCTAGAGCGCAGATTCAGTAGTTATGGCTCACAGGCTTAGTTGCTCTGAGGCATGTGAGATCTTCCTGGACCAGGGCTTGAACCTGTGTCCCTTGCATTGACAAGCAGATTCTTAACCACTGCGCCAAACCCACAGTCTTTTAACTGAGATCACACACCTGGTCTCAGGACTTAATGAAGCTCAGGTTCTTGATGTCCCATCACAGAAAGAATTCAGGGAGAGACAAAGTGATAGGTAAGAAGTGGATTTATTTAGAGAGATACACAGTCCATAGACAGAATGCGGGGTCCATCTCAAAAGGTAAGAACGGCCCTGGGAGAAACACACTCCACAGACACGGTGTGGGCCATCTCAAAAGGTGAGAGGCCCCAAAGTATGACATGGTTAGTTTTTATGTGCTGGGTAATTTCGTAGGTTAACCAGTGGGAGGATTATTACAACTATTTTGAGGAAAGGGTGGAGATTTCCAGGGATTGGGCCACCGCACACTTTCTGAGCTTTGACAGTTAGCCTCAGAACTGTTGTGGTGCCTGTGGGTGTGACATTTAGCATATGTTAATGTATTACAATGAGCGTATAATGAGGCTCAAGGTCCACTGGAAGTCTAATCTTCCACCATCTTGGACCTAGTTGGTTCTAACCAGTTTCTGTCATGTCCTATGGCTGTGTCATTCTTTTAAAGGTTGTACCCTGTCCCCTTCCCTCCTGTTTCAAAAGGATTCCCACCATTGAAATGTGGATTCCTCCACATTCATCACCTCATGTATTTATCTTTTTTTTTTTTTTTTGGTGAGAACATTATGCATTTCAAATGAAGCAAACTTTATGAACCACTTACCACAATGTCTAACCCATAGTAAGCACTCAGTCGTCAGTCATCATCATGGGATGGCTGGGGAGACAGTAGAATGGGTAGAGGTGAGAAGGGAACAAAACCTGCCTCCCCAAAATGTGTCTCCTTGGCTTGAGGATTAATTTAGACTGATAGTTTTTAAGAAACAAAGGCTCAGGAAGCCCTTTTACCTCCTCCCCTTAGCTGTTCAGAAGAATTTAGATAAAGGGCCTGTTTCAGGAAAAAGAACTATCACCGTGGGTAACTAAAGCATAATATGAGCCAGGTGTGGTCATCCGGGGGAAAGTTAGCAAGACCTGTTGGATCAAAGTCCTCTCTGCCTCATGGTCTCTTCATGGCCCAGCAAACATTTCTTTATCAAACATTTGCTCTTGTTCATTTTCCTGTAAATTGCCTTCCTTCCCTTTGCAGTCCTAACCTCTACCCCCTTTCCTGCCCTCAGATGGCATACCAGCTTCAATTGACTAACTTGTTCTTAGGACCCATACTCTTATGGAACTCCTGTATGTATGTAATTAAATTTGATTTTCCCTCCTGTTAATCTGTCTCATGTCAATTTAATTCTTAGGCCATCCAGAAGAACCAAGAAGGGGAGAGGAAGTTTTTTTCCTCCCCGACAAGGTCAAAGCTCTATGTCAGCTGACCTAGTTTAAATCCTGCCTTGACCCAGCCAGCACTAGCTTTGCTTCTTGGGCAAGTTATGTATCCTCATTTGTAAGTTAAGGATAACAACGCCTACCTTAGAGTCCTAGTAAGGATTAAATGAGACAATTTCTGTAAAGCGCTTAGCATAGTAACTTGCTAGGCACAGAGTAACTTCTCAGTAATAGTTAAAACCAGGCAGGATCCTGTGGGGAAACTCCAGGGCATAAAAGCCTTTCCCGGTTCCTGGTTTCTTGTTTGCAGGAAAAAGGCTTTCAGTCTCCTAGACCTTCCCTGAGTTCCAAAGGGCAGATTCAAACAGTTACAGGGGCCTGGGCCTGCTTCCTCCTCCGGGGTTGTATCTAACATTTTGATACTTATCTCTGAGTTCTTCCACAGGAACTAAGCCCCCCCCCACCCGGATGGAGGATGCTAAGTTCAGGCTGAGCACAAGCACCCAGACCTCAGGCTGGTTGGAACCAGAAGGCTGACATGGAAATTCCTGGAGCACCACCCTGTTACCTCACCATCAGCCTATCAGAGGAGGGTTACAAGCCCTGCAGCCCTCCCCGTAAGTTTTGCCTATAAAATCTTCTTCCCTGAAACCCATTGGAGAGTTTGTGTCTTTTGAGCATGAGCCACCTGCTCTCCTTGTATGGTCCTTTCTCTGCTCCAGACTCCGACATGTCGGTCTGTTTGGCCTCACTGTGCATTGGGCACGTGAATAACACTGTTAGCTATCAATAGGGTTACTAAAGTGCAGAGGGAAGGGAGGAAGATAAGCCCCTGGCAGACAGAAGTTTCAGGAATGGAGGGTGAGCGCCATCTAGTGGCCTCCAACTGAAGACCAAGTACAGCAAACAGCACAGCCAAAGGCACAAGACTTCATTTCTAATTTAATATTCCCAAGAAAGAAGATCTTCTAGCCTCTTCCTGCCCACTTCTTCATGTCCAGCCTCTAGAGGCTGATATAGGAGTAGGAGAGGAGGAAAAAAGCAAAACAGACAGGTATAGTTTTCTAAAGCCTTCTCGGCCAGCCCTAGGAAAATGCTCAAAACCCATAAACTGCTACTATCAGGAAATGTCTCGAAGGCCCTTGAAGCATTAGGGACGAAGTTAATGGAGCTCCAAGAAGTTAAGCTTCATCTGAGCTGTTTTTTTCCCCACCACGTCATGGTCTTTCTCATCTCTCCCAGTGTACAACTTGGTGCCTGGGAAAGATCGTCTCACACCTGAGTTCAAGCCCCAACTCTGCCCTCCACTAGCTCTGAACTTCATGGAAGTCATTTAACTTCATTAAACCGCAACTGCTCCATCAGTAAAATTTGCCTGTACTGCCCAGTGTGGGAGGAGCGCAAGCTCCCATGTGAGAGAGCTGGCTTCATGTCTTGAGCACCAATTTGGCTTTTCTGAACTCCTGATTTCTCTTCCACCAGATGCAACAAATAACTCCAACCTTGAGGAGTTGTTAAGTCAATGGCATGAATGAACGTTTGTAAACCACCTGGCATAGAGAAACCACTAAACATATCATAGCTTTCTTCATTAGTTATTCTGCCGGTTTGCTGTCAGGTTTGAATGGCAAGATGTACGTGAAAGCTCATCGCACAGTGCCTGGTCCACAGTAGAAGCTGTATGTTGTGGATGCTCTGGGGTGCCACCCAGATCCCCCCAAAACCATCAGCACTGAGCGGTGATAACTGAGAGCTCACAGCTGAGTCTCCCTCTGGACATTGTTCTAGACTGAAGACAGCAGCCTTGACCAAGGTCACATCCCTTACCAGGGTGGTCCACACCCAACGAGTGGTCCGTTTGTGGGTTAAACTGACCTTTAAAAGGTCCAAACCATTCGCCTCATTTGGGTCAACTCTGCAGGGTTATTCCAGCTTCAGAACTCCCCGTGGGATGACTGAGGCCGCTGAATCACACCCCAACTTCCCTCTCTGCCCATTTCTGTTGCCTACACTTCCCCATAGCTGTCATTCAGAAAGCACTTCCCAATGAACTTGCTTCATGCAAATCTTCTCAGAGGCTGCTTCCTGCGGAATTGCCCCATGACACTTCAATGTTAGTTCTTTCTTACAGTCCCCCAACTGCCTGCCTCTTTCTTTCCCACCTGTAAACTGGAACAAGTATACTTGTCTCTTACCAGCTTCACTGGGCAAGAATAAAGATAATTGGGACAAAAACAAACCAAAAAACCTAACACCTCAATCTCAGTTTCCTCCCCTTTAAATTGACATTATTACTGTGCTATATATTTTTTAGGCAAATCAATGAGATATAGAAGTGAGAACACTTTATGTAAAAACATAAATAATCTATAAAAATCGAAGGAATTAAGAAACTACAGAATTGACTGACAGTGAGTTAATAATAGCAACAATTTGCTGAATATTTAGTATGTGCCAGGCACTGTGATACTTTACATGGTTTGTCATTCAATTGTCACAAAAATCATAAAGGTGAATGCTATTATTATCACCATTTTATAATTGAGGAAACTTGGGATTAGAGTATTAAGTGATTTGCCCAAGGGCATCATCCAAATGGATGGGAGTGGATGGGAGGCAGGATTTGTTTCTCGGCAGCTTGATTCCAGAATCGGCACCCTTCCCCCCCAGGTAACAGGGCAGGGCTCTCTATTTCCTTGATGATTATGCAATCATTCTTTTTTTCTTATCTATAAATTTATTTATTTATTTATTTTTGGCTGTGTTGGGTCTGCATTGCTGCATGCGGGCTTTCTCTAGTTGTGGAGCACAGGCTTTAGGCACGCAGGCTTCGGTAGATGTGGCGCGTGGGCTCAGTAGTTGTGGCTCGCAGGCTCTAGAGCGCAGGCTCAGTAGTTGTAGCGCACGGGCTTAGTTGCTCCGTGGCACGTGAGATCTTCCCAGACCAGGGATCAAACCCAGGCCACCTGCGTTGGCAGGCGGATTCTTTACCACTGGGCCACCAGGGAAGTCCCTTATGCAATCATTCTGATTTTTGAAGACCACTACTTAAGAGTTCTAGGAATTCTGGTAGAAATCCCAGGAAATCTGAGACTTCTGGACAATAATATGTGGATAGGTCGGTCAGAAGCCAGTGTTGTATGGGGACAGCTGAGCCTTTCTAGTGATATAATAAGACTATCAGGCTAGGAGTCTTCCATTTTACCACCTTCACTGCCCCTTACACAGTGTGAAGTCATCCTGCTCAGACTCCATGGAGCCTCAGGGTCCCAGGGCAGGGGGAGAGGGTGGTCCTCACTCACCTGAAACTTAGGAGTAGATAGCCTTCACTCCCAGGGAAAGGAGCACTTCCACAACCGTTTCTTTCTGGCCTTTCTAGAACCTTTCGATGAGAAGATAAAAACACACGCTGATGACTTTCTAACTTTCCTAGGGCCAGGTCTGAGAAAGGAGGGCATCCCACCTCAGGGAGCCATCGGGAATGGAGTCACACGGTGGAATGTTCTAGGGAATGAAGACACCTGGAACTTGGAAGAGACAATGGCAGGTCGTTTCCATTATTTACTGCAACAAAACAAACTGTCCCCAAAACTGAGTGGCCTAAAACAGGGCCAGGAAACCTCAGCGCGTGGACCAATTCAGCTCACCACCTGTTTCTGAAAATAAAGTTTGTTTGGAAGACAGCCACACCTATTCATTTCTATGACATCTATGGCCACTTTCACACGATAATGGCAGAATTGAGTCATTGTGATAGAAACTGCATGACCCAAGAAACCTAAAATATTTACTATTTGGCCTTTTCCAGAAAAAGTTGGATGACCCCTGGCCTGATAACAATTTTTCGTATCTCACAATAATGCAGGTTGTGCTGGTTTCTCCCATCTCACTCGGGCAGCCACATTCAGCTGAAGGGATAGCTGAAAGAGGAGCTCAGCTGAGACAGCTGGGAACACTGAGCCTCGGTCTCCCGGGGGTCTCCATCCTCAAGGAGACCAGACCAACCTCCCCCACGTGGTGGTGGCACAAGTCCCAGCACACAAGTGCTTATCAAGCCTCTGCCTGCATCATGCTTGTTGATGTTCCACTGGGCAAAGCAAGTCACCTGAGGAAGCCCAGGGTTAAAGTGCAAGGGTATGAATACTGTGATCATGAACCCTGGAAGGGATGGGTCATCAGGAGCCACCAAGGCACCATGTATCACGTTGGCTTTCAATATTTTTTGGTTGAATAAATAAGTGCAATAGGTCTGGCTGAAGAGTAGTGTTTATTCATTCACTCACTCAGCAAAGATTTAATGAGCCCCTACCCTACACCAGGCCTGATCTGAAACATTGCATTTGTCCAACGATTTATCTGAAAGTGAGTCGGTGATATATTTTTCACAAAAGCTAAATTTGTATTGATTCTCTTGCAGTGAAGACATATTGCACTTTGATGTTTTACCTAGTATGTAAACATTTTAATGTACTCTAAGAACATTCAGTTCAATGCAAATGACATGTCTCCCAAAAAGGAACCCAAAGTAATTGTATCTTTATTGTGTCCAGTTTATGAAATGAAAACACATGTGAAAGAAGTGGGAGCTTCTCCATTTGTTACCACGATGCTGTTTTGCCGAAAGTTTTACTTTCGTTACAGGTTCGAAAGACTCGTTAACAAAAAGACACCACTCATCACACAAGTAGACAATTTCAACTTAACTTTAATAGAAAATCATTAAAAAGAAAGAAATAGAAATGAAAAGGGAAAGAAAAGTAAAAGCATGTACACCCTCAGATTGGGCCA
This sequence comes from Mesoplodon bidens, assembly GCF_964165515.1. NCBI lineage: Eukaryota > Metazoa > Chordata > Mammalia > Artiodactyla > Ziphiidae > Mesoplodon > Mesoplodon bidens. The sequence continues at coordinate 99,678,529 of NC_138164.1, forward strand.
ACACCTACAGCCAGACTTAAACAGCGCTGGGAAGTCCCGAAAACAGCAATCTGGACTCCCGATTGGGAAAGGTCCTGGGCAGTGCATACACTCTGCAGGTGAGGCTTCAAATTGCAGTTTAAGGGAGTCCTGCTTATAATACCAGGCTGCAAACTGATATCATCTGTTTGCGTGCAAATATGCAGCTCTGGGTTTCTTCAACAATGCTATTTACCTCATTTTGTGTATCATAAGAATTTCTAGACCCCCGGGAACTGGCCAGGTCCCTGAGGCTCAAGAAATTCCACAGTCCACTCCCTTCTTCATCTTAAGTGCTGCCAGTCTTGCTGGCGGCAGCTCACAAGCAGGCACATAGTCCAGGCAAGGTCACAAATCAGTTAGAGGCCTAATGTCGCCTCTGAAGCCTAAACAAGACTACTTCCATTTCAATCCTCCTAACAGATGTGTAGCGTGGGTGATGTTGATTTCAGTCTTGCTTCAGACCTCAAGCTCTTAATAGGCATTTAGTTGTCCTTATAGTAGTGCCACCTCCAGAGGGAAGGGTCCTGGACTCGAGGACCAGAGTTCTAGATTCTCATCCTGGCTCTACCAGTACCTCACCTTGTGTCAATGTAATGAGGTCAAGATCAATTTTTCACTATTCACATGTTTTGCTAGCACCCTGTTTCCCTCTCTTTTGGGGCACAAGGAAAGTTTGTAACTTCTCTGCCACTTGTACTTAAGTGTAGCTGTATAACTCGCTCTGGCCAATGAACTATGAGCAGAAGAGACCAGGTGGAAGTATGAAGTTGCCAGTGTTCAACACTACTCCTCACTCTTCACTTTTGACAGCACATGTAGATAAAAAGTGAAACCTGAGCCATCACATGCAGGATGGCTGCCCTAAAAAGTCACCCAAACCTACAAAAAACTTGGTATGGGCAAGAAATCAACCTTTCTTGTTTTAAGCCACGGAGATTATGGAGATGTTTGTTACTGCAGCCTAACAAAACCCAGCCTAACAAAACCAGATTTCTTAGAAACAGCACCGCATCTGTTTGGGTAAAGTACTCTGACATGCTCTCCGTGCGAAGAAGGAGCCTTTCTGAGACGCTCAAGCAACAAAAGATAAGCTTAACATCTATGTGTCAGATGGGGAAAGAAACTCCAGAGAGAGGGATACAGAAAAGAAAGGGAAGGGGAAACCCACAGGATGCTAGAAATGTGCATATGCTAATGTGACCCCTCCTCCTCGCGACCTCTACAAGTCTTCAGTAAAGTGGACTTCAAACGTTTAGGAATGCTTAGTAAGAACGGAATTGTTTTGATCATTTATGAATATGCTTTTGTTTCTTGTTCACTTGTTTGCTGTGGTTTTTGTGGCTTTTTAAAAATTTTGTTTGTTTCGGTGGAAGCTGGGAAGAGGCTGAATTGCAAGACACGGGTTGACACTGGGAGGAGGAGAGACAGCTCGTGCCACCAGGGGCAGAGAGCGCCATAAAGGAGAACTGCAAGCCCCATCAGCCCCAGCCTCAGCCCCACTGCAACAGCAGCTGACACTTCCAAAGTAACCACCATGTAGCACTTTACACGATGAGTGCGTTAAATCCTCATAATATTACCTTTAAATTCTGTACTCTTGTTATTTTCATCTTACAGATGAAGAAACTGAGACATCGAAGAGTTACGTTGGCCATGCAAACAGCTCTCCCTGTGGACCCCTCTTCCAACAACCGGTTCCCTCTCCTCCTTCAGGTCTTAACGCAAATATTTTCTCCTCACAGAGACTCTCCCCAGGCACTGTTATCCACCTCTGTGATGCTAGGTCCCAGCACCTATCACCATCCATGGCAAGTTGCTAATACTTTTAATTTTTGTATTGTTTTCCTCAGTTTATGTGATCGTCAGCTCCAGGACCACAGGAGCAGCGCTTGCAGTGTTTACTGTTTTATACCCCCACCCCCCACCAGTGCCTAGAGCAGCCATGAATGAACCAACTTGTTGAGGAGCATGAACTGAGGTAACAGTGGTTGGATCTGTTAGGCGGGAAATCAGAACGCTTTCAGCCGCCAGTCACAAACTACTTGATTAAATGACATTTAAAAAAAATAGGATGGGGCTTCCCTGGTGGCGCAGTGGTTGAGAGTCCGCCTGCCGATGCAGGGGACACGGGTTCGTGCCCCTATCCCGGAAGATCCCACATGCCGCGCAGCGGCTGGGCCCGCGAGCCATGGCCGTGGAGCCTGTGTGTCCGGAGCCTGTGCTCCGCAACGGGAGAGGCCACAGCAGTGAGAGGCCCGCGTACAGCAAAAAAAAAAAAAAAAAAAAATAGGATGATTATTTTTTTCTTTTCACATAGAAAAAATCGCGGTACGCGGGCCTCTCACTGTTGTGGCCTCTCCCGTTGTGGAGCACAGGCTCCGGACACGCAGGCTCAGCGGCCATGGCTCACGGGCCCAGCCGCTCCGCGGCATGTGGGATCTTCCTGGACCGGGGCACGAAACTGCGTCCCCTGCATCGGCAGGCAGACTCTCAACCACTGCGCCACCAGGTAAGCCCCCAGTGTTTTATATAAACTAGAATTTGTATTTTTACCTATAAATAAGAAAAAAAATTCTTTTTCAGCAAACATACCAAAATGTTAACAGAGTTTGTCTCTCAGGGAAGGCTAGTAGGAGAATTTTATTCCCTTCTTTGTGCTTTTCTTTGTTGTTCCCATTTTCTTCAGTGAACATCTATTACATTTGTAATTTAAAAAATAAACATAAAAACCATTGGTACTTTTTTATAACATCTCTTTGCCTTTGAGGTTGTGAATGAATTCTGGGGTCATTCTCTTCCACTGCTTCTCCTTCTCTGGACAAAATTAAGCCAATACCAACTGTATCACTTTGCACACAATAGTCATTTCTACCTGTTCTGATTAATGAATGGGGAACATGGAGGGAATAAAGAAGCACAGAATCTGCTCATTGTCCATGAAGGGAAAGCTAATGGAGGGAAGACTTTTCTTCACTGGCTTCAGTTGGTTGCTGCAATGGAGGATGGTGGGAAAGATATATAAAGCTGTAGAGTCCAAGAGCTCAGGTTTTGAAGTCAGATGGATCTGGGTTCAAATCCCACTTCTGTTACCAATCAAGCTGAGCAACTCTGGGAAACTTATGTAACCTCCTGACCTCTCTGATGTGGCACAGAATTAAACCTTTTCTTCACAAGCCAGAAGGGAGAGAGGGAGATCCGACAAGGAAAAGCAGAGAGAAAGTGCTCAGTATGTTAGCTATCGCTTTTGTGGCTCTCATTACCATTATCATCAGCCGTGACTGCTACATCGTCTCAGCTGCTCTCTCTCTCCCTCCCTCCCTCCTGGGCTCTCCACCCATGGAAACCCTAAAGGGTTGGCAATCAGTCCAAGCTGGGAAGGTGGGACCAGCTTCAGCCTCCACTGCACCTTTATCACTGTTATTCACAAACACTGAAACGTCCTGATGATTAAGGGTGGACTGTATTTTTGAAACATTTTTGCACTGTATAGAGTGCATACAAAGCTTTTTGCAGGAGGTGCCATACTCCAGATGAAACAGACTTTCTTTAGTTTAGGGAGGCATTCTCAATTATTTCTTTCAGTTTTACAAACCCCCTAGTTAGTTAAGAAATCTAGAGCAAATTTCCAGAGATTAAGCACTTTGCACAATAAAGTGGCTCTACAAAAGTAAGGCTTTTTCAAACGCATGAAATAAGTGATGCCAGCTGTTAATAACTTAAAACTGGGCCCAAATTCCTTCAAATAAAACAAGTTGATCCCCCTCAATGTACTTTGAATTTATATCCTTTAAATCTTCACAATACATTAATATAGAAATTACTCTTTTTTTTTTTTTTTTTTTTTTTTTTTTTTGCGGTACGCGGTCCTCTCACTGTTGTGGCCTCTCCCGTTGCGGAGCACAGGCTCCGGACGCGCAGGCTCAGCGACCATGGCTCACAGGCCTAGCCGCTCCACGGCATGTGGGATCCTCCCAGACCGAGGCATGAACCCGTGTCCCCTGCATCGGCAGGCGGACTCTCAACCACTGTGCCACCAGGGAAGCCCGTAGAAATTACTCTTTTCTGCAGATGGAAAAGGAGACTGGAGGAGTAAAATTCTGAGTGATTGGCAAAGAAGCTTTAATAATAATTGCTATTAACCTTTCTTGGTCTTACTTAACCTGAGCCTCAGCTGTTTTATCTTTTTTTTTTTTTTTTTTTTTTTTTTTCTTTTTTTTGCGGTATGCGGGCCTCTCACTGTTGTGGCCTCTCCCGTTGCGGGGCACAGGCTCCGGATGCGCAGGCCCAGCGGCCATGGCTCACGGGCCCAGCCGCTCCGCGGCATATGGGATCCTCCCAGACCGGGGCACGAACCCGTATCCCCTGCATCGGCAGGCGGACTCTCAACCACTGCGCCACCAGGGAGGCCCTGTTTTATCTTTAAAATGGGGATGCCCAGGGGCATGTCACAGAGAAGCACTCAAATCTTGGTAGCAATTATATTATTATTATTATTATTTTATTTATTTATTTTTTTTGCAGTATGTGGGCCTCTTACTGTTGTGGTCTCTCCCGTTGCGGAGCACAGGCTCTGGATGCGAAGGCTCAGTGGCCATGGCTCACGGGCCCAGCCGCTCCACGGCATGTGGGATCTTCCCGGACCGGGGCACAAACCCATGTCCCCTGCATTGGCAGGCGGACTCTCAACCGCTGTGCCACTAGGGAAGCCCTATTATTATTATTATTACTATTAGCAAGTCACTATGTGATAGGCTCTGGGCAATGTGCTCTCATTTTAACCTCACAACAGTCCTTTGATGTGACATTATTGTTATTCCCATTTTAAGATGGGAACACTGAGGTTTGGGGCTGTTTAGTAACTTGCTCAGAGTCACAGGGGTAAAAATTTGGTTGGTCCCCTCTGTCAGGTTTCCAATCCAGTGCTATTAACCACTAGCAGTGTCTCTCTCTCCCAGCTGCTCTCCTGTAGCTGGGACCATATTGGTCAACATCTGGGGCTACTGCATTCCACTGGGCAGCAGACAGTGGGAGGAAGTGAGCTTTTCCTCATTGGGTTGCCCATCTGGAGCTTGTTTCCAGGTAAACAATTCAACTTTCCTTATGGCTGTTTTCCCACTTAATGCTTAAGAACCCAGTCTGGGTTCTTGGACTTTATGACACAGTAAATTCTCAACCCGTGTTTGCAGGATCAGATGGTTAAGCCTTATGATGGTTAATTTTGATGTGTCAACTTCACTGGGCCAAGAGGTGCCCAGATATTTGGTCAAACTTTATTCTGGGCATTCCAACAAGGGCGTTTTTTGAATTAGATTTACATTTTAATCAGTAGAATAAGGCAGATTGCCCTCTAAAATGTGGGTGGGCCTCATCCAATCAGCTGAAGGTCTGAATAGAACAAAAAACCCAATCCTCCCACGAGTAAGAAAAAATTCTCCAGCAGACTGCCTTCAAACTGAAACTGTCCCATCCGCTCTCTTGGGTCTCCACCTGCCAGCCCACACTTCACATTTGGACTTGCCAGCCTCCATAACTGCATGAACCGATTCCTTATAATAAGTCTCTCTCCAAATGTATTTATTTTCTGTTGGTACTGTTTCTCTGGAGAACCCTGGCTAATACAAGCCCATTGCAGTCTGAGGGAAAGGGGGTCAGTTTTGGTTGTCATCTTCTCAGCATTAGGACACAGAGAAGAGGAAAGACTATCCTTTGATATACAGGGGAAAAAAGCACTTTTACAGACCATCACCTTGAGAATCTCTTACCCACTGAGCAAGCAGCACGGCCAGAACCAGGGCTGTCAGGCTCCCAAGCATCTGTTCTTAACCCCTTGTAGTAGATTGAATGGTGATCCCCAAAATACTTTCACTTCCTAATCCCCAGAACCTGTGAATGTGACCTTATTTGGGAAAAAGGTCTTTGTAGATGTAATTAAGTTAAGGACCTCTGATGAGATCATCCTGGATTATCTGGGTGGGCCCTAAATCCCAAGATACTGTGTCCTTATAGGAGACATACAGGAGAGATTTGATAGACAGCAGAAAGCCTTGTAAAGAGAGAGGCAGAGATTAGAGTGAGGCAATCACAAGCCACCAGAAACTGGAAGAGACAAGGGACAAAATCTCCCCTAGAGACTCTGGAGGGATCATGGTCCTGATTTTAGACTTCTGACCTCCAGAGCTATGAAAGCAAAAATTTCTGTTGTGTTAAGCCACCAATGTTGTGGTAATTTGTTATGACAGCCCCAGGAAACTAATACACCCCTGTTTTCAATATCTGGAGACAGAGGGAGAAAACTGACCTCCAGAGAGCAGCTTGCAGTGACCAAGGATCATTCATTCTTGAAACATAAATGATTAAGATCTTCAAATGGTACAAGGGAAGGGAGCCAATACTAACTGAGCACTTACTGTGGGCCAGGCTCTGTCCTAGGCACTTGCCTCTATTATTTTGTTTAATTCTCATAACAACCTTATAAAGCAGGTACCATTAATAAGTATGTGAAGCTCCCCTGTCAAGCCACAAACTGGATTAGGAGGTTGAATGTGCCTGATAAAGAACTGCAAGACTCCAGACGACTTAGCCCATCTAAGAAATCAATGCATTAACCAAGAGGTAATGAGGTGTAGGAGTTGGTGGTGTATCTATCAGAGCCAGACTACCGGGATAGATGACCCAAAACTTCTACTCATCAGCTGTGTGACCCTGGGCAGGTACTTAACATGTCTGTGCCTTCGTTTCTCCATCTCTTAATACTGGTATCTGCCTTACATAAGGTTGTTGTGAGTTAAAGCATGTAAGGCATATAGGGCCAATCCTGGCAGACAGCAGCCACTCCATAAGGGTTAGCTATTACTGTAACACACATGCTAGCAAGTACTTGATAAACTCTCAATGGCTATTGACTATTATTATCATCATTAGTTCAATTAAGACCCAGATGGACCTTAATCTTTCTGTTTCTTCTAGAGAGTCATGATCTTTTTTCTGCTAGACTTAAAAAGACCTCCTTGGAAAAGAGAAATTAGATTAAAATAAAAGCTCTCAGAATGTAGACTCTCAGACTGATCCAAAGTACAAGGCATATAAAGTAATGGCTGGAGAGGGGGAGGTTCTTTAAGGCTTTCAACATATATTTAGTAGAGAATTAAACTTAATTTCAAAATTACAAAATAAATAGATTCAAAGATAGTCACAGCACCTGAAATATGACAATTTACTAGGACAAAAGCCACTGATTGTTAGGTAGGTGGAGGGAGGAGAGGCAAGGAGAAAAGAGAGAATGGTTTTCCTAAAAATAACATAATAAAAATAAAAACAAAGTGAAAAATTCCTACTGCCAAGAAATCCCCAGGATCTTTGGCCATACTACAATAAACTGGGGTCAGAAAAGTTTGAATGTTTGCTTATTCCATAGTTCTTTTATTTATTTAACACTTATTGCACATTAATAAGTAGTTCCAAGTTTCATTATCTAGGGCGATGTTTTCAAAGAACTGCAGTACAGGCTAGAAGGAATTGAGGGTTAAACGAGAACAATAAAAGGGAAGAGATGTTCACTGCAGATTTCCAGGGAAAGTGCTAAACCAGATGACTGCCCAGATCTCTTCCTGTGCCTGTAAAGCTAATTCCAGACCGTGTCATCAGTCACATACTACAGTGTCAGTATATGCAACCTGTCTATTGGCTAGTTATTCTGTATATTGATGTTATCAATCTACTTTTGTAAATCAAATATATTTTACTTGTGCATTTGGGGTTCTTTTGTTTTGTATACATATATACTTTTTAACCTCTTCTTTATTTTTATTTATTTATTATTTTGCCATGCTGCGCAGCTTGTGGGATCTTGGTTCCCCAACCAGGGATCAAACCCAGGCCCTCCACAATGAAAGCATGCAGTCCTAACCACTGGACCACCAGGGAAGTCCCTGCATTTTGCTTATTGTTTCTCTCACTCTAGCTGCATGCCTGCTTGGTTGCATTCTAAAACAGTGCCTGGCTCATAGGAGGTGTTCAATAAACACTTGCTGAATCATGAGCGGAAACACAACCTCTATTCAAGCACTCAGATTGATAGAATGGAATCCGGATGGCCTTTAAGCATCCCCACTGATAAAGGATGCTGTAACAACACCCTCTCACCCCTCCCTTCTTTGAGAACAGTCCCTCTTCCTCCACCTGTACACATGGGCCCCTGGCAGCTATGTTTGCTTCCTGTGATCTCGCTTTCTTGGTCTTAACTGACTGGACCAAAGCAGACATGTGACCTAAGCTGAGCCAGATCAATTCTGTCTTCTGGGACTTAGTTTTGCCTTTGTAAGAATGGAGGGACTTTGACAAAATGACCTATGAACCCATTCACAGGTCCAATGGCAGGGAGAGAGAATATACATAAAACTAGAAAAATCATAAAAAGCTGGACAGTACAGAAAAGCACAAAGAAGGAAATAAAAATCACCCATTTAACAGAGTTTCTAATAATGAAAAATGGGAAACAACCTACATATCCAAAAATTTTTTTTAAAAAACAGATAAATAAACTATGGTACATCAATACTAGGCTGTGCTGGGACTTGCCTGGTGGTCCAGTGGTTAAGACTCTGTGCTTCCCAGGGAGATCAGCTTGGTGCTTTGTGATGACCTAGAGGGGTGGGAGAGGGAGGATGGGAAGGAGGCTCAAGAGAGAAGGGATTGGGGACATGTGTATGCATATGGCTAATTCATTTTTTTGTGCAGCAGAAACTAACACAGTATTGTGAAGCAATTATACTCCAATAAAGATCTAGTAAAAAAAAAAAAAAGACTCTGTGCTTCCAATGCAGGTTCAATCCTTGGTCAGGGAACTAAGATCCCACAGGCCACGTGGCATGACCAAAAAAAAGAAAAAGAAATCAGGCCTTGACAAAACTAGAGTCAATGTTTATCTCCTTTAACACTACAAGATTCCTCTGGATTCTGCCTTCAATCCTGTGTGGGTTGGCAAGCCACAGTCAGCTGGAGCAAGGTAAAAACAAAACAGAGAATGAAGCAATGAGGAGAGAAACAGAGTTTCTGCAGAAAGATCAGCTGTTATGCAGTTGGTTCAAGATGGCGGAGTAGAAGGACGTGCTCTCACTCCCTCTTGTGAGAGCACTGGAATCACAACTAACTGCTGAACAGTCATCGACAGGAAGACACTGGAACTCACCAAAAAAGATACCCCACATCCAAAGACAAAGGAGAAGCCACAAAGAGACGGTAGGAGGGGCGCAATCACAGTAAAATCAAATCCTATAACTGCTGGGTGGGTGACTCACCCACTGGAGAACACTTATACCACAGAAGTCCACCTACTGGAGTGAAGGTTCTGAGCCCCACGTCAGGCTTCCCAACCTGGGGTTCTGGCAATGGGAGGAGAAATTCCTAAAGAAGCAGACTTTGAAGGCTAGCGGGATTTGATTGCAGGACTTCAACAGGACTGGGGGAAAGAGAGACTCCACTCTTGGAGGGCACACACAAAGTAGTGTGTGCCTCGGGACCCAGGGGAAAGAACAGTGACCCCATAGGAGACTGAACCAGACCTACCTGCTAGCATTGGAGGGTCTCCTGCAGAGACGGGGGACAAGGACACTGGCAGCAGAAGTTCTAGGAAGTACTCCTTGGCATGAGCCCTCCCAGGTCCACCATCAGCCCCACCAAAGAGCCCGGATAGGCTCCAGTACTGGATCACCTCAGGCCAAACAACCAACAGGGAGGGAACCCAGCCCCACCATCAGCAGACAGGTGGATTAAAGTTTTACTGAGCTCTGCCCACCACCAGTCCCTCACATCAGGTAACTTGCTCAAGCCTCTTACATACCTCATCCACCAGAAGGTAGAAAGCAGAAGCAAGAAGAACTACAATCCTGCAGCCTGTGAAACAAAAACCACATTCACGGAAAGATAGACGAGATGAAAAGGCAGAGGACTATGAACCAGATGAAGGAACAAGATAAAAGCCCAGAAAAACAACTAAATGAAGTGGAGATAGGCAACCTTCCAGAAAAATAATTCAGAATAATGATAGTGAAGATGATCCACGACCTTGGAAAAAGAATGGAGGCAAAGATTGAGAAAAATGCAAGAAATAATTAACAAAGACCTAGAAGAATTAAAGAACAAACAAACAGAAATGAACAATACAATAACTGAAATGAAAACTACACTAGAAGGAATCAATAGCAGAAAAACTGAGGCAGTATGGATAAGTGACCCAGAAGACAGAATGGTGAAATTCACTGCTGTGTAACAGAATAAAGAAAAAAGAATGAAAAAAAATGAAGGCAGCCTAAGAGACCTCTGGAACAACACTAAACATAACAACATTTGCATTATAGGGATCCCAGAAGGAGAAAAGAGAATGGACCCGAGAAAATATTTGAAGAGATTATAGTCAAAAACTTCCCTAACATGGGAAAGGAAATAGCCAACCAAGTCCAGTAAGCACAGAGGGTCCCATACAGGATAAACCCAAGGAGAAACATGCCGAGACACATAGTAATAAATCGGCAAAAATTAAAGACAAAGAAAAATTATTGAAAGCAGCAAGGGAAAAACGGCAAGTAACATAAAAGGGAATCCCCATAAGGTTAACAGCTGGTTTCTCAGCAGAAACTCTACAGGCCAGAAGGGAGTGGCATAACATATTTAAAGTGATGAAAGGGAAGAACCAACAACCAAGATTAGGCTGCCCAGCAAGGATCTCATTAACATTCGATGGAGAAAACAAAAGCTTTACAGGCAAGCAAAAGCTAAGAGAATTCAGCACCAAACCAGCTCTACGACAAATGCTAAAGGAACTTCTCTAACTGGGAAAAACAAGAGAAGAAAAGGATCTACAATATCAAGCCCAAAAGAATTAAGAAAATGGTAATAGGAACATACATATCAACAATTACCTTAAACGTGAATGGAGTAAATGCTTCAACCAAAGACACAGGCTTGCTGAATGGATACTAAAACAAGACCCATATATATGCTGTCTACAAGAGACCCATGTCAGACATACGGACACATACAGACTGAAAGTGAGGGGATGGAAAAAGATATTCCATGCAAATGAAAATCAAAAGAAAGCTGGAGTAGCAATACTCATATCAGATGAAATAGACTTTAAAATAAAGAATGTTACAAGAGACAAGGACGGACACTACACAATGATCAAGGGATCAATCCAAGAAGAAGATATAACAATTAAAAATATATATGCACCCAACATAGGAGCACCTCAATACATAAGGCAAAAACTAACAGCTATAAAAGAGGAAATCGACAGTACACAATAATAGTGGGGGACTTTAACACCTCACTTACACCAATGGACAGATAATCCAAACAGAAAATTAATAAGGAAACACAAGCTTTAAATGACACAATAGACCACATAGATTTAATTGATATTTATAGGACATTCCATCCAAAAACATCAGATTACACTTTCTTCTCAAGTGCACATGGAACATTCTCTAGGATGGATCACCTCTGGGGTCACAAATCAAGCCTCAGTAAACTTAAGAAAATTGAAATCATATCAAGCATCTTTTCTGACCAAACGCTATGAGATTAGAAATGAATTATAAGGAAAAAAGTAAAAAACACAAACACATGGAGGCTAAACAATACATTACTAAATAACCAAGAGATCACTGAAGAAATCAAAGAGGAAATTAAAAAAAAAATACCTAGAGACAAATACCAATGAAAACACGATGATCCAAAATCTATGGGATGCAGCAAAAGCAGTTCTAGGAGGGAAGTTTATAGCTATACAAGCATACCTCAAGAAACAAGAAGAATCTCAAATTAACAATCTAACCTTACACCTAAAGGAACTAGAGAAAGAAGAACAAACAAATCCAAAAGTTAGTAGAAGTAAAGAAATCATAAAGATCAAAGCAGAAATACATGAAATAGAAACAAAGAAAACAATAGCAAAGATCATTAAAACTAAAAGCTGGTTCTTTGAGAAGATAAACAAAATTGATAAGCCATTAGCCAGACTCATCAAGAAAAGAGGGAGATGGGGCCTCCCTGGTGGCGCAGTGGTTGCGAGTCCGCCTGCCGATGCAGGGGATGCGGGTTCGTGCCCCGGTCTGGGAGGATCCCACATGCCGCGGAGCGGCTGGGCCCGTGAGCCATGGCCGCTGGGCCTGCGCGTCCAGAGCCTGTGCTCCGCAACGGGAGAGGCCACAGCAGTGAGAGGCCCGCGTACCACAAAAAGAAAAAAAAAAAAAAAAAAGAAAAGAGGGAGAGGACTCAAATCAATGAAATTAGAAATGAAAAAGGAGAAGTTACAACAGACACCACAGAAATACAAAGCATCCTAAGAGACTACTACAAGCAATTCTATGCCAATAAAATGGACAACCTGGAAGAAATGCACAAATTCTTAGAAAGGTATAACCTTGCAAGACTGAACCAGGAAGAAATAGAAAATATGAACAGACCAATCACAAGTAATGAAATTGAAACTGTGATTAAAAATCTTCCAACAAACAGAAGTCCAGGACCAGATGGCTTTACAGGTGAATTCTATCAAACATTTAGAGACGAGCTAACACCCATCCTTCTCAAACTCTTCCAAAAAAATTGCAGAGGAAGGAATACTCCCAAACTCATTCTGTGAGGCCACCATCACCCTGATACCAAAACCAGACAAAAATACAACAAAAAAAAGAAAATTACAGACCAATATCACTGATGAATATAGATGAAAAAATCCTCAACAAAATAGTAGCAAACAGAATCCAACAACACATTGAAATGATCATACACCATGATCAAGTGGGATTTATTCCAGGGATGCAAGGATTCTTCAATATAGGCAAATCAATCAATGTGATACACTATATTAACAAAATGAAGACTAAAAACCATATGACCATCTCAATAGATGCAGAAAAAGCTTTTGACAAATTTCAACACCCATTTATGATAAAAACTCTCCAGAAAGTGGGCATAGAGGGAATCTACCTCAACCTAATAAAGGCCATATATGACAAACCCACAGCAAACATCATTCTCAATGGTGAAAAACTGAAAGCATTTCCTCTAAGATCAGGAACAAGACAAGGATGTCCACTCTCACCACTATTATTCAACATAGTTTTAGAAGTCCTAGCCATGGCAATCAGAGAAGAAAAAGAAATAAAAGGAATACAAATTGGAAAAGAAGTAAAACTGTCACTATTTGCAGGTGACATGATACTATACATAGAGAATCCTAAACATGACACCAGAAAATTACTAGAGCTAATCAATGAATTTGGTAAATTTGCAGGATATGAAATTAATGCATAGAAATCTCTTGCATTCCCATACACTAATGATGAGAAATCTGAAAGAGAAATGAAGGAAACACTCCCGTTTACGACTGCAACAAAGAGAATAAAATACCAAGGAATAAACCTACCTAGGGAGACAAAAGACCTCTATGCAGAAAACTATAAGACACTGATGAAAGAAATGAAATATGATACAAACAGATGGAGAAATATACCATGTTCTCAGATTAGAAGAATCAATATTATGAAAATGACTATACTACCCAAAGCAATCTACAGATTCAATGCAATCCCTATCAAATTACCAATGGCATTTTTTACAGAACTAGAGCAAAAATCTTAAAATTTGTATGGAGACACAAAAGACCCCAAATAGCCAAAGCAGTCTTCAGGGGAAAAAATGGAGCTGGAGGAATCAGACTCCTAAGTTCAGACTATACTACAAAGCTACAGTAATCAAGACAATATGGTACTGGCACAAAAACAGAGATATAGATCAATGGAACAGGGTAGAAAGCCCAGAGATAAACCCACGCACCTATGGTCAACTAATCTATGACAAAGGAGGCAAAGATATACAATGGAGAAAAGACAGTCTCTTCAATAAGTGGTTCTGGGAAAACTGGACAGCTACATGTAAAAGAATGAAATTAGAACACTCCCTATCACCATACACAAAAATAAACTCAAAATGGATTCGAGACCTCAATGTAAGACCGGACACTATAAAACTCTTAGAGGAAAACATAGGAAGAACACTCTTTGAGATAAATCACAGCAAGATCTTTTTTGATCCACCTCCTAGAGTAATGGAAATAAAAACAAAAATAAACAAATGGGTCCTAATGAAACTTAAAATCTTTTGCAAAGCAAAGGAAACTGCAAGCAAGACAAAAAGACGACCCTCAGAGTTGGAGAAAATATTTGCAAACGAATCAACAGACAAAGGATTAATCTCCAAAATATATAAACAGCTCATGCAGCTCAATATTAAAAAAACAAACCACCCAATGAAAAAATGGGCAGAAGACCTAAATAGATGTTTCTCCAAAGAAGATATACAGATGGCCAAGAAGCACATGAAAAGCTGCTCAACATCACTAATTATTAGAGAAATACAAATCAAAACTACAATGAGGTATCACCTCACACCAGTTAGAATGGGCATCATGAGAAAATCTGCAAACAACAAATGCTGGAGAGGGTGTGGAGAAAAGGGAACCCTCTCGCACTGTTGGTGGGAATGTAAATTGGTACAGCCACTATGGAGAACAGTATGGAGGTTCCTTCAAAAACTAAAAATAGAATTACCCTATGACCCAGCAATCCCACTACTGGGCATACACCCAGAGAAAACCATAATTCAAAAAGACACATCCACCCCAATGTTCACTGCAGCACTATTTACAATAGCCAGGTCATGGAAGCAACCTAAATGCCCATCGACAGATGACTGGGTAAAGAAGATGTGGTACATATGTACAATGGAATATTACTCAGTCATAAAAAGGAACGTAATTGGGTCATTTGTAGAGACATGGATGAATCTAGAGACTGTCATACAGAGTGAAGTAAGTCAGAAAGAGAAAAACAGATATCGTATACTAACACATATATGTGGAACCTAGAAAGATGGTACAGATGAAGTCATTTGCAGGGCAGAAATTGAGACACAGATGTAGAGAACAAACGTATGGACACCAACGGGGGGAAGCGGCAGGGGTGGTGGTGGTTGTGTGATGAATTGGGCGATTGGGATTGACATGTATATACTAATATGTATAAAATGGATGACTAATAAGAACCTGCTGTATAAAAAATATATAAAATAAAATTCAGAAAAAGAAAAAGATTCCTCTGTGTACAATCCTAGGCAGTGCTGTCATGGAAAGATCTATAAAACATACTGTTAAGTGACCAAAGCAAAGCACAGAACAAAATGTGCTGTGTTATTATATATATATATATATATATATATATATATATATATATATATATATTGAAACTACATATTGCATGTAAAGGTCTATAAGTATAAGCTATACCAATAGCCATAGTTAACTCTGGGGGAGAGAGGTGTGAAGAGGAACTTTTGGGTTTTATGTGAAATAATCTTGTAGTTTAAATGTATTAATATGATACCATATTATGTCAACTTGTTTAATTAAAGGAAAAAAATCAAAATTATGAAAAGATACCAAGAGTAGAGTCAACTGAGATCAGAGACAAAGACACCATTTAGGAAGCTGTGGGCATTGCTCAAATGTGATGGGATCGGGCCTGAGCTGGGGCAGAGGGGACAATCACAGAGATAAATGTGTGATAAATTTAGGGGCTTTCATAGTAAAGAGCCTGGGCTTTGGAATTCAGCTGCTAAGACTCAAAGCCCAACTCAGCTAAGGGATATTGGGTAAGTTAGTCCACATCTCTGCGTCTCTGCTCATTTGTCAACGGAGATGATAATATTACTTCCTAGCTCACAGAGCTTTCACGAATCAATTTGCATAAAGTGCTTAGAACTTTGTCATTGCTCAATACATGCTGGTTATCATTTGTATGACTCCTCTTATTATTACCATCATCATCATCATCAGCGTTGTCATCAATATTATCATCATTAGGACCAAATCTAGTCCCTGAGCTTGGATGAGCAGTTGGAAATAGAGAAAAATATATAATTTGAATTGAGGCATTTTCCAGGACTGAGAATCAGAGAAGAATAAGGAAACCAAGAAGAGTTCACAAGCCTGATTACCATGGTTAACTAATGGACGGCAACAGAAAGGGAAGGATGTAGTGCTGAGTGAAACTGCCTGGCAAGTTGCTTAAGGATTAGGTTTGAAGGACCTTGTATGATTAAGTCTGTTTTAAAACATAAAAACACTGGTTGAGTCTTTTATCTCTTTGAAGTTTATTTTTAAAAAATCAGATATATTAAATTATACAGATAGATATATATCATATGTATATAATAGCTTACTCTCTTTTTTTAAATTTATTAATTTAATTTATTTATTTTTGGCTGCGTTGGTCTTCCTTGCTGCATGCGGGCTTTCTCTAGTTATGGCGGTGCACGTGTTTCTCATTGCGGTGCCTCCTCTTGTTGCCGAACACAGGCCCTAGAGCATGCGGGCTTCAGTAGTTGCAGCGCACTGGCGTAGTAGTTGTGGTTCACGGGCTCTACAGCACAGGCTCAGCAGTTGTGGCGCACGGGCTTAGTTGCTCTGCGGCATGTGGGATCTTCCCGGATCGGGGCTTGAACCCTTGTCCCCTGTGTTGTCAGGCGGATTCTTAACCACTGCGCCACCAGGGAAGTCCCTATATTAGCTTATTCTTTTGCAGTGAATTATTAAGCCAAAGCAACAATCCCCTTGGGAAAACACAGCCGCACTTCCTGCCCCAGATCACTTCCCCATTTTTTTTTAAATTGATTTATTTATTTATGGCTGTGTTGGGTCTTCGTTTCTGTGCGAGGGCTTTCTCTAGTTGTGGCAAGCGGGGGCCACTCTTCATCACGGTTCGCGGGCCTCTCACTATCGCGGCCTCTGTTGTTGCGGAGCACGGGCTCCAGACGCGCAGGCTCAGTAGCTGTGGCTCACGGGCCTAGTTGCTCAGCGGCATGTGGGATCCTCCCAGACCAGGGCTCGAACCCGTGTCCCCTGCATTAGCAGGCAGATTCTCAACCACTGCACCACCAGGGAAGCCCCACTTCCCCATTTTTACACATACACCCAACACTTCATTGAATACCTAACTTAGGGGATGTGATCCAAATACACCTTTGTTATTTGTCTTTGTCTTTGTTATTTGTCTTCCACTATCTCTTTAAAATTTATTGAGGTAGAGGAATCTCATTCGGATTCTAGAGAGAAATTCTGGCAGATCCATAACTTTTCTGCTTGCTCTTATTTAAAAAACAGTCCTCAATTCAGAAATTAAAATGTCCATTCTCACATGTGAACCCAAACTCTAAACTTGAGTTACAATCATATCTTCTCTGCTCCATCTGGGACCTGCTTCCCATCCTGCCTTTCTGCTCTTTATTCCCCACCCCACCTGGTAGCCCTCCTGGGCATATGCTTTGAGAGGGGGATGTGAGAAGAGAGGATACGTTAGTACATGTGTTGTACTACATGACTTCTCAGGTTGGTAGAGACTAGGTCTTTTCCATAGGCCACTCTGTGGGACCTTCAGAGGTCACCCCCAACTGTGACCCCCATGAGGTGCTCATGTGCTGCCCTCAAACACCACGCAGTTTCTGTTGCCACTGATTCTTGTCGTGGGGGATTTCTCATGCTCAGACAGATGCCCCCTGAAGCAGGACTCGGAATGGATCCAGAATCTCTCCCTCTCTCTCTCTTTTACAAGCCCATCTCTGGTACAAGGGAATCCCTCTGACCCCCCTGTTTCCGGGAAAAATCTGGGATGGCAGGTAGATCCCAATATGACCACCTCCACTCTGCTGCCACGCGTAACTCAAGCTTTTTCAGGCATACGTCAGGCACCAGCCCTTGGTGTCTTCCAACTACAGGGATTACATTTCAGGCTCCTCAGTATGGTCCCAGGCTTGAGGGAAGGAGGTCACAATTGCCCCAAGCTGCTCACAAGCACAAGATCTCTCTCCAAAAACACCCTCACCAATCCCTCTCCTTCTACTCCCTAATTTTTTTAATACCCTTAATCTAAACGAGGAGTACAAGACCCAAGGAACTGGTTTGTAACCATTGCCTGCATATATTCTGCACGAGTGAATCTGGCTTTGAAATTTACCATCTATTACAGCTGATGTTTCAATCTTGACATTTCAATATTAACACACATGCACATAACTTTGTTTTGTACGCTTTTGGGGTTTTTAATAATAAAAATGTAATCTTTTTATACCTGTTTTGCAACTTCCATTTTTTTCATCTAAACTTGTATCTTGAAGATTCTTATCAGTAAGTATATACGGTTTCAGTTATTTATTACCCTCTTGGTTATTAGACACAATCAGGTGGCCCAAACTCTACTCTGGCAGCAAGCAAAGATAAACAAACTTTTCCAGTAGGGCAAATTTCACTCCTAGACCTGTTTAGCCTGGTGGACAGAAGTTTTTCTGTTTTGTTTGGACGTTGAGTTTTGTTTGTTTGTTTTTTTAATGACAACTGAGTGATTTTTGCTCAAAAAAACACAAAACCCAAAATAAAAAATAATAAAAGCAACACTGAACCAATTGCCACAGATTTGTGTTACCTTCCTTGAGTCAGTTGTAAATAGAGTTTATGACTTCCCATACAGCTTGCACTCTCACTCCTCATTCTGTTTTTCTCCCCATAAAATCACTTTTCTGGCCAACGTGAGGTCTTTTAAGGGCAGGAACGCAATTAGCTTTGTATTTTCCTCCAACCCGCACCAAGATCTCCTAGAGAGGCACAGTCCTTCCAAAAAACAACAAAAAAAATTATGAGCTAGTTCAATCGTCCTTGCCGCTTTTTGCACCTCCCACCGCTAGAGGGCAATAAAACACCAGGTGGCGCAGTGGCAGTCAATGAAGGCCGCTCCCGACGCGCACGTCTTTACGTGCACGTTGGGGGAGGAGCTGTCCCGTGCGCGGTGACTGGCGGCGGCACTGGCGGCAGCTGGGGTCGTAATAGTGCGGGTCGCAGGCTTGGAGAACTTCAGAGGCGGCGGTGGCGCTAGCGACGACGACGACAGCAGGAGCAGGCCCTGGGCTTGTCGTTCACCATGCCGACCGTAGAGGAGCTTTACCGCAACTATGGCATCTTAGCCGATGCCACGGAGCAAGTGGGCCAAGTGAGTTCCCTAGCGGCCTGCGGGGCCCGGCGCTCTGAGGCCTTTCGAAAGCGCTCCCCGGGCCGGCGGGGGCTACTGCTTCGCCCTCCCGCGGGCTCCCAGCCGCCCCGGCTGTTTCGTCGGGATGGGCTCCTCGCCGGGAGTGCAGACTCGGGCTTCATCAGGGAGAGCGCGGTCCCCGGGTTCCAGGCTCCTCTGCCTCCCTTGATTAGCCTTTTCTCACCGTGGCGTTTCCTAACTCAGCCTCTTCAGCCCCCCTTCCCGCCCCGTTCAGTCTCTTTCCGAGCCTTGTCCTCCAGATTCCACTGAAGTTTTTCTCCTTTTCGGTGGCGCTCAGTCCCTTGGAAGCTTAGATTGAGAGTCCTCGAGAGGTCAAAAATGTCTTTCTCGAGGCAAAAATCAGCAATTAATTTACTAAGAGAATTTGGGAGACAGAAGTTTGTGAAATACAGATAGGCCCTTTCGTCCAGACTTTAACGACGGCTTATGATTTCATTATTCAGTACATTTTTTGAGCGCCTGTCATGGACCAGGCTCTGCGCCGGGCGCTGGAGGTACGAGACAGAAAAACACATGCGCTCCCAGAAAGCACCTTTAGTGAGGGAGACTAGTGATAAATAAGAAAGAGAGATGCTTCCCCCCTTTCCCCCAATGAAGAGTGTTGTGAAGAAAATATAACAGGGCCGTAGGGGGGGTTGGGGGAGAGTGCAGTTTTAAATAGAGTTGTCTGGCAAGTGTTCAGCAGTGTTGAATTGGCTGTACGAGCCATTGCTTTGTGAGCTTTTAAGTACTGGAGTCCTTTGAAGTTGAGGAGTTGACAAGTGGTTGTGTGTTTTCTTGGGAAAAGAACCAGGCTCTCCCCGCGGTAATCTTGATCATTGTTGTTGGAAATCCCATGCTGTATCTTTTCAGTGCCTAGAACGTCATGTGATTCTTCTGCTTACCCATCTCTTGGAGTAGTGAGTGGCAGATCCTAGAGTCTGATAACATTAGCAAAGCTGTGGCTTTACCTCTCCCATCCCCTTTTCCAGACATTCAGGTAGAAACTTTCTGAGCCAAACAAAAAAAAATTTTGATGTTGGGACCTTATTTTAGCTTAATCTAGAATTGTGAATATACCATTTTCAGGTATCAGTTGGTTTTCCTTACCTGCACGTTTCCATTTCAGTAAGAAATTTTGACATCATCAATGAGAAATATATACTGACAGTCAGTCTGTTGTAGATGTATGTAGGGTGTGTGTGTTAAGTTGGCTGTGAAGGAGACATTTTCTGCCGATTAAGGCAAGGTGGGAAAAATTTATGGTCACTCAGTTTGAGTTTGTTGTCCTTGTTCCTATAGAGAACTAGTAGTGAAGATAGTTTCATTCATTATGACTGAGTTGGGGGAGATTGTAGCCAGTTGTTCTCCCTAAAATTGACTTTGCTGCACGTCAGCAGAGGGGATGGAATAAAAGGTACAACAGTGATTCTCAAATGAGTTTGTATATGGTGCTCTCCCAAAGAGGTGATTCAGGAATCTTCTAGGGAAACTTTGAAACTGTATACAGAGTGCTGTCCCATAACCCCACCCTCATTTTTTGCTGGAGTAGGATAAAGGTTGACAGCCACCTACTTACAGTATGTTAGAGCAAATAGAATCCAAATGGGAGTTTTTATATTCTATGAATAATGGAGAGTTGTTTTCATTTCCCTCTTATGTTGTCTTTAATTATAAATACCAGTTTAGATTGAGAGTTCTCCCTCAAGAGGTCAGTAGTGTTTCTCAAGGCAAAAATCTGCTTTTAATTTAGGAAGAGTGCTTAGGAGACAGAATTTTGTGAAAAAACAGGAGGGACCCTTTTATGCAGACTTTCATGAGGACCCACAATTTCATTTATTCGGTATATTTTCTTGAGTGTCTACCATGTACCAGACTCTGTGCTGGGCAGTAAAATTTTAGCACGGTTCCCTTAGGTGATGGGAGATCAGTACCTTCATGACACTGTAATGACAACTGTCAAGCAACTAAATAAGGAAAAAAGATCTTTGGGTGATGAAAGGTTGTGATTTGCTCAGCCTCAAACAGTGAATTCTGGGAGAACTGAAGCTAGACTAAACCGTAATGCCAACTAATTCTGCTCTATTGTATAATACTTCTTTCCTTTTAGAGAAAATTCCTAAAACTGCTCACCCAAAAAGGTGTATTGAGCTTCAAGATACTGCATGTGAATTTAATTAACAAAAGCAAGAGCCAACTTAACGGAAGGGACACCATTCACGTTTTTCTAAGGAGAGAAGAAATACTTACATTCATCGAGTAGCACAGCCAGATTTTCATGTCACCTTGTAAGATTTACAGTCAAGACTTTAAATTTCCTGGCAGGTACCTATCTGGACACTTGTGAAACCATATTTGAGTTTCTTAGTCTAGAACTTACTTCTAACTTTATTTTGATTTTCACCCTTTTTAAAAGTGGTGAGTACCGCAGTTGCTGCTCACGGAGCCACCACTGAGGGGAGTGCCCTCTCTGCTACTGTCAGTACTCCTTTTAGAGTGTGCTCTCTAAATATATCAGGAAGACACAAGTCCTCTGAGGTTTTATCAGCTGCCTTGACTCAAACAGACCAGATCTTTCTCTTTTGGAACGTCCTTTGCACTGTGTATTCATTTATAGAACTTCAAGTTTGATTTTATTTCATGTGAGGACTTTTCTTATTCCCTTACTAAATTGTGAAGTCTTACTAAATTGTGAAGTCTTATTCTTACTAAATTTCTTATTCCCTTGCTTAATTGTAAAGGTTAAGGCTTAAATTCTTTTATTTTTTTTTCTTTCTCTCCTTGTATTATACCCTGCCATTCAGTAGACATTTGAAGAAATATATTCAAAGAAGAAACAGATACGTACATAAATACACAAAACCCTTGTTTTCAAGGATTATCTCTTTTGAATGAAGAAGGGAACTTTATACATACACATGCACACACACATATATTTAAACCACAAGCATGTATTTTCTAATAAGCAAATAGCAGGTCATAAATTCTAAGTGAAGCATTGTTTAATACCTCAAAACCTTCCGGTCCCTCTGTCACCTTTCCTCTTGTAGCTCCTGTGTTCCACCTACTTATTCAGCCTCCCTTTCCCCCACTCTGCCTCTGCTACTCCTTAGTCAAGTCTCCTTCCTCTGCTCTGTGTTCTTATACCTCCCTAAACCGCTTTTCCACTGTGCTCTACCCAGGGCTCCTAACAGGCCATAATAGAGCAAACTGTGGCCCACCATTAACATGAATTTTGTCTCAAATTTTTATGAACGTATGTCATTTTAAAATGTAAATATTTAATTTTATCTTATGTAGTCAAAAAAATTAAGGAATTTTGACAATTGGGCTGATCTAAGATTCTATCAATATAATGCCTAAATGCTGATTTCTCCTGTGTTCTCTTTTTATTTTTTAACATCTTTATTGGAGTATAATTGCTTTACAATGGTGTGTTAGTTTCTGTTTTATAACAAAGGAATCAGTTATACATATACATATATCCCCATATCTCTTCCCTCTTGCATCTCCCTCCCTCCCACCCTCCTTATCCCACCCCTCTAGGTGGTCACAAAGCACCGAGCTGATCTCCCTGTGCTATGCGGCTGCTTCCCACTAGCTATCTGTTTTACATTGGGTAGTGTGTATATGTCCATGCCACTCTCTCACTTTGTCCGAGCTTACCCTTCCCCCTCCCCATATCTTCAAGTCCATTCTCTAGTAGGTTTGCGTCTTTATTCCCGTCTTGCCCCTAGGTTCTTCATGAACATTTTTTTCCCTCAGATTCCATATATATGCGTTAGCATACGGTATTTGTTTTTCTCTTTCTGACTTACTTCACTCTGTATGACAGACTCTACGTCCATCCACCTCATTACAAATAGCTCAATTTCGTTTCTTTTTATGGCTGAGTAATATTCCATTGTATATATGTGCCACATCTTCTTTATCCATTCATCTGTTGATGGACACTTAGGTTGCTTCCATGTCCTGGCTATTGTAAATAGAGCTGCAGTGAACATTGTGGTACATGACTCTTTTTGAATAATGGTTTTCTCAGGGTATATGCCCAGTGGTGGGATTGCTGGGTCGTATGGTAGGTCTATTTAGTTTTTTAAGGAACCTCCATACTGTTCTCCATAGTGGCTGTATCAATTTACATTCCCACCAACAGTGCAAGAGTGTTCCCTTTTCTCCACACCCTCTCCAGCATTTATTGTTCATAGATTTTTTGATGATGGCCATTCTGACCAGTGTGACATGATATCTCTTTGTAGTTTTGATTTGCATTTCTCAAATGATTAATGATGTTGAGCATTCTTTCATGTGTTTGTTGGCAATCTGTATATCTTCTTTGGAGAAATGTCTATTTAGGTCTTGCGCCCATTTTTGGATTGGGTTGTTTGCTTTTTTGATGTTGAGCTGCATGATGTGCTTGTAAATTTTGGAGATTAATCCTTTGTCAATTGCTTCCTTTGCAAATATTTTCTCCCATTCTGAGGGTTGTCTTTTCGTCTTGTTTATGGTTTCCTTTGCTGTGCAAAAACTTTTAAGTTTCATTAGGTCCCATTTGTTTATTTTTGTTTTTATTTCCATTTCTCTAGGAGGTGGGTCAAAGAAGATCTTGCTGTGATTTATGTCATAGAGTGTTCTGCATATGTTTTCCTCTAAGAGTTTGATAGTGTCTGGCCTTACATTTAGGTCTTTAATCCATTTTGAGTTCATTTTTGTGTATGGTGTTAGGGAGTGTTCTAATTTCATTCTTTTAGACGTAGCTATCCAGTTTTCCCAGCACCACTTATTGAAGAGGCTGTCTTTTCTCCACTGGATATTCTTGCCTCCTTTATCAAAGGTAAGGCGAGCATATGTGTGTGGGTTTATCTCTGGGCTTTCTATTCTGTTCCATTGATCCGTATTTCTGGGGTTTTTTTGTTTTTTTTTTTTAGTTTCTGCTTTATTGTATTTCTGTTTTTGTGCCAGTACCATACTGTCTTGATTACTGTAGCTTTGTAGTATAGTCTGAAGTCAGGGAACCTGATTCCTCCAGCTCCATTTTTCTTTCTCAAGATTGCTTTGGCTATTCAGGGTCTTTTGTGTTTCCATACAAATTGTGAGATTTTTGTTTTTGTTCTAGTTCTGTGAAAAATGCCAGTCGTAGTTTGATAGGGATTGCATTGAATCTGTAGATTGCTTTGGGTAGTAGAGTCATTTTCACAATGTTGATTCTTCCAATCCAAGAATATGGTATATCTCTCCATCTATTTGTATCATCTTTAATTTCTTTCATCAGTGTCTTATAATTTTCTGCATACAGGTCTTTTGTCTCCTTAAGTAGGTTTATTCCTAGATATTTTATTCTTTTTCTTGCAGTGGTAAATAGGATTGTTTTCTTAATTTCACTTTCAGATTTTTCATCATTCGTGTATGGGAATGCAAGAAATTTCTGTGCATTCATTTTGTATCCTGCAACTTTACCAAATTCATTGATTAGTTCTAGTAGTTTTCTGGTAGCATCTTTAGGATTCTATATGTATAGTATCATGTCATCTGCAAACAGTGACAGCTTTACTTCTTCTTTTCCGATTTGGATTCTTTTTATTTCTTTTTCTTCTCTGATTTCTGTGGCTAAAACTTCCAAAACTATGTTGAATAATACTGGTGAGAGGGCAACCTTGTCTTGTTACTGATCTTAGTGGAAATGGTTTCAGTTTTTCACCATTGAGGACGATGTTGGCTGTGGGTTTGTCATGTATGGCTTTTATTATGTTGAGGTAAGTTCCCTCTATGCCTACTTTCTGGAGGGTTTTTATCATAAATGGGTGTTGAATTTTGTCAAAAGCTTTCTCTGCATCTATTGAGTTGATCATATGATTTTTCTCCTTCAGTTTTTTAATATGCTGTATCGCGTTGATTGATTTGCATATATTGAAGAATCCTTGCATTCCTGGGATAAACCCCACTGGATCATGGCGTATGATCCTTTTAATGTGCTATTGGATTCTGTTTGCCAGTATTTTTGTTGATGATTTTTGCATCTATGTTCATCAGTGATATTGGCCTGTAGTTTTCTTTCTTTGTGACACCTTTGTCTGGTTTTGGTATCAGGGTGATGGTGGCCTCGTAGAGTGAGTTTGGGAGTGTTCCTCCCTCTGCTATATTTTTTGTTCTTTCTTTAATTGCTTTAGGTGTAAGGTTAGGTTTATTTGAGATGTTTGTTGTTTCTTAAGGTAGGATTGTATTGCTCTAAACTTTCCTCCTAGAACTGCTTTTGCTGCATCCCATGGGTTTTGGGTCGTCGTGTTTTCATTGTCATTTGTTTCTAGGTATTTTTTGATTTCTTCAGTGATCTCTTGGTTATTAACTAGTGTGTTGTTTAGCCTCTATGTCTTTGTATTTTTTACATATTTTTTCCTGTAATTGGTATCTAGTCTCATAGCATTGTGGTTGGAAAAGATACTTGATACGATTTCTGTTTTCTTAAATTTACCAAGGCTTGATTTGTGACCCAAGATATGATCTATCCTGGCGAATGTTCCACAAGCACTTGAGAAGAAAGTGTATTCTGTTCCTTTTGGATGGAATGTCCTATAAATATCAGTTAAGTCCATCTTGTTTAATGTATCATTTGAAGCTTGTGTTTCCTTATTTATTTTCATTTTGGGTCTGTCCATTGGTGAAAGTGGGGTGTTAAAGTCCCCTACTATTGTGTTACTGTCAATTTCCCCTTTTATGGCTGTTAGTATTTGCCTTATGTATTGAGGTGCTCCTGTGTTGGGTGCATAAATATTTACAACTGTTATATCTTCTTCTTGGATTGATCCCTTGATCATTATGTAGTGTCCTTCTTTGTCTCTTGTAATAGTCTTTGTTTTAAAGTCTTTTTTGTCTGATATGAGAATTGCTACTCCAGCTTTCTTTTGATTTCCATTTGCATGGAGTATCTTTTTCCATCCCCTCACCTTCAGTCTGTATGTGTCCCTAGGTCTGAAGTGGGTCTCTTGTAGAGAGCACATAGACAGGTCTTGTTTTTGTATCCATTCAGGCAGTCTATGTCTTTTGGTTGGAGCACTTAATCCATTTACATTTAAGGTAATTATCATTATGTTCCTATTACCATATTCTTAATTATTTTGGGTTTGTTATTGTAGGTCTTTTCTTTCTCTTGTGTTTCCTGCCTAGAGAAATTCCTTTAGCATTTGTTGTAGAGCTGGTTTGGTGGTGCTCTTAGCTTTTGCTTGTCTGTAAAAGTTTTAATTTCTGCGTCAAATCTGAATGAGATCCTTGCTGGGTAGAGTAATCTTGGCTGTAAGTTTTTCCCCTTCATCACTTTAAATATGTCCTGCCACTTCCTTCTGGCTTGGAGAGTTTCTGCTGAAAGATCAGCTGTTCACCTTATGGGGATTCCCTTGTATGTTATTTGTTGTTTTTCCCTTGCTGCTTTTAATATTTTTTCTTTGTATTTAATTTTTGATTGTTTGATTAGTATGTGTCTTGGCGTGTTTCTCCTTGGATTTATCCTGTATGGCACTCTCTGTGCTTCCTGGACTTGATTAACTATTTCCTTTCCTTTATTAGGGAAGTTTTCAACTATAATCTCTTCAGATATTTTCTCAGTCCCTTTGTTTTTCTCCTCTTCTTCTGGGACCCCTATAATTCGAATGTTGGTGTGTTTAATGTTCTCCCATAGTTCTCTGAGACTGTCCTCAATTCTTTTCATTTTTTTTTTCTTTATTCTGCTCTGCAGTAGTTATTTTATCTTCCAGGTCACTTTTCCATTCTTCTGCCTCAGTTATTCTGCTTTTGATCCCTTCTAGAGAATTTTTAATTTCATTTATTGTGTTGTTCATCACTGTTTGTTTGCTCTTTAGTTCTTCTAGGTCCTTGTTAAACGTTTCTTGTATTTTCCCCATTCTATTTCCAAGATTTTGGATCACCTTTACTATCATTATTCTGAATTCTTTTTCAGGGAGACTGCCTATTTCCTCTTCATTTGTTAGGTCTGGTGGGTTTTTACCTGCTCCTTCATCTGCTGTGTGTTTCTCTGTCTTCTTATTTTGCATAACTTACTGTGTTTGGGGGTCTCCTTTGCACAGACTACAGGTTTGTAGTTCCCGTTGTTTTTGGTGTCTGCCCCCAGTGGCTTAGGTTGGTTCAGTGGGTTGTGTATACTTCCTGGTGGAAGGGACTTGTGCCTGTGTTCTGGTGGATGAGGCTGGATCTTGTCTTTCTAGTGGGCAGGTCCACGTCTGGTTGTGTGTTTGGGGTTGTCTGTGGCCTTATTATTTTAGGCAGCCTCTCTGCTAATGGATGGGGCTGTGTTCCTGTCTCGCTAGTTGTTTGACATAACGTGTCCAGCACTGGAGCTTGCTGGTCGTTGAGTGGAGCTAGATCTTGGCATTGAGATGGAGATCTCTGGGAGATTTTCATCGTTTGATATTACATGGAGCTGGGAGGTCTCTTGTGGACCTGAACTTGGCTGTCCCACCTCAGAGGCACAGCCCTAACACCTGGCTGGAGCACCAAGAGCCTGTCATCCACACGGCTCAGAATAAAAGGGAGAAAAAAGAAAGAGAGAGAGAGAGGGAAGGAGGGAGGGAGGGAGGGGGGAGAAGAAGGAAAGAAGGAAAGAAAAGAAAGAAAGAAGAGAGCAACCAAACCAAAAAACAAATTCACCAATGATAACAAGCACTAAAAACTATACTAAAAAGAAGCACAGAAAACGGACAGACAGAACCGTAGGACAAATGGTAAAAGCAGAGCTATACAGACAGGATCACACACAGAAGCATACACATACACACTCACAGAAAAAGAAAAAGGGAAAATATATATATATATATTGTTGCTCCTGAAGTCCACTTCCTCAATTTGGGATGATTCGTTGTCTATTCAGGGATTCCACAGATGCAGGGTACATCAAGTTGACTGTGGAGCTTTAATCTGCTGCTCCTGAGGCTGCTGGGAGACATTTCCCTTTCTCTTCTTTGTTTGCACAGCTCCTGGGGTTCAGCTTTGGATTTGGCCCCACCTCTGTGTGTAGGTCACCTGAGGGCGTCTGTTCCCCCCCCAGACAGGATGGGGTTAAAGGAGCAGCTGCTTCCGGGGCTCTGGCTCACTCAGGCCAGGGAGAGGGAGGGGTACGGAGTGCAGGGCGAGCCTGTGGTGGCAGAGGCCAGCGTGACGTTGCACCAGCCTGAGGTTCGCCGTGCGTTCTCCCGGGGAAGTTGTCCCTGGATCACGGGCCCCTGGCAGTGGCGGGCTGCACAGGCTTCCGGGAGGGCAGGTGTGGAGAGTGACCTATGCTCGCACACAGGCTTCTTGGTGGCTGCAGCAGCAGCCTTAGCGTCTCATGCCCGTCTCTGGGGTCTGCGTTGATCGCCGCGGCTTGCGCCTGTCTCTGGAGCTCCTTTCAGCTGTGCTCTTAATCCCCTCTCCTCGCGCACCAGGAAACAAAGAGGCAAGAAAAAGTCTCTTGCCTCTTTGGCAGCTCCAGACTTTTTCCTGGACTCCCTCCAGCTAGCCGTGGCGCACTAGCCCCTTCAGGCTGTGTTCACGCCACCAACCCCAGTCCTCTGCCTGGGATCCGACCTCCGAAGCCCAAGCCTCAGCTCCCAGCCCCGCCCGCCCCGGCGGGTGAGCAGACAAGCCTCTCGGGCTGTTGAGTGCTGGTCGGCACCTATCCTCTGTGCGGGAATCTCTAAGCTTTGCCCTCCGCACCCCTGTTGCTGTGCTCTCCTCCGTGGCTCCGAAGCTTCCCCCCTCCGCCACCCGCAGTCTCCTCCCGCGAAGGGGCTTCTAGTGTGTGGAACCCTTTCCTCCTTCACGGCTCCCTCCCACTGGTGCAGGTCCCGTCCCTATTCTTTTGTCTCTGTTTTTTCTTTTTTCTTTTGCCCTACACAGGTACGTGGGGAGTTTCTTGCCTTTTGGGAGGTCTGAGGTCTTCTGCCAGCGTTCAGTAGGTGTTCTGTAGGCGTTGTTCCACGTGTAGATGTATTTCTGATGTATCTGTGGAGAGGAAGGTGATCTCAGCATCTTACTCTTCCGCCATCTTGAAGCTCCTCCTTCCTCCTGTGTTCTCTTACACAGGAGTATATTGGCTCCTAAGTGTGGAAGAGTGTAAACTTTACTGACTTATATTTCATGAAATAGCATTCTTTTGGTCCTTTTTTTTGCTACGCTTAAGGTAAAATCACAGACCAACCAAGTTCATAATCCCTCAAAAATAATGTAGAAGTGTTAACAGTTTAACACGTATATTAAATTCAAACTAAGTTTATTAATTGAGTCTGAGGAAGGAAGTAGTATAGCTTAGCTTATCCATTTTCTTTTTATGTCATACTTGAGAAATTTGTTGAAACTACATCCTTTCTTCTCTAAAATAATGCTTTATTTCATAAAGGCTGCATCCTGGACCCAAATGTGGCTTACCCGGCACGTCAGTGACCACTTATGCATATCGGTTGTGATTTGACAATCATAATTGCAAGGCTTTTCTTTTAGAATGTGTCTACCAAATGTGGATCAAATTGTAACTGACTTTTTTACTTGAAAATATCTTAGAGATTTCTTTAGAGTTTTCTCCTTTAATTAGAAATTAAAATCACACATAAATACACAGCTTTAGAAATCCATTAAAAGTATTTACAATTAAAGCTTCTTATTAGGATCATTAATTTATCCAGCTAAAATATAAATACAACTGTTGGAAATGCAAAGATACACAGTGCTGTGTAGTATTTGAAACATTTTCTTATGGTTACATTCCTACCTGTTACTAAATCACTGTGATCACTGCAGATATCACTTATATCTTGTTTCCTACTTTGAAAAGCATAAGTAGTAGTTACTTTAGGGAGATTTCTGTTAAAAAGTCCTGTCCCTGTACTACAGTTAAAAGACAAATAATTCAAAAAGCTGGCAAGGAAGAATATAATTTTATTTTGCATTTCATAAAGGATAATTAGTTGAAGTCTATTAGTAATGTCTGTGAAATTATTTGATAGAACTGATGCCTATTAATGGTAAAAAGTTTGATTTCTATTATGACTATGTTAAAATGTCTTAACTTTCCAAAGGTCTTGCTGTTTAATATACTACATTTCAATTTATATGCCTGTGTGGAGACTGTATTTAGGACTCAAATTTTACCTTTGACAATCCTCGATCTGGCAAGCTTTTCTTTCTCTCCTCCTTTGTTAATTAAGATCTCAGGACACTAATTTGAAAGATTCCAATTAAAGAAGCTTGGTATTAGGCACAGATCTTGACTTAAAAGGCCATCAGAACCATGTTCAGGTCCTGGATCTGCTACTTAACTAACTGTATGTGGTTCTGGACAAATTATTTCACTTCTCTAAGACTTGGTTTTCTCATCTGAAAAACAAGGATAGTAACACCTAACTCAGGATTATTGTGAGGCATGTACAGAAGGCATTGCACAGTTCCACGTAGGCTTTCAGTAAGTGTTGCTAATAATCCCTTTTTATTCTATTCCACATTTTTTTCCCTTGGTAGAGGGATTGGTTGTTTTAAGCAGGGATCCTTCATTTAATTTTAGACAGTGAATTTTAGGCAATTCAAAGGGGTTTATAAGTAAAGTCTGAAGTTTGAGTTAAAGGAAATTGGATTGTGATACTCTGCAAAAACTAAGGATGTCAGACTGCTCAATACTTCAATTTTATGAAGTCTACTAGAAGTTATGTAGCAAGCCACAGGAGTGTACATTGGTAGAGAAGTCAGCCATGATTTTTTTGAACCTTTGCACTAAAAAGTGTATAATACACTTTTTAAAATATAAACTTATTTATTTTGGCTATGTTGGGTCTTCATTGCTGCGTGTGGGCTTTCTCTAGTTGTGGCAAGTGGGGGCTACTCTTCGTTGTGGTGCGTGGGCTTCTCATTGCCGTGGCTTCTCTTGTTGCAGAGCATGGGCTCTAGGCGCGGGGGCTTCAGTAGTTGTGGCTTGTGGGCTCAGTAGTTGTGGCTTGTGGGCTCTAGAGCGCAGACTAAGTAGCTGTGGCACATGGGCTTAGTTGCTCCGAGGCATGTGGGATCTTCCCGGCCCAGGGCTCGAACCCATGTCCCCTGCATTGGCAGGTGGACTCTTAACCAATGCACCACCAGGGAAGCCCAGAAGTGTATAATACACTTTTGAAGTAGTAACTCCTGAAGACTGATTTTGTGTCTGCATTTCATGAGGAAGCTAACCTTATTCACAGAAATTTCTGTTATTTAGGGGGTGGTATTAATGTTTAAGGTAGTAGAAGGGGGAGACACAAGAGGGAAGAAATATGGGAACATATGTATATGTATAACTGATTCACTTTGTTATAAAGCAGAAACTAACACACCATTGTAAAGCAATTATACTCCAATAAAGATGTAAAAAAAAAAAAGATAGTAGGAGTTGTCATTAATCAGTTTGATGGAATTTGTTTATTAGAAATAATTTTTAGAATTTGTTTTTTTAGATAGGTTGGCAATATATGAACTTTTAAAGTAATCTAGTAATTATGCAGATTATATTAAAATGTGTACCTTTAGAAGATCTAATTGTGATCATAGCCTTTTGATACATGGAGCACTTTATTTCTGATTATTTTTCAAAAATAATGTCCTTTGGACTTCTCTGGTGGTCCAGTGGTCAAGATTTTGAGCTTCCACTGCAGGGGGCACAGGTTCGATCCCTGGTCGGGGAACTGAGATCTTGCATGCCATGTAGGGCGGCCGAAAATAATGATAATAATAATAATGTCCTTAATTGAGATCCCACTGAACCTAAATAACTTTTCATCATGGTATATTTTTTTTCACTTAACACAGTATATCGTCCATGAGAAGGATTATCACAAAACTAAATTTGTGGTAATTCTCTAATCCATTTTCTGTTCTTTAGTTTTCCGCTCTTGATGGCATAAAGTAAGCTCACTTACCTAAAGCATTTAGAGAATTGCTTTATACATAAGAGTAAATACATATTTGGTATTTGTATTATGTTTAAGGTTTTCCAGGAATTAAAAGTATTGTGTAGCTGTGATATTTATTACTTTGTTTGCCAGCTTGATCCATTTAATAAAAGGACTGGTTTGGAGGCAGATGTATAGGGGGGTTTGGGAACTTGTTGATTCTTCACATTATGAGTATCTGAGGGACAGCACTTCTGAAATTTTTTTAAAGGAAACAAATGAGCTTTGAATATATTATTTTTATGAAAAATTAAATATGTGATATTAGCATCTATCTTCATTGAAATTGGCTGGCCATATAGAATGAATTGCCATTTTTATATCCTAAAATGTGAGGCAAAATAAAGCTTCCTAACCTTCCTCGTATTGCTTAATTTCAGGAGTGTACTCTCTCTACCTTCTGCAAGGTGGTAATTGGAAACAGATAAATATATTTAAGTAAATGTAACACAATTCTTTGAGAATTCTATTATATTCATTACAAATTTTTAAAGCATGATACAGTCACAAGGCTAGGGTCAGTAATCAATAGAATAAAGAAGTGTTGGTACATAACAAACTTACTTGCTTTTTCCACTTAATATTAGAGTCATTCTTCTCTCTTTCCCAACTCACAAATAATAACATGGGGGACAGGGAGCAGATAGTAGGAAGGTAGCTGTCAAATTTAAGCAGTAAAACTCCAAAAATAAGCCCATTTCTTAGCCTATGTAAAATTTAACTAATTTAAAGCAGAGTTTGTTTAGCTTCCCATCCTTCAAAATTGTGTTTCTTTTCTACTTCTTTCTTTCTTTCAGCATAAAGATGCTTATCAAGTGATATTGGATGGTGTCAAAGGTGGTACCAAGGAAAAAAGATTAGCAGCTCAGTTTATTCCAAAATTCTTTAAGCATTTTCCAGAATTGGCTGATTCTGCTATCAATGCACAGTTAGACCTCTGTGAGGATGAAGACGTATCAGTAAGTTTATGTTTGACACTTTTCAACAAGTTTTCAGACGTTACTTTTGCCATTTTCAGACATTTTTTGTGTGTACCTAATATAATTGAAGTACCAATCATATCAGTGCACAATAAAATACTGCAGTGTGGCCTGGTGTGACAACATACCAAGGCTTAAGTCTACATGTAAGAAAATATATTAGTTCTTTCAACTGTGAAAAATCTGTAGAATCACATAATACTTTGTTTAGCTTACTTGTTATCCACTGTTGAAAATGGTTGTGGCTCACATCTTTTCCTTAGATTATTATGCATTGTGCATATGAAATCAGACTAGTGTTAGTTTGTAGTCAATTTATGCTTGCTTGGATATTTAAAATAATAATATAGTTTTTTACAACATAAAATATAGTTTCAACATCCCTAAATATTTTGCATAGCAGAAAAATAATTGACCTGTGAAAAAACTGTATGTGATTACTAGAATAAAAAGAAATAGTTTTTCCTTGGAACAGGATTAACCATTAGCATTTCTGGCTGCTGATACAGGTTCCTAAGAATTTTCAGCTATTAGCCCCTGGCTTTTCAAATGAAATCATTGAATCATGATTTCATGCATAATTTGTTAGATTTAACTCCTTTGCACTTTTATGTTAAACTAGATAAGCCACGATCACATATTTGGAATGAAGTTCACAGAATGTATTCACAAATGTATTAAGTAGTCAATACTGAAAATTCTAAAGTAAATAGTTATTAGATGTGACATTGACACTGTAG
The DNA here is from genome assembly GCF_964165515.1 of Mesoplodon bidens. NCBI lineage: Eukaryota > Metazoa > Chordata > Mammalia > Artiodactyla > Ziphiidae > Mesoplodon > Mesoplodon bidens. The sequence goes on from NC_138164.1 coordinate 99,712,353, forward strand.
CCATTCTTGAGGGATACTGTATTATGTACCCACAGGTAGTAAAAACCCAACAGTTGTGTATAATCAGCATATAAACTGTTGTTTATAATCTCAAATCTGCCTACTCCAGATAATTGTATTTAATGTCCCTTTCCACCACATTTTGTTTTAGTATTCTGTGAAGCTTTGAATATTAAATTGGAGTAAATTATTTCTAAAACTGCTAAAAATCTCATATTTTTGTGACTCATATACCCCTATATGGTTTGTCTGTGGTTTTTGTTTTCTTTAAAGGTTGAGGTTGTTTTTATTTATGATAGTATTTGGTTAATTTTTTGTTTGAAATTATGTTCAGATTCGACGGCAAGCAATTAAAGAGCTGCCTCAATTTGCCACTGGAGAAAATCTTCCCCGAGTGGCAGATATACTAACCCAACTTTTGCAGACAGGTAAGGAATTTTATTAATACCCTTTTATCTAAATATAAATTCTCTCTGAAATAATGACTCTGTTTTTCTTAGCTTTTTTTTTTCCTGAAGGTTCTACCTCTGATAGAAATTTAAATTCTCTTTTTTACTCAGTAGTTTGAAGCTTATTGACTTGTGATTACCTAATTTCTAGTTTTGTTTTGAATTCTGTTTATAAAGGTATAATGACTGGATTCTTTGGGGAATTTTTATTCACCACCATCCCCCCGCCCCCCAATTTCCTGTAGTTTCTCAATTGTACCATCCTAACATAAAAGCTTTACAGGTACACTAGATCAGGTTCTCTACCCTTACAGGAAAGATGTATTTTCTTGGTACTTGAGAGAAATGCTTAGTTATATGTCTCCTCTCAATGTAATCTGTGAGAAACTATGTTGAGTCTTAAGTTTGAAAATGAAGCAGATGATATTTTTCATTTATTTTATACATTGTACCACTTTTTTTCTATCCAGATGACTCTGCAGAATTTAACTTAGTGAACAATGCCCTATTAAGTATATTTAAGATGGATGCAAAAGGTAAGGCCACTTCTTGTTCTGAATTGTGTTTGATGTCCTAAAAAATTGGGGAGTTTGGCAGTACTCATTAAGGATAAAGTGATTCACCGAGACGTCTGTTTCATAAAAATTCTAAGTATTCTCCAAAAAAAGCTTAGCTCAAGATGTTTGTGACTCGAAAAACCAGCAGAAATAATTGCAAAAACAGATCGAACTTTTCCCTTAGAAATCTATTGGGAAAACTCCCTTTGCCACTTTAAAGAAATTCTTCCAAAATACCTGAGTTTATTTATTATTAATAGTGATAGAAAAGGAAAGTCATGCTCAAGCTGATTCTGAATCCGTGAACAAAGCATATGATCACTCTTATGGTTGGGGCTTTAGAAATTTGAGACAGTTTAACTAGTATCAGTGATATTCAGGAAGTTTATTAATTCACTTGAAAAGAAATACTGTACTATAATTGAAATTAACTTGAAAAATTTCATTCCTATATAGAATTGACTTGCTACATGCAACTGTTTTGTTTTGCAGGGACTTTAGGTGGCTTGTTCAGCCAAATTCTTCAAGGAGAGGACATTGTTAGAGAACGAGCAATTAAATTCCTTTCTACAAAACTTAAGACTTTACCAGATGAAGTCTTAACAAAGGAAGTAGAGGAACTTATCCTAACTGAATCCAAGAAGGTAAGCTTCGGTTATCTTTTAGTGAACTTCTCTAATGCACAAGAACATATTTGAAATTAGCCGTATTCATCAGTGCTGTAGGTAGGTTGTGTATAAGGTGATATATCCCGTAAGAACCACTGTAGAACTTCAAGATTTTCTTATGTTGTGCTTTGCACTTTGGTCACTTGTAATGATGAATCAATGTGTTAATTTAAAGGGTTTGATCACATTTAAATCCTTTGTGGTGTTATCCTTAAAATTTATGCATTCATCAAGGAGTCATTTCCTTTGGGAATTTTTACCTAATTCCCGCCCTTCCTCCCTGATTTTAGGATATTCTCCCATAGTATTCTGGATCGTTTCGGAATGAAACTGAAGTCACCTTGAAATGACCTGTTGTTTCTTCCTATCCCATGACACTATAAGCTCTAGAGACCATGCTTATTTGTGCTCCCAGCACTGGTATAGTTACAGTTGCTAAGATTTGAAAGGTGCGTCACAATTATACAGTGCCAACATATATTGAGGTTTACATTTATGTGCCAGTTGTCTATTGAGGTTACTCCTGGGGTGCTTTGGGGTATGCACTCTGTTGTATTTTAGCCGCAGTACCTGATGCTTTGGTACTGAGCATTTGTCTATTGACATTCTACTGTTTGAGAGAATATAATATATATATATATCTATATATATATTTTTTGACAATTCAGTGTTCTTCGGATTTTTACAGAAAAATGTTTCATTCATACAGTGCCAACGTTTGGGAATAATTTAGTTTTATGTGTTCAGGAAAATTCAAAATTTTCTCTAATAGCACCACTCACTTGCTTATTGATAAGATTTCTTTAGTGAGAGAGAAAGGAGCAGCATATTTCACCTATGCCCCAGCTAGTTATCTGGTGGGATACGTCATGATTGCTTGCTCCTTTGGTCAGTGAACAGAAAAGCTTAGAGCTACTGATATGGAGCACTTAAAATTTGCATGGTCTCCTGTTTTGTATACAATTACCATATTAATGTGAATGAGGCTGCTTTTAAATACAGGGAACTGAGTCTGATTTAACAGTTTATTGCCACATTTTCTCCATCTTTTTTTTTTTTTTTTTTTTTGGCTATCACCCCCTGAAGAGCCTTTTTAGATATTTTTTCCCTCAGTCACTATCCCATGAAATTTTAATACCACAGATATACTGTATATCTGTTTATGTACTGTATGTATATCTGTGCTTTATACGTAAAAAAGAGTAAAATTTTCCAAGAACCAAATTTTGTTCCATTGGATACAATGTAGCGCACCACTGAGAATGCATGGCTTATTCTGAAGCTAACTTGACTGAAGCTTGAAGTTGTCCTCTCTTCAGTATTTCAGGAACATTAGCAGCAAACTGACTTTGCAAAACAGATTTGCTGTGCTGTTTCAGTATTGATGTTTCTTTCCCATTCAAATGATAAAGATACTAATAACTCTTCTAAATCGTCTCCTTCCAGGTCCTAGAAGACGTGACTGGTGAGGAATTTGTCCTGTTTATGAAGATACTATCTGGGTTAAAAAGCTTACAGACAGTGAGTGGAAGGCAGCAACTGGTGGAGTTGGTGGCTGAACAGGCTGACCTGGAACAAACCTTCAATCCCTCGGATCCTGACTGTGTGGACAGGCTTTTACAGTGCACTCGGCAGGCAGTACCCCTCTTCTCTGTGAGCGCTTTGTTTTATATACCTGGTATTTTGATCTATTAGCTTAAAATTCTATAGATATACACTTGAGCATTCTCCTCAAACCTTTGCATAAAAGTATTAACCCAATGGAGCTATTATTTATTTTATGGAGGCCTAGGTGAAGAGCCCAAAGCAGCAAGAAATTTCTTTATAGTCTTGCTTAGGGACTTTTTAAAAGTCTTGAGATTTTGCATCATACTTTATAGTTTCACTGGAGTTTTTAAAACGGTTAGTAATTTAACTTTTTTTTTTTTCCTTAAATTTTTTAGATTGTTGTCGTAGGTATATTTGCTCTTTATCTCTGGCTTTGTGCTTCCTCTGGCCATGAATCTTCTGAGATGTGCATAGCACAGTTTGAAAAACACAATTTAGAAGAGCTGTCATGGTACTTTCCTGATGGTGCAGTCGTTAAGACTCGGCACTTCCAATGCAGGGGGCCCGGGTTCGATCCCTGGTCAGGGAACTAGATCCCACGTGCATACCACAACCAAGGAGCCTGTGAGCTGCAGCTAAGGAGCCCGCCTGCCGCAACTAAGACCTGGCATAGCCAAATAGATAAATAAATGTTTTTAAAATAAATAAATAAAGGAGCTGTCCTTCTAAAGGGGGAATGTACAGTCTAAAATTCAACACTAAAGTTTCCTCCAAAATTTGACCTGAGAATCAAATAAGAGTTGAAAGATGTATAAAAGTCCCAGTGCTCCAGATTACTTTGCAACAAAGTATATATTGTCTGTTGAGGTTACTCCTGGGGTGCTTTGGGGTATGCACTCTGTTGTATTTTAACCACAGTACTTGATGCTTTGGTACTGAGCATTTGTCTATTGACATGCTACTGTTTGAGAGAATATAATATATGTATATCTCTCTATATATATTTTTTGACAATTCAGTGTTCTTTGGATTTTTACAGAAAAATGTTCATTCCACAAGGTTTGTGACTTATTTCTGTGAGCAAGTTCTCCCTAACCTCAGTTCCTTGACTACCCCAGTGGAGGGTCTTGATATACAGTTGGAGGTAAGAGAAAATTTCTGCTTTTAGCACTGAAAAGTCATTCCTGTATTTCAACATAAATGTAAACCACTAACTTTGATCTGATTTCTAAGAGATTTAAGGCCTGGTGGTGGCTAGCTAGTAACCTGTCCCAGGATTAATTACATAGGAATGCTTTATGGATTCATTGAGAGTTTGCTACAGTAGGAAAGCACCGCCTATAGTTTTCATTATAGTCTAAGTCTCTGCCTTTGTAGCCTTAATACTTTTAAATACATTGTTCAATTATGACAGTTCCTATCTCTATGACTGATAGAGCCAGATTTAACCGATTAACACAAAACGTCCTTTATCCGTTCTCCAAGAGAATTGACTACTCTCTGTCCCCTATATATCTCAACTGTAATGTACATATACATTTTTTTTACAGCATATAAAAGACTCTACATTTTTCTCCCCAATTTAACCTTATTCCTCTCTGAATCCTCAGAATCTAATGTAGAATTCTGAAAAGCACCTAGTAATGATTATTGAATTGAAACATGGAAATGTATGTGCCATTTCCTTCATGGGTCTTTAGGATAGAGAGGAGTCTCACTGTGCACTTACACTGTGGTTTCCTTCACATGTCCTGGGTTTGGCTTATCAGACTGGAGTTGAGTAAAGCAGAGATGAACCTAAAGAATAGTGGCAGTTACTGATACTTTGAGTTAGTATCCAGAGACTAAGTTTGATAGCAAAGGAGGCCCATCCTAAATGTTAGTAAATAATTCTTTGCTGTTAAGAGTTCTTGCTCATTGTCTCTTTCTTATACATTGTTAACCTGTAGCAGAAAATGTCATGTATATTCTTTTCCTTACTAATTCTCACAGATATATTGAGAGTCATGAGATCTGGGTTTTAGAATCTGCCCTGCCACTCACATACGTTGTGACTTTGCCAAGTCACATAATCTCTCTGACCTTCAGTTTCCTCAGCAGTAAAATAGGGCTGCATCTCTAAATTTTTTTTCCAGTCCAAATGTTCTGATTCTGTAAAAGCCTAACTGAAAAATAAGCAGTATTAAATAGTTATGTAGAATAATTATTATTTTATAACCCTTGCTCGTTCAAAAAGAATGCTAATAACAGTGAATTGTGTGTTTTAGGTATTGAAACTGTTGGCTGAAATGAGTTCATTTTGTGGTGACATGGAAAAGCTAGAAACAAATTTAAGGAAACTGTTTGATAAGTTACTGGTAAGAACTTTTTTCTTTCCTTATGGCATAGTCAGTATAGAGCCCCAAAGTCTAATAGTGTAGTATTAATTTCCAGATTATAGAGAACCAGATTTTGAAATGATTTAGACAATAATTGTAGTGTTGTTAGCTGCTCAGACCACACGTTGTCTACTTTAAAAATAAAATCTGTTTTAATCTTAGGCATTTCTTCTGTTGTTGATGCTTTAGACAAAATATAATACAGGATTTATATAGTAAGTCTTTCTGCTATTTCTTTTTCAAAATATTTTAAATGTTTGCACCAGATCATCATCAAGGTTACTGCTCAAGGCCAAATGGCTTTAGCAACCTGGAAATAAAGTCATTAATCATAATTGTGGAGAAAATAGGCCATCTTTTTTTGTTTTTAATTGGAGTATAATTGCTTTACAATGTTGTGTTCATTTCCACTGTACAATGAAGTGAATAAGCTATATGTATACATAAAACCCCTCCCTCTTGGACCTCCCTACCAACGCCCCCATCCCACCTGTCTAAGTCATCACAGAGCACTGAGCTGAGCTCCCTGTGCTATACAGCAGGTTCCCACTAGCTATCTCTTCTACATATGGTAGTGTTATTTATGTCAAACCTAATCTCCCAATTCGTCCCACCCTTCCCTTACCCACCATGTCCACGTGTCCGTTCTCTACCTCTGCATCTCTATTCCTGCCCTACAAATAGGTTCATCTGTACCATTTTTCTGGATTCCACATATATGCGTTAGTATATGACATTTGTTTTTCTCTTTCTGGCTAACTTGACTTCGTATGACAGACTCTATCTAGGTCCATCCACCTCACTACAAGTAACTCAATTTCGTTTCTTTTTATGGCTGAGTGATATTCCATTGTATATATGTGCTACACCTTTATCCATTCATCTGTCGATGGACACTTAGGTTGCTTCCATGTCCTGGCTGTTTTAAATAGTGCTGCAGTGAAAATTGTGGTACATGACTCTTTTTGAATTATGGTTTTCTCAGGGTATATGCCCAGTAGTGGGATTGCTGGGTGGTATGGTAGTTCTATTTTTAGTTTTTTAAGGAACCTCCATAATGTTCTCCATAGTGGCTGTATCAATTTACATTCCCACCAACAGTGCAACAGAGTTCCCTTTTCTCCACACCCTCTCCAGCATTTATTGTTTGTAGATTTTTTTGATGATGGCCATTCTGACAGGTGTGAGGTGATACCTCATTGTGGTTTTGATTTGCATTTCTCTAATGATTAGTGATGTTGAGCATTCTTTCATGTGTTTGTTGGCAATCTGTATGGAGAAATGTCTGTTTAGGTCTTCTGCCTATTTTTGGATTGGGTTGTTTGTTTTTTTGATGTTGAGCTGCATGAACTGCTTGTATATTTTGGAGATTAATCCTTTGTCATTTGCTTTGTTTGCAAATATTTTCTGCCATTCTGAGGGTTGTCTTTTCGTCTTGCTTATGTTTTCCTTTGCTGTGCAAAAGCTTTTAAGTTTCATTAGGTCTCATTTGTTTATTTTCATTTTTATTTCCATTACTCTAGGAGGTGGGTCAAAAAGGATCTTGCTGTGATTTATGTCATAGAGTGTTCTGCCTGTGTTTTCCTCTAAGTTTTATAGTATCTGGCCTTACATTTAGGTCTTTAATCCATTTTGAGTTTTTTTTTTTTTTTTTTTTGCGGTACGTGGGCCTCTCACTGTTGTGGCCTCTCCCGTGGCAGAGCACAGGCTCCGGACGCGCAGGCTCAGCAGCCATGGCTCACGGGCCTAGCTGCTCTGTGGCATGTGGGATCTTCCCGGACCGGGGCACGAACCCGCGTCCCCTGCATCAGCAGGCGGACTCCCAACCACTGCGCCACCAGGGAAGCCCTGAGTTTATTTTTATGTATAGTATTAGGAAGTGTTCTGATTTCATTCTTTTACATGTAGCTGTCCAGTTTTCCCAGCACCACTTATTGAAGAGGCTGTCTTTTCTCTGTTGTATATTTTTGCCTCCTTTGTCAAAGATAAGGGGACCATATGTGTGTGGGTTTATCTCTGGGCTTTCTGTACTGTTCCATTGATCTATATTTCTGTTTTTGTGCCAGTACCATACTGTCTTGATTACTGTCGCTTTGTAGTATAATCTGAAGTCCGGGAGCCTGATTCCTCCAGCTCCATTTTTCTTTCTCAAGATTGCTTTGGCTATTCAGGGTCTTTTGCGTTTCCATACAAATTGTAAAATTTTTTGTTCTAGTTCTGTGAACAATGCCATTGGTAGTTTGATAGGGATTGCATTGAACCTGTAGATTGCTTTGGGTAGTAGAGTCATTTTCACAATGTTGATTCTTCCAATCCAAGAACACGGTATATCTCTTCATTTGTTTGTATCATCTTTAATTTCTTCCATCAGTGTCTTATAGTTTTCTGCATACAGGTCTTTTGTCTCCTTAGGTAGATTTATTCCTAGATATTTTATTCTTTTTGTTGCAGTGGTAAATGGGAATGTTTCCTTAATTTCTCTTTCAGATTTTTTGTTTTTAGTGTTTGGAATGCCAGAGATTTCTGTGCATTAATTTTGTATCCCGCTACTTTACAAAATTCATTGATTAGATCTAGTAGTTTTCTGGTAGCATCTTTAGGATTCTCTATGTACAGTATCATGTCATCTGCAGACAGTGAAAGTTTTACTTTTTCTTTTCTGATTTGAATCCCTATTATTTCTTTTTCTTCTCTGATTGCCGTGGCTAAAACTTCCAAAACTGCCCCTATCTCTTGTCTTTTTGATGATGACCATTCTAACAGGTATGAGCCAATATCTCATTGTGGTTTTAATTTGCATTTCCCTAATGACTAGCGAGCGATGTTGAGCATCTTTTCATGTGCTTGTTGGCCTTTCGTATATCTTCTTTGGAGAAATGTCTGTTAAAGTTCTTTTGTCCATTTTTTGATTGGATTATTAGTTTTTTGCTGTTGGGCTGTATGTGTACTTATATATTTTGGATATTAACCCCATGTCAGATAAATAGTTTGCAAATAATTTTTCCATTTCACAGGTTATCTTTTCACTTTGCTATATAAAAGCTTTTTAATTTGATGTAGTCCCATTTGTTTTTTTATTTTGTGGCTTGTGATTTAGGTGTCATATCCAAAAATCATTTCCATGACCCACATCAAGGAGCTTTATTCCTATGTTTTCTTCAAGGAATTTCATGGTTTCAGGTCTTACACTTAAGTCTTTAATCCATTTCAAGTTAATTTTTGTGAGTGGTGTAAGATACGGGTCCAGTTTCATTCTTTTACATATACATATCTAGTTTCCCAGCACCATCTACTGAAGAGACTGTCTTTTCTCCATTGAATATCCTGGCTCCCTTGTCAAATATTAGTTGACCGTCTATGCTTGGGTGTATTTCTGGGCTCTTGATTCTGTTCCATTGGTCTGTTTCTCTTTTTTTATACCAGTACTATACTGTTTTGATGACTGTAACTTTATAGCCTAGCTTGAAATCAGGAAGTGTGATGCCTGTTGCTTTGTTCTTTCTCAGGATTTCTTTGGCTATTTGGGGTCTTTTCTGGTTCCATATAACTTTTAGGAGTATTTTTTCTAGGAGCCTCAACTTTTTTTTTGTTTTAAGTATAGTTGATTTACAGTGTTGTATTAGTTTCTGGTGTACAGCAGAGTGATCCAGTTATATATGTTCTTTTTCGTATTCTTTTCCATTATGGTTTATTATAAGATATTGAATATAGTTCCCTGCTATATGGTAGGATCTTGCTGTTTATCTTAATTTTATATATAGTAGTTTGTATTGCTAATCCCAAACTCCTTATTTATCCCTCCCCCTCCTTTCCCCTTTGGTAACCATAAGTTTATTTTCTATTTCTGTGAGTCTGTTTCTGTTTTGTAAATAAGTTCATTTGTATCATATTTTAGATTCCACATATAAGTGACATTATATTTGTTTTTCTGTCTGACATACTTCATGTGGTATGGTTATCTCTAGGTCCATCCATGTTGCTGCAAATGGCATTATTGCATCCATTTTTATGGCTGAGTCGTATTCCATTGTGTTTGTGTGTATGTTTGTGTGTGTACATATATATATATATATATATATATATATATATATATATACCACATCTTTATCCATTCATCTGTTGATGGACATTAAGGTTGCTTCCATATCTTGGCTATTGTAAATAGTGCTGCTATGAACATTGGGGTGCATGTATCTTTTTGAATTAGATTTTTCTCTGGATATATGCCCAGGAGTGGGATTGTTGGATCATATGGTAACTCTATTTTTAGTTTTTTAAGGAACCTCCATACTGTTTTAAGAACATCAGCTTTTGATGTCAAACCCAGGTTGAATCCTGCCTCTTCAGCTTATTAAGTTTGGGAAACTTACCTAAGCTCTCAGAACATCAGTTTGTTCATCTGCCTAGTACCTAATAAATGTTAGTCACTTTCACGTCATTAGTAGTGGTAGTAGTAGTAGCAGCTATACTATAGGTTAATATGGAATGTTGAGAGGCTGGGTTATTGATCCAATATGTAAAAGGGATATCTTACTTAAATTTCTGATCTTGGCAGTTTTTAATGCTTCATGTCTTAAAAGCGTGCCTTATAATTACTTGAGTATATGCTTATAATTAGAGTGTCTAGAGCAGATTGCATACATCTCTCTATTTTCCTCTCTTAGGAGTATATGCCTCTCCCTCCAGAAGAAGCAGAAAACGGGGAGAACGCTGGTAATGAAGAACCCAAGCTGCAGTTCAGTTATGTGGAATGTTTGTTGTATAGCTTTCACCAGTTGGGCCGAAAACTTCCAGATTTCTTAACAGCCAAGCTGAATGCAGAAAAGCTCAAAGATTTCAAAATAAGGTGATGTATGATTGAAGTGGCCAGTCTTTGACAAAGGTGAAAGCTACCTTGAAGCTCCCTACGTTTTGTTTTCATTTTATAAGAGCTTTTTCCCCACCCTGCCTTACTGCAGTGCAAAAGAATGGAAGATCCACAGAACAGGAATGTATATAAACATACAACTATTGTGGCATAGCAAATGCATGGGAGAAGATGACCTTTTTCAAAAATGGACTCTGGCTCTCCCTACTTGCTTCATGATCTTGGGCAGGTTCCCTAACCTCCCTAGCACCCCAAATTATCCTCAGCTGTTAAATTTATTGATAATAGTACCTGCCTTTACAGAGTTGTGAGAATTAAATGAGACAATGGATGAAAAGCTTTAAGCACAATGCCTGGCACATAGTGGGTAGTCAGTAAACTGTATCTGCTATTACTGTCTTATAGTGTTATTAATATCATACAGTGCAGCTGGAGGACCAGCACTGGAGAAATCAATATAAGTCATTTTCCTGAAGATACTTTGTATTAAATCATTGCATGAACAAATTCACATCCTAAGTTTTGAGATGCTTGGCCACTGTATCATCTGTTATTGTCCTCTATGCTTTTGTAAGGCAGAGGTTTAATACTTGGTGAAACATTTGACCAGAAGCAGGCATCTTAGGAAATTACTCTGAAAGTGAAAAAAACAGCGATGCCACGTTGTTAAGCAGAGTTCCTAGAAGTCAGCAGGATGGAGTTACGGTACAACCTTTCTTCACATATTACCTGGGAACAAATTTGAAAAAGAGATTACTCAACATCCTTTGCAAAGTCTGCAGTTTTGTTTTATTTTTAAACTGGACCCTAAGGTGCAAATGGGTCAAACACTGTCCCTCCTTAACAGGTAAACATAGAGATTAAGTGACTTGTCTATGTCACTTGACCTTCATTTGGCTAGTGGAAAAGAAGAACCCAGGCCACCTGATTCTAGTCCATGGCTCTTGGTTGTTTCTAATTTAGACACATGCCTTGCAGGTTAACATAACAAGCTCCCTTAGCACAGTGCCATAAGTGTTTCCCTTGCCAGGTTGAGTGTGGATCTATTCCAATTTTTGACAAAGAAAAACTGCTTTTATTTTACTTCTTTGTGTATCTCTTATGATCATACATTGATAATTAAAAGAAAGTCCCCCTCAAAATTTACTCTTTATTGGCAAAGGTCATTTAGCTGTAGTATTCTTTGAGTTTAAAAACAAAGTTGAGGTATAAAAGCAAAGTTGAGTGATGATTTGTTAATTAGCAAATACTTCTTCATTTAGGCTGCAGTACTTTGCACGGGGCCTGCAGGTGTATATCAGACAACTTCGCTTGGCTCTCCAGGGTAAAACAGGCGAGGCCTTAAAAACAGAAGAGGTAAGAATACTCAGTTACATCTTGTTGGGAAATTTTTATAATAGCCACCGTTTATTACAAATTCAGACTGAATTCATATATTGAAATGTAACATTCGACTTTATTTGAAGGATGATACAACTCTAAGTTGAAGATACAATGTTAGAAAACTACATATTTAGTTAAATGCTAAGTTATATAGGAAACTTTATCACTGTTGAAATGTCTTGAATGTTTCCAGTGTTTGTGAACAATGTTATCAAATGTTGATGCATACCAGTCTTTCACTAGGGTCTCATTAGCAGCACATTTTGTTTAAATATTTGATTAGCAATTGTGATATTTTTAATTTCACCTTTTTGAAGCCCAAATATTAGTTTACATTAGAAAAAAATATTAGGGCTTCCCTGGTGGCGCAGTGGTTGAGAGTCTGCCTGCAGATGCAGGGGACGCAGGTTCGTGCCCCGGTCCGGGAGGATCCCACATGCCGCAGAGCGGCTGGGCCCGTGAGCCATGGCCGCTGGGCCTGCGCGTCCGGAGCCTGTGCTCCGCATCGGGAGAGGCCACAACAGTGAGAGGCCCACGTACAGAAAAAAAAAAAAATTTAAACTGCCAACTCTATACCAAACTATATGGTTTATGTTGGGATTTTTGGTTTTCCCTGATCTCATCTATTTTGATCAATCTTCATCTTGGTCCTAATGAAATATTTTAAGTTTTCATTGTGTCTTCCTGTAACATAAACTGATATTTTTTTTAAAACAACTGCTATGTGCCCGTGACCTGTCCCTTACTTGTTTTTCAAGTAAATTGTAGATATAACACTTAAATGTTCTAACCTGTTAAGGGAAGATAAAGATTATTTGCTTTCTTTGCCATCTCTGCACTTGTTTAGAGTCAAGAAGTAGGATTGAGCATTATCAGTAAATATAAACCAAGGAATTCTCTAACTGTAGAAATGATTCTGAAAGAGAAGTGGAATTATTCCAAGTTCTATACGGGAATGAAATATACATCATGAAAGTTATTGGCATTTTAACTTAATTTTGTTTTCCTTTTGCAGAACAAGATTAAAGTTGTTGCATTGAAAATAACAAATAATATCAATGTTTTAATCAAGGTAAGTCTTCCTTTCTTATCAAGTCATCCCAGCCAGCTAGAAAGTTAGTGCAAGAGGTTTTCCATATGTCTTTATGTCTGCAATGGTACTGGTTAAGGAAAGACGCCATTACGTTCCAGACATTTGGCCTTTTAAAGCTTTATGCCTTTTATAACACCGAGTGATGTTTTTGTAGCTATTAAAGAATAATACATTGTTTTATTTATTTAAAAGTTATTGCAGAAGATACTGCAAACAAAGGGAGGCATGCAGAGTTCTTCTGACCCAGAGCATTGGAGCAGATACATTTAGACTCAGAAATTTCACAGACTTAAGTTCTTGTAGTCTTAATACTATCGGGTCCTTTTGAATGACCAATAAAACCCTGCTTTGCTTACACTAAGAATGAACAGTCTTATGTGGCACATGAAATATTGTCCTGTGGTCTTTTCTGTTAACTTGTCTATGTAATAAATTGAGAGTTTTCTATACTTACCATTAAGCCATAAATATCCTTCAGTTCTGTTTACCCTCCCCAAGTATCTGTTAGCCTAAACAAAAAACTAATAACCTGAGAGAACAAAAAAGGAATCACAGCAAAGTAGCCATCATTTGATATTGTAAGTTAACAGTACTGTTATAAGTTGATAGTATTGTAGCCAGATGGGAGAAAGAAATATTTGTAACCCTTATAGCACAAAGCCTAACAGCTACAAAATCAGGGCTAGTGATATGCCTTAAAACTAATCTGGTAAAAATCCCATGGAATACTTACTTTTTATCAGAAGAGAAAGGGAAGCTTTTCAGAGAAAACAGTGAGACATTGAGGGATGAGTATCATTGCCAACAGGAAAAGTGAAAAGGCATTAAAAACAGAAGAGGTAAGAATACTGACTCTCATCTCAAAGAAAATTTTTATCATAGCCACCATTTATTTCAAATCTTAAATAATTTCAAATGGTAGATTAATACATTAAAATGTGAGATTTGACTTTATTTGAACTGATGCTATAAGTCAAAGTTGAAGATATACTATGATGTTAAGAACATTTTAAAATTATCAAATACTACGACCCAACACATGGAGATGAGACAGTTTCCTGTTCAGGAAACCATAGTGATTTAAAGATGACGGCAGTAGGAAGTTGCATGGGGAAGAATGATGAATAGGGTCAGTAACCAATGTGTAGGGAACCTGACCAAAAAATTCTGAAATATTTTTTTAATACGACATAATCAATTCTTTGTTTTAGGGAAATCACAAGAAAAACTGGTGTACTTTGGTCCATCCATGGCATCTGCTTGCAATCTTTAGTTCCTACCTAACCAGACTCATCTAATTCCAAAATTTACCTTCACTTCTATTTCAGTGAATCCACAAACTATACTCCAGTTTCCCATTGTCACCTGAGATTTAACATGTTTAAAATTGAAGACTTCCCCCTTCTTCTTCCTGTTGACACTTTCTTAATAAATAACATTATTATATGCTAAATCACTCCAGCTAGAAACCTCAAGCATTTTTGTTTCAAAGGACTTTATATTGACTAATTCCCTGCATTCATCTGGTACCCTGGACTTAAGTTTTATATAGTAGGAGGTGATTTTTATTCACATATTCATTTTAACTGTGAAAGAAACTTAGTTCACTTTTATCAGATTTTGCCTGTATATAAAAATTAGAGTAAAACTGGTAAGAAATGTTAGGTAAAATACCAAGAATAAATATATTTAGAAATTCATTCATATTTTTGAGGGTATTATGAGGTTAGATCATTTCAGTTCTGGATTATGTCAACATTTAAATTCAGCAAATATTTGCATTACCATATATTAATAATTTAGTACTTAAATCTTGTGGGTTTTTTCCTTATTGGTAATATATAGATATTTGAGGGGAAGAAAAACATGATTAGCCAGACCTTTAGTTTTGTTCTAGTTTTGAACCACTTAAAAACCTGCAAAAGCAAATGCAGAATGCACCATTGTATCTTTCTTAAAGCACGTCAGTGACTGCACCTGTGCAAAAGAAACTACTTGTGGATTTGATTAAAGTTGATAAATATTGATATTTTTGTCCTATAACTTGAAATGACATTTGAAAAAAGTTAGCTGCAGTTTCTTAAGTGATGTGTGCAAAATAACACTGAAGTAATAGATGTAATTTGTAAACAAAATTGTCCTTGTTTACTTTTCTCTTGCAGCTTACTTTTTAGGTTATTATTTTAGTCATCAGCACAAAAGCAAGAAGGATAAATTAGTTTCCCTTCCTAAAATTAAAATGTGTCTCCCTGTTTCCTACCCTTACCACCACTCCCTGCACCACCAAACACATTAGAAATCTCTAATTTTGTCTCTTCAGGATCTCTTCCACATTCCTCCTTCTTATAAGAGCACAGTAACATTATCCTGGAAACCTGTACAGAAGGTTGAAATTGGGTAAGAAACATATTTAAAGGGATTAAAGTGTTCTAATATTTGATTTACAAATACGAAAAAATCTGAATTCAGATTTTACATTTCTTGTACAAAATGGTACGTTATTAGTGAAATGATTCTTAATAAGATGTTAAGCTATGATTATTAGAAGCATGACTTAAAATATAAAATCTAATCTAGTATTTATAAAATAAACTGGTAGAATACAACTCTGGAATTTTCAAACCTTTGTCCGTATTGCTGTAACTTAATAAGACTTTCCTGACAAGTTTTATAAAATGAGTCACTTGTGTATAATCTATGAAGCTACATATTTCAGATTGTTGTAAAGCCTTGTAAATGCCCCTCTGACAATGTCTGCATAACTAAAGCACAGTTAATTTGATGACATCAGAATGTTATTTTCTTTTTTCTGATGTGACTGTCATCTTTCGGATGTCTTTTGTAACAGATATAATAAATATATTGATAGCCTCTGGTATAAAAGAATTTTTTTTAATTGCTGTTCTTCCTACCATTATAGGCAAAAGAGAGCCAATGAAGATACAACTTCAGGCTCACCACCCAAGAAATCTTCAGCAGGACCAAAAAGGGATGCCAGGCAGATTTATAATCCTCCTAGTGGGAAATATAGCAGCAATTTGGGCAACTTTAATTATGGTGAGCGTTTCCGTTTGGGTACAAGCAATATGAGAGATTAAGCAGAAATTGTGTTGTACTTGATTTTAATTACTAATTAAATAGAGTCTCATAGTTCTTTCAGGTGACTTTTCGAGTTAGTTTGGGGAACCTGAACTGTTGGGGAAACAACTTAACCCATTCCTTTCTGACTCACCCGTGTGGGCTCACTGAATTGAGCATGTAACACTGAGAACCTGAAAAATGTGCCTCTTGTATTCAGAGGAGCCAACAGGAAAAAAAAAGAAGGAAGATGGCATGAACCATCTATTCCTGGTTTTCCCTGTTTTAGCTTCAAGGCAAGACGTTTTGTGCATTCTCCCTCAAGAATGTATATAGCTTCCATTCTTGGCAGATGTGGTATTAATGATCCTTCTTGGACCTTATCAGCCCACTGCTTGTCCTCCCATCTTCTGCACTACTTCAAAAGGAGAAGTTCTAGAAGGTAGAGGCAGATGTTAAAGCATCATCTAGCAAAGAAGATGTGTCCTGTTGCAGTCTCCCCCACTGCCCAGAGTGCAGTCCTCCTTTCAACTTTAGACATTAGTGCAAGGAGAGCTTCCCACTAGTCCAGTCTCTCCCAGGGCTGTTGAATCAGAAGTGAAGTTTGTCTCACTGGCTTATAAAGAAAAATGGACAAAGATTTCACTGACTCAGATCCTTAATCTTGCTTAAGAAGACCAGGTTTAATATTCAAAACCAAACATACTTGTGATTGGTCTTGGTTACCAAGCAGAATTGATTCTGCAGTAATTATTCCCAAAAAAGTACATTCTGAAGAATATGCTCTCTATAATTGTTTCCAGGGTGAGATGATTGTGACGTTAAGTAAATTCCTCCTACGATAGCTAAATTCCTCTAATATCTGAGCAAACAGATTATAGAAAGCCAATTTTAGATTGTGAAATGAACCCTTCTACTCCAGTCAGACTCTTTGAGACAACTTCAGTGTAGAAAAGATCACTGAACTCTTTTCCTTATATAATAATAAGTAAATGTGCATCTCTTAGCTTCTTTTCCTACCTGAACTAAAGGGATAGCGTAGAGCTTAAAAACTTCAAAAAATATTTGCAAAAGCATTTTGTAAATGGAAAAGATTCTGTTACTTCATTGTACCAAATATTGTCCTCTGTCATTTGTTATGATTTAATGTGGTGTTTATCAAAACCATTCTTAAAATCAACTATTCTCTCAGATTCTATCTTCATTTGATATAGATGAAAGTAATCAAGAGGTATGGCAATATATAGAGAATTAAATTGTATTTATTTTCACGTAGGCAAGTCAGTTACTCTGAGCCCTGTGAAATTCATTACCTGTCTGATAGGGAGAATCAGATGATGTGATGCATGTGGAAAAGAGATGTGAAAAATGCAAAGCCTTAGGTTGTATGTGATTTTTTAAAAATTATCAATGTGAAAAAAATAAGCAGTTTTACTCAGGACAAATATCCAGGGAATTCCCTGGCAGTCCAGTGGCTAGGATTCCACACTTTCACTTCCGGGGGGTTCGATCCCTGGTCAGGGAACTAAGATCCCACAAGCTGCATGGTGCGGCCAAGAAAAAAAATAACCAGGAGTCACAACTTGAGTTGTTCCGTAGTCCTCAAAGTAACAGAATGGCAAAACAGACAAAACTGTTGCCTTTTGTGTCTGGTATTACTGTACTTTAATATTCCTATAGGGGTGAACCTTGTAATTGGAGTGCTTGTCATAAATTGAATTACAAAGCAAACTAAACTCTGATTGTTCTTATTGGAAAGTAGGAACAAAATTTTTGCTAGTACTTTTATTTTGGGGAGTTGAATGTGTCAGATTGTAAGTATTCTCATAGTAACAATTCAGAGAGTTTCCCTGGATTTCTTTCACCCATTCGGTTGAAAACAGTTCTTGGTACTATAGATGAGAATTGGTGGACCAATCTACCTCAAATTTTTTCTACCTTTTTTATGTCCTTTCCTTAGGGAACTGACAGTGGGTCAGGAAGAAAGAGGGACTGTTGGCTTTTTTTCGTGGGATGTCAGAGTTGTCTCAAAGTTGGAGGGAAAAAATGTTCTGTGTTCTTGAGTCTTTAATACATAGATTTTATTACCTACATTTGGCAAAACCATCATAATTCCACTTTTCTATATCAGCCAAGCTCAATTTTATTTTTCCAAGGAAGACTGGTTGCATGGGGGGTTTTTTTTGTTTTGTTTTTAAAGAGTCATACACACTGAAGGGTTGGGAAATTTACTCCTTTTGTGTTATAGGGAACCAGGCAATACTAATATTGCTCTTATTACAATGAACAAGTCTACTGCAAAGAAAACAGATTGTGCCAGTGTCATGGGCCTGAACTTGTTCACTACAGAGAAGGAGCCAGAATTTGTGATTGTTCTTTGAGTCCATGTAGGCATACTTAGACTTTTTTCCTTATCCAAGTTCATCACTTTACTAACCAATGTCTCTGTTATTTGCTTTATCAAATGGCGTTTGTTCCCGTAACTTAGTTCAGCTTCCTGGTGCATTTTCAGTCAAATTATTTGCAAACATATACCCATGTTTAGTTTTCCTTCGTGCAGAACAGAGTTCCCTGGTAACCCACAAGTACTAATTCTACGTTTTGTGACTTGTATCCTTCAACTTTTACCTTTTTAGAATATAAAAATAATTTTTAAAGTATAATTTTAACTGTAAGCAGTGTTAGTAAGCTTGAAATCATTGAAAAGATCATTAAAGTGCAGAATAGTCCCTCAGGATGAAGAAAAAAGAAAGTTTGGTGACTCCCTGTACTGTAGAAATGGCTGCCTCAGTTGCAGATCAGAAAGAAATAGCCAATATAGAAGAGACAATCACAGCAAATAATACCTTCATATTATGTATTTAATATACTTATTAGATATACTGAACAATTGAGGGTAACTGAGTTCTTCATATTACAGTTGATTGAAAAACAATTGAAAGGGTAGATTTTAGTAGTCTGTTAGCTTATAGCTAATAATGATAGCTATGGGGGTGTTGATTTGTTAAGTGTGTCGATGTAAACTGAGAAATGAAGGTTTTATAATGAGTATGATAGGGGGAAAATATGCAGACATCTGCATGGGTAAAGCCAAGTCTTAAACAGTCAAAAATGCAGGAGTTACAGCATCAAGAAGTTGCTGTATTAAGGTTGCTATGCTCCCAGAATGCACCACAGTCATTGCATCTGTCACTGGGAGTATCTTACCCACAGACGACCTCTGATTTTCTGAACGTGTTGGCTCACGATGGTTTCATTTAAACAGTTTGCATACCAATCAACTTAGAAAACTGTGTCATGACATGAGAGGTGACTTTGAATCAGATTCTGTTCTGTTACACAGGTAAATGTTGGCTAAGCTGAGGAAAGGTCTAGTTAGTTTTCTAACTCAAGAGTTTCTGGAGGGGGAAAAAAAAGAAGAAATCAAAACATCCCCCAAATACAGTAACTATATTTCTAGCCATAATGGCAAAAAATGGATTACAACACTGACTTGATAGGAATTTTTCAAGCCTCCAATATAATGGATCAAAAATGGCAACACCAGATTCTTTTTATTGCTCCTAACAAGATTGCTGCAATGAGCAAGTTTGAAAAGTTCCAATGAGGAGATTCTATCTCCAGAATTAGAAGTTTGAGACTTACTTATACATGATGAAAAGTCCTGCCTTGCTGATAACTTCAATCAGTTTTCTTCACTGGAAAGACTCCTTTGAGGAATATTTCTCTGGAGCTGTAAAACAGACTGACCAATAAATCAAGGACTCAATCTACCATATGACACAAGTAACTTGATTTTCCAGCAAAAGATATCCTTAATTTACATCAGTAACCCAAACACTGTAATATATACATATCACCTTTTTGGCAGCACTCTGAGCAGCTCATACATAGCTGAAAAAGCAGTGAGGAAAGCCGTCAGAATTTGTATCAACATTATTTTGAAATATGGTGAGCAAAACAAATTGCCTATTTGTTGCATTTGAAAGGTACATTTTTCATTCTAGCCTGATTTTTCAGAATTGATCATTGATAGTCTAAGATATTTTACATATATGGCACTAACTTTTGAAGGCCAGTGGCTTTAATTCCATATTAAGTATAGAAATTTTTCTGGTTTCATTAATTATCTTTGGTAGTGATAGACCCCAAAATAAAGAACTAACAATGTAGTTATAACATCGTCACCTTGAAATATCTTTATTAATGGGATACATTTAATTGAGTACCTACTATGAATGTAGGCACCTTGCGATATGTGCTTTGGCATATGTGATGCCCTGGTTTTATGTAAAGATTGAATTTGTAGATGGACTAGCAGAATACCGATGCTCTTTGTATAGAGCCTACTGCTACATTCAGAGCTGCAAGCTACATTACTTCTGTGTGTGCTGTCCCGTGAAGTCCTGAACAAGACCTAAACCCTTGTTCGCTTTTTCGTAGAGCAGAGAGGAGCCTTCAGGGGAAGTAGAGGTGGCCGAGGTTGGGGAGCACGAGGAAATCGTAGTCGGGGAAGACTCTACTGAATGAGAAGTCACAGTCTTCAGCATTGTCTTGAGCTTAATATACTTAAATTCTACTACTCTACTCATTGGATTGCCGGGGATGTCCCTTTAAAAAGACTGCTGCCTTCAGCTAAAAACTTAATGTTCTTTATACCTTTGTATGTATGATCTACTTTTGTAACAGACCATGGTTGTGTCCAAGGTAAAACCGCAGCGATATTTTTGGATGCTTTGTCTGCAATCTTGACTTGTTTTTGCAATATCACCATTATTCAGACTTCATATTGTGAATCTTTTAAACATCTTGATAATTTGTTATTGAGAGCTATTCAAATCTAAAATGTAATAATTCAGTCTAGTTCTGATAACTGGTAAAGATCATCAGTTCTGAAAGGTTACTGACTTTCCTGTCCTCTCTGTCTTCCCCCCAGCCAACATATGGAGAAGAGTAATGGTCAGTCTTAACATTTTATTTTCATTGTTATTTAATAAAGCCGCTAGGCAATGGTGCAGCATTCCTGGCTTCTGTCAGTAAAGCAAAATACTTACCAGCTTTCTTAAAATGTAGAAATGACATTACATTTTTAGGAGGAAGTAAGTTGCTTTGCACTGCTTACTTAACTCTTCTCCATATGTTGTGATATAAATCTTTGAATATGGGATCTTACTATTTGCATAGAAATGTGTATGTATAATATACATACATACATGAGCATATATCTGTGTATGTGTGTGTGTGTGTGTGTGTGTGTGTATACATATATATGCATGCTGCGAAACTTGACTACACAACATAAGTCATTTTTTAAAATTCCAGGAACGGGTAGTCTTTGACACGGTGATTATCCTTTTGAGGCTGAATCCATTATTAACTGGTTATCTAGGTTTTCCTTCCAGTAGTGAGGGCTTTTGAGTCAGTTGCACTTACATGATTATTGTTATTTAAAACTAAAAATAAAGTCTGCATTTTCAAAGATAAATTTGGAGATCCCTGTTGGAGAAGTACAGCCAGAATATTGAATCTGATGTACATATAGGTTTCTACAGGATGAGATAGAATAATTTAGAATTTGGGGATTTGATAACCAGGGCAGCCCAGAAAAAGTGACTTGGTAACATGGTATACCAGTAAGTAAGGGATGCTCTCTCAGTTTGCTTTTGCCACTTTCAAGATTTTAACTTCTCAGGTTATTAATCAAAATTATTGTATAAGTTAGTCAATAGAGTCTTTAGGTTAAAACAACAGATGGGGGGTTTGTGGAGTGTTTAATGTCATGGGCATTTTTAGTAGCATAGGCCCTTTGCTCTGCATTTGAATGTTTCATATATTTTTGTTCCACAGTTAATCTTCCCTCCCCAAGTGTGCTATTCAAATCCAATGGCTGAGTGACATTTTCTAGTAGTTTGACATTTTTTGAGGCATAGTTTGTGATTCCAATACAGGTGTCTTCATTACTGTTACCTCTATATTGGGGGGATAGGCAAAACCCCTTTGTTAGAATTACTGCACATGTGTATGGGGAAAATATTTTTTGAAGACTAGAATGGTACAAGTGAGCAAAAGAAGTTGGTCAGCTTGACTATGGAGTGGTGGCAATAATCTCTAAACATTCCAAAAGACAGTGAGCTGAACCTAAGCTCCCTTGGAATCTGAGCAGACACAGGAACATGGAATTGCCATGTGAAAACTGTGACCAGGTAGCCTGGACCTCAACAGCAGGTCAGCCAGTGGCCTAAAGCCATTTCAAGTATAGATGCTCTTTTGGGACTACAGTTATATAAATTTGAACATTAAGTGTAATTTTTCCTCTTTTTCTTTTTAATATTTGTAAACTCAAAGCTGAGCAGAAGTGACTTTACTTTCTAAAGTTTGATATTAAGTTGACTGTGTTCCTTCCTTTACCACCTCATTGTTCCCCTTCCCTTTCCTAAGGCAATAGTGCACAACTTAGGTTATTTCTGCTTCAAAACTTTGAACGAAAAACTTCATGCCACGAATTTTTTTTCTTTTGCAAGACACCTGTATATCCCCTTGTTCAAATGTAAATGTTCCCTTATGCTTTTGAAATAAAGTTCCTTTTGTAATTTTGTTTTGTGTCTTGTGTTATGATTATAACTTCAGATTTTTGGATATTCATTAAACATTTATTCATTGCTTCTCAAGTGCCAAACAGTGTGTTAGACCATGAAAATATAAAGATGGACAAAATACCGCTCTGCTTTCAAGGGTTCAGTATTGCAAGTTATCTTTCATTTTCAACCTTTTGGATTTATTTTTAGAAGCTAATACCCTTCTGAAAAAAGGATTTGGTTCTTTCTGTCAAAGCAAAACATCAGATACTTGCCAAATCATTATGAAATAATTTCTTCCCTCAAGTTATTATGTAAAGCAACTTCTTATTTTGACTCCCAGCCTTTATTTGTTTTCCTGAAGTAGCACCAAGGATGGATCAGAAAAAGTTACCTAAATTCTCTTGGTGATCGCATCCAGTCCTATGTCTCTAATATCATCTACATGCTGAGGACTGCCAAATGTCTATGTCCATCCTTTCTTGCCTGGAGTTTCATAATAGCTTCCTGATTGATCTCCCAGCTATTACACTTGACTATAGCCTGTTCTAAACACAGCAGCAAAGAAACATACACTCTTCTACTTGAAGCTGTTCAATGACTCCTCGTTTTAGAATAAAAATCAAAAACACTGCCATGGCTTAAATTAAAAGTTTCTGACCTCAGCTGCTGCTCTGCCCCAGTCAGCTTCATGCAGCTAGGCAAAGACACACTCCTACCTTAGAATCTGCACTGGCTGTTCCTTCTAGCCACATATCTGCCTGTCGGACTCCACCCCTTCGATTCCTCAAAGATCACCTTCTCAAGGAATCCTGTTTAATACCGCAATGCCCCTTTCTACCCTGCCAAGGCTCCAGCACCCACTTACCCTACTCAATGTTCTCTGGAGCATTTGCCAACTTCTAACGTACTATCCTAATTATACTGTATATTGGGTTAGCCAAAAAGTGCCTTCAGTTTTTAAGTAAAAATGCATTTTTCATTTTCACCAAGAACTTTATTGAACAATGTATTCACCCTTTTATTCCACTACCTTCTGCCATTTTTCAGGCAATTTCATAATTTCATCTTCCCAAAACTTTTCATCTTTTTGAAACAATTGTTTCAAGTGCTTTATACAGTCTTACAGGGAATTGAAATTTTTTCCATTAAGAGAATTTTGTAAAGACCGAAATAAATGGAAAGCCGAACGTGCAATGTCTGGTGAATACAGCGGACGAATCAGAACTTCCCAGCCAAGCTGTAACAGTTTTTGCCTGGTCATTAAAGAAACATGCAGACTTACGTTACCCTGATGGAAGTTTATGCGTTTTCTGTTGACTAGCTCTGGATGCTTTTTGTCAAGTGCTGCTTTCAGTTGGTCTAATTGGGAGCAGTACTTGTTGGAATTAATCATTTGGTTTTCCAGAAGGAGCTCTTAATAGAGGACTCCCAATCCCATCATATACACAACATCACCTTCTTTGGATGAAGACCAGCTTTTCGTGTGGTTGGTGGTGGTTTATTTCGCTTGCCCCACGATCTCTTCCGTTCCACATTATTGTACAGTATCCACTTTTCATCGCCCATCACAGTTTGTTTTAAAAAAGGAACATTTTCATTACGTTTCAGTAGAGAATCACACGCGGAAATACGGTCCAGAAGGTTTTTTTGCTTATGTGGAATCCAAACATCAAAGCGATTCACGTAACCAAGCTGGTGCAAATGATTTTCAACACTTGATCTGGATTTTTTGAGTATGTCAGCTATCTCCCGCATGGTTTAACGTTAATTGTTCTCAATTAATGTCTCGATTTGATCGCTATCAACTTCAACTGGTCTACCCGACCATGGAGCATCGTCCAGCGAGAAGTCTCCAGCACGAAACGTCGCAGACCACTTTTGACACGTTCAATCAGTCACAGCACCTTCTCCATACACTGCACGAATCTTTGTTTGCGTTTCGGTTGCATTTGTTCCTTTATTGACATAATAAAGCATGATATGCCCAAAATGTTGCTTTTTTCTTCCAGCTTCAATATTAAAATGGCTACACAAAAATTCACCAATTTTGATGTCTTTTTTTAAATGCTGACATGACAGCTGTCACATACAATCTAACAAAATTGTTTCGAATGAAGTTAAAGACAACTAAGTGCTACTAGAGCCATCTTAACGGAAAAAAATGGACGAACCTTATGGCCAGCCCAATAATTTACCATATTTTTAGTGTCTCCTGGTAGAATGTAACATGGCTAAAATGCCACAAAGGTAAGGATTTTTGCATTTTGTTCATTGATAATCCCATACATCTAAAACAATGCTTAGTACATAGTAAGCTTTCAATAAAAAGTAGAAGGCAGTGTTTTATGCTGAGGATATACTGGTGAACAAGATAGGCAAACTCATGGAGTTTACATTCTATTATGCAGAAGCTAATAAATAAGCTGATTTCAGAGAGTAGTGTTATGAGGACACTGAAGCATTCTAAGGTGATCATTTGTAAGAGCTCACATAGAAAGAATGGTTAGAAAAAGTCTCTGAGGAATTCATTTGAGCTGAGTCCTGGATGATGATTTGGAGCCAGCCTAGTGAAGATCTCAAGGAAAGGCATTTGAAATGGAGGCAACAAAACGTGCAGAACCCTTGGCTTTAAGAATACCAGGCTGTGCTAAAGAATGAGTTCTCAAAGTGCTTAGGTTCCTAATCTCGACCCCAGAACTCCTAAACTCACCTTCGGTGAACTACTTTCAGTAACTCAAAGGGCACATGCTCTTTCTGATCCTGGGGCATGTTTCCTCTGTCTGGAAAATCTTTGTTCCCTGACTCTCCCTCTCCCATTCATCATCATTCCTTCCTCAGGTCAGACTAGATTTCACTCTCCCTAGGAAGCCTTCCCGCCCATACTGGGCACAGGACCACGTACAGGGCGCTCCTTCAGCTCACTATCCTTCCTCCCCATTTTGGAAACCATAGGAGGAACTCAAATCAGTTCTGATGGGTAGAAAACAGCAAGGGGGATTTAATTCTAGCAAGTGTGATGGAAACTAAAACAAATGAAATCTAATTTATCAAAATCCTAAGAAACTAGATTTATTCCTAGAAGTTGTACATTTAAAACTAATATGGCCACAAATAAGAAAATCAAGTAAAATTCTGGTCATCATAAAGAGTTGATAATAGAAACAAGATCTGAGACAAAGCCTAGACAGACTACTACATACAGTTCCAGTTTGTATTCTTCAAGAAATATGTAAGAATAGGAAACAAGAAGAGCAAATAAAAGATGAAGGAATGGTATTTCTAGAAGGAAAAACTAAAACTTGGTATGCTATAAAGTGATGGATACGATCAAAAAGCACAAACGCACTAAAAGGTTTGAATAGAATGAACTTGGATTTAATCATAAAATCAGGATACTGAAAGTTGGGTGTATGTGAGGGAGTAAAAGCTGGGGGTGGGGCGGATGTGACCTGTAGCTACTTACAGACTGAACAGTCATAATACAATTACTCCGTAGAAACTGTCGCCCCCAAATGTATTAACAGCTGCAAAGATTTGGATAAATTAATGGCTGGTAAGTCTGTATCAGGAAAAGTCTTTTGAGGCTGACCATCATGTTATCCTCAGAGCAACCCTAGTGTCACTGTGAGTTAGAATCCTGGGCTGATTTGACACTTGGTCTCATCCAAAGTAGTCCTCATGCTTCAGACTGCCAGACAAACTACTGGCGAACTATTTCTAAAAGAAATTACTACATTTCATAATTTCTAATGAAATTACTATTTAGGTATCCCCTGTCTCTTCTTTGAAAATCCTCTTCACTTTGTGTATGGCTGCTGGGGAGATACACCTGGATAGCCCCTCCTGCCATAACCAGCCTCCCTCCCTATCCACCCTTTCAACCTCCACCAGTTCAAAATCACTGAAGGAATTAACTATATGTAGCATGCTGCCAATAATTTCTTCTATTCCCAATCAAACATGCTGCTTCACTTATCAAGATGAGTCTATTTCCATTTCCCCTTAAGTCTGGGCCAGCCTTGTTACTTTCTTTGATCAACAGAATGCAGAAGTGACACTTTTCTGGGCCTGGCCCTCAAGGAGCCTGACAGCTTCTACTTTCACTCTTTTGGAGCCCTGAGCCACCACGTAAGAAACCTCTGTAACTAACTACTGGGACTGAGAGAGAGAGGCCCAGCCACCCCTAGCCATTTCAGCCACTCCAGGTAAGCACTAGGCATGAGTGAAGCCATTTGGGAACATTCCAAACCCAGCCAAGGTCCCAGCTGTCTGAAGCCTTATGAGTGACCCCAGCTAACAGCAGGAGGGGCAGAACCACCAGCTGAGTCCAGCCAAAAAATATGAAATATAATAAATCATGGTTTAAAGCTTAAAATTTAAGCCACAAAGATTTACGTTGGTTTACTATGAAGCAAAAGATAATCATTTAACAGAATTTAAACCAGGGTGTTAACTCTCTTAGGAATATTTATATCTTAAGCATTTTCTCTAAGAAATAAACAGTATAGAGATCCTTCACAACATTCAGATAAAGAGGCCCAAGAGAGGAAATTAATAATCCAGAAAGATCATTGTCCAATTCCCAACTTCAAAAAAAATCTATAATTTATAATGATAGGGATAAATTAAAGGACCTATGTGCTAAAATACTTTATGCTGAAAGACCAAATTGCATGCAATTATGGGTTTTCCTATCATTTGTTCAACTAAGAATTGAGTCACAATTTAGAGATTATCAGCAATTTTGGTAACTACCATCTTATATTTCTACAGGTTTTATGTAAGCATAAAGATAAAATATGTACTTAAAATGGAAAAATATCAGGTCTTAGAACAATAGAATAAAAGAAGGGTAACAGGTGGATGTAGAAAATTAGTAGCAACAATTTTATTTGGATTAGAATTTTTCATTGTTTTATTCACATAAAATGGGAAAGCTACCTTTTGGGGGTATAAAAAACTAAACAAACTAACCACTTAAGTATGGAAGCTTTATGGAAGATAAAAATATATTAGCATAGGAAATACTTCCTGTCCTCAGATGCTAACAGTCTAACTAGTTAAACAAAGAGCTAC
Source organism: Mesoplodon bidens (assembly GCF_964165515.1). Taxonomy (NCBI): domain Eukaryota; kingdom Metazoa; phylum Chordata; class Mammalia; order Artiodactyla; family Ziphiidae; genus Mesoplodon; species Mesoplodon bidens. The sequence continues at coordinate 99,740,028 of NC_138164.1, forward strand.
TCAAGAGTTTAGCTGTTCAAAATGTACAAAGTAATATCACAAAGCAACATGGTATTAATTGTCATATTAGTGTTACAGAATTCAGAGGAGGCAAATAGAAGTTGACAGATTTTTTTACAATCTGGGATTTAAGCTATACCTTAAATAATATATTTTAAAAGAGCAAGAGAGGGATTTTAGGCAAGGAACAAGATGAGCAAGAGCACTTCTAAGTGTTACTGTGTGATGCTTAAAACAGAGTTCAGTAAGACTAGAGGTGTGGAACTTGGCAGTCAGGATCTGTGGCAGGCAGGATTCTAAGATGACCCCCCAATGATCCTTGCCCTCATAAAATCTTCTCCCTTGAAAGTGGGGAAAATGTGTGAATATGATATCATTCCTCAGTTTTATGTTATATGGCAAAGGGAATTTTTGCAGATGTCACTAAGGTTACTAATCAGTTCATACGGGGCTACTCAAAAGAGAGGTTATCCAGGTAGACCTTATCTAATCACATGCGTGCTTTAAATCTGGGCCTAGAGATCTGAGATGGAAGAAGTCAGAGATATAAGTGATGGAGACATTTCCCTGCTTGCCTTGAAGAAACAACTGCCAAGCTGAGAAAGCCACATGGCAAGGAATGGTGGGTGACCTAGGAGTTGAGAATGAGGACAGTCAGTAGCCAGCAAGAAAACTGGGACCTCGGTCCTATAACAGCAAAGAACTGAACTCTGTAAAAACTTGAAAGCATTTGGGAGAAGCTCCTGAGCCTCAGGTGACATTTCAACCTTGGGATAAGCCATGTGAGACACTGAGCAGAGAACCCACACACACCATGCCAGACTGTTGACCCATGGAAAGTGAGATAATAACTGTATGTTAAGCTGCTAAATTTTGTGGTAATTTGTTACATAGCAACAGAAAACTAACACAGGATCCCAAAGGACAAGGGTTATCATTTAAGGAAAACGAAGGTGGGTGGTACGTTAAAGCTATAGAAGTTACTATTCCGCCCCTTTGCAAGTTAACTTGTGCATGTCAAAGAAATTGCTGATGGCCAAAAGAGGTGATGTTGGAGCTTCTTTCAAACTCCTCACCATCCTTCATCCATGCTCAGGCTCTAAAGTTGGGTAGACCTGAATGCGAATCTGAGTTCTGCTGCTTATTAGCTGTATGATCTTGGCCAAATTACTTAACTAGCCTACGCCTGGTAAGTTAGTGAAGATTAATTACAACTATGTGTGTACAGTGCCCAGTATGTATTAAACACTCAACAAATGTTAGATGATGGTGACTGTCATTATTTAGTAGCTTTATACACAAGTAAGGTTTACTTCTATGCCTAAAAATAAGATGCTGAGAACATACAAGAAACCCTTACAATTTGCCACCAATTTCACCTTTTCATACTTAGCGCTTATTCTGCCTGAAACAGCACCTTTGCTCTAAGACTTTCACTTGGTTGGTCTGTCTCTTCTACACATAAGCCCTTACACACCCCCAATATCCTATATGTAAATTGTTACCTTGCCAATATCCCACCAGACTGCACGCTGCTCAGTGGTCAGATTTTCATACCCAGGGTCTAGCAGAGTACCAGGCAAAAAAAGCAGGTAAGCCATACATTTTTAATGAAAGTAATGCTCATCACTTCAGTACTCTTAAGAAAAGCTGCTCTAAGAAGACATAAAAAGCCAGTACTGTAGTAACGGCTTCCATGGCATGAAGTGATGTTTAAACACTTGGCAATTATTTGTTTTCTTGCAATACACCTGAGTAGGGAAGTGGTCAGGCATAATTCTCATCCTCCTTTTCCTAAAGAAAAAAACCCAAAGCATAATGAACCTAAACATAAAATGACACATATAGCTAGAAGGCAGCCCTGACACACCTAAAACGACATAGCTAGCTAGAACCTAGAAGCCAGGCTAGTCCGCTTGGCCCGCGTGTTGATGCACTAGAAGGAAGTGCTTCTCAAACTTTAATGTACATACCAGTCACCTGGGGCTCTTGTTAAAAGGTAGAATCTGATGGGAAGAGACAGAAGAGCCAAGAATGTGCTTTTTTTTTTTTGCGGTACGCGGGCCTCTTACTGTTGTGGCCTCTCCCGCTGCGGAGCACAGGCTCCGGATGCGCAGGCCCAGCGGTCGTGGCTCACGGGCCCAGCCGCTCCGCGGCATGTAGGATCCTCCCGGAATGGGGCACGAACCCGTGTCCCCTGCAGCGGCAGGCGGACTCTCAACCACTGCACCACCAGGGAAGCCCAAGAATGTGCTTTTTTAATAAGCTCCCAGGTGATGCCAATGCTGCTGGTCTCCAGATCTAGACCTATGATGTTCAGTAAGGTAGCCACTAGTCACACGTGGCTATTTAGCCCCTGAAATCTGGCTAGTCCGAATTTAGATGAGCTATAAGCGTAAAATGCATACGGATTTCGAAAACTTGGTACAAAAATAAATACCTCAGTAATTTCTAATAATAATTAGATATGTTAATAATAATCTAATAATAATCTAATAGATTTCACACTGAACTAATAATATACTGCATATAATGGGTTAAATAAGATGTTATTTAATTTATTTTTTAAATTGTGGTTCAAGGCTCGAGTTACGGTTCTACTGGACGGTGCTGCCCTAGACTAACAACCCTCCCAATTCTGAAGCTCCCCCTATTGTGAGGTTTTAAGAATAAAAGAGAACCTATCCCTTCCCTTAGGTGTTTCGAAAGCACAGCTTTTATTTTCCAACCATTTGACACAATCAGAAATAAAAATAATTATTTTTTAAACCAAAGAGTTATATGTATATACTCTGAGCCCTCTCATTTTGGCTTAGGCTCCAACTGGAACACTACTTTTCTCTCCCTCTGGTTCCCACGCTCCGAGATCGTATCGCGCACAGGAAAACAATAATAAGAAAGCGGCCTCCAGCCTGAAGCCAAATTGGGCCAGCGCCAGAGGCCGCGCTTCCCTGCCGCCTAAACCGAGCCCGAAGCCGATGAAGCCGGTAGTCAGCGGGCAGCGCCCCCTCGGCTCCTCCTCCTCCTCCAGCGTCGACCTCCCCAAGATGGCGAACGGCGGGGGTCCACTTCCGCTTCCGGTGTGAGCGCCCGGGCTAGGGGGGGCAAGATGGCGGCGGCAGTAGGGGTCCGCGGCCGGTGCGAGCTGCCGCCGTGCTCCAGTCCAGGCTGGTTCCTCAGCCTTTCCGCCTTGCTGAGTGTGGCAGCTCGAGGGGCCTTCGCCACTACGCACTGGGTCGTCACTGAGGACGGGAAGATCCAGCAGCAGGTAGCGGCCAGGGTGTCCCTCTCCCCCCGCGCCCGCCCTCGCCAGGGGGGGATTCCCCGGCCCGGCCCCTGGCTGTTTGGCTCCGCGCGGCCCCGCCCCCAGCCTGTAGTCCCACGGTCCCGGTGTCGCGGTGTGGGCGACCTCCGCCCTCGGACCGGTCCCTTTCCCACTTGTGTCCTGGACCTGGCCTCGGCTGCCTGCAAGTTCTCAGGCTTCCACCCCAGGGGCCGGGCGACTCTCCCCGGGAGTTCGGGTCCTGGGGACATTATCTGGCTCCCTAGCTTTAAAACCCGGATTCATTATCCCTCCTCTGGTGCCTCTCTGGCCCACGCGTCACCAGCCCTCCCCGAGGAAGTAGAAAGCAGGTGGCAGCGCCCGGGTGTGCGCGAGTCCTAGGGAGGTGACAGCTTCGGCACCCCTAGGCAGTGTGTCATCTAATGCTACTTCCCCCAGTGTCCTGTCCCACATGCTGGCGTTCTTGTCAAGCTGTGGTGGTTTCAGCTGGTACCGTTACCCAGGTCAGCAGGGGCTCATTAGACACAACACGCACACTCTCTTTGCGAAGGAATGCTTGAGGATGCCTCTGGTGGCGTTGCCTGCATCTTTTCAGCAGTCAACCGCCCTAGTATCCCAGTGTTCTTTGCCTTGTTTCTTTACCTAGTTCCTGTGACCCAGCCCCTCAGGGAGGATATGCGATTTCCCGGATTCTTGTCAGGTTGAATTAATTCCTCAGAGGAGAGGCTGGTTTTCTTACATAACTTTCTGATGGCCTGTATTTTGTGAATGCTGCTGATGCCTAAAGAATGCGTGTGTGTTCTGCTACAGAAACTTGATAAACTTAATGACTTCCAACACCTGAGAACAATCCTATAAAGTCCAGCAAACATTTAGAAAGTGATCTGTGTGCCCCATGCAATTTAATTTAGCCCACCGATCTGAAATGTATTAACCATTGTCCTGTGAAAGTACTGGGTTGTATGTAATGAATGGTGATAGGAACACAATGCTAGGCTTACCTTTGTGTGAAGTGAGGTTCACATTTAGATTCACCACGTGATGGCAAATTTTGTCTTAAATGTAATGAATGAGGAAAGCAATTTAAAAGTCAGCGTTGGTTTTGGTGAGTGGTTTTCAGTGTGTATCTGAGAAAAGACTGACTCTGTGGGGTGGCATTTCTCTATACCTAAGTTACATTAGAAAAAAATTTCCTTTTCATGGCCATACCAGCTGAGATTTAAAATATGCATGTGTGTTTCAGAAACCCTAGACAACACTTACAAATTCACCTCTAACAAAAGATTGGAAATCTTGTGTGAATCCTGGTTGCTTCTGTCCTTCTTCTCTCTCCTGATGATGGTTTTCCCTGAGGCCCTTATGAAGGGAGATGTGGCGTTAAGTCCTGCTGCATTTTGGGGAGCCCTTCTCCTATTGGCTCTTTTGCAGTATTGTTTTGGGCCACAGCTATTTATATTCCCTGACATTGACTTCTTCTCATTTTGATGTCCAGCTACTTAGTTGAGAAAGTAGCCCACCTGAAAAGTGGTAGAAAGCTGGTAGAAATGTATTTATATGCTGAACATTGCAAAGGGAAAGTAGAATCTGATTTGGTTTTTGTTTTTTAACACATTCCTTCTTTTTGCACATTGGGTACATATGTTTTGGTGGGGGAAAGGTAGGGGTTACTAAAAACTTGCTTGAGAAAGGGAGAAATCTATAGAATCTTCTGGATCTCTTCCAAGTCACTCCTACAGTAGGTAGTTAGGCTTACAGTTAGGAAAGCAAGATTTCTTTACTACATGCCTTTTTAGTGATCCTCTTTGGTGAATTTTCCATTACTTTGCTACATAACATTTGCAGTGTTAAGTCCAGGCAACTACAAAATTTTATACCAGAAGAAATAAAGTTGGTGACTACAGTGTAACAAGAGGCTAAGGAAGGGAAGTTGGATTTAATCCGAGGGGAAAAGCGCATGTAAATAAAGTAAGAGTCAGCCTACTCACAGTCAGCTTCTGAGTTCCACTCTGATAGCTCTGCATACATTACCCATGCAGCCCTTCCTGGCAGTAATTTGACTGCAGGCAGAATCCAAACCTCAATTTACATTGTGCTTAATTATCACATTTGGATATACTTATTAAAGAATTGAAAGGTCTCTTTAGTATGTGGATTTGGGTGTACTGCAGATCTATTCATACTTTCAGAAACATAACTAATTAAAATTTAGTATAGGAACTTCCCTGGCGGTCCAGTGGTTAGACCTTCGCTGTCCAATGCAGGGGGAGCAGGTTCGTTCCCTGGTCAGGGAGCTAAGATCCCACATGCCTCACCGCCAAAAAACCAAAACATAAAACAGAAGCAATATTGTAACAAATTCAATAAAGACTTTAAAAATGGTCCACATCAAAAAAAATAAAGTAAAATTTAGTATATGTACTGTGTCTTACCACACGTACCAAATCCCTTGCTACTTGTTTTTAGTTATAACACCTGAGAACAGAAGTATTTCAATTTCTTTGGCTGTGCCACACGGCTTGCAGGATCTCAGTTCCCTGACCAGGGATTGAACCTGGGGCACGGCAGTGAAAGCCTGGAATCGTAACCACTAGGCTACCAGGGAGCTCCCTGATTTCATTAAAAAATTTTTTTTTAATTTTATACGTTTATTTATTTATTTATTTTTGGCTGCATTGGGTCTTCGTTGCTGCACGGGCTTTCTCTAGTTGTGTTGAGCAGGGGCTACTCTTCATTGGGGTGTAAGGGCTTCTCATTGCAGTGGCTTCTCTTGTTGCAGAGCACGGGCTCTAGGCACGCGGGCTTCAGTAGTTGTGGTGCACGGGCTTGGTTGCTCCGTGGCATGTGGGATCTTCCCAGACCAGGGCTCAAACCCGTGTCCCCTACAATGGCAGGCAGATTCGTAACCACTGCGCCACCAGGGAAATCCCCCTGATTTCATTTTTAAAGTTGCCTAATATTAGGGAAAGGGTTAAGGGCAAACTGAAATAGCAGGTCTTAGAAAATACCTTTTGAAACTCTTCACTCGATATTTATTTAATTATTTTAATTTAGGTTTTTTAACTTTTATTTTAATTAATTAATTAATTTATTTTTGGCTGCGCTGGGTCTTCGTTGCTGCGTGCGGGCTTTCTTTAGTGTGGTGAGCGGGGGCTGCTCTTTGTTGCGGTGCGTGGGCTTCTCATTGTGGTGGCTTCTCGTTACGGAGCACGGACTCCAGGCACTTGGGCTTCAGTAGTTGTGGTGCATGGGGTCAGTAGTTGTGGCTCGTGGGCTCTAGAGTGTAGGCTCAGTAGTTATGGCACACAGGCTAGTTGCTCCGTGGTATGTGGGATCTTCCTGGACCAGGGCTCAAACCCATGTACCCTGCATTGGCAGTCAGATTCTTAACCACTGCGCCACCAGGGACGTCCTTCACTTGATATTTAAACCTATCCAAATTAGGTGTAATAGACCATTGTTTTCCAGAGTGAGTGTGTGGAAGTACTTATAAATTAAAAATCTGAATTGCCCAAAATACAGACTTAGATAGGGACATTTTCCATCATTATAGTTAAAGTTTTAAGTACAGTAAGCAGTCCTTCCCAGAAGAAGAGAACATTCGTTTGGCTTTTCTATTTCAAGCCTTAGCAGATGATAAAGATAGGCACCCACAAGTTACAGACTGCAGACTTGTGAACATGCATATATATTGGAAGCCGTATATCTTTGGGGGGTTGAAATGGGCCTTTCAGTCAGAGCAGGGAAGCAGACATTGCTCCAGGCAGCCTCCTCGCAGTCCAAGCTGAGCTGCTTCTGGCAGTAGCAGATGTCCAGTACTTGGCATGGCGACTCAGGGAGTTGTTCCTTTCCACAGTTCCTGCTCCATCCAGGAAGCATGCCATCCATGTTTTTAGGCTCTGTGTTTACTGAGCTGCCACTGAACTCCCAGGAGTGTTGTACAGGGAATACTGGAGCTGGGATGTGAAGAGAATGCTCCAGTCACTAAGTTCATTTCCCATTGCAGTCAGAGGACGTCTAAGAAAAGCCCCTCCTCTCTTTCTCCTCTCCAGCTCTGTGCCGTTCTCCCAGCTTTGGGCTTTGGCATACTTCTGAACCCCTAATGTCTCTGTACCTGAAAACTAGTAAGATCCTCTCACCTTATTTAAGCAAGAGTCCTTAACTTGGAGTCCATGGACTTGAGGTATGAGCTTTTATAATCTAGTTGCTAGGAAGATCTACAGTAACTAGATCTTCTGTTTGACTTCAAGATAAATTTTTGTTTGTTTCATTTTGAGATTGTTTTTGCTTAATTACTCTTGTGGCAACACCTGTTTTCTATTTTAATCACAAGTGCCTAGCAGTTCTCTTGCACTGAAGGTTAAATAAACTTTTGTGAATTAGCCTAAGAGCCTATCTGTTACATCATTTCTTTGGAGAAATTTATGCGTCATGTTACAGGTTACCAGCTAACAGATGAACTCTTGAAATGTTAGTTAGGTCTAAAACTTGAAAATATAGAGTATCAACTCTCTCATAACATTATATTACTTATTTTCTTTGCTGCTGTTTCCCTCTCCTCCAATCTTAGAACCAAGGCACTTTAGATTTGGAAAAAATTCTTAAAGAATATATGGTATGACTCATAGGAGAGAAGGTCACCCAAAGCCACAACCAATGAATGGCATTTAGTGGTAACAATAAGTAAAAATGTATTTATCTGCAGTAATGTGTAAGCGAGCACTTTATACTAAGTTTGAAGTACTTTTTTATCTGCATAACACCTACAAAGGAAGGAACAGAAAGAAAAATAAAACCAAATGAAGTAGATGTCTTCTCTTTTCCAGTTTGCTTTACCTTTGCAGAATGTTTTGTGATAACTTTAAATTGGGGGTGGGTGGATGGGGGAGGGTCCCAAATAGGTGTGAATTAATTTGGGGGTCACTTAATCATTTTGCCTCCTGTCAAGCAGATGTCTTCAGAGTACAGATCCTTTTAACTGCTCAGAACAAATGAGATTTCTGACAAAACTAATGTTCTGAAGCTTAGCAAACTTGGCAAAGAACTGTTTGATAAGCAACTATTTCAGCAACTATGACCTAGGGAAGAGCTATCATATTTAGTTGGACAAACTGGCTAAATCTTTATTTATTGATTTTTAACAGCTTATAAGTGAAGGAGTGGTTTAATTTTGGTCTCATGTTAAGTGATTTGGTTAATCTGGGAGAGAACAACCATATTGTACTGTGAAGCTGACAGCTTCGTTTTGGTGCTTTTCAAAACTGAACCCATCTTTTGACATAGAGCATGTTTCTATGTTTATACACTTAAGGGATTTACTTGGACCTAGAGGTCATAGTGGTTATTCAGTAGCTAGGCACCTGCAATTTATACTAGACGTTGATATCAAAAGTGATTCTCATTCAATCCATTTTTTAAGATATTTCCCACTATTACTTTTCTTCTTATAAATTACCCAAGTATTGTTTGTTTATACGGTAGAGTAGTAATAGGAACTTGGAAATATACAGAGATAAATTATAACTTTAAATACTTTTCGCAATTATTTATTGAACAGATATCTATTGATGTCTTCCTTTTCACCAACCCACAGTGCTTTGGAGGGTATGTTCTTTTCCACTGGCTACTGTGACACAAAATTCTCATTTTTCTTTAGGGGTGAGCAGAGCACAGTTGCTTCTTAACCTTCTGGGTTTTTGGTTTTTTGTTTTGGCTCTTCCACCTCTGCTTATCTTCTAGATCAGTGGTTCTCAGACTTTGCAAAAAAATAATCTGGGATTAAAATTCAGATTCCCAGGTCACTGAGAGTGATTCAGTAGGTTGATGGTGGAGCCAAGGTTTCCACATTTTTATCAAACTCCTCAGGAGAGTGTGATGTGGATGGGTCACAGATCATTATGAGAAATTCAGTTTTAGATCTTGCTCTTCCTCCAGCCTTTGTTGCAGGCTTCTATTTTTACTCTCTTTGTACACCTGGGAAATGTCATCCTTTCCCAAAACTTAAGTTACCATATGTATGCTGGGAATATCTACATTTCTTTCTACAACTCAGTTTTTTTTCTCCAGAGTTACAAATTCAAGACTTCTGTGGTAACTTTTAACTCCATGTGAATGTCCTCTAGGTACTTCAAGCTTAATATGACCAAATCTAGACTCAGTTTTACACCTATACCTATGTCATGCCCTGTTTTCCCAAACTTAATGAAAGACACCACTATGCATCATCTGCCTATTGGTCCACATCAGAAATCTGGTTGTCCTTTTTAATTTCTCCCTCTTCCTTACCAACAGCTTTCAGTTTTACTTTCTAATTATATCTTGCTTCTTTCCGTAGCCACTACCATTACTCTTAATTCCAACCACCTAATTAATTGCCGTAGCTTCTTAACTGCACTCCCTGCTTCTAGTCCTGTCCTACTTCTAGTCCATTTTTTTCCACAGTGCGGAGTAATCTTTTAAAACCTTCTGTGGTTTTTTTGTTTAATTAAAAAATTTGAATTACAAAAGTGATGCGTGGCACTGTAAAAATAAATACCTAACACTATGGTAGTATTCTTACTCCCCAGGAAAAACTACCTTTAACAGATTGGTACATATCCCAGAATATGGTCCAAATTCATTAACATGTCTTGAGATCTGGCCCTTCCTTCTCTCTCGTCTGTCTCTGCTCATTCTTGAGTGTCCCACTCTCACCTCAGAATATACACACGTAACATACTTAGTCATACTTTTGTCATTGTCCCCAAATATGCTCTGTTCTCACTTATTTCTGGGCCTTTGTACATGTTCTTCCCCCAAAACATCTTAATCTGGCTAACTCATACTCTTCATAACTTAAACATCACTTTCTCAAGGAAGCTTCTGTGATGCACAGATTTGAATAAGCTGTTCTTTCAATGTGCCTTCAGAGCATCCTGCATTCCCTTATGAAAGCATTTGCCATACCATGTTGTGTCTGTTTACTTATGTAAATGCCCTACTAGACTACTCTGTGCTCTATGAAGGGAGCAGCTGTGTCCATCTTCTCTGCAACTCCAACGTCTCTCACACTGCTTAATCACATAGGCTACAGTAATATCTGTTGAATGGATCATATAAGGAAGTATGAGAAATGATTCCTATTGATACCTTTTAGGAATTTACCATCGTCTGAATGAAGCCTTACGATTGTCACCAATGTGGCTGTCATCAGGGACTGGCCTAAAGGAACCCTCAGACCTTCTAGGAGATCTTTAAATCTCTGAGTAACCCATCAGTGAGTCCGCCCTGAGGCCTTCAGAAACCATGCTGTACACAGGTGACAGCCATAATTTCAGGGATTACTCTTGCCTCTCTGTTGTGATCAGGTTGTGCCTGCCAGGGAAGTCATCCTGTCGCTGCTGACATTATATATCTTAAAGGTCAGCTCTTGCTCAGACATAAAATGTATGGAGAAGAGACAGGAAAATGATAAACAAGAAAAACAGAAAAAGGATCGGAAAGGGCTGAGGCAAGGTAGATGGGAACCGGCAGCTGCACTGTTGAGGAGGGATTAGGATCAGCTGTGGGCTTCAGCAGTTGTTGCAGTTTAGAAGCAGCTCTGGTGGAAGGGAACAGAAGGCACTCTGACAGTCAGGAATAAGAGGGCTTGCCAGCAGGTCAGGTCAAAAATTAGAACAGCTTTGCACTCCGAAATGTAGGGAGCTGGGTGTGAGCAGTGCCTGCATCTCAGCTGTGCTCCGTGATGGCACGAGAGCAAAAGGAATTCCTCTAGCCTGTGGCTCTTTTATAGCCAGACACCTCCGCAGAGTTGTCTGTGCTCACAGGCTCTCCTTCCTCTCTTCATGTAGGTCTATTTGAAACCCATTGCAATCAGTCCTGCATCCCCACGACTCTTGTCAAGATACCCCGGGCCTTCCACATTGCTGAATTCGGTGCTCAGTTCTCAGTCATCTTACTTATTAACCTCTTAGCAGCCCAGCATTTGTCTTCCTACTTTATTGAACGATTTTTTTACGTGACCTCCTGAACATATACTCCTGGTTCTCCTTCTAAATCCCCTGCCTCTCATTCTCTTCTGCTGAATTCCTTTTTGATTAGTGGGTCTTAAATATTGGTGTGCCCCTTTTCTTCCCTCTGTACATGTGGCTCACCAGACAATCTTATGCAGTTTCATGGCATAAAATACATAAATCTGCAGTCTCTCCCTGAACTCTAGAGTCATATATCCAACTGCCTACTCAACCTCTCCACCCAACTGCCTAATAGACACCACGAATACATCATGTGCTAAACTGACTCTTGATTTCCCACTCCACCACACCTGTTACCAAGCTTTTCAGGCCCCAAATCTTGGTATCTTCCTTGACTCTTCCTTCTCTCACATCACATCTCATACCCAGTCTCTCAACAACCTGTCAACTTAACTTCCAAAATGTATTCTGAATCCCACCATGTCTTTCCGCCTGTACTTTTACAACCCTGGTCCAGACTATCTTCATCTCTCTCCTGAACCTATGCAGTAGCCCCCTAACTGGTCTCTTTGCTTTTACGTTTGCTCCATAGGGCCTGTTCTCCCCAGATTAGCCAAAGCAATCTTTTAAAAAATATAAGTTTTGGTCATGCCACTCCTTGAGGGGTCTTGGGGGAAGGGAAACAAAGAGTATCAGAAAACCTTCAGTGGTTTCCCATCACACTTAAATAATAAAACCTAGTTTTCACCATGGCCTGTAAGGCCCTGCAAGATCTGGGACCTGGCTCCTGGCCACCTCTCTGCGCTGATACTGCTTTCCTTCCTGTGTGCTGTGTTTCAGCCATACTGGCCTTCAGGTGGTTTTTAAAGCACCAAGCTCACTTGTTTTTGGTCCACCAAGACCTTTGCTTTTGCTCCTTCATCTGCCTGAAGCACTTTTTTGCAGACATCAACATGGCTCAGCCCTTCTCTTCTTTCAGGCCTCTGTTCTCATGTCACCCATTTTCTGACCAAGCTGTCTAAAACAGCATCTCTTTCCATCACTCTATTTTTCTTCATATTATTTATTACTGGCACTGTATTGTAAGGTATACTTTATTGCCTGTCTTTCTACAAGAACATAAGCTCTATGAAGGCAACAACTTTGTTTTGTTCAGTGAAGTAACCCTAGTGCCTAAAACAGTGCCTGACACAGGATGCACTCTCAGTAAATACTGAATAAGTGAGACAGTATATGAATGTCTGTGTGTGCAAGCAGTAATTACTCCTGTATTAGCTCTTGCATCTCATATCAGCATACTGAAGGGCCACCATTGTTTTTTTGTTTTTTAAAATTAATTTATTTTATTTATTTTTGGCTGCGTTGGGTCTTCGTTGCTGCACGGGGGCTTTCTCTAGTTGCAGTGAGCAGGGCCTACTCTTCATTGTGGTGCGTAGGCTTCTCATTGCAGTGGCTTCTCTTATTGCAGAGCACGGGCTCTAGGGTGCAGGTGCTTCAGTAGTTGTGGCACGTGAGCTCAGTAGTTGTGGCTTGCAGGCTCTAGAGCGCAGGCTCAGTAGTGGCGCATGGGCTTAGTTGCTCCGCAGCATGTGGGATCTTCCCGGCAGGGCTCGAACTGTGTCTCCTGCATTGGCAGGCAGATTCTTAACCACTGCGCCACCAGGGAAGCCCCCACCATTGTTTTAATAGTCTGCGGGAGGGAGGTGCATTTACTTTAAAGGGGGCAAGCTAATTCATTCATTCTCCCTGTTACCAATAAAAGGTCTAGACAGCCTAAGACTTTTCTAAGAACATGGTATCTCTAACCCAGAGTTGTAAAATGGTGCCTAAGATAATCTACTTTCCTATTGGCTATTTTGGATATTTTACCTCTAAAGCATACCTTTTATGGTATGTTCAAAGAACTCATATTTGAGATTGTGACCTTATTTAGATTAATTGAATATTGTATAAATTTAGGTTGTCACTTTATATTTTGCTTTCAAGACATACTATTAGGAATTCACACTGTTATGCTTCCCATATTTATTTAGTCAGTAGTAAAGTCAGTTAGTCATAGTCTAACTTTTTTTTTAATAAATTTATTTATTTTATTTTTGGCTGCGTTGGGTCTTTGTTGCTGCGTGCAGGGGCTACTCTTCATTGTGGTGCATGTGCTTCTCACTGTGGTGGCTTCTCGTTGTGGAGCACGGGCTCTAGGAGCACGGGCTTCAGTAGTTGTGGCTTGCAGCTCTAGCATGGGCTCAGTAGCACGGGCTCAGTAGCACAGGCTCAGTAGTTGTGGCGCACGGGCTTAGTTGCTCCGCGGCATGTGGGTTCTTCCCGGACCAAGGCTCGAACCCGTGTCCCCTGCATTAGCAGGCGGATTCTTAACCACTGTGCCACCAGGGAAGTCCCATGAGTCTAACTTTTAAAAGAACTCATTTATGTATTTTTAACTAACGTTTTCAGTCTTCATTTTCCCTCTGAGGAACTTAGTTATTTCAATTGAAATCAGGTGACTGGCAAGAGGTCCCGCCCCCAAAGGTTAGGCCTTTCTACCTTCAGTCTAATTGCTTGGTGGGGAGTTGAGAATGGTAATTAATCTTTAGTAGAACCCAAGAGAATAGTATCAACACATGAAAAAGTGGTCAAATGGAGTCAGGAACATTTTTATTAGAGCAAGTATTTGCTGAGTGCTTTTTGTGTGCCTATTACTGCATTGGGCAAGCTTAGCTCACTCATTCAGTACATACTTGGATGCTTTCTGTGTTAGGTACTTGAAATACAGCTGTGAGGGAGATGCAGTCCCTGCCTTAGTAGAGTTTGTGTTTTATACAGTCATACATGGAAGTGACTCTAATTTAGGATATCAACAGGTAACTTTTATTGTAATAAAAACAATTTAATGTCTGTAATTCACTGAACACTTTATCCAGTGTTTTCACGTTCATTATCTCATTTGGTCATCATACAGACTCAGTAAGATGTGGGTATTGATCTTCTGTTAAATAAATTTGGGCAGAATGTAGTTAAACTCCTTGCCCAAGCCCTGCAAGTAGGAAGTGGCAGAGTGTGAACTCAAGCTCAGATCTGATTCTGAACCCTGTTCTCTTCTCTGCAGTGCTAAACATTGCTACTAACATAAAGAAAAATATTTCTGTAGTTTTATATGTAAAACAAATACTCATCAAAAATTAAAATTTTTCTTTTAAAAATGATTTTTAATTTAAAAATTGAATTAAAATATAAAATATATGATAATTGTTGAAAATTTTTTCACACTATTTAGTATGTTATAAAATGAAAAGTGAACGTTTCATAACTACCCACAGTCCTTCTTCCTGGAAACAACCAGAATTATTTGTGTATTATTCCCAAAAGTTTCTGTGCATTTGCAAATACATAGTTCTTTATTTTATTTATTTATTTTTTTGCGGTACGCGGGCCTCTCACTGTTGTGGCCTCTCCCGTTGCGGAGCACAGGCTCCGGACGCGCAGGCTCAGCGGCCATGGCTCACGGGCCCAGCCGCTCCGCGGCATGTGGGATCATCCCGGACCGGGGCACGAACCCGTGTCCCCTGCATCAGCAGGCGGACTCTGAACCACTGCGCCACCAGGGAAGCCCCCATAGTTCTTTATTTTTAAATGCACAACTGGAAACATTTTGTCTCACCGTTATCTTCTATCCACTTCATAAAACTCAGATATCTGTCCATATCGGAAATAAGAAAGCTACCCTCTTCTCCCTTAAGATTGCATAGTATTGGGTTGTATGGGTGTTCTGTAGTTTATTTAACCAGTTCCCTAGTGGCAGACATTTAGATTGTTTCTCTGTTTTTGCTATCGCAAACATTGTTGCAGAGAGTAAACGTGCTAATACATTCATCTTTGCATGCTTCTATGCCTATATTGAGTGTATCTGTAAGATGAATTCTTTGAATTGGAATTTCCTGTTTCTAAAAATGCATATATTTAATTTTCTTAGATTTGCTAAATTGTTCTCCTAAAGGACTGCATCAGGAGTGTTTGAAAATGCTCAGCATTGCTTGGGATGTGCAAAAAATTTTTCATAATCCAATTCTAGTGAAAGACTTCTATTCCATCCATTGCCCTTAGCTAAACGGTGTTGTGATCATCAGTAGAAATATGAACAGAAAGGAACCTTCAGTTAAGTTTTTTTATCTTCATAGAAAAAATTAAACCTTTGTCATTAACATTTATTTCACACTTGTTGGGACTGCAATAAAAGAGATTAGTCAAGCTGATTTCTTTTCCCCCACAGTTGATACTACCAGTGTTTTGATGACTAATCAAGTTGAACTTTATTCAGTTGTCTCTTGTAGAGCAGCAATTTCCAGTACGAAATAGAAGAGTAATTTCCTGGCTGTTGAGTTTGCCATCATCTGCATAATGATAAAGTTACTAAGTTTTAATTCCTGGCACTGATTTTAGTGTTCCTTTTCCAACATTTGATTGACAAATCTGTCTTAGCTTGGGCTGCCGTAACAAAATGCTGTAAACGTGATTTAAAGAACCGATGTTTATTTTCTCACAGTTCTGGAGGCTGGAAATACAAGATCAGAGTGCCAGCATGGTCGGGTTCTAGTGAGGACTCTCTTTTTGGCTTGCAGACAGCTGCGTCTTGCTGTGTCCTCACATGGCAGAGAAAAAGAGAAAGCAAGCTCTCTGGTATCTTCTCTTACAGGAACACCAATCCCATCAGGAGGGCCCCAACCTCATGACCTCATCTAAATCTATTTACTTCCCAAAGGTCCAGTCTCCAGCTACCTAATTCTCTTTTGCCGTGTAACCTAACATACTCACATGTTCTGGTGATTAGAACATAGACATCTTTGTCAGGCCATTGTTCTGTGTTCAGTATTTGCTGCTGGAATGAGAATCACTTCTGAGTTACATATAAATCCGCTCTAACTGTACGGCTACATTTTTTCTGTGTATGTTTACAAGAATATCATAAGTACACAAATGAGAAATATTCATGACTCTGGTGTCCTGTTTCATTTTCTTTCCTTGTAAAGTTGTAAATTGTTTGCTTTATTCATTATGTTATTTTTATATTTCTTGGCAACATGAATCATAAAATGTAGACTGATAACACTTTTATAAGAACTTGTTCATTAGTTATTCATGTTGAAAATGGTTACTTATTTGCTAATCAGTTGGGGAAATGGTGATTATTTGACATGAATGTTCTAATAAAATTGGCTGCAACACTGTATGTGTTCAAATCTAGATTATAGCTATATAATATACTTCAGATACCTGGATTATTTTATGTGAGTTTAAGTATTTACAACTATGTCTTCCAAGAACTGAAAATGAGAAAGTAAAATCTAATTGAGGGTAACTTTAGAAAATATATAAGGACATTAAAAATTCATGTGATGGTCAGGATTCAACATTTTTGTTTATTTAAAGTTTAACTTTAGTTTGGTAACTTGGTATTCTATAAAATTGAGACTGGTTTTTAATTTTTCACTAAAATACTATACAAGTGCTCTAAGAGTGAAAAAGTCATCTTTAATAAAAATATTTCCAAATCTTGACAGTTCATAACAATAGTGTTTTATTGATCTGATACAATTAAATTTTTCTAGTAAAAGGTCTGTTTATGTTACATGTTAAAGTTTTGGCAATTATTACAGCCAGTAACCTAAGTTCCTCTTAAGAGCTGAGGCTGAACTGGTATTTTGTGAACGTACACTTCTCTAAACCTGGAAAAAGGTGCAAGTCCATGATAGTTAGACTTGAATACTGAAGAGAGAGTTGCATGCAAAGTCAAGACAACAGACTTTTCTGCCCCTCTCATTCTGTCCCTCTAAAACTCATCTTGCTTGCCACTGTATTAGCCTGACAGGGGTCACAAAGGTGAGGACTCCTTAGACAATCATCTGAAAATGGCAATGAACTAGATTTGAGATAAGGGTAAAAATTTGAGGTGAGAAAGGAACAAGAAAATACAATAGATGTGGCCTTTTTGAGTGTTTGCCTGGACCCGTATCTGTGAGAGGAATTTTTTCTCTTTGAGTATATAAGGAAAAGCTGCAGGATTGTTTCTCAGATATGAGCTTATATGTGTCATTACAGTTTATTTGTTTTTAAATACAATAAAGCATGTTGCATAGCACTCTGTAAAGTTTCATTTTAACAAGATAACCTGTTCATAGCACTTTAAAAAAAGAAATACTTTGTAAATTTAAGTGTACGTGTTTGCTGCAGAAAACGTCAGAAAACACAAACCAGAAGAGAATAATCATCTGAAGTCCCACCAACTAGAAACCACCGTTCATAAAATATGATGTATAAACTGTCAGATGGATTTAAAAAGAGATTTTTTAATAAGTACACAAAAGAAGAAATATATATGATCAACAAAGAGATTAAAATATATTCACGCTTTTCTGTGTCCCTAAGAGTGTATAGAAACTCAGTGATTGTTGTTAGGAATTTCAGTTGATTCTGGAGAAAAGCTAGTAAAAAATACAAAATATAAATTTAAAAGCGCAGTCCCTTTAACCTAACAATTCTTGTTCTGGGAAGGAAATAATTTGACAGCTGTCAAAAAAATTAAGTGTAAGGACATTCATCACAATATTGTTAAAAAGAGAGCATAAATTTTAGTAGGAACCTGGGTAAATGACTTTAATATAATATTACCTACTAAATATGATCATGTAAATCTGTATTTACTGGGAAAGAAGGCTGATAAAATTTAGAGAAGAATGGAGAGGGGAAGGATACAATACAGTAGATATATTATCTGATTTTTATAAAAATATTTATCTACATAGCTATATATGTATATATTGATAAATGCAGAGAAGTTATCCTGACATGATATATGTATATGACAGCAGATATATCTGAAAGTGAGATTTCAAGTAATTTAACTTTCTTCTTTATATTGTCTATAATGTGTTTGTTTTTATAGTAACATATTTAGCTTGTAAATCAGAAAAGAAAGATTATTTTTAAGTTGAACTTTCTTAGAATTAAGCAGTGAAAGGACAGAGAGGGCTAACTTTGTCTATGATACAATGAACAACTTAACTCTCAGAAATAAGTAGCCACTGCTAATTGGAGCCTTGGTTTAATTTGACAGATTGTTTAAAAGAAGCTTTTAACTGTAGCTTTGGAAATAGTCCCTTGCCTAAAGTGAGTACAAGTTTATATGGGCAAATTGAAAGAATGATAACTTCATTCATTTGAATATCAGATTACTTCAGTGTCATAGGTTAGGCTGGTTAAAAGTGATACTTTTATAATAGTGTTAAATCTTTTATAGAGGTAGGATTTGAAAAGTATAAGGAATTTTTAGAAGTCATTAGGTTGGGTGCCCTCAGTTTATAGACGAGGAAACAGAAGCCCTGACAGGGAAGGTGATTTGCTTAAGGTCACACAGCTGGTCATAGTCCTATCAAGGACTTATTTTTTCCTGATTCCTGGTGGCTTAGCCTCTTTACCTCCTTTCCAGATAGTCATCAGTGAGCCATAATGCCTTGGGAGATAGAGAATCTGACACTGTGATATCAGACACTTTCATCAAACAATCATCAGTGTTTTATGTACCTGACGTGTACCTGAAAGCACATAAGTACTAAGGGTAGAAAGAGGAATACAAAAAAAAAAATTTTTTTTTTTCGGTACGTGGGGCTCTCACTGTTGTGGCCTCTCCCATTGTGGAGCACAGGCTCCGGACGCGCAGGCTCAGCGGCCATGGCTCACAGGCCCAGCCGCTCCGCGGCATGTGGGATCTTCCTGGACCCGGGCACGAACCCGTGTCCCCTGCATCGGCAGGCGGACTCTCAACCACTGCGCCACCAGGGAAGCCCCCAATTTTTTTTTGAAAGATAGCCATACAATAATTAAACACTGTAATAAATGCTAATACTGAAATATGTATAAAATACTATGGGAGCTCAAGAGAAGGATGGTTTCAGAAAAGAAATGTCATTTGAGCCAAGTCATTTGGCTTTCTTCAAAAGCATAAGAAGAGAAATGCATTCCAAATGGAGGAATTAGCATGTGTGAAGGCACAGAGGCTCATAAAGGAGCCACAAGGATAAGAGATACCCTAGACAGGGACTTCCCTGGTGGTCCAGTGGTTAAAAATGCATCTTGCAATGCAAGGGACGCCGGTTCGATCCCTGGTCAGGGAACTAAGATACCATATGCCACAGGGCAACTAAGCCCGTGAGCTGCAACTACAGAGTCCACGCGCTCTGGAGCCCGCACGCCACAACTAAGACCCGACACAGCCAAAAAATAAATTATTCAATTAATTAATTAATTTTAAAAAAGGAGATACCCTAGACAGAGGGCCTCAAAAAAATTAGGCAGAAGTTTAGCAATAGCATTAAGACTTTCAGTTTTGAAATTTTTCATTGGAATGTTTGGACAAATTCTTTTATTTTTTTTAACATCTTTATTGGAGTATAATTGCTTTACAATAGTGTATTAGTTTCTGCTTTATAACAAAGTGAATCAGTTATACATATACATATGTTCCCATATCTCTTCCCTCTTGAGTCTCCCACCCTCCCTATCCCACCCCTCTAGGTGGTCACAAACCACCTAGCTGATCTCTCTGTGCTATGTGGCTACTTCTCACTAGCTATCTATTTTATGTTTGGTAGTGTATATATGTCCATGCCACTCTCTCACTTTGTCACAGCTTACCCTTCCCCCTCCCCATATCCTCAAGTCGATGCTCTAGTAGGTCTGTGTCTTTATTCCCGTCTTACCCCTAGGTTCTTCATAACCTTTTTTTTTTCCTTAGATTCCATATATATGTGTTAGCATATGGTATTTGTTTTTCTCTTTCTGACTTACTTCACTCTGTATGACAGACTCTAGGTCCATCCACCTCACTACAGATAACTCAATTTCATTTCTTTTTATGGCTGAGTAATACTCCATTGTATATATGTGCCATATCTTCTTTATCCATTCATCTGTTGATGGACACTTAGGTTGCTTCCATGTCCTGGCTATTGTAAATAGAGCTGCAGTGAACATTTTGGCACATTACTCCTTTTGAATTATGGTTTTCTCAGGGTATATGCCCAGTAGTGGGATTCTATTTGTAGTGGGTAGTTCTATTTGTAGTTTTGTAAGGAGCCTCCATACTGTTCTCCATAGTGGCTATATCCATTTACATTCCCACCAGCAGTGCAAGAGTGTTCCCTTTTCTCCACACCCTCTCCAGCATTTATTGTTTCTAGATTTTTTGATGATGGCCATTCTGACTGGTGTGAGATGATATCTCATTGTAGTTTTGATTCGCATTTCTCTAATGATTAATGATGTTGAGCATTCTTTCATGTGTTTGTTGTCAATCTGTATATCTTCTTTGCAGAAATGTCTGTTTAGGTCTTCTGCCCGTTTTTGGACTGGGTTGTTTGTATTTTTGCTCTTGAGCTGCATGAGCAGCTTGTAAATTTTAGAGATTAATCCTTTGTCACTTGCTTCATTTGCAAATATTTTCTCCCATTCTGAGGGCTGTCTTTTCATCTTCTTTATGGTTTCCTCTGCTGTGCAAAAGCTTTTAAGTTTCATTAGGTCCTATTTGTTTATTTTTGTTTCTATTTCCATTTCTCTAGGAGGTGGGTCAAAAAGGATCTTGCTGTGATTTTTGTCATAGAGTGTTCTGCCTATGTTTTCCTCTAAGAGTTTGATAGTTTCTGGCCTTACATTTAGGTCTTTAATCCGTTTTGAGCTTATTTTTGTGTATGGTGTTAGGGACTGACCTAATCTCATACTTTTATATGTACCTGTCAAGTTTTCTCAGCACCACTTATTGAAGAGGCTGTCCTTTCTCCACTGTACATTCCTGCCTCCTTTATCAAAGATAAGGTGACCATATGTGCGTGGGTTTATCTCTGGGCTTTCTATCCTGTTCCATTGATCTATCTTTCTGTTTTTGTGCCAGTACCATACTGTCTTGATTACTGTAGCATTGTAGTATAGTCTGAAGTCAGGGATCCTGATTCCTCCAGCTCCATTTTTCGTTCTCAAGATTGCTTTGGCTCTTCGGGGTCTTTTGTGTTTCCATACAAATTGTGAAATTTTTGTTCTAGTTCTGTGAAAAATGCCAGTGGTAGTTCAATAGGGATTGCATTGAATCTGTAGATTGCTTTGGGTAGTATAGTCATTTTCACAATGTTGATTCTTCCAGTCCAAGAACATGGTATATCTCTCCATCTATTTGTATCATCTTTAATTTCTTTCATCAGTGTCTTATAATTTTCTGCATACAGGTCTTTTGTCTCCTTAGGTAGGTTTATTCCTAGATATTTTATTCTTTTTGTTGCAGTGGTAAATGGGACTGTTTGCTTAATTTCACTTTCAGATTTTTCATCATTAGTGTTTAAGAATGCCAGAGATTTCTGTGTATTTATTTTGTATTCTGCTACTTTACCAAATTCATTGATTAGCTCTAGTAGTTTTCTGGTGGCATCTTTAGGATTCTCTATGTATGGTATCATGTGTCTGCAAACAATGACAGCTATACTTCTTCTTTTCCAGTTTGGATTCCTTTTATTTCTTTTTCTTCTCTGATTGCTGTGGCTAAAACTTCCAAAACTATGTTGAATAATAGTGGTGAGAGTGGGCAACCTTCTCTTGTTCCTGATCTTAGTGGAAATGGTTTCAGTTTTTCACCATTGAGGACGATGTTGGCTGTGGGTTTGTCAAATATAGCCTGTATTATGCTGAGGTAAGTTCCCTCTATGCCTACTTTCTGGAGGGTTTTTATCATAAATGGGTGTTGAATTTTGTCGAAAGCTTTTTTTTTTTTTCATTGAGATGATCATATGGTTTTTCTCCTTCAGTTTGTTAATATGGTGTATCATGTTGATTGATTTGCATATATTGAGGAATCCTTGCATTCCTGGTATAAACCCCACTTGATCATGGTGTATGATCCTTTTAATGTCCTGTTGGATTCTGTTTGCCAGTATTTTGTTGAGGATTTTTGCATCTATGTTCACCAGTGATACTGGCCTGTAGTTTTCTTTCTTTGTGACATCTTTTTCTGGTTTTGGTATCTGGGTGATGTTGGCCTTGTAGAATGAGTTTGGGAGTGTTCCTTCCTCTGCTATATTTTGGAAGAGTTTGAGAAGGACAGGTGTTAGCTCTTCTCTAAATGTTTGATAGAATTTGCCTGTGAAGCCATCTGGTCCTGGGCTTTTGTTTGTTGGAAGATTTTTTATCACAGTTTCAATTTCAGTGCTTGTGATTGGTCTGTTCATATTTTCTATTTCTTCCTGATTCAGTCTTGGCAGGTTGTGCATTTCTAAGCATTTGTCCATTTCTTCCAGGTTGTCCATTTTATTGGTACAGAGTTGCTTGTAGTAATCTCTCATGATCTTTTGTATTTCTGCAGTGTCAGTTGTTACTTGTTTTTCATTTCTAATTCTATTGATTTGAGTCTTCTCCCTTTTTTTCTTGATGAGTCTGGCTAATGGTTCATCAATTTTGTTTATCTTCTCAAAGAACCAGCATTCAGTTTTATTCATCTTTGCTATTGTTTCCTTCATTTCTTTTTCATTTATTTCTGATCTGATCTTTATGATTTCTTTCCTTCTGCTAACTTTGGGGTGTTTTTGTTTTTCTTTCTCTAACTGCTTTAGGTGTATGGTTAGGTTGTTTATTTGAGATGTTTCCTGTTTCTTAAGGTAGGATTGTATTGCTATAAACTTCCTTCTTAGAACTGCTTTTGCTGCATCCCATAGGTTTTGGGTCGTCGTGTCTGCACTGTCATTTGTTTCTAGGTATTTTTTGATTTCCTCTTTGATTTCTTCAGTGATCACTTCGCTATTAAGTAGTGTATTGTTTACCCTCCATGTGTTTGTATTTTTTACAGATCTTTTCCTGTAATTGATATCTAGTCTCATAGTGTTGTGGTCGGAAAAGATATTTGATACGATTTCAGTTTTCTTAAATTTACCAAGGCTAGATTTGTGACCCAAGATATGATCTATCCAGGAGAATGTTCCATGAGCACTTGAGAAAAATGTGTATTCTGTTGCTTTTGGATGAAATGTCCTATAAATATGAATTAAGTCCATCTTGTTTAATGTATCATTTAAAGCTCATGTTTCCTTATTTATTTTCATTTTGGTTGATCTGTCCATTGGTGAAAGTGGGGTGTTAAAGTCTTCTACTATGATTGCGTTACTGTCGATTTCCCCTTTATGGCTGTTAGTATTTGCCTTATGTATTGAGGTGCTCCTATGTTGGGTGCATAAATATTTACAATTGTTATATCTTCTTGGATCGATCCCTTGAACATTATGTAGTGTTCTTCTTTGTCTCTTGTAATAGTCTTTATTTTAAAGTCTATTTTGTCTGATATGAGAATTGCTACTCCAGCTTTCTTTTGATTTCCATTTGCATGGAATATCTTTTTCCATCCCCTCACTTTCAGTCTGTATATGTCTCTAGGTCTGAAGTGGGTCTCCTGTAGACAGCATATATACGGGTCTTGTTTTTGTATCCATCCAACCAGTCTGTGTTTTTTGGTGGGAGCATTTAATCCATTTACATTTAAGGTAATTATCGATATGTATGTTTCTATTCCCATTTTCTTAATTGTTTTGGGTTTGTTATTGTAGGTCTTTTCCTTCTCTTGTGTTTCTTGCCCAGAGAAGTTCCTTTAGCATTTGTTGTAAAGCTGGTTTGGTGGTGCTGAACTCTCTCAGCTTTTGTTAGTCTGTAAAGGTTTTAATTTCTCCATCAAATCTGAATGAGATCCTTGCTGGGTAGAGTAATCTTGGCTGTAGGTTTTTCATTTTCATCACTTTAAATATGTCCTGCCACTTCCTTGTGGCTTGCAGAGTTTCTGCTGAAAGATCAGCTGTTAACCTTATGGGGATTCTCTTGTGTGTTATTTGTTGTTTTTCCCTTGCTGCTTTTAATATGTTTTCTTTGTATTTAATTTTTGATAGTTTGATTAATATGTGTCTTGGTGTGTTTCTCCTTGGATTTATCCTGTATGGGACTCTATGTGCTTCCTGGACTTGATTAACTATTTCCTTTCCCATATTAGGGAAATTTTCAACTATAATCTCTTCAAATATTTTCTCAGTCCCTTTTTTTTTTGTCTTCTTCTTCTGGGACCCCTATAATTTGAATGTTGGTGTGTTTAATGTTGTCCCAGATGTCTGTGACACTGTCCTCAGTTCTTTTCATTCTTTTTTCTTTATTCTGCTCTGCAGTAGTTATTTCCACTATTTTATCTTCCAGGTCACTTATCCTTTCTTCTGCTTCAGTTATTCTGCTATTGATCCCTTCTAGAGTATTTTTAATTTCATTTATTGTGCTGTTCATCATTGTTTGTTTCCTCTTTAGTTCTCCTAGGTCCTTGTTAAATGTTTCTTGCATTTTCTCTATTCTATTTCCAAGATTTTGGATCATCTTTACTATCATATTTCTGAATTCTTTTTCAGGTAGATTGCCTATTTCCTCTTCATTTGTTAGGTCTGGTGGGTTTTTATCTTGCTCCTTCTCCTGCTGTGTGTTTTTCTGTCTTTTCATTTTGCTTATCTTACTGTGTTTAGGGTATCCTTTTCACAGGGTGCAGGTTTGTAGTTTCCGTTGTTTTTGATGTCTGTCCCCAGTGGCTAAGGTTGGTTCAGTAGGTTGTGTAGGTTTCCTTGGAGGGCGCTCATCGAACGTAGGGTCCAGGTGCTACTCCTCCCCTCTGGACAAATTCTGAGTGCTTCAGACACAGATTGATCCAGGGCTCAAACTGTATAACCAGGATAGGTTTTTCTCTGTCTTCATTTGTTTACTTCTTTAACCCCATTCTCAGGCCCACTGGGGATACAAGATGACTATTCCGCCATAGCTCAAACAAAAGTTCTGGATTAGGGACTCTTTAGTATAAGCTAACTACTTGGTTAATGTCCCTTCTCAGAAATAATCACCAGGATACCAAGGGGGAAGGAATCCACTGATCAGGCTTCTCATGTGGGGAAGGATGCTTCCAGCCGAGCAAAGCAGGTATTTTGCCACAAGAAGGAGATTGCAGGTACTGGATAGGAAAAACTGTAAATACTAAGTGGGGTCATTTAAGGTAGAGGTGAAATCTTAGTTGCCTTGAATATTTTTATTTATGGTTTCCATAATATTGTCTCAATATTTAAATAATCTAAAACTCTGAATAAAAGGTTTAAATATTCCATCCCATTTTTAACCTAAGGGAAATTCTTTTTTAATGATTATTGCATCATATAAGATTTCATTAATCAGTTTCAAACTGCTGGTGGGAATAGAGTGAGTTCCCCATTAACAGTGCTTTCATGTACTCATTTGAATACCATTTTTTAAAAATAACAGATAAAAATATTCGTCATATGTGAAGAATAAGTTGCATATGAAGGGTAGAACTAATGTTACAATAGAAAAGTTCAGTTTCTTATCGTGAAGGACCAGTGGAAAGTGATTGGTTTTGTAGAACTCAAAAATGTTTATTTCGTTAGGTTGATTATTTTAGATTTGGTGGGGTTTTTTTGGCCACACCGCGTGGCTTGAGGGATGTTAGTTCCCTGATCAGGGATCGAACCCACGCCCTCGGCAATGAAAGCGCAGAGTCTTAACCTCTGGACTGCCGGGGCGTTCCCTAGATTGGTTTTTTAAATTTAATTTGTTCACCCTTTGTTTAACTTGGCAGTGAAGTCATTACCTTTATATAGTGACATTTCCATCCATTACATGTGATTTTACTGAATGCACAGAGGTAGAACTCCAGATTGGAAGTGCAGGAACTACCAATACCTTGGTTAGAGATGACAGCAGATGAAAATGAATTCTATATGAGCAAGATATTTACTGTTGTTATATACAGTTGTGTACATGTGCTTATACAATATATTAAAAGGAAAATAAAACTGAATTGTCTTACATAATTTGTCATTTTCTTTATTAAAATAAATTGCTGTAGTAACAGTGAAGCTTTGTTTACCTGGAAGTCTTAAGAAAATGAATCATTTTGAATAGTTGAATTCCATTATAGCTAATTTCCAAATAAATGGTCAGTTTTTCCCTGCAGTTTAAATTTTGCTCTAAAATGTATTTCATGCTTTCTCACCTTAAGTACAGCAAGTTGAAAATAATTTCACTTTTTCTTTTTTATTCGGATCATTATAAGCACCATTTATTGTGCTGTGCAGCAGTGGAAGTCTGTTCTTTGTGAAAAAGCCATAAAGTGCTTTGAGATCTTGTGTATGCACTATGTCATTTTTAACCTACCTCTCTGTAATTTCTATCACTCTTTGCCCTCGGGCTTATAGCAGCCACTTCTAAATGCTAAAGGTTTTGAAGGGATATTACCATTCCTTCTCACATTTTATATAAAATAGGAGTACATACACTCCAGATACGGACTCCTAGTGTGCCTGGTTCATAGAGGCTTAATAAATTTTTATTAGTTGAATGGATGTTGTAGTATTTACAGAGTTGTCAAACATCTTAGCAGACATGTCAGACATCTTTCGTAATCTTCTAAGGAGGAGAGGTATTTGAAAGGAGAGAAATTCAAACTGATTGGCATTTGCCAAAGATAATTAGCATAGAGTCTTGAAATTTAAGAACTTGAAAGTACCTCAATAAAAATATGTGTCAGGCTATAAATCTTCTGTAACCAACCCTAATCTGGCAGAGATCCATGCCATTTGCTGCCAAGTCAAAAAGGGAAACACAGTTGTCAAACTGTCAGTGGAATCCCTTCCTTCTGCTAATAATTTTATCTTTATACCTTCTCTAGCTACTGTAACTTTGTTGAACTAAATGCTTCAAGGAAATGAAAAGTATTTTCTCACAATTGAATATTGGCCAGACCCCTGCTGGTTATGTAGTATCTTTTTACTCTAAAGTTAAGATTATACTTTAAGTATTTCTCTAATGTAAATCTTCATTTGTCTCATCCTGTCATTCCTCTTGCAGTTCTCGAAATGTCAGGTAATCAGACTGGTTGGGTATTTTGGAATGGGAATGTCATACTCCCACATTCCTTCTCCCTCCCCCAATTTTTTTGTGAAAACCTCATTTAAATATAGAGAGATGGGGCTTACCTTGTGGTGCAGTGGTTGAGAGTCCGCCTGCCGATGCAGGGGACACGGGTTCGTGCCCCGGTCTGGGAAGATCCCACATGCTGCGGAGCAGCTAGGCCCGTGAGCCACGGCCGCTGAGCCTGCGCATCCGGAGCCTGTGCTCCGCAACAGGAGAGGCCACAATGGTGAGGCCCATGTACCACAAAAATAAATAAATAAATAAATAAATAAATAAAGAGAGATGTATTAAATCACTACCTCTCGATGTCTGAGATACAATGAAAAGAGAAGCCAAAGCTTCCACACCTCATTGAGAAACACCTAGCGTTTTGCTTGTAGGCCTTTGCCATGTTTGATTGTTTGATAGAGAAGATTCACAGCTCAGGTGGTCAAGTATAGGCCTTGCTATTATTTAGTGCCTTTTAAATTCAGACTCTAGTTTTAATGTTAATTCCAGTATTGTAGGAAAGCCAGGGGAAGCACTGAAGGGATTTTGTCATAAAAGAGAGACCACGGGAGATTATAATTATCCATAACTGCATAATGATGATTATGTAGTTCAGACAGTTGCAATGAAAGTATGAGTGGAAGTTAGTCCAGACTAGCATCCCTTTTTCCTGTGGCATCTCTGAGATGGTAGAATGAGAAAAGGCAGATGAGTTTTATATGCAGTAACCCAACATCGCCCAGTGTTATTGTGCATATTATTAAAGCAACCATTGAACTTATTTCATGTTGTTTTTATTCCCTCTTTTTTAATATTTATTTATTTATTCTCTTGGCCATTCCACACAGCTTGTGGGATCTTAGTTCTCCAACCAGGGATTGAACCCAAACCCTGGAAGTGAAAGCACCAAGTCCTAACCACTGCACCATCAGGGAATTCCCATTCCCTCTTTTTAAATTTTTTTTTTTTTTTTTTGCGATACACGGGCCTCTCACTGCTGTGGCCTCTCCCCTTGCGGAGCACAGGCTCCGGACACGCAGGCTCAGCGGCCATGGCTCACGGGCCCAGCTGCTCCGCGGCATGTGGGATCTTCCCGGACCGGGGCACGAACCCGTGTCCCCTGCCTGCATCGGCAGGCGGACTCTCAACCACTGTGCCACCAGGGAAGCCCTAAATTTTTTTTTTAATAGACTTGCATTCACCAAGGCCTAAGCAAGGCTATCTTCTGCACTTAAAAAGCTAGTTCTAAAATTAATTTAGCTGATGTCAAGATCTTAGAGATTATAGAAAGATTCTTAGAGATGTTATGGAAAAACCCGAATGAACTTTTTGGCCAACCCAGTAGTTTCTTCTCAGAGTAGAACTTCCTGAAGAGCTAGTTTATAATTTGACAGTCTAACACTAAGGGATAGCAGGAACTTCATTTCATCTCTTAGACTCCAAGGCCACTGTCTTAGATTTTCTTGAAATTCAAAAAACCCGGTGTGTGTGTATGTATTGTTTTTTCCTTATTATAAACATATTATGTGTGTATTATAGACCGTTTAAAAACATACAAGTGTATAGGGCTTCCCTGGTGGCGCAGTGGTTGAGAGTCTGCCTGCCGATGCAGGGGACACGGGTTCCTGCTCCGGTCCAGGAGGATCCCACGTGCCACGGAGCGGCTGGGCCCATGGGCCATGGCCGCTGAGCCTGCGCGTCCGGAGCCTGTGCTCCGCAACGGGAGAGGCCACAACAGTGAGAGGCCCGCGTACCGCAAAAAAAAAAAAAAAAAAATATATATATATATATATATACACACACACACACACACACACAAGTGTATAAAGTAAAAGATACAAATGTACCTCTCTTCTTAATCCCGCTTCCCAAAAGAAATCACTGTAAACCATCTCAGTTTTGTGCATATACAGACATGTATACATCTATATCTATAGAAATGTAATTTCTTAAAAAAAAGTATAGCATACTCATTATTCTTCATTACTTTTAGTTAATTATACATTGTGAACATCTTTCCATGATAGTAGATCTCATTTTTCTGTATCCCATTCCACTGGACAGTGGCTTTCCCTGTTCTCTCATTGCTGGACTTAGGTTTGTTGGGTCTTCTGTTTGTTTTTTTCAGCTAAAGGTAATATAGTGAGCATCCTTGCCCACTTGTTTAAAGAATGCCTATAGGATAGTTTCCTAGAATTTATATTCCTAGATCAAAGGGTATGTACTTTTAAAATTTTGATATACGTTGTCAAAGAACCCTCCAAATAATAAGTTTATAAGCCTGCTACCAGCATATGAGGGTTCATTTTTCCTACATATTCAACAACATAGTTGCTTGTTTATGATTCAGAAACAAGAATTGTAAACTAAGTCTCAAGGTTATTTTATATTATCTCTGATTTATGGCTTCTGCAAATAGACTGCAAAAATAGATGCTTTTTGTATTTTTCCTTTTATTGCTACCAGACCTGTTCAGATATGGAATGTGCTATCAAGACAAAGCAATCTATTTTTATTAGTATAGGTATAAAATATATTTTAAGGAATTTACTTTATCATTCATTTCCAAATACTTCTCTTCTTGAATATTTCTTACATGACTAGTCAGAATATTCACTTTGAAAGCTTGCTCTTTCAAGTTGGAGTTCAAGGGACAGCTATTGAACCTCTCATTCTGTTTGCTGAAATTTACATGTGATCACTTTGGAAATACCCCTTAAGTTTACTGAGCACCTAACACTAATTATAATGGTGATTGGACAATAATTTAAGGCATATCCAAACAAACGTTAATGAAATCTGAGCTTTATTTATCTATTGTTTGCTTGCTTGCAGGTGGATTCACCTATGAACTTGAAGCATCCCCATGACTTAGTGATATTAATGAGACAAGAAACAACAGTTAACTACCTCAAAGAACTGGAGGTGAGGCAACTGGACGTGATATGCAGCTGATACTTGTTGCATTTCACAGGAGGTGTTGTGTTCAAAGAATAAGTAAAGCATTTCTTAAATCTTCTGACTTTTACAGGAATAGTCAACTTTTAGATTGTCCTTTTTTTTTTTTTTTTTTTTTTTTTTTTAAATCAGAATGCCTTTTGAGCAATAGTAAGAGAAACAGACTACCGGAGCCTGGGTTTCATGTCTCTTTTTTGTTTCTGTTTTATTTTTTTATGATTACTTTTTGTTTATTTTTTTAATACAGCAGGTTCTTATTAGTTATCTATTTTATACATATTAATGTATACATGTCAATCCCAATCGCCCAATTCATCCCACCAACAACAACCCCCCCCGCCCCACTTTACCCCCTTGGTGTCCATATCTTCTCTACATCTGTCTCTATTTCTTCCTTGTAAATGGTTCATCTGTACCATTTTTCTAGATTCCACTGTATGTGTTAATATATGATATTTGTTTTTCTCTTTTATGCCTCGTTCTTGACTCACTATATCCTTGAACAAAGTTTCCATGTATAAATTTTTCCATCAAGTATGAAAAGGCATTATCTCAGGATATTCTTGGAAGGAGAATTTGGGTAAAATATCGAAAGGAAGAATGGTTTGAATACCTCATAAAAATATAATTTTGTTAATTCCCAGCTAGTAAAAACTAGGGTCTTGGTATTTTGTGTTCTTATGATTGAGGTGAAAAGCATTCATCACTCTGCATCTTGAAAACTTTTTTTTTCATTTTTATTTTATATTGGAGTATAGTTGATTAACAATGTTGTGTTAGTTTTAGGTGTACAGCAGAGTGATTCAGTTATATATATACATATAGCTGTTCTTTTTCAAATTCTTTTCCCACACCTTGAAAACTTGATATTTATTAGTGCTAATAAAATCTGACCTTTTTGTTTCTATCACTGATTTTCATAAACTGATTTTTCATAGTAGCAAAGAGTATTAACTATTTAAAAAATAGTTTCTTTTTTCTCTCATAAAACCTGTTCTTAAAAGTTACAGCGTAAATTGAATCCAAATTTTAAGGAAACGTTAAGTTGCAGAAAAAGTAACCCAATTTGCAAAATAAGATCTAGAAAATTATTGGAAATAATAAGAGTCAGAGTCTTTGAGTGCTAGAAGGAATCATAAAGGTCATCCTCATTTTAGAAGCAAGGAAACAATTAGACCTAAAGACAGTGAATTGCCTGATTTTCACAAAACAAGTTAGGGCAGAACCAGAGGCAAACGCCTTATCTCCTGGCTTAAACCAAAGGTAAAGCCAGGTAGCCATTCACTTTATAGTTAAGGTAAAAGTTCTGAATTTCACTTATATAAATTCAAACTGGTACATCTATCAACAGCAGTAGTTATAATTGTATATTTTTTAAATTTCTGTAAATTAAGAAGGAGGAGCTTTTAGCACATACTAACCAACTGTGTATAGGTAGTAGCACTTTAGGAATATTTATAAAACTTGAACATCTCACCATTTTTTAAATAGTATCTCACCTTGTTCCTACCAGTTTTGTCACTTATAAATTTGGAAATGTTGATTTTTATGAATACTAGGAAAAAGACAATAGATATATTTATTGGGCTTCATGCTTGGAAGCTTCAACACGGTGTTCAGAAAGATGCAGTGGTGCAGAAAGTAATTTTTATTTTCAGATGCATAGACACCATTATATATGTTTATTGTTATCTCTCTAAGTGGCAGTATTATTTAATATAAAGAAAGGAGACTTAAATTAGAGGATGTGTAGGGGGAAAATGCCATTTACCAAGTCATTGAAAATGGAAATGAAAAATATTGACTCCACCAATTTTGGTGAAGGTAGTGTAATGAGTCTATACTTAGTACTTAGTTTTTACTTCTGCTTCATATACATAACAATGACAGATAAAAAACAAAACAGAAATCAAAATAAAATATAGTCAGGCCTAAACACAACATAAATATCTCCATAGACCAGAAATGGAACAAAACACTAAGTTGAGAATGTAGCTGAAACTGTAAACCTGCTGGTCTTCGAGGCCAGGAACAGGCTCTGGTGTCTGGTTGTTCATTTCTATGGAATAAAGGAGATGACAATATTTTGTGCAAGATAAAGGAAGATAACCAAATTCACTACTGCTCTAAGACTAGGATGGAGCTTGAAAAGAGTCTGATGGAAGAAAAAAAAAAAGCAGGAAGAAAAAACAAAACCTAATGACCAAAAAACAAAACAAACCATCCAGTGGTTCAATAATTGCATCTTCAATTTACTGAACACCATTTCAGGGTAGAATATTACTTTGGAGTAGAAACTCTAAACTAAAATTATGTGATGTGAGTTTGGGCCTGGGGTCTGGATAGAACCTGGAAGCAACTACAAAACTGCTAGACACAGATGATCATGGAGTAGTTGGGAAGAGACAGACAGATAGGGAGAGGGGGTGAAGGATGATTCCAAGATTTTTGACCTGAGCGATTGATGTTGGATGGAGTTGGTATTAGCTGAGATATAGAACACTGAAGGAGGTGTAGACTGGGGAGGAGTTTAGCTTTGGTATATTGTTTGAGATACCTATTAGGCATCTAAGTGGAGACGCTGAGTGAGGAGTTGGTTCTTCTAGTGTGGACTCCTGGGTAAAGGTCTGAGCTAGAGAGATAAATTTGTTATGCATTGACATAGACATAAAGCCATGAGACTAAGTAATACAGTTTATCTACAAAGTAGTGACTACTGGATGACTTCTTAGATACTAGAAGACAGTGGAGGAATAGCATCAAAGTGTTAAGTCTAGAATTTTGTATTCTTTTAAATATAATATTTTATATTCTCTTAAACCATCATTCAAGAGTGAGGACAAAGCAGTTTTCTGACATACACAGACAGTTTACTAACCACAGACCCTCACTTAAAAAAAAATTAAAGATGTACTTCTGCAAGAAGAGAAGTAAATCCAGTGGAAGTGCATAGAATGTGTAATGGTGAGTAAAAACATTGATGAAAAAGTTGCTAAATTTATTTATTTATTTTCTGTGTTTAAAAGATAAAACTAAATAAAATTACCAGTCTGTAGGTGGGTTGGGGCATGCTCAATGATTAGTTAAAGCATGTTAACTCTTCTGTTGTGTTCAGGATGCAAAAATAACTGAATAAATTAAAATCCTGTTGGAAAATGTATAGGTATGCATATTAAAAATTGAAGAATATCGCCACCTTTCAGAAGTCTTGCCAAAAGAAATATAAATCTAATCAAACCACAGTATAATTTGCTTTTCACTATAATTGGTTTCTTTTGTCATTTTATATATTCTGTGTATTTAAAAGATTATTCTAAGAAAGGGTTTGTAGGCTTCATCAGACTGCCAAAGAAGTCCATGACATGAAAAAGTTAAGAACCCCTGGATCCTGGTGTCAGTATTCAGGAAATACAGAGGACAGAGGAACATGTTAAACCTGTGGGATGCAGTCAGTAAAATCTTGTAGAGTAATAAACTCTACAGGATAAGTAACCCAATTTCTTTCTCAAATAAATTACAGGGATTAAAAAACAGCAAATAGAGGGGTAACCGGAAGATTAAAAGAGACTTAAAAGACAAATCAACCAATTGCAGTGTGTGTAGACCTTACTGAATTTTGACTCAAACAAATTGTATTTTAAAATAGAGGGAAGAAACAGTTGGGAATGAACACAGACTGGATATATAATATTAAGGAATTACTGTTTTTTGCATGTGATAATGGTGTTGTATTATCTTTTAAAAAAGAGAATCTTTCAGAATCATACTGAAATATTTACTGATGAAAAACTTAACCAAAAGAAGAGTAAGGACAGTAACCAAAATAACAGAAATGCAATCTATAGTTTTCAAACCTACAAACAAAGAGAAGATACAGGGGGAGGGGAGGGAATGTAGAAAGTGTATCATAAGTGTATCAGGGGCTTCCCTGGTGGTGCAGTGGTTGAGAGTCCGCCTGCTGATGCAGGGAACACGGGTTCATGCCCTGGTCCAGGAAGATCCCACATGCCATGGAGTGGCTAGGCCCGTGAGCCATGGCCACTGAGCCTGCGCATCCAGAGCGTGTGCTCTGCAACGGGAGAGGCCACAGCAGTGAGAGGCCCGCCTACTGCAAAAAAAGAAAAAAAAAAGTGTATCAGGCAGGAAATGAGAAAAAAGCAGCAAAGAAAAAGTAAGATAAACAGAAAACCCAAAATAATCTGGTTGAAATAAAT
The DNA here is from genome assembly GCF_964165515.1 of Mesoplodon bidens. Taxonomy (NCBI): domain Eukaryota; kingdom Metazoa; phylum Chordata; class Mammalia; order Artiodactyla; family Ziphiidae; genus Mesoplodon; species Mesoplodon bidens. Next base: position 99,774,437 of record NC_138164.1, read on the forward strand.
CCATAAGATCAGTGATCACAATAAATATAAACAGATTAAACAAACTGATTAAAACGTGGAATATCAGATTGGATTTCTTATTTAGTTTAGCTGTATAGTACATATGAGAAATATACCTACAACAGCCTGGATATTGCCATTCTCACTACCTGAGGGAAAAGAAAGAACATGGTGAAGCATACACTGGCTCTAAAAATGCTTCCCTCTAGAAGGCTCATATGATGCTTCTCATGTTACATCGAACAAAGGAAATCATGTTGGTCACATTGGAGTCCAGCAGAACAGTGATGATGTAGAATTCTCTTTTAAGGAGGGGCACAAATTTGTTAATAATAATACAGTCTACCCCAATAATTATAACAAGATAACATTTCATACCCATGAGATTGACATAAATTAAAAAGTAGGACACAGAGGGCAGACAGCAGAAGCAAGAAGAACTACAGTCCTGCAGCCTGTGGAACAAAAACCACATTCACAGATGGACAAGATGAAAAGGCACAGGGCTATGTACCAAATGAAGGAACAAGATAAAACCTGAGAAAAACAACTAAAAGGAGTGGAGATAGGCAACCTTCTAGAAAAAGAATTCAGAATAATGATAGTGAAGATGACCCAGGACCTCGGAAAAAGAATGGAGGCAAAGTGAGAAGATGCAAGAAATGTTTAACAAAGACCTAGAAGAATTAAAGAACAAACAAAGAGATGAAAAATACAATATCTGAAATGAAAACTACACTAGAAGGAATCAATAGCAGAATAACTGAGGCAGAAGAACGAATAAGTGATCTGGAAGACAAAATGGTGGAATTCACTGCTGCAGAACAGAATAAAGAAAAAAGAATGAAAAGAAATGAAGACAGCCTAAGAGACCTCTGGGACAACATTAAACACAACAACATTCGCATTATAGGGGTCCCAGAAGGAGAAGAGAGATTAAGGACCAGAGAAAATATCTGAAGAGATTACAGTCAAAAACTTCCCTAATATGGAAAAGGAAATAGCCACCCAAGTGCAGGAAGTGCAGTGAGTCCCATACAGGATAAACCCAAGGAGAAACACACCGAGACACATAGTAATAAAATTGGCAAAACAAAGACAAAAATTATTGAAAGCAGCAAGGCAAAAACGAAATAACATACAAGGGAACTCCCATAAGCTTAACAGCTCATTTCTCAGCAGAACCTCTACAAGCCAGAAGGGAGTGGCATGATACGTAAAGTGATGAACGGGAAGAACCTACAACCAAGATTACTCTACCTGGCAAGATTTCATTCAGATTCGATGGAGAAATCAAAAGCTTTACAGACAAGCAAAAGCTAAGAGAGTTCAGCACCACCAAACCAGCTCAACAACAAATGCTAAAGAACTTCTCTAAGTGGGAAACACAAGAGAAGAAAAGGACCCACAAAAACAAACCCAAAACAATTAAGAAAATGGTCATAGGAACATGCATATCGATAATTACCTTAAACGTGAATGGATTAAATGCTCCAATCAAAAGACACAGGCTCGCTGAATGGATACAAAAACAAGACCCATATATATACTGTCTACAAGATACCCACTTCAGACCTAGGGACACATACAGACTGAAAGTGAGGGGATGGAAAAAGATATTCCATGCAAATGGAAATCAAAAGAAAGCTGGAGTAGCAATACTCATATCAGATAAAATAGACTTTAAAATAAAGAATGTCGCAAGAGACAAGGAAGGACACTACATAATGATCAAGGGATCAATCGAAGAAGAAGATACAACAATTATAAATATATATGCATCCAACATAGCACCTCAATACATAAGACAACTGCTAACAGCTATAAAAGAGGAAATCGACAGTAACACAATAATAGTGGGGGACTTTAACACCTCACTTACACCAATGGACAGATCATCCAAAATGAAAATAAATAAGGAAACAGAAGCTTTAAATGACACAATAGACCAGATACATTTAATTGGTATTTATAGGACATTCTATCCAAAAACATCAGATTACACTTTCTTCTCAAGGACGCATGGAACATTCTCCAGGATAGATCACATCTTCAGGCACAAATCAAGCCTCAGTAAATTTAAGAAAATTGAAATCATATCAAGCATCTTTTCTGACCACAATGCCATGAGATTAGAAATGAATTACAGGGAAAAAAACCGTAAAAAACACAAACACATGGAGGCTAAACAATACGTTACTTAATAACCAAGAGATCACGGCACAAATCAAAGAGAAAATCAAAAAATACCTAGAGACAAATGACAGTAAAAACACGATGATCCAAAACCTAGAGGATGCACCAAAAGCAATTCTAAGAGGGAAGTTTATAGCTACACAAGCCTACCTCAAGAAACAAAAATCTCAAGTAAACAATCTAACCTTACGCCTAAAGGAACTAGAGAAAGAGGAACAAACAAAACCCAAAATTAGCAGAAGGAAAGAAATCATATAGATCAAAGCAGAAATAAATGAAATAGAAACAAAACAGTAGCAAAGATCAATAAAACTAAAAGCTGGTTCTTTGAGAAGATAAACAAAATTGATAAACCATTAGCCAGACTCATCAAGAAAAAGAGCGAGAGGACTCAAATCAATAAAATTAGAAATGAAAAAGGAGAAGTTACAACAGACGCCACAGAAATACAAACCATCCTAAGAGACTACTAAAGCAACTCTATGCCGATGAAATGGACAACCTGGAAGAAATGGACAAATACTTAGAAAGGTATAACCTTCCAAGACTGAACCAGGAAGAAAGAGAAAATAATCACAAGTAATGATATTGAAATCACAAGTAATGATATTGGAACTGTGATTACAAATCTTCCAACAAACAAAAATCCAGGACCAGATGGCTTCACAGGTGAATTCTGTCAAACATTTAGAGAAGACCTAACAACCATCCTTCTCAAACTCTTCCAAAAAATTGCAGAGGAAGGAACACTCCCAAACTCATTCTTTGAGGCCACCATCACCCTGATACCAAAACCAGACAGAGATACTACAAAAAAAGAAAATTAAAGATCAATATCACTGATGAATATAGATGCAAAAATCCTCAACAAAATACTAGCAAACAGAATCCAACAACACATTAAAAGGATCATACACCATGATCAAGTGGGATTTATCCCAGGGATGCAAGGATTCTTCAATATGTGGAAATCAATCAATGTGATACACCATATTAACAAATTGAAGAATAAAAACTATGTGATTATCTGAATAGATGCAGAAAAAGCTTTGGACAAAATTGAACACCGATTTATGATAAAAACTCTCCAGAAAGTGGGCATAGAGGGAACCTACCTCAACATAATAAAGTCCATATACGACAGACCCACAGCAAACATCATTCTCAATGGTGAAAAACTGAATGCATTTCCTCTAAGATCAGGAACAAGACAAGGATGTCCATTCTCACCACAGTTATTCAACATAGTCTTGGAAGTCCTAGCCACGGCAATCAGACAAGAAAAAGATATAAAAGGAATACAAATTGGAAAAGAAGAAGTAAAAGTGTCACTCTTTGCAGATGACATGATACTATACATAGGGAATCCTAAAGATGCCACCAGAAAACTACTAGAGCTCATCAGTGAATTTGGTAAAGTTGCAGGATACAAAGTTAATGCACAGAAATCTCTTGCTTTCCTGTACACTAATGATGAAAAATCTGAAAGAGAAATTAAGGAAACACTCCCATTTACCATTGCAACAAAGAGGATAAAATACTGAGGAATAAACCTACCTAGGGAGACAAAAGACCTCTATGCAGAAAACTATAAGACACTGATGAAAGAAATTAGGATGATACCAACAGATGGAGAGATATACCATGTTCTTGGATTGGAAGAATCAATATTGTGAAGATGACTATACTACCCAAAGCAATCTACAAATTCAGTGCAATCCCCATCAAACTACCAATGGCATTTTTTACAGAACTAGAACAAATCATCTTAAAATTTGTATGGAGACACGAAAGACCCCGAATAGCCAAAGCAGTCTTGAGGGAAAAAAACAGAGCTGGAGGAATCAGACTTCCTGACTTCAGACTATACTACAAAGCTACAGTAATCAAGACAATAAGGTATTGGCACAAAAACAGAAACATAGATCAATGGAACAAGATAGAAAGCACAGAGATAAACCCATGCACCTATGGTCAACTAATCTATGACAAAGGAGGCGAAGACATACAGTGGACAAAAGACAGTCTCTTCAGTAAGTGGTTTTGGGAAAACTGGACAGCTACAAGTAAAAGAATGAAATTAGAACACTCCCTAACACCATACAAAAAAATAAACTCAAAATGGATTCAAGACCTAAGTGTAAGACCAGACACTATAAAACTCTTAGAGGAAAACATAGGAAGAACACTCTTTGACATAAATCACCGCAAGATATTTTTTGATCCACCTCCTAGAGTAATGGCAATAAAAACAAAAATAAACAATTGGGACCTAATGAAACTTCAAAGTCTTTGCACAGGAAAGGAAACCATAAACAAGACCAAAAGAGAACCCTCAGAATGGGAGAAAATATTTGCAAACGAATCAGTGGACAAAGGATTAATCTCCAAAATAGATAAACAGCTCATGCAGCTCAATATTAAAAAAACAAACAACCCAATCCAAAAATGCACAGAAGACCTAAATAGAGATTTCTTCAAAGAAGACATACAGATGGCCAAGAAGCACATGAAAAGCTGCTCAACATCACTAATAATTAGAGAAATGCAAATCAAAACTACAAGGAGGTATCACCTCACACCAGTTAGAATGGGCATCTCTTTGTAGAAAATCTACAAAGAGAAATGCTGGAGGGGGTGTGGAGAAAAGGGAACCCTCTTGCACTGTTGGTGGGAATGTAAATTGGTACAAGCCACTATGGAGAACAATATGGAGGTTCTTTAAAAAACTAAAAATAGAATTACCATATGATCCAGCCATCCCACTACTGGGCATATACCCAGAGAAAACCAGAAATCAGAAAGACACATGCACTCCAGTGTTCCTTGCAGCACTATTTACAATAGACAGGTCATGAAAGCAGCCTAAATGCCCATTGACAGATGAATGGATAAAGAAGATGTGGTACATATATACAGTGGAATATTACTCAGCCGTAAAAAGAAACAAAATTGAGTCATTTGTTGAGACGTGGATGGATCTAGAGACTATCATACAGAGTGAAGTAAGTCAGAAAGAGAAAAACAAATATCGTATATTAACGCATATATGTGGAACCTAGAAAAATGGTACAGATGAACCAGTTTGCAGGGCAGAAGTTGAGACACAGATGTAGAAAACAAACGTATGGACACCAAGGGGTGAAAACCGTGGGTGGGTGAGGTTGGTGGTGTGCTGAATTGGGTGTTTGGGATTGACATGTATATACTGATGTATAAAATTGATGACTAATAAGAACCTGCTGTATAAAAAAATTAAAAATATTTTTTAAAAAAGTAAGACAAAACCAAATGTTGGTAAGTTAATGAGGAGATGGATATTATCCTAATCTGTTGGTAGAATTCCAGTTTTTATAACCACTTTGAAGAGCAGATTGACAGTGACTAAATAAACTGAAAATGTATCCCATACAGCCCCATATTTTTCTCCTACTGGAACTCTTACACAATGACAGTTTTATAAGAATACTATAGCACATTTAAAAGCAAAAAATATTTTAAAACAAGCAACCTAATGGTTTACAGGAAAATAAATACTTTTCTTTTTTTTTTTTTTTTTTGAGGTACGCGGGCCTCTCACTGTTGTGGCCTCTCCTGTTGTGGAGCACAGGCTCCGGACACGCAGGCTCAGGGGCTATGGCTTACGGGCCTAGCCGCTCCACGGCATGTGGGATCCTCCCGGACCGGGGCACGAACCCGTGTTCCCTGCATCGGCAGGTGGACTCTCAACCACTGTGCCGCCAAGGAAGCCCCAAATAAACACATCTTTATAAATCCGTTAGAATGAAAAATTTAGAGCTATACCGGCCAATGTAGATAAATGTCAAAGACATAATATTAAGTTAAAAAAAAAAGAAAGTTGTAGAATAATACATACAGTATGATAGTATTTATATAAAATTTCCAAATTTGCAAAGCAATGCTATATGTTGATTTTGGAGATATAGCTGTAGATATATATATAAAGTAATATTTTAAGAAAAGTAGGGCAATATAGTAATATTTTATAAAATTTACATGAAAATGATGCATAAAACATTCAGGATAGTGGTAAGTTTTGTTCTTTTAATTAATTATTTATTTATTTATTCTCTTGGCTGCACCGCAGTTTGTGAGATCTTAGTTCCCCAACCAGGGATTGAACCCAGGCCTTGGAAGTGAAAGTGCCGAGTCCTAACCACTGGACCACGAGGGCATTCCCAGGATAGTGGTATCTTTTGGAAGTGAGAGATGGATCTCAAAGGCAGTTAAGAGGGGCTTCAAGTATTTTTTTTTCTTTTAGAAAAATCTGGAGTATGGCCAAATGTTAAGATAGATAGGGTGGTGGAAACATGGCTGTTAACGTAATTCCTCTGTATGTTTGGAAAAAATATGTCAGTGGCAGGAATTCCCCTGGAACACTAGTTACTTCAGGTAGCACTATCAGTGTGCTAGATGTCTTCAAGGACTGAAATATGACGCATTTGGACAATTCAAGGTACTTCTAATTGCTGAGCTATTCTGTGCCAGTTAAGTTGATAGATGTAGCTTTATAGATAGTCAGAGATCATATCATAAGGCACTCATGTGCCAGTATTTTAAATGTCATGTTCTGTTACTTTCTGTATATGGACACCTGTTTCAAGAAGCTTATTTATGTCAACTAACGTAACCCAGGGCATATTTTGATTTCTCTGACTTGTTCAACACATTAAATTCTCCTTACTCTTACATTGTATCTAGGTTGAAATATTAGAAAAATCCATTTGTGTTCTTATTTTCTTCTCAACAGAAGCAATTAGTTGCTCAAAAAATTCATATAGAAGAGAATGAGGACAGAGATACAGGACTGGAACAGAGACATAATAAAGAGGATCCAGACTGCATCAAAGCCAAGGTACCTTTAGGGGACCTAGATCTGTATGATGGCACATACATAACTTTGGAGAGCAAAGATATCAGGTAAAGAAATTCTCTTTCCAAAAATAAAGTACGTCTTCCTGAACAGACCTTTCTCAACTCAACTAGAAATTATTTCTCTAATGAGAAAAAACTTCAGTCACTAATGACTTTATTGAAATTTCAAAGTTCAAAATGTATACTATGTATAGAATTCTTACAAATCAATTAAAAATATTTAAAAGCACAGTAGAAAATTGAACAATTTATGGTAAAAAAAATGCAAATGGCCAATAAACATGTGGAAAAAATATTTCTCAGTAATGATCAGATAAGTGCATACTGAGACATATTTTTCATCTCTCAAATTGAAAAAATTGTTTAAAAATCAATAACTGGTAAAAATGTAGAAAGACTATATAGAAGTGTAAACTGGTTTAACATTTCTAGAAAGAGTTGAGCAGTGTTATATTAGCTTTTGAAAAGCGCAGTCTGTTTTTGAAATTAATTAATTAATTTGTTTTTGGCTGCGTTGGGTCTTCATTGCTGTGCGTGGGCTTTCTCTAGTTGCGGCGAGCGGGGGCTACTCTTCATTGCGGTGCGCGGGCTTCTTGTTGCAGAGCACAGGCTCTAGGCATGCGGGCTTCAGTACTTGTGGCTCACGAGCTCTAGAGCACAGGCTCAGTAGTTGTGGCGCACAGGCTTAGTTGCTCCGTGGCATGTGGGATCTTCCCGGTCCAGGGCTCGAACCCATGTCCCCTGCACTGGCAGGCAGATTCTTAACCACTGCGCCACTGGGGAAGTCCAGAGTCCACAGTCTTAATGGTTTGTGACCCTAACCACTTTTTTTTTAATTTATTTGGCTGCTTTGGGTCTTAGTTGTGGCATGCAGGATCTTTGTTGCAGCGTGCAGGATCTTTTAGTTGCGGCATGCATATGGGATCTTGTTCCCTGACCAGAGATCGAACCGTGGGCCCTCCCTAACTCTTGATATATCTCCTTTAAGTTGAACTCGCAAAAAATTTTGCTCTAACAACAGCTCTATGAAAAAAGTATGCATGTTGACTAATATTGGTTGTAAAGTGAGATGCTTTGAGAATATGATTTAATTAGGGGAAAATTGGACATATCTTCGCTTTTCATTCATTCATTACTTCTTGCCTCTTGATATTTTAGCCCTGAAGATTATATAGACACAGAATCTCCTGTCCCTCCAGACCCTGATCAGCCTGATTGTACTAAAATTCTAGAACTTCCGTATAGTATACATGCTTTTCAGCACTTGCGAGTAAGTAGAGAAATTTGGGGGGTTTTGTTTGTTTTCATTTTTTTCTTTAATCTCTTGCTTATACATACTCTTTTTCTTTCTTCTTTCCTTCCAAACAGCTTTATAATGTAACAAACATCTCCTATTTCTTAAAATTCCTTCAAATTAAATGCCATAAGATACCAAATTACTTGTGATTTCTAATGTCTTATAATCTCCTTTTTGTTTTTTTTCTATTTTTTCTTCTCCTCAGGGTGTACAAGAGAGAGTTAATCTTTCTGCACCTCTACTACCTAAAGAAGATCCAATCTTCACATATCTATCTAAACGGTTAGGAAGGAGTATAGATGACATAGGTCACCTCATTCATGAAGGCCTACAGAAGGTAAGTCGTAAATGACTTAAAGAGCCCGGAGGCCCTGTGTGAACAGAATGTCATGTTTTTGTCTAGCTAGCTTGTTTTTGTCTAGAGAGTGATTTTAAATCATGATTACAGTAATATAAACTGTATAGTTCAAAGTTAGAGAGAAGCATTGATAATCCAGTCCCCTTTACCAGGACAAGATGCTGAAAAGTTTTATTTAAACTAATTCATGAAAAAGCAAATTATAAACTAATATAAGCAACAGGGCTTATAAACTAGATTATATATTTTGAGTGTGAAAGAACATTAACATTAGTGTCTTTGATATATGTCTACACACAGGAAATACATAGATTATCACTGTTTTCTGAACAGGTAAAAGAATCACCACTAACAATAAAATCTTCATGTAATTTTAAGGGAACATCTACTTTAAAATAATGAAATGGGGAATTATGTAATAAGACCCAAGAATTTAAAGGTATCATTCAGGATAACATGTGGGAATTTAGAAAGTAGTTTTTGCTCTTCTCTGTGCCTAAGGAGATTTGTAAAATGCAGGCTAGTTTCTAAGCACTATTATAGTGGTACTAAGTAAAATGTGTAATTGTAACATTTATATACAGTTTACCCAAATATATTATATATTTATATGTTTATCCAAATGCATTATATATTATAGGATTATTTTTGTAGCTAAGTTACCTTCTTCATATTGTTTTTCTGAAGGTAATGTAAAATACTGCATCCCCAGAATTGATAAGTAATAAGGAAAAACTGGCCTGGGATTTAAGATATCGTTCAGAGAATTGTTAGTTGAAAGTAGATCATTGTGGTAAATGTTCTATAGAAAATTAAAATAGAGGGTAATTGGTTGGCTTCTTTAGGTTGAGCAGTTGGGGTTATCCTCTCTGGAAAGATGAAATTTAAGCTGATACTTGAATGACAAGAAGGAACCAAAAGTCAAAGATCAAGGAAGAACTTTCTAGGCTGAAGAATGAGCAAAGGCTCTGAAGCCTTAATGAGCTTGGTAGTATATTGGTTAGCTCAGGCTGCCGTCACAAAATACCACAGACTGTGTGGCTTAAACAGCAGAAACCTATTTCTCACAGTCTGGAGGCTGGAAAGTCCAAGATCATGTTGCTGGCTGATTCAGTTCCTGTTAAGGACTCTCTTTCTGGCCTGTAGATGACCACCTTCTGGCTGTGTCCTCACATGGCTTCTTCTCAGTGTGTACATGGGGAGGGAGGGAGGGAGAGAGAGAGAGATAAATCTTCCTCTTATAAGGGGACTGGCCCTATTGGATTTTTTTTTTTCCTATTGGATTTTTAACCTTTATCACCTCTTCAGAGGCCCTATCTTCACATATAGTCACATTAAGGGTTAGGGCGTCCATATATGAATGTTTAGAGACACATTCAGTATATAACAAGTGTTATGTAATTAAATTCAGGTCAGTATGGCTGGAGCTTGGTGAGCAAAGGGGAGGATGATAGAGAATGAAGCCAAAGTAGTAGGCCAGAGCCAGACTATGTGGAGCTCTGAAAGCCAAAGTTAGGACTTTGAATTTTATTACAAGTGTGCTGAGAAGCTGGAGCAGAGGAGTAACATAATTTACTGAGTACTTTTTAAAGTACACTGTCAAACTTACATGGAGAGGGGACTAAAGGAGGCCAAACTTGGAAATAGACCATTAGAAGGCTAGTGCAGTAATTCAAGAGAGAGATGAAGATGGTTTGAACTAGAAGGGTTAGTAGTGGAAATGAAGGAACTTAAACTATTTCAGGAAATGTTTAGAAGTTTAGAAGCTGATTAATTAGATATGGGGAATGAGAGAAAAAGAGGAATCAAAGGTAATTCCCTAATTTTTGGCTTGAGCAACTTGGAGGAGCAGTGTTGGGGTGAGAGATGAGATAGAGTTCTATTTTGGTCAAGTTAAATCTGAAATACCTATGTGAGTCTGGAATTCCAGTAGAGGTCAGAGCTGGGCATATAGGTAGAGAATAATTGTTAAGTAGGGAGTATTTGTAGCTGTGGGATTACATACGGTCATCTGGAGAAGAGTGAAGTTTGAGAAGAAGTCCTGGGTCCTCCTACATTATCTATCAAGCAGAGGGTGAAGGGCCAGCAGAAAAGATCCAAAGGATGTCCAGAAGGATGTGATATCCTAAGAGCCAAGGGAAAAAATGTGTTCAAAAGAGAGAGAATAATTAATAGTGACATTTGAACATTTATAGATTAGAGCGGAGATTTTATGAGAAATCGTTTTTTTATTTTGAATTTTATTTTATTTATTTTTTATACAGCAGGTTCTTATTAGTTATCTATTTTATACATATTAGTGTATACATGTCAATCCGAATCTCCCAATTCATCACACCACCACCCCCACTGCCACTTTCCCCCCTTGGTGTACATATGTTTGTTCTCTACGTCTGTGTCTCTATTTCTGCCCTGCAAACTGGTTCATCTGTACCATTTTTCTAGGTGCCACATATATGCGTTAATATACGATATTTGTTTTTCTCTTTCTGACTTACGTCACTCTATATGACAGTCTCTAGATCCATCCACGTCTCTACAAATGACCCAATTTCATTCATTTTATGGCTGAGTAATACTCCATTGTATATATGTACCACATCTTCTTTATCCATTCGTCTGCTGATGGGCATTTAGGTTGCTTCTGTGACCTGGCTACTGTAAATAGTGCTGCAGTGAACATTGGGGTGCATGTATCTTTTTGTTTTTTGTCCGTGAAATATATTAAAACTTTGCTGATGACAGTTGGAAATCAAAACATTAAAACTTTTTTTTTTTTTTTTTAATTTTTTTGCGGTATGTGGGCCTCTCATTGTTGTGGCCTCTCCCGTTGCGAAGCACAGGCTCCGGACGCGCAGGCTCAGCAGCCATGGCTCACGGGCCCAGCCGCTCCGCGGCATGTGGGATCCTCCCAGACCGGGGCACGAACCCGTGTCCCCTGCATCGGCAGGCGGACTCTCAACCACTGCGCCACCAGGGAAGCCCAACATTAAAACTTTTAACATAATAAAATGGCTGTGTTTGTGAAGATTTTTTAAAAGTTTCCTAAACCAATAAGAGAGAAAAATTGAAAAGTAGTGAATATAATACAAATTAAACATCAATTGAAAATAGGAGTCAGTGTGTTAAAAAAAAATTAACAGATTGGTCAGGTATAAAGGAGGTCATCTTAAATTTTCTAATACTGTTACAGTATGTACAGCACAGCTGAGTTAGGGTGATGGAAAATATGACCTCTTGAAGCCCTTTACAATCTTTCTTTTTTTTAAATTTTATTTATTTTTTTTGAACAGCAGGTCCTTATTAGTCATCAGTTTTATACACATCAGTGTATACATGTCAATCCCAATGGCCCAGTTCATCACACCCCCACCCCCACCCCCCCGCTGCTTTCCCCCCTGGGTGTCCATACGTTTGTTCTCCACATCTGTGTTTCAGTTTCTGACCTGCAAACCAGTTCATCTGTACCATTTTTCTAGGTTCCACATATATGCGTTAATATATGATATGTGTTTTTCTGTTTCTGACTTACTTCACTCTGTATGACAGTCTCTAGATCCATCCACGTCTCTATGAATGACCCAATTACGTTCCTTTTATGGCTGAGTATTCCATTGTATATATGTACCACATCTTCTTTATCCATTCGTCTGTCGATGGGCATTTAGGTTGCTTCCATGACCTCGCTATTGTAAATAGTGCTGCAAGGAACATTGGGTTGCATGTGTCTTTTTGAATTCTGGTTTTCTCTGGGTATATGCCCAGTAGTGGGATGGCTGGATCATATGGTAATTCTATTTTTAGTTTTTTAAGGAACCTCCATACTGTTCTCCATAGTGGCTGTACCAATTTACATTCCCACCAACAGTGCAAGAGGGTTCCCTTTTCTCCACACCCCCTCCAGCATTTGTTCTTTGTAGATTTTCTGATGATGCCCATTCTAACTGGTGTGAGGTGATACCACACTGTAGTTTTGATATGCATTTCTCTAATAATTAGTGATGTTGAGCAGCTTTTCATGTGCTTCTTGGCCATCTGTATGTCTTCTATGGAGAAATGTCTATTTAGGTCTTCTGCCCATTTTTGGATTGGGTTGTTTGTTTCTTTAATATTGAGCTGCATGAGCTGTTTATATATTTTGGAGATGAATCCTTTGTCCGTTGATTCGTTTGCAAATATTTTCTCCCATTCTGAGGGTTGTCTTTTCGTCTTGTTTGTAGTTTCCTTTGCTTTGCAAAAGCTTTGAAGTTTCATTAGGTCCCATTTGTTTATTTTTGTTTTTATTTCCATTACTCTAGGTGGTGGTTCAAAAAAGATCTTGCTGTGATTTATGTCAATGAGTGTTTTTCCTATGTTTTGCTCTAAGAGTTTTATAGTGTCCGGTCTTACATTTAGGTCTCTAATACATTTTGAGTTTATTTTTGTGTATGGTGATAGGGAGTGTTCTAATTTCATTCTTTTACATGTAGCTGTCCAGTTTTCCCAGCACCACTTATTGAAGAGACTGTCTTTTCTCCATTGTATATCCTTGCCTCCTTTGTCATAGACTAGTTGACCATAGGTGTGTGGGTTTATCTCTGGGCTTTCTATTCTGTTCCATTGATCTGTATTTCTGTTTTTGTACCAGTACCATATTATCTTGATTACTGTAGCCTTGTAGTATTGTCTGTAGTCAGGAAGTCTGACTCCTCTAGCTCTTGTTTTTTTTTCCCTCAAGACTGCTTTGGCTATTCAGGGTCTTTTGTGCCTCCATACAAATTTCAAGGGTTTTTTTTTTTCTAGTTCTGTAAAAAATACCGGTGGTAATTTGATAGGGATTGCATTGAATCTGTAGGTTGCTTTGGGTAGTATAGTCATCTTCACAATATTGAGCCTTCTAATTCAAGAACATGGTATATTTCTCCATCTGTTTGTGTCATCATTGATATTTTTCATCACTGTCTTATAGTTTTCTGAGTACAGGACTTTTACCTCCTTAGGTAGGTTTATTCCTGGGTATTTTATTCTTTTTCTTACAGTGGTGATTAGAATTGTTTCCTTAATTCCTCTTTCTGATCTTTACGTTGTTAGTGTATAGGAATGCAAGAGATTTCTGTGCATTAATTATGTATCCTGCAACTTTACCAGGTTCATTGATTAGCTCTAGTAGTTTTCTGGTGACATCTTTAGGATTCTCTACGTATAGTATCATGTCATCTGCAAACAGTGACAGTTTTACTTCTTCTTTCCCAATTTGTATTCCTTTTATTTATTTTTCTTCTCTGATTACCATGGCTAGGACTCCCAAAACTATGTTGAACAATAGTGGCAAGAGTGGACATCTGTGTCTTGTTCCTGATCTTAGAAGAAATGCTTTCAGTTTTTCACCATTGAGAATGATGTTTGCTGTGGGTTTGTCATATATGGCCTTTATTATGTTGAGGTAGGTTCCCTCTATGCCCACTTTCTGGAGAGTTTTTATCATAAATGGGTGTTGAATTTTGTCAAAAGCTTTTTCTGCATCTGTTGAGATGATCATATGGTTTTTATTCTTCAATTTGTTAATATGGTGTATCACATTGATTTGCGTATATTGAAGAATCCTTGCATCCCTGGAATAAATCCCACTTGATCATGGTGTATGATCCTTTTAATGTGTTGTTGGATTCTCTTTGCTAGTATTTTGTTGAGGAGTTTTGCATCTATATTCATCAGTGATACTGGTCTGTAATTTTCTTTTTTTGTAGTATTTTTGTCTGGTTTTGGTATCAGGGTGATGGTGGACTCATAGAATGAGTTGGGAGTGTTCCTTCTTCTGCAATTTTTTTGGAAGAGCTTGAGAAGGATGGGTGTTAGCTCTTCTCTAAATGTTTGGTAGAATTCACCTGTGAAGCCATCTGGTCCTGGACTTTTGTTTGTTGGAAGATTTTTAATCACAGTTCCAATTTCATTACTTGTGACTGGTCTCTTCATATTTTCTATTTCTTCCTGGTTCAGTCTTGGAAGGTTATATCATTCTACAAATTTTTCCATTTCTTCCAGGTTGTCTATTTTATTGGCATAGAGTTGCTTGTAGTAGTAGTGTCTTAGGATGGTTTGTATTTCTCTGGTGTCTGTTGTAACTTCTCCCTTTTCTTTTCTAATTTTATTGATTTGAGTCCTCTCCCTCTTTTTCTTGATGAGTCTGGCTAATGGTTTATCAATTTTGTTTATCTTCTCAAGGAACCAGCTTTTAGTTTTGTTGATCTTTGCTATTGTTTTCTTTGTATCTATTTTATTTATTTCTGCTCTGATCTTTATGATTTCTTTCCTTCTACTAGCTCTTGGTTTTGTTTGTTCTTCTTTCTGTAGTTCCTTCAGGTGTAAGGTTAGATTGTTTATTTGAGATTTTTCTTGTTTCTTGAGGTAGGCTTGTATTGCTATAAACTTCCCTCTTAGAACTGCTTTTGCTGCATCCCATAGATTTTGGATCATCGTGTTGTCATTGTCATTTGTCTTTAGGTATTTTTTGATTTCCTCTTTGATTCTTCAGTGATGTCTTGGCTATTTAGTAGTGTATTGTTTAGCCTCCATGTGTTTGTGTTTTTTACGTTTTTTTTCCCTGTAACTGATTTCTGATTTCCTAGCATTGTGGTCAGAAAAGATGCTTGATATGATTTCAATTTTCTGAAATTTACTGAGGCTTGATTTGTGACCCAAGATGTGAGCTATCCTGGAGAATGTTCCATGTACCCTTGAGAAGAAAGTGTAATCTGCTGTTTTTGGATGGAATGTCCTATAAATATCAATTAATTCCATCTGTTCTGTTGTGTCATTTAAAGCTTGTGTTTCCTTTTTAATTTTTTGTCTGGATGATCTGTCCATTGGTGTAAGTGAGGTGTTAAAGTCCCCCACTATTATTGTGTTACTGTCGATTTCCTCTTTTATAGCTGTTAGCAGTTGCCTTATGTATTGAGGTGCTACCATGTTGGGTGCATATATATTTATAATTGTTATATCTTCTTCTTGGATTGATCCCTTGATCATTATGTAGTATCCTTCGTTGTCTCTTGTGACATTCTTTTTTTTAAAGTCTATTTCCTGAAAGGAGTATTGCTACTCCAGCTTTCTTTTCATTTCCATTTGCATGGAATATCTTTTTCCATCCCCTCACTTTCAGTCTGTATGTGTCCCTAGGTCTGACATGGGTATCTTGTAGACAGTATATATATGGGTCTTGTTTTTGTATCCGTTCAGTGAACCTGTGTCTTTTGATTGCAGCATTTAATCCATTCACGTTTAAGGTAATTATTAATATGTTTGTTCCTATTACCATTTTCTTAATTGTTTCAGGTTTGGTTTTGTAGGTCCTTTTCTTCTCTTGTGTTTCCCACTTAGAGAAGTTCCTTTAGCGTTTGTTGTAGAGCTGGTTTGGTGGTGCTGAATTCTCATAGCTTCTACTTGTCTGTAGATCTTTTGATTTCTCCGTCGAATCTGAATGAGATCCTTGCTGGGGAGAGTAATCGGTTGTAGGTTCTTCCCTTTCATCACTTTAAATAAGTCATACCACTCCCTTCTGGCTTGTAGAGTTTCTCCTGAGAAATCAGCTGTTAACCTTACGGGAGTTCCTTTGTATGTTATTTGTCATTTTTCCCTTGTGGCTTTCAATAATTTTTCTTTGTCTTTAAATTTTGTCAGTTTGATTACTGTGTGTCCCGGTATGTTTCTCCTTGGGTTTATCCTGTCTTGGCTTTCTGTGCTTCCTGGACTTGGGTGTCTATTTTCTTTCCCATGTTAGGGAAGTTTTCAACTATAATCTCTTCAGATATTTTCTCGGTCCTTTCTCTCTTCTCCTTCTGAGACCCCTATAATGCGAATGTTGTTGCATTTAATGTTTTCCCCATGATCTCTTAGGCTGTCTTAATTTCTTTTCATTCTGTTTTCTTTATTCTGTTCTGCAGCAGTGAATTCCACCATTCTGTCTTCCAGGTCACTTATCCATTCTTCTGCCTCAGTTATTTTGCTATTGATTTCTTCTAGTGTATTTTTCATTTCAGTTATTGTATTGTTCATTTCTGTTTGTTTGTTCTTTAATTCTTCTAGGTGTTTCTTTTTTTTTTTTTTTTTTTTTTTGCGGTACGCGGGCCTCTCACTGTTGTGGCCTCTCCCATTGCGGAGCACAGGCTCCGGACGTGCAGGCCCAGCCACCATGGCTCACGGGTGTAGCCGCTCCACGGCATGTGGGGGTCTTCCTGTACCAGGACACAAACCTGTGTCCCCTGCATCGGCAGGCAGACTCTGAACCACTGCGCCACCAGGGAAGCCCTAGGTGTTTCTTCTTTAATTCTTCTAGTCTTCTTTAAACATTTCTCGCATCTTCTAGATCTTTGCCTCCATTCTTTTTTAAGGTCCTGGATCGTCTTCACTATCATTATTCTGAATTCTTTTTCTGGATAGTTGCCTATCTCCACTTCATTTAGTTGTTTTTCTATGGTTTTATCTTGTTCCTTCATCTGGTACAAAGTCCTCTGTCTTTTCATTCTGTCTATCCTTCTGTGAATGTGGTTTTCCTTCCACAGGCTGCAGAATTGTAGTTCTTCTTGCTTCTGCTGTTTGCCCTGTCTTTAAATTAATCTGGGGACTTCCCTGGTGATGCAGTGCTTACGAATCCACCTGCCGGGCTTCCCTGGTGATGCAGTGGTTGAGAGTCCGCCTGCCGATGCAGGGGACGCGGGTTCGTGCCCCGGTCCGGGAGGATCCCACATGCCATGGAGCGGCTGGGCCCGTGAGCCATGGCCGCTGAGCCTGCATGTCCGGAGCCTGTGCTCCGCAACGGGAGAGGCCACAACAGTGAGAGGCCCGCGTACCGCAAAAAAAAAAAAAAAAAAAAATCCACCTGCCAAGGCAGGGGACACAGGTTTTATTCCTGGTCTGGGGGTAAGAAATCTTATAGATTTTTATTTAAACATTTATTTTTCTTTGAATATACTATGATGAGTATTCTCCTTATCATGATGCTTTTAGTAGTTCATGTAGAATTTTTATTTTTTATTTATGTATTTTTAAAAATAAATTTATTTATTTATTTATATTTGGGTGCGTTGGGTCTTCGTTGCTGCACGTGGGCTTTCTCTGGTTGGGGTGAGCGGGAGCTACTCTTCAATGCAGTGTCTGGTCTTCTTATTGCAGTGGCTTCTCTTTGTTATGGAACACAGGCTCTAGGCACGCAGGCTTCAGTAGTTGTGGCGCACGGGCTTAGTTGCTCTGCAGCATGTGGGATCTTCCCAGACCACGGGTCGAACCCGTGCCCCCTGCATTGGCAGGCGGATCATGTAGAATTTTAATTGATCTTTTTGTCCCAATTCACAATATAAGGTTTAAAAATAAGAGATTAAAAATCACTTGTTGATTTACAGGAAAACTTTCTCAAAAGGCTACTAAAAAGGAGACTGAAGCCTAAGTCATAAGTCAAGTGTAAAAGAATATAGTATTCCATAACCAACTACACTTAGTGCTAAAACCTTTCGTTGCAACACTCAAGAATCATATTTTTTCCTTGAAGATAGAATACTTAAGGATGATTAATAAAGAATTATACTAGTTTTAATCTTTTTTTCTTAATATTTATTTATTTGGTTGTGCCAGGTCTTAGTTGCAGCAGGTGGGCTCCTTAGTTGCAGCCCCAGGGCTCCTTAGTTGTGGCATACAAAGTCTTAGTTGGGGCATGCATGTGGGATCTAGTTCCCTGACCAGGGATTGAACCCAGGCCCCCTGCATTGGGAACTCTGTGTCTTATCCACTGCACCACCAAGGAAGTCCCATACTAGTTTTAGTCTTAAAGGTAAATTTTTAAAATAAAATAATTGGTCCTTGTAAAAAAAAAAAAGCTATATAAAAATTTAGAAAAAGGGAAATTAAAGATTATAATTTAAAAAGTCAGAGATAATTGCTGTTTTATGATATATTTTTGGAGTTTTATTTTTACATATCTTTATAGTTAAGACTTTATTCTCATAGGATAAATTTTTTAGGGAAATATTGGGATGAAAGGATAATCACATTTTTAAGGGTTTTCAAATACATATTGTCAAATTGTCCCCCAGCGATGCTGTACTAACCTAATATTTCTACACTTAATATCTGAAGTTAGTATACACTGTAGCCAATAGTGAATAGTGGCATTCTTCCTAATCTTTGCCGATTTTTAAAAGGAAAACTTGTAGCTCTTTAATTCTTTTGTTGTTGTTGTTAAGTTTTATATGTTTTCACCTGCTAAGTAGTAATTGTTTCATATTTTTGAATTGTCCATGTTTTGGGCCCTTGTTCTTTTGGTTTTTTGTTTCTCTGTTTAGATTTTTTATGAGGTAGCTACACATTAATGATATTAAGTGTTGGCTGTCATTTGTTTTTCCCATTTTATCTTAAACTTTATGACTTTTTTTCCATGCTGAATTTGATACTTCTTTCTTGGGTTTAAACTTACTTACATTGAGTTTTCGACATGATTCAGTTTAGTCTTATGACCTCTATGTGGTTGAAATTTAGTGTATGTTAGGGGACAAAAAATCCAAGCCACAAAAGGGGAAAACCTATCTGAACTTCTGTTTAATTTGACTAAATAATGCACTTATTACTACATACTAAAGACTTACTTTTTAGCAGTGTAAAGGTCTGAATTAGTTTCTGAACACACATGAGGAAATGACAAAACTTTACCTTTCACAAAAGCATAAGCCTTTCATTTGTTTACATACATACCTTCATTCAGATGTTAAATAAATAGGAAACTTTGCAATATGTTAATTTTAGGAATTTCATGTTAGAACAACTAGCATTTCTAAGTAGGTTAGATCCTGACTTCTAAAGTCCTGAAACAGGGCCCAAGTTGTGACCACTTGGTGGGATTTTTCGGCTTTATTTCCCCTTTGGAAGATAGCCTGGGGTTGGACAGTCTCTCTGTTTAGATCACACCTTAATACACCTGATCAACTAATGATGAGAATGCTCTCTTGACAGGGATAGTTTATTTGTACTTTGTCCTCTGCTTTTTCGCTACTGTAATAAGTCTTGATTTTCTTCATCAGTTTCAGACCAGACAGAGTGTAAAGGTGCTCATTTTGAACACTCTGAATTGAAGAAACTATCTTGAGTTATATTTGGTTGTCATTTTATTTGTTTAATTTCTAGAACTCTTCCTCGTGGGTCCTGTATAACATGGCTTCATTTTACTGGAGAATAAAGAATGAGCCATATCAAGTAGTGGAATGTGCCATGCGAGCACTTCACTTCTCATCCAGGTAGGATTCCTCCCCTTCTGGACCCCCTGATTCTCCATGTAACTCAGGACTGTTAAAATACATAAAAAACAAGAAGAAGCAGCATTGTGTTGTACTTACATTCTCCTCCATCCCTGTTGCAATTAGTCCCATCACAGAAATGTTAGATGTCAAAGAGTTCAAAGTGATAATGGCATAACATGCTTCTGATTTCTGTTAAGGAAAAATATATAATGTAGATGCCCTCTGATTCACTTGAGAGTTGAAACTAAGGAAATTGGTTGGAGGAACTATCATAAATTAAATTATTCTCAAAGCAAATATAAGCCCTAAATACATTTTAAAAGCATAAAATCTCTGCCAGACCTTATTTTTGTGGCAAAATTTGTAGTTATCAGATTGAGTAAGCACCATCAATTATGTAAAATTAAACATTAGGATTTTCTTAAATTATTTTCCCCATCTGTAAGTAAACTCAAAGTTATTTTCCTAAGCTCAATAACTTTGAATGTAATTGGCCCTTGTCAGGTAGTTATAGGCAATTGTAGCACACATGCTTCTTTCCTGACATCTAATTACATCTTCCCTTCTCTTTTAGGCACAATAAGGACATTGCCCTGGTCAACTTGGCGAATGTTCTGCACAGAGCACACTTCTCTGCTGATGCTGCTGTCGTGGTCCATGCAGCTTTGGATGACAGTGACTTCTTCACTAGCTATTACACTTTAGGAAATATATATGCAGTAAATACAACTTTTTTTTACATGAACCAATCCAGTTGCTGTTTTCTTTCTTTCTTTTTTTCCAATAAAAAATACCCTTTTCCCTTCTTTTGGTCCAAACAAGGGGATAGAAATGAAGAAATTAAGGGAAAAAAACTTCATAGCAATAATGAATCTCAAGTGTTTTAGCCTGTTCACAAAAAAGAAAGTAATTAAATTGATATGAATATTATGTTCCTTTAGCGTACTCTTCTTAAAATAGCAGTACTTCCATTTGAACCATCCTATATAGCATTGCTTCATGTTATGGAGATTTGACTACTGAGCGAAATAATATTCACTGTATGAGATGTCGTGTGATCTCATAAATCATAAGGGGATTTGGATGGATACAATCAGGCTAACATGTTTCCCCCCTGTGTTTGTGTATGTGTGTGTGTTTGTTTTTGTCTCTTCAGATGCTTGGGGAGTATAACCACTCAGTGCTCTGTTATGACCATGCTTTACAGGCTAAACCTGGGTTTGAGCAAGCTATAAAGAGGAAGCATGCTGTCCTGTGTCAGCAAAAACTCGAGCAGAAATTGGAAGCTCAACATAGGTAACTAGGAGAAAAAATTACTGAATCACCAACACTGTAGAACTTGTGTAGTTCTTGTTAGACTTGTGTAGGGTGATATCAGTATTAATTTGTTCATTAGAATTAAGAAAAACACCTTTTCACTAATGCTAGTCCTGTCCTTTTTCTCCAATCAGGAGGTTTAACACAAGTCAGTGGTTGTATAAAGGATTCCAGGAACTAGAGAATATTTACAGTAAATGCCGTCATCTAAATCTTAACAATATTGACAATCAATTACTTGTATGAAGTCAGATGGAGGATGGGGTGCTGCCAGATGCTCAGTAATTCTATTGATTACATTTTTATTTCCGTAGAATACACTGTCAGCAAAATCACTTGCGATTTGAGCTTTCTCTCCTTTGATTTCTAAGGTTGGGCAATTGTTATGTTGGTTAAGTGATGTTGAGAGAGATTATTTGGCCCACATTTTAATCAGATTTGTATAAGTTGTACAGTAATGGAATTCTGTTGTACTTGGTCCTTGTAGTATACTTAAAAAATATCCTGTATTTAATTCTATAAATAATAGGGCCAGTAAAGGAACTTGACATAACTCAGAAGTGAATTGTTCATCTCTTATAGAATTAGCCTTAATGTTTTGAGTGTACTTTGATTATTATAGAATTAAGTGGAGATTTGGATTTCATTAAACTTTTGCCTATTTTCCAATCTGTTTAAAAGCCTAATGTAGTAAAAAGGAAAGAATGACAGCTTGTTTATGCTTGGCTTTGTTATACCTGATCAGAACTTGCCCTGGCTGAGTTTCTTCCAATATTATGCTCTTCTTATACAATCTGTGCAGCTATTAAATCTCCATATGTTAACAGTGTAATAGGCAATAAGATTTTTGTGACTAAATATAATCAAGCAGCTGATTTATTGATACCAGGTGGTAGGGAATATTCCTTTATAAGCAGTTTCTGTGGTTTTTTTCCCCAAATCTGTAAACCAAGAAGCTAGAGTGCAAGAGCAAGGCATTGTGGCCTCTTCTCTTAACCTTGTCTTTAGGTAGAATCAAAGGAAAAGGTGAAAAGGAAGATTCTAGAAAGGCTTTGAATGTCCATGGAACTGACAGTCTTTGTGGAGGGAAATAGACTTGTTAAATGTATAAAGCTTTATAGTATTATTTATTGCTATGTATCTTTTCTGGCACCTGAAGAGTCTAACACACCATTTAATGTCATTAATTGTGTTTATGGGAAGAATTTCACATCCATCTTTTTTCCCCAAAATTTTAATAAAACAATAGTATTTATTTAGCCCCATTGTTCTTGAACTTGGGATACAATGATTGTATGTTAAAAGTCAAAATCTAACAATTTTTGCTGAGAACCAGAAAATCTATGTATTTAAGTGGGTTTAAAAATCCATAATTTTAAAGCTCTGTAACTTTTTCCTGTTATTAAAAAATGTTAAGATCCCTCCAGCGAACACTGAATGAGTTGAAAGAATATCAAAAGCAACATGACCACTACCTGAGACAGCAGGAGATCCTAGAAAAACATAAGCTGATTCAGGAAGAGCAAATCTTAAGAAATATCATCCATGAGACACAGATGGCAAAAGAGGCACAATTAGGTAAGTACTGATTCCAAGTAATTAAAGACAGGTTAGGAAATTCACTTCTAGTGTGCTTTACTTTCATAACCTTCATGTAGCCATAAAGCAGTATAAAATTGTGCTTATGACTTCTGTCAGTCTTAAAATGAAATTGTTACTATGGGTATACCAGCAGGCCTGAGGAGCTGGTTTGACCCTTCTAACTTTTTTTTAGTAAAAAGTAAAAACCAAATTTTTAAACTAGAAACCAAATTTTAAAGTAAAAACCAAATCTTTTGTATCCTCAGAGTCTTAACAGTTTGTTTGCCCTCTATGGCCTACATTGATGCTTCTCTAACTTTGGTATGCATATCAATCTCTTGGTGATCTTGTTAAAATGCAGATTCTGATTCAGTAGATCTGGGTTGGGGCCTGAGATTCTGTTATTCTAACAAGCTCCTATTTGATGCCTGTTGTTGCTAGTCTGAAAACACACTGTAACATGGCCCTACACCAATTTAACGCAAGCTAGACACACCCTAGAATCAAAACATCCACACTTTTCATCCAACAGTGGCAATAAGGCTAAATGTCCTCCTCTTTTTTTTGCCCCATTAAAAACAAATGTTTTATTTTAGAAGTAAGATTTTAGACTAGGCTTTGTCTCAAATAGGAAAGTAATCAGTGGAATACTTTTGAGGGTTCTGAAATCCTCCCCCAAATTATACACATTACTGTGTATATGCACATTTTTTTTTCTGGTAAGACGGTATGTAGCTCTTATTCAGTCTTTTACAGTCTGTGACCCCAAAGTAGAACCACTGGTCTAAAGGAACTTGGGTTGACAGGATATCAGTGATTTGACTGTATCCAGAATGTTTCATTTCTGATGAAACCCTGTGGGAGCAGATATGACAACTTGACACCAAAGAATAAATGAATAGAATCCCTTATATTACATCCTTCTCCCTTGATAAATATATTGGTCTGTACAGCCTCTTGATCTTTGACCCTTAGCTGTGAACGTTTACAGTCCATTTCACAATCCACCTGACAAGTTTTCTTTGCTATTTTGAGTATAAAGAGTATGTTCAGTCCTTGGGATTATTTACTGCTCAATCAGTACTGAAATGCAACCAGAGCGCTTATATATATATATATTTATATATTTGAAAAAGAGTTATGAAGTATATGAAGCAAATTCTCTCCAGAGAGATGGGCAAAGTCTTAAAACAATTTAATCAATAGATTTTACAGTCATAGAATGCAATTGCCAGAAGGAACCTCAGTGATTGTTTAGTGGAGCCCATTTGTTTTATAGGTGGAGAAACAGGCTTCTTTAGAATGATTTAATTTAATTAACCATTAATGAAATTTCCCCTGGATAAGTATCCCCTCTGTAAGTACTCTGCCAGGCTCTGAAGAGTACAGGGTTGATACTACAGGACTTAGACTAAGAAAATCATGTTGGCATTGCTGATCTTTTTCATCAATTTAAATTTCCTTTCTTATTCCAGGAAATCATCAGATATGCCGTCTGGTCAACCAGCAGCATAGTTTACACTGCCAGTGGGACCAACCTGTGCGCTACCATCGTGGTGATATCTTTGAAAATGTGGACTATGTTCAGGTCTTTTTCTTAGTCTCTCCTAGTTCTTATAAACTTTCACATATCTAAGAGTAGTATCACTTTTCCCTCCTTAATTCCTTATATAATTGATCTCTAAAATGTGTGACCATCATTTAAGGTTTTGAGTATCTGTTGTGTTTATGAAGTCAAATTTTACAGAGGGTACTCAGTTACTCCATGAATGACATTTTTGTTTCCCAAAGTACTGGCTGTATTCTCTTTTCATATGTTTTTAGTTCTTTTCTTCTTTACCAAGAGAGCTAGAATTGGTCTGTGACTCGAAGCCTTTACCCCCCCCTTTTAATTTACTTTAGTAAGACCTGTAATTTAAAATTTGGGAAAGAGTAGCCATGCTCTTTCCTGAAGTCATCAGTCCAGTTATGTTGCTTCAACCAAAAACATCATCAAAATGATCATCTACAAAAAACGTTTATTAAGCGCATTGCTGTGTGCATGTTTTTCTTTCTTTCTGTCTCTGTATATGTCCACACAGGTAGATACACATATACAAACAGTCATACACATACATAAAATCCTAGCCAATCTAACTGGGAAGAAATAATACACAAATATAAGGATACCAGATAGCATGTAACTGATGCTGATATAGACCATAAACACAATCAGAGTCCAACTTTCATCCAAAAGGATACTGGAAATAAAATAACATTTATCCTATCCTATAGAAAACCCATCATGTTCCTTAATCACAGATACAGAAGTTTCTAGCAATAAACAGTTAAAATAAGAGATCAGGACAGCTTCTATAGAAAGACAAACCATGGAAAACTAGAACTCTTTAATTTAGAAGAACCCAGACTACATTGGAAAGAGTAAGAAATAAAAATTAAGAGGCCATTTAGGAGGAGAAGTAGTAATAGAGACCATAAGCTTCCTATGATTTTTGTGAGCCAGCTCCTAGCAATATCCCATGTTTGGTTTTCAAGAGTAGTAAAGAAAGAACAGACTTACACCCTCTGGGACTCTAGCTCGCTGTCTTAAATCCAAGCATTTTAAGGGGAAAAAGGGAATATTTAGAAATGAAGTATACCAGAACCCAGTGTAACTTTTAGATATCATAATGGTCACAAGACAGACCATTTGGAAGACTGCCATGTGCGAGTGTAGCTTCCAACATTATATATCCATAAACTTCATCACCGCTATATAGTAAAAGAATCTGTTCCTGTTCATAAAGGCATAGAGCTACAAATTCATCATATTCATTCCTTTTTCTCATCTCTTTCCTACTCCATCCCATCTTAGTCCCATTCTCTTATCTAACAAGGTTTCAGAAATACACAGGAACTATGGTATCTTGTGAGAATATCAAATATTGTTTTACCTTGGTTTGGAGGTAGGCTATACATACATATTTTTTAACATCTTTGTTGGAGTATAATTGCTTCACAATGTTGTGTTAGTTTCTGCTGTATAACAAAGTGAATCAGCCATATGTATACATATGTCCCCATATCCCCTCCCTCTTACATCTCCCTCCCCCCCTGCCTATCCCCCCGCTCTAGGAGGTCACAAAGCACTGAGCTGATCTCCTTGTGCAATGCAGCTGCTTCCCACTAGCTAGCTATTTTACATTTGGTAGTGTATATATGTCTGTGCTACTCTTTCACTTTTTTCCAGCTTACCCTTCCCCGCACCCCATGTCCTCAAGTCCATTCTCTATGTTTGCGTCTTTATTCCTGTCCTGCCCCTAGGTTCATCAGAACCTTTTTTTTTTTTGATTCCATATATATGTGTTAGCATACGGTATTTGTTTTTCTCTTTCTGACTTACTTCACTCTGTATGACAGACTCTAAATCCATCTACCTCACTACAAATAACTCAGTTTCATTTCTTTTTATGGCTGAGTAATATTCCATTGAATATATGAGCCACATCTTCTTTATCCATTCATCTGTCGATAGACA
Organism: Mesoplodon bidens; assembly: GCF_964165515.1. Lineage (NCBI taxonomy): Eukaryota > Metazoa > Chordata > Mammalia > Artiodactyla > Ziphiidae > Mesoplodon > Mesoplodon bidens. The sequence goes on from NC_138164.1 coordinate 99,800,857, forward strand.
CTTAGGTTGCTTCCATGTTCTGGCTATTGTAAATAGTGCTGCAGTGAACATTGTGGTACATGACCCTTTTTGAATTATGGATTTCTCAGGGTATATGCCCAGTAGTGGGATTGCTGGGTCATATGGTAGTTTTATTTTTAGTTTTCTAAGGAACCTCCATACTGTTCTCCATAATGGCTGTATCAATTTACATTCCCACCAGCAGTGCAAGAGGGTTCCCTTTTCTCCACACCCTCTCCAGCATTTATTGTTTCTAGATTTTTGATGATGGCCATTCTGACTGGTGTGAGGTGATACCTCATTGAGGTTTTGGTTTGCATTGCTCTAATGATTAGTGATGTGGAGCATCCTTTCACATGTTTGTTGGCAATCTGTATGTCTTCTTTGGAGAAATGCCTATTTAGGTCTTCTGCCCATTTTTGGATTGGGCTGTTTGTTTTTTTGATATTGAGCTGCATGTGCTGCTTATATATTTTGGAGATTAATCCTTTGTCATTTGCTTCGTTTGCAAATATTTTCTCCCATTCTGGGGGTTGCCTTTTCATTTTGTTTATGGTTTCCTTTGCTGTGCAAAACCTTTTTAAGTTCCATTAGGTCCATTTGTTTATTTTTGTTTTTATTTCCATTTCTCTAGGAGGAGGTCAAAAAAGATCTTGCTGTGATTTATGTCAGAGTGTTCCACCTATGTTTTCCTCTAAGAGTTTTATAGTGTCTGGCCTTACATTTAGGTCTTCAATCCATTTTGAGTTTATTTTTGTGTATGTGTTAGGAAGTGTTCTAATTTCATTCTTTTACATGTAGCTGTCCGGTTTTTCCAGCACCGTTTACTGAAGAGGCTGTCTTTTCTCCATTGTATATTCTTGCCTCCTTTATCAAAGATAAGGTGACAATATGTGTGCGGTTTATCTCTGGGCTTTCTATCCTGTTCCATGACCTATAGTTCTGTTTTTGGGCCAGCACCATATTGTCTTTATTACTGTAGCTTTGTAGTATAGTCTGTAGTCAGGGAACCTGATTCCTCCAGCTCTGTTTTTCTTTCTCAATATTGCTTTGGCTATTCCAGGTCTTTTGTGTTTCCATACAAATTGTAAAATTTTCTGTTCTAATTCTGTGAAAAATGCCATTGGTAGTTTGATAGGTATTGCTTTGAATCTGTAGATTGCTTTGGGTAGTAGAGTCATTTTCACAGTGTTGAGTCTTCCAATCAAGAACATGGTATATCTCTTCATCTGTTTGTATCGTCTTTAATTTCTTTCATCAGTGTCTTATAGTTTTCTGCATACAGGTCTTTTGTCTCCTTAGGTAGATTTATTCCTAGGTATTTTATTCTTTTTTGTTGTAATGGTAAATGAGAGTGTTTCCTTAATTTTTCAGATTTTTCATCATTAGTGTATAGGAATGCAAGAGATTTCTGTGCATTAATTTTGTATCCTGCTACTTTACCAAATTCATTGATTAGCTCTAGTAGTTTTCTGGTAGCATCTTTAGGATTCTCTATGTATATAGTATCATGTCATCTGCAAACACTGACAGTTTTACTTCTTTTCCAATTTGTATTCCTTTTATTTCTTTTTCTTCTCTGATTGCTATGGCTAAAACTTCCAAAACTATGTTGAATAATAGTTCAACAATAGTGAGAGTGGGCAACCTTGTCTTGTTCCTGATCTTAGAGGAAATCGTTTTAGTTTTTCACCATTGAAGGCTATACATATTAGAAATTGACTGTCCAGTGGTTTTTAATGCCTAAATGATAGCTATATTAAACTTTTAAGAACGCTTAAGCACACTAATTTTATAGAATAGTGATCATTTTTAGTCTAGTTAGGGGAGAGGAATAATGAATCAAACATCTAAATCAGCTAATCATTATACCTAAAAGAGACTAAATCATAGAAAGGAAGTAGTGGGACAGGAAAACAACCCACAGTAGTTTTCTCACACATCAATGGCATAATTGATTGAAAGTTGCTAGCTATGCATTATCTGTGAGAGAATACTGTTGGGGCATAGTTCTGAAAATTAAAGATCTTATTGCCTTTTAACTGACCTACTTTGTGATTTCCTTCTGATTTTGAGTATTCATTAACATTTTTGGCTTGAGTTAAATCTTATTCACAACTCCTTTTCTGCTTTCAATTTGATTGAACTTTTCTTTTCATTTTCTAGTTTGGTGAGGATTCATCAACCTCCAGTATGATGTCTGTGAACTTTGATGTTCAAACAAATCAGAGTGATACCAGTGATTTGGTCAAGTCGTCTCCCATAGCCCATTCTGTTCTCTGGATCTGGGGCAGGGACTCTGATGCATATAGGGTAAGTTAGTAGAGGATTATGAAGGGGTTTTCTCTAACAGACAAGATTTCTTAAAGCAGTGTCCCTCAATCCCACTGATTAATATGGCCCCAGTCACTGTTCAGCTTAGTTCAGCAAGCATTTGTTAAGCGTATATTAAATGGAAGGCATTCTGCTAGGTGGTAAGACACAGTGTCTGTCTTGAGTTCTTGGCAGTCAAGTGGGGCAGATGGACACCCTGATTTCAGTTCAAAGCTCTGAGTATAATCACCAACCCTCACAAGTTTCTAAACTTAACCTAAGTGCATTCTTGTATGTACTTCACTTATTTAATCAGAATTCTTTTATTGAGCTTCCAACTGTATACCAGGCTGATACTGTGAATATAGTACACAAGTTCCTTGCTCTGCTGGAGCTCACATTCTAGCAGAAGATACAGATAATAAGCAAGTAAATAAATACGTATTTCTAACCTACCTAAGAAATAATTGTATGTTAGCCAATGGGGATACCAACATATGAAGACAGAAACCATGTATTTTTTATTCAATATTAAATTTTCAGAATTGTGTTTTTATTCTAACAGAATTAATACAGCCACTTATTATTTAATTATGTCTAATATAAATTCCCAAGTTTGAAAGCTTCAGGCTATAAGTTTAGTAAACCTCTGGTGCATGTTATTTATATTTAGGAAGATGAAATTTTACAAATAAAATAATAATTGTTAAACTTCAGCATTGACAAAGAAGAGTCTTAGTTAAGGGAAAAATAGTTTTCTGTGCCAGTTTTTTAAGTGTATGTATGCTTCCAGGTACAAGTCACAAACTCCACCTCAAATTGACTTAAACGAAAGAAAATTCACCTCATATAGGAAATCCAAAGATAGAGCAAACTTTGGCTTTGGTTGATTCAGTGGCCCAGTGACCTATTTCTTTCCTTTTCTTTAATTTGCCATCCACTGTATTGGTTCCATCCTAAAGCCTGTCTTTCTCATGGTACTGAGGCGACAGCCAGCAGTAGCTGGAGCAACATTGGTTTTGCTCCTGTGGGGTGAAAGAGACTAAGACTGGCTTTTCTTTCTTGGAAGCCCCAGGCAGACCTCTCCTTGTGTCTTACTGGCTCAGCTGAGTTAGGCCTGCCCAACCCTGAACCAGTCTGTGGTAAAGCAGGTAGAATTACTGACTTACAGTAATAATCTGCAGTAGAAAGAATATTATAGAGTCTACCACAGTGTCTGTATCTTAAAATACTAAACTGTTTTTCGGTTATCCTAGTATATTTATGTTCTTTTAAAAGTTCATTTAGCATATTGAAGTATTGAATCTGAAGAAATTTATGAGAAACTTTCTTTTTTATTAGGACAAACAGCATATTCTGTGGCCTAAAAGAGCAGATTGTGCAGAAAGCTATCCTAGAGTCCCTGTTGGCGGGGAATTGCCAACGTATTTTCTGCCTCCGGAAAACAAAGGACTCAGGCAAGTGCTGATGGATTTGGAAAAGCACTTGATTCTGCATGATTATCATCTGGCGGTTCTTTGAGAGCACCAGCCTTGGACTTGAAAGGTTAAGTCTTTATTTTGAAGTCACCCAAACTTTGAAAATATGAATTTTGTTCCTTTTTCTTGTGCCAGGATCCACGAACTGAACAGTGATGATTATTCTTCAGAAGAAGAGGCCCAAACCCCTGACTGTTCCATAACTGACATCAGAAAAAGCCAGACTCTGTCCTACTTAGTCAAAGAATTAGAGGTCCGCATGGATCTGAAAGCCAAAATGCCAGATGACCATGCACGAAAAGTAAGGCTCACTTAGGCTGGTGTTTATTGCCGTCCATTCTGGTTGACTTCACAAGCCTCATAGGTGGAGCAAAAATTTGATAGAAGGCAGTTGTTGAGCTTTAAGTTTATAAAACTGAAAGATAGAGTTAAAGATTTGGTGAAATAATTAAGAAGTCAGTCATGCTATTGAAGGAATGCCAGTAAAGTGTTCCCCAGGGTTGCTGTATACATAGACCACCTAAGCAGTGTTCCTCTAAGAGGGCTGCAAAGATGAGTAACACAGAACTCTGTTTACCTAGTGGAGGCCATTCTGACCACTGCAGTTTAGCTTTACATTCTCCAAGCTTCCAGAAGTTTGTATAAATTGAAAACTTGAGGATTCTCTTTCCTTGGCCTGATCAACCCACTTTGCGCTCATATGAGGTCCTTAGGAATTTGTATGAATTTGATAACTACTTTGCAAACATTATAAGTATGTTCTGTTATGCTGTTTTCTTTAGTTCCTATTAGCTATGTATAACTAGGAATGTTTTATTACTGAATATAAATCCTATATTAGATACCATTCCATAAATACAAATGAAAAAATTTACTTTTTACAGAGAAAACAGACCATCACCATGACCGTTTTTTAATTTAATTTTAAAACTATGAGCAGTTACTACTTACATTCAGCATTTACTGAGGCAAAAAACATTATGTTCCAGGCACAGTGTGGAGTGCTAGGAATACAAAGATAAATAGACCATGATCCCTAACTTAGAGTTGCTCACAGTTATATAAATGCTGCAAGAATATAAAGTAGATTAATTGAGGATCTGGTGCTTTTCCAGCTAGGAAGGATAGCAGATTTTAGTTGCATCAGGTGTTGCAGGCTTTGCTTTCTGAATAATTTCTTATTTGGTTCTGGACACTTAGGTTGACTTGAATGGGGAAATGATAGATCACCTTAATATGTATGTGGTGTATATGTCTTTTAACTTTTTTTAATTAAAGGAAACTAAGGCATACGTGAGCAGGGTAGCACCTGTTGTAATGTCAAGGACTGCATGTTATGTATATAATTATAAATATCTATTCAAATTAGCTGTTCCTGAGGAGCTCAAGACTGTTGTCTATAGAAATTCTTTTCAAATGTCTTCCCTGTTATTTTCAGTTGATTCAGTCTTCCTTTTGATGTTTTCAGATTTTGCTTTCCCGTATTAATAACTATACTATCCCAGAAGAAGAAATTGGGTCTTTCTTATTTCATGCTATTAACAAGGTGAGTTGCCTACTTCAGATATCTGAAATTTAAATGCTTAGTAATTGTAATTAAAAGTTAAAGTGTATGTATTAAAAATCCTTTTTAGAATGAGTACTGTATTCTTGTATTAACTGAAGTATTTGGGGTTTTTCAGCCAAATGCTCCTGTCTGGCTGATACTCAATGAAGCTGGACTCTACTGGAGAGCAGTAGGAAATAGCACCTTTGCTATTGCTTGTCTTCAGAGGGCTTTGAATTTGGCTCCCCTTCAATACCAGGATGTTCCTCTTGTGAACTTGGCCAACCTTTTGATTCACTATGGCCTTCATCTTGATGCCACTAAACTGCTGCTTCAAGCTTTGGCCATCAATAGCTCTGAGGTGAGGTTTTATGTTTCTTTGTAGAAATATATACTAAGTAGTGATAACTCAAATTCAGAGTATAATATGTGTTTTTATAGAGAGGGCATAAAAAAAATCTCATTTTATTTTTTAGTAGAATTTGCATATTGTAAGAGGGCTTTATTTTTGATGTGTTCATCTCTTTATTTTAAATGAATGAAGTTTATAAATTATAGTTATTTTTTAGAAACATACATTTACATAAGAATGACACAGCTGCTAAAAATATACTGCCACATTTTTATGTCTGAAACATCTGCTTCTCACTTTATCCTACTCATTACAGCATGCACATTGCATAATGTTATACTGTTTTACAGCTTTAATTTATAGATACCTTTATACCAACCAAGCCAGAGCACAGTTTAAAGGTTGTTTTGATAAGGATAGATAAGTAGGTTGATATTCATGCCCTGAATCTCCCACATGCAGTCCATGGAGTTGTGTCACTGCTTTGTAGTTAAATAGTTTATTTCATTGTTTCTAAAATACCACTTACTTTTTTTTCATATTTTAACATCTCTGAAATAAGGATGCATGTTATAATTGATGACATCTTAGGTTTGATGAATGCAGTTATAATAAATATACAGTTAAATTGCTTTTATACTTAGTGTCTAAATGTTTCTGAGTTTTATGTGCAAAGAAAGTTTTAGAAGAAGTGTGCATGAATGGCTTAGGTTTATTCGAGGTGTCCCAAAACTGATTTTTTCAGTATTAGAAGAGAATGTTGCCTGTTAAGAGTTTCCTTTGAAATACACAAATTCACAACTGGATTTTAAGTAAAAGTTTATAATCACTGTTATACAACAGGCCAAGTTGCCAGAGAAGTACATCAAATATTAATCAAACGTTTACTAGGTGCCAGGTGTGGCTATAGTAGAACAGATGGTCTATATGAGATGTGATAAAGTGAACACCCAAATGGAAGGTTCAGCTGTTTCCCTTGATACTTCTCATGGTTCACTTTTTTCTGCCACCAGCCAAGGCAATTAGGCAGTTTTCTTCTAAAAAAAAAGAGCTCCTTTAGAGATTAGCTGCCTTTTCATATTTGAAAATTATACTAAAATTTTAGCTAAATACTGTGGTACTGCAACAAGAATAAAAATATAAATCAGGGTAGATACCCCAGAATACACCTTAATCAGACCCTACCCCTAGCTGTCAACATTTGGAAATATTTCCTTATAAGCTTTCCTTCTATGTAAATATTTCATAGTGTTGCAACTTTACTGGTGATCTTTAAAACTTATTATATAAAAAAGTTTATTACTACCTAGTTTTTATAGCCATCAATTTAAATGGTTGTATAAAGGTTTGATGAATTGATATGTTAGAACTTACTCCTCTGTTGCTGGATGTTTAGGTTGCTAATATCAGTAATGATTTTCTGGATAAGACCTTTTCTGTTTTCCAGGTAATTTTCTTCGGAAAGACTGCTAGTAGCAGTGGAATTACTAAGTCAATAAGTGAATGAATATTTTGATGGCTTTGATACAAAATACCAAACAGTCCACAAAAAGATTTGGGCCAATATATATTGCCATAATCAAGATCTATAAATATTCATTTTGCATGTATTGTCACCAGAATCAGTTGAAGTAACTGCTTTTATTGATTGTTTACTAGAGCCAGGCATCATACTAAGCACTTGACATGCAATAACTCATTTAATCCTCAAAACAACCCTATGAGATAAGTTTTACCCATTTGATAGAAAAAGAAAGCCAAAGGGATTTACAGAAAGTCATAGAGCTTGGATTTGAACTCAGGGAGAGTGGCCATTAGAGTTCACACTTTTATAGTCAAGTCACACTGCTTCTGTATTAATGTTTGTAAAACAGATTTACTTTAAAAAATTTCATTTCTCTGTGGTAACATAAATTTCTTTATCTTATTTTAAGGATATTGTATTTTTTAAATGTTTATTTATTTATTTATTTGGCTACGCCAGGTCTTAGTTGCCACGCACAGGATCTTCGCAGCATGTCGGATCTTTTTCTTTTTTAGTTGCAGCATGCGGGATCTTTTTATTTTTTAGTTGGGGCATGTGGGATCTTTAGTTGCGGCATGCAGGCTCTTAGTTGCAGCATGTGGGATCTAGTTCACTGACCAGGGATTGAACCCGGGCTTCCTGCATTGGAAGCTCAGAGCCTTAACCACTGGACCACCAGGGAAGTCCCTGTTTTATTGTTTATTGTTTGTTTGTTTGTGTTTCTGGCTGCGTTGGGTCTTCATTGCTGTGCGCCGGCTTTCTCTAGTTGCAGGGAGCGGGGGCTACTCTTCGTTGCTGTGTGCGGGCTTCTCATTGCAGTGGCTTCTCTTGTTGCGGAGCACAGGCTCTAGGCGCACAGGCTTCAGTAGTTGCAGCATGTGGGCTCAGTAGTTGTGGCTTGCAGGCTCTGGAGCGCAGGCTCAGTAGTTGTGGCATACGGGCTTAGTTGCTCCATGGCATGTGGGATCTTCCCAGGCCAGGGCTCAAACCCATGTCCCCTGCATTTGCAGGTGGATTCTTAACCACTGTGCCACCAGGAAAGTTCCCTATTTTATTGTATTTTTAAAGTAAAAGTTTATGTAGACATTTTGCTCATTTTGTTAGAATTTGTTTTTTTTTTAATTTTACATGAACTCTTTATACAATAAAGTCTTTAACTCCATCTGTCATATGTTAAAAATATTTTCTCTCTTTGCCTTTTTATCTTAGCTTTTAAAACTTACCTTAATTTTCCATCTTTTCCCTTTTGATATCTATTGTTAGATTTAAGGTGTCCTCATAAGAAGTCTGAAGAAAAATAGTTCTATTTTGTTTTCTCTGGTTTGTTTTTAAATAGTTGATTCTCAGATATACAAAGGTCTTTTTCTATGCTGTTTTCTAGATGTTTTACAGTTTCAGGTTTCATATTTAGGCCTATGATCCATTTCAAGTTAAATTTTCTTTGCAGTGTGAGGTAGGGATCAAAGTTCATTCATCAAAGTTCATATCCAAATGGATATCTGATTGTTCCAGGACCATATCTCAAAAACACTACACTTTCCTTATTGAGTCACTTATCACCTTTGCTCTGAACTCCAGACTCCTTTATCCAACAGCTTTCATGACACCTCCTCTTGAATGTCTAAAACACGGTCTAAAACTACAGGCCAAAACTAAGCTCCTTAACATTGTTCTAATTTGTTCTCAGTCTTCCCCATTTCAGGAAACAGTAAAGCCAGTATTTCAGGACAAAAACTTAGAGCCATCCTTCGTACCTTTCTCTTTCTCTCAGGGCAGATTCAATCTATTAACTAATCTTGCTGATTCTGTTTTTAAAATATACCCAGACTTTCACTGTTTACCATCATCTCCACTGCTATCTTAGACACACCATCATTGTCTTTTATCTAGATTATTTCAGTAGCCTCCTAACTAGCTTCTTGGCTTTCTGCCTTTGTCACCCTACACTCTATTCACAATAGAACAATGAAATTCTTTTTCTTTTTTTTTTGCTGTACGCGGGCCTCTCACTGTTGTGGCCTCTCCCGTTGCAGAGCACAGGCCCTGGACGTGCAGGCTCAGCGGCCATGGCTCATGGGCCTAGCCGCTCCGCAGCATGTGGGATCTTCCCGGACTGGGGCACGAACCTGTGTCCCCTGCATCGGCAGGCAGACTCTCAACCACTACGCCACCAGGGAAGTCCTGAAATTCTTATTAAAAGTCAGATGTTGTCAGGCACTTCCTTGTTGGTCCAGTGGTTAAGACTCCGCACTTCCACTGCAGGGGACACAGGTTCGATCCCTGGTTAGGGAACTAAGATCCCACGTGCCGTGCAGCACAGCCAAAAAAAAAAAAAGAAAGAAATTGCATTATGAATAAATACAACGCCAGTAGTGCTCAACATATGCTAAACTTATATGCTGTTCCTTAGCTTTAGGAAGCTGTTGAGTATTGCTTAAAGGGAGCCGCTTCCCCTCTCCTTTCACCTAAATTCTCTCCATCCCGTAGCCAGAATTGAAAAATTACCTTCTACGTTGAAAAAATACAAGAAACAAAGTTAGTAATTTTTTTTTTTAACGTCAGATGTCATTTGTCTGTTCAGATCTCTGCGGTGACTCTCCATGTAACTCACAGTAAGAGACAAGAATTTATAATGATGTAGAAGGTCCTACATGACCTTGTTACTTTTCTGACCTTATCTCCATGAGATTGTTCTTTGGTCATTCTATTCTAGCCTCACTTGCCGCCTTGCAGTTCCTTGAACGTGCTAGCTGTGCTCCCTCCTCAGGACCTTTGCATTTTCTATTCTCTCTGCTTGGAATGCTTCATCCCACTAAGATTCTTCATAGCTTGCTCCTCATCTCCTTAAAATCTTTTACAAATACTAACTTCTCAGTGAGTCTTTCCCTTACTACTCTATTTGTAATGGCACTCTCTTCCCTATGCTTAGTACTATTTATGTCTCTTCCCTGCTGTCCTTCATCACATTTTACTCACAATTGTGTGACACGAGACTATAAGATCCACTAAGGCAGGGATTTATCTTTCTTATTTTCTGCTGTATCCCCAGTGAAAAAAACAGTATTTGAAACATGGTAAACACTCAGTAATTATTTTCGGAATGAATTCATGAAAATTATTCTTTTTTTCCAAAATGCTAACCAGTTCGTCTCAATACAAGATATTTGCACAACTATCATTCTAGTCATAGGGATAATCATGATACTTCATTTCCTTCATTCTAGTTGTAAGGATAATTATGATACTTCATTTCCTTATGGAAAATATAAAGACATTTTTGAAATCTATGTACGGAATTTAATTGTATATCTTAGTGTGAACCACTAAGTAATACTTTAAATGTAACCTGAGTGCTACCTAGATTAGGCCTCTTTAATCTGGAATATTTTGTACACCTTGGTTTGGTTATAGTGAGATATTTCTGATGACCTAACAGCCTGAATGAAAAGCAAGTAGCTGATAAATTGTAGGGGCTAATTGCTTTTCATGGGGATATACTGTGCAATTTGAGAATAAAACATTCTTAGATCTTTTAAAATATTTTTAATGGTAAAGTAAATAGATGGTTTGTAGAATAAATGGTTTGTATGCAGCGAATACTAAGCATAGATGTATTTCTGCTAAAATGACCTAAACTGAATACTTCGGGCTGTGTATAAAAACAAAGTCTCAACAAACAATTGGAAAATAGAATTTTAAGACTATTTACAATAGCATCAAAAAAATCAGACATCTAGAAGTAAATCTAAAGGAAGATGCACAAGATTTCTATCGTGATTACAAAACATTGCTAAGAGAAAGAAAACCTAAATAAATGGTGATATACATCATGTTCATGGATTGAAAGATTCAATATTGTTAAGATGTAAGTTCTCTTTAGATTGATTTATAGATTCAATTCGATCCCAAACTCCCAGCAATTGCATGTATATGTGTGTGTAAATTGATAAGGAGAGTCAAAAATCTACATAAAAATGGATCTAGAATAGCTCAAAAATTGGGATGTGAGGGGAAGAAAAAAACAGAGTTGGAAGGTTTATATTACCAGATTTCAAGACTTACTGTAATTAAATCAGTATAGTACTGGCACAAAGATACTCAAATATATCAATGGAACACAGTAGAGAAATTAGAAATAGGCCCCTGCGTATATGGTCACCTGATTTATGACAAAGGCACACTAGTTCAGTGTGTGTGGGGAGTTTTTGGTTTTTCAGTAGGTAGTAATGGAGTACTTGGATATCCCCTATGGAAAAAGAAATGAACCCTGACTCCTACTCCATATCATACACAAGATTAATTTGAGGTGGATCATGTACCAAAATGTGAAAGATAAAACAATAAAGCTTCTTGATGGAAACATGGGAGAAAGTCTTTGTTACCTTATAGCTGGCAAAGATTTCAAGAAGCACTAACTATAAAAGAAAAAAATATGTAACTGAACTTCATTAAAATTAAGAATTTCTGTTTATCAGAAGATACCATTAAGAGAATAAAAAGGGAAACAACAGACTTGGAGAAGATATTTGCAATAAATATTTCCAATAAAGGTCTCGTGTCTAGTATATATATAAAGAACTCCTTCAAATCAATAAGAAAAAGGCAACCCAATTTTTTTTAAATGGGGAAAACAACAGCATTTCAGCAATAAGGGTACCCAAAGGGCCAGTAAGCACATGGAAAAATATTCAACATTATTACTAATCAAGGAAATCACAGTGAGATGCCACTTAAGCATCTCACTGAAACAGCTAAATTTTAAAAAATGACAATAACAAGTCAGTGAATTCTCACAGTTGTTGGTAGGAGTGCAAGTCTGTATGTCCACTGGGAAATGATTTCGTTGTATCTCCTAAAACTAAATGTATGCCTACCTTAAGAACCACTACTAAGTGTATACCCAAGGAAAATGAGTGCATATGTCTATGAAAAGACATTTACATGACTGTTCATAGTAGCTTTATTTATAGTAGCCCAAAACTGCAAACAATCCAAAAACTCCCTATCAGTAGGAGAATAGATGAACAAATTATGGTGTATTCACATGATGAAACATTACACATCAATTTTTTAAAAGAAGAATGAACAAATAGTACACAAAAAACACCTGGTTTCTTGAATATTAGATGTTGTGTTGAGTGAAAGCAGGTACAAAAGGGTACATATTATACACGTAAGAGAACATGCTGTTTGATTCCATTTATATGAAGTTCAAGAACAGGCAAGGCAGAGCTGATCTATGGTGATAGTCACAACATCACATCAAGTGGTTACCTCTGGGGTTTGGGTTGGGTTGCCCAGGGGAACCTCTTGGGGCACCAGAAATGTTCTAAACTTTTTGTATCTTTAGATGAGTGGTGGTTACAGGGATATATACATATATAAAAATTCATTGAGCTGTATGCTTAAGACTAGTGCATGTTACATACTTTAGGTATTTTTTATCTTAGTAGAAAGGTAAAAAATAAATTTATGTTAAACAGTTTAGCTGATGTAAATAAAATGGACAGTTGGGGTAACTTTTATGAGGTAACCTAAAAAAAGCCAAAAGACATATACTGTAAAGGTTTTGTAACTCTCAGAAAATATTAATTCATTAACATTTTCTGATTATTTTTTTTCTTTTCAGCCCCTGACCTTTTTGAGCCTGGGAAATGCTTACCTTGCTCTGAAGAATATCAGTGGGGCACTTGAGGCCTTTAGACAGGCTTTGAAATTAACTACGAAATGCCCAGAGTGTGAAAACAGCCTGAAGTTGATTCGCTGTATGCAGTTTTATCCTTTTCTGTACAACATCACCTCTTCTGTTTGCAGTGGTAAGCAGCTGTTAAATGCTGGCAAAATAATGAGTTCAATCAGGATTCCTATTTAGATCAACAGAGCACAGAAAATGATTTTCTTTATTTTTCCAAGGTTTTTACATAACCAGTGTAATTCTAGATACATAGGAAAGAAATTAATTAATAACTTGCTATGTACATGCCTTGGAGCATTAGGCTTAATTCTCTCCCAGAACCCTAGTTTGAGAAAGGCTGATTAAAGTATATTCGACTGGGATTGATAAGCTGTGAGATTTTTTTCTCTCCCCCAAATCACTGATGTTTTACAACAACTCATATTTATGGTAAAAGATATTTTTTTTCTGCCACAAATTCAAACTGTGTAATGAGATTTGAAGCAATGTTTCTATCCTCATTCACTGAAGTACAGCCCCTTGTCTTTGAGTGGAGGTGGTGTGGACCTTCACTGCACCTTTCAGGTAGTTGTCTGACTTGAAGAGGCTATCTACTTTGCATTCTTCCGCTTCCTTCCACAGGCACCATACATGTGTACATATGTGTATACATACACACGTGTGCAGCAGTATGTCCACCTGGGTCAGAGCTACTTGAATTAATGTCTCAACTATTGTAAATTTCTAAGAGTTCCATGATATTTTTTCTTCAATATTTTTTTCTTGACGTATAGTTGATTTACAATGTATTAATTTCTGCTGTACAGCAAAGTGATTCAGTTATACATATGTATACATTCTTTTTTTTGAATTTTATTTATTTTTTTATACAGCAGGTTCTTGTTAGTCATCAATTTTATACACATCAGTGTATACACGTCAGCCCAATCACCCAATTCATCACACACACACACCCCTGCCACTTTCCCCCCTTGGTGTCCATACGTTTGTTCTCTACATCTGTGTCTCAATTTCTGCCCTGCAGACTGGTTCATCTGTACCATTTTTCTAGGTCCCACATACATGAGTTGATATACGATATTTGTTTTCCTCTTTCTGACTTACTTCACTCTGTATGACAGTCTCTAGATCCATCCATGTCTCTACAAATGACCCAATTTCGTTCCTTTTTATGGCTGAGTAATATTCCATTGTATATATGTTCCACATCTTCTGTATCCATTCGTCTGTTGGTGGGCATTTAGAGTGCTTCCATGTCCTGGCTATTGTAAATAGTACTGCAGTGAACGTTGGGGTGCATGTGTCTTTTTGAATTATGGTTTTCTCTGGGTATATGCCCAGTAGTAGGATTGCTGGGTCATATGGTAATTTTATTTTTAGCTTTTTAAGGAACACATTGTACGAACACATTGAATATAAGAAATACGTTCTTTTTTTATATTTTTATATTTATGGTTTATCATAGGATATTGAATATAGTAGTTACACGATACTTGATTATTATTTAACCTTCACTAGAAGAAACAAAAATGAGTTTAACTTGAATTATGAGTGGTTCAGTTTATATACATGTGAATCCTCAGTACCTTGCTTTTGTAGAGCACACAGTAGGTGATGTGTTTAATGTTCAAATTAGATTATAATATTCAACCATAGGACTAGCTCAGCTCCTTCAATTCAGGTATTTAGAAGAAGAAAAAAAGTGACACACACTTCATTAAGTGACTTGTCTAAAAGACATCAGTAATTACTAGATTTGGCACCCAAACTGATTCACTATACCAGACTGCTTTAGGATTTTAATGGAAGGCAGGAAGTCATTTTAAATATCAGAGCCCTTTTTTAGTGAAGAAACAAAAAATCTCTCAGACCCTATAGCTCAGTTGTAGATCATTGTTGAGCACCATCTAAACTAGAATTTGTACGTGAATGCTGAAGGCCTAACAATGTTTTTAGCAAGGCAGTACAGTGGGGTGGCTAGTTCTAGAGTCATACAGATTCATGTTTGAGCCCTGGCTGTGCCATTACTGTCTTTCTGTTCCCATTAAAGTAACTTATGTCCTAATCTATAAAATGAAAGACAGTAGAATCTCGTATACTTTTTGGGAGGATTAAATTAGGTTATTGTCACAGAGTAGCTATTATGTAAAAGTAAACCATTAGAAATTCATAATGAATATAAAATACGACTCTAAAGGTTAAGGATCTTTTTCTTACATAATACTAGAAAATATGTCGTGGTCTTTAAAGTTTTGTAGGTTATATCTAAGGACAGCCTTATAAACAGGATTTCATTTTTTTCAATGAGCTGTTTATATTAATAGAATTTCTTATTTTCTTTACTGACTATCATCTCCCTCACCTCTCTTCTTTTCTGTTATTGGGAAGAAGGGTTTTGTATGTATATAGTGATCCTTTTCTAAAAGCCTTTTCTCTAGTATTTGTTTTACATGCTTTTGCTTAGTATTTTAGTTTCTTGAAATTAATTGTTATTTTATGTCACTGATGTCAAGAGAGGAAATTCAGTTGTCTTAAGCTATTTTTCCCCCAGAACATAATCTCAACTAGCCCAGGGAACTATTAACTTGAAACAGATCTTTCTCAAAATTGTAGTATCTGATAGTCCAGGTTATTCCAAGAATATTTTTTAATTGCTTTTTTTTTCTTTTTCTGCTCACTTCTTTTTTTTTTAAATAATTTTTAAATTTTTGGCTGCACTGGGTCTTCATTGCTGCACACAGGCTTTCTCTAGTTGCGGCGAGCGAGGGCTACCCTTTGTTGCAGAGTGTGGGCTTCTCATTACAGGGGCTTCTCTTGTTGTGGAACATGGGCTCTAGGCACGCGGGCTTCAGTAGTTGTGGCTCACATGCTTAGTTGCACCGTGGCATGTGGGATCTTCCCGGACCAGGGCTTGAACCCGTGTCCCCTGCATTGGAAGGCAGACTCTTAACCACTGCACCACCAGGGAAGTCCCCAAGAATATTATTGAATCTGATACAATAACAATAAAAGAAACTAATTTGACTTGGGAGGAGGGAATACCATTTTTGGTTCTTTCAGAGAGCTCATTAAAAAAATTCTTTTTTTAATTAAAAACATTACCCCTTTTTACATTGAAATTAATTAGTTTAGAAAAGAATCCAACGTCAGTATGTTTAAGAATATTCAAATCATATCATGCATCTTTTAGGACCACAATGCTATGAGATTAAATGAATTACAGGGAAAAAAACATAAAAAACACAAACATATGGAGGCTAAACAATATGTTACTAAATAACCAAGAGATCACTAAAGAAATCAAAGAGGAACTCAAAAAATACTTAGATGGGCTTCCCTGGTGGCACAGTGGTTGAGAGTCCACCTGCCGATGCAGGGGACGTGGGTTCTTGCCCCGGTCCAGGAAGATCCCACATGCCACAGAGTGGCTGGGCCCATGAGCCATGGCCGCTGAGCCTGCACGTCCGGAGCCTGTGCTCCGCAACGGGAGAGGCCACAACAGTGAGAGGCCCAGATGATTTGTTCTAGTTCCGTAAAAAATGCCATTGGTAATTTGACAGGGATTGCATTGAATCTGTAGATTGCTTTGGGTAGTAGAGTCATTTTCACAATATTGATTCTTCCAATGCAAGAACATGGTATATCTCTCCATCTGTTGGTATCATCTTTAATTTCTTTCATCAGTGTCTTATAGTTTTCTGCATAGAGGTCTTTTGTCTCCCTAGGTAGGTTTATTCCTAGGTATTTTATTCTTTTTGTTGCGTACTGCCAAAAATAAATAAATAAATAAATAAATAAATAATACCTAGAGACAAATGACAATGAAAACATGATGATCCAAAAACTATGGGGTGCAGCAAAAGCAGTTCTAAGAGGGAAGTTTATAGCTATACAAGCCTACCTCAAGAAACAAGAAAGATCTCAAGTAAACAATCTAACATTACACCTAAAGGAACTAGAGAAAGAAGAACAAACAAAACCCAAAGTTAGTAGAAAGAAAGAAAGAAATAAAGATCAAAGCAGAAATAAATGAAATAGAAACAAAGAAAACAATAGCAAAGATCAATAAAACTAAAGCCTGGTTCTTTGAGAAGATAAACAAAATTGATAAACCATTAACCAGACTCATCAAGAAAAAGAGGGAGAGGACTCAAATCAATAAAATTAGCAATGAAAAAGGAGAAGTTACAACAGACACCACAGAAATACAAAGCATCCTAAGAGACTACTACAAGCAACTCTATGCCAATAAAATGGACAACCTGGAAGAAATGGACAAATTCTTAGAAAGGTATAACCTTCCAAGACTGAACCAGGAAAAAACAGAAAATATGAACAGACCAACACAAGTAATGAAATTGAAACTGTGATTGAAAATCTTCCATCAAACAAAAGTCCAGGACCAGATGGCTTCACAGGTAAATTCTGTCAAACATTTAGAGAAGAGCTAACACCCATCCTTCTCAAGCTCTTCCAAAAAATTGCAGAAGAAGGAACACTCCCAACTCATTCTGTGAGGCCACCATCACCCTGATACCAAAACCAGACAAAGATGTCACAAAGAAAGAAAACTACAGACCAATATCACTGATGAATATAGATGCAAAAATCCTCAACAAAATACTAGCAAAGAGAATCCAACAACACATTAAAAGGATCATACACCATGATCAAGTGGGATTTATTCCAGGGATGCAAGGATTCTTCAATATACGCAAATCAATTTGATACACCATATTAACAAAATGAAGAATAAAAACCATATGATCATCTCAACAGATGCAGGAAAAGCTTTTGACAAAATTCAACACCCATTTATGATAAAAACTCTCCAGAAAGTGGGCATAGAGGGAACCTACCTCAACATAATAAAAGCCATATATGACAAATCCACAGCAAACATCATTATCAATGATGAAAAACTGAAAGCATTTCCTCTAAGATCAGGAAGGAGACAAGGATGTCCACTCTCACCACTGTTATTCAACATAGTTTTGAAAGTCCTAGCCACAGCAATCAGAGAAGAAAAAGAAATAAAAGGAATACAAATTGGAAAAGAAGTAAAAGTGTCACTGTTTGCAGATGACATGATGATATACATAGAGAATCCTAAAAATGCCACCCGAAAACTACTAGAGCTAATCACTGAATTTGATAAAGTTGCAGGATACAAAATTAATGCCCAGAAATCTCTTGCATTCCTATACACTAATGATGAAAAATCTGAAAGAGAAATTATGGAAACACTCCCATTTACCATTGCAAAAAAAGAATAAAATACCTAGGAATAAACCTACCTAGGGAGACAAAAGACCTCTATGCAGAAAACTATAAGACACTGATGAAAGAAATTACAGATGATACCAACAGATGGAGAGATATACCATGTTCTTGCATTGGAAGAATCAATATTGTGAAAATGACTCTACTACCCAAAGCAATCTACAGATTCAATGCAATCCCTGTCAAATTACCAATGGCATTTTTTACGGAACTAGAACAAATCATCTTAAAATTTGTATGGAGACACAAAAGACCCCGAATAGCCAAAGCACTCTTGAGGAGAAAAAGCGGAGCTGGAGGAATCAGACTCCCTGACTTTAGAGTATACTTCAAAGCTACAGTAATCAGGACAACATGGTACTGACACAAAAACAGAAACATAGATCAGTGGAACAAGATGAAAGCCCAGAGATAAACCCACGCACCTATGGTCAACTAATGTATGACAGAGCAGGCAAAGATATACAGTGGAGAAAAGACAGTCTCTTCAGTAAGTGGTGCTGGGAAAACTGGACAGCTACAAGTAAAGGAATGAAATTAGAACACTCCCTAATGCCATATACAAAAATAAACTCAAAATGGATTAGAGACATAAATGTAAGACTGGACACTATAAAACTCTTAGAGGAAAACATAGGAAGAACACTCTTTGACATAAATCACAGCAAGATCTTTTTGATCCACCTCCTAGAGTAATGGGGAAAAAAATAAACAAATGGGACCTAATGAAACTTCAAAGCTTTTGCACAGCAAAGGAAACCATAAACAAGACGAAAAGACAACCCTCCGAATGGGAGAAAATATTTGCAAACGAATCAACGGACAAAGGATTCATCTCCAAAATATATAAACAGCTCATGCAGCTCAATATTAAAGAAACAAACAACCCAATCCAAAAATGGGCAGAAGACCTAAGTAGACTTTCTCCAGAGAAGACATACAGATGGCCAAGAAGCACATGAAAAGCTTCTCAACATCACTAATTATTAGAGAAATGCAAATCGCAACTACAATGAGGTATCACCTCACACCAGTTAGAATGGGCATCATGAGAAAATCTGCAAACAACAAATGCTGGAGAGGGTGTGGAGAAAAGGGAACCCTTTTGCACTGTTGGTGGGAATGTAAATTGATACAGCCACTATGGAGAACAGTATGGAGGTTCCTTAAAAATCTAAAAATAGATTTACCATATGATCCAGGAATCCCACTACTGGGCATATACCCAGAGAAAACCATAATTCAAAAAGACACATGCACCCCAATGTTCATTGCAGCACTGTTTACAACAGCCAAGTCATGGAAGCAACCTAAATGCCCATTGACAGATGAATGGATAAAGAAGTGTGGTACATATATACAATGGAATATTGCTCAGCCGTAAAAAGGAGTGAAATTGAGTCATTTGCTGAGACGTGGATGGATCTAGAGACTGTCATACAGAGTGAAGTAAGCCAGAAAGAGAAAAACAAATATCATATATTAACGAATGTATGTGGAACCTAAAAAAATGGTACAGATGAGCCAGTTTGCATGGCAGAAGTTGAGACACAGATGTAGAGAACAGACATATGGACACCAAGGGGGGAAAACTGCGGTGGGGTGGTGATGGTGGTGTGCTGAATTGAGTGATTGGGATTGACATGTATATACTGATGTGTATAAAATTGATGACTAATAGGAACCTGCAGTATAAAAAAGCAAACAAAAAAACATTAGCCCTTTTTACTTGTAATTAATTAGTTTAGAAAAGAATCCAACGTCTGCTAACTCCTAAATAAGTAGTTACCCCTAATGGAAATATATGCATTTTCTAGGTTTAAAAACTCATTGATAATGCTGAACTAATTTCAATATTAAATTTTTCTTTAACAGTGTTTTTGCATTACTTGTTTCCACAATAATCCTATTTATTGATGGTTGTTTTGCTGAGTTCCAGCTTTGAAAAGCTGAAACTTGAAAGAAGCAGACACCTCTGTCGAAACCATGAACTTCTTACATTTTAAAACCTAACAGTTGCATTTACTCCAGCTATCTCTGAGCTTTACTAAACGGTTGATGAAAAAAGAGACAAAACCTCTGAGTAATGATTAGCATTTCTGTGCCTTCAGATGATTCTGTCTGCCCTTTACTCTTTCATTTTCGCAATATTGAAAGAAGCTTCATAAGTTATCTTTGACATATCTGTCTAAAGTTTTTATTATGACTATACAAGGGTTTCAGGTAGCAAGGTTTGTGATTCTGTTTCCAATAATCAAGGAATTCATATTTTTTGTAATACTAATAGTTACAGTTTATTACAGGGAAAAGATACTAGTTAAAATCAGCCAAGGCAGAGTCCTTGAGGGGTACAAATACAGAACTTCCGGTTGTCCTCTTCCCATGGAGTCATGGACAACATTACCTCCTCCCAGCTATGATGTGTGACAATACACGTGGAGTATTGCCAACCAAGGGAGCACACCCCAGCCTTTGGTGTCCAGAGGGTCTTTTTTTTTTTTAATTTTTATTGGAGTACAGTTGCTTTACAGTGTTGTGTTAGTTTCTACTGTACAGCAAAGTGAATGAGCTATACATATACATATGTCCCCTCTTTTTTGGATTTCCTTCCCATTTAGGTCACCACAGAGCATTGAGTAGAGTTCCCTATGCTATACAGTAGGTTCTCATTAGTTATCTATTTTATACACCGTATCAATGGTGTATATATGTCAGTCCCAATCTCCCAGTTCATCCCAGTGCCCCCTTTCCCCCTTGGTATCCATACATTTGTTCGCTATGTCTGTGTCTCTATTTCTGCTTTGTAAATAAGATTGTCTATACCAATTTTTTCAGATTCCAACATATATGCATTAATATGTGATATTTGTTTTTCTCTTTCTGACTTACTTCACTCTGTATGACAGTCTCTAGGCCCATCCACATCTCTACAAATGACCCAATTTTGTTTCCTTTTATGGCTGAGTGATATATCAAGGAATTCATATTGTAATTGGGTTTTTTGGACAAGATTTAAGCTGTCCTTATACACCCTTTTTCCAACCTAAAAAATTCTCTTATGAAAGCCTGTTTGAAAGCTACCAATTTAAAAGCTTTTCAGATAAGCTTTTCAAGATCAAAAATAGTCAAATACTCTTGGAAAACATTTTAAAAACAACTTTTCTGACCACTATTGTTAATCTTCCCTAAATTATTTTCTTTAAAGATCCACATTAGACACTGTTTTTATAGCAACTGTAATATAGCGTAATGTCTTGGGTAGTATGAAGTAAATGGTAAAATTATTAGTAGTCTTCTAACATCAGTAAGTATTGCTTTTCATATATAATCTTGGAAATTTTTCACAGATTTTTAGTCTATGTTTCTTGGAGTATATGAACAGGTAATATATTTAGCTTTGAATACTGATTCATTCAGCTTAGAAGTACATAATCATTATGCTCACAAAATTTTCTTACTTGTAAAGACTTTATAGCTAAAAATGTGTCAATTAGTGCAGAATCATTTATCTGACAGTTTTCCCAAACTTTGATTAATCTAGATAATCCTCTTATTTACTGCCATTTATTAGTTGCATGTGTTCTTAGAGAAACTGCTTATCATCATCATCATCTCTCCTTTGAATAGTACTTAATAAATTCTTTTCTTTTATAGGTATTTTTATATCAGCATTACAGTTTCAAGGATGCTGGGAAGGAAAACATAATAGATTGATTTCTTAATTGCCAGCTCTCAAGTTGACTGTGAAAGAGAAGCTGGTGCTTCCCGTTTTGATTAAACATTTTCTTTTGGCAGTTTTTAAATACATACTTTTTGTCCACATTTATTGACTTGTTATTTTACAATTCAACTTAAATAGAACTGAATTGGCCACTTTAACAAACTCAGTTTTCAATAACAACATACTTGGCCTTTTTTTAAAGTAAAATGGGACCTGTTAAATACACTTACAATGCTTTTGAGTATAAGTAAGGTCTCTTGAGTGCTCAACACTAAAAAAGGACTTTTTTAAAATTGAAAATAACAAGGTGTCACAGAAAATGGAATTTCATGAAGCAATAATGATTATCTTCTCTAATGATGAAAAATGGAAAATAATTTATAATAAGCAAAACGTGGATATTAAATCTGTAATATTCATGATAGTGGATTTTCCAAGTGTTTATTACTTAAGAGTATTTTCTACATACTTTCATTCTTCAGTTTCACTGATTTGAAAATTAAAAAGTTACATCTAGAAAAGATGCTTTCTACTACTTAAGCAATATACATTGTTCTATTATTATGTCTCTGATATGCATAATTTTACTTTTAGTATTCTTCATTCAGTATTACTTTTCTTACATTAGAAAACATAAGACCAATGGAAGGTTATATTTGTTAGACTTCATTACATGCGTATAGGTATGCTGCTAACAATGGCATTGTTATTAACTGACTATAATTAAGCATCAGCCCCACAATCTCTAACATTGGTCTTCTCTTAATCCACTGAGACACCTACCCACTTAAAATTCTTGGCCCAGATCTTTAGAAATTATGAATAAATGTTATACAGAACTCAGACTTTAATGTCTATGTATGGTTAGAATTTTATATACATTTCTCTATGACATGTATTTCAAAGCTTTCACCACCATAGAAAAAAAACAGAATTTCCAAATCACGTACATGAGCTTTAATATCTGTTCCAATGTGCAGAAGAATTATCCTGTGTTGTCTTTATAATGTTTCTGTATTTATAGCATCTACTTAATATTTACCTAAATCTTATCTCCTTTTATCACTTGTTTCTTGCCTGTGGTTTTAATCTGTGTTCTTCCACCCAAATTTCTGTAGATTTATAACTTGTAGCTTAAAGCAATTCTACATGGAGTTCAGATTTTGAAGGAAAAGAAATCCTGCATTTTGCTGCCCTCCTGTGGACTATCCAACACATGCTACCTGCAGTTAAGGACCTTTGCTTTATCACATTCTTGATGAGAATTAGTGAAGATATCTGCTTTAAAAAAAAAAGAAAGAAAATACAGTCAAAAAGACACAGTTTTTGTAGCATTTTTAATATGCTACTAGTTAGCTTACCTCCATTTATTTTTGTTGGAAGAATGAAAACTGGTTAACTTTTTACAGGCTCAAAATCCTGTAGGTGCAGGTGCATCCTGCAACAAAGCTAGATGTACCTCTCTATATGTAATATGTGTAAATTTTTATACTTCTTTACTTAAAGGTCTTTAATTATTTGGTTAACAAACAATCCTTTGGTAAGTATCTATGTGACGGTGAGGGATAGAAAAGTGCCTTTTTTATGAATCTAGAAGCAAAGGTTATGATTTACTCAAGTCACAGAGTCAGTCATTGGTAGCACAGAGACTGAAATCTGAGTCTTCCAAGGCAAGTGTAATTCTTTTATTCTCAAGCCATAAACTATTCCACTGCCAAGACTGAAATAATTCATATTTGTAGATTCTTGAGTCATTTTATGAAACTAGTATAATCACTGCACTTCGTATATCATCCCTCAAAAGAGATACATACATCCCTATGTAAAACATGCCTCTGAACTATCTTATGGGGGACAGTCATAATGAACCCTAAAAGCACACCTAAAATGGTCCCTTTCAGTTTAGCGTGTAACTTTGATCTCTTCTGAATTTTGCATCATTAGATTGCTGTAAAGCCTTGGATGTTACACAGAACATCTGGTAGCCGTACTTGTAATATTCGCTCAGTAGGTAATATTTGTATTTTAGGATTCCCAGCATTTAGGTTTCATGAGCAAAATGGTTACCTTTTGTTTTCATAAGAAGTTAAGACATTTAGGCAGGTTTTGTTAACCAGTGATTTTACACTTCAGCCTCCGAAAGACATTGAATATATATATATAAATACTTCTTGGTTTTTAACATGAATTTTTTGTCCAGCATGCAAAAAAAATTTTCTTTTGAGGAATGAGCCATTTGGCCCCTGCTGAAGATCTTTCTACAGTTGTCCTCCAGTCATTATAGATTGTTAACCTGGCCAAATAATATTTAAGAAAAATGAAATTGGATAGTGGATATAACCTCCTAAAGCAATAGAGTATTTGTTTTCTTTCAACCAAAGGGACCTGAGTATGGCTTATTTATTCATTCATTTATTCAACTAATGTCTACTACTCTAGGAACTAGAAACCAAACAAACAAACAAAAAACTCCAAGTCTTACGGAACTCCATTCTAGTAAAGAGAAACAGAGCAGATGATAAACATACTAATGAAGTTATTTAGTATGTTAGAAAATAAGTATCTGGGGAAAAATAGAGCAGGAGGGTTGGTGTGATATTTAAATTGGATTGTTAAGGGAGGCCCCATTGAGAAAGTGACACTTGAGCAAAGATTTGAAGGAGGTAAAGGGTTGGACCATGCAGACATACAGCATAAGAGCATTTCAGGCAGAGAAAATAGTTGTTGCAAAAGCTTATGCAAGGAGAGCTTTTCTGTGGTTTGGTGGTGTTGGAGGAAATGAAAGCAGAGACGAACGGGAGGAGTGTAGAACCGCATCTTTACTGCCTTGCAGACCATTCTAATAATTTGGGCTTTTATTCTAAGAGAAAGACGTATGATTTGGCAGCTTTTGAGCATTAGAGGAAAATGATCTGATTTACATTTTAACAGGATTCTCTGGCTGCTCTGTTGAAGATAGATTGTAGTCAGGTAAGGGCACAAGCAGGAAGACCAGTTAGGATGCTGTTGCAAAAATGTAGGTGAAGGATGATGTTGCCTTGGACCAGTGGGGTGAGAGGGGAGAAGGTGAGAAGTGATCATCATATTTGGGGTATATTTTTGAAGGTGGAACCAATAAGACACTACCAGAGGAAGTATGGGAAATGAAAGAAGCAGAGGTCAGGGTGACTCCTAAATATGGGACCTAATCAACTAGGTGCTATTTAATGAGATTTTTAATAACCAGTGGTGCTATTTAATGAGATAAAGTCTGAGGAAGGAACAGATTTAGAGAGAAAAACAAGTTTGCTTTTAAACAAGTTTTAGTTGCCTTCTAAATGTTTATGTGATGGTATTGGGTAGGCAGTTGGATATATATGAATGTCGTTATGGTCAAGGAAGAGTCCCAGGCTAGAGATGAAAATTTGTGAACCATAGACATATGAATGTCTTTTAAAATCACAAAATTGGATGAAGTTACCTCAGTGATTAGTATAAAAAGAAAAGAGGTCAACGATTAATTACTAGGGCATTCCAGCCAACATTTAGTGGTTGGGAAGAGGAAGAACATTACAGGAGTAGCCAGTAAGACAGTAGGGAAACCAGGCAAGTATTCTGTTCCAGAAGCCAAGTGAAGAAAGTGTTCCAAGGAGTGGTCAGTTATATCATTATTCTTATGCTACATGGATATATCCTAAGAGCTTGAGTTGGATGAGGACAGAGAATAAAGCATCGGATTTCTGAACATGGAGGTTGTTGGCAGTCTTCTAAAAGTTTGTATTAAATGGCTTGTGAAGTAGGTGAGGAAGTGGAGATGTCCAGCATCTCTTTCAAGGAGTTTTGCTGTAGTGAGGAGCAGAAAAATGGGATGGTAGTTGGGGGGGGGGATGTGAGATCGAAGATATTTGGTTTTGGTTTTATTGTTCTAAAAATAAGAGGTATTGCAGTGTGTTCCTGTAGGAAATATCCAGTAAAGAGGAAGAAACTGAAGATGCAGAAAAAATTGTAGAAGCAAAACTCTTGAATAAACAGAAGGGAATGGGCTGCAAGGCACAAGTGTAGCGTAGAGGTTGTCCTTAAATAGGAGAAGGTACAATATATAGGTATAGATGTAGGTATGTTGGTGAGACTTTTGATTACTTAGTGAAGAGGCCAGTTGTCAGATGAGTGTGAAGAGGGGCAGAGGAGGTTAGAAATACGAGAGAGGAAGGGCTGAAAACAATGGACTCAGAAGGTGAATTGACTAGAGAGGTTTCTAATTTTGGTAACTGGATAAATGTCAATGTCATTAATTTAGAGAAGGAATATAGAAAAGGAATTATGCCTTGATGTGTGGCTGGAAAATAAGTTCAGTGATAGACATGTTCATACAGAGATGCCACTGGTTCCCTCAGATTGTTTAAGGTGAGAAGAAAAGTCCTAGAATGGAATCTTAGAAAATACTAGCATTTAAGGAGCAGAGCCAGTGAAAGTGAGTAAAGAGAGGTATTGGGAGAACCAAGAGGGAGCTGGGTCTTGAAGGTCAGAAGAACAGAGGGTTTGAGAAGGAAAAAGAAATCAACAGTAGCATGTCCTATATTGGTTCCTAAAGTAGGGTACAAATATCACCAGAGGCACACAAGCTTTTAGATGGTACTTAGAGTAACGTTTTTTGATTTTAGTGTTTGTGGCTTATTCTAATGGGCATTAGAAGAAATAAATAACCAGCACATCAAACCTGTAATTCATGAAAAGTGGTACTGATTTTCCCTTTTAACATAAATTAATGTAAGATTAAACAGTGACTCCATTTAAAGAAGAACATTGCATAAATAATGGTACTGGTACCTATGGAAAAATCACAACAGTAGTGGACGAATGAATAGTGTGGGAAGCTCTGGGTTTAACAGTTTAGAAAATCATTTGGTGCCCTCATTTTATCAAAAGTATTTTCTGTAAAATGGGGAAATATCTATACTAAAACAAGAATACATTTTAGGAAATAGAAATATTAAAGTGAGCTCTCTATGTATAGTTTTTAGTTTTTAGAATTACTGGCATAGATTCTAAACTATATAACTTTTGTTTCATCCTGCAACTGTGTAACTAAAATAACTTTAAAGCAAATAGTTAATGATACCAGGAATCATTCTTTAGATAATATATAATAGGACACAAATAAGGAAGACTTTTTAAAAATTCACTTGTTAGAAACATGAAAAAGTAATTCTGTGTTTGGAATAAAATAGAAAAATTTGGCAGCTGAGTGAAGAATTAAGGCATTTATTAGGAGAGTATTCTAAGGCCCAGCATGTAATACACACAGAGCAAGTGGTTTTATTCTCTGTCTCTGGGACTCTTGGAACTGAGTTACTGCAGCTTGGTTGTGATGTTCCAAGAGGACTGTGTCCAAGGGCAGCAACTAAGCAGTCACTCTAGATATTTGAGTAGCACTTCTTGAAATCAGCTAGGAGGTTAGCACTGCAGCTTGTTACTCAGTTATGGAATGCTTTTGTTCATTACCTTAAAAATAAGTTGCAAATTTATAATCTGAGTTACAGAGCTTAACACTTCAGGTGTGCAAATGGTCTTTGCCAGTGTTAGGGTTACTATCTTGCGTCTCCAATAGGAAGTGAGTTATACTTTTGAGTTTGTAAATTAAGATCATGGTTCTGCTTCCTTTATGCTCTGTATGTAGTGCGGGGACACCCACTGGAAGGCATCGTTAATCATATTTTGTGAACACTTACCTATAGATAGGGTTGGAAAGTTATACTGAGACATCTTTCTTTGTGTATAGGCTCCATTCTGCATCAGGAACTTACTGTAGTTTCCTGCATTCACATCACTGAGGTCACAGTGATTGTACGCACCAGCAAGAAAAATGAAGGATGAGCAAGATGGGGTCTGTTTTATCTAGCCCCCACTAATTATTGAACAAGAATTTTTAATACGGTTTGTCACTGCAGTAGTACATGTCTCCTGATAGGAACTGAAGGGGGCTAACTTCTAGTTATAAATACTTTGTGTGTAGTAAGTTAGGCAAGTTCATTGGATGCTATCTTTTTACATCTTCAGTTTCCATTGTTGCAGATGTTTTTGGAGATATTTCAGTTTGTGATGTTAAGCTTTGCTATCTCATATAGCAATCATTTGCATGACTCCTCCCCATTCAAAAAGATTATTCTAATTGGCAGAACTCTCTCCCTCTCTCCTCTCTCTCTCTCTCTCTCTCTCTCTCTCTCTCACACACACACACACACACACACACACACTAAAAATCCATGCTGCATTAGAGTGGGCTCTTTTTTAAGTGACCTATACCTCAGAAAATTCTTTACGTGCACTGCAAACCAACTAGTTGAAATGAATTCCCAGTTTTGGAGTTCTTGCTTGAAACAGTGAGCACCGGCAGTTCCCTGGCAGTCCAGTGGTTAGGACTTGGTGCTTTCACTGCCGTGGGCCCAGCTTCAGTCCCTGGTCAGGGAACTAAAATCCCACAAGCTGCAAAGTACGGCCAAATAAAAACAGAAAACAAACAAAAAAATAGGGGCTTCCCTGGTGGTGCAGTGGTTAAGAATCCGCCTGCCAATGCAGGGGACACGGGTTCAATCCCAGGTCCAGGGCGATCCAGCATGCCCCAGAGCAACTAAGCCCGTGCACTACAACTACTGAGCCTGTGGTCTAGAGCCAGTGAGCCACAACTACTGAGCCCGTGTGCCACAATTACTGAAGCCCACACCCCTAGATCCCGTGCTCTGCAACAAGAGAAGCCAACGCAATGAGAAGCCCCCGCAATGAGAAGCCCGCGCACCTCAACGAAAGAGTAGCCCCTGCTCGCCGCAACTAGAGAAAGCCCGCACGCAGCAATGAAGACCCAACTCAGCCAAAAATAAATAAGTAAAATAAATTTATTAAAGAAAAACAAAAAACAGCACAAACTATTTCAACCCCTTTACAAATTTAATCATTGAATGATTGTTTTTTTAACTCAGTTCCATGGGCTGATGGAAATAAAGCAGTTGAGCCTGATAATCAGTAGAAAAGAGCATTGGTGAAATTTAAAATACATATGACTGAGGATACCTGGCATATATATATGTGTCGGTGTATATGCTGGTTTGGGCTTTTTCCCCCCTTCTTTGAGTGTTGGTTATTACAAGTAGTCGAATTTATTTCATACTAAACTATTGTGGTCTTTGACCAAGAAAATCTCAGTAGTCTGTTACTTTTTCTTAACCACCAAAGTTTATTTAGTTATGATCTTGAAAATACAGGAGAAATTTAAATCATATTTCATAGCTGTTGAAAAGAACACAGCTTTGGATTTCTCTTGTCTTCTCATTTAGTTTATTTTTATTGATATAACAACAAATCTAAATTTGCCATTCAAAATTTACCACTCTGAAAGCAGTTTAAACTGCTTTAGCTGTCAGGCATTACTTAATAACCCAGTCAGATCACAAATATCCAAAATGATAATTATTTTTAAAAATAATAAAATAAAACAAGCATATCAAATTTCAGGAGAAGGAACTAGAGGTCAGTAGCAGCTGATAGAGTATGTGGTGTTGATCAACTCTTCTGGGTCCTGGTAGGTGTACCTGTAGTAATATAGCCAGTTTCCCTTGATGATGTGAAATACAGCTAGAGAAAACATAACATGAACAAAACAATTCACCACCTCCCTCACTGTACACTGCCTAAGTACCATAAATGTTAAAAACTGAGAGAGCAAGGTCCTAGAAACCGTGTTATTTATGATGTGCAAAGTGGCCACTGAGGTGAATGCCTCCAGGCAACTTTCATTTGGTGATATAAAGCAAAAGGAAACAGTATGATACTATCATTTATTTTTCTATGCTTTTCACTTGATTTAGTGTGCTGACCGTATGTACTTAGATTTAGGTAGATACACTCAAATCAAAGTTCCTGTCTTAATCCCAAACCCCTAAAGTGGGTCTGATATCAGGCAGCTAGGGGACTTTCTTACTGAAAACCACAAGGCCTTGCTCAAAATGTTCTGTGGTAGAGGGATTTCAGTGGCCTTTTTTGTTAACCTTTGTTTAAATATCATACTTATTACCCAAACCAGTGTAAAGGACAATGCCTAACCCTCTTTGTCCTCATATCTAAGTCCTATGAGATATTACTAGGCTCAAGTCCTTAACAATCCTGGAATAACTAGGCTCTTGTGTTCTCATTTAAAGATACTGTTCTTATAATCCACTTAGTCTGAGGAGTAAAAAAGACCAAGTAGCCTTTGACATTTTATTAGCCTTGGCCTTGCATTATATCCTTGCTTTAGGAAAAAGCGCAAGCCTAATGGCAGTAAATGCTTCTGATGGTAGGTCCCTTCCCCATTATGCATACCTCTGGGCCTCCATTTATAGTTTGAGGAGTGGGAGCAGAGTTAAATCTATTGATTTTTCTACTAGATTTTTTTTCTTGACATCAGCAGGTGACCAATCACTTGGTAAATATAAACTCCAAAGGTTGTGAGTAGCTAGGAAATCTAAGCCCTCCCCTGTTCCCTCATCCCAACCCTCTGTTTGTAGGCTTATTCTAGGTATTAAGAATTGAATGAAGCCAACTCACTGAAAGAATACGTGGTTGATGCAAATAGACATGCTTAATTTGAGCTCACTGACCACATGACTTTAATATCATTCTGTCTTCTGCAAAGTCAATGGAAATTGTACCAAACCATGACATACGATGATGCTATTGTGGAATATTGTTTTCTTTACCACATACACCCTGCTTTCCTGGTTCCTTGTGTTGGCTTATATTGTTTTCAGTAGCTCTTCCCCATAACCCTCCCTCCTGCCCTCCCCCCCACACAAAAATTCTAATCTTGCCCATCCTTCAAGGCCCACTTCTGCTATATGCCTTACTGATCCCTTAATTATAAGTAATGCATAACCAGTCATGCCACCTGCACCTCTCCTTCAGCTCCTGTGACTTGCCATTACAGTTACCTGTGTACAAGACACTACTCTCCTACAGGCCTTCTCTAGCTCATTGAGAGCAGGGACCAATCGTTTTTTTCATCTTCATACCCTGGCCCACCATGCATTCCACACCATCCTCCCAATGTTTAGCCCATAGAATGTACTTAAATTGCAAATTAGCTAATGGCATTTCAGGTTTGAACTACTGAAAATACCTAATAATAGAGGGTAATTAACTCATACCCACCCACTGTTTATCCAGAATGCTTTATACCAGACCCCCACTCAACATACATATATAGTACAGATCTTCTTTTGAGGTCTGCAGCTCCCGCACAGTAGGAGGGGGAATAGAAAAGGAATTATCTCATTTGAAGGCACATGTTGTGTCCACTAGAAGATGACACATCTAATAGATAGCCTATATTTTCTCCTGTCTGCACTGTTTTTAATGAAAGTTACAGATGTCCTTGTTGACCCTCATTGAAAAACTGACTTGGTTAAATCAGTAAGTGTGAGAATCTATTGGATTTGTTTCCCCAACATTCTTGCTTGAAACAAATTTCCCTAGGCTGAAGTAAGACAGAGATTTAAATTTAATAATAACAATAATAACAATAATAATAAAATATTCAACAGCAGCTATGACAGTTAATTTTCTTTCTCAATATAGTTTCTACATGGGAAAATCTTTCCTAGTAAACTTCCAGTAAATGTTTATATTCCCTTGTTTAGACATCTAACCTGATCTTTCACATTTCTGGAGGAAGTTACAGCCATGGAGAGCTTGAATTCCATCACTGGAGTCATGTCTTCCACAGTCTCCATGTCATGGTGTCTGTGTCTCAACTAGTGCTGACTTTGCTCCCTGTGCTTTAGTCACTTAAGTGATGGCCGCGTGGCAAGACAAAGAGGCCAGATTTATTGGTAGTTCTCTTTTTTCTTCTCTAAAAGAAGGCAGGGAGTATAGGTCTATAGAAACCAATACATCTCTGAACTCTTGGGCAAATCACATTCCCCCACCATGTGTGAAGAGAGTGTTTCCCAGGATAGAATTTAACTCTAGAATATGTAGTAAAAGGGAATCCTTCTCTCTCTCTCTCTCTCTCTCTCTCTCTCTCTCTCTCTCTCTCTCTCTCTCTCTCTCTCTCTTTCTCTTTTCTTTTGAGGTCACACACTTTTCTTTCTTAGTTTTTCCTTTTTAAGCTCACTTGTGACTCATTCACCTCACCATGAGGGAATACCTGTATAATCCTGAGGTTGCTGATTGCAAGTCTTTAATATGGTGTTTTCTATCTGGCATTGCCGTACTTTTAAGGTCAGCCAGTACATAACCATTACTTTTAAACCTCCTGCAAATAATTCCATTCAGCAGTAATTGCTGAATGAGAACAAGTCTGAGCCATTACTTCCGTCAAAATGATTTCTCTCGTCTAAGTGGAGGACAGCACAGGACAGAGGAAGTGAGTCAGTTTCCCTTGTCTCAGGTGCAGCCATCAGCAACCTAGGTTCACCTAGATTCAAGGAGTTCTGTATGCTTATGTTCACAGTGGTTTCAGCAATAGTGTTTCCTACAGCTCCTCTTATTGTAGGACAGTAGCTTCTCTCTCCATTTCAGATAAAGAACCTAGACACAGAGAAGGGAATTGATTTGCCAAGGTTCATATGGTAAGGCTGCAGCTAAGGCAGGATTTGAATTCATACCATGGAATGCTCCTCTTAGAACAAGGTCTACAAGACTTTGTCACAACCTCTGGAGGTGGAAATCATAAAGGAATCTGTTCCCAGTGAGGTTT
Source organism: Mesoplodon bidens (assembly GCF_964165515.1). Taxonomy (NCBI): domain Eukaryota; kingdom Metazoa; phylum Chordata; class Mammalia; order Artiodactyla; family Ziphiidae; genus Mesoplodon; species Mesoplodon bidens. The sequence continues at coordinate 99,833,478 of NC_138164.1, forward strand.
CTTACTGCTTCACGTATACCTATTTCTCTGTGTAGTACCAAGCCCCACATGCCACCCACAGTTAAAGTTTCCTCGTAATATTTTAAAGTAATCTTGCATAGCAATGGTGCACAACTGAAAGATACACTTTTGTTCACCTCACAATTTATATTACTATTTTTCCTAAAAGATACATACCCTACTAGAGAAATAAATATGAAATTAGTTGCTTGGCTCTTAGAAAGTTCTGAGGCCTCTCAATTTTGTGGCATTTCTTTCTTATAACTAACCCTAAAGGATTCCTAACCCAACCAGGAATTTCTTACCAACTTATGAGATTCAGAAGAGAAGAATTCTTTAAAAAGAAGAGAAGAGAAGAATTCTTTTTAACAAGTAAGTGGTTACCCAACTCCAGTTAGAAAATAAATATTCTTCTAGGGCCTTTGTAAACAGGATTTATATGAGAAGATAGGAAATTTCTTTATCCTTAGTCATGGTGGGAGTTCCTGAGAACTTAGTTTACTCTGAAATCTGTTTAGCCACAGAATAAATTGTGCCTTTCTCCCTTAGGAGACTTATGCTTTGACAAGGTATATTAAATATTTAGTTGTTTTCCAGAACACCCTTGTAGGGGAGGTTAATATTAATAACCCATTATGCAGTCAATACTCTAACCACAGAAAAAGATTTTGATATGTCTAAGATCTCATAGCAGTTCCAGAATCAGAAATACCCTCTTTGGAGTTTCATGTTTAGTTGGTGTTGCCTTGTACTCTCTTACTTTTAAGAAAAACCAGACTGCCAGGATTTGAATTGCTAAATGCTTTGCAAGCAAGTATAGAGCATTAAGCAGAGAAAAGTGTTTCCATTTTCACCTGGAACCTTGTTATCTAAAGCATTTCATTTAAATCATGTAGTTCCAAAAACAATAACAACAACAAAAACATACCTCTCAAGGTTAGTCCAAGCCATAGAATCTCCTCATTTTTGCATTAGCAAAAAATAATAACCTTATGTACAGAAGATGACATTTTACTTTTTAGGTGTCTTTCCATTTTTCCTTCTCCAACATTTTCTTGTGTTTCTTTAATAAGAACATCATCTCTACCTTTGCTGGGAAGACAAGCAATATTTTTCTACATAGGCAACTTTTTTTTTAGTTCCCCTTTGAGCTAGAGTAGACCTATATTATAGTCCAAAGAATAGAAACTTATTTTTTCTGAAATTCTTCAGTTCTCCCTCAGGCAACTGGAAGGAGTAATTCAAAAATTAGGCAGTATGACTTTCTATGATTAGCCTAGATAATCATGGAAATCACACCAGAATGCTAAACCAGTCTCTTTTTAACTCAGCCTAAGAAAATTCATACTAATAGTTCTAATTTTAAAGCATGTAGTTTTTACATGATCATTTTGACTCTGCCTATTTCCAAGAAATATCCTAACATAAACTTCTTATGCTTCCTTTAATTCCCCCAGTTCTCCCTGATCCCCTTTCCTGCCCTCTCCCTCAGAGGTATTGGCCCCAATTTCCTGAGTTGGAAGGCAAGACATTCTTAGAATGCAGAAGGCTTGCTTCAGGAGGGTGTCTGGGCTTGAGGTCATGCAAGAGGACTAATTTTAGCTTCAGGATCTTGTGCACATCGTGTCTTATAAATCACCTATGAAGCATTTTTAAATATTGCAGACATTTTAAAAGATGAAACCAATTAAATTTTTATAATAGAGGGTGGGAGAGAAAAATAAGAGATGGCAAAGGTTGGAGGAGGAAATCAACTGCAGGAAACACAGCTAGAATTTCACTGGGTTCCAGTGTTAAAGGTTTATCTTTTTGCTTTACTTGACCTGTGTCAAGATAAAAAATGCTTTAGAAGCAAATTCACCAAAGCTGAAGGCAGAGAGAATATTCACTAGGAAAACATGTTTAAAATTATCAGTATCATTGTCATCATTTTTTCCTCTCTGCTTTTAATAGTCATGCTTATTTATTTCCCAATTAAGAATTGCCTCTGAAAAGTATGCTGTTCTTCATAGTGAATTTTAGTCAGTTGGGTGGGTAGAGTTGTTGTCATTGCTCTGTTTTATTTTAATGCTCTTATGCTTGGTTTCCCCGTACTTAATTGCACGTACTAGGTGGTGAAGACAGAAGTAGAGGCAAATCTGCAACCTCTGTCCTCTCAGGAGAATCTGGAGAAAGAAAGCAACTACCATTGCTCATGGCTTCTTTTCTTAGCCCTCCAGGGCCCACACACTCCACACCTTCCATCTCTATCAAATCGTACTTCTCATTGTCTCCCAAACACAAATGAGAATCCCTGTTCCTATTGCTTTGCTCAACACATTATTCCTCCCTGCCTAGAATGCCACCTTCTCTACTTTTTCTGCTGAAGAGGTAGTATTGACTAGGGGAAAGTCAAGAAGCTTTGTGGTAAAATAGAATTAATTCAAATCCCAGATCTACCACTTACTTACTGTTTGACCATAGGCAAGTTACTTAGTTTCACTGATAATCAGTTTCCTTATCTGTGAAATTAGTAATATTTCACAAGGTGTTTTTGAGGGGTAAGTGGAAGAAAAAATACAGAAGTACTCAATAAATATTGATTCCCTTCCTTGTAATTCCCCCTTTTGAAGTTCTGTGTTTTTAAATCCTACGTATTCTTCAAAATTCAAGTTCTACCTACTCAAAGTTTATTCTCTGAAGCACTTACTTGGCACAGTAGACTACCTCATTACTGTTTGTTGTCTTGCATTATTGTCTTGTAAGCTTCTTGAGAGCTAAAGCTTCTGACATAGCCTTGTTGAAAATGGTAGCCTCAGATGTGTGATAGTGTAGAACTGGAAAAGGGTAGCCTCAGATGTGTAGTAGTGTAGAACTGGAAAATGGGAAGTGAATCCCTAAGTATGCAGTCCCCTTTCTCTCACCTAGGAAGTTGGGAAAGGTTTTGAGTCCATTATGTTTTCTTGGCACAATAAGGAAAATGGCCTGAGAAATGCTTTCCAAAATTATGGAATCTGAAAGGGAGTCATCAGATCTAGAAAGAGACTTCTTGTATTTCCATTGCTGCAGAGACAGTCTGATTGGGTACATATGTCTCTTTGGGGCAACATTCTCTTAAAAAACAAAAAAACTTTTAGAGAATGTTTGGATGTTCTGATAAAGGAGGAAAGTTACTTTTACACTCTTACCCAGAGAATTGTCCTACAATATGAATGTAGGCTTCCACTGAACATGCACCTTCAGTAACAACGCACATGGAACATGAGGAGACCTGTTCAGCCAGCCAGATCCCCACTACAGCAGACACAACAGCCTAGTAACACATTCTCCTACCCAGAGAATGTCCCTCAGGTGGAGCTGGATAGTGGCTCTTTATCCCTGTTAACACACAATCCCTAATAAGGTCAAAGCTCTTTGACTCCTGGGCAAAACTGTAGCAAAAGGTCATGCTCCCTATACATATCAGAAGGTATCACAGAGTGCCATGATTACATTCGAGACGTGACCATTTTATGCTTAGGTAAATCTTTATTACATGATCAGAACTTGTTTTTCGAAAGAAAAGTAGGCACCTGTGTGATCTGACAGTCTTGAATGTGGATTCTGTGCCACCACTATCCCCCTCTAAGTCCTTGGTTTTTAATTTATAATGCTTTACCTTTTGGTATATCTTTCGTTTTAAGCTATGATACAAGAATGGTATATTTTTTGGCTATAATTCATCTATCTCCAGACTTATTCAGGTACTAATCTGTCATTTCTCACCTTCAAAAGGAAAATAGAAGGAAAACCACTTTTTTATGATGTTTCTGACTTTCAGAGAAGTGTTTCACAATCATTCATTGTGAATGGAAGGAGATCTTGGGACTTGATCTTTGTTGTTATAGTTTTTTCCCCAAATACTTAAAATAGCCTAACAGGTGAAACTTGAACTTCAGTGCAAAATCTTGAATCACAATTATGGTCCGCCTTTGGGCACTCCACCTCACTGATTTATGCATGTTCTGCTGGAGAAAAACCAACAGTCACCTTTTTGCTCTTCTTGATAGTTGGGGACCTTGAGCTATGGGACTACACAAGAGAGGTTTCTAATGTGCTCTATCTGTGTCTCTTGTCATTGAGGTAATTGTCATGTGAAAACCCTGGACAACAGCCATGACAAACAGAAATATTTTGACAACTCACAGTCACTGGATGCTGCTGAAGAAGAGCCCTCTGAGACAGGAACAGAGGAAGACCCTGTGCTCTCTGTTGAGAATTCAGGGAGGGACTCAGATGTCCTTAGACTTGAAAGTAAGTTGATTTGATCTGAGCTGTGCTTCTGGAGTAAAATAAACTCTCAAACTTGAAGCTTAGGCTTTTCTCTACTCTCAAGTGTTTGTTCTTTCTTTTAACAGTCACTTATTATATTGTAGATCATGAGGGTGACCCTCAAGATTGGGAGGCAGAAGGCAAGCTATAAAGTGAAAATGCTCTGCACACTCCTTTCTGTTTTCTCCACCTCAACATCCTCATTTGCTAGAACAAATTTGATTTATGTACTAGTCTTTCTTCTTAATGTCATTAGTCTATTGAGTAAGTCGTTGAAAAAAAAGCAAGTTGTATTTATACTAACCCAATAAAATTTAAAGATTTGAAATAACAGGCAAGCCTACCAGGCCCTTTCCTAAAATTCCATTTTATGACCACATTTCGAGCTATGCTGTGCTAAAAAGTTTCAAGATTATCAATTTGTAATTGCCAAAATGAGTGACTTCTTTTTTTTTCTTTTTTTTTTGCGGTACGTGGGCCTCTCACTGTTGTGGCCTCTCCCGTTGTGGAGCACAGGCTCCGGACGCGCAGGCCCAGCGGCCATGGCTCACGGGCCCGGCCACTCCGCTGCATGTGGGATCCTCCCAGACCGGGGAACGAACCCGCGTCCCCTGCATCGGCAGGCGGACTTTCAACCACTGCGCTACCAGGGAAGCCCAGTGACTTCTTTTAAGTACTCATCCTGCTTAACCTCTTTTCTGCCTTTGGAACTGTGCACAACTCCTCGCTTGAAACTTTCTCCTTCTTCTCCTCTTGGCTTCTGGGATATCACTTGTTCTTGGTTCTTTTCCTTGTCCTCAGAATATCTTTTTTCAATTTCATTCACTTATTCTTTACTTTGCCCTTTATTTTTTTTACCCAGGATCTTAACCTTGGTCTTTTCTTAGTCCTCCATGTGTTATCTCTTAGTGTTTCAGATACTTTGGAGTATACCAATGACTCTAAATCTGTATTTTCAGCTAAGACATTCTTTGTGACTCCAGATTTTATTTCTACCTTTTTAGTGGTCTCTTTATCTGGATGTGCCACAGCCATTTCAAACTTAACATATCTAAAATTAAACTTGTCCTCATTTTGCCCTACTTCCAGAACTGTTTCTAGCTCCTATATTCTTGCTCCCTGTTAATGGCACAACTCATCCAGTCATCACTGTGTCCAGTCAATCCCTAAGACCTGTTAAATATATCATCTCTTCATCTGTTCTTTGTGGCACTGTCTGAATTTAGACTTTCTTCATTTCTGCCAGGGCTGTTGTAGTGGGTTCATGATTGGCTCCCCTATATCTAGTCCTTTACTGCAGTCTCTGTATGGAGAGTGTGAGAGAGGCAGGGGGTGTGTATGTGTGTAGGGGAGAAACAACCCCTGTTACCAATTTCTTGTGTGTCCAAAGAGTTGTTTCTGAAATCAGACCTGATCTGGTAAGTTGCCTACATTTAAAGTTTTCAGTAGCTATTACCTATCGGAAGAGTCCAAATGTCATAATGTGGGATATGAGGCAGTTTAGCCCTTGATTCTGTCTCCAGCTGAACTGTACCATCTACTAGTACTCTGCATCGCAGGAAGTACAGACCTTTCACTATTTGCCTCACGTGCCATGCTGCTTTGAGCCTCTGTGTCTTTGCATAGGCTGGGAAGGACCCCTGCATATTCTATGCTTTTTATAGACAACTCCCATGCATCTCCAAGATCCAGCTCAAATGTCATCTCCTCTGTGAAGCATTCACAAAGGCCTCCAAGCATTTAGTTGCTCCATTTGCTGTCTTGTTCCTACTTTTTGTCAAGGCATACTTTTTACAATATTAATTGCTTGTATGTCTTATGTTCCATCAGACTGTGAGCTTCTTATATATTGTGTCCTTTATAACTTTATATTCCTGTGTATAGTAAATATTTGTTAGAGTAATGAAATGTGTCCTTTGCCCTCCTGTGTAGATTGGATTCACATATTTAGCAATTACAAAGTCTTGTGTTTCCTTCTAAGTGGTATTGTGTATAAAAAAACAATGTCTAACAGAAGCAAGCTTGACCTCAAAGGGGGAAGTTGTGACCTTCACTTTTGCAGGTTTAGGGAATTAGTTTCATCAGTTCTACCAGAAATCATTGGGCTTTAAGGAAATTAATTTCCCATTTGCCAACTCAAAAGAAATTGACTTTTAAACCAGATGGCACTTTGTTCATTCACAGTGGGTCTATTCCTCTCCAGTGCCTGGCAGCCTCGTGTCTCTTACTGATATCAGGTACCCATACAACCAAATGAACATCATGAGGGAGGCTGATACTGAGTAATGTTAAGGGGTTTTGGGGTTTTTTGGTTTGTTTGGTTTTTTTTGGCCATGCCACAGGGCATGCGGGATCTTAGTTCCTCAACCAGGGATCAAACCCACAGCCCCTGCAGTGGAAGCACGGAGTCTTACCACTGGACCACCAGGGAAGTCCTGGGGTACTTTTTTCAGTTTACAGAAACTGTTCCTATTCCAATACAACTCCTTAATGAGTGGAATACTCATGACTACCAAATTAGAGTCTTTTCCTACGACAATTCAGAATAAAACCCAACCAACATCTTATTCTTTGTCTCTTTGTTTTCCAAATACATCATTACTTGAGGCAGATAACCTAGTGTTGAAGTTTCTTTAGTTCCATGTTTCCCACGTAGTTCCATTCCATCCCCATACTGGGACCACTGAATGGTTGCCCTGGCTGGGGCTAGGTGTTTGCCAGGTCCCTTCAACATTATGCAGACTGTCTCTTAGGGAGCATTCCTTTTCACATTGCTAATTTAATTATAGTATAATGATGACTCTTACTAGTTTTACTCTTAGCTACTAACTTTTTTTTTTTTTTACTGTGTCTAAATTCTTGGATACTGACAAGTCGACAGGGACACAGTCATATATAAGTTAGCATGTTTATACCAGCAGGCTTCCTATAGTGTGGTTAGGAGTCAGAAAGACTCTGTCTTTTAATATAAATACTATGGTATAATAAAAGTCAAGCATAGACATTAAAGAATTTTTTAAAACTCAATTTTTGTAGGAAATTTTAAAGAAATACAAATAGTTAAGCCCACTCCAGTAACCATAAATTATTATGATAATCACTACCTTTTTGTGGTACTTTATACCTTACAAAGTTATGAATTGTGTATTAACCTTGTGAAATAGATATTAACCCCATTTTGTAGCTGAGAAAATTGAGACTCAGAGTAGTTAGGTACCTTGTCTAACATCATCAGTAGGTGACGTATAACTAAACCTCATCCTCAGGCCTTCAGCTTCCGTACACTGTGTGTCATTTCCCTGTGGTTCTCAGAAATAGGGGTTTGACTTATGGGATGCAGCAAAAGCAGTTCTAAGAGGGAAGATTATAGCAATACAAGCCTACCTCAAGAAACAAGAAAAATCTCAAATAAAGAATCTAACCTTACACCTAAAGGAACTAGAGAAAGAAGAACAAACAAAACCAAAAGCTAGTAGAAGGAAAGAAATCATAAAGATCAGAGCAGAAATAAATAAAATAGAAACAAAGAAAACAATAGCAAAGATCAATAAAACTAAAAGCTGGTTCTTTGAGAAGATAAACAAAATTGATAAACCATTAGCCAGACTCATCAAGGAAAAGAGGGAGAGGACTCAAATCAATAAAATTAGAAAAGAAAAAGGAGAATCTACAACAGACACCACAGAAATACAAACCATCCTAAGAGACTACTACTACAAGCAACTCTATGCCAATAAAATGGACAACCTGGAAGAAATGGAAAAGTTCTTAGAAATATATAACCTTCCAAGACTGAACCAGGAAGAAATAGAAAAGATGAAGAGACCAGTCACAAGTAATGAAATTGAAACTGTGATTAAAAATTTTCCAAGTCCAGGACCAGATGGCTTCACAGGTGAATTCTATCAAACATTTAGAGAAGAGCTAACACCCATCCTTCTCAAACTCTTGCAAAAAATTGCAGAGGAAGGAGCATTCCCAAACTCATTCTATGAGGCCACCATCACCCTGATACCAAAACCAGACAAAAATACTACAAAAAAAAGAAAATTACAGACCAATATCACTGATGAATATAGATGCAAAAATCCTCAACTAAATACTAGTAAACAAAATCCAACAACACATTAAAAGGATCATACACCATGATCAGGTGGAATTTATTCCAGAGATGCAAGGATGCTTCAATATATGCAAATCAATCAATGTGATACACCATATTAACAAATTGAAGAATAAAAACCATATGATCATCTCAATAGATGCAGAAAAAGCTTTTGACAAAATTCAACACCCATTTATGATAAAAACTCTCCAGAAAGTGGGCATAGAGGGAACCTGCCTCAACATAATAAAGGGCATATATGACAAACCCACAGCAAACATCATTCTCAATGGTGAAAAACTGAAAGCATTTCCTCTAAGATCAGGAACAAGACAAGGATGTCCACTCTCACCACTATTATTCAGCATAGTTTTGGAAGTCCTAGCCACGGCAATCAGAGAATGAAAAGAAAAGGAATACAAATTGTCACTGATTGCAGGTGACATAATACTATACATAGAGAATCTGAAAGATGCCACCAGAAAACTACTAGAGCTAATAAATGAATTTGGTAAAGAAGCAGGATACAAAATTAATGCACAGAAATCTCTTGCATTCCTATACACTAATGATAAAAAATCTGAAAGATAAATTAAGGAAACACTCCCATTTACCATTGCAACAGAAAGTATAAAATACCTAGGAATAAACCTACTTAGGGAGACAAAAGACCTGTATGCAAAAAACTATAAGACACTGATGAAAGAAATTATATAATACAAACAGATGGAGAGATATACCATGTTCTTGGATTGGAAGAATCAATATTCTGAAAATGACTATACTACCCGAAGCAAGCTACAGATTCAATGCAATCCCTGTCAAATTACCAATGGCATTTTTTACAAAACTAGAGGGAGACACAAAAGACCCCAAATAGCCAAAGCAGTCTTGAGGGAGAACACTGGAGCTGGAGGAATCAGACTCCCTGACTTCAGACTATATACTACAAAGCTACAGTAATCAAGACAATATGGTACTGGCACAAAAACAGAAATATAGATCAATGGAACAGGATAGAAAGCCTAGAGATAAGTCCACGCACCTATGGTCAACTAATATATGACAAAGGAGGCAAGGATATACAGTGGAGAAAAGACAGTCTCAATAAGTGGTGCTGGGAAAACTGGACAGCTACATGTACAAAAATGTAATTAGAACACTCCCTAACACCATACACAAAAATAAACTCAAAATGGATTAGAGACCTAAATGTAAGACCAGACACTATAAAACTCTTAGAGGAAAACATAGGAAGAACACTCTTTGACATAAATCACAGCAAGATCTTTTTTGATCCACCTCCTAGAGTAATGGAAATAAATACAAAAATAAACAGATGGGACCTAATGATACTTAAAAGCTTTTGCAAAGCAAAGGAAGCTACAAACAAGATGAAAAGATAGCTCTCAGAATGGGAGAAAATATGGACAAAGGATTAATCTCCAAAATATATAAACAGCTCATGCAGCTCAATATTTAAAAAACAACCCAATCAAAAAATTGGCAGAAGACGTAAATAGACATTTCTCCAAAGAAGACATACAGATGGCCAAGAAGCACATGAAAAACTGCTCAGCATCACTAATTATTAGAGAAATAGAAATCAAAACTACAATGAGATATCACCTCACACCAGTTAGAATGGGCATCAGAAAATCTACAAACAGCAAATGCTGGAGAGGGTGTGAAGAAAAGGGAACCCTGGAGAGGATGTGAAGAAAAGGGAACCCGCTTGCACTGTTGGTGGGAATGTAAATTGATACAGCCACTATGGAGAACAGTATGGAGATTCCTTAAAAAACTAAAAATAGAATTACCATATGACCCAGCAATCCCACTACTGGGCATATACCCTGAGAAAACCATAATTCAAAAAGACACATGCACCCCATTGTTCATTGCAGCACTATTTTCAATAGCCAGGTCATGGAAGCAACCTGAATGCCCATCGACAGATGAATGAATAAAGAAGATGTGGTACATATATACAATGGAATATTACTCAGCCATAAAAAGGAATGAAATTAGGTCATTTGTAGAGAGATGGATGGATCTAGAGACTGTCATACAGAGTGAAGTGAGAAAGAGAAAAACAAATATCGTATCTAATGCGTATATGTGGAACCTAGAAAAATGGTACAGATGAACCAGTTTGCAGGGCAGAAATAGACACGGATGTAGAGAACAAACGTACGGACACTAAGGGGGAAAATTGGCAGGGGTGGTGTTGGTGCTGTGATGAATTGGACGATTGGGATTGACATAAATACACTAATATGTGTTAAATGGATAACTAATAAGAACCTTCTGTATAAAAAAATAAAGTAAAATTTAAAAAAAAATAGGGGTTTGATAGATTAGAACTTTATTTTTTAATTTGTAAGTTCATTTTTAAAGAAAAGTAGCATCTGTTATTACCATTATTTTAAAAGACAACATTTTAATATCAAAAAAGTACAAAGGCAGTCTTAGAATAAAGGTCAATCTTTCTCAAAAATGGACAGTTGGCAACTTTACACCAACAAATGTGTATCTGGATGGACGTAAGTTGTGTGTGTATATTATAACTTTAGATACATGTTCTTGTTTTGTTTCTCACTTTGCTAAGGATTGGTGAAAATCGTGTAGCTGATTAACATTTTTAAAACTACTGCTTTAATAGCTCATCATCTGCTCCAGAATTCCTGCCCCAGAAACCTGATCTGTGGAGCATAGGTTTTGTAGTCAGAGATACTGTTATCATGTCCTGGCTCCACCACCTACTTAGTTGTTAAATCGTGGGCTAGCTGAGCCTTCCTTACCTCAAAAAAAAAAAAAAAGCCTCAGAGTGCTCTTGAATATTTAAATGAAATAACTTAGGGAAACATTTGTACCAGTACAGAGATGGACTAGTACACAGATGGAACTCAGGAAATGTTCATTTCTATCAATGCAAACACAGGCGTGACTCTGCTGCTTCCCGACTTAGAGGCTGCTTGTGAGCTAAAGTCCTCACAAATACATACACACAGTATCTGCTCAATGAACGTCAGTAAAGGGGGCCTGACATTTTTGCACAAGAGTTATTACAGGAACAATTCCCTATTTGCTTTTCTAGGTTATTTTCTCCAAATTCTCAGTCTTCTCTTAACTATCCTAACCCAGATAAAAGAAGGAAGAGTACCACTGGTGCAAATGAAAACTCATGATTGTTGTTTTCTTCTCAGAAGTGAATCATTTCCCTGCCTACCTTAGTCTGAGTAACTTAATCTAAGCCTTTTGTGCTTTCTGATTACTGGCTTGAAATTTTATGCCATTGTTATGCATTAAGTCTTCAGTCCATAGGTTTATACTCTGACTTCAAAGAAGAGATCACTGCCTTTTTTTTAATTGAAGTATAGTTGCTGTACAATGTTATATGTTACAGATGTACGATCTAGTGATTCTTAAAGGTTATCCTCCATTTATAGTTATAAAATATTGGCCATTCTCCGTGTTGTACAATATATCCTTGTAGCTTATTTTATACTTAATAGTTTGTACCTCTTAATCCCCTACTCCTATATTGCCCCTCCCTCCTTCCCTCTCCCCACTGGTAACCTCTAGTTTGTTCTCTATATCTGTGAGTCTGCTTCTTTTTTGTTATATTCACTAGTTTGTTATATTTTTTAGATTCCACATATAACTGATATCATACAATATTTGCCTTTTCTGTCTGACTTATTTCACTTAGCATAATGCCCTCCAAGTCTATCCATGTTGCTGCAGAGAAGGCACTAGAACTCCAGGCAGAATTGCCCAAGGTCCTATCGTGGTGGAGTCCTAATTTGAAACCAACTTTGTCTAATTCCATAGTATACTTTCTATTTTGTGAGGCAAAGGAACATATCCTTAAAGGTAGAATGTGCCTGCTTGCCTTCAGAAACCACAGTGTAATAGTAAATGGATATTAATCATGTAAGACTTTCTGGAGGAGATGTTTTGAGTCCAAACTTGGAAGGAAGGATTTTGTCTTGCTGGTCATTTCTTTGAATGTGTGACCTTTACCTCTGTTTATTCTCGATCTATTTCATTTTGAATGTGGCACTTATCTTTTCAGACTCTGCTCCCTAAAACTCTTCTTGAAACCTCTCTTCCAAGATTATTAATACTGCTTCTTATCAAACACAGTCACCTTTTTTAATCACCTTCTGAGGGTCCTCTCCCTCTCAGTAGTGTTCCCAGCATAGTCTGGCTTCTGCTTCTCCTCCAGGCATGGGCAGCTCAGTCTCTCCCTGGGTAGCCCATTCCAATTCTGACCATTCATAAGTCTTTCCTAATATTGAGCTAAAATATGACTTCTCGTTTCTAGTCCTGCCCTCTGAGGCTAACAAAGTCTTGCCTCTCACTAATGTCACATTTCCTTAGATATTTGAAGATGAGTATTGTTCCTGTCTACCCACCCCCCATGTTTTTGCTTCTTTTAGCTAAATGTCCTCATTTTCTTCAATAATTTCTCTTTATTATAGTTTTTAGTCCCTTCAGCATCCTTGAAGTACTCACTCTGGAATTTTTTTAATCTTTCTAGCAAAATATTTTTCAAGTTTGATTGTGTGTGTGTGTGCGCACGCATGCACACACGCAGTATATCAGCTACTCTTCCTACTATGGGATCACCCTTGATTTCTTCAGTCCTTCTTCATTTAACATGGTTTTGAGTACTTTCACCAAGTCACTTTTCTGTGAATATGCTCCACTTTGAAAATCTCTTAAACTGTGGTGCCCAGACCATGAATTTCCAGGTATGTCTGGAACGTTGCAAAGTTATAGTGGACTTCTTTTTTTCTTCCTTTTTTTTCTTTCTTTTTTCTCTGTTTTTTGTTTGTTTTTTTCTTTTTCTAATCAGAACTGCATACGCTTCTCTCCATCTCTCAGCACTTCTCCTTGTCCCTGTGATTCTTGCCAGATTACCTCACAGAGTCAACTGTGAGTTTTCCCAGTACCCTAAGATAAGATTCATCAAAGTGAAAAAACATGAACTTATACAAGCCTCACTGCGGGTGCTCAGTCTCTTCACTTCACAATATTTATTCTCCTTTTTCCAGTTTGAAAATGGTACATGTTGAAGAAGATAAAGAAAAAATAAAGATATGGGTCTCAGTCTCTCTGTTTCCAGTTTTCATCATAGCATCTGCCCCGCAAGCAGCAGTGTAATATTTACTTTTTCTTCCTACTTCAAGTATAACTTAAAATCTTCTGAGATCCCTCTGTAGTCCGGACCTCTCTCCAGACCTGACTTCTGTATTCCCAGCTGCTTATTGGACAATGTCTGGAGATATGTTCCTCCATCCATTCTAGCCTAGACCATAGCTCCATGGGTTGTTATATCCTGAGCCCTCAGCATATTCTTAAGCACATAACAACAGGTGTTTAAATGAATTAATGAATAAGCTTCTGAAATCCCAACACTATCCTATTGTCCTCTACCAATTCCATCATCTTTGTAAACAACATTATGTTTTCATATTCACAGATTCTAAAATTTCACATAGTAAAAAAATCTTGACATCATCTTTGGATTTATTCTGTTTGCCATTATATCCATATAATTAACCAAATTCTATTAATTTTTCTTCATTGAAATTTCTTCATACCTCTTTCCCTCCCTTTCTAAAATTTCCCATTTACCCCCAGCCTGTCACCTTCTCTTTATATAACTCCTATAGAGATTGTTGAAGCACCTTTCTAATTGTCCTCTGTTCTGTTTCCTTCTGTCCTCCACCCCCTAACTCCTAAATCACCCGCTGATTTACTAATCTAACCTTTATAAATATTGCGGCTCTCATCTTGTTATTCTTTGCTTAACATACTAGAGGCTCCCTTTACAATGAATCTTCTTCCTGACTTTCCCAGACACTCTCAGTGTCACCCACCTTCCCTAAATATCTTATTTGCTGATATACTCTGTATATGTTTTTTGTTCTAGTTAATTTAAAATTAGTAGTGCCTTCACATATACCTTCCTTATGCCTGTATCTGTATGTGTGTGTATGGGTATGTGAGTATATACATACCTGCTTTTTTAGTTTCATCACTCAGGGAGTGCCCTCCCTGAACCTCTATTCTGTCTGAATCCTGCCTCAGGTAGTCTACTCTCCTGTAAGAAGCATTTTGTGACTACATTCAATTATGTTTTTCCTTTAGAAAAAAAAATTAATTGTTCTCTCATTGTTTAATGTATTGATATATAGTTTTGTGTCTCCAGCTTGATTACCTTTAGTTCCTTAGGACCAGTTTTCTTTTGCTCCCACCTGTATAGCATATAGCATGGAGATAGGCATGTAATAGGGTCTAAATAAATAAAGATGGGTTTATGTTTTCTCACTCATAGCACATTTATGATCTCCCCATTCCTCACCTTTATTTGGTGGTGGTCTCTAAGAATTGCTATCACCCCGACCCCAGCAGCCTTGGAAAAGGCCGAATGGCTGCCAGCAGCAGCAGTAGACCACAGCAAGTTCCATAGTCTCTCAATTGAATATTGATTTTCATCAATGTAAGGCCCTTTCTCTAAGAAGTTTTTGATAATGATATCGATTACTATATGGTAAGGGCACAGGGAAGTATCAACCTTTGGGACCTGGGCTTGCAAAACTCTTTGCAACTAAAAAACATGAATGCTTTCTAGATAGTAGTAGTTACTGAATGGAAATAAGGCTTCCACACACAGCATCCCTATGCAGCTCTAACTATACACTGGGGAAATAGTTACCTGCTGTCTACCTTTGACCAAAAGCCACTTTTCTTTAAACCCATATTCTTGGCTATAGCCAAATCTATCAAAAATCCCCTTCTGTCTCAGGACCAGGTGCAAGGAACCCCATGGCCATAGGAGAAAGAAGGAGAAGAAGCTAAAATAACATGAGGAGTACTTAGGGACAGCTCTGTTGCTACAAGTCAGTTGCCAAGCAATTCTAATTAAGTTCCTGTTTGGGATCCCTGTAGCAATCCTTTTCAGCTGCTTTCCTGGATTAGCTACTGAGAAGTTTGTAAATCACGTAGTATGCCAGACACTATACTGAAAACACGGTGCCTGCTTTTCTGTTTGCTTACCTTTCATCTGGGTTGACAGTACTTTAACAGATGACACTTTTTAGAGTTTAAAAAGTCTTGAATTTCCAGCAGGACAGGGCAAAAAGAGGAACAGCAGATCCTCAAGGATCTCACAAAGCAAAGTATTCCTGAGTTCCCATTAATTGATTCTACAGCTATTTGTCCCTGCTGTGTGCCAGGTGCAATGTGGGACATTTGGAATATAGTAGCAAACAAGATAGAAACTAAAAATAAAAACTCTTTGTCCACCCTACATTTATACTACTGGCCACATAATTTTGGCAAGTAACCAACCATTTTTATCTAAATACCCTAAAGAAAAAGACTTTACAAACCCCTATTTTACTTTATTCTTGTTTCAGAACATTAATGACAATATTAAGCAACAGAATCTAGCAGATTGGTTCAGAAAACCTAAAAGAAACTTACTTGAAAGGGCAACAGTACATTCTGTAGTCACCTGTTAACAAACGGAAGAACCCTATAGCTTTTTCAAGAATGACGAGATTTCTTGCAGTACTCTCAGCCTGGCAACGACCTTCCCACATTCTGGAATAGAAAGTGGGATAGGATATAGAGATGCCACCAGAGAGCTAAGGGTGACGCGCAGACCTTCTGTGAGAGGGGCTCAAAGCTTTAAGTTGTTTTTAACCATGGTAATCAGCCATCTTTCTTAGCCCCAAGCCTCCTCAGAAACTAAAACTATGCATTTCTAAAATGAGTTACTCACTATGGCTATAGGTCTGGTGATATGGTTACGAGATTCCTGACGTTGGCCTTATTAATGCCATGTTCTAAATCACTGAACGAGCCAGAATTACCAATTGAAGATTATTGGGATAACGTAGACTGGCATTTTGTGAACAATCAACCCCAAGCTCTCAGGTTGTCCAGTGGGTACCTATTACAAAAGGAGGCATTCCATTTTGTTGTTTGTTTTTGTACCCTGGACACTTCCAAAAAGGATTGAAGATAACTTTCACAGAACACACAATATAACATTGAGCCATTAATTCAAAATAGCAAAAGTTAAATAGTAAAGAATTTTTTTAAGAAAAGAAGGCATTCTATTAAGAAACTTAGACTAATTTTGCCTAAGCTTTCTAGGTAAGCATAGAGAGGAACTTGTAAGGTTGTGTAACCTGCAGTGTATAATAATGGAAACATATTGACTTCTCAGGAGAGAGAATTTTTACTAGGCCATTGCACTGAGAAACATCCATGAGAGTCTTTATATAAGAAACATGAGCAACGTAATAAATATCTTGATAACCATTTTAGAAAAAAATTACACTAGTATATTGCTATTTCTTATATTACCCATTAGTGAAAATGGGAGCCTTCATGCGGAATTAGGATAATTTTCCACTAAACAAATCATTGTTCAGTTAAGGCAGACTGTACAGTCTGAACAGCTATGATATTTCATATGCTATTTGAATAAAGCTTGAAGAATCCTATATATATATTAAATAAATAATATTTCATAATAAACTTCATCTTTGCCATCTCTGTCTCATATCTAGAGCAAGTTGGGGTTTTTCCCCCAAAAAATACACATATAAAATAGCCATCTTCAGGACTTCCCTGGTGGCGCATTGATTAAGAATCTGCCTGCCAACACAGGGGACACGGGTGCGAGCCCTGGTCCGGGAAGACCCCACATGCTGCGGAGCAGCTTAGCCCATGCGCCACAACTACTGAGCCTGCACTCTAGAGCCCACGAGCCACAACTACTGAGCCCATGTGCCACAACTACTGAAGCCTGCGCACCTAGAGCCTGTGCTCTGCAACAAGGGAAGCCACCTCAACGAGAAGCCCGCGCACCACAACGAAGAGTAGCCCCCGCTCGCTGCAACTAGAGAAAGCCTGCATGCAGCAACAAAGACCCAACACAGCCCAAATAAATAAATTTATTTTAAAAATAATTTTAAAAAATAAAATGGCCATCTTCATGCTCACTAGTGACATAATCTATGACCTCCCGCCATCTAGCTGCTGCCATTGTGCTCAGCCAGGTTTTTTACAAAAGCTTGATGACAAAGATGATATATTATGAATTTTGAAGACGTTGAATGGTATTTTTATGAAGATGGACTATAGAAGTGCCTCTAAACAGCAGAACTTTTCTCAGAAATCATGGTTGGAGTCCCTCAAGTACTTGAATGATTGTAATTTTTAATAACATGCTGGCACTTGAATTGCAGGTACAGTGGTTGAGGAAAGCAATGGTTCTGATGAGATGGAGAATTCAGATGAAACAAAAATGTCAGAAGAGATTTTAGCTTTGGTGGATGAATTTCAACAGGCATGGCCTCTGGAAGGCTTTGGGGGAGCACTAGAGATGAAAGGACGGCGTCTGGACTTACAGGGGATACGAGTACTGAAGAAAGGTCCCCAGGATGGAGTGGCCAGAAGCTCTTGCTATGGAGACTGCAGAAGTGAAGATGATGAAGCAACAGAGTGGGTAAGTGTTTCCTAACTCAATTCTTATCAACTTGTAGCCCAGGTCTTTGGAGGTGTGGGAGGTGCTCCTAGTTTGCAAAGTGTAAGGGTTCTGTTGGGTGTGTGGCTCTACTTTATTCACGCTCCAGTCAGCCTTCACATGGGAATTGTACTGCCAGAAGCATTTCATGTTACTTAGGTATTGCTGGCTCTTCCAGGAGGCAAAGGAAGTGGGATGGATGTGAAACCACACTCAAAGCCTGCAGACTTGGGAACAGCCCAGTTCAGACATCTTACTTTTCAGTTTCCTCTATACCCTTCACGGCTAGGTTATTTTGTTTATTTCACTAAACATTTTTCATCTAGAACTTTAAGAATTAAACTGAAGGAAAGAAATTAACCCTAGCACAAGACTGATTATTCTTAAAGCCACCAATACCCACAGCCATGGACAGAGTGATAACTGGTCTCATTTGTCCCTAACATGTTTTCGTTTCCCAGATCACATTCCAAGTCAAACGTGTAAAGAAACCCAAAGGAGATCATAAGAAAGCTCCTGGGAAAAAGGTAGAATCGAATCAGGCAGAAAATGTACATCATAACCAAGCAAACCTGGAGATCACTGGCCCAAAGGTGGCATCTCCTGGGCCACAAGGTAAATTTGAATATTTAATATGCCAGTTTCTTCTTTCAGATTTCACTGTCTCAGTTCTCACAAAGGGTGTGTTTGCAGCTTGAAGTAGATCAGATGAGAACGTAATTGAACCAAGTGAGCAAGAAATCAGTCATCGATAATAAAAAGTTTTGTTTGACATATACTTGATTTTTTTTTTACCATTGGCCATTTGACTTACAATCTTACCATCTTGAACTTAAATATCCTATTAATTCCTAACAGTCTAGTTTAATATGTAAAACTGTGAGTTTGAGACAGACTCCCTGGCTTCACACACCAGTTTTGCCATTTAGTTCTCTGTGCCTCATTTTCCTTATCTATAAAACGGCGATAATTGCATCTGTCTTATAGGGTGGTTATGAGTATTATATGAGTTTTTACATGTAAAGTGCTTTAAATGAACTGGGCACATAGGACTCAATAAGTATTAACTATTTTGTAACATTTTTTTATGTCAGATGTCTCTTTAAGTATTGGATAAATGCTTTGGAACTACTCCCCCCCCAAAAAAAATGCATTTACATCAAAATTTGGCATGTACTTTCAGGGTTCATAGTTGTCCTGAAGTCTGTCTTTGGACTCCAGGTTCAGGGCCATTGCCATGAGTCCAGTTGACTTTCTTTTCCAGCAATGAAATAGTGGTGATAGAATTTCTTTTTTTAAAAGGAGTCTCCTTTTTTAAAAGGATATTTTCACTGTCTTAGACTTCAAAAATTCAAGGTAAGTTCATGAAAATGTGTCTTATTTAAGTTGTATTTACCAAAGCTGAAAGCAAAGGATACATAATAGAATGTAAAGAATGAGGTCAACTTGGCTAAATCCCAGAATGATCTGTGATTTGAGAATAATACTAAGGACACCAAAAAGGATACTTTGTCATGACTAGAGTTGAAAGTATGAAGTAGCTTTACTGTTTAAGAAAAATAGCATGTGCTAACATGTTATGGAAAGAAAGCAACACTTCCTCTAGTAGGTCCGTCTGCAGTAGCAAGGAAAAAGATATTCAAACTATAAAACATGATTATAGCAATGAAACCTCCAATGGATTAAGTAGTAAATGTAATAAAAACATAAAAGAGGAAAATTCAAATGGATATTTATATACTTTTAAGGTGAAAAAGGACTTTCTAAAGCAGAGAGAAAAATAAAATAATTCTGGCATCAGAAAACACTACAAAATAGAAAGACAAAGGATTGAAACAAAGTATTTTTACAGAATGTTTATATATATTTACAGAATATATTATAAGCAAAGGATATCAACATCATTTTAAGAGCACCTACAAATTGATAGAAAAAATACAGCATTTCAATAAAATATGTACAAAGTACATAGTTCACCAAATACACATACACACTCACACATACACACACACACACACACACACACAGCCACTAAACGTGATAAAATGTTCAGCCTCACTAGCAATCAAGGAAGTGCAAACATAAAATGTGATATGCCATTTTTGCTTGTCAAATTATTTGTGTAATACACAGTGAGAGTTAATAAAATGAATTTTGGGATAGTTTGACTAGATGTATCAGAAAAATTTTTTAAATGCCAACAGTTCTACTTCTAGTAATTTACCCTAAATAAATTATCTTACAAGTGTGAAAGATAGAAGTACAGAGATTGATCATCGTGCTGCTTATCATAATAAAAATTTGAAAAATACCTAAATGATGATAGTTGCCTAAATAAATGACAGCATGTTCTTGCCGTGTACTGTGCAGCCAAGATGTTTATAATTTAGTAGGTGAACAAACACAGTTTATAGGATAGCATATATAGAGAATACTTCAATTTTTGTAAAATAGTAAATATACTATATTTTGACTACATTGTTTTTCACATTTCAGTATCTCTGAAATTGAGATCATCTTACAATTGATAGTATCTTAAATAATAATTGGCAACATTTTTCTTTATTAAATCATGTAAAATGTGTACCTTACAGTTTATGACATCTTAGATTTGATGAAATATGCTAAAATAAACAAGCACATAGAAACAAGTATAGGAGAGAATATACTAAAATGTCATAAATGATCATCTCTGGGTGCTGATAGGGCTGCAGGTGATTTTCTGTTTTCTTCTACATTCTTTTCCATTTTCTAAATATTTCATAATAAGCCTATATTACTTTAACAAACAAAAACTAAAAATTTCTTGTAAAAGTGAAAATTAAAACTCAGGGTGGTTGAGATGATAGGAGAGCACTTAGACAATTTTAAATGGATTCAAGGAGGTGGGTCTGGGTAGGGCACTGAATATACTTGCAAATGAGATCATGGAACTAAAGCGTCACTGTCACTAAAGTGAAAAGTTCTAAAGCAAGAGAAGACTGGAGAGGTTCAGTATCCCAGTTTTCAAATAAGTATGGATTCTGTCCACTACCAAGTGATAAGGAGTTTGTGATAAATTCTGACAAAGTTCTAAAGCAAATTATTAAACCAGTACTTTGTGAGCCCATGGGGGAAGAGTAGGGATCATTAAGGGCCATTGTAGATTTTCTAAGAATTAATAAAATTAATAATGCATAACTAATTTCATTTCCTACTTTGGTGAGGGCTTGTAGACTGGAAGGCCAGGAAAGTGTCATAGACATAATGTAACTAGATTAAAGCAAAGCATTTAACAGAGTGTCTTATGATATCCTTGTGAACAAGGTGGAGAGTGGTGTGCTCAAAGGCTCCCCAGTGCCTGCAGCATAAAGACCAAACTTTCTAGTGTGGCACACAACCCAGCCTTTCTCTCCCCTTCAGTACCATTCTCTGAACCAACCCTGCTCTTGTTTTACCTCCTTGTCTTTGCACATGCTGTTCCCTCTGCCCGGAATGCCCTTCTGCCACCTCAGCGGTGCTAAAACGTCACTCATCTTTACACTTCAAACTCCAATGCCATCTCTTCCTTGGTACCTTCAGGCAGCATTAGTTGCTGTCTCCTCTATGCAGCTGTTCTGTACCTTCACTCTAGCACTTAACCCTATTGTGTTCTAATAATTTGTTTGTTTACCTTTCTCAGTAGACTGTGAGCTCAAGGGCAGGCCCTTTTATTATTCCTCTCTGTATCCCTAGTGTCTTAACACAGTTCCCAGTCTCTTATAACGGATGCTCAATAAACATTTTTCAAGTGAATTTCTTTTTTTTTTTTTTTTTTTTTGCGGTATGCGGGCCTCTCACTGTTGTGGCCTCTCCCGTTGCGGAGCACAGGCTCCGGACGCACAGGCCCAGCAGCCATGGCCCACGGGCCCAGCCGCTCCGCGGTATGTGGGATCCTCCCAGACCGGGGCACGAACCTGTGTCCCCTGCATCGGCAGGCAGACTCTCAACCACTGCGCCACCAGGGAAGCCCTCAAGTGAATTTCTTAAACATAAAAGAAAAATAAGATTTACTGTGAAACCTGTGGTTCAATTCTTTAATTTATTAATTTAAACAGGGTTCATTTGAAACTCTTCCAAATTGTTTTTTTCTATTCTATTAAAATCTAAATCTAAAGCCCTGCCTGTGTCTTAAACAGTTTTCTATCGTTGGTAAATTCCTACAGTATAAAAAGAGCTATACAGAACTGAAGTTCTCCTTCCTGTCCATTCCAATCGAATTTCTTCAGAAGAATCCTTCCCAGATAGGACTTAATTCTGCTGTTTTCTTGGGGACTTGATTTAAGTAAAGGGCCTACACCCAAAAGGTAGTACCTTTGAAGGGTACCATAAACAGAGCTTTAAAAGCCCAGTAAAGCTTTAAATAACATGATTGGGAATGTGCACGTTAGAGTCAAACAGACCTGTATCTGAATCCCATTTCTGCCACCTAGTAGCCAGGTGACCCTGGGCAAGTCACTTGATTTCTCTGAGCCTCTGTTTTCTCATCTGAGAAATGAGGATTAAAATCTGCCTCATGAGGTTACAGATAAAGCCCTTAGCACAGGACCTGAACACATGGTAAGTGCTCTGGAAATAAATGATAACCTTTCATTATCATCATTATTCTCTATCCTACTGCTTTTCTTTACAGCAGGGGTTCTCTACCAGGAGTGACTTCGCCCTCCCAGGGAACATTTGACAGTATCTGGAGACATTTTTGGTTGTCCTATATCAGGGAGGGTGCTGCTGACATCTGTTGGGTAGAGGCCAGGGATGCTACCACACATCCTCCAGTGCACAGGACAGCTCTCACAATGTCAATAGTACCAGCTTAAGAAACCCTGCTTTAGAGATATATGTTTCTCCTGACTTAGAGTTGTCTCTATAAAATCAAAATGTATTGATTTTGAATAGAAAGCAATAGAAAGGTAAAAATTAAGTTTGGTAAAATGTTAACATTGAACAGTATTTTGACCCTTATCTCAGTCTTAAATCCAGTGAAGGGCACATTTATTTTTACTTCATCATCTGTCCTTGAAAACAAGGCTTTACTCAAAGATGATTGTTATTCCCATAGCTGTGAATGACAAGATTTTAGTTAGTTCTCTAGGTGGTAGAAATTCTAGACTAGAAGAATGACTGGCACCTCCAATACACCAATCTGGATGCAGTAATCACCAGGGCGTAAGACACTATACGTTCTGTTCCTTTGCAGTCGGGTCGATTGATGACATACTTTCCTTCCAGGAAAAAAGCGTGACTACCAGAGTCTGGGATGGCCCAGCCCGGATGAGTGCCTCAAACTCCGCTGGGTAGAGCTGACGGCCATCGTGAGTACCTGGCTTGCAGTTTCTTCAAAAAACATTGAGTGAGTATCTTAAACCTCTCCCTCCTTTATGGCATTTGTGCCCAGTGATCCCAATGGGCCCCAGCTGACCTCATGGCTGCCCTTCTTTGTCAACAGCTACTAGAAGAGTCATCCTCTCTAGGGTTGGTGGTTCAGAGGATACCACAGTTGGACTCAGCCCATTGTACTGAAACAGTCGATGTGCCCCCTTCTCAGTGCCTTCACCCATACTTTCTAAGCTATCTAGAAGTCACAGCTAACTTACTTAGTTTGAATTAAAGACTGCATCTCTCTCAATCAAAGCACAAAACCTCCCTGACATCGTGTGCTTACAAAGGGAGCCAGAGCAAATCCAGATTTACAAGCACCTACCGGGACACAGGCGAGCAAGGTTGCCTCTCTTACAGCTGCTTTTTCCTCCCTGGATGCTCAGTCTCTTTTGTTGGCCCCTTTTCTACCTTTTAAGCATTGGAGTTCCCCAAGACTTACCACTAAGCCCTCTTATTTTACAATCACTCCTAGTCAGACTGCTCTACTCCCAGAACTTTTGAATATTTTTCAAAACCACCTGCTTTTCTTCATCCCTATTGTGGCCTCCTTAAACCAGAGTACCGTCATCTCCACTTAGATTCATTCAGTAGCCTCCTAGCTGGTCCTCTTGGTTTATTCATTCTTGCATCTCTTCAGTCCATTCTGTCCACAGTACTCAGCATTATTCCTCAAATATAAGTCAAATAATTCTTAAAATACTCTAATAACTTATAAATATCGCTGTTCACAGTGGCCCACAGAGCCCTTCATGATTTGCTCCCTGCATGTCTTTCCATCTTCAGCTCTGCCCTCCCCGTTCCCTCCCTTCACATGTGGTATCTCCTTTGCCTGTGCTGGTGTTCTCAGCACCTTCTCCCTTCCTGGTTAATTCATACTCCTCCTTCTGGTCTCCACTTAAATCTCTTCCGCAGGAAGTCCTTCATTAACCACCTCCTTCCTCCATCAGCATGGAGGAAATATATACCCTCCTGTAGTAAACTGACATTGCACTGTGTTTTTATCTTTTACAACTCATCACATCTGTAATAACTGACTATCACAAGACTATGAGCATCATAACTGTGGGAACTGGGTATGTTTTGTTAATTATTATAACCCTGATATCGGACATGTAATAGGCTGTGAATAAAGAATGAATGAATGAATGTTTGCATAATATGTGTTAAACTTTTTAAGTAGCTATAACAAAATTCGGCAGTGCCAATTTGCCACCTCAGTATATATGATATATATATGATAGGGTATAACATTTAGCCTGTCTGTAGCAGGAAAATGACCCCTTTGGAACCATGAAGGGAAGTACTTATATCTTATACATAGATACAGTGAATAGCTGGATCTGTATAACATTTACTCTCTAAACTTTAGGTAACTTTTTCTGTGGGGACAAGTGTGCTTCTGTGTATAGAGCGAAAGTGAAAGATAGGAACCACCTGTGGGTATTTATCACTATCTGTACCCTGGAAGAAGTCCTAGAAGAGGTGGTTTAAAGCCTCCCCAGTGAGAAAAAGTGGCCAAGCAGCAGTAAGGAAATCAGACATCACGGTGCATAGAAAGGAGGCAGCTTGAGGAGACTGAGAAAATACTGAGTTCAAGACTCAGATCCCAACACTGCTGCTTTGACCCGGGGTACGATGTCTATTCATACATTCAACAGATGGTCATTACCAGGCACTGGAGTCCTTGTACCTGTAAAATGAGAGATCAGACTAAATAACTTCTGAAGTGTCTTCCATTGTGAGATTCTTTGGTTCCAGACACTTCTAATAATATGTTGAAGTTATTGTCAGCTGATTATTAATACTCTTTCTCCCCACCCTCTCCATTTTTCAGCATCACAGAACACATAGACTTTGCCACTCCAATACAGCAGCCAGCGATGGAACCTGTTTGCAATGGCAATCTCCCCACGAGCATGCACACCCTGGACCACTTGCAGGGGGTTTCCAACCGAGCCAGCCTACATTACACGGGCGAGAGCCAGTTAACAGAGGTGAGTGCTCGGCTTTATTCAGCCTCTCTGTAGTTTTTAGCCCCACAGTCATGATGCAACTGAGAGCAGAAAGCACAAGCAGCCAGGCCATATTTTTTTGCCTATTTTCAGATGGCTGTCATCTAGGTGGCTTTAGGCCAAGCCTAATTTCTTTCAGGCCCTGTGACTGATCTTGTGCTTATTTTTATGACCAGGAAATTTTAATTCTGATTTATTCCTCGAGGTGGGTAGCATTCTGCTTGCCATCAGACAGAGGCTCTTCGTGAGAAATATTTGGGGCAGTTAATCCTCCTATTGAC
The DNA here is from genome assembly GCF_964165515.1 of Mesoplodon bidens. Taxonomy (NCBI): domain Eukaryota; kingdom Metazoa; phylum Chordata; class Mammalia; order Artiodactyla; family Ziphiidae; genus Mesoplodon; species Mesoplodon bidens. Next base: position 99,859,122 of record NC_138164.1, read on the forward strand.
ATTCTTAAGAAGGAAGGGAAAGAGGACAGACCCAGCATATACCTAGAAGAATAATTGGAAAACATGCCACAGTAGAGGCATGTTAAATAAGTAGAGGATTTGTTAAATAAGTTTTGGTATAGATGTGAGACAGTATACAATAAGAGCCATTAAGAAAGATGTAGTAGAAATATATGTATTGGCATGAAGAAATTTTTAGAATATATTATGTGAAAATGTAGGTGATAGTTTACAGTGTGATCCCATGGTATACAGTCTGTGAGAGAAATAATATATGTGTACATAGAAAAATATCTGAAAGATACATAAGAGATATCAACAGTGGTTGTGTCTGGGTGACAGGATTACAAGTGCTTTTTATTTTCTTTATTCACTCTGTATTCTATAGTACTATAATGAATGTGTTTTACATGTCCATAATTTTTGTTAAGTGAGAGAAGGCTGAGGGGATGGTAAAATGGCCTTCAGTGTATCTTCCACAAAATGCTTTGCCAACAGGACCACAGCAGGTAACCCAGAGAAGCAGTCTGCACCTGTGGTACAGTGCCCAACTCAGCGTCAGCAGTGTCACCAGACCTCACCTCATTTTCATTCCTCTAATCTACCATCTTCCTCCCTATACCAGGTATTGCAAAATCTTGGCAAAGACCAATATCCACAACAGTCACTTGAACAAATTGGCACCCGAATTGCCAAAGTTTTGGAAAAGGTAAGTCACTCTGTAGGAAAGCTCTAAACGATTGCCCACTTTCTAACTTTTCCAGATTATTTGCCACTATGTGGCTCTAACCTGTTCTGTTAGTTACTTAATACTTGGTACCGAAGGGATGACGTGAAATGTTTCAATCACTTTTCCATTACTTTTTCCATCAATTGGTTAGTATTCTTTTTTTGCTGCTTTGTTTACCTTCTGTGCTTAAACTTTACATTGTCAGTTTTCTCTGTTTTGGTTCAGCGTGGATATATTCAGGTGATGCTACTGTGAACTATGGAATCTAGGTATGGGAAATAAGTCAAGTGTTCCTTTTTTGGTGATAAAGAATATTTGGTATTTTGGATGGTGGGTGGGAATCACATCTTGAAATATCTTTTTTTCTTTGAAATCATGAAAAATATTTGCAAAACTATGTTTTCATACAGCCTACAGAAAATATAATTAAGAGTCTCTAAGACTGTTCATTTGCCTCTGTGTGATATTTGTATAAAGAGGAAGTTTTTAAATTTTAATTTAATTATTTTATGGTTAAGAATCTCTCCACTTTATTATTATAATGATATTGAAGAGGTAACATAAAGTAGTGATTAAAAGGGTCAACTCCACTTCTAGTAGGTAGGGATAGGATAATCGCATCAGTTTAAAAGAGAGGAAGTGGAAGGCACTCAGCAATCACTATTCCATGGGTATTCTGAAATTCATCTGGCCATATGTCACCGGTTCCCCCAGTTCCAGAGTAGGATATATTCCTTTTTAATTTATTTATTTATTTATTTATTTATTGCTGCGTTGGGTCTTCATTGCTGTGAGAGGTTTTCTCTAGTTACGGCAAGTGGGGGCTACTCTTCATTGCAGTGCACAGTCTTCTCATTGCGGTGGCTTCCCTTGTTGCAGAGCACGGGCTCTAGGCACGCAGGCTTCAGTAGTTGTGATTCGTGGGCTCTAGAGCGCAGGCTCAGTAGTTGTGGCACACAGGCTTAGTTGCTCCATGGCGTGTGGGATCTTCCCAGACCAGGGCTCTAACCTGTGTCCCCTGCATTGGCAGGCAGATTCTTAACCACTGCACCACCAAGGAAGCCCAAGGATATATTCCTTGAATAGGGCGTGTTTTGGTTCCCTGGGGTTGGTTTCCTAATCTGTTTCTCAGCTTTCAGCTCTTCTCTCTGAGCTGTCTTTCCTTTTCCTTAGGAGTGTCCTGTATTTGTAGCTGAATAACTTACTCAGCCTGCTGCCTGTCTCTATCCCTGGCACAACTTCATAGAAAAACTTTGTGGACTTTCAAATTATAAGCCATCCCATCAGACAAAAGCCACACCCACAGATCTCTTCAAGAAGGCCCCTGTCTCCTTTGAACATGAGTCCAGGACACAATACCTTTAAGATTCTTAGATACCTTTGGTCTAACGGAGAGTCTCTGAGGCTTAAATCTAGACACATCTTTCTGAGGTGGTAGTAACAAAAAGTATCTTACTGCCGTGCTTTTGATTTGATCTTAATCCTGAGGCCATAGTTTTACTGGTAGCACCTGGATTTGACTTTTTGTCTGAACCTTGTGCTGACTAGAGAAGCTGGCAATTGAGAAAGTTTCATTTTCTAACCCTGCAAGTCCCAGGTTGGAAGCATTTTCTCTAAATTCTGCTTGAAAACTGCACAGTTCCTTGTTTAGGTCTCCTCTCTCTTTTAATACCTAAAAAAATTATAGGTGATTTTTAAAAAAACATTTGTCACTTTCAGCGCTCTTCCTAGAGGTCTTCCTAGCCAGATCCACAGCTTTGTTAGGTATTTTCCTATATTCCAAGATACAGCCTCACTATTTGTTTTACCAATAGATTATAATGCTGCTTCTCCAGGGTCCAGTAACAGTATCCCCAGTGCTCTTCCAACCTTCATTAATGGTCTTGTTGCTGCTCCTTCGGCTAGTGTCCTCAACCTGTTCCCCAGACTTATGTCACATGCTTTAAGTTTCTGTTGTGGCCACACTCCGTTCTTGATGCCAAATACTATTTTCAGTTATCTTTTTGCCTAATAAATCATGCCAGGATTTACTGGCTTAAAACAAAACTATTATTTGCTCAAGATTCTACAACCTGAGCTGGACCGTCTTCTGATCTGATTTGGAATCATTCATGGAACTATAGACATGTGGAGACCCAACTGGGGCTGGCTGCCAAAGAAGGCTGGAGCGATTGGAATAGCTGGGACACAGTTGGATATCGTCTCTCTCCAAGTAGTCTCTCTAGCAGAGAAGCTGGACCTTTTTACCTGGTGGCTCGGGGCTCCAAGAGGGTGAAAGCAGAAGCTTAGAGTCCATGCACAGAGGTGGAACAGCACCACTTTCACCCCTTCACTCTGTCAAAGCAAAGTCCCAGGGCAGGGGAAATATCCTCCACCTACTGGCAGTGCAAAGACTATGGCCTATCTTTTATCCACCGCAGTGCCTTTAAAAGGAGCAATAATAAAACTGACAGCTTCTCAATGGAAATGATGGAAACTAGAAGCCAATGTAATGACATCTTTAAAGTACTAAAGAAGAAAACTGCAAGCCTAAAATTCTATAACAGCAAAAATACTATTCAAAAATTAAGGTGAAATAAAAATGTGTTTAAACTGATAAAATTCAGAGACTTTGGCATCAATAGGCCTGCACTGAAATAAAAATTAAAGGGAGTTCTTAGAAAAATGATCCCATATAGAAATATGGACATGCCAGAGGGAAAGAAGAACACTGGAAAGAAAATATAAATGAAGAGTAATTGTACAAAATGATAACTGTACTGCCCTGAGGAGCTTCACCTTTATATGTAACTGAAATTCATGGTAACAGTAACATAAATGATGAGAGGGAAATAAATGGAGTTTAAAAGTTCTAAGGTTTAGTTGGTATCAGCCAAGTAGTAAAAGAAATAATTTGCATTGGACTGTAATAAGTGAGAATGTATGTTTTAAGCTCTAGGCTAACTACTAAAAATGGTTTTAAAATATAATTCAGTGGAAGGAAAATGGAGTAATGTGAAACATTTGACTAATCCAAAGAAAATAGTGAAAGGTAAAGTCACATAAAAATAGAACACAAATAGTAAAATAGTAAATAAAGTATATCAGTAGTTAACTACAAAAAAGATTTATAATTTAAGCATTTTGTATAGAATGGATTTTTTAAAATCCAACTATATGCTGCTTATAAGAGAAATTCTTCAAATATTAGGATACAGAAGGGTTGAAAGTACAAAGATGGAAAATAATATACCATGCAAACAATAAAAAAAGCAGATATAGCTACACTCTTTTAAAAAAAAAAAACTTTGAAGCAAGAAACATTATGAGAGTTAGAAGGGCTAAAATGAAAAAGATTGATGATACAAATGTTCAAGATGATATGGAGAAACCAGAACTCTGATACATTGCTGGTGAGAGTATAAAATGGTACAGTCATTTTGGAAGACAGTCTGGTAGTCTATGAAAAAGTTAAGCATATATGACCCAGTAATTTTACTGCGAGGTATTTATCAAAGAGACATGAAAACTATGTCCACAAAATACTTGTTAAAAAATGTTCACAGCAGATTTATTCGTAACAGCCAAAAATCTGGAAACAGTAAGATGCCCATCAGTAGAAGAAGGGATAAACAGTGTTATATTTATACACTGGATACTATTCTGCAAGAAGGACCCTATATCCATATTGATGAATCTCAAAAATACTATGCTAATAAAAGTCGTTGGACACAAAAAAAGTGTATAGTGTATGATCCCAACTATATGAAATTCTAGAACAGGCAAAACTAACCTATGGTGATAGAAATCAGAACAGTGATTGCTTTGTGGGGGGAAGCGGTTGACTGGGAAGCAACTTGAAAGGACTTTCTGGAGTGTTGGAAGTTTTCTGTGTCTTTAAGCAATAGTCAAAACGGAATGTTATACCTAAGGTCTGAGCATTTCTCTGTATTTAAATTATATCTTGAATTTTTTAATGAAGTTTAGATAACGGTTTTAGACCACAAGAAACTGAAAGATAAATATTATCAACAGACTTGCATTAAAAATCACTAAAGGGATTTTTTCAGGCAGAAGGAAAACTATTCCAGGTAGAAACTCAGAAATACAAGAAAGAGCGAAGAGCAACAGAAAGAGAAAATATTAGAGTATATGTAAATGAGTATGACAATACAAAATAATAAGTAGTATCTTCTGAGGTTACAGTTCATGACAACAGCAATACAAAAGGCAGAAGGGAATTGCACTGATCACCGTAGATGGTCTCAGGTCCAGTTAGACATTTCACACTCATGTAATTGGCCTCACTTAGCGTGGGCTTCACCTAGAAGGATAAGGGGCTAGGACACCACAGCAGCATCAGGCATGTACCTCCAGAATGAGCACTCACTTAGGCCAGGGACCATTCTCTGCCCACCCGTCTTTCCTGCCAAGTGACTGTTCACGTGCTCGGGAGCAAATCAAATGATTAAATGTGGGAACTACCCTGGCTTAGATGCTCCAAGTTCCATGTGAGATCCAGTATCTTTTGTAATAATCATATGGGCATAGAGTGCTAGAAAGGGACATGGCTAGCTACAAGAACCATAGCACTTAGAGGCTCCAAGCTTTCTACCTGGTGTTTATAGTTTTTTCCCAGTCTTATCAGTCCAGATACAGTTTACCAACCAAGGCCATTTTTACTGTAAGCTGTCTTGCCTAGTGACAGCTAACATTCCCCCTTTATTAGGTCTTCAGGGAAATAGGGCTAGAAGGTAATCCAACATCAGTTTCCACTGTAGGCTCACAGACTGACCTCCATGACCTTGAGTTATTAACTTTAGTACAGTAGTTCTCAGACTTTAGGGTACACCACAGTCACCTGGAGGACTTGTTAAAACAGATTGCTAGGCTTCTATGACAGGACTTAACTGATTTAGTAGGTCTAGGGCCGGGCTTGAGAATTTACATTTCTAATAAGTTCACAGCTGATACTGAGTGATGCTGCTGATCTGAGGACCACACTTAGAAAATGGCAGTGATAACAAAACGGAAGCACCCCTTTCCCATTTACCTTTCAGAAAAGAGCAAGGATCTCCATATCCTCTCTGCTTCAACTTTTAAAATACTCAGTCATTATCCTGTATCATTTCTTGAAAAGCCCATCTGTAGTTGTCTCTTTAGGGAGTTTTTAGTTTGCATTACCATAATTATCACTAAGTGTCAGCAGATGACATTGGTCAGACTCCATTTTAGGGTTAAATCATTATGCACTATCAGAACCCTCAGAAAGCTGCCCAGGTTGCAGCTGAGGTTACTCTCCACACGTGGTAGCCTCTGCAGAGTTCTCACCTCTGGCCCCAGATACACACCATGCTGCCACCATTGCCCCCGCAACCGGTTTGTATGCCAGGTTGCCACGTTGTCCTGTTTGACCTTGTGGGCTAGTGCAGAAATAGTTCTCCCATTTTTGTCTCCCCAGGTCTTCAGGTGGTGGCTTGTGGGCACTACTTTGTGCTGGTTAGATCTACAGCCAACCCAACTTCGGTCAGAGCCAAGCTGCTCCACCTCCTTTTCTGATCCAGACCTAGTTACAAACATGGAGTCTTAAGCTCATGTGCTTGTCTCCTCCCCGCCCCCTGTCAGGCATCAGTGCCTACTTTGGCTCAAATGCATCAACTACACCAAGGCAATATCATTCTTGCCAGTCAGCCCATTTGCAACTAGGTTTCTGGTCAGCTCCATTTCATGGACAGAGGGGCATTTTCTCTCAGCATAAGTTTATCTCCAGCTTTCATCCATTCCTACAAGGGGAAGCTTTATCCCCTGTCACACAGTGTCAAGCTTCTGCCATCAGACTGGGAAAGTTGGCCCCCACTGAGGCTTCAGTCTTATCAGCATCTTCCTCTCCATTCCCTTTGTGTCCTGGTGCCTTGGCCATATTGAACCAAGGATATGAAAGTCTGTTTCATTGCTGCTGCTGCTCTGCAGTGCCCACTGTTTGTGGTTTTAAGACCAGCTCGATAGAAATTTCATACTTGCACACCTCAGTAGGGCACCTGTCTTGCCTTCACTCAGGAGGATATAGAACAGGACATACAGCAGGCCAGCAGGGCAGCTTTTCATGTATTTCTCCAGGAGTCCCCATAGCTCTCTGGCAGCAGTCTTGGGGACTGTTCTCTGCTCCAACCCCCCCAATTGACAGCTCAGGGATAAGGGATCAAGACCACATGGATGAGTGTGGGAACCACCCTTGCCTGGAAGTCTCAAGTCCCATGTAAGAACCAGTGCCTCTTTAACAGTCCTATGGGCCTAGAGCCCAAGAGTTCCAGCAAGGGACAAGAAACGTCACACTGGGGAAAGCTCAAAGCTTTCTACCAGATCATCACAGTCCACTGGCAGTTTACAGTCAGATCATCTTTACCATAAACAATGTTGCCTAGTAATGTGGGTGACATTCTACCTTTATTATGTTTCCAGGGCAACTTAGCTGAAAAGTTAACATGAGATTAATTTCCCAGGAATACACATAGACAAAGTGTTAGGCTTTAACATTTCAGGAAAGTAATAAAATTAAAGTAATAATTTATATTTTTTGTCTGTAATAATTCAAAGATGCGTGTTATACTTTTAGGCTAACCACTAAAAGAACAGTTAAAGAAAGTATAATTAAGGGAAAATGGAATAATAAAAAACATTTGATTAATTCATAAAGGAGGCAAGGAAGACAAAGGATTATAAAACAGGTGGGTGAAATAGAATACAAATAGTAAGATGATAGTGATAAACCCAATATATCAGTAATCACAATAAATATAAAAGGACTAGGTACCCCAATTAGAATCCTAACATTATCAGACTAGGTTAAAATCTTGAACCCAATTGTGTGCTGTTTAAAGTAACACATCTTAATATAAGATACAAAACAGTCGATATTAAACTGATGGGAAAAAGCTACATCATACAAACATTAATCAAAAGAAACTGGTGTAACTATACTAATATCAGACAATGTGGAATTTAAGGCAAGAAGCATTACTACAGATAAAGACAATTCATAATGATAAAGTGGTCAGTCCACCAGGATATTGAAAATTGTAAATCTATATGGAACCAATACCATAGTTTCACATTATATAGACAAACATTAAACATTGACATGTAAAAGGAGAAACAGATGAATCCACAACCAAAATAGACTTTAACATACCTCTTAATAGGTGATAGAACTAAGCAGACAAAAAATTAAGATATAGAAGATCTTACTAATAAACTTGACATAACTGATATTTATATAATGCCACATTCAACTGTGAGGATATTCTTATTTTTAAAATGAATATGGAACACTTACCATATTGATCATAAGCTGAATCATAAATTAAACCTCAATTAAATATTAAACCACTGAAGCAATTTAGAGTTTACTTTCTGACCATGGTGGAATTAACCTAGAAAAAAAATCAGAAAAAAAAGGTTAGAAAATTCCCAATGATTTTGGTGAGATTATACTACACCTCTGAATGACTCAGGGTTCAGTGAAGAAAGCAAAATTAGAAAATATTTTGAAATGAATGACAATAAAGATTTGGCATATCAAAACTTATGGGATGCAACTAAAGCAATGCTTGAGGGAAGTTTATAGCCCTAAATGGATATGTTAGTTTAAAAAAAAATGACTGAAACATAGTTATCTGTGCTTCTACCTCAAAAAGCTAAAAAAAGAACAAAATTACACTGAGATATTTCCTGCCCATATCATTGGCAAAAATTTAGAAGTTTGATAGGATACCCTTGGTGAGACCATGGGAAAACTGGCAGTGTCATACACTGCTGGTAGAAATGCAAAATGGAATAATCTCTATGGAGAGAAAATTGACAATGTCTAACAAAATTATACATTCATTTACCCATCCAGCCAGCAATCCTGCTTTTAGGAATCTTTCCTAAAAATACAATGGCAAAAAAAATTACCTGACAAAAATACCTGTGAATAAGGCTGTTGATTATAGCCTGATTTGTAATAGTAAACTAAAACAATCCAAATGCCCAGTAGTAGGGGGTTGATTGAATAAAAAGTCCCATGTGGCTGCTCATTGTGTGTAAACATCCACACAATGGAGACTTCTGAAGCTGTCAAAATGAATGAGGACCATCTCTATAAACTTATATGGAGTAATCTCCAGGATATAGCAAATAAAAAAAAAGAACAGTAGAAAAATATTATGTCTTAGGTTACTATTTATCTCTTTTTAAAATAGCAACTTGTGGGGAGGGGAATTATATGTAGAGAGAAATAGAAAGATATTTTAAAATGAAAGACTAAATTTGAAAAAAAATTTTAAATGGTGTCCCATGGAAGGAAGACAGAAATAGGATAGAAAAGACACGGAATGAAGCTAGATTTCCTTGAATCTACATTGGTTTTTTGTTGTTGTTGTTTTTTGACTTTGGAACCAAATAAATATTTTGCATAATTACAAAGAATTTTTAAATAAGAGAATTCCTAATTAAAAGTAAAATGAAATGAGCCTAACTTTGCATTCCATTGGTAGTATAACCACATCAAGAGGAAGAATTCCAAGTGACTTTAAAACAGTTATTTGGCTGTACATCCCTAATGGAATTTACCCTAAGAACAAAAGAAAACCTTATACTGTTTTCAGTAATACTATTGTATTAATAATATTGATGTTATTCTTTCGAGATTGTAGGTGTATGTATTGCAAAATAAATGAGTAATTTTGTTGGTGATGTTGAAAACTGGAATTTTGAGTATGGGTGAAAGGACATAGAAATGTGAGAATGACCATAAGTAAACATCTCTAGTCTTGAATTGGAAGTATTAGTAAGAATTCTTGAAATATTTTATTGATATATTTACACATCTCCTAGCTTTATTTTACTGAAAAGACTAGAATCTATGACGCCCAGTATTAGTAGGCACCTTTAGTACCCAGATTGTGATCTTTAGATAGTGTTTTCCACTTTAAAACAAAGTCTATAATAAAAGACAAAGAAGGGCATTATACAATGATAAAAGGATCAATACAAGAAAAGGATATACCATTAATAAACATATATGTACCTAATACAGGAGCACTTAAATATATAAAGCAAATATTAAAAGACCTAAAGGTTGACAGTAATACAATAATAGTAGGGGACTTTAATACCCCACTTACATCAGTGGACAGATCGTCCAGACAGAAAATCAATAAGGAAACAGTGGCCTTAAATGACATGTTAGACCACTTGGCCTTAATAGATATCTACAGGACATTCCATCCAAAAACAGCAGAATACACATTCTTTTCAGGTAGATCACATGCTAGGCCACAAAACAACTCCCAATAAATTTAAGAGGACAGAAATTACATCAAGCATCTTTTCCAACCACAACAGTATGAAACTAGAGATCAGTTACAAAAGAAAAATGGGAAAAACACAAACACGTGGAGACTAAACAACATGATACTTAAAAACCAATGCATCAATGAAAAAGTCAGAGGAAATAAGAAAATACCTTGAGACAAATGAAAACAAAAAACCAACTTTCCAAAATCTATAGGGCACAGCAAAAACAGTTCTAAGAGGGAAGTTGGTAGCAATTCAGCCATACCTCAAGAAACAAGAAAAATCTCAAATAACCTAACCTATCCCCTAAAGGAATTAGAAAAAGAAAAACAAAACTTAAAGTTAGAAGAAGTTAGGAAATAGTAAAGATATGAAATGAAGTAAAATAGAGACCAAACAAGACAAAACAAAACAGTAGAAAAGATCAGTGAAACCAAGAGCTGGTTTTTTGAAAAGATAAACAGAATTGATAAGACTTTAGTCAGGCTCATTAAGAATGAAAGAGAGAGGACCCAAATAAAATAAGAAATGAAAAAGGAAAGGGACCTCCCTGGTGGTCCAGTGGCTAAGACTCCGCACTCCCAGTGTAAGGGGCCTGGATGCGATCCCTGGTCGGGGAACTAGATCCCATATGCCGTGACTAAAAGTTTGCATGCCACAGCTAAAGATTTTGCATGCTGCAACTAAAGATCCCGCATGCCACAACTAAAGACCTGGCACCGCCAAATAAATAAATAAATAAATAAATATTTTTTAAAAAAAGAAATGAAAGAGGAGAAATTAAAACATATCACAGAAATACAGTCATAAGAGAATACTATGAACAGTTATATGCCAACAAATTGGACAACCTACAAGAAATGGATAAATTTCTAGAAACATATAATCTTCCAAGACTGAATCAGGAAGAAATAGATAATCTGAACAGACCAGATGCTTTTATTAAAATTAAATCAATAATCAAAAAACGCCCAACAAACAGAAGTCCAGGACCAGGTGGCTTCACAGGGGAATTCTACCAAACATATAAAGAAAAGTTAATACTTACCCCTCTCAAACTATGGCAAAAAATTGAAGAGAAGGCAGTACTCCCAAATTCATTCTGTGGGACCACCATTATCCTGATACCAAAATCAGACAAAGATACTACAAAGAAAAAGAAAATTACAGGCTAATATCTGTGATGAATATAAATGCAAAGAACCTCAATGAAATATTAGCAAGTCCAGAAACTAACACACCACTGTAAAGCAATTATACTCCAATAAAGATGTTAATTAGAAAAAAAGATGCGGCACAGCCTAAATAAATATTTAAAATATATATATATATATATATATATATATTAGCAAGTCAGATTCAACAATATATAAAAAGGTCATACACTGTGATCAAGTGGGATTTATTCCAGAGATGTAAGAATCGTTCAGTATCTGCAAATCAATCAATGTGATACACCACATTAACAAAACAAAGGATAAAAATCACACAATCATCTCAATAGATGCAGAAAAAGCATTTAACAAAATTCAACACCCATTCATGATAAATATTCTCAACAAAGTTGGTATAGAGGGAACAGATCTCAACATAATAAAGGCCATTTATGACAAACCCAGCTAACATCATACTCAGTGGTGAAAAACTGAAAGCTTTTCATTTAAAATTGGAATAAGACAAGGACGTCCACTCTCACAATTTCTATTTAACATAGTATTAGGAGACCTGGCCATAGCAATCAGACAAGAAACAGAAAAGGCATCCAAATTGGAAAGGATGATGTGAAATGGTCACTATTTGCAGATGACATGATGCTACATATAGAAAACCCTGAAGTCTCCACCAAAAAACTATTAGAACTAACAAATGAATTCAGTAAAGTTGCAGGATACAAGATTAATATACAGAAATCTGTTGCTTTTCTATACACTAGTAACTATCAGAAAGAGGAAGCAAGAAAACAGTTGCATCAAAAATAATAAAATACTTAATAATTTTAACCAAGGAAATGAAAGACCTATACGCTGAAAACTATAAGAGGCTGATGAACAAAATTGAGGATGATACAAATAAATGGAAGGATATCCCATGTTCATGGTTTGGAAGAATTAATATTGTTAAAATGTCTATACTACTTAAAGCAATCTAGAGATATAGTGTAACCCTTATCAAAATATCCATGACATTTTCCACAGAACTAGAATAGTTCTAAATTTTGTATGGAACCACAAAAGACCCCAAATTGCCAAAGCAATCTTGAGAAAAAAGGGCAAAGCTGGAGGTATCATGCTCCCTGACTTTGGACTATACTACAAAGCTATAGTCATCAAAACAGTATGGTACTGGCACAAAGAGAGACACATAGATCAATGGAATAGAATAGAGAGCCCAGAAATAAACCCACACACATATTGTCAATTTATGACAAAGGAGGCAGATATATACAGTGGGAAAAAGACAGTCTCTTCAGTAAGTGGTGTTGGGAAAACAGGACAGCTACATGAAAAGAATGAAATTAGAACATATTATCACATCATATATAAAAATAACTCAATGGATTAAAGATCTAAATGTAAAATTGGAAACCATAAAACTCCTAGAAGAAAACACAGGCAGTATATTCTAGGACATAATTCTTAGCAGTATATTTTTGGATCTGTCTTCTCAGGCAAGGAAAACAAAAGCAAAACTAAACAAATGAGACCTAAATAAACTTAAAAACTTTTGCACAACAAAGGAAGCCATCAACAAAACAAAGAGGCAACCTACTGAATGGGAAAATGTATTTGCAAATGATATGTCTGATAAGGGGTTAATATCCAAAATTTATAAAAAGCTCATTCAACTCAATATTAGAAAAACAAATAACGTTATTTAAAAATGGGCAGAAGATCTGAATAGGCATTTTTCCAAAGAAGACATACAGATGGCCAACAGGCACAAGTAAAGATGCTCAACATCACTAATCATCAGGGAAATGCAAATCAGAACCACAATGAGCTATCACCTCACACCTGTCGGAATGGCTATCGACAAAAAGTTAACAAATAAGTGTTGGCAGGGATGTGGAGAAAGGGGAAACCCTAGTTCACTGTTGGTGGGAATGTAAATTGGCACAGCTATTATGGAAAACATTATAGAGGTTCCTCAAAAAATTAGAAATAGAACTACCATATGATCCAGCAATTCTACTCCTGGGTATATATCCAAAGAAAATGGAAACACTAATTCAAGATATGGAAGCAACCTAAGTGTCTATCAACAGATGAATGGATAAAGAAGATACACACACACACACACACACACACACACACACACACACACACGATGGAATATTACTCGGCCATAAAAAAGAATGAAATTTTGCCATTTGCAACAACATGGATGGACTTGGAGGGTATTATACTTAGTGTCATAAGTCAGAGAAAGACAAATACTGCATGTTTTCACTTATATGTGGAATCTAAAAAAATAAAACAAGTGAATGAATATAACAAAACAGAAGCAGTTGCATAGATACAAAGAACAAACTAGTGGTTACCAGTGAGTTGAGGGGTGGGCAGAGGGGCAGCATGAGGAAGGGGACTAAGAGGTACAGACCACTAGGTATAAAATAAATAGGATACGACGTTTTAACGTACAGCACAAGGAATATAGCCAATATTTTATAATATTGGGTTGGCCAAAAAGTTCCTTCAGTTTTTAAGTAAAAAAGACACATTTTTCATTTTCACCAAGAACTTTATTGAACAACATATTCACCCTTTTGTTCCACTACCTTCTGCCATTTTTCAGGCAACTTCATAATTCCATCTTCCCAAAACTTTTTAGCTTTTTGAGCAAAGAACTGTTCCAGGTGCCTTTTACAGTCTTCCAGGGAATTGAAATTTTTTCCATTAAGAGAATTTTGTAAAGACCAAAATAAATGGGAATCTGAATGTGCAATGTCTGGTGAATACAGCGGATGAATCAGACCTTCCCAGCCAAGCTGTAACAGTTTTTGCCTGTTCATCAAGGAAACATACGGTCTTGCAGTATCCTGATGGGAGATTATACATTTTCTGTTGACTAATTTTGGTCGCTTTTCATCAGGTGCTGCTTTAGTTGGTCTAATTGGGAGCAGTACTTGTCGGAATTAATCCTATGGTTTTTCGGAAGGAGCTCATAATAAAGGACTCCCTTCCAATCCCACCATATACACAACATCACCTTCTTTGGATGAAGACCGGCCTTTGGTGTGGTTGGTGGTGGTACATTTCACTTGCCCCACGATCTCTTCCGTTCCACATTATTGTACAGTATCCACTTTTCATCGCCCATCACAATTTGTTTTAAAAACAGAATGTTTTTGTTACGTTTAAGTAGAGAATTGCATGGTCAAGAATGTTTTTTGCGCTTAACTTACGTGGAACCCAAACATCAAAGTGATTAAATAACCAAGCTGGTGCAAATGATTTTCAGCACTTGATTTGGATATTTTGAGTATATCGGCTATCTCCTGTATGATACCTTTGATTTTTCTCAATTAATGTCTCAATTTGATCGCTATAACTTCAACTGGTCTACACAACAGTGGAGCATCATCCAGCGAAAACTCTCCAGCACAAAACTTCGCAAACCACTTTTGACACGTTCAATCCGTCACAACACCTTCTCCATACACTACACAAATCTTTTTTTGCATTTCAGTTGCATTTTTACCTTTCTGGAAATAATAAAGCATAATTGGGACTTTCCTGGTGGCGCAGTGGTTAAGAATCCGCCTGCCAATGCAGGGGACACGGGTTCGAACCCTGGTCTGGGAAGATCCCACATGCCGTGGAGCAACTAAGCCTCTGCGCCACAACTACTGAGTCTGCACTCGAGAGCCTGCGAGCCACCACTGCTGAGCCCACGTGCCACAACTACTGAAGCCCATGCACGCTAGGGCCCGTGTCCCACAAGAGAAGCCACCACAATGAGAAGCCCATGCATCGCAAGAAGAGTAGCCCCCACTTGCCACAACTAGAGAAAAGCCCACACGCAGCAACAAAAACCCAACGCAGCCAAAAATAAATAAGTAAATAAATAAATAAATTTATTTATTTTTTAAAAAGCATAATAGGCTAAAAATGTTGCTTTTTTCTTCCATCTTCAGTATTAAAATGGCTACACAAATGTTCACCAATTTTGATAAGTTTTTTTAAAAATGCACGATATTATGACAGCTGTCACAATACAATCTAACAAAATTGTTTCAAATGAGGTTAAAGGCAACTAAGTGCTGCTAAAGCCATCTTTTTTTTTTTAGGATTTTTTTTTTAATTTTTTTTATTTTTTGCTTTATAACAAATTTAATCAGTTATACATATACATATGTTTCCATATCCACTCCCTTTTGCGTCTCCCTCCCACCCTCCCTATCCCACCCCTCCAGGCGGTCACAAAGCACCGAGCTGATCTCCCTGTGCTATGCGGCTGCTTCCCACTAGCTATCTACCTTACGTTTGGTACTGTATATATGTCCATGCCGCTCTTTCACTTTGTCACAGCTTACCCTTCCCCCTCCCCATATCCTCAAGTCCATTCTCTAGTAGGTCTGTGTCTTTATTCCTGTCTTACCCCTATGTTCTTCATGACATTTTTTTTTCTTAAATTCCATATATATGTGTTAGCATACAGTATTTGTCTTTCTCTTTCTAACTTACTTCACTCTGTATGACAAACTCTAGGTCTATCCACCTCATTACAAATAGCTCAATTTCATTTCTTTTTATGGCAGAGTAATATTCCATTGTATATATGTGCCACATCTTCTTTATCCATTCATCCGATGATGGACACTTAGGTTGTTCCCATCTCCGGGCTATTGTAAATAGGGCTGCTATGAACATTTTGGTACATGTCTCTTTTTGAATTATGGTTTTCTCAGGGTATATGCCTAGTAGTGGGATTGCTGGGTCATATGGTAGTTCTATTTGTAGTTTTTTAAGGAACCTCCATACCGTTCTCCATAGCGGCTGTACCAATTCACATTCCCACCAGCAGTGCAAGAGTGTTCCCTTTTTTCCACACCCTCTCCAGCATTTATTGTTTCTAGATTTCTTGATGATGGCCATTCTGACTGGTGTGAGATGATATCTCATTGTAGTTTTGATTTGCATTTCTCTAATGAGTAAAGATGTTGAGCATCCTTTCATGTGTTTGTTGGCAGTCTGTATATCTTCTGTGGAGAAATGTCTATTTAGGTCTTCTGCCCATTTTTGGATTGGGTTGTTTGTTTTTTTGTTATTGAGCTGCATGAGCTGCTTATAAATTTTGGAGATTAATCCTTTGTCAGTTGCTTCATTTGCAAATATTTTCTCCCATTCTGAGGGTTGTCTTTTGGTCTTGTTTATGGTTTCCTTTGCTGTGCAAAAGCTTTGAAGTTTCATTAGGTCCCATGTGTTTATTTTTGTCTTTATTTCCATTTCTCTAGGAGGTGGGTCAAAAAGGATCTTGCTGTGATTTATGTCATAGAGTGTTCTGCCTATGTTTTCCTCTAAGAGTTTGATAGTGTCTGGCCTTACATTTAGGTCTTTAATCCATTTTGAGCTTATTTTTGTGTATGGTGTTAGGGAGTGATCTCATCTCATACTTTTACATGTCCCTATCCAGTTTTCCCAGCACCACTTGTTGAAGAGACTGTCCTTTCTCCACTGTACATTCCTGCCTCCGTTATCAAAGATAAGGTGACCATATGTTGTGCGTTTAACTCTGGGCTTTCTATCCTGTTCCATTGATCTTTCTGTTTTTGTGCCAGTACCATACTGTCTTGATTACTGTAGCTTTGTAGTATAGTCACAAATCAGGGAGCCTGATTCCTCCAGCTCCATTTTTCGTTCTCAAGATTGCTTTGGCTATTCGGGGTCTTTTGTGTTTCCATACAAATTGTGAAATTTTTTGTTCTATTTCTGTGAAAAATGCCAGTGGTAGTTTGATAGAGATTGCATTGAATCTGTAGATTGCTTTGGGTAGTAGAGTCATTTTCACAATGTTGATTCTTCCAATCCAAGAACATGGTATGTCTCTCCATCTATTTGTATCATCTTTAATTTCTTTCATCAGTGTCTTATAATTTTCTGCATACAGGTCTTTTGTCTCCTTAGGTAGGTTTATTCCTAGATATTTTATTCTTTTTGTTGCAATGGTAAATGGGAGTGTTTCCTTGATTTCACTTTCAGATTTTTCATCATTAGTATATAGGAATGCCAGAGATTTCTGTGCATTAATTTTGTATCCTGCTACTTTACCAAATTCATTGATTAGCTCTAGTAGTTTTCTGGTAGCATCTTTAGGATTCTCTATGTATAGTATCATGTCATCTGCAAACAGTGACAGCTTTACTTCTTCTTTTCCAATTTGGATTCCTTTTATTTCCTTTTCTTCTCTGATTGCTGTGGCTAAAACTTCCAAAACTAGGTTGAATAAGAGTGGTGAGAGTGGGCAACCTTGTCTTGTTCCTGATCTTAGTGGAAATGGTTTCAGTTTTTCATCATTGAGGACGATGCTGGCTGTGGGTTTGTCATATATGGCCTTTATTATGTTGAGGAAAGTTCCCTCTATGCCTACTTTCTGCAGGGTTTTTATCATAAATGGGTGTTGAATTTTGTCGAAAGCTTTCTCTGCATCTATTGAGATGATCATATGGTTTTTCTCCTTCAATTTGTTAATATGGTGTATCACATTGATTGATTTGCGTATATTGAAGAATCCTTGCATTCCTGGAATAAACCCCACTTGATCATGGTGTATGATCCTTTTAATGTGCTGTTGGATTCTGTTTGCTAGTATTTTGTTGAGGATTTTTGCATCTATGTTCATCAGTGATATTGGCCTGTAGTTTTCTTTCTTTGTGACATCCTTGTCTGGTTTTGGTATCAAGGTGATGGTGGCCTCGTAGAATGAGTTTGGGAGTGTTCCTCCCTCTGCTATATTTTGGAAGAGTTTCAGAAGGATAGGTGTTTGCTCTTCTCTAAATGCTTGATAGAATTCGCCTGTGAAGCCATCTGGTCCTGGGCTTTTGTTTGTTGGAAGATTTTTTATCACAGTTTCAATTTCAGTGCTTGTGATTGGTCTGTTCCTATTTTCTATTTCTTCCTGGTTCAGTCTCGGCAGGTTGTGCATTTCTAAGAATTTGTCCATTTCTTCCAGGTTGTCCATTTTATTGGCATAGAGTTGCTTATAGTAATCTCTCATGATCTTTTGTATTTCTGCAGTGTCAGTTGTTACTTCTCCTTTTTCATTTCTAATTCTATTCATTTGAGTCTTCTCCCTTTTTTTCTTGATGAGTCTGGCTAATGGTTTTTCAATTTTGTTTATCTTCTCAAAGAACCAGCTTTTAGTTTTATTGATCTTTGCTATCGTTTCCTTCCTTTCTTTTTCATTTATTTCTGATCTGATTTTTATGATTTCTTTCCTTCTGCTAACTTTGGGATGTTTTGGTTCTTCTTTCTCTAATTGCTTTAGGTGCAAGGTTAGGTTGTTTATTCGAGATGTTTCCTGTTTCTTAAGGTGGGATTGTATTGCTATAAACTTCCATCTTAGAACTGCTTTTCTGCATCCCATAGGTTTTGGGTCGTCGTGTCTCCATTGTCATTTGTTTCTAGGTATTTTTTAATTTCCTCTTTGATTTCTTCAGTGATCACTTCGTTATTAAGTAGTGTATTGTTTAGCCTGCATGTGTTTGTTTTTACAGCTCTTTTCCTGTAATTGATATCTAGTCTCATAGCATTGTGGTCGGAAAAGATACTTGATACAATTTCAATTTTCTTAAATTTACCAAGGCTTGATTTGTGACCCAAGATATGATCTATCCTGGAGAATGTTCCATGAGCACTTGAGAAAAATGTGTATTCTGTTGTTTTTGGATGGAATGTCCTATAAATATCAATTAAGTCCATCTTGTTTAATGTATCATTTAAAGCTTGTGTTTCCTTATTTATTTTCATTTTGGATGATCTGTCCATTGGTGAAAGTGGGGTGTTAAAGTCCCCTACTATGATTGTGTTACTGTCGATTTCCCCTTTTATGGCTGTTAGTATTTGCCTTATGTATTGAGGTGCTCTTATGTTTGGTGCATAAATATTTACAATTGTTATATCTTCTTCTTGGATCGATCCCTTGATCATTAGGTAGTGTCCTTCTTTGTCTCTTCTAGTAGTCTTTATTTTAAAGTCTATTTTGTCTGATCTGAGAATTGCTACTCCAGCTTTCTTTTGATTTCCATTTGCATGGAATATCTTTTTCCATCCCCTTACTTTCAGTCTGTATGTGTCTCTAGGTCTGAAGTGGGTGTCTTGTTAGACAGCATATATATGGGTCTTGTTTTTGTATCCATTCAGCCAATCTGTATCTTTTGGTGGGAGCATTTAGTCCATTTACATTTAAGGTAATTATCGATATGTATGTTCCTATTCCCATTTTCTTAATTGTTTTGGGTTCGTTATTGTAGGTCTTTTACTTCTGTTGTGTTTCTTGCCTAGAGAAGTTCCTTTAGCATTTGTTGTAAAGCTGGTTTGGTGGTGCTGAACTCTCTCAGCTTTTGCTTGTCTGTAAACGTTTTAATTTCTCCATCAAATCTGAATGAGATCCTTGCTGGGTAGAGTAATCTTGGTTGCAGGTTTTTCTCCTTCATCACTTTAATTATGTCCTGCCGCTCCCTTCTGGCTTGTAGAGTTTCTGCTGAGAGATCAGCTGTTATCCTGATGGGGATTCCCTTGTGTGTTATTTGTTGTTTTTCCCTTGCTGCTTTTAATATGATTTCTTTGTGTTTAATTTTCGACAGTTTGATTAATATGTGTCTTGGTGTATTTCTCCTTGGATTTATTCTGTATGGGACTCTCTGTGCCTCCTGGACTTGATTAACTATTTCCTTTCCCATATTAGGGAAGTTTTCAACTATAATCTCTTCAAATATTTTCTCAGTCCCTTTCTTTTTCTCTTCTTCTTCTGGAACCCCTATAATTCGAATGTTGGTGCGTTTAATGTTGTCCCAGAGGTCTCTGAGACTGTCCTCTGTTCTTTTCATTCTTTTTTCTTTATTTTGCTCTGCAGCAGTTATTTCCACTATTTTATCTTCCACCTCACTTATCCGTTCTTCTGCCTCAGTTATTCTGCTATTGATCCCATCTAGAGTATTTTTTATTTCATGTATTGTGTTTTTAATCGATGCTTGATTCATCTTTAGTTCTTCTAGGTCCTTGTTAACTGTTTCTTGCATTTTGTCTATTCTATTTCCAAGATTTTGGATCTGGGAAATAGAATCTTGGATCATCTTTACCATCATTATTCTGAATTCTTTTTCAGGTAGACTGCCTATTACCTCTTCATTTGTTAGATCTGGTGGGTTTTTATCTTGCTCCTTCTCCTGCTGTGTGTTTTTCTGTCTTCTCATTTTGCTTATGTTACTGTGTTTGGGGTCTCCTTTTTGCAGGCTGCCGGTTCGTAGTTCCCGTTGTTTTTGGTGTCTGTCCCCAGTGGCTAAGGTTGGTTTAGTGGGTTGTGTAGGCTTCCTGGTGGAGGGGACTAGTGCCTGTGTTCTGGTGGATGAGGCTGGATCTTGTCTTTCTGGTGGGCAGGTCCACGTCTGGTGGTGTGTTTTGGGGTGTCTGCGGACTTTTTATGATTTTAGGCCACCTCTCTGCTAATGGGTGGCGTTGTGTTCCTGTCTTGCTAGTTGTTTGGCATAGGGTGTCCAGCACTGTAGCTTGCTGGTCGTTGAGTGAAGCTGGGTGCTGGTGTTGAGATGGAGATCTCTGGAAGATTTTTGCCGTTTGATATTATGTGGAGCTGGGAGGTCTCTTGTGGACCAGTGTCCTGAAGTTGGCTCTCCCACCTCAGAGGCACAGCACTGACTCCGGGCTCCTCAGTTTGGGATGATGTGTTGTCTATTCGTGTATTCCACAGATGCAGGGTACATCAAGTTGATTGTGGAGCTTTAATCCGCTGCTTCTGAGGCTGCTGGGCGAGGTTTCCCTTTCTCTTCTTTGTTCTCACAGCTCCTGGGTCTCAGCTTTGGATTTGGCCCCGCCTCTGCGTGTAGGTCGCCGGAGGGCGTCTGTTCTTCGCTCAGACAGGACAGGGTTAAAGGAGCAGCCGCTTCGGGGACTCTGGCTCACTCAGGCCGGGCGGGAGGGAGGGGCACGGAGTGCGGGGCGAGCCTGCAGCGGCAGAGGTCGGCGTGACGTTGCACCAGCCCGAGGCGCGCCGTGCATTCTCCCAGGGAAGCCGCCCCTGGATCCCGGGACCCCGGCAGTGGCGGGCTGCACAGGCTCCCGGAAGGGCGGTGTGGACAGTGACCTGCGCTCGCACACAGGCTTCTTGGCGGCGGCAGCAGCAGCCCCAGCGTCCCACGCCCGTCACTGGGCTCCGTGCTTTCAGTCGCGACTCGCGCCCGTCTGTGGAGCCCCTTTAAGCAGCGCTCTTAATCCCCTCTCCTCGCGCACCAGGAAACCAAGAGGGAAGAAAAAGTCTCTTGCCTCTTCGGCAGCTCCAGAGTTTTCCTGGACTCCCTCCCGGCTAGCTGTGGCACATTAGCCCCCTTCAGGCTGAGTTCTCGCCGCCAGCCCCAGTCCTCTCCCTGCGCTCTGACCGAAGCCCGAGCCTCAGCTTCCAGCGCTGCGCGCCCCGGCGGGCGAGCAGACAAGCCTCTCGGGCTGGTGAGTGCCGCTCGGCACCGATCCTCTGTGTGGGGATCTCTCCGCTTTGCCCTACCCAGGTATGTGGGGAGTTTCTTGCCTTTTGGGAGGTCTGGGGTCTTCTGCCAGCGTTCAGTAGGTGTTCTGTAGGAGTTGTTCCACGTGTAGCTGTATTTCTTGCTAAAGCCATCTTACGGAAAAAAACTGAACAAACATTTTGGCCAACTGAATAACTTTATATTTCTTTTTATGTTTGTTTGTTTGTTTGTTCATTTATTTATTTATGGCTGTGTTGTGTCTTCGTTGCTGTGCAGGCTTTCTCTAGTTGCGGCAAGTGGGAGCTGCTCTTCATTGTGGTGCGCAGGCTTCTCACTGTGGTGTCTTCTTGTTACGGAGCACAGGCTCAAGGCACGCAGGCTTCAGTAGTTGTGGCACACTAGCTCAGTAGTTGTGGCTCGTGGGCTCTGGAGCGCAGCCTCAGTAGTTGTGGTGCACAGGCTTAGTTGCTCCATGGCATGTGGGATCTTCCTGGACTAGGGCTCAAACCCATGTACCCTGCATTGGCAGGCGAATTCTTAACCACTGCACCACCAGGGAAGTCCCCCAATAACTTTAAATAGAGTGTGATCTGTAAAAATATCTAATCACTATGTTGTATACCTGAAACTAATATAACATTGTAAATCAACTGTACTTCAATTTTTTTTCTTTTTCTGGAAAATAAAATTTTAATTTTATGTCTTAAATGATTTTTACTACATTGCAGCAAGTTGAACCATGAGGAAACCCATGGAATATGACCATAACAGCTCTATTAAAAGCTGTCAGCTTTTATCTGTAGTGGGTTTTTTTCACATCTTTATTGGAGTATAAATGCTTTACAAAGTTGTATTAGTTTCTACTGTACAACAGAGTGAATCAGCTATATGTATACATATATCCCCATATCGCCTCCCTCCCACCCTCCCTATCCCATCCCTCTAGCTCATCACGAAGCACCGAACTGATCTCCCTGTGCTCTGCAGCAGCTTCCCACTAGCCATCCATTTTACATTTGGTTGTGTATATGTCAGTGCTACTCTCTCACTTCATCCCAGCTTCCCCTTCCCCACCATGCCCTCAAGTCCATTCTCTACATCTGCGTCTTTATTCCTCCCCTGCCACTAGGTTCATCAGTACCGCTTTTTTTAAACTATATGTATGCGTTAGCATACGGTATTTGTTTTTCTCTTTCTAACTTACTTCACTCTGTATGACAGATTCTAGGTCCATCCACCTCACTACACATAACTCAATTTCATTCCTTTTTATGGCTGAGTAATATTCCATTATATATATGAGCCACATCTTCTTTATCCATTCATCTGTTGATGGACATTTAGGTTGCTTCCATGTCCTGGCTATTGTAAATGGTGGTGCAGTGAACATCGTGGTACATGACTCTTTTTGAATTACGGTTTTCTCAGGGTATATGCCCAGTAGTGGGATTGCTGGGTCGTATGACAGTTCTATTTTTAGTTAGTTTTCTTGTTTTTGTGTGTGTGTGGGGAGGGAGGGGGGGTTTGTGGTACACGGGCCTCTCACTGTTGTGGCCTCTCTCGTTGCGGAGCACAGTCTCTGGATGCGCAGGCTCAGCGGCCATGGCTCACGGGCCCAGCCGCTCCACGGCATGTGGGATCCTCCCGGACCAGGGCACGAACCCGCGTCCCCTGCATTGGCAGGCGGACTGTCAACCACTGCACCACCAGGGAAGCCCTATTTTTAGTTTTTTAAGGAACCTCCATACTGTTCTCCATAGTGGCTGTATCAATTTACATTCCCACCAACAGTGCAAAAGGGTTCTCTTTTCTCCACACCCTCTCCAGCATTATTGTTTGTAGATTTTTTGATGATGGCCATTCTGACTGGTGTGAGATGATACCTCATCGTAGTTTTGATTTGCATTTCTCTAATGATTAGTGATGTTGAGCATCTTTTCATGTATTTGTTGGCCATCTGTATATCTTCTTTGGAGAAATGTCTATTTAGGTCTTGCGCCCATTTTTGGATTGGGTTGTTTGTTTTTGTGGTATTGAGCTGCGTGAGCTGCTTCTATATTTTGGAGATTAATCCTTTGTCATTTGCTTTGTTTGCAAATATTTTCTCCCATTCTGAGGGTTGTCTTTTCATCTTATTTATGGGTTCCTTTGCTGTGCAAAAGCTTTTAAGTTTCATTAGGTCCCATTTGTTTATTTTTGTTTTTATTTCCCTTACTCTAGGAGGTGGGTCAAAAAAGGATCTTGCTGTGATATATGTCATACAGTGTTCTGCCTGTGTTTTCCTCTAAGAGTTTTATGGTGTCTGACTTTACGTTTAGATCTTCAATCCATTTACTTCATTTTTGTATATGGTGGTAGGGTGTGTTCTAATTTCATTCTTTTACATGTAGCTGTCCAGTTTTCCCAGCACCACTTATTGAAGAGACTGTCATTTCTCTGTTGTACATTTTTGCTTCCTTTGTTAAAGATAAGGTGACTATATGTGCGTGGGTTTATCTCTGGGCTTTCTATCCTGATCCATTGATCTATATTTCTTATTTTTGTGCCAGTACCATACTGCCTTGATTACTGTAGCTTTGTAGTATAGTCTGAAGTCAGGGAGCATGATTCCTCCAGCTCTGTTTTCATTTCCTAAGATTGGCTATTTGGGGTCTTTTCTGTCTCCATACAAATTTTAAAATTTCTTGTTCTAGTTCTGTGAAAAATGCCATTGGTAATTAGATGGGGATTGCATTGAACCTGTAGATTGCTTTGTGTAGTATAGTCATTTACACAATATTGATTCTTCTAATCCAGGAGCATGGTATATCTCTCCATCTGTTTATGTTATCTTTGATTTATTTCATCAGTGTTTTATAGTTTTCTGAGTACAGGTCTCTTGCCTCTTTAGGTAGGTTTATTCCTAGGTATTTTATTCTTTTTGTTGCGATGGTAAATGGGATTGTTTCCTTAATTTCTCTTTCTGATCTTTCGTTGTTAGTGTATAGGAATGCAAGAGATTTCTGTGCATTAATTTTGTATCCTGCAACTTTACCAAATTCATTGATTAGTTCCAGTAGTTTTCTGGTAGTATCTTTAGGATTCTCTATGTATAGTATCATGTCATCTGCAAAGAGTGACAGTTTTACTTCTTCTTTCCCAATTTGTATTCCTTTTATTTCTTTTTTTCTCTGATTGATGTGGCTAGGACTTCCAATACTCTGTTGAATAATAGTGACGAGAGTGGACATCCTTGTCTTGTTCCTGATCTTAGAGGAAACGCTTTCAGTTTTTCACCATTGAGAGTGGTGTTTGCTGTGTGTTTGTCATATATGGCTTTTATTATGTCAAGGTAGTTTCCCTCTGTGCCCACTTTCTGGAGAGTTTTTATCATAAATGGGTGTTGAATTTTGTCAAAAGCTTTTTCTGCATCTATTGAGACGATCATATTTTTTTTTATTCTTCAGTTTGTTAATATGGTGTATCACATTGATTGTTTTACGTATATTGAAGAATCCTTGCATCCCTGGGATAAATCCCACTTGATCATGGTGTATGATCCTTTTAATGCATTGTTGGATTCTGTTTGCTAGTCTTTTGTTGAGGATTTTTGCATCTATGTTCATTAGAGATATTGGTCTATAATTTTGGTTTTTTGTGATATCTTTGTCCAGTTTGGTGTCAGGGTGATGGTGGCCTCGTAGAACAAGTTTGGGCATGTTCCTCCCTCTCCAATTTTGGAAGAGCTTAAGAAGGATAGATGTTAACTCTTCTCTAAATGTTTGATGGAATTCGCCTGTGAAGCCATCTGGTCCTGGACTTCTGTTTTTTGGAAGATGGTTTTTTTAACATCTTTTTTTTAACATCTTTCTTTGTTTCTATTTCATTTATTTCTGCTCTGATCTTTATGATTTCTTTCCTTCTACTAACTTTGGGTTTTCTTTGTTCTTCTTTTTCTAGTTTCTTTAAGTGTAAGGTTAGATTGTTTATTTGAGATTTGTCTTGTTTCTTGAGGTAGGATTGTATTGCCATAAACTTCCCTCTTAGAACTGATTTGCTGCATCCCACAGGTTTTGGATCCTGGTATTTTCATTGTCATTTATTTCTAGGTATTTTTTAATTTCCTCTTTGATTTCTTCAATTATCTCTTGGTTATTTAATAGTGCACTGTTTAGCCTCCATGTGTTTGTGTTTTTTTACTGTTTTTTTCCTGTAACTGATTTCTAATCTCATAGCATTGTGGTCAGAAGATGCTTGGCATGATTTCTGTTTTCTTAAATTTTCCAAGGCTTGCTTTGTTTTTTTATTTTTTTATATACATTTATTATTTTTTTATATTTATTTTTGGCTGCGTTGGGTCTTCATTGCTGCGTGCAGGCTTTCTCTAGTTGCGGCGAGCAGGGGCTACTCTTTGTTGCAGTGCGGGGGCTTCTCACTGCAGTGGCTTCTGTTGTTGCAGAGCACGGGTCTCTAGGCACGTGGGCTTTAATAATTGTGGCACACAGGCTCAGTAGTTGTGGCTCTCAGGCTCTAGAGCACAGGCTCAGTAGATGTGGCACACGGGCTTAGTTGCTCTGCAGCATGTGGGATCTTCCTGGACCAGGGCTTGAACCCGTGTCCCCTGCACTGGCAGGCAGATTCTTAATCACTGTGCCACCATGGAAGTCCTCCAAGGCTTGATTTGTGACCCAAGATGTGATCTATTCTGGAGAACATTCCGTGTGCACTTGAGAAGAAAGTGTATTCTTCCACTTCGGGGTGGAATGTCCTAAAAATATAAATTAAGTCGATTTGGTCTATTGTGTCATTTAAAGCTTGTGTTTCCTTATTTATTTTCTCTCTGGATTATCTATTGGTGTAAGTGGGCTGTTAAAGTCCCCCACTATTATTGTTACTGTTGATTTCTCCTTTTATAGCTGTTAGCATTTGCCTTATGTACTGAGGTGCTACTATATTGGGTGCATAAATATTTATGATAGATGAGGTGGATAGACCTAGAGTCTTTCATACAGAGTGAAGTAAGTCAGAAAGAGAAAGACAAATACCGTATGCTAACACATATATATGGAATTTAAGAAGAAAAAAAAATGTCATGAAGAACCTAGGGGTAAGACAGGAATAAAGACACAGACCTACTAGAGAATGGACTTGAGGATATGGGGAGGGGGAAGGGTAAGCTGTGACAAAGCAAAAGAGAGGCATGGACATATATACACTACCAAACGTAAGGTAGATAGCTAGTGGGAAGCAGCCGCATAGCACAGGGAGATCAGCTCAGTGCTTTGTGACCGCCTGGAGGGGTGGGATAGGGAGGGTGGGAGGGAGACACAAGAGGGAGGGGATATGGGAACAGATATATGTGTATAACTGATTCATTCTGTATAAAGCAGAAACTAACACACCATTGTTAAGCAATTATATTCCAATAAAGATGTAAAAAAAAGTATTTTTAATTAAGATATGTACATTGTTTTTTAGACATAATGCTATTGCACACTTGACAGACTACAGTATAGTGTAAACATAACTTTTATATGCACTGGGAAACCAGAAAGTTCGTGTGACTCGCTTTATTGCAATATTCCCTTTATTGTGGTAGTCTGTAAGTGAACTCTCAGTACCTCTGAGGCATGACAGTACCTTGTGGTGGAGGGCTGAAAAAGAAAAAAGGAAACAGGTAAACCAGAGATACTAATTGTAGAGAATGAGAAGGTAAGCATTTGAGATTTTCAAAATCTAGAGTCCACGGGAGAGAGCTCTGAGCGAGCTAGACTTCCTGCTTCTGAGGAGGGAGCATGGGCTGGCTGCTGGGTCTGGGAGTGCTGGAAGAAGCTGGAGACCAGAGTGCTGCCCACAAAGTGCTGTTGCCAGAATGACAGTGATGGGAGCAGCATGCAAGCTGGCAGAAAAAGTCCCTTTCCCTCTTACCTTCCAATCCCCTAGCACATATGTTTGCAGAACCTAACAAGAAGCCAGCTAGCAAAGGAGAAATGTGGTTTGCAGAGTTCCAGCCACAGTATCACAAAGCAGATTATAGAATTTTGGATTTGCATCTGAGAGAAAATAGCTTAAGAAATATGACAGCAGCCATTCATTCATTTATTCATTCACTCAACAAATATGTAGCAAAGTATTGTGCCAAATACTTTTCAGGTGCTTGGCATAAATCAGTGAAGAAAAATTTAGACCTAGATCTCTGCCCTCATGGGGACAGAAAGGACAGATCACCTATAGAGAAGAGATGACTCAAATGACAGCCTGATTCTCATAGCACCTATCTAAGCCAGATGACAGTTTTGGAAGGATACTGGGCCCGCTAGAATTGTGCACCCTACAAGGAGGGAAGAATAAAGGCGCTTAAAGATAAAGAACTGGAAAAAGTTTACCAAGAGCCCCACCCTAAAGGAACTTTTCTATATGATAGCTAGAGAAGGATTGAGACAAAGGAAGATTCACTAAGCAAATAAAATTATACAGGTATACAAACCAAAACAAACACTGTCTGTAGAAAACAATTTGTGGGTTATTTTTATTTCTTATTTATTTATTGTTAATTTTTTATTTTTTTAACATCTTTATTGGAGTATAATTGCTTTACAATGGTGTGTTAGTTTCTGCTTTATAACAAAGTGTATCAGTTATACATATATTCCCATATCTCCCCCTCTTGAGTCTCCCTCCCACCCTCCCTATCCCATCCCCCTAGGTGGTCATAAAGCACCGAGCTGATCTCTCTGTGCTATGTGGCTGCTTCCCACTAGCTATTTTACATTTGGTAGTGTATATATGTCCATGCCACTCTCTCACTTTGTCCCAGCTTACCCTTCCCCCTCCCCGTGTCCTCCAGTCCATTCTGTATGTCTGTGGCTTTATTCCTGTCCTGCCCCTAGGTTCTTCAGAACCTTTTTTTTTGTTTTAGATTCCATATATATGTGTTAGCATATGGTATTTGTTTTTCTCTTTCTGACTTACTTCACTCTGTATGACAGACTCTAGGTCCATCCACCTCACTACAAATAACTCAATTTCGTTTCCTTTTATGCCTGAGCTATATTCCATTGTATATATGTGCCACATCTTCTTTATCCATTCATCTGTCAGTGGACACTTAGGTTGCTTCCATGTCCTCGCTGTTGTAAATAGAGCTGCAATGAACATTGTGGTACATGACTCTTCTTGAATTACGGTTTTCTCAGGGTATATGCCCAGTAGTGGGATTGCTGGGTCGTATGATAGTTCTATTTTTAGTTTTTTAAGGAACCTCCATACTGTTCTCCATAGTGGCTGTATCAATTTACATTCCCACCAACAGTGCAAAAGGGTTCTCTTTTCTCCACACCCTCTCCAGCATTATTGTTTGTAGATTTTTTTTTTTTTTTTTTTTTTTGCGTTACATGGGCCTCTCCCTGTTGTGGCCTCTCCCGTTGCGGAGCACAGGCTCCGGATGCGCAGGCTCAACAGCCATGGCTCACGGGCCCAGCTGCTCCGCGGCATGTGGGATCTTCCCAGACCGGGGCACGAACCCGTGTCCCCTGCATCGGCAGGCGGACTCTCAACCACTGCGCCACCAGGGAAGCCCATGTTTGTAGATTTTTTGATGATGGCCATTCTGACTGGTGTGAGATGATACCTCATTGTAGTTTTGATTTGCATTTCTCTAATGATTAGTGATGTTGAGCATCCTTTCATTTGTTTGTTCTCAATCTGTGTATCTTCTTTGGAGAAATGTCTATTTAGGTCTTGCACCCATTTTTCGATTGGGTTGTTTGTCTTTTTGATATTGAGCTGCATGAGCTGCTTGTAAATTTTGGAGATTAATCCTTTGTTACTTCATTTGCAAATACTTTCTCCCATTCTGAGGGTTGTCTTTTTGTCTTGTTTATGGTTTCCTTTTCTGTGCAAAAGCTTTTAAGCTTCATTAGGTCCCATTTGTTTATTTTTGTTTTTATTTCCATTTCTCTAGGAGGTGTTGTCAAAAAAGATCTTGCTGTGATGTATGTCATAGAGTGTTCTGCCTATGTTTTCCTCTAGTGTCTGGCCTTACATTTAGGTCTTTAATCCATTTTGAGTTTATTTTTGTGTATGGTGTTAGGAAGTGTTCTAATTTCATTTTTTTACGTGTAGCTGTCTGGTTTTCCCAGAACCACTTATTGAAGAGGCTGTCTTTTCTCCACTGTATATTCTTGCCTCCTTTATCAAATATAAGGTGACCATATGTGCGTGGGATTATCTCTGGGCTTTCTGTACTGTTCCATGGATCTATATTTCTGTTTTGGTGCCAGTACCATACAGTCTTGATTACTGTAGCTTTGTAGTATAGTCTGAAGTCCAGGAGCCTGATTCCTCCAGCTCCGTTTTCTTTCTCAAGATTGCTTTGGCTATTCAGGGTCTTTTGTGTTTCCTTACAAATGGTGAAATTTTTTGTTCTAGTTCTGGGAAAAATGCCATTGATAGTTTGATAGGGATTGCACTGAATCTGTAGATTGCTTTGGGTAGTATAGTCATTTTCACAATAGTGATTCTTCCAATCCAAGAACATGGTATATCTCTCCATCTGTTTGTATCATCTTTAATTTCTTTCATCAGTGTCCTATAGTTTCTGCATACAGGTCTTTTGTCTCCTTAGGTAGGTTTATTCCTAGGTATTTTATTCTTTTGGTTGCAATGGTAAAATGGGAGTGTTTCCTTGTCTTTCAGATTTTTCATCATTAGTGTATAGGAATGCCAGAGATTTCTGTGCATTAATTTTGTATCCTGCTACTTTACCAAATTCATTGATTAGCTCTAGTAGTTTTCTGGTAGTATCTTTAGGATTCTCTATGTGTAGTATCATGTCATCTGCAAACAGTGACACTTTTACTTCTTTTCCAATTTGGATTCCTTTTATTTCCTTTTCTTCTCTGATTGCTGTGGCTAAAACTTCCAAAACTGAGTTGAATAATAGTGGTGAGAGTGGACAACCTTGTCTTATTCCTGATCTTAGAGGAAATGCTTTCCGTTTTTCACCATTGAGAACGATGTTGGCTGTGGCTTTGTCATATATGGCCTTTATTATGTTGAGGTAAGTTCCCTCTCTGCCTACTTTCTGGAGAGTTTTTATCATAAATGGGTGTTGAATTTTGTCAAAAGCTTTTTCTGCATCTATTGATATGATCATATGATTTTTATTCTTCAGTTTCTTAATATGGTATATCACATTGATTGATTTGCATACATTGAAGAATCCTTGCATTCCTGGGGTAAACACCACTTGACCATGGTGTATGATCCTTTTAATGTGCTGCTGGATTCTGTTTCCTAGTGTTTTGTTGAGGATTTTTTCATCTATGTTCATCAGTGATATTGGCGTGTAGTTTTCTTTCTTTGTGACATCTTTGTCTGCTTCTGGTATCAGGGTGATGGTGGCCTCGTAGAATGAGTTTGGAAGTGTTCCTCCCTCTGCTATATTTTGGAAGAGTTTGAGAACGATAGTTGTCAGCTCTTCTCTAAGTGTTTGATAGAATTTGCCTGTGAAGACCTCTGGTCTTAGGCTTTTGTCTGTTGGAAGAGTTTTAATCACAGTCTTAATTTCAGTGCTTGTGATTGGTCTGTTTATGTTTTCTGTTTCTGTCTGGTTCAGTCTCGGAAGTGGCTAAACTGAAATACTGGAGAAATGTACATTTGAGAGTGGGATGATCAGAGTTAAGGTATTCAAATGCCCTTTTAGTGTTCAGGAGGGGTGAGTTAATATATTACTTGGACTTTGTTAAATATTAAGTAGAAATTTAAGGGTAACCTTTAAAAAAAAATGTGCAACTCCCAAAGCTCTGAAGGTAAAATAATGAAGAACAGGAGGACCAAAAAAAAAAAAATCAATCCAAGAAATGCCCCCCCAAAAAAAGAGGAAAAAATGTATTCAAGAATCAAGATAAAAATAAACCAAGAAATATGATAAACAGTCTTTAAAAAAATCTTTAATATAACAGTCACAATAATGTCAAATTGGAAATGTTTTTAAAGGAGCTACATGTTTTTAAGAGTCATACCTAAAGCATAATAGAAATGTTAAAGGGAAAATACTAATCAAAAAGGAATATACTATCAAAAGGAAGTAGCTATAGCTATATTAATTACCTGGAAATATATATTTCAAAGCAGAAAAAATTATTAGGGTCAGAGAGAATGACCACGTAATGATAATCACCAGAAAAACAATATATACTGCTTCTAACGTTATACATATGCAATAAAAATAACCTCAAAATATATAAAGCAGGGCTTCCCTGGTGGCGCAGTGGTTGAGAGTCCGCCTGCCGATGCAGGGGACACGGGTTCGTGCCCTGGTCCAGGAAGATCCCACATGCAGTGGAGCGGCTGGGCCCGTGAGCCATGGCCTCTGCACCTGCGCGTCCGGAGCCTGTGCTCCACAACAGGAGAGGCCACAACAGTGAGAGGCCCGCGTACCACAAAAAAAAAAATATATATATATATATATATATAAAGCAGAAAATGATTTAATGAGAGAAATTGGCAAACCAACACACACACCTTTCTCTACCATTGATAAGCCATTCATTCTGTCTGAATGTATATTCATAAGTATATTAGTCTGTGATTTTCTTGTAATATTTTGTCTAGTTTTGGTATCATGATAATAATGACTGTGTGTAATGAGTTGGGAAGTGTTCCCTACCCTTATTTTTCTGGAAAAGATTGTAGAGGATTGGTATTATATCTTCCTTAAATGTTGATAGAAAATTCACCTTTTAAACCATCTGAATGGGGACTTTTCTTTGTGAGAGATTTTTAACTATAAACTCAATTTCTTTAATGAGAGTATTCAAATTGTCTTTCTTCTTGAGTGAGCTTTGTTAGTTGTGTCTTTAATTTGTCTAGTTTATCTAAGTCATTTAATTTATTGGCATAAAGTTGTTCATAATAGTCCCTTATCATTCCATTAATATCTGTAGAATTTGTAGTAATGTACCTTCTCAATTCTTATCTTGTGACTTTGTATCTTTTCTCTTTTTTCCCCCGGTCACATTGACTAATAAAAGTTTATCAGTTTTTATTGAGCTTCCCAAAGAATGAGTTTTTGGATCCACTGATTTTTCTCTATTGTTTTTCTGTTTTCTCTTTCATTGGTGTCTGCTCTTATCTTTGTTACCTCCTGTATTCTGCTTCCTTAGCATTTAATTGGACAAGTTTTTTGTTTGGTTTTTT
Organism: Mesoplodon bidens; assembly: GCF_964165515.1. Taxonomy (NCBI): domain Eukaryota; kingdom Metazoa; phylum Chordata; class Mammalia; order Artiodactyla; family Ziphiidae; genus Mesoplodon; species Mesoplodon bidens. The sequence goes on from NC_138164.1 coordinate 99,892,043, forward strand.
TTTAGTTTCTCCGTATGGAAGTTTAGGTTACTAATTTGATCCCTTGCTTTTCTAATGTAGGGGTTTAGTGCTAAAAGTTCCCTGTAAATTCTGTGTCAGCTGCATATCACATGTTTTATTTGTCATATTTTCATTTTCATTCAGTTTAAAATGATTTATAATTTTCCTTCTAATCTCCTCTTTGACCCATAAATTATTTAGAAGTGTGTTATGTGGTTTCAAACTATTGGGTATTTTCCAGATGTCTTGCTTTAATTGATTTCTAATTTAATTACACAGTGGTAAATCAGTATACTTTGTATGATTTGAATTATTTTAAACTTATTCAGACTTGTTTTATGCCCCAGAATATGATCTGTCTTGATAAATGTTCGGTAAGCACCAGAAAAGAATGCATCTTCTGCTGTTGTTAAGACTGTTCTAGAAATGTCATTTAAGTCAAGCAGGTTGATAATACTCTCTATATATTCTTTATATTTACTGATTTTTTTTGGTCTACTTCTATCAATTATTGAGAGGTATGTTGAAATCTACAGCTGTAATTTTGAATTTTTTTATATCTTATTTTAGTTATATATATATATATATATATATATATATATATATATATATATATATATATATATATATATATATATATATATATATATAAAGGATGCACCTTGACCAATTGGGTTTACCCAGAAATACAAATCTAAACAGTCTAACTTTAGGAAAATCTTAAATTTCATAAACCAAATTAAAGGAGAAAAATTATGAAATCATTTTAGTAGATTGCATCTGATAAAATTCAGTACATTCATGATATAAAGCTAATGCAAATTAAAAATAGACAAGGATTTCCTTAATCTGATGAGAAGAATCAACAAAACATCTTCATCAAAGATAATTGTTAATGGGGGAAATATTTAAAATAATTCTTTGAAATCCGGAAAAAGAATGCCCACCACTCCCACTTCTTTTCAGCATTGTACTAAAAGTCCTAACGAGTATAGTAAATCAAGAAAAAGAAAGTAATGGCATAAGTATTAGGAAGAAAATAAATGTTATTCAGAAATGATGTTATTATCTACATAGCAAATCTAGAAGAATCTACAGACAAATATTTAGAAATAACAATGTTTTTATTGAGGTGGCTGCCTGTAAAGTCAATAAATAAAAATAAGTTGCATTTCTATACAGCAGCAATAAATATTAGAAAACATAATTTTTAACATGTATTTACTTTGTTACAAAAATATAAAGTTCCCAGTACTAAATCTAACAAAAAAGTCATGAGACTTAGGTGCAGAAAGTGATAAAACTTTATTGAAAGACATTTTAAAAGACCTAAATAAACAGAAAGATATGTAGTGTTCATGGATAAGAAGACACACACCATAAACATGTCAGTTTTCCCCAATTTGATTTATAGAGTCAATCCTATTGTAATCAAAATAACAACAGGGTTTTTTTATGGCACTTAAAAAGCAGATCTTTACATTAATATGGAAGGGTAAAGAACAGACATAACACTCTTGAAAAGAAGAATAGGTTGTGAGAACTGCCTTACTTTTATGAAAAAATTACAAAACAAGACATTATGCCATTTGCTCAAGGAATAAGCAAAAATAATGAGGGGGACTAAATAGGAAGCCCAGAAAGTCTCTAGTGTACACAGAGCTGTGGAAGATCAATGGGGAGACGGGGGACTATTCAGAAAGCTTGCTGGGGCAATTAGTTAATTTCAATCCTCACCTCACATCATACACAAAAAATGAACTCCATGTGAATTAAGGACTCAAGTATCAAAAACAGAACTTTAAAAATTAAAATAAACTGTGGGAGATGATCTCTCTGGCCTTGAAGTACAAAAAGATTTCATAAAGAAGATATACAAGCATAAGCTACAGAAGAGAATGTTATTAAGTTCAACTACATTGAAGGTTAAAATTTTTAAATTAAAGACATTTTTTAAATTAAAGAAGCCAGAGTGAGAGAAAATTCATTTAACACATGTAACCTACAAGGATTAATATGCAGAGCATGTAAATAAAGTGATGAGAAAGATAAATAATAAAATAGAAAAATGTATAAAAGATATTAACAGACATTTCACAGAAAAAAGCTATGTATGACCAATAAACACAAGAAACAATTCTTAATCTCACTAATAATCAGGAAATGCAAATAAAGGCTACAGTAAGATACTGTTTTATCCCCACTGATAATACCAAGAGTTAGAAAGGATATAGAGCAAGAGGCACTTTTAAACATTGCTGATAGCACTGAAACTTGTCATAGCACCTTTAGGAAGCAACTTGGCTTTCTCTTGTTATGTTGGACATTTGCGCATCCTCTGACCCAGCAGTTCCACTCCTAGGTATCTAGACTAGAGAACCTCTTTGTACATCTATTGGCAACGGGAAGCTAACTTAAGAACAGGAAATAACTCAAACCCTCCCATTTACAGAAAATGTATAAATACATTATAGTATATTCACTTAATGAACATTTAATTGTACAGCAAGGAAATTGAATGAACTGAAACTACATACAGCAACACGGATGAATCTTAGAGGGCCAAATAAAAACACCAAGTCCCAGAAGACTGCTTACACCATGTTTATAATGCACAGGAAGAAGTAAACTGAGTATTGTATTGTTGGAGCAAATATGTGTGTGTAAGTGATAGAACGGTGTTTAAAAAGAGCAATGGAATAATAAAGACAACACTTGGGATAGCGTGTGCCTCTGGAGAAAAGACAAGAGGATGGCACAGTGTAAGAACATACAGGAGAAGCAGGTTCATTCTTTAGTAGGGTAGCGGTTTCTGGAATATTCATTATTTTATGCTTTACTGCATACATGTATATTTTATATAATTACATATTTGTTGTATGTGTATATATATAAATATGTTCTTCAGTATGTGTCAGATATTGGCATTAAAGAAAGGTAATTTTATTTTCTTAAAAAAAAAAAGGATCCTTTTGGGAAGCCAGTCAGAAGAATCAAGTCATAAAGAAGGAGGAACACATCAGGCTAGCTTCAGATTTCTGTGCAGCACCCATTCAAACCAAGAGGCAATGGAGCAATACCAGCAGATTATTCAAGGAAAGAAAGAATGAGCCATGGTTTTATATCCAGCCAGCTGTGCTTCAGGCATAAAGGCTATAGACAGAAAGTTTTGAACGTACATGATTGTATTTGTTTGCTAGGGGTGCCATAACAAAATACTATAGACGGCGTGGCTTAAACAACAGAAATTTATTTTCTCACAGTTCTGGAGGCTACAAGTCGGGGATCCAGGTGCCGGCAGGGTTGTTTTCCTCTGAGGCCTCACTCCTTGGTTTGCAGTTGGCCACCCTGTTGGCACCTCTCGCCATCATCCCTCTGCACACACAACCCTGATGTATCTCTTCCTCTTCTATAAATCCTTCACATAAATCCAGTTAGATTAGATTAGGGCCCCACAATAATGGCCTCATTTTAACTTAATCAGTTCTTTAAATACTTTATTTCTAAATAGTTACATTCTGAGGAACTAGAGATTTGAGACTTCATCATATGAATTTGGGGGGACACACTTCAGCCCATAACAGCAATCTCAGAGAATAATTTTCCCATCAGCCCTTCTTAAGAAAACTACTAGAAGATAAACTTCAGCCAACCAGGAGATGACTAGGGAAGCCACACAAAAGTAATGTCAGTGATCAAGGACTATATTTAACTGTAGAACCAATACAAAAACAAAGGCAGGAAATTGGGTGATAGAACAGAATATAAATGCTATGTGCCCTGACAATGAAAAATGATAAAATTACCAAAAAAATAGATTGGAAGACAGAAAGAAGATAGAAAGCAGGGTAAGTTTTCTGATTGCCTCATCTGTAATGGCTGGGAGTTAGAGACCGCCCATCAGAATGAAATAGACAGGAAAATGCAAAATTAAACCTAAATTAACCCAATATTAGACCTAAATTAAGTACTAAAGTTTTGTATATGATAAAGGTAGCATCACAGTGGGGGAGAGAGGAATTACTCATTAACTATTATTGAGACAACTTAGTAGCCATCTGGAAAAAAAATTAAATTGGAGCCATATCTTTTACTTTATAGCAAGTTAAATTTTAAGTGGATCAAAGGTTAAAATGTGAAAAATGAAATCACAAATGTTCTGAGGAAAAAACATGGTAAAAATTCTTGATAACCTTGGAGTAAACAAGACCTTCCTAACTGAAAATCCAGAAGCCATCAGAAATAGATTAATGAACTGAACTATGTAGAAATTAAAACCTTTATATCACACAAAGCACCGTAAGTCCAAAGGCAGACTTGAGAAGCCTGGGGGAATGTATCTGTAATTCACATACAGGCAAGGGACTAATCTCCCTTATACCTAAAGAGCTTTCTCATATAGATAAGCTAAAGACCTCACAGAAAAATTAACAATATAAGAACAGGTCGTTCACAGAAAAATACAAAAGGCTGTCAAACATGAAAGGATGGTCAGCTCCATTCATAAGAAGGGAAATGTAGACTTAAACCGCATTTTCACCTATCAAAGATCCCAGAGTTTAATAACAGACTCCTTGGTGAGGCAGTAAAGAAACAGGGACATGTGTATATTTCTGGTGGGATATTAAATTGCTACAGTCCTATGGAAGGCAGTGTGGTGATTTCTATCACACTAACATGTGTATCCCCTTGATATAGCATGTCCACACTGGAAATGTATCCTACAGATGTGCTGCACAGACGCAAAATTACACCTATACAAAGTCATGTTTGCAGCATTGTTTTTAATAGTGAAGAATTGGGGGAGAGAGGAATATTCATTAATAAGGACCTAGTTAAATAACTAATGGTACTTCCAAACAATGAAATACTATGCAGCTGATAACAAAGGAATGAGGAGGCTTTCTACACACTGATGTAGAAAGATCTCTAAGGTGTACTGTTTAGTGAAAAAAGCAAAGTGCAGGGCCTCCCTGGTGGCGCAGTGGTTGGGAGTCCGCCTGCCGATGCAGGGGATACGGGTTCGTGCCCCGGTCTGGGAGGATCCCATATGCCGCGGAGCGGCTGGGCCCGTGAGCCATGGCCACTGGGCCTGCGCGTCCGGAGCCTGTGCTCCGCAACGGGAGAGGCCACAACAGTGAGAGGCCCGCATACCGCAAAAAGAAAAAAAAAAAAAAGCAAAGTGCAGATGAATGTTATCTCTTATATAAGTAATAGGCTTATAAAGCAGGAGTGAGAGATAAGTCTATTCATATTTGCTTATATAAAGCATAAAGAAATCCTAGAAGGTTACATAAGAAACTAAAAATAGTGTTTACTTGTATATAATAGTGACAAGGATGGCAGGGTGGTTTTTCATTGTATAACTTTATATACTTTCTGGTTTTTGAAACGTGAATGAATTACCTGTTCAAAAAGCTAAGTAAATTTAAATATAAAAGAACATGGGCATGAAATATAGTTCTGCTACTTAGTAATTGAGTGGATTTGGACAAGATATTTAACCTCTCTGGATCATAGTTTTCTTATCTATAAAAAGACTGTAATAGTAGAATCAAGCTTATAGGGTTGTTATTAGGATTAATAAGAGGATGAACATGAGTGTATAGCAGACCGCCAGGACCAGGTAAGTACTCAGTTAAATGGTCATTAACTCGTGTTACTTCTGCTACTGTTCTTAATCTTGGTGGTAAATTAGTGTGTTATTTAAGAAACATCAGCCTTAGCTGACCATTCCTTTGTAGAACCAGACATCCTGGGTCCTTTCCAGCATGGCAGCCCTCTATTGGAGAGTGAAAGGCCAAGGAAAGAAGGCGATTGACTGCCTGCGCCAAGCCCTGCACTATGCTCCACACCAAATGAAGGTGAGTGGAACTCAGAGGTGTGAATTTCCATCCCTCAGTCCTTTCCTTTGCCCAGTGGTTTATTCTGAGGTTTCAACAACCTTCCTTATGCTCAGCCTATAGGAAAATGGCAGAAGGCTAAGATAGAGCGGAAAAACTTATGGCCCCACTTGTGCCACCACAAGCCTGTGAATTACACCCACTATTGTGCCTTCCCTCCCTCAGCAAGATGGAACATCAGGGAAGGGCTTCAACATCACTGTAGAACGTTGTATCAGGCGCAGGCATTGCCGAGTTCTAAATGCAGCTCTGCCTCTCACTAGGTTTGTGATCTTAGGCAAATTCTTTTTTTTTTTATTATTTTTGTATTGGTAACAATCTATTTTTTTATATTTTTTTATTAGTTTCTGCTTTATAACAAAGTGAATCAGTCATACATATACATCTGTTCCCACATCCCTTCCCTCTTGCGTCTCCCTCCCTATCCCACCCCTCCAGGTGGTCACAAAGCACCGAGCTGATCTCCCTGTGCTCTGCGGCTGCTTCCCACTATCTATCTACCTTACGTTTGGTAGGGTATATATGTCCATGCCTCTCTTTCGCTTTGTCACAGCTTACCCTTCCCCCTCCCCATATCCTCAAGTCCATTCTCAGTAGGTCTGTGTCTTTATTCCTGTTTTACCCCTAGGTTCTTCATGACATTTTTTTTCTTAAATTCCATATATATGTGTTAGCATACGGTATTTGTCTTTCTCTTTCTGACTTACTTCACTCTGTATGACAGACTCTAGGCCTATCCACCTCATTACAAATAGCTCAGTTTCGTTTCTTTTTATGGCTGAGTAATATTCCATTGTATATATGTGCCACATCTTCTTTATCCATTCATCTGGTGATGGACACTTAGGTTGTTTCCATCTCTGGGCTATTGTGAATAGAGCTGCAATGAACATTTTGGTACATGTCTCTTTGAATTATGGTTTTCTCAGGGTATATGCCTAGTAGTGGGATTGCTGGGTCATATGGTAGTTCTATTTTTAGTTTTTTAAGGAACCTCCATACTGTTCTCCATAGTGGCTGTACCAATTCACATTCCCACCAGCAGTGCAAGAGTGTTCCCTTTTCTCCACACCCTCTCCAGCATTTATTGTTTCTAGATTTCTTGATGATGACCATTCTGACTGGTGTGAGATGATATCTCATTGTAGTTTTGATTTGCATTTCTCTAATGATTACTGATGTTGAGCATCTTTCATGTGTTTGTTGGCAGTCTGTATATCTTCTTTGGAGAAATGCCTATTTAAGTCTTCTGCCCATTTTTGGATTGGGTTGTTTGTTTTTTTGCTATTGAGCTGCATGAGCTGCTTGTATATTTTGGAGATTAATCCTTTGTCAGTTGCTTCATTTGCAAATATTTTCTCCCATTCTGAGGGTTCCCTTTTGGTCTTGTTTATGGTTTCCTTTGCTGTGCAAAAGCTTTTCAGTTTCATTAGGTCCCATTTGTTTATCTTTGTGTTTATTTCCATTTCTCTAGGAGGTGGGTCCAAAAGGATCTTGCTGTGATTTATGTCATAGAGTGTTCTTAGGCAAATTCTTAAACCTCTGTGACCTTATTAATGACATGCACTCTGTGGGTGTCCAGCAAGGACAAAGATGGGTCATTTTTTCTGTTTCTTCTGTATCTCCTATAGAAGAACCCAGTGGTGTAGAACAATGCAATATAGATAGCAGTTGCTCAGGTAACACATTTAAAGGGAATAAATATTTGTGATATTAATAAATATTTGTGATAATAATACTGCTACTTGATCAACCCATCATTCTGTGCTCTGTACTGCTAGGCGATAGGGAAGGGCGAAGACTCTGTATCAGGGATCAGGGAACTTTTTCTGTAAAGGGCCAGGTGGTACAAATTTAGGGTCTGAGGCCAGACAGGCTCTGAGCAGCCACTCAGTTCTGCCATGATAGCGTGAAAACAGCCACAAATATCTAAGGGAATGGGAATGGTGTGGTCCAATAAAAAGTTACAAGAGCAGGCAGCAGGCTGGACTGGCCTGTGGGCCACAGCTTGCTAGCCCCTGCCTCAGGCAGCATGGCGGTCCTTGCAGAAAACCCCTTGGCTCTGTGACAGCATGCCCCAGAGTGTGGGCTGTGCAGAGCGTCGGGCCACCAACTTCCCTTACCAAGCTGCAGCGCGACCAGGAGCTTGCACCAGGATGGAAGCCAACAACCGCACTCAGCAGGTTTTTACGCAGCTGACATGTTTGTTTGTTTTTTGAGGCAAGTCTCACTCAATGAAAGAAGTACTGCATGGATAGGCTGGTGCGCGCTCCTTCCCTATCACAGACCCGTAGCCAACGGCAGCCTCCCGCGCTGAGTTGCATGACTCTGCCATTCACCAGGAAACGCTGACCACATTACTTAACGATCACCAGAGCCGAGAATGAAAGCTCTTCCTTTCTCGCCTTCTCCTTCCTCCCCCAGGACGTGCCCCTCATTAGCCTAGCCAACATCCTGCACAACGCCAAGCTCTGGAACGACGCCGTCATTGTGGCCACCATGGCAGTGGAGATCGCGCCACACTTTGCTGTTAACCACTTCACGCTGGGCAACGTCTACGTGGCGATGGTGAGGTTGGCCTGTGAGCGGAGCACACCAGCTCTGCCGCCTTCTCTCGGGCACATCTTCTTTGATTTCAAACCCTCTTTGACTGTGTCAGTGTCCTCCAGTTTCCTGTAAGTTTTGCGTCTAAAATTGTTAGCTCTCCACCAAAGGTATATTTTATAGGTAAGGGTTTGTGAGTTTTTTAAATAATACAGGAAATTCATCCACGTATTTGCAACTATGTAGTTCCTCACCTTGAGTTTTTAACAGTAATAGAGTCAGATTTCCCTGCAGTTTTCTAGAGATGTCACCTGTTCCAGAAAACCTTACCTAACCCTCCACGTGGACGGACACACTCTCGTGCTTTCTTACTGCAAGGTTGGGCTAGGTCACTACGGTTGCACTCATGATGCCCTGTGCAGATTTCTCTTGTTGTACTTTCACCTTGTTTTATAATTTTTGTTTCAATTATTAGTCTCTCCCCCTAGACCAGGAGCTCCTTAGGAAAGAGACTCCTCTTCATCTCCCTGTTCCTAGCACTTCACAGGGTTTGGCACATAGGAGGTGCTCACCAAAGCTTTGATGAATGATGGAATGCCACTAGTTTCATGGGATACCATTTACAGATAAAATGGCAAGGCCATCTTGTTCAGAACAAGGACCAATTTCAGAACTTAAAGTCCCAGGGGCCCCCCAGAAGCTGTCATAGCCGAATTTAACAAGAATTGTGCCATCCACTTTCATCCAAAGCTTGGGGTCCCACATGGGGCTCTTCCCACAGTACTCTCAGTAAAGGTTAATAGAATGAGCAGCTTCAGGCTCTAAGTTTTATGTGTTACCCGTGACTTCAAAGGCAGGAAATATAATTTTGGCCAGGTAGGTCTTGCTGAATGTGCAGATTTCCCTCTCTGCTTCTTAAAATTGAAGTATCTATTTTCATCCCCAGTAAATGCAAAATTTGCTGCTGTGAATGAGAAATTCTGCCTCTCATTTGGCCAGAAGGAGCCATTTAAGCGGTAGATTTGGGCTCTTCTTTGCGAGTATTAGTCTAAGTAAAAGATTAACGCCTTCACTATGGCAGTGATCATTTCCAAACCGTGTTCATATTTTCAAGTGTTAGGGAGAATAAGAAACTGTTTCAGAATTTACAAGTCTAATTGAGATACCTGACATGACTTCCATCTTTCCAGTTAACAGTAGAAAATTCAGGCAGATGCAAAATAAGCTTTTGCCAGACATAGTTCCAGAGGTTTCTGTGAGGATTAAAGGAAGGGATTCCATAAAGCACCTAGCACTGTGCCTGGCACGCAGCAGGTACTCAGTAATATTGGTTCTTACTGTTGCTACCACAATTAGTCCTATTGTTGGGCCAAACCTCTATAAACTTGATCTCCCCTTTCCCTCTGGTTCTTGGGCTCTGCCATAATTTTCTTTCTTATCTCATACCTTGGGGATGGAAGTAGTTGTTTCCTCCAGACCTCAGAGTTTTCCTCAGAGATTTAGATCCACTGAGAAAATACTGCAGGGTTGTCACTACCACAGATGTGCTTTTCACGGAAAAAGAAGTCACCGTGTATATTTAGTCTGGTGGTAGCACCCCTCTCACTTCTGTCCCTCTGCCCCTCACAGGAAGAGTTTGAAAAAGCACTGGTGTGGTACGAGTCTACACTGAAGCTGCAGCCCGAGTTTGTCCCAGCCAAGAACCGAATCCAGACCATCCAGTGTCACTTAATTCTGAAGAAGGGCCGGCGCTCTCCTTAGCTCACTCCTCCCTTCTCTCCTGTCTCTCTTTTCTCACGCTCTTCGAAAAAGGAATAAGAAACCAATCATTGTCAGTATCTACTTTTAAGGATGTGTATGACAATAACTGAGTAAGACATTTAACAGGACTTTTACATATGTGGGAATTGGTTTGTTTTGGTTTTTAAGTTCCTTCTTTCCCCCAGCCAACCTCAGAAACATAAATTTCTTAAAAGGAAAATGAAGCCTAAAGATATTGTGTAAATACTGAGCCAAGACATTTCTGGAGCTGTGCTCTGTCTCCAAAACCTCGATGCCTTTAGGGCTTTTCTCAGTGGTCCAGCCAGCCTCCTCCAATTCGGAGGAGGGCAAAACCGCATCGCACATTCTCTGCTTCCTGTCGTAGCCTCTGTTGTCAGTGGAAATGCAGAAGCCCATCTGGTGCCAGTCAGTGAGAAGCAATGTTCCACGCTCTCCCCACTAGATCTCCATGCTGCCCCCAGCCTTGTCCGTTCCATGCTGCTCCGATCCAAACTCTCACAGGTAGTTTGCGGGGGAGGAAGGGGAAATGATTTTAAAAACAAAATATTTACAACAAAAACTCTTAGGATCACCTGACCTTTGTGATGTTATTTATGTTGGGGAGGGAGGGGGGCTGAGAAGGGGAAATCAGCAGGGTACAACATCGATATCATTTGTACTTTAATTACAAATCACAAGGAAACCAATAAGTCGAAACCCTATATAACAGGTTTATATATATAGAATATGTATATTTGAAGCCCTCTACAGACTGAGTCTATGTTTTACTAATTCTTTGTTCACTGTGTTACCCATCTTGGAATAAGGCATGAGTGTCAGCTCCCTCTCTCTGAGGCCTTCAGACTTAGCCCCTCAGGAGAGTGATGAGCCAAGGTTGAGTGTTCCGTACAATGCTTACGCCTCTGGTCCAAGGAGAGTCAGAAACTCCAGGCATTTGGGAGTCTTCAAGGGCACATACTGAGGACAAAAATAAAAGTTGTTTATGAGAATAGGTCTGTGGTGTGGTTCTTCTTTATAGAACCAGGCTCATTTGGACAGCTCTGAAGCCTAACTATAACTCTGCATCTTCTCAAGTCCTAGGTTGTCTTTATCTTTCTTTCTTTCCACCACAGCAAGGTGTGGGGAGAAACAATCCATCACTAGGTTTTATGGTGGATGAACTTCATTAACACGATACATTTGACCAGGAAAGATGCACAGTCAGCAGATGTTCAGAGTTGATAATTGACCTTCCTGGGAAAGGAAGAATAATCTAAGCCACAAAGTCAGCCCTCCGGTGAGCACTGATCCTAAAGTTCGTCAAAGTAAGCTTTGTGGAGCTTTGGTGAGAGTTGTACCAGTGTGAAACTGAGCATTCCCTTTGGGACAGGACTCCACTGAACACAGGGTTTCCTAGAACATTATCAGACACCAGTCATCTCAAATACTGGGTCACTAAACCTGGAGCATTTGGTTCTAGCAGAGACTGTAATTTCTTAGAAGCAGGTGAGCAATCAGACATGCCTGTCAACTCCCCTGTCTTTTATGCAGCTAGAGTCCAGCTAATTTCAAACAGTTTTATATCAGATGTATTTTGAGAAGCAGCTCATTCATTGCTGGATAAAGTGAACCCCTTTTCACTGAGGATCCTTGTGTGTGTCTGATTGTATTTCCTGCTTCCCCACCTCTCCACAATGTTGCATTTAGTTTTTCCTGAAACTTGCAACCGTTGTTTGTGATTTTGTTTTGCTTTTTTTTAAATTTACATACAGTGAAATTCATTCTTCAGTGTACAGTTCTGTGAATGTAGACAAATGCACAGAGTCATACAGCCACCACAACAATCAAGGTACAAAACTTTCATTACCCCCAAAAGACTCCCTCACTCTGCTCCTTTGTAGTCAAACACCACCCTTAACCCTTGGCCACCTCTGATCTGTTCTTTCTATAGTTTTTCCTTTTCCCCCATATGGTAAATGAAAGAAGTCAGACTCCAAAGGCTATGTACTATATGGTTCTATTTACATGGCATTATGGAACAGCAAAGGTAGATGCCCTAAGGCAGAAGCATACTGAAAGTTTCAAAACACAGGAGGCCACTTTGGCTGAAGAGGTGTAAGCAAGAGGAAGAATAATAGGAGATGAAGCCAGAGAGGTGAACCAGATTGTGTAGCTTTTTGGGTGTTTGTTTTGTTTATTTTTGTTGTGGGGCTTTATATGTCACTGCAAGTCACTGGTTTTAAGCAGAGGAATAACATGATCTGACCTGTTTTAACAGGAGTCAAGATTACTCTAGGATTTTTTGACCTGAGCAATTAGAAGGAGGGAGTTGCTATTAACTCAGATGGGAAGACCAAAGTTAGACAAGAGTTTTGTGGGGAAGATTAAGGAATTCAGTTTTGTAGAGACCATGTGAAGATATTGGGTAGACAGTTGGATAAATTAGGGTTAATAGAGGATATCTATGCTGGAGATATAAAATTGGATGTCACAGGCATGGGGATAGTATTTGAACCCATGAGACTGGATGAGATCACTAAGGACATGAGAGAATATAGACAAGAGCACAGATTTAAAGACAGAACTGGGGAATTCCAGTGTTATGGGGTCAAAGAGTTCACATGCCCAACAACAGAATTCATTCCTAATGTAGAAGAAATAATAGAGCAATTTGAAAAGTAAGAATGCTGAAAATGTTCAAGTAGTTAAAAGAAAGACTAGCATCCACATAACAGATTATGAAACATGAGCAGGTTAGGGACTTCCCTGGTGCCACAGTGGTTAAGAATCCACCTGCAGAGCTTCCCTGGTGGCGCAGTGGTTGAGAGTCCGCCTGCCGATGCAGGGGACGCAGGTTCATGCCCTGGTCCGGGAGGATCCCACGTGCCGTGGAGCGGCTGGGCCCGTGAGCCGTGGCCGCTGAGCCTGCGCATCCGGAGCCTGTGCTCCACAATGGGAGAGGCCACAACAGTGAGAGGCCCACGTACCAAAAAAAAACCAAAAAGAATACACCTGCCAATGCAGGGGACATGGGTTCGATTCCTGGTCCAGGAAGATCCCACATGTCACTGAGCAGCTAAGCCTATGTGCCCCAACTATTGAGCCTGTACTCTAGAGCCCGCGAGACACAACTACTGAAGCCCACATGCTCTAGGGCCTGCATGCCACAACTACTGAACCCACGTGCTGCAACTACTGAAGCCTGCATGCCTAGAGCCCATGCACCACAACAAAGAGTAGCCCCCACTCACCACAACTAGAGAAAGCCCACGCGCAGCAACAAAGACCCAAGGCAGCCAAAAAAAAAAAAAGAAAGAAACATGAGCAGGTAGATATGGTGAAAAAGAACCACATAGGACTCCTACAAGTGAAAAATATTATTGAAATAAAAATCTCAATGGATAGGTTAAACAGACTAGACACAGCTGAAGAGAGAGTTAGTGACTTGTAAGATAGAATGAAAGAAATCCACCAAAGCGAAAAACAGAAGGACAAAACTTTCCTCAAATATTTGTATTAAATGCTCTCATAGGGCAAACTCCTCACTTTCCAGGCTAGGACTCACTTTCTTAAGCAGTCAAGCTTTTGAATCAGGGTCCAGAAACAGAATACAACTCTTAATTTATTTCTAGAACTGGGAAAAGAGATGGTGGCAGGATTGAAGACCTCTGCTAATAAGAACTAACATCTATCGGTTGCATGGTGTGTGCCTGTCCCTGTTCAAATGTTTTACATGGATCAGAAGCAATGAGTGACTTGGGCAGAGCTGAGAGACCAGACAGTACCTCTGTAGATTAAGTGAGAACAGCTTCACATGTCCTCTGGAGCTGTCCCTGATTTAGTCTTCCCTCTCTCTTTCAATTTCCAGTCTCTTCTCCCTGATGCTTCTGTAGCTTTAGGGTATTGCTGGGTCTGTCCACCATTATTAATTCAATAGTTCAGTAACTTTTTTTTAAATCAAGCAACTGTTTTGCACCAGGCCCATACATTGAAAGAGGGGTGGGTATATAGACATTTATTAGACATGGAGCTAAGCATCTGATTGGAGACAAGATACGTGGTCAGCAGACCCAGAATTGCTGTAACAATCCTAAGGGAAAAGAACAAAGCTGGAGACATAACCCTTCCAAACTTCAGACAATACTACAAAGCTACAGCAATCAAAACAGCATGGTATTGGCACAGAAACACACATGTGGATCAATGGAACAGAGTAGAGAGCCCAGAAATAAACCCACACACCTATGGTCAATTAATCTTCGACAAAGGAGGCAAGAATACACAATGGAGAAAGGAGAAAGGGTAGTCTCTTCAGCAAATGGTGTTGGGAAAGCTGGACAGCTAGCTGCACGTAAATCAACGAAGATAGAACACACCCTCACACCATACACACAAAAAGAACTCAAAATGGCTTAAATACTTAAATATAAGCCATGACACCATGAAACTAGAAGAGAACATAGGCAAAACATTCTCTGACATAAATTGTAGCAATGTTTTCTTATGTCAGTCTCCCAAGGCAATAGAAATAAAAGCAAAAATAATTGGGACTTACTCAAACTTATAAGCTTTTGCACAGCAAAGGAAACCATAAACAAAACAAAAAGACAACCTAGGGACTGGGAGAAAGTATTTGCAAATGATGCGATCAACAAGGGCTTAATTTCCAAGATATACAATCAGCTCATAGAACTCAAAAAAAAAAAATCAAAAAATGGGCAGAAGACCTAAAGAGACATTTCTCCAAAGAAGACATAAAGATGGCCAATAGTCACATGAAAAGTTGCTCAAAATCACTAATTATTAGAGAAAAGCAAATCAAAGCTACCATGGGGTATCACCTCACACTGATCAGAATGGCCATCATTAAAAAGTTTACAAATGATAAAGGAGAGGGTGTGGAGAAAAGGGAACCCTCCTACACTGTTGGTGGGAATGTAAATTGGTGCAGCCACTATGGAAAATAGTATGGAGGTTCCTTAAAAAACTAAAAATAGAGTTACCATATCCAGCAATTCCACTCCTGGGCATATATCTGGAGAAAACCATAATTCAAAACGATAAATGCACCCCAATGTTCATTGCAGCACTATTTACAGTAGCCAAGACATGGAACAGCCTAAATGTCCATTGACAGATGAATGGATAAAGAAGATGTGGTATATATATACAATGGAATATTATTCGGCCATAAAAAAAGAATGAAATAATGCCATTTGCAGCAACATGGATGGACCTAGAGATTACCATACTAAGTGAAGTCAAACGAATATCATATCTCTTATATGTGGAATCTAAAAAGTGACACAAATGAACTTACTTACAAAACAGAAACAGACTCACAGATATAGAAAACAAACTTATGGTAACCAAAGGGAAAAGAGGAGGGGAGGGATAAATTAGGAGCTTGGGATTAGCAGATATGAACCACTATTTTTAAAATAGATAACATCGTACTGTATAGCACAGGGAACTATATTCAATATCTTGTAATAACCTATAATGAAAAAGAATCTGAAAAAGAATACATATAGGGCTTCCCTGGTGGCGCAGTGGTTGAGAGTCCACCTGCCGATGCAGGGGACACGGGTTCGTGCCCCAGTCTGGGAAGATCCCACATGCCGCAGAGCGGCTGGGCCCGTGAGCCATGGCCACTGAGCCTGCACGTCCGGAACCTGTGCTCTGCAACGGGAGAAGCCACAACAGTGAGAGTCCCACGTACCACAAAAAAAAAAAAAAAGGGCTTCCCTGGTGGCGCAGTGGTTGAGAGTCCGCCTGCCGATGCAGGGGACACAGGTTCGTGCCCCGGTCTGGGAGGATCCCACATGCCGCGGAGCGGCTGGGCCCGTGAGCCATGGCTGTTGAGCCTGCGCGTCCGGAGCCTGTGCTCTGCAACGGGAGAGGCCACAACAGTGAGAGGCCCGCATACCACAAAAAAAAAAAAAAAAAAAAAAAAAAAAAAAGAATACATATATGTATATATAACTGAATATATATATATATATATATATATATATATATATATATATATCACTCTGCTGTACACCAGAAATAATACATGGTAAATCAACTCTACTTCAATTTTTTTAAAAAAGAAACATGGTCAGCTCATTTCCCTACAGGTGATGAGTGTCACCAAAGGGGTTATCACAGGTGCTGTAGGTACATGGCATCCTGTGACACATGGATAATGCCTCTGAAAACCAGTGGAATTAAGTAAGTGAAAAAAGGGGGAGCAGTGGGAGGAGTTGGCATCCAGGTAGTGGCAGCAGCATAATCCCAGACACGGAATTGGGGAAGTTTGGTGCATGTGGGAAACACTAAATTGTAGCCTCAAGTGCAAGCTGGGGAGTGGGTCTTCATTTCCACCAGGACAAAGCCCAAAGTTCTTGGCTCTGCTTATGATGACTTTCATGATCTGGACTCTGCCTCATCTCTCACCACCTTCCCCACCCACACTCTATCCTCCCACCATATGGGATCACCTGCAGTGGCCAGCACGGTGCCTGGCACATAGTAAGTATTCAATGCATGTTTGTGGAATGTAAAATGAGTTGCAGAAGAAAAGTATGGAAAGGCAGGGAGCCTCTGCTTGGAGTGTCCAAACCAAGGTTTGTACACCTGGAAGAGGCTACACCACCCTAGGGAACTCAGACAGTGAATCCATCAGAGACCTCTGTTTCTGGGTCTTCAATATTCAGGAGTAGACTTTGTGTCCTCTAATTCCCTCAGTCTTAGCTCTAACTAGACTGTGACTCCTTGAGGGAAGAAGCCACACCTAATGTCTCATTTACAGTGTTGAACATCAATAGGTGCTGAATTAAATGTTCATTGGTAAAGCTGGACTTGCCTGTTTGCATCTCCACAGAAAAGGAAAACATGGGATTAGATCTGACCATTAGGAGAACCACAAAAGCTGAAGTTAGAAGCCAGTCTCCCCTGCTGCTGGCTCATCCACTGCTTGAAAGATAACAACAGGCATAGACTTGAGTAGAGTCACTGGATCCAGGAAAGGGGAATTATCCACACAAAGCTGGCCCCACCAGACTGGCCCCATTCTCCTTAACTAGTGGTGCAGGGCTCTTGGGCAGTGAAATAGACTGGGTTTCCTCTATCAGCCTAGTAGCCAGATTGAGAGTAGGGAGCCTGAGGCGTGTGTGTGTGTGTGTGTGTGTGTGTGTGCATGTATGCGTGTGTGTTGCAAGTTGCATTGCAGAGAAGCAAGATATTTTGTTTCCCTTAGATTGGTTTCCAAAAAACCATGAGATATGGGTGGAAAGCCCCCCAAACTCTAAGAGCAGGAAGGAGAGGGACACATTAATTGCACTGTTTGTCATTCATTGAGCATTTACTAAGTATTTACTACATACTGGGTGCTGCATTCAGTGCTAGAAGGCACAGACATGTGGCACACAAAGGAGAACACATATGGAAGAGACAATATCAACACACCTGAAAGCAACTAGAGAACAGTTAAGAATGAAGTACTTACTAGAAATAATTTATATGTGGAAGAAGTGTAGGAGAGCAGCTAAGAGCACTAACTTGGTGCATTAATTTAGGTAAATCTGAGCTTGGTTTGAATCTGAACTCCACCACATATGTGTGATTATGAACCAGTTACTTCACCTGTGAGCCTTGGTTCTCTCATTTGTAAAATGGGGATAATATCATCTATCATTTTGTAGCTGGGAGGATTAAATGGGATAATGGATGTACATAGCATGGTGTTTGGGAGTGCTGGCTCTAGAACGAGGCTACTTGGGCTCAGATCTCAACTCCATCACTTCCCTGCTGTCGTCTTGGGCAAGTTACTTAATCTCAGTTATGGTTTTCCCATTCTTAAAGTCGGAATAACAACAGCTCCTACACTGTGGGGTTGGTGTGAGGCTTCAATGAGTTTTATCCAGTGGGAAACTTTTAGAATAATCTTGGAACATAGAAAGAACTCAACACATTTACAACAGGAAAACGACTGCTGAATTATTTTCACAAGAGAAATGAAAACCTATCTGCACACAAAAATCAATATGTGAATGCCTATTGCAGCTTTACTTATAATCTCCAAAAGCTAGAAACATCCCATGGGCTTCCCTGGTGGCGCAGTGGTTGAGAGTCCTCCTGCCGATGCAAGGGACATGGGTTCGTGCCCCGGTCCAGGAAGATCCCACATGTCGCGGAGCGGCTAGGTCCATGAGCCATGGCCTCTGAGCCTGCGTGTCCGGAGCCTGTGCTCCACAATGGGAGAGGCCACAACAGTGAGAGGCCCGTGTACCGCAAAAAAAAAAAAAAAAAAGAGAGAGAGAGAAAAAAGCTAGAAATATCCCAATGTCCTCCAACAGGTGAATAAATGATGAAATACTATTCATCAATAAAGAGTAATGGATTATGGGAATGTAAATTGGTACAGCCACTATGGAGAACAGTATGGAGGTTCCTTAAAATACTGGAGTTTCCATATGATCCAGCAATCCCACTCCTGGGCATATATCCAGAGAAAACCACAATTCCAAAAGATACATGCACCCCAATGTTCACTGCAGCACTATTTACAATAGCCAAGAAATGGAAGCAACCTAAATGTCCATCGACACATGAATGAACAAAGAAGATGTGGTATATTTATACAAGAGAATATTACTCAGCCATAAAAAAAGAATGAAATAATGCCATTTGCAGCAACATGGATGGACCTAGAGATTACCATACTAAGTGAAGTAAGTCGGAGAGAGAAAGACAAATATCATATGATATCACTTATATGTGGAATCTTAAAAAAATGATATAAATGAATGTATTTACAAAACAGAAACAGACTCACGGATATAGAAAACAAACTTATGGTTACCAAAGAGGAAAGGTGGGGGGAGGATAAATTAGGAGGTTGGGATTAGCAGTTTCAAACTACTATATATAAAATAGATAGTCAACAAGGACATACTGTATTGCACAGGGAGCTCTACTCAATATTCTATAATAACCTTTAGGGGAAAAGAATCTGAAAAAGAATTGATACATGTATACGTATAACTGAATCACTTTGCTGTACACCTGAAACTAACACAACATTGTAAATCAACTATACTCCAATATAAAATAAAAACTTTAAAAAAAAGAGTAACAGACTACAGATTCATGCAACAACATGGATGAATTTCAAGCTCACTATGGTAAATGAAAACGGTCAGATTCAAAAAGCTATAGACTGAACTGACATGGAAGATAAAAGAGTGGAAATAACTGCTGCAGAGCAGAATAAAGAAAAAAGAATGAAAAGAACTGAGGACAGTCTGAGAGAACTATGGGACAACATTAAGCGCACCAACATTCGAATTATAGGGGTTCCAGAAGAAGAAGAGAAAAAGAAAGGGACTGAGAAAATATTTGAAGAGATTATAGTTGAAAACTTCCCTAACATGGGAAAGGAAATAATTAATCAAGTCCAGGAGGCACAGAGAGTCCCATACAGAATAAATCCAAGGAGAAATACACCAAGACACATATTAATCAAACTGTCAAAAATGGAACACAAAGAAAACATACTAAAAGCAGCAAGGGAAAAACAACAAATAACACACAAGGGAATCCTCATAAGGTTAACAGCTGATCTTTCAGCAGAAACTCTACAAGCCAGAAGGGACTGGCAGGACATATTTAAACTAATGAAGGAGAAAAACCTGCAACCAAGATTACTCTACCCAGCAAGGATCTCATTCAGATTTGATGGAGAAATTAAAACGTTTACAGACAAGCAAAAGCTGAGAGAGTTCAGCACCACCAAACCAGCTTTACAACAAATGCTAAAGGAACTTCTCTAGGCAAGAAACACAACAGAAGTAAAAGACCTACAATAACGAACCCAAAACAATTAAGAAAATGGGAATAGGAACATACATATCGATAATTACCTTAAATGTAAATGGACTAAATGCTCCCACCAAAAGACACAGATTGGCTGAATGGATACAAAAACAAGACCCATATATATGCTGTCTACAAGAGACCCACTTCAGACCTAGAGACACATACAGACTGAAAGTAAAGGGATGGAAAAAGATATTCCATGCAAATGGAAATCAAAAGGAAGCCGGAGTAACAATTCTCATATTCAGACAAAATAGACTTTAAAATAAAGACTATTACAAGAGACAAAGAAGGACACTACATAATGATCAAGGGATCGATCCAAGAAGAAGATATAACAATTGTAAATATTTATGCACCCAACATAGAAGCACCTCAATACCTAAGGCAAATACTAACAACCATAAAAGGGGAAATCGACTGTAACACATTCATAGTAGGGGACTTCAACACCCCACTTTCACCAATGGACAGATCATCCAAAATGAAAATAAATAAGGAAACACAAGCTTTAAATGATACATTAAACAAGATGGACTTGGGGCTTCCCTGGTGGCACAGTGGTTGACAGTCCGCCTGCCGATGCAGGGGACACGGGTTCGT
Source organism: Mesoplodon bidens (assembly GCF_964165515.1). NCBI lineage: Eukaryota > Metazoa > Chordata > Mammalia > Artiodactyla > Ziphiidae > Mesoplodon > Mesoplodon bidens. Next base: position 99,912,718 of record NC_138164.1, read on the forward strand.
GCCCCAGTCTGGGAAGATCCCACATGCCGCGGAGCGACTGGGCCCGTGAGCCATGGCCGCAGAGCCTGCGCATCCAGAGACTGTGATCCACAAAGGGAGAGGCCACAACAGTGAGAGGCCTGTGTACTGCAAAAAAAAAAAACAAAAAACAAACAAACAAAAAAAAACCAAGATGGATTTAATTGATATTTATATGACATTCCATCCAAAAACAACAGAATACACATTTTTCTCAAGTGCTCATGGAACATTCTCCAGGATCCTATCTTGGGTCACAAATTAAGCCTTGGTAAATTAAAGAAATTGAAATTGTATCAAGTATCTTTTCCAACCACAACACTATGAGACTAGATATCAATTACAGGAAAAGATCTACAAAAAATACAAACACATGGAGGCTAAACAATACACTACTTAATAACGAAGTGATCACTGAAGAAATCAAAGAGGAAATCAAAAAATACCTAGAAACAAATGACAATGGAGACAGGATGACCCAAAACCTATGGGATGCAGCAAAAGCAGTTCTAAGACGGAAGTTTATAGCAATACAATCCCACCTTAAGAAACAGGAAACATCTCGAGTAAACAACCTGACCTTGCACCTAAAGCAACTAGAGAAAGAAGAACAAAAAAACCCCAAAGTTAGAAGGAAAGAAATCATAAAAATCAGATCAGAAATAAATGAAAAAGAAAGGAAGGAAACCATAGCAAAAATCAATAAAAGTAAAAGATGGTTCTTTGAGAAGATAAACAAAATTGATAAACCATTAGCCAGACTCATCAAGAAAAAAAGGGAGAAGACTCAAATGAATAGAATTAGAAATGAAAAAGGAGAAGTAACAACTGACACTGTAGAAATACAAAGGATCATGAGAGATTACTACAAGCAACTCTATGCCAATAAAATGGACAACCTGGAAGAAATGGACAAATTCCTAGAAATGCACAACCTGCCAAGACTGAATCAGGAAGAAATAGAAAATGTGAACAGACCAATCACAAGCACTGAAATTGAAACTGTGATTAAAAATCTTCCAACAAACAAAAGCCCAGGACCAGATGGCTTCACAGGCGAATTCTATCAAACATTTAGAGAAGAGCTAAGACCTATCCTTCTCAAACTCTTCCAAAATATAGCAGAGGGAGGAACACTCCCAAACTCATTCTACGAGGCCACTATCACCTTGATACCAAAACCAGACAAGGATGTCACAAAAAAAGAAAACTACAGGCCAATATCACTGATGAACATAGATGCAAAAATCCTCAACAAAATACTGGCAAACAGAATCCAACGGCACATTAAAAGGATCATACACCATGATCAAGTGGGGTTTATTCCAGGAATGCAAGGATTCTTCAGTATACACAAATCAATCAATGTGATACACCATATTAACAAGTTGAAGGAGAAAAACCATATGATCATCTCAATAGATGCAGAGAAAGCTTTTGACAAAATTCAACACCCATTTATGATAAAAACCCTGCAGAAAGTAGGCATAGAGGGAACTTTCCTCAACATAATAAAGGCCATATATGACAAACCCACAGCCAACATTGTCCTCAATGGTGAAAATCTGAAAACATTTCCACTAAGATCAGGAACAAAACAAGGCTGCCCACTCTCACCACTCTTATTCAACCTAGTTTTGGAAGTTCTAGCCACAGCAATCAGGGAAAAAAAGGAAATAAAAGGAATCCAAATTGGAAAAGAAGAAGTAAAGCTGTCACTGTTTGCAGATGACATGATACTATACATAGAGAATCCTAAAGATGCTACCAGAAAACTACTAGAGCTAATCAATGAATTTGGTAAAGTAGCAGGATACAAAATTAATGCACAGAAATCTCTGGCATTCCTGTACACTAATGATGAAAAATCTGAAAATGAAATCAAGAAAACACTCCCATTTACCATTGCAACAAAAAGAATAAAATATCTAGGAATAAACCTACCTAAGGAGACAAAAGACCTGTATGCAGAAAATTATAAGACACTGATGAAAAAATTAAACATGATACAAATAGATGGAGAGATATACCATGTTCCTGGATTGGAGGAATCAATATTGTGAAAATGACTCTACTACCCAAAGCAATCTACAGATTCAATGCAATCCCTATCAAACTACCACTGGCATTTTTCACAGAACTAGAACAAAAAATTTCAAAATTTGTTTGGAAACACAAAAGACCCCGAATAGCCAAAGCAATCTTGAGAACGAAAAACAGAGCTGGAGGAATCAGGCTCCCTGACTTCAGACTACACTACAAAGCTACAGTAATCAAGACAGTGTGGTACTGGCATAAAAACAGAAAGATAGATCAATGGAACAGGATAGAAAGCCCAGAGATAAACCCACGCACATATGGTCACCTTACCTTTGATAAAGGAGGCAGGAATGTACAGTGGAGAAAGGACAGCCTCTTCAATAAGTGGTGCTGGGAAAACTGGACAGGGACATGTAAAAGTATGAGATTAGATCATTCCCTAACACCATATACAAAAATAAGCTCAAAATGGATTAAAGACCTAAATGTACGGCCAGACGCTATCAAACTCTTAGAGGAAAACATAGGCAGAACACTCTATGACATAAATCACAGCAAGATCCTTTTGGACCCACCTCCTAGAGAAATGGAAATAAACACAAAGATAAACAAATGGGACCTAATGAAACTGAAAAGCTTTTGCACAGCAAAGGAAACCATAAACAAGACCAAAAGGGAACCCTCAGAATGGGAGAAAATATTTGCAAATGAAGCAACTGACAAAGGATTAATCTCCAAAATATACAAGCAGCTCATGCAGCTCAATAGCAAAAAAACAAACAACCCAATCCAAAAATGGGCAGAAGACTTAAATAGGCATTTCTCCAAAGAAGATATACAGACTGCCAACAAAAACATGAAAGAATGCTCAACATAATTAATCGTTAGAGAAATGCAAATCAAAACTACAATGAGATATCATCTCACACCAGTCAGAATGGCCATCATCAAGAAATCTAGAAACAATAAATGCTGGAGAGGGTGTGGTGAAAAGGGAACACTCTTGCACTGCTGGTGGGAATGTGAATTGGTACAGCCACTATGGAGAACAGTATGGAGGTTCCTTAAAAAACTAAAAATAGAACTACCATATGACCCAGCAATCCCACTACTAGGCATATACCCTGAGAAAACCATAATTCAAAAAGAGACATGTACCAAAATGTTCATTGCAGCTCTATTCACAATAGCCCGGAGCTGGAAACAACCTAAGTGTCCATCATCGGATGAATGGATAAAGAAGATGTGGCACATATATACAATGGAATATTACTCAGCCATAAAAAGAAACGAAACTGAGCTATTTGTAATGAGGTGGATAGACCTAGAGTCTGTCATACAGAGTGAAGTAAGTCAGAAAGAGAAAGACAAATACCGTATGCTAACACATATATACGGAATTTTTAAAAAAATGTCATGAAGAACCTAGGGGTAAAACCGGAATAAAGACACAGACCTACTTGAGAATGGACTTGAGGATATGGGGAGGGGGAAGTGTAAGCTGTGACAAAGCGAAAGAGAGGCATGGACATGTATACACTACCAAACGTGAGGTAGATAGATAGTGGGAAGCAGCCGCAGAGCACAGGGAGATCAGCTCGGTGCTTTGTGACCTCCTGGAGGGGTGGGATGGGGAGGGTGGGAGGGAGGGAGATGCATGAGGGAAGGGGTGTGGGAACGGATGTATATGTATGACTGATTCACTTTGTTATAAAGCAGAAACTAATAAAAAAAAAAGGGAAAAAAATAAAAATAAAAAAAAATAAAAGGATCATACACCATGATCAAGTGGGGTTTATTCCAGCAATGCAAGGATTCTCCAACATATGCAAATCAATCAACGTGATACACCATATTAACAAATTGAAGGAGAAACGCCATATGATCATCTCAATAGATGCAGAGAAAGCTTTTGACAAAATTCAACACCCATTTATGATAAAAACCCTGCAGAAAGTAGGCATAGAGAGAACTTTCCTCAACATAATAAAGGCCATATATGACAAACCCACAGCCAACATCATCCTCAATGGTGAAAAACTGAAACCATTTCCACTAAGATAAGGAAGACAAGGCTGCCCACTCTCACCACTCTTATTCAACATAGTTTTGGAAGTTTTAGCCACAGCAATCAGAGAAGAAAAGGAAATAAAAGGAATCCAAATTGGAAAAGAAGAAGTAAAGCTGCCACTGTTTGCAGATGACATGATACTATACATAGAGAATCCTAAAGATGCTACCAGAAAACTACTAGAGCTAATCAATGAATTTGGTAAAGTAGCAGGATACAAAATTAATGCACAGAAATCTCTGGCATTCCTATACACTAATGATGAAAAATCTGAAAGTGAAATCAAGAAAACGCTCCATTTGCCATTGCAACAAAAAGAATAAAATATCTAGGAATAAACCTACCTAAGGAGACAAAAGACCTGTATGCAGAAAATTATAAGACACTAATGAAAGAAATTAAAGATGATACAAATAGATGGAGAGATATACCATGTTCCTGGATTGGAGGAATCAATATTGTGAAAATGACTCTACTACCCAAAGCAATCTACAGATTCAATGCAATCCCTATCAAACTACCACTGGCATTTTTCACAGAAATAGAACAAAAAATTTCACAATTTGTTTGGAAACACAAAAGACCCCGAATAGCCAAAGCAATCTTGAGAACGAAAAATGGAGCTGGAGGAATCAGGCTCCCTGACTTCAGACTATACTACAATACTACAGTAATCAAGACAGTATGGTACTGGCACAAAAACAGAAAGATAGATCAATGGAACAGCATAGAAAGCCCAGAGATAAACCCACGCACATATGGTCACCTTATCTTTGATAAAGGAGGCAGGAATGTACAGTGGAGAAAGGACAGCCTCTTCAATAAGTGGTGCTGAGAAAACTGGACAGGGACATATAAAAGTATGAGATTAGGTCAGTCCCTAACACCATACACAAAAATAAGCTCAAAATGGATTAAAGACCTAAATGTACGGCCAGATACTATCAAACTCTTAGAGGAAAACATAGGCAGAACACTCTATGACATAAATCACAGCAAGATCCTTTTGGACCCACCTCCTAGAGAAATGGAAATAAACACAAAGATAAACAAATGGGACCTAATGAAACTTCAAAGCTTTTGCACAGCAAAGGGAACCATAAACAAGACCAAAAGACAACCCTCAGAATGGGAGAAAATATTTGCAAATGAAGCAACTGACAAAGGATTAATCTCCAAAATTTATAAGCAGCTCATGCAGCTCAATAGCAAATAAACAAACAACCCAATCCAAAAATGGGCAGAAGACCTAAACAGACATTTCTCCAAAGAAGATATACAGACTGCCAACAAAAACATGAAAGAATGCTCAACATCATTAATCATTAGAGAAATGCAAATCAAAACTACAATGAAATATCATCTCACACCATTCAGAATGGCCATCATCAAAAAATCTAGTAACAATAAATGCTGGAGAGGGTGTGGAGAAAAGGGAACACTCTTGCACTGCTGGTGGGAATGTGAATTGGTACAGTCACTATGGAGAACAGTATGGAGGTTCCTTAAAAATCTACAAATAGAACTACCATATGACCCAGCAATCCCACTACTGGGCATATACCCTGAGAAAACCGTAATTCAAAAAGAGTCATGTACCAAAATGTTCATTGCAGCTCTATTTACAATAGCCCGGAGATGGAAACAACCTAAGTGTCCATCATCTGATGAATGGATAAAGAAGATGTGGCACATATATACAATGGAATATTACTCAGCCATAAAAAGAAACGAAATTGAGCTATTTGTAATGAGGTGGATAGATCTAGAGTCTGTCATACAGAGTGAAGTAAGTCAGAAAGAGAGAGACAAATACCGTATGCTAACACATATATATGGAATTTAAGGGAAAAAAATGTCATGAAGAACCTAGGGGTAAAACAGGAATAAAGACACAGACCTACTTGAGAATGGACTTGAGGATATGGGGAGGGGGAAGGGCAAGCTGTGACAAAGCGAGAGAGTGGCATGGACATATATACAGTAACAAACGTAGCTAGTGGGAAGCAGCCGCAGAGCACAGGGAGATCAGCTCGGTGCTTTGTGACCACCTAGAGGGGTGGGATAGGGAGGGTGGGAGGGAGGGAGACACAAGAGGGAAGAGATATGAGAACATATGTATATGTATAACTGATTCACTTTGTTATAAAGCAGAAACTGATACACCATTGTGAAGCAATTATACTCCAATAAAGTTGTAAAAAAAAGAGAAGCTATAGACTGTATAATTCCATTTACATGACATTATGGAAAAGGAAAACCCATAGGGAGAACAGATTAACAGTTGCCAAGGGTTAAGGGTTGTGTTTGACTACGAAGGGGCAGAGTGAGGGAGTCTTTTGGGGTGACGGAAATTTTGTACCTTGAATTCCTCCAAATATCCACTTGGCTCACCTCCTCACCACCTTCCCTGGGAGGCTCCTCTAATCGTGATATTTTAAATTGTGACATCTACCTCCACGATTTCCTAATCCCCTTTCCTGCTTTACTTTTCCCAGTAACTCTTACCATTATTGAGTCTACTGTGTAAGTTATTTGTTGTCTGTCACTCCCACACATATGTTCTAACGATGCAAGATTTGTCTCTGTTTTGTACCCTGATGTGTCTCTAGCCCCTGGTACAGAGTAGGTGTCCAGAGGAAACTGCTGAATGAATGGATGGATGGATGGATGAACGAGTGAGTGATGCTAGACTTCCTCATATATTTTATATTTTGTGTCCTTATTTAGCAGGAGTTAACATTCGAGGTAATCCCACAAGTACCTGGGATTGAAGACACCTCCCTCCGCAGAAGTTTTTGAAGTGACCTCTACTGGAAACCCCATAAGGTCAACACGTTTGTTAGCTTCTGAAGTTGGGGTTTCCACACTGTATGGAGGGTGTGAATTAGGACCCTACCTTCCCACAGGTAGGAGGCTCAAGGTCCTAATAGTTTTACCTGGTGGACAGGGGCTGTCTGATCTGGGTCTTGTCCCTGCTCCTAGCCTTAGACAGAGTCCAGTTCCATAATCAACTGTCCATGAGGGTTTATCGCTGTCCCTGTGGGGGACCCAAGACCATAGTTCTTCAGGCCTGTAGGAATTCTCAGTGCCAGTTCCCACTCCGTCATTGGCACCTGGTAATTTCTTCATTTTGAGTTTGCTCAATATTCTAAAATATCATATCCTGCCTTTGTATGCACTGGAGTTGGAGGTGCAGGATTCCAGTGTGTGTGTTCCATAGGCCAACATGGCTGGACATTTGGAGAGGCCAGCTCTACACTACATATGACCTTACCTCCAAGAAACCTGGAACCTTCCCCTGGGGGAAACGAATCCCTGTATGAGAAGCATTGCTACAGAAGGACATGAATTTTATCCCTCATACAGGGTGAAATAGAAAGGGCATCCAGACACGCTGGCTTCAGAGCAGACTCCCGTTTTGTCTAGAGTTTACCTCCTCCATGCCCTCCAACCCCAAAATCTCTGCAAGGGCCTATCACAGAAAGCCCAGCCTCTCTGAAAATGCCCAGCTGCATTAGCGAGGTACCGTTTATAATTTGAAAACAAGCCCAGACCAGTAGTGAAAGTAAGGCCCAGCCAGACCCTTACCACATGCTAACTTCATAAAGATGGCAGACGGGAACCTGGAGCTTCTCCACTAAGGCCTCTCCAAGAGTTTTGAGAATGTGTCCAGAGTCTTTCTCACCAGGCCTTCTCTCTATAGTCACATGCCTTGGGGTGAGGCTGGTGAAAATCAGAGGACCCAGGGATAAGGGACAAGGCCAGCTTCTGCCCATTGCTCTCCAAATCCTGCAGGTGGCAGCCGGACACAAGGCTGAGGATCTGAGGACCAAATGAAGGGGGGACCACGTGGCACTCCAGGCGCAGGGATGCTCATGATCAGGGCAGCTCGGAGTCCCAGCTGCACAGGATGGAGAGGCAACAGGGAGGTGGAGGACCTGCACTGTCCACGATGGTAGCCAGTAACCAACCTGCCCACTGACACATTTAAATTCATCACAATGGGATAAAATTAAAGATTCAATTCCTCGGTTGCACCAGCCACATTTTCAAATGCTCAGCAGCCACATGAGCCTTCTGTATTGGACAGCCCAGACATGAAACATCTCCATCAGCAGAGTCCCAGGGGGGAGCGCTGCCCCAGACAATGAGCTCCAACCCACCCCAAGTGTGTAACACCCAGACACCAGACAAGTGTGCATCACCCCCAGAGAACGTCCATTCAGAAGGCCCCAGAGTGGGTTCTTTTAACGCAGACCGCTCCTTACCACCTTCTTTTATTCCTTTCCAGTTTTATCGAGATACAATTGGCATACAGCACTGTATAAGTCTAAAGTGTGCAGCTTAACAACTCGACTTACATATATCATGAATTAATTACCACAATAAGTTTAGAGAATATCCATCACCTCATATAGATACAAAAAGAAAAAACGTGTTTTTTCCTGTGATGAGACCTCTTAGGATCTACTCTCTTAACAAGTTTCAGATACACCATACAGCAGCGTTAGATATAGCCATTGTGTGGTACATTACCTCCTCAGTACATTTTTATCTTAAAACTGGAAGTTTGTACCTTTTGACCATCTTCATCCAGCCCCCCCCCTTTCTTCTTGGGAAATAATTATTTAGCCTTAAGCTGGGATGGTCTGGGCTCCTTCAGGCCTCAGTGCCTTTGAACACGCTGTCACCGCTCCCCGGGACGCTGGGATGCTCTCTTCCTCACGTCTACGTACCAAACAGTGAGCACTGTGCCGGGGCTGTCGGTATCTGCCCACATGCCCTCAGCACTGCTTCAATGTGCCCACAGCTACTGCCTGGGGACTGTCCTGGCTATGGGGGCCATTTGGCCCTTGCACGGGCAGGCAGTGCTGGAGAGTTAATGCCCCAACAGATGGGGTGTTGGTGGATAGATACCCCTTGAGTAAGATGACTCTGAGGCCTTTTCTATGCTTGCTCCCAGAATCCCCAGAGGACTGAGCTTCAGTGGGGTCCCCAGGGGCAACTGGCCTGAAGAGACGCCTTTCACTGGCTTTCCGACACCCCATCCTGCCCCTCACTCCCTGCTGGCGCTTCCTCAGATCACTGCCCAAATAAACGACTTGCACTAAAATTCACAGAGTCTTCTTCCTGCAAGCCAAGCCGAGACAAGGGCCTACCGTGTGCCAGACTCAGTGGTAAGCACAGAGGAAAAGAGATTTGATAAAACAAATTCAGTTCTTTCTTCGTAAGCTTGCAGTGACCTGGGTGAAGCCGGTGGGTAAAGAGGCAATTGGGAGATGGTGGAGTGAGCAGCACTGTGATGGGGCAGGAGAGGGGGCAGGGATTCCCTGAGGAGAGACAGCTGCCCAGCCTGGATGGGGGGGTGGGGAGGGAGTTAAGGGGAGTGCTGAAGGCCAAGGGAGGGAGGAGGACTCCAGACAGAAGCGCTCCTGAAGACACGAATGGGGAACCATTGACACCTTTCACGCTGGGCATCATGTGATGGGATTGACATCTCATCACGCTGAAGGTGATGTGGAGAAAGGACACAGCGGGTGAGGATGAAGCAGGTGCCCACCCAGGAGGCTGCTGTGGGAACAGACAAGGAGAGACGGGGCGTGAATCAGGCAGGGCCCAGGCCCCAAGGACGGGCAGAAGGTGAAGGGTCAGAGGAGAGCTGATGAAGGAGGGTTGCCGGGACCTGGTGATCACTGAGCCCCGGAAGCCGAGGGAGGTGATCCCAGATTCCTGGCTGAGGAAACCCGGTGGATACGGCTGCCGTTCCCTACAAACTACACAGGAGGCGTGGGTTTGAGAGAAAGATGATGACTTTTGTTTTGGACGTGACTCTGAGGTGCCTGTAGGCCTCTGATTCTCTGAGACCAGTAGCCTCAGCATCCCTGGAACTTTTAGAAATGCAATTTCTCAGGCCCTACCCCAGACCTACTAAATCAGGGCCTCGGTGGGTGGGCCCAGCAATCTGGGCTTTAATAAACCCTCTAGCCCTCCAAGTAGTGGTGGGCTGGGAAATGTTTAACAACCCACTCCTGGGGAGAAGGAAGAAGTCCTGATTTTAGTACTCGCCAATTCTTTTTTTTTTTTTAATTTATGGCTGTGTTCAGTCTTCGTTTCTGTGAGAGGGCTTTCTCTAGTTGTGGCAAGCGGGGGCCACTCTTCGTTGCATTGCGCGGGCCTCTCACTATCGCGGCCTCTCGTTGCAGAGCACAGGCTCCAGACGCGCAAGCTCAGTAATTGTGGCTCACGGGCCCAGTTGCTCCATGGCATATGGGATCTTCCCAGACCAGGACTCGAACCCGTGTCCGCTGCATTGGCAGGCAGATTCTCAACCACCACGCCACCAGGAAAGCCCCCTCGCCAATTCTAATGGTGGAAATAATCCCACCACGGCCGATTTCAAGCCACCTGTCTGACATCACTCCACACAGAGCTGGGAAGAAAGGCAGCAGTTGTCACCCCCAGGCAGTATGAACTGGCTCCAGGGGGTTCTGAGGTGCACCTGTGGGCCCAGAGCCACTGCTCGAGGCCAACTGTCTGAACTTACCTAATAGGCAGGTAGATGGATGGGTGTAAAGCCCAAGAGAGAGGACCAGGATGCAGAAAACGTGTGGGAGACATCAGCGTAGATACAGGTGCCTACCAGGTAAACCCAGGGAACACAAACATGAATAATTAGACTGGGTTCCTGCCCTCAAGGATCATGCAGTCACTTAGACAGAAAGGCACACAAACAATCATCACAGAACAGTAGAGGCGCAAAGGAGGGGGTGATCCCCTCGACTGGGGAAGGTTCTTGGAGGAGGTGGCAGGAGCTGGGTTGTTAAACACAGGAAGGGAATTAGACGGGTAGAGAAGAGGGAGGCCGGTGCCCCCGGCAGAAGGAAAGGCCGAGTGGAGAAAAGAACGCGGCTGATGGGAGGTGGACGCACTATAGTGACGGAAGAGGAAGCCAGAGAAGCCAGATCTACAAGGCGCCTGGGCTCAGGGCTACAGAATTTAAACTTGACCTTGGAACATATGAGGCATCGTTAAAGAATTTGAAGGAGTGGGGGGTTATGATCAAGAATGAAAGGTCACACTCTCTCCTTAATCATTACACTGTATTCGCTCTGGAATTTCTTTTGTTTCTCAAACATATAGAGCTATTTCCTACCTCCAGGCCTCCATGCACTTCCTCCTGACTAGAACCCTCTCACAATGGCTCTCCTCTGGGTGGACTTGTCCATCAAGGTTCAGCCCAAGTGTCACCTCCTCCTCTGAGCCCTCCCTGTGGCCATGATGTGATTTAAAACAGGCCCCTCCGTCCTCTCCATCCCAGTACCTTGTCCAGCTCCTTGGTATCGATGGCACTAACCACCAGCTACGATGAGCTTCATTGTGTCTATAGCCGAGTTTAAAGTTTGTACATTTCAACCCTGATGTCAAAAGGAAAAACCAACTTGATTTCCCACAGCTGAACTTTTAATTGAATTCATCTTTGCTCTCAAGGCCCTGTTCTAATGTGCTCCCAGTTGGTCCAATTTAGTAGGCGTTTTTCAGATAAATTTAAATATTACCTCAATCACTGTGCAGTTCAGAGTTTGACTGCAGTTTTAACAAAAATACTCAGTAATTCAGGGTGTCATCATATTCCCCTCCTCTTGTCTTTCTTTTTAAAGGGCATCTGGGCATGGGGAAAGCTCGTGCCCCATAACGGATGGGAGTGGGACTAGCAATGGGAAAGTGCTGATGGGATGCTTCTCAATGCCAGCCTTTAACCTTTGATGGCCTCATCTGCAATGAGGTGGGTCAGAGCTTCAAAAACTAAACAGAGAATTACCATTCAATCCAGCAATTCCACTTCTAGAACTAAATTTCCAAAAGAATTAAAAGCAGCAGCTTTTAATTTAACACCCGTGTTCATAGCAGCACTATTCACAATAGCCAAGAGGTACAAACAACCCAAGTGTCCATTGACAAATGAATGGATGACAAAATATGGTACACACAAAGAATGGAATATTATTCAACCTTAAAAAAGGAATGAAAATAGAAAATAAACTTATGGTCAACAAAGGGGGAGGGGGAGGGATAAATTAGGAGTTTGGGATTAAAATATACACACTACTATATATAAAATAGATAACCAACAAGGACCTACTGTATAGCACAGGGAACCACACTCAATATTTTGTAATAACCTACACGGGAAAAGAATTTGAAAAAGAATAAAAATGTATATTTATATATAACTGAATCACTGTGCTGTACACCTGAAACTAACATGACATTGTAAACCAACTATACTTCAATTAAAAATATATATATTATTATCTCAAAAAAAAGGAATGGAACTCTGATACCTGCTACAACATGGATGAATCTTGAAGACGTTATGCTAAGCTAAACAAGCCAGACACAAAAGGAAAAATATCGTATGAGTCCGCCTATATGAGGTACCTAGAATAGTCTGATTCTTAGAGGCAGAAAGGAAAATATAGGCTGCCAGGGACTGGGGGAAGAGGGCCACGGGGAGTCATTTTTATTAGGTAGAGAGTTTTATTTGGGGGGATAATGAAAACGTTCTGGAGCTGGATAGTGGTGATGGCTGCAAAACAATGTGAATACATAGTAAATGCCACTGAACTGTATACTTATAAATGGTTAAGATAGTAAATTTTATGTTATGTATATTTAACCACAATAAAATAAGAGGGAGGAAGGGAGGGAGGAGGGGAAGGTAGAAAGGAAAATTGAGAGGACTTTGCACCATGGGCTGTGGAAGTGAAGGAGAGGGAAGAGACTAGAATGAGCCCCATGTTTTTGACTTGAGTGACTGGGCAGGAGATGGAACCATCCACTGAGAAAAGAATTTCAAAGGAAAGTTCAGGTTTGGAGCTAAAGGTGAGAAGTCCTGTGTTGGGGAGTAATAGAGTTAGAAATGAACCATATCCCGGGGGTGTTCAAAGCCTTGGGTGGAGCTAAGGAGATAGTGGGATGACAGTAAATAAAGTGAAAAGTAACGATGGCTGGCCGAGGACAGAACCCTTGAGAACATCAGTAACTTCTCACTCCAGCCCTCACCCTGGATCTGCTGGAAAATATCTCCCAGTCCATCAAGACTTACAGCCTCTGCTTCTAAGTCACCTCTGGGAAGCCTCTCACCAAGCACAGGAGAGCAGAGCCCTCTCTCCTTGGGTTCCCTCCATGCCTTGTCTTCACTTTGGTGCAGCACTGGTCACACTGCAATGATAACGTGTTCATGTGTATGTCTACCCTCTCCCCTTGCCCCAGTGTCCCAAGGTCAGGGCTGGGTTCAATCATATTTGAGTCCTTGGTGCTTGGTACAGTGTTAAGTAAAGGTTTACGGGTGAATGAATGACTGAAGGAGCACTTTCTCTGAGCTCTGTGACATAATCTGCATCTCTTGTCCTTCTGGAAGGAGACTTTCCTGCCTGGGAGGATACTACTTCTGGAAGGAGCCCTTCCACCAGCCAAGTGCAAATGACCTGCCTGAGGAAAGTGACCCAACCCCCATGGCCTGGCTTTCAAAGCCCTCCATGGGAAATGTCCATCCTTTTCTCCACTGCCTGCCAAAATCCTAGACTTTCTTCGAGATTCGTATTTTTCCTGATCACCTCCTCCCAATTATTCGGAACTAACCCTCTTAGCCTCTTATCTGATCTGTTTTGTGACACTCTACTCACATTCTACCTTTTCTGTATTTATTATATATACTTTGTTTTTATATTCTTAAGAATATTTTACTTGTTGTAGCACTTTGAACATGGTAGGTGGCAGATGCTCAGGAATATTTATTGAATTCCAAATGAATTTCCTTTATGAGCAGTGCCTGGCCATTCAGATATCTAGGCAAGGGGAAATCTATAGAAATCTCAGATAAAGGGGCTTTTGTATCAGTCAGCTATCACTGCATAACAAACCACCCCAAACTCAGTGGCCTGAAACAACAGTCACTTATCATACCTTATCTGTCTTTGGGTTGACTAAGAGTAGGCTGATCAAGGCTGGGCTCAAATGGGGCTCAGGGGTCTGCTGACTTCACTGGGGTCACTTCTGTATCTAGAGGTTGGTTTGTGGGTGGTTCTCTAGGCTGGGCTTGGCTGGGCACCTTCATTGGGGCAACTCTGCTCCACACGTCTCTCATCCTCTTCCTGGGACCAGCGAGCTAGCCCAGAATATTCTCATGGCAATGGCAGAAGCACCAGAGAACAAACCCAGTCATGCAAGCACATTTAAATACTCTGCTTGTGTCATGTCTGCTAATATCCACTGTCCAGGGGCAGGGAATTAAAACTTGCCCTCAAAGTCACACGGATACAAGGAGTGAAGAATTGAGGCCATGACACAACCTACCACAGTCTTCTTCCAAGTTTTGCCTTCAGGGGGCCAGATAAACAGAATATTTGCTTTGTGCTCTGTTCGATACACAGCTCTGGAAGGATGTGTCACTTTGGGGTGAACTTAGTGCCACTTGGGGTAAGCTTTTGCGGTGTCACTTCCACAGTTATCCCTCTGTTATAACACACCCCACATGGTCCTCTGGCGGGTTCTTTGTGTGTCTGTCTCCTCTATTACACTGAGTGCTCCTGTCTTATTCACCTAGGTTCCAGAACGGATGTCCATAAACATCCCTTGAACGCTGAGTGAATGACGGGACATTCCTGGCCACCACGACCCCTCCCTTCTCTGTCTTCCTCTACACATTATTTTCACCCTTTATCTCATTTTCTGGTTATTGCTGGTTAATCTGTTATGCTTACAATTCATCATTACAGAGTCACACGGCTGACTTTTTACTGACAGAGCATTCAAATCAGTCACCTCAAAAGACTATACTTTTCTATGCTCTTTCCCCACCCTGAGCTCTGAAGGAAGTCTCAGGAACTCCCGCAGTAATGCTGTCAGGTTCGCTTGAATACTCCTGAGGGTGACAAATCTTTGTCTTGTTAAGGTGGATGGAATTTTTGGAAACAGCTGACAGTCATTTAGATCCAAAGCTGGTGACAAAGGTGGGTGATCAAGCTGGGTCATTCTGGGGGAAAAAAAGAAGTGGTCAAGAAGAAATGAGCCTGAGATTTTCCCATAGTTCCAAAGTTATCCCTGAGGACAGCCCACAGGAGCCCCATGTGGAAAAGAAAACAGAGTCATCTGAGCAGTCAGCCTCCTCCCAAGGTGACTATATTGAAGTGACCCACACACCATGGGACGAGAAGTTTCCATCTCATTTACTTTAGTTGTGGTTCTGATGCTTTTAAATCCTTTGAGAATCTGATGAAAGCTCCAGACCTTCTCTCTAGAAAAATGCCCATTTCATGCATATAATTTCAGGGGGCCCACGGACCCCCTGAAGCCAACCCAAGGATCCCAGGTAAGAACTTCTGTTTGGAATGAACACACTAGCTAGTGTGAAGGCACCAGAGAGCAACAAGTATGGTCTCCTTCGTTTCTACCCACACACCTCACAGCGAGCCCAGGCCGGGCCCATGACATAACAGATTCTCCAGAAATAGTATGTGAACTACTGGTACACTCTTCCTCACTCTGAGATCATCTTTGTGGGCGAAGTCCCTGTGGTCGGCTTGTCCCCTCGGCGCCTGTCAGGTCGGCAGTGCAGTCTGAGCGTGGTGACCCTTCTCAAAACGGCTGTTTCAGCCTCCACAAGGTTCTTGCTTGGGAAGAAGCAGGAAAGGGTCTTGCTGCTCCAATTAGACTCAGGGGTTCAGGGGGTCCAGGCTGGGAATGAGCTTTACTTTGGGAGCTCAAGGGCCAGGCCAGACCAGCTTCAGTGTCCTTGGTGCCCCTCCCTTCAGGCACCTGTCAGGGTGCTCTGAGCAGCCAAGGGCACGGGGGCGGGAAACGGCTGCCATGAGGCCTAGTAGCCACAAGAGGGAGCCATTTGTCCTGAAAGGACAGGCGTCTGGCTGGGATCGTGACTCCCACATTCATCCCCCGACGCCCACGCAGGCTCCGGGTAGCGTTAGGTGCTGACTGCAGGCGAGGACAGAGCATGGGGTGCAGGTGGCCACCGGCTGAGATAGATTCTCCCCTAGTGACCTGCTTCTACCCCGGTGGGTGCAATGGACACAGCCACTTGCAATGCCTCTGAGCTCTCAGACCGTTTATAAGGTTCCTCGTCTCTTAACTTTCTTTTCTTTCTGGCAAAAGCAACCCAAGCTCAAAGGGGAAAATGAGAACATTCAGACAAGCAAAGGACACCCGACACCAGCCCATCTCAAAGACAAGCCTGGTTACCATGATAGGGGTACATTCTGCCTGGGACCCTCAGGAGGGTAACAAGAATAGGGGAGCCTTTCGGGGAGAATGGGGGTGCATTTGTGTCGATGGGGTACTCAGCGGTCTCTGGAGAGCCAGTGATACCCCCAGGGTTCCGAGCCACAGGTGCCTGGAGGGAGAAGCACGTGGCCGGGGAGGGAAGGAAGCTAATCCCCGCTGAGCCACCCTGTGACCCCATACGTCCGTCACAGGAGCCGTCTCCTCTATTCTATATGCACATGCTAACCAGTGCTGCTTTACAGCTAGGGAAACTGAGACTCAGATGAAATCACTTCCTCTGGGTCACACAGCTAGTGAAGTTCTGGAGCCCAGATCTGGAGCTGGGATGTCTCGCTCCAGAAGCTGATGCCTTTACAAAGCCCTGGGGCCTTTCAGGGCAAGGGTCTGCCCTCAGGCTCGGAGAACGTGGCCCAGCTCCGCACGCCCCACCTGCACCCACAGCATCACACACATCCCAGAGTTTGCAGTACAGCCCCAAGGTTAGAGGGCCTCTCAGGCCATCAGCATCTGGTCTTGACTGCACAGCCCCTGCCCTAAACCAGCCCTCAGGAGGCCTCAGAGGAGGAGAGGTGGGCATTAGGGAAAGGTGCTCAGGAGACACTGCAGTGATGCGTCCATGGCCTGCTCAGCCGTGGTGTGGTGGAAACTGGTCGCACCTGTCTCCCTCTGAGGTTCTGCAGAATGGGTCCACAGAGACTCTGATGAGCTTCTCTGGAAAGAAGTCCCTGCCACCCTCCCTTGGGGGACAGGCAGCTCTGAGAACAGGCACACCCACCCTCTTCCCAACCTCCCTTTCTTAGGACACGTCCTCCCAGACTCAGCCTGGAGGCCCAGGGAGAGGCCTCCCCTGGTTGCCAGGGCAACGGCTCCATTGTTCCTGCGTCGGAGGGCAGCAGGAGGGCCCCCCCAGCTCCTGGACCTGGCTCTCCCTACCGTTCTTGAGCCAGTGGAGCCCGCAGGGCCCCATTCTACCCCTCAGGGCCTCTTTGTCACAGCAGGATGCAGAGGAGGGGGAGACAGGCTGACTGGTCACCATGCCAACAACACATTGCCTGCATCCCTGGGGGGAGGGGAGGGGCTGGGGCCTTCGGACATTCAGCAGTCCAGGGAGTGGTTTGTCTGTCGTTGGGTCGCCTGCCAAGGGCCCCTGCTGCTGCCCAGCATAGGCCTCAGGGTCCACTGCTGCTGGCCCAGCATAGGCCTCAGGGCCCACTGCGGGAGAGACTCCGCTAGCTCTCTGCTTTTCACCCAGTGTGTTGTATTTTTGCTCAGTGAAGCACAGCTTGGAGCTTAGCCTTTCTCCCACCCGTTCTGAAGTCTCACCGGCAGGCAGGGCCTGGGCTGTGGGAGAGGCGCTAGGCTGTGCCCTGGCGCCCAGGCTGAGCTGGGTGCTGTGGTCCGCATCCATTCACTCATTCACTCGCTCTATCTCATTCATTCAACAACATTCCCTGGGGCTGACTCAGGGCCACTTCAGTATTATTAAAACCACTTTACAGAAGGAGAACTCTTACTCCAAGAGGTAAATGGACCAAAGTGCCCGAAATATTAAGTGTCAGAGACAGGATTTAATCTCAGCTCTGGCTGGCTCTAATATCGCTGCTTTTAAGTGAAGAAGAGATTACATTCTCCCCAGCACTGACAGTATCTTGACTACCCTGGGCACAATACGTAGATTGATTATTGACTAAAAATGAAGCAGTCACAGGGAAGTTAAGGGCAGGGTATCTTGCACATAGTGTCTTGCTTAATAAGTATGGAATGCATGTGTGGATGGATGGATGAACAGATTCTCAGCAACTACTCTCTTCAGAGTACTAAGGGCAACTGTTCATTCACTCATTTATTCATTCATTTACATTCATTCAGTAAATAAGTACTGAGGACTTCTGTGTATCAGGCACTGTGCTGGGCACTGCTGACATAAGGGAAACAACACACATGGGGTTCAAAGTCTGGTGAGAGGGGTGGACAAGTAAACTCCCCATCACAGTGCAGTGGAGTGAGAGCTACAATGGGCGAAGCCAGGCTGACCGCGACGGCATCTCTCATCTTCTGAATCACCGAGTCACAGACCCTCTAGGCAGAGAAACAGACCATTAAATTCTTCTAGTTCAGTTCTTATGCTTTGGTCATTTCATGTACCACCATCACCATGTTTGCCATATCTACATATCACTTGCCATTATTTCACTAATATCTTTCTTTAAACTGACTCTCTTATTAAGCTCTAAAAAGATTATGTAAGATGGAAACTTTATATCACTACCAGACATGGAAGACCATGGGAAAATCAACTCATTGTAAACAAAACAATGTTGTTAAATTCTAGGGAGACATTGTTGCTGCCAGTGGACCCTGATTCTAGGACCCACTCTTAAAAGGGACATTCACAAGTGTCAGTGAGGGTGTTGGAAACATGGGCACCAAGTTGATGCCTTCTCTTTGACTTAAAAGGTTGAAAGAGAATTAAAAGGGGAGAAACCTTCTTAGTGGGTGAGTTAATGTTATTTAGGGGCTGGCGGGCCATGAAACACCTAACGTCACCTAAGGCACCATGGATTTATGCCTGCACTTGACACACACTGGTGGGTCCTGCCCCTCCCTGCACGAGTTACTATGTCCCCGTGGAGGGACTGCATGGACTAAAGGAAAGTAGGGGCTTCTGGACGACCTCCCCGTACAGCCCTCTGGGCAATGCTATGGGCTCCACCGTGGCATCCCCTCTCTCCCCCGTCACCTGCCACCGTCAGCTCAGCACCGACTGGACTGTTCCCTCTGGTGACTCCGCAGAGTCAGCCGGTCTCCCCAAGAGGAGCCCCAAGGGAGCAGATGCCCCCAGCCCTTCCTTTGTGCAATTCTCAGCAGGGCCCCATCCACTGAGGTGATTCGCCAGCCTCCTCCTGGATTCTGTAGCTGGTTAGCTTTTGACATTTTCCTTTCCAAGAATGTTATAAGAGGAAAAACAAATGGGCTAGGCTTATGCACAGAGCAAGGAGGATGTGAGTCTCCAAATCCTGTCCCCTTCCCCACACACACACCTGTTGCTAGTGCCTGAGGGTCCACTGTTAGTGCTTCATTCCTTTGAACTTATAATTAAAAGGAATTTAAGAAGAGAATTTGCTTATTGTGCATTCTGATCCATTTATATGAAATGTCCAGAATAGGCAAATCACAGAGACAGAAAGTATATGTGTGGTTTTCCAAGGGCCAGAAATGATGCGGGATTGGGGGTGATAGCGAAAGGATATGGGTTTTGAGGTGATTAAAATGTTCTATAGGGCTTCCCTGGTGGCGCAGTGGTTGAGAGTCCGCCTGCCGATGCAGGGGACATGGGTTCGTGCCCCGGTACGGGAAGATCTCACATGCCGTGGAGCGGCTGAGCCCGTGAGCCATGGCTGCTGAGCCTGCGCGTCCGGAGCCTGTGCTCCGCAACGGGAGAGGCCACAGCAGTGAGAGGCCCGCGTACCACAAAAAGAAAAAAAAAAAAGTTCTATAATTGATTGTAGTGCTGGTTGCACAACTATGTGAATATAGTAAAAATCAAGAGTGCAATTTAAATGGGTGAACTGTATAACATATGGGTTATATCTTGATAAAGCTGTAATGGGTGGGAGGAGAGAGAGAAAGAATAAGGAGGAGGAGGAAGCGGAGGGGGTTCTTCACGAACCTGGTGATGGAGAAAGAACTGTCAGCGCTATTCCCTCCTGTCCCCTTATTACTGTCAGATCTGACCCCTCTCTCTATCACCCCCATCAGCCCATCTTCTACTTCTTCTACTGGTCCCCGACTTTAATAATAATCAGAGCCAACATTTACTGAGTGCTGACAACGTGCTTGGCACTGTCCTAAGTGATCTTCATTTAATCCCTTGCTGAGATCATTGGCTCACAAAGCGCACGAACCGAGGTCACCTTTTGCCCCAGGGCAGAAGGTTAGAAGGACTGGGGTACTTCTTGGTTTCCTATAGCTACTTCCAGGCCCCTCTGCCAGCACGTCCTCCTTACAAAACCAGGTCACCCGCTTGCGTCGTCACCACCACCCCGCTTCCTCCATGTTATCTACCAGACTGCAGGATCCCTTCCAACCCCAACCTTCCCCGAGAATGGGCACACCTGGCTCATTCATGGGTTCCATCCCCACACTTTTCCCTGTTCTCCCCTCCACTGATTTCCACAAGCAGGCTGAAGACTTCTCAGCTTGCACTGCCTCAGCTCAAACTGATGCCCCATCCATGCTGCACTTGAGCCAGCTGGAGGCAAGGCTGCATCTGGACCGTGTCATCTTCATAACAGCTCAGCCCCTGCGTCTCAGGCTCTAGACATCCCTCTCCTATATAATGACCTGGCCTTTCATTGCCATCATCCACCCACTCCATCTGAACTTGCTCTTTGGTTTCATATTTTCCTTCCATCCCCAGACCATCCACCAGTATCAGTCCTTCACTTGAGCTCTTCTATTCAAACTCAGTCCACCTCTAAGAACTTGCTCCTTCCGTTACTTGCCATATTCTTTGCATCTTCCATCACTTCCTTTCCATTAGGCTGTTTTCTTAGTCTACAAATATCTCTATTCTAAAAGTCCTTCATGGGACTTCCCTGGCACTCCAGTGGTTAGGACTCTGCACTGCCACTGCAGGGGGAAAGGGTTTGATCCCTGGTTGGGGAACAAAGATCCCACATACTGTGAGGTGTGGCCAAAAAAAAAAGTCCTTCATGAGTCAGGCCGTCTCCTAACTCTCTTATTTCCTTTACTACCAAGTGTCATGCTGGAGTTCTGTCCTCAGTCTCTCTTCATAGAGCAGTTGCTGTTCTAATTTGTCATCTATGATCATAAAGTGAATTTTTAAAGATATGGCTTTGACAGAACAAATGGCAAAGGCCATAGCACAGTTTGGCGGTCAGGAGGAATATAAGGTAGGCTGGTTGCTTCTCACCATCCAAGAGAATTTAAATAGAATAACAAGCCCAGGGCTTTAAATTCATGGCTCATTAGTCAGAGAACCAAGGACTTCCTACAACTGTCCTGAAAGAACGGTCTTATGAATACCCTAAAATCATATCTTATCTCTCATAGCTAGTGAGTAGCCAAAAGTCAAGTGTAGATTCTTATCCTATTGGTTGCTGATTTACAAAATAGACTGGATTCACAGCCTACCATATTTCTTACGTGAAATTTTAGGGCAATGATTAGGAAAGACCAGAGTCCCAAAGTATTAGAATGGTGATATTTAGGAGAATCCAGTTAAAACTGAAGACCCTGGACAACATAACTACACTGGGCTTCTCTCACCAGTAGAAACAACTCCTCTGACCCTGCCTAAGGAGGCTGGTCTTGCCTTGCTTGATGATCCTATGACCATCTCCCACCCCACAGCCTCACATGTGCCCCAGATCCATGGCTAAAGACAATCTGCGTGTGCCCAGGGAGCCAATTATAAAGGTGTGCCTAGTAGATGCTTAGATGCCAAAATGTGCAAATTTATATATCAGTGAAAACCTGGGGAATATTCATAGGAATAGGTTTGAACCATGCTAGAGTAGAGAGGAGAGAGTAGTTTTAAATCTGGCTGAATTTTTCAGTATGGATGTCCTGCTTACCAGAGATTCTGAAGCTGGTGCACCAGCTCAAGAATCTGATCAAAGTTGTATTGTGACTTCAGTTGGGAAACTGAAGTCTGGACTCACTGATAGTCAAATGGAACTGACATGCCAAAAAGTCTCTGGGTATAATGTAAGAGAAATCCAAAGACTTAGGGAACTACGTATGTTGAAGTGAATTTATCACATGTGACTGGTCTATCTAAGCTTTAACTACAGGTCTTCCTTGACTTATCCATGGTAAGTTGACAATATCATACGTTGAAAATGCTTCCAACACATCTGACCTACCAAACGTCATAGATTACCCTAGTCTATCCTAAACATTTTCAGGGACTGGAACCAAGATGGCAGAGTAGAAGGATGTGCTCTTACTCCCTCTTGTGAGAACACCAGAATCACAACTAGCTGCTGGACAATCATCGTCAGGAAGACACTGGAACTCACCAAAAAAGATACCCCACATCCAAAGACAAAGGAGAAGCCACAGTGAGACAGTAGGAGGGGCGTAATCACAGTAAAATCAAATCCCATTACTGGTGGGTGGTGACTCACAGACTGGAGAACACTTATACCACAGAAGTCCACCCACTGGAGTGAAGGCTCTGAGCCCCACGTCAGGCTTCCCGACCTGGGGGTCCGGCAATGGGAGGAGGAATTCCTAGAGAATCAGACTTTGAAGCCTAGTGGGATTTGATTGAAGGACTTTGACAGGACTGGGGGAAACAGAGACTCTCTTGGAGGGCACACAAAAAGTAGTGTGCACATCGGGACCCAGGGGAAGGAGAAGTGACCCCAGGGGAGACTGAACCAGACCTACCTTCTAGTGTTGGAGGGGCTCCTGCAGAGGCGGGGGCTGGCTGTGGCTCACCATGGGGACAAGGACACTGGCAGCAGAAGTTCTGGGAAGTACCCCTTGACGTGAGCCCTCCCAGAGTCCCATTAGCCCCACCAAAGAGCCCAGGTAGGCTCCAGTGTTGGGTTGACTCAGGCCAAACAACCAACAGGGAGGGAACCCAGCCCCAGCCATCAGCAGTCAAGAGGATTAAAGTTTTACTGAGCTCTGTCCACCAGAGCAACAGTCAGCTCTACCCACTACCAGTCCCTCCCATCAGGAAACTTACACAAGCCTCTGAGATAGCCTCATCCACCAGAGGGCAGACAGCAGAAGAAAGAAGAACTACAATCCTGCAGCCTGTGGAACAAAAACCACATTCACAGAAAGATAGACAAGAAGAAAAGGCAGAGGGCTATGTACCAGATGAAGGAACAAGATAAAACCCCAGAAAAGCAACTAATGAAGTGGAGATAGGCAACCTTCCAGAAAAAGAATTCAGAATAATGATAGTGAAGATGATCCAGGACCTCAGAAAAAGAATGGAGGTAAAGATTGAGAAGATGCAAGAAACGTTTAACAAAGACCTAGAAGAATTAAAGAACAAACAAAAAGAGATGAACAATACAATAACTGAAATGAAAACTACACTAGAAGGAGTCAATAGCAGAATAACTGAGGCAGAAGAACAGATAAGTGACCTGGAAGACAGAATGGTAGAATTCACTGCTGCAGAACAGAATAAAGAAAAAAGTATGAAAAGAAATGAAGACAGACTAAGAGACCTCTGGGACAACATTAAATGCAACAATATTCACATTATAGGGGTCCCAGAAGGAGAAGAGAGAGAGAAAGGACCCGAGAAAATATTTGAAGAGATTATAGTCGAAAACTTCCCTAGCATGGGAAAGGAAATAGCCACCCAAGTCCAAGAAGCACAGCAAGTCCCATAGAGGATAAACCCAAGGAGAAACATGCTGAGACACATAGTAATCAAATTGGCAAAAATTAGAGAGAAAG
This sequence comes from Mesoplodon bidens, assembly GCF_964165515.1. Classification (NCBI taxonomy): domain Eukaryota; kingdom Metazoa; phylum Chordata; class Mammalia; order Artiodactyla; family Ziphiidae; genus Mesoplodon; species Mesoplodon bidens. The sequence goes on from NC_138164.1 coordinate 99,936,602, forward strand.
AAAAATTATTGAAAGCATCAAGGGAAAAATGACAAATAACATACAACGGAACTCCCATAAGGTTAAGAGCTGATTTCTCAGCAGAAACTCTACAAGCCAGAAGAGAGTGGAATGACTTATTTAGAGTGATGAAAGGGAAGAACCTACAACCAAGATTACTCTACCCAGGGCTTCCCTGGTGGCGCAGTGGTTAAGAGTCCGCCTGCCGATGCAGGGGACACGGGTTCGTGCCCCGGTCTGGGAAGATCCCACATGCCGCAGAGCGGCTAGGCCCGTGAGCCATGGCGCTGAGCCTGCGCGTCCGGAGCCTGTGCTCCGCAAGGGGAGAGGCCACAACAGTGAGAGGCCCGCCTACCGCAAAAAAAAAAAAAAAAAAGATTACTCTACCCAGCAAGGATCTCATTCACATTCAACAGAGAAATCAAAAGCTTTACAGACAAGCAAAAGTTGAGAGAATTCAGCACCACCAAGCCAGCTCTACAACAAATGCTAAAGGAACTTCTCTAAGTGGGAAACACAAGAGACGAAAAGGACCTACAAAAACAAACACAAAACAATTAAGAAAATGGTCATAGGAACATACATATTGATAATTACCTTAAACGTGAATGGATTAGATGCTCCAACCAAAAGACACATGCTTCCTGAATGGATACAAAAACAAGACCCATATATATACTGTCTACAAGAGACCCACTTCAGACCTAGGGACACATACAGACTGAAAGTGAGGGGATGGAAAAAGATATTCCATGCAAATGGAAATCAAAAGAAAGCTGGAGTAGCAATACTCAGATAAAATAGACTTTAAAATAAAGAATGTTACAAGAGACAAGGAAGGACACTACATAATGATCAAGGGATCAATCCAAGAAGAAGATATAGCAATTATAAATATATATGCATCCAACATAGGAGCACCTCCATACATAAGGCAACTGCTAACAGCTATAAAAGAGGAAATCGACAATAACACAATAATAGTGGGGGACCTTAACACCTCACTTACACCAATGGACAGATCTTCCAAAATGAAAATAAATAAGGAAACAGAAGCTTTAAATGACACAATAGACCAGATACATTTAATTGATATTTATAGGACATTCCATCCAGAAACAGCGGATTACACTTTCTTCCCAAGTGCGCATGGAACATTCTCCAGGATAGATCACATCTTAGGTCACAAATCAAGCCTCAGTAAATTTCAGAAAATTGAAATCATATCAAGCATCTTTTCTGACCACAATGCCATGAGATTAGAAATGAATTACAGGGGAAAAAACCGTAAAAAACACAAACACATGGAGGCTAAACAATACATTACTAAATAACCAAGAGATCACTGAAGAAATCAAAGAGGAAATGAAAAACTACCTAGAGACAAATAACAATGAAAACACGATGATCCAAAACCTATGGGATGCAGCAAAAGCAGTTCTAAGAGGGAAGTTTAGAGCTATACAAGCCTACCTCAAGAAACAAGAAGAATCTCAAATAAACAATCTAAGCTTACACCTAAAGGAACTAGAGAAAGAAGAACAAACAAAACCCAAAGTTAGTACAAGGAAAGAAATCATAAAGATCAGAGCAGAAATAAATGAAATAGAAACAAAGAAAACAATAGCAAAGATCAATGAAACTAAAAGATGATTTTTTGAGAAGGTAAGCAAAATTGATAAACCATTAGCCAGACTCATCAAGAAAAAGAGAGAGAGGACTCAAATCAATAAAATTAGAAATGAAAAAGGAGATGTTACAACAGACACCACAGAAATACAAAGCATCCTAAGAGACTACTAAAGCAACTCTATGCCAATGAAAATGGACAACCTGGAAGAAATGGACAAATTCTTAGAAAGATATAACCTTCCAAGACTGAACCAGGAGGAAATAGAAAATATGAACAGACCAATCACAAGTAATGAAATTCAAACTGTGATTAAAAATCTTCCAACAAACAAAAGTCCAGGACCAGATGGCTTCACAGTTGAATTCTATCAAACATTTAGAGAAGAGCTAACACCCATCCTTCTCAAACTCTTCCAAAGAATTGCAGAGGAAGGAACACTCCCAAACTCATTGTATGAGGCCACCATCACCCTGATACCAAAACCAGACAATGATACTACAAAAAAAGAAAATTACAGACCAATATCACTGATGAATATACATGCAAAAATCCTCAACAAAATAGTAGCAAACAGAATCCGACAACACATTAAAAGGATCATACACCATGATCAAGTGGGATTTATCCCAGGGATGCAAGGATTCTTCAATATACACAAATCAATCAATGTGATACACCATATTAACAAATTGAAAAATAGAAACATATTATCATCTCAATAGTTGCAGAAAAAGCTTTTGACAAAATTCAACACCCATTTATGATAAAAACTCTCCAGAAAGTGGGCATAGAGGGAACCTACCTCAACGTAATAAAGGCCATATATGACAAACCCACAGCAAACATCATTCTCAATGGTGAAAAACTGAAAGCATTTCCTCTAAGATCAGGAATGAGACAAGGATGTCCACTCTCACCACTATTATTCAACATAGTTTTGGAAGTCCTAGCCATGGCAATCAGAAAACAAAAAGAAATAAAAGGAATACAAATTGGAAAAGAAGAAGTAAAAGTGTCACTGTTTGCAGATGACATGATACTATACATAGAGAATCCTAAAAATGCCACCAGAAAACTAATAGAGCTAATCAATGAACTTGGTAAAGTTGAAGGATACAAAATTAATGCACAGAAATCTCTTGCATTCCTATACAATAATGATGAAAAATCTGAAAGGTAAATTAAGGAAACACTCCCATTTACCACTGCAACAAAAAAGAATAAAACACCTAGGAATAAACCTACCTAGGGAGACAAAAGACTGGTATGCAGAAAACTATATGACACTGATGAAAGAAATTAAAGATGATACCAACAGATGGAGAGATACACCATGTTCTTGGATTGGAAGAATCAACATTGTGAAAATGGCTACACTACCCCAAGCAATCTACAGATTCAATGCAATCCCTATCAAATTACCAATGGCATTTTTTACAGAACTAGAACAAAAAATCTTAAAATTTGTATGGAGACACAAAAGACCCTGAATAGCCAAAGCAGTCATGAGGGAAAAAAAAAAAAAGGAGCTGGAGGAATCAGACTCCCTAACTTCAGACTATACTACAAAGCTACAGTAATCAAGGCGATATGGTACGGGCACAAAAATAGAAACAAAGACCAATGGAACAAGAAAGAAAGCCCAGAGATAAACCCACGCACCTATTGTCAACTAATCTATGAAAAATACGGCAAGGATACACAATGGAGAAAAGACAGTCTCTTCAATAAGTGGTGCTGGGAAAACTGGACAGCTACATGTAAAAGAATGAAATTAGAACACTCCCTAACACCATACACAAAAATAAACTCAAAATGGATTAGAGACCTAAATGTAAGACTGGACACTGTAAAACTCTTAGAGGAAAACATAGGAAGAACACTCTTTGACATAAATCACAGCAAGGTCTTTTTTGATCCACATCCTAGAGTAATGGAAATAAAAACAAAAATAAACAAATGGGACCTAATGAAACTTAAAAGCTTTTGCACAGGAAAGGAAACCATAAACAAGACGAAAAGACAACCCTCAGGATGGGAGAAAATATTTGCAAACGAATCAATGGACAAAGGATTAGTCTCCAAAATATATAAACAGCTCATGCAGCTCAATATTAAAGAAACAAACAACCCAATCTAAAAATGGGCAGAAGACCTAAATAGACATTTCTCCAGAGAAGACATACAGATGGCCAAGAGGCACATGAAAAGTTGCTCAACATCACTAATTATTAGAGAAATGCAAATCAAAGTTCCAATGAGGTATCACCTCACACCAGTTAGAATGAGCATCATCGGAAAATATACAAACAACAAATGCTGGAGAGGGTGTGGAGAAAAGGGAACCCTCTTGCACTGTTGGTGGGAATTTAAATTGATACAGCCACTATGGAGAACAGTGTGGAGGTTCCTTAAAAAACTAAACATAGAACTATCATACGACCCAGCAATCCCACTACTGGGCATATACCCAGAGAACACCATAATTCAAAAAACACATGCACCCCAATGTTCATTGCAGCACTATTGTTCACATGCACCCCAATGTTCATTGCAGCACTATTTACAACAGCCAGGTCATGGAAGCATCCTAAATGCCCATCGACAGATGAATGGATAAAGAAGTTGTGGTACATATATACAATGGAATATTACCCAGCCATAAAAAGGAACGAAGTTGGGTCATTTGTTGAGATGTGGATGGATCTAGAGACTGTCTAGATCCACTTCACAGAGTGAATTAATTCAGAAAGAGAAAAACAAATATCATATATTAACGCATGTATGTGGAACCTGGAAAAATGGAACAGATGAACCGGTTTCCAGGGCAGAAGTTGAGACACAGATGTAGAGAACAAATGTATGGACACCAAGGCGGGGAAGCCGTGGGGGGGGGGGGTTGGGGATGGTGGTGTGATGAATTGGGCGATTGGGATTGACATGTATACACTGATGTGTATAAAACTGATGACTAATAAGAACCTGCTGTACAAAAAAATAAATAAAATTAGAAAATTTTAAAAAATGCTCAGAACACTTATGTTAGCCTACAGTTGAGCAAAATTATCTAACACAAAGCCTATTTTATAATAAAGTGTTTAATATCCCACATAATTTATTGAATAGTGTACTGAAAGTAAAAACTGGAATGGTTGTTAAGTGTATCAATTGTTTACGCTCTTGTTTATGATTACGTGGCTGACTGGGGATTGCAGCTTACTACCCATGCCTAGGATCACAAGAGAGTATCATAAGCATACCATTAGCACAGGAAACGACCCAAACTCAAAATTGGAGGTATAGTTTCTACTGAACACGTATTGCTTTTGCACCATCATAAAAATAAAAAATTGTTAAGTTCGGAGCATCATAAGTCAGGTACTATCTGTACATCCCCTGAGAGGAACCAGAGGACTCCCCCCTTCACCAAGACGTCAAGAAATTCACTGATGAGGAGAACACTAGCTTCCTCCAAAGGTGCTAGAGCTGCAGTCCTCTCTATGCTCTGGGTGATAATGGAAGACATGCCATTGAAATACGTTCCTGGATTTTAATGGTGATAATGAGACCCCAGCTCTGTAGTGACACTTAGTGACCATAAGCAAGGTGGACAAAGAAGGCAACAGGGCCAGAGTGACAGTCAGAATAGACTGACACACAGGGAACTTTAGTGGTGGCTAAGTGATCATGGATACCAGGGGCTAAAATATATAGAGCACTGCATTAACATCTTACTAGATCTGTAGAATTTTTTTAAAAACTAGAGCTCTAAAGATCTGACAGACAAGGTCGCAGGACATCAGAGGGTCATAGGTTTTCACTGAATTCCAAGACCTAAGTCAGGTGAGTAGAAAAACTGTGTACTCTGTACCATATGACATTACAAATTTATATTGTACATCTTCCTCCAGATTTTTCTCCAGGGGAATTGTGGTCATTTAGTAGAGTGAGTGTGCACTGGGAAAAGAGAAATAGCAGACTTTTCAGGGCTTATTACTGGCGCTGAGCTAACGGGTTGAATGGGTTGAAATGAAATTAATGGAGGTCAGGAAATAAATGGAGTTTGGGCCCAAACCATTTCACAGTGGGCCCAACAGATTCATATCCACCCTGTGGTTGTTTCTCCAGGTCCTGAATGTATAGTTGGAATATATATACTCAGCAACAGGCAGAATCTCCAGTGGATTCTGCCTGACCTATGGATTAAGGGCCATCATGACAGGAAGGACCAAATGAAAACTCCTGGTGAGCCTCTCCTTAACAAAATAGTAAATCAAAACCAATGCCACATTTCTAGGGAATCATGGAGATCAGTATCACCAGAGAAGACTTGAAGAATGCAAGGTTGGTGACCCACTGGTGAGAATTGTTATCATTTATTCATAAGAATTGTATAAGATTGTTAACATTACCTCAAAACCTCATCTTTGGTAGCTTTAAATTGGCCATGATGAGACTATTTAAACCATGAAATTGGCACACACTACAAATCAGGGCTTTTTCGTCCTTTCTGAGAGCCAGTTTACCAGCAAACTAGAGGTGATCCCCATCACATCCTCATTTAACCTACTTATTTGACTTGACCAGATGTACCTTGGAATTGGAGAATGATGGCAGATTATGTAAGATCAGACTGTGATTTCAATTGCAGCTGCTGTTCTACACCTAGTCTACTCACTGTACCATATCAACACAGCTTCTGATGCCTACTGGGGTTGGATGGATGGATGGATGGATGGATGGATGGATGATGGGAGATGAATGCATGTTATTCACAATAGCTAAGATACAACCTAAATATCTGATGATGAACGAATGAAGAGAATGTGGTACACACAATGGAATATTATTATTCAGCCATAAAAAGAAGTTAATTCTGCCATTTGTGACAACATGGGTGAACCTGGAGGGCATTATGGTGTAATAAGCCAAACACAGAAAGACAAATACTGTATAATCTCACTTATATGTGGAATCTAAAGTAGTCAAACTCATATAAGCAGAGAGTAGAATGGCCGTTGGTGGGGGTAGGTGTGGGGTGGAAGTGGGGAGATGTTGGTCAAAGGGTACAAAGTTTCAGTTATGCAAGACAAATAAGTTCTAGAGATCTAATGTACAGCATGGTGACTACTGTTAACAATACATTATTTAGGGCTTCCCTGGTGGTGCAGTGGTTGAGAGTCCGCCTGCCGATGCAGGGGACACAGGTTCGTGCCCCGGTATGGGAGGATCCCAGATGCCGCGGAGCGGCTGGGCCCGTGAGCCATGGCCACTGGGCCTGCGTTTCCAGAGCCTGTGCTCCGCAATGGGAGAGGCCACAACAGTGAGAGGCCCGAGTACCACAAAAAAGCAAAACAAAAAACAAAAAAATCCCAATACATTATTTACTTGAGATTTGGACAGAAGGGATGGAGGGAAGGAGGGAGGGAAAGGAGGGAGGGAGGGAGGAAGAAAGAGGCAACTATATACAGTGATGTATAAGTTAATTAGCTTGATTGTGGTGAGCATCTCACAATGCATACTTATACCAAAACATCAAGCTGTACACCTTAAATATATACCATTCGCATTTGTTACTTGTACCTCAATAAAGCTGAAAAGAAAAAAGATAATTATGAACAAGGTCAAGGTAATTGCTTCCAGTCTTATATAGACAGATTAACACACTGTCCAATGAAACTGAATTGACCTATAACCTGTATGGTTCATCATGTAGTATTAGTGAATGTAATACACAACTTTATTCTGTTTGATGAACTGTAAATACATTTGGATACGAAAAGTCCTTTGCAGTTAATATAAATATAACTAAAATTTATCTGCTTCTATGCCAATAGAGACTTTTATGTCAGCTGTAAAATGAAAACCGTAACCCCTATGAATGTCCAGTTCACAAAATGTGATAATCAAATGAAATCATATATGTGAAAGAGCACTGCAAACTTCAGTGCCCTGCCTTAAAAGATGGAAGAGGCTAACACTAGGTGGTTTCTATACTGAAGACTGAAATGGAGAATCTTGGCAATTATATTATTCAAGGATGAAATTCTACTGTTATTAATTAGCTTTATCAAATCCTTTAATTGTATGTTAGGCATACATCTGATTTCAACTGAAATTGAACATGGATGGATGGATGGTGTTTTGTAAGAAGGGATAGTTATACTAGGTGGGAGCATGTTGCTGTTGCTGTTGTTTATTAGAATTTAAGTGTGGGGATAAAGTATACGTTCCCATACTGCAGAGAATGAAAAACCAAAAACTTCCCAGACTCCTTTGCAGCTAGATTTTAGATTGTGACTTAGGTTCTGCCAATAAGTAACACTTGATGAGACTTGAATTTGGAAACTTGGCCCTGTATCCAAAGTTGCTGTCCCAACTTCCTGATCCCTGCATGACAGCTAAGTGTTCCAAGGCTCAACAGCAGTGACTTCCGAACTCCCCAGTTTCTTTCTTTTCTTTTCTTTTTTTTTTTTGGCCATGGTGAGCAGCATATGGGATCTTACTTCAAACCTGTGCCCCCTGCAGTAGGAGCATGGAGTCTTAACCACTGGACTGCCAGGGAAGTCTCTCCCCCATTTCTTGACTGTGGTAGAGATGGTAGGCCCCCTGCAAGATGAGTGATGAGATGCCTTGGATTCATTCCTGGAATCTCAGTTTAGAGTTTGGCCTTCTAGACTTTCCAGTGATTTTTGTAAGCACCCAATTCACTGCATTAAGTCCTCTTCTTCTTAAAATAGCTACAAAGGATTGTCAACTGCAACTGAACTCTGACTAATACACCCTTTTCAAGTTTTTCTTCCCCGCAACAACCTCCCATCTCACTCCCCAGAGATGAATCATCTCTTGCATTTTAGGGGGGAAAAAAAGACAACATCATTGAGGAATTTCTCAAATTCCTGCCAGTCCATCTAAGGTTTCTAGACCCACTACGACCTCCACATCTTTCCTACAAGGATAACCCAACCACCTTTGCTCTGGATCCCATCCTTTTCATCTCCGGAAGTCTCCTCTTTCCTCACTATATATTTGACCTCTTCCTCCTGCCCTTCTGCTCATTCATTATAGAAACACCATAAAATCTCTCTCACGGGGAAAAACACCCAACTCCAAATCCCCTGTCCCCCTCTAGCTAAAGTCTATTTTTCTTCTTCCCTTCACTGCCAGGCTTTCTAAGAGAATCACCCACACTATTCATCTCCACTTCCTCCCCTTTTGTTCATTCCTCTGTCCATGCAACTTAAACTTGCTGCACTCACTCCACTAAAACTGACCCACTGATGTAGTCAGTGACCACCAAATAGCCAACCCAAAGATTCCCTTTCATCCTTTTTCTTTTCTGATTTCTGAGGGGCATCTGATGGTGATAACTCTCTCCTCTGTGATGTTCATCAGGCCTTTCTCCAGCACCATCTGGTTGACCTTTATCATTCTCCTTTTCCTCAAGGTTTTGTCCCTGAGCCCTACATTTTTTTTCACTCGAAAGGTTCATCCTAGGGACTTCCCTGCCCTGGTGGTCCAGTGTTTAAGACTTTGTGCTTCCACTGCAGTGGGTGTAGGTTCGATCCCTTGTTGGGGAACTAAGATCCCACATGCCCCACGGTGCAGCCAAAAAAAAAAAAAAAGGTTCACTCCAGGTAACTTCATCTAAGTCCATGACTTCAACTACTGGCCGCTCCCAGGTGTATATCTCAAACCCAGACCCCTTCCCTGACCTCCCACAAACATCTCAATCTCAACATGTCCAAAACAGAACTAACCTTCCCCCCACATCCACTCTTCCTCCTGAAGTCCCTGTCTTGTGAATGCCACCACTGTCCACTCAGACACTCAAACCAGATATCTAGGGAGCATCCTAAGTTCCGCACTCCCTTGTCCCTCACGACTAAGTTGTCACTAACAGATTTCAATTCTACCCCTAGGACTCTGCATAATGGTTTCTCCCCTCTCCATCCCTACTGCCTTGGTCCAGCCCTCTGTTCTCTTTCCCTCTCACTCTCTTATTTCTGCTTCTGCCCACTCACTAGTCTCCCTGGCTCCCCTCACAACCCCCTCAATCCATCCTCCACACAAAAGCCAAATCTAATCATACCACTGTGTCCTTAAATCCCCCAGCTGATGTTCCCCACACATCCTGAAAACTTCGTCAAGTGTTTGTGTAAGTTCACTTTCCTTATCCTGGACCCAAGGCCCTTCATGATCTGGCATCTCTAACCTCATCTCCCTTCACTGACCTGAAGCCATACTCTCACCCATACAAACCTGCTGCACTTACTCACTCTATGGATTTCCCTCCACATGGAACTCCCTTCCACTTCTTCTCCCCTTGGGCCACTCCTTTGTCATCCTTAGAGACTCAGGTCATGTCACTTCTTCCAAGAAGATTTCCCTGACCCCCCTGAGTAGCGCTGACCACTCTGCTCTTTTCTTTTAATTTATTTTATTTATTTATTTTTGGCTGCATTGGGTCTTCCTTGCTGCGTGCAGGCTTTCTCTAGTTGTGGCAAGTGGGGGCTACTCTTCGTTGCGGTGCATGGGCTTCTCATTGCGGTGGCTTCTCTTGTTGCAGAGCACAGGCCCTAGGCACGCAGGCTTCAGTACTTGTGGCACGTGGGCTCAGTAGTTTTGGCTCGCGGGCTCTAGAGTGCAGGCTCAGTAGTTGTGGCGCACAGGCTTAGTCGCTCCGCGGCATGTGGGATCTTTCCGGACAAGGGCCTGAACCCGTGTCCCCTGCATTGGCAGGCGGATTCTTAACCACTGCTCCACCAGGAAAGTCCCCACTCTGCTCTTTGTGCCACCACTATGCTTTGTATACCCTGTGCTTCCCTGTAATGTTACATTAAACTGTGTCATATATCAAGTGTGTCCTAGAAGTAAATATACTTATCACAGCTCTTGTTAACCTGCATTACATATTTTGAATGTCCGTATTCTACCACAAGATGAAGTGTACTTTTGGGGCCAAGCCCACACTTAGCAGGTACCTGGTATAGTAAGCATCTGGTGCATGTTTGATAGATGAATTACTAAGTTCTGCTTGAATTTCATTTGGTAGTTGTGATGGGTCCCTTGGGTCTACTACAAAAAATATGTTGGAGTCCTAACCCCCAGTACTTCAGAATGTGACCTTATTTGGAGATAGAATCTTTATAGATGTAATCAAGGAAAAGTGAGGTCATGAGGGTGGGCCCTAATCCAATAGGACTAATGTCCTTATAAAAAGGGGAAATCTGGACACAGAGATAGACACAAGTAGAGAGAAGACAATGTGAAGACAGACAGGCAGATGATGGCCATCTACAAGCCAAGGAGAGAGGCCTAGAACAGGTCCCTCCCTCACAACCTCAGAAGGAACCAACTCTGCTGACACCTTAATTTTGGACGTCTAGCCTCCAGAACTGTGAGATGATGATAATTTTCTGCCATTTAAGATACCCAGTCTGTGGAACTTTGTTATGGCAATCCAAGCAAATAAATACAGTAGGATTTCCTATGCCTGTTAATCTAGTTTCTTTGTCTGAATCTCTAGCCATAAGCTAGTAACTCCTGTTTTCTTTCTGGAGTCCAAGAGATTTGCTTTCCTAGCACATCTCTCTACCTCTGTTTCTCAGTCTCTGTCACACACTCACACACACACACACACACACACGATCATCCATCCCGTTCTCCCAAGAACTTCCCCTTTTCCTCCAGACACTTCTACCTTACCAACAAGTTCTTCCTCGCTAGTCAGAATTAGATCCCAGGTACTAGCTCACCTCATCACTGTAATGCTTATGAAAGAACAGGGCACCCAACGGTTGTGCCCATCAGCCCAGTTCACTGCCTCCAAGTTAGGCTTTCCTGGATAAGGAGAGCATCACAACGCTGTTAGCCAGGCCAGCGGTTAGGGCCTCCCATAGCAGCATCACTTGTTTCTCCTTTTATCCCCACCAGTGCTCCCCATGGTGTACCATCATCAGTTTTTATGACATCAAGTCATGCATTCTCCTGCCCAAAACTCTGTGATGCCTCCCCATTGCACGTAAAGCCAACTCTCAACTTGCTGTAGAGGCCTCTCCCAGGTTCACTGAACACCTGTAAGGCCCTTCCAGCCTCGGGATCTTTGACAGTTTATTTTTTGGCTACACCACATGTGACATGTGGGATCTTAGTTCCCCAACCAGGGATAGAACACATGCCCCCTGCAGTGGAAGCACGGAGGCTCAACCTCTGGATGGACAGGGAAGTCCCAGCCTCAGAATCTTCGAAGGTGCTATTCCCTCTGCTTAATATGCTCCTCTCCCCATCCCTTGCCCTTTGCCTGGCTAAGCTTAGTGTCACTTCCTCAAAGGAACTTTCTCTGATGCCCCACCCCTTATTAACCTCCTATTAGATGCTCTCAGAGAAACATGTAGTTATCTTGCCAAGGATTTATCACAGTTTCTACCTATATATTTATATTTGTGACTGTGTGATTAATGTCTTTCTCCCCCACTAGACTGAAAACACCGTGAGACCTGGATGTTTGTTTTGCCCATCACTGACTCCCCAGTCCCCACCGTAGTACATGCCATGCAGTAGATACTCAATAAATATTTATTTAAATAATTAAACGAACTGAGTTCTTGACCCACTGCCATGAGACTAATTTACTTGGGTGAATAGGATCCTTACCAACATAGAATTCACATCATAAGCCTCATCCAACCTAGTGTTGGTGATGACATTGAGCTTATACTAATGTCATGTTACAGTTTCAACTTTATGTCATTTATTAGATTATTGTATTAGGTAGGGTCCCAGTGGGAAGTGGTTGGCAATCTCAGATGGGGTAGTTGGGAGTTTAATAAAGGGGCTGGCTAAAGAGTGTCAGCAGGGTTAAGGGAAACCAGCAAGGAATAGAGCTAACAATGGTGGAGTTCTGTTACCATTCTAAGCCCTGGAGGGGCAAAGGGAAAAGGTAGGTACCTGAATCTGAACAGAGGTGCTGTAGCACGTCACTGACAAGAGCTGAGGTTTTTAGAGGAGGGATGCAGCCAGCACATGGAGCACATGGAGACCCACCTGAGAGGGAGCCAGAAAATAAATATCCCGACTTCACTCTCCTCCCATCTTCCAGTCTCCCACTGGTTGATTTTATTGGCTGAACCCAGCAGAAGCCAAAAGGCTTGAGAGCCCACTGATGCATCCATAAAGATAGGCTTCCAGGACTCAGGGCAGAATGTTGAAGAGAGGGTGGAGAGGAGAAAGTAAAGATCTCCAGCCCAAATCTGAGACCACACGAACATTGTTACTTAACCAAGAACTTCTTTGCTTCTATTTTTCACTGATGCCAGGCTCATTCTCCACAATATCCAGTTTTCATTGCAGATGGACATTTATCCCTCCCTCTTTCTCTCAAAATTTCAGTTTAAGTTATTTGGATCAGGTGGGAGATTTTCCTGCCAGCCCCCACTGTCATGATCCCCTTCAGATGTACTCTGTCCTTGGTAGAAAGTCCATTTTTATAAGGTTAAGTCTTAGTTCAGAAGACCCAGTTCTGATTTTTAACACTAGGTGACCATTTCCCACAGCTTGCTTTCTCTGTCAGAGTGACTATAAACAAGTGTAAGAGACAAATGTTATTTGGTTTTGCCCTTTGAGTCCCCACCTCTCTCCTTGCAATTCCTGCAGCTTCCCAGGGCTACCAAGTGACAAAGTCCCATTGGGAAGTAGCTATACCCATTCCCGGGTCATCTCCCTAGGACCCAAAGTATGCAAGCCAACTGGAGGTCTCCATATTAGGGATATGGGCCAACACCATTCTTCCTCTGGGGAGCAGATCCCCCAGATATGCTCAGGCATCCTTTCCATCCCTAGGATCCTGGGGCTCAATGGTTCTGTCTCCACATCTCTGTCTCAATTTCTGCTTCGTGGTGCCACACTCAGGCCACCTTACCATTCTCTCACCTGACCTTTGTGCTCAGTACCTTCTGCCTCAGACCAACAACTCTGTCCTGAAACCTGCAGACTACGAAAAATTCTGACCCCTATGGCCATCGACTGAATACGGCCTCCCTGAGTTTTCATATTTACTTCCTAAAGAAGTATCTTATAAACATCTAAGCAGCTCTAAATTGTCTTGAGTAATGCATGCCACTCCCTCCCTCCTTTCTGGAACCTGATCTCCTCTATTCTCCCCTCTCACTTTCAGAGAGATTGTGTCCTTCTCCATGCCCTTCCCCACTGGGTCGGCAGAGGAGAAAGCCTCCTGCAGAGACATCTCCTGACCTCGCAGCCCAACACAGGCTCCGACTGCTGGGCTGGAGGACAGCTGTGTCCAGGAGGAGGGCACATGGGGCAGTGGCCCCTGTTAATAACAGCGGGCCTCATAGCTGACTTGTGGATGAATGGCTCCAAAGTAGGAAGCCCCTTTGCCCAGGTTAAGGTTTTGGGGGTTCAGGGGAATGTAGGGATGGGAGGGGGCCACGTAAGGGTGGCTGCCCTGCTCTTGATCTGAACCACGGACTCCCAATGGCCCCAGCCTCCAGCCTGCTGTCTTCCTATCCTTTCACTGGGATTGATTTTTTTTTCTCCCCTTCCAAATATTTTCAACATTAAAAAAATAAAAAGCCAAATCCCGAAATCCTAACACAATAAAAAGCAAAGACGGGAGGAAAAATAACAAGGGATAAAAGCTCTCAGCTGCAGACAAGAACCTGCTCTGACGTCCTTGGGCGCCCGGAGGGGTTAACCCTCTGCTGCCCGCGAAGCCGCTCCCTCCCCTGCTCCCCTCGGCCCCGCCCACTTTCAGCGGAGACGGGTGGTTGTTTGCCTTTAGTCGGGCTATAGATAGATGGATTTAGTTCTCTATTTTTGCCAAACCTGCACGAGCTCATCTCCACCCCACCCTCACCATGAAACCTTTTGTCTCAGCGCCTCCTCCCTCCACCAGACAGAGAATTTTCCCTGGTGAAACTGAACCTTTTAGCCATACTACTTTGGGGGCATGAAATGGATGCCTTGCGTGTGCTTCTCACCATCACTTGCCTTCTTTCTTACACACACTCTCCCCAATAGCGAGAGACAGGCACACGCCTTCTGCATCCCATCTTTGGGCCATTAGTGACAGCTTTTGTTGTCGTGTGGGCAGAAAGCAAGTGGACAAAGGACCCCAGATGATTTAAGCCACACCCCTTACCTCCTCTGAGAGCCTGAAGCCAGGCTCCTCCAAGGAGAAGAGAGCAGGGAATCCTTTTAGAGCCCCCATTTTCTAAAGCAAATGCCAAGTCGACAGTACAGTTTACCAAGAGAAGCATTTTCACCACTTCATTAAAATTACATTTGTCTCAATTTTTAAACAAAAGGGAATTTGGGTTGAGATTCCCAAAACCCCAGGACAGCTTGGCGAGATAAGAGGACCTGTAACCATGCAGCAGGCTAGAGATTCTCTTACAAAACTTGACTAGAATGCACACAAATCCACCCCTACCTTATGCCAGAGGGCCCCCCAGTGGGTCTCACACAGCAGCCAGAAACCAGTTGCTCGGGAACTGCAATGAACTCGGGGTGAAGCTCAAGTGAAGCCCCACACAGGATGGAGGGAAAGACATACACCTGGGACTGTGGACAGAACACTTTGGAAAGCAACCTCTCTCAGGCCTGAATGAGACTGAAGTTGTTATGACTTAAGATATGGACCAGGACCAGCTGGTTTGTCCAGGTCCCTTGGCGGGGGGTGTGGGGGGAGTGTCTAATAAGTGGAGAGGGATATTTGGGAAAGGGGAGGAAGAAGTGTTACAGACACCAGGAGCTTATTCAAGAGGCTCTTCAAGTGTCAGCACAAAAAACATTCATCCATTCTTTCACCACGTGGACTGCCTCCTGGCCACTTGTCCTGGGGATGCATCAGTGATGCACAACCCTTGTCTTTGGGGATGTTAGTGTCAAAGACTCCACCCTAAGGATCTAGTTTCCAGTTCCAGTTTGCAGCCTTAATCTCCTGCTGAGTTTCTGCATCTGGAAAATGGAAGTACCAGGTTCTTTATTGCCTTACGGACCACCAAGAAGAAGAAAGAGCTGGAAGTTCATTGTTCAATTTGAATTAAAATATAACAGGACCATATATACCCAAAAGAATTGGAAGCAGAAACTCCAACAGATATTGTACCCCACTGTTCGCAGCAGCATTACTTACAATAGCCAAGAAGTGGAAGTAATCCAAGTGTCCATGAACAGATGAATGGATAAATGAAATGTATATGTGTACAATGAGAGCCATGAAAAGGAAGGAAATTCTGATATATACATGGTTTAACATGGATAACCCTTGAAAACATTATGCTAAATTAAATAAATCAGACACAGAAAACCACATTTTGTATGATTCCTCTTGTATGAAGTTTCTAGAATAAGCAAATTCTTAGAAAGTAGAATGGAGGTTACCAGGGGCTGAGGGGGAGGAGGAAATAGGGAGTTGTTTTTTAATGGGTACAGAGTCTGTTTGGGGCAAAAAAGTTCTGGAAATGGATAGTGGTGATGGTTGTACAACACTGTTAATGTTCTTAATGCGAATACATTGTACACTTAAACAGAGTTAAAATAATAAATTATGTTATGTATATTTTACCACAAAAATTCAAATATGTATATGTACTGTTGTGATTTATAATATATATTTGGTCTTCAGGCACATAGCTCCTAAAGCATTTGGAATTCCCTAAAAGAGGAATAAAGGTGAAAGGAGCATCTTTTGTTATTCATCACAAGCCCCTATAAACCTCACCTGAGTTTGTTAATGAGGTGACTTTTGGAAAACCCCTTAGGATTGCACCTAGTTGCCAGGGGAACCAACCATTTAGAGGGCTGGAACTTTCGGCCCCTGACCTGACCTCCAGGGAAGGCAGAAGGGCTGGAGGTTGAATTAATCACCAGTGGCCAATGATTTGATCAACCATGCCTAAGTAATGAAGTCTCCATAAAAAAGCAATAGTATGGGGTCCTGGGACCTTCCAGGTTGCAGAATATGTAGAAGCGCTGGGAGGGCGGTGAGCCTGGTTAAGTGCTGGGCTGCACCCCACAGGCCTACAAGGCCTGTACTTGCCCAGCTTCAAGACCGAACAAAAAGTCCAGAGTTAGTGACAGAGATATCAATGGTTTAACGGATGAGGGATCTTACATGTCTGAAGCAAGGTCCAGGAGCAACACTGTACCATGCAGGGTGGCAGTTTTCACTCCTGGCCGGGAGTGAGTTGGGTAGGTTACCGGTTATAGGGGGAATAGACATCAGGTTGGCTCATCCGTTACCAGGGAAACCAGCTGAGGGGCATGCCCCTCACTGCCCCTTTGATAAGCTATCATGGTGGAGATGTTCTGATCTAAAGGTTAGAACAATCACTAGCTGCAGGGCAGAGGCACGTATGTAGGAAAGCGAGTCATGGGAGTAGCGTAGAGGTGAAGCAGGCACTGGTCGAGCAGGGGATGTACAGAGAGCAAGAGAACAGCCATCCTGGGTGGCCTGACCTTACACTTCACCCCTACAGACCCTGCACGACCCCTTACAGTCTTGGTCCACCCCTCTTCCATGATATCCCTGGGTATATAGAGGTATGTAGAGGGGCACTGCCACCAGATACCACAAATACACTACAGACACCAGCAGCTAAAGAGTATCAACAGTAAGATACCTAGTATGCTAAGAACAGTCGTTTGCCAGGATGTGGGCAAATTTTGGAGCCAAGTGCTTACCAGGTCAATGGAGATGGAGTCAATGGCAGCAATGCCCTGTCCAGTTATAAGGAAGGTAAGGCCACCCTTGGTTTTTACATTTACCGAAGGGGTCCTTCTGATGTACTGGCACGTGGGAAAGGAAGATGGTGAAAGTCTTCCCCTGCCCCATTGTCAGTCATCCCCACATGGTCACATTAGCTGGGTCAGTTTTTCATGGAAGTCCAGAGGAAGATGACAATGGCATCTCGCTATTGACCCAGCAATTAGACTCATTTTGCAGTGAGGCCACTGTTGCTGTTCAGTCCTCAAATAGATTCCCTTCGCTCAAGCTAGGGACGAAATGTAAGACATCTAACAGGTACAATACAGGGGTGACCATGACCATTAAACAAAATACAAGCAGTACCTGCATTCTGAGATAATACCACACCTGCCTGTGGTTTTTGTGCTGGTCTGCAATACAGTTCTGAACAATGGCCACCTAGTTTTACCTTGGGTGTCTGAACCACAGCTACTCCATTTTCACTTTCAAATGCATTCCCCTCCACATGGCCAAAGCAGATGCATAATTCATGTTCGACAGGCCACAAACAGGCCACTCTGGTCCATAAAGTTTAAATTAAACCATGTATAAACCAGAATGACTTCCCCATACCTCCATATATGAAGATTTTTCCATCATTTTCCCCTTTTGATTGCAAATCTTTAGATAGACCAAAGTATATGTTCCTGGGAGCCAGGGTGAATGTTGCCTACCCTGGGTCCAGATCATGTGCCTCAGTGCTAGGCCTCCTTACTATTTGCTTATAGAGTGGTCCACTTCGAGGGAAAACTAATGAGATATTGTGAACAAGCTCAGAGGTATGGGGAAACATTTTATAGGCTATACATTTTATTACTTATACCGAATTGTTACACAAACATTGTACACGTATTTTTAGTGGCAGACTTAAAGCAAGCAGTGATACACTATGAGTAATTATACTCTGGGACAACTTCACTAGATAATTTTCTTTCCAGCCTGAACATCAGGGCAAAAGTATGGCTAACACAGTAACTTTCGTAAATACAGACCTCAATTAGCAGAACTAGAATTTAATATCTATGGAAACAATCTTTTTTCTCTCTGAAATTACCCTCATCTCCACCAAACAGCCAGATCAGAATTAATTTGTTTGCAAAACAAATCTGGTCAGTTGACCACATAGGCTCCTCCAAACTGGCTGTGGTAGAATTCCTCAGGAGTCTCAGACTGAATTCCCAGAAAGCCTCTCAAGGCCAGGAGAGCCATGCCAAAGGCCTGCCATCAGACTCCACATCAGTGGATTTCTCTCTTCTAGAGGTCCCCAAAATATCGAGATACCTGCACATGCCAGGAGACAGTCTTTCCCATTCACTTGATAAGGCTGCTCAGAACCCAAAAGTCTCCAGTTTCTGGAGCAACCAGGCAGAGAGAAGAAAATGTTTCAATTCTACCCACAGGTGTAGTTTACCAAATTGTTGTAAGTCATAACTAACTTGAGGGGAAGGGCTTCCCTAGACCTGGGAAACACAGATCAAAACCAGTAATAGGACTTCCCTGGTGGCACAGTGGTTGAGAGTCTGCCTGCCGATGCAGGGGACATGGGTTTGTGCCCCGGTCCGGGAAGATTCCACATGCCGCGGAGCGGCTGGGCCCGTGAGCCATGGCCGCTGAGCCCGCGCGTCCGGAGCCTGTGCTCCGCAACGGGAGAGGCCACAACAGTGAGAGGCCCGCGTACTGAAAAAAAAAAACAAAACAAAACAGTAATATTCCAGACAAAAACCATAAAAAGTATAACCATATCTACCAGTTCACTCAGTAACCAATCCTTTTGCTAACTTTTTATGAAGCCATCAGGTTTTCCCTTAGGATTCTTTAATTTCTTACCCAGTTCAGTGGTATGATCTGAAATTTTTTTTTTTTTTTTTGCGGTACACGGGCCTCTCACTGTTGTGGCCTCTCCCGTTGCAGGAGCACAGGCCCCGGACACGCAGGCTCAGCGGCCATCGCTCACGGGCCCAGCCGCTCCGCGGCATGTGGGATCTTCCCAGACCGGGGCACAAACCCGTGTCCCCTGCATCGACAGGTGGACTCTCAACCACTGCGCCACCAGGGAAGCCCTTATCTGAAATTTATCAGAGACCTGTTATTGTCAAAAGATCCTTCCTATGAATCTTCTTGAAGATGAGGCACATTTGCAAAAGCATCAGAATACAAAAATAAGTCTATAAATCACAAAAGACCTAAAAAGGCACTGTTATGTTAAACACCTGATTACAACATAATCAATAAAGAAACTTGGTCACAGTAACTAGAATTATGACCAATTATAATCTTAACCCTTAACAACGTTAATCTCTGGCAGAAACCAAGAAGAAAGTAATTGTGAACTTTTTGCCCTACCAGCATTTCCTGATTGGAAAACTTATGCTTTAGTCTTCCTCTCCTAAAAAGGCAAAGATAGGTAAACTTACACCTCCCCAGCAATTAACGTTCCAATATTTTATCCTATTTGAAATGACCCAGATTGTCGAAGAATTCTCTTCATTTAACTTAGTTTAGTTGCAAGTTACCAAAATCTGGAGAAACAATTTTAGACAGATATTCCAAAAACATAATTATTCCTATAGAGTTCTAAAAGGCCTCTTTTTTTCTTCTTCTTCACTCTCAGGGACCAGGTGATTAACGTTCCTGAGAGCCCAGGCAGGTTATTTACATCTCAAAGGCACAAGAAGAGAAATACCAATCCTTCTAGGAAGCTAAGTTCCTTTAAACAGTTTTAGAATGTCAAAAGAGAACATCTTTAGGAATTTATTTTTTCAGTTTCTAAATAACCAATTCAGTTTAAACAATTAATAGCAGTAGACAATAATACATATCTTTCCCTCACATTCACTTGCCTCACCTTCAGAAAAACATGAATCAGCATTCAAGTTACCAGGATCCTTTAACGAAGGTCAAGACCAAAGAGAGAGAACAGGATTTGGACTCACGTACGTACTAGGCACCCATGCACACATACAAGGTAAAAGCCAACCCAATGACAAAAGGCTCACTTTGACACAATAGCAGAGCCATTAGGGGCCACTGTTTTCCATACTCTCTTGGCAGCCCCCCTTCCTCAAGGACAGCCACCACAGGACCCCACATACTAGTGGACAGACACCCTGGGATCTTCTGGGCCCACGTATTAGTGGACGGCCCCTGCAACTTTCCATTCCCCTTCCTTATCTCCCAACATCTCGGCACTCACGGGAATTTCCTCGGTCTCCTGGCAGGCGCTGCCAATTGTTGGGCTGCACCCCCCAGGCCTACCATCCCTGTACTTGCCCAGCTTCAGGACCGAAGAAAGAGCCTGGAGTCAGCAACAGAGACGCCAATGGTTTAGTGAATGGGGGAACTTACACATCTGAAGCGTCTGAAGCAGGATCCTGGAGCAACACCCTACAATGCAGACAGGCGGGCTGGACGGGGGCGGTAGTCTTCACTCCTGGGAGGGAGTGGGAGGTTATCAGTTATAGAGGGAATTGACGTCAGGTGGGGTCAATCAGTGACATCAGGTTAGAACAATCTCTAGCTGGGGTGGGAGGCAGTCATGTGAGTAGGGTAGAGGTGAAGCAGGCACTGGTCGAGCAGGGGATGTACAGAGAGCAAGAGAACAGCCATCTCGGGTGGCCTGACCATACAGGAAAGCTTGGAAGCTCCACATCCCTCCCCACATGCCTTGCCCTATGCACCTCTTTGATCTGGCTGTTCTGAGTTGTATCTTTTTATAATAGACCAATTATCTAGTAAGTAAACTGTTTTCCTGAGCTCTGTGAGATGTTCTAGCAAACTATCAAACCCAAGGAGGGGGTCATGGGAGCCTCTAATTTATAGCCAGAAGGTAAGAAGCACAGGTGGCAACCTGGACTTGGCGACTGGCATCTAAGGGAGGGGGGAGGGCGGGCAGTCATGGAACTGAGCCCTTAACCCATGGGGCCTGTGCGAACTACAGGCATTATTGTCAGAATTGAGTTTGAATTGTAGGACACCCAGCTGATGTCTGAAGAGTTGAAGAACTGCTTGATGGGGAAAAAGCCACACACATTTGGTGTAAGAAGTAGTCAGTGAATAGTGAATAAAGAAAACAAGTGTTCTCCTTTCAATATTTAAAATAGGACCCATTGAAGGCCAGTTTAGTATTCTAGTGTGAATCATAGGGCTTAGCAAGGAGTAGGTGTGCAGGGCACACTTAATGAATGGTGCTGTGCCAGAGGTCAGATTTGCATCCAGAACAGAGGCTCTCAGAATTAGGAGGGAGTTCATCTGGGATCAGGTCATCCTAAAGGTGATCTCATCTGATCTAGCCTTCCACCCACTATGCAGACATTCTGCAACAGGTGTTGTAAATTTAAAAATACACAGGAGTCAGCTGCCTCCCATAAATGAGAGATGCAGCCCTGAAAGAGGGTATAAGACATACATGTATGTGCAACAGGCTCTACCTTAAGGGAGTAGCCATAGCTCAGCTGCATTACTGATATGCAGGACTGTCGATTCAGGGTCGCCAGGTCTTCCAACTCGGCAAAAGACAAACAAGCTGAAAATCTAGACTTTTTAACAAAAATCTCCTAACCCATTGTTTTTTGTTTGTTTTTATTTTTAATTGAAAGAAATTTTTATTTGGCCATACCACGCAACTTGTGGGATCTTAGTTCCCCGACCGGGGATCAAACCCGTGCCCCCTGCAGTGGAAATGCGGGGTTCTAACCACTGGACTGCCAGGGAATTCTCTCCTAATCAACTGTCGACGCATTGAAACTTTTTAAAAATACATGACCGCCCAAATACTACACCTTTGCAGCTGAGATCCATCCAGCCCATGGACTACCCATTTGCAAAGTCATGTACCATCTACCTGGATGTCTATTCAGGATTTGCCTGAATGCCTCTGATGACAGGGGAGCTCATTACGTACCAATTCTATTGTTAGGAAGAGCTTATCTTACAAAATCAACCTCCTTGTAGCTTTCTCTCACTTTGTTCCTACAACCACCTATGTACCCTTGCCCTCTTAAACAAAAGGACAGCTACCACCCCACCCCCCCAGTGTCATCAGTGCCGTTTTCCTCCCTGGAGTTTTAGTTCTTTGAGGACAGCAACTAAGTCTTTTTTTTTTTTAAATAAATTTATTTATTTATTTATTTATTTTTGGCTGCGTTGGGTCTCCATTGCTGCGTGCGGGCTTTCTGTAGTTGCGGTGAGCAGGGTCTACTCTTCATTGTGGTGCACCGGCTTCTCTCGTTGCGGAGCACGGGCTCTAGGCGTGTTGGCTTCAATAGCTGTGGCACGCGGGCACAGTAGTTGTGGCTCGCGGGCTCAGTAGTTGTGGCTCACAGGCTCTAGAGCACAGGCTCAGTAGTTGTGGTGCACAGGCTTAGTTGCTCCATGGCATGTGGGATCTTCCCGGACCAGGGATCGAACCCGTGTCCCCTGCATTGGCAGGTGGATTCTTAACCACTGCGCCATCAGGGAAGTCCCCAGCAACTAAGTCTTACATCTTAAAGTAAGGATAATAACAGCCAAAGTTTACTGAGCACATAAATGCCAGGCACTATTCTAAGTACTCTACATGTGTTAACTCTCTTGTCCCTCATGAGAACCCTGTGAGAGGTACTCTCATAAAGACATTTTACAGAAAAGGAGACTGTGGACAAGTGATGATTAATAGCTTGTCCAAGGTCACACAGCTAGTAAATGGCAGAGCCAGAACTGGAACACAGACAGTCTGACTCCAAAGGTGATGCTCTTACACTGCAGTGTTTATGGGAACAATCACACTCGTTCAACAATTGTCTGTTGATATGAAATAAAACAATACTAGTTCTTTCTTCTGGAACCAGGTCTCTATAACACCAACGTTAGAGATGGATTCCACCATACGCAAAGATGTGAGAGATGAGAAGGGAGAAATGATGGCCAACCATGGAGAATCAAGTTAGAGACTATGCGGAACTTCCTGATGTGGAGGCCTTTGCACCACTGGCATACAGAATGAAAAGTTGTGCTTCCTTTCTTGGAGATCCATTTTTTTAAAAAAGAAAGGAAGGAAAGAAGGAAGAAAGGAAGGGAGGAAGAGAGGGAGAGACTAATGTTTCTGGATGGCTCTTCCATCTGAAGCCATCCAGAGGCAAAAAAAGCTTTATGAAGAAATGTGGCTGCTGAGAAACTTGCCTTCTTCCAATTTCTCTTCCTCATGGGGTCCCCTAGAGGAGGCAGAATAATGGTCTTCTGGGTATTTGAGCTTATTGTCTCAGGCCCTAATGGAACCCAGATTGAGGATGCTGAAGGCAAAGAGATCTAAGATTCACAGGTCAAACCGTGTATCCTAAAATACAACTACACAGGTCAGAAATTGACACAGTGTATGGTTAGGCTATTCAAGATGGCTGTTCTCTTGCTCTCTGTACATCCCCTGCTCAACCAGTCCCTGCTTCTGTCACATGACTATGTAATCCTCTTAATTATAGGGCTTAATTAGTCCCTGGTAACTGATGAGCCCACCTGACTGTCAACTCCCCCTATAAATGGTAGCCTCCTTCTCCCATGAGTAGTGAAGACTGATGCCACGTCCTGCCCACCATTTGCCGTGTACGGTGGGGTGTCACTCCAGGACCCTTTGTGTAAGAGCCTCTGTCCAATAGATCACTGATGTCTCTGTCACTGTCTCTGGGCTCTTTCTTCAGTCTTTAGGCTGGGCAACTACAAGACTTACAGGCCTGTGTGGTAAAACCCACACATAGGATACCCAGAATCAGAGTATCTTAGTGTGGGAAAGGGCTCAAGAAGTAATCTCTTCTTATCCAATCTCCCACTCACGGCAAGAATTCTTTCCACAATGTTCCAGACAGGTGGGCACTCACCTGTTGTTGATACTCACCCACCATAGATCTTGGATCAGCCCTCACAGCCTCAAAAAGAGGTGAAGTGAATCACAGATAGTTGGTGCAGGAAAATCTAGAGGCAGACTGAAGGCTGAGGCCAGGGGAAAGGGAAGTTAGGGAGACAAAAGAACTTGATACATGATTTTCTCAGCAGAAACTTTTCACACATGTCCATGTGAACATGGGACAACTGTGAATAAAGCCACAGGGATGGAGTTTGGGAAATTTGGAGTAGCCCATTCTAATCCTATTGCTGAGCTCACTTTTTCCAACACTGTGATAAACTGGATTATTTTTCAGTATATTTCTCTGCCCCACTGATGTTGGACTTGGCCTTCTGACTTGTTTTGGCCAAAGGAATATGGGCAGAGCCAATAGGCGTGCCAGTTCTGAGCCAAGGTCTTAAATGGCATGGTGTGTTTCTGCCGTTCACCACAAGAAGAACATACCCGAGGTGGCTCCTGTTCCCAGGAAGATGAGAGGAAATAGACTAAACCTGAACCCAGTCCACATCCTGGGGCCAAGCTTAGTCAATCTGCAGACCAAAGCAGAAATGAGCCAACCACCCCACAACCCCATGAATGAGAAAAAAAGTTAATGCTAAATACTGTAAACCACTGAGTTTTGGGGTGGTTTGTTATACAGCGTTACTGTAGCAATAGCTGGCGGATACAGACTACTGTTAATGAATTGAACATCTGCTGTTTTTGTCACCCACCTGCCACTCACCTTTTCTCTCGTCACCACCTTTGGATGCCTCCTGAGAACCGTTCCTCTCCATCTCTCAGTCCTGTGCTTTGAGTGGGGTGAAACTCACCCAAAATATATGCGCCTTTGGCCTTTATCAATGGAGCATCACAATCCCAAAACCACGATTGGTTCAGGAGAGACCTGTGCCAGGAATGCTGGGAGAGGCACAGACATTCTTTCCCAATGGACTTGAATCCAGGTAGGTGCAAGATTGGAAGTTCTGGAGCCATCTTACAACCAGACTGAAGGAGCCTATCTGAGAAAGGAGCCCGCCAAGGAGAAAGCAGAGCCTAGACAGGGAGA
Organism: Mesoplodon bidens; assembly: GCF_964165515.1. Taxonomy (NCBI): domain Eukaryota; kingdom Metazoa; phylum Chordata; class Mammalia; order Artiodactyla; family Ziphiidae; genus Mesoplodon; species Mesoplodon bidens. The sequence goes on from NC_138164.1 coordinate 99,961,926, forward strand.
GAGAATGAAACCAAATGTCTGCTTTAAGCCCCTATGTGAAACCACGCCCGAGGGTGACACTGCCCTATGTACTTTCCAGTTATGTGAACTAAAAAAATTAAAATCCGCTTTAAATTAAGCCGGTTAGGCTGAATTTTCAGTTACTTGCAACTGAAATATTCCTGACTCTCTTTAGAAGGGTTGCCTTCCAACTAATCAACCCAGAAACAAATCTCCCTTGGGTGGCTCTGGTACTCAGGGAAATACTGCTCTAGGGGTTACAGAGGGGAAAAGAATCAGGCCACGAGCACTGCTCTCCAGGCATCTAGAATACCATAAAGGAAAAGCCAAACCACTACAAAAGGTTTACCTAATCGTTCTGGAAATCAATAACATGCATTTGTTCTTGCTTAGCAGCATCTGACGGTGTGTTTGCCACCTAGGCATCTTGGTCAACAGGTCCCTCTTTTTTTTTTAATTTTATTTATTTTTGGCTGCCTTGGGCCTTCGTTGCTGTTCACGGGCTTTCTCTAGTTGTGGCGAGCGGGGGCTACTCTTCGTGTGGTGCGCGGGCTTCTCATTGTGGTGGCTTCTCTTGCTGTGGAGCATGGGCTCTAGGCATGCAGGCTTCAGTAGTTGTGGCTCACGGGCTCCAGGGCACAGGCTCAGTAGCTGTGGCCCACGGGCTTAGTTGCTCCCCGGCATGTGGGATCTTCCCGGACCAGGGACTGAACCCGTGTCCCCTGCATTGGCAGGAGAATTCCTATCCACTGCGCCACTGGGGAAGTCCAACAGGTCCCTCTTTTAACACTTAAATCAGGATAAAAAATGAAAGAAGCGGGTGGGAATGAGGCTTTTATTGATCAGGCTCACCAGGACACAGAGGTAGGGTTGCAGAGACCCAGGTGACTGTAAGAACCATCTAGAGACATCCCCTGAAACTCCTCCATGAACAAAGGTTGAAATCTTAGAAGGCTTGACACCTGCAGGGGCGCTCTGGTAGTCCCCAGTCCCCCCGGCATTGCCGTCCAGACCCATCACTATCAAGCCTCCGAGATGACAAGAATCTCATGGCAATTTGCTGATTTGTTTTTGTCGCTGTTCTGTTTTCCAGTATTTATGGAGGACAAGAGGCTTTTGGGGTAACTTGGGTCCATTGTCTCTGGGAAGACATACAACAACCAATCAGCATCTTTCCCCCACTGACAACCCTTTGAAACAGAGCTGGAGCCAAGCCCCTAGAAAGAGATTCATACATGGAAAGGGACAGTGGATGAGGAATGCTGCCCCACACTATGCAGACTTAGGGGGAAAGGTGGTTGTACCAGGCAGTTTCATGCCTCTATGACTGTGGCCAATGAGGTTCTCTCTATAGGAATATCCTCCCCTGCCTTGTCTGCTTGCCTGCCCAAGTTCTAATTTACTTTTGCAATAGGTCCAAGCATCACCACCTCTGGAAAGCTGTGGTAGATTGTATTATTGGTCCAGATATTCACCACCCCACCTGACCCTGTAGGAAGATTATGCTTTCTGCTCTATTTATGGCCAACTTAATCACATGACTTGCTGTGGCCAATGTGGCATGAATGAGAGTGACATATACTACTCTGGAGCAGAAGCCATTACATGGCTCTGCCATCTCTATTTTCACTTTGCCATTAAGACCAGCCAGACCCACGTAGGGACAGCACCTTTACCTTTGGTTCCAGAATGAAGGGAGCATGCAGCAAAACCGCAGGAGACCTCTGATGGACATGCATGTGAGAAAATAAAAACCTCGATTGTTTTTAGCTACTTGAGCCATTGGAGTCATTTGTTACTGCAACATAATGTAGCCCAAGCTGACAGATACACTCCCCAGTGCAGATTTCAGCAGCTTCCCCCTTATGTTACCATTGTATCTCATGAGCAATCCAGTTATATCATTTCACTGTGATAAAATCATTTACTGTCTTCTCAGTGGACCCAACACTCCTCATCAACAGAGGCCATGTCATTTTAACTAGGCTTCCCCAGTGCCTTGCATAAGGCACAGAACACAGTAAGCCCTCAAGAAACATGAATGAGTAAATAAATGGTCAAAGAATCCTAAAGCTCTGCAGTGCCCTTTCCTCCTCCAGGAGTGCAGCCCTCTCCTGAGGCCTTTTGCATGTTTGCTCATAAATCTCTGTTTTCAAGGTGATACCAGGTGACAAAATTAACTCAAAGAACAAGCTGCTGCTAAACTGTATGAAACTGCTATCCTGAATAACAGGAATTCTGAGGAGCTTGACGAGCAGCTTGACCTGGAGCGTAGAGGGCTTTCTGAAGGACGTCCTCAAGTTTCTAACGTCCAAGGCAACCGGATTCAACATCCCCAGTAGACTGGAGCAGAAGAGGGCCCAGGGGACACTGAACAGTCCACTCAGACTTCTCTTTTGGGGCTGATAGAGCTTGTTCACAAGGCAGTTTTCAAGAGCCTACCCAGGGCAAGCTCTTAGCAGGTAACGCTGGAACCTGGAATTGCAACCCCCAGCCCTGCTGCTTCTCTCTTGGTGAAACTTCAGCCCAGGCAACCGCCACCTGGAAGCGAGGGCCCCAGGTCTGTCTCTTAGGGCAACATCCAGAATCATCCTCCAGCTAGGGGACGGGCCTCAGAAGAGTGAGCCCACACATTCCAGGGCAGGGTGTTAACAACCGGGAGAGCGCCGGACCTGACTTCTGAGTATCTCTCGCTTTTCATAATATTTACTTCTCACCCTACCTCTGTGTCCAACACACACCACCTTACCTCAGACCCTGCGTCAGACGCACTGCAACCCAGAGGAGAGAAACCCGGGCTAGGCCTTGCTGCCCAGTTAGCAGGGGCAGCGAATGCGTCTTCTTGGGTGCTGAATGGAACCAAAACACAATATTTACTTCTGGGCCGGGGGTGGCGGGGGGGGAGGGACACGAGCTTGGGTGATCAACAGAGTGGAAATGAGCTGGTGTTTAGGATCCATCTCCTCCTGCGGAGTTCCTGTTTGTTTTTCCACTGCCCTGTTCCAAGAGGGTGTACACCAAAGGGGCCATGTGGATAGTCTGTGTGCCGCCCTACTCCCCCTCTGCTGCCCGCACCCATGTGGACTGCGGAGGTGGGGTTGTGGGGCCCAGAGGAAAAGATGGGAGATTTCAATGCCATCAAGGGCAACCAGGTGCAGGATGGAGACACAAGAGTGTCCCATAGGGTGGACGGGGACACGGGGGCTGGGCCTGGCAACGACCTGGTGTGGGAAGCCACAGTCATTGGAGGGGGGTGGTGGTGAGGGGAGGTAAGTGGGGTGCCTGGCAGTTGGGCAGGCCCGAGGGTGGCAAGCTCAAGGGGCAAGGCTGGGAGCCAACCTCCCGCCCCCGCCCCCAAGTGCACGCTGCGGAATTTTGCCAGCACGAAGCAGAGTCACGAGCCGAGCCAGAGCAGCGGAGTGGGCAGGGCATCATCAGCGCCGGGAGAACACACGCGCGTGGGTGGATGGGGGGGCGGGATGTTAAGGGGGTATCCTCGCATCTGACCGCACCCCTCGCCTCCACCAGCCGGCAGCTGTATTCCGCATCCCTACTTCTCCTCGCCCTAAATGTAGGAAAATCCCGGAGGGTACGGGGGAGGGGGCTTGCCCCGTCGGAGGGCCTCGTGCAGCGCCGGGCGCCAGCCCCTCCCCCCGTACCTCCCTCTCCTCCCCCCCCGCCCCCCTCCTTCCCCTAGCTCCTAGTCACACAGCTCCAGCTCCCCTGCTCCGGGGCTCGCCCACGCGCGGGAGCTCTCGGGACGGAGGCGGTGCTTTCAGCGGCGCGAGGGCGGTGGCGCCGGGCGGGGTGGGGCGGAGCGGGCGCGGGCGGGCGCCGCGCTCCTACGCAAGCAGCCGCGAGAGGGGATCCTGGGCGCAGGCCCCGCCCCCTCACGTGCCCGGGGCGCAGGGCCTCGTGCAGCCCGCGTGACCGTCAGGCTCCGCCCGGCCGCAGCTGCCGCTCGGCTCCCACGCGTGGGAGGGAGGCCGCGGCGGCGGGGGCGGGCCGGCCTGAGCAGGCTGAGGGGAAGTCTGCCTCGTGCAGCCGCGTCCCCGCCCCCGAGGCCCCGGCAACGCCGCCCTTCTCTGTCCCGGACTTGGAGGCCAGGGTTACCGGCTAGGGTTGCTGAGCTCCATGCCAGCCCGGATGTGGGGCAACGGGATGGAACTCCGTGAAAGGAGGTCTCCCTTCCTTAACCCCCAACCCTCTGAGTTTCAGGGATGCAAGAAGGAGGCAGAGTAGGGGGACTCTAATGTAAGGGAAGAGACGGTTCCAGATTTAAACCTAATCTTGGCTTGGGAGGGAGGCGGGGAGAAGAGGTTTTGAAATGAGGGGGAGCCCGCAGCCCTCTTTGGCCTCCGTTACTGTGCCCACGCTGTGGCGTAGACGCCTCGGTTGGTCTCGACCGCCAGACTCTGAGCTGGGTTGGGTCAGGTGCCCTGGCTTACTGGATCCTGTGCCAAGCACCGAGCTCAGCCCACGGGCGAGAATCTAATATCTGCATCCTTCCCGGGTCGGTGACCTCGCTGACTCCCCCGGCCCCAAAACCCCTCCCGGAAATGGCAGACGAAGCACCTGGGAAGAACCAGTACGCACTGGAGGCCAAGGACAGGCCAAGCACCGAATTGAGTGTCCACAGCAACAGAGAAGGAAACCCATCATCTGTGCCTTTGCATGGTGTCCTTAAGTGACCCATGTTCCTGCAGGGTGTCAGGTGTTGAGACAGTCCATGCAGGCTTGTTGCTATCCTGAAACTTGTGTCTCACTGCTTGCTAGTTCCCGTGGCCAGTGAACCGGGGTGGGAGGGTGGCTCTAGAGTGGAAATCCCTAAAGTAAACCATCTCAGGGAAAAGTGATAGGTGATGTGGCACAGAGGGTGGGAGCCGGATGCAGGGAAACCACCAAGCGCTGGAGGAGGGGCAGAGGTGTGAGGGAGAGAGGAGAGGACCTGCGTCTGACCCAGGCCCACTTCCCTGTTTTCCTGTGGGAAATCATGGGCTTGCTGTGTTCTCTTGAATGTGGATTATATTCTCTAGAGCAGAGGTAATTCCCCAGGACGGTTCTTTTATGGAAGGCAAAACCTAAGTGTGTCCAGTTCTTAATGTGTTTGTTTCTGGGATGACCAGGGAATGGAAGACACTTGGAGACAAGGAGATAGGTCCCCTTGGGCTGTGTGTCTAAATGTCAGTGTATCCGGACAATTGCCTTTCTACTCTTGGCTCTTGAGGAGGCCACTTGGCTCTCAACACTCACTTTATTAGGTATGAGGGTGGTCAATATAATTGAATAGCTACTGAGTGCCAGGCACTGTGGAGAAGCCAAAGGGAATGCCAGGTAATGTCCTTGACCGAAAGGAGTTTACATATCATGGGGAAAGTCCTACCTACGTTCTTGAAATACATACTTAAGGAAATGTGAGTGACTATATGAAGTTAAGAGCCAACATGAGTGGTGTAGACAAGTGCTTTGATAGAAGGGGGAGAGCAATAGAGGCCAAGAAGCCAGAGAAGAATGGGGAGGTTTTGAATAAATGGACAGGAGCTGGGGAAGGTGTCCTAGGTGCTGAGAACTACATGAGTAAAGGCAAGGAGGAAGGGATGGTTGTGGGCAGCCCCCTGGTCAGGGAGAAGGCTGGTCTGGCTGGAACAAAAGATTTAGGATTAAAGTCAAAGATTGCCTTAATGAATGAATCTACAGAGGCCCAAAGCAGAAACTATCAGGTTCCCCTCAGCCTCTAGTTAACCCAATACACTCTAAAGCTCAGCTCTGATCACATAAAACCCTCATGAGGAACATGCTATGGCTCTCCATTGCCCAAACTCTATATCGTGGCACTCCGGGCCCTTTGTGATTTATCCCAAACAAACCTGTTCAATCTTACCTCCCATTCTGCCCTTTCAGGCCCACCATAATCCACAGAACTACCCCCAGGGCCTCAAACATGCCTTCTGCTTTCCCTCTTTTGTGCCTTTACTCATATGCTTTTCCCTTTCTTTGGAATGTCTTCTCCTCCCTTGCCATTTCTACCCACTCATCCTTGAAGACACAGCTCAAGTGCCAGCTCATCCCACAGCCAGATGTAATTTTCATCTGAGTTCCCACAACACAGTGTACTCTATCTTGGCACCTCATGGTCTACGTTGTATTATGGATATGGAGAGGCAGCAACTTTCAAACTAGGTGCCGCTGATCCAATCAGTGTCAGTCTTATCCAAGCTACCATCACCTCTTGTTTGACTGCCATGATAACCTCCTGACCCGTTCAGTTGCTTTCCTCTTGCCCTCTTCAGTCGGTTTTCCACACAGCAGCAAGTGTGATCCTTTTAAAACATAAACCAGATCATGTTACTCTCCTGCCCCCAAGTCTACAATGGGTCCCCATCACATTCAGATGTAACTTAAGATTAACATGACCTTCATGACCCTATGTCATCTGGCCCCATCTACCTTTCATAGGCTCCCTGATTTCTAGCCACCTTGTTCTTCCTGTTTCTGGAGTATTCCATTTCTGCCTCACAGCCTTCATTCTTGTTGGCCCCTCTTAATGGAGTGCCTTTCTTTTAGAATTTACAGGGTTCACTCCCTCACTTCGTGTTTCTGGTCAAATACCTTTTCCTTAGAGGTGTTCCCTGACTACCTTATCTAGAATAGGCCTTCCTATCAGTCACTCTACATTTCCTTACCTTTGCTGGTTTTTTTTTTCCTTACCTTTTCTTAAGAGCCATTACCACTGTCTGCACCATATTTTGCTTCTTTGGTTATTTATTTATTTATTGTCTGGCACTATCATGAGAAGATAAGCTTGGGGAGGCAGGAACTTGTCTTGTTCACTGATGCAGAACAGTGCTTCCTCGCACATTGTAGGTGCTCAGTTTGTTAAATGAATGAGTGAATGGACCTTAACTGGTACTCAACTATAAGCTCCTTGAGGGCAAGCACCATGTTTTATACTTGTTGGGTCCCCTTCCCCAACTCCTGGCTTCTGTACATGTTAGTCCACTCAAATGCTCATTGAGTGAATTTCAGATTCTGTAGAGAGTACCACCAACTGATTTTCCCCCCCATTAATGTGACTACACCTGTTTAGAAGACATGAGGTTATGGTCTTTACCTATTCTGTCACCTTTAAGGACAGAACATTGACCCCCGGAAGATCCACCAGATCACTGTTTCTCCATTGATGAGTTGGGACCCACATTTTGTGTGTGTGTGTGATGAAATAGAGCAAATGAAGGAATATCAGAGTGCATCGCAAGTTGTAAGGCTAAGTATTATAATCTTTCAGCTTTGTGTGTGTTATCTTCAGGCCATGATATAAAATGAAAATCTTACTGTTGACCATAGGCCAAAACTCTGAAAGTTCTAGATGCCCCATAGATGGTCATCTGTAGAATGCATGCTTATAGTCTTAATAGTTAAATAGCTAACATTTATTGTGGGTTAACTCTATGCCAGGCAGTGTGTTACACACTTTCACATACATTACCTTATACAGTTCTTATAACAATTCTAGGCAGGATGCTGTTATCATTATTATTCCCATTTTACAGGGGAGGAAACTGAGGCTTTGAGAAATTAAGCAACTTGCCCATGATCACAAAGGCAGTAAACAGTTGAGCTGATGGTCCACTTTCAGCGCTCTCCTACTGCTATGCTACAATATCTCCAGCAGCATATGTCGTTTAATTTAATGAACTTAACTGAAAAAGCTCACCTTTTTTTGTCCATAAAACAAGCACTACTTACCCAGCATTCCGACTGGAGATTTTTTCAGTAGCCAGTAGGAACCAATGAGGAATGTGGATTCGGGGACTTTTGCCCTGCCAAAGAGGAACACAGCCATAGACAACACATAGCTTGGCAGGGAGGAAGATGGTGCTCTCCTTCTGTCTTCAAATTTCCCTGGCAGGGCCCCCCATTGGTTGAACCAGAGATCCAGAGTCCATGGGGGCCCTGCAGGTCAACCTCCAGGGGCACAGAACAGAAGGGAGAAATTGCCAAGTGCCTCTGGAGGGCCAAATGGAGAATCCCCAGCTCCCCAACCTCAGTGTCCAGACCAACACGGAGTCCCAGGGCCTGGGAATGCCAAATCTTGGCTCCTGCAGGACTTGACAACCCTCCACAACTCTCACCTCTCCCCAGAGTACAAGATCTGAACGGGCCAAGTGGGGCACTGTGCGGTCTTGGGCCACACTGCAAGCCCCTCCCTTGGCCCTCTCTTTGTTCACCAGGCTGCCAAGGGAGGGAAACAAGGCCAGGAAAAGAACTGGCCCCCTCATCCACCTAGGCAATTGCAGCTTTGCCAGCACTGGGGCATCTCCTCCGAGGTCAATAGGTCTTTATACAGGCTGGGGATTCAACTGTCTGAATAGCAGAAATGTGTTTGTTTCAGGGAAGGAAGTGGGGCCAGCAGTGACGGTGTGTATATGTGTGTGTGTGTGTGAGCGCTCATGTGTGCGCGTGCGTGCGCGCAAGAAGGGAGGGGTAGAATGCAGCCTTCTAAAGGCACGTTCCTGCTGTGCACACTTGCTCAGCCTTTGCAGGCAAACGTGTGACTGCAGTTGCGGCTAAAATATGAATGAATGTCGTTGTGTGCAGGTGCACGAATGACTGTAAGTTTCTGTGAATGAGTGCATTTGTGATGAAGGGCGTCTGGGAGCCTTTGCAAGCTGGGGTAGTGGTTTGCAGATGCCTGGTTGGCTGGAAGCATCCACATGATCGGTGTCTTTACCAAAGTCTGTAAGTGCTGGGTTAGGGGGAGAGAGGAACACTGGGTTTTCTCACAGCATCTCCCTTTTGCTGCTGTTGCTGCTGCTGCTGCTGCTGTGGCAGCACAAACCATTGGCAATTGTCTTGTCCTCCCTGACCCCTCAGAGAGAAAAGAGGGGAAGAGACAAGGAAACTCACATGGTCAGTCTGTCCTCAGTTGAAGTTTCCTCCAAAAACCAGAAACTGTCCTTAGATAAACTCTAGCCCTACTAGCCCTCAATGCTTCTCCTTGGGGCTGACAAGGGGCAGATGGGGTTTGGTTTTTTCTGCCCTGCACTCCCCTGACCTACTAGCCTGGCATAATAGAATTATGCATTTTCTGTCCTTGTTTGAAAATGTTGAGGATGACAAGATCTTACCCCTGTCTCTCTCTCAACTAGATATCAGGGAATGAAAGGAACGGCCTCATTCTTTTAGGACATGGTGATAAGCACAAATGATCGGGTGATGATGAATGGGAAGCCTGACCTTGTGGGTGTATCAAAAAAAATTGAAGGCCCTCTTAATTTTGTCACCTTACTTAAGTACATCATGGAAGCTTCTTCTTCTCCACCCAAGGCCCCCCACATCCCTTGTCATCCAGATGCTTCCCAAGAGGGCCCCTGTACACAATGGCCCTAATTAGTCCCCTCATTAACAGTCTCAGCAGAGGCCAAAGACTGAATGGGTCAGAGAAACCGAATTCTTTTTTCACTCAGAGGCACAAGTGCAGCACATTGGAGGAGAGTGGGTCAGGGTGAGAGGGTTGGGAAGCAAGAAGTGTGGGCAATGAAGACTCCACGAAACTACTGTAAATTGCCTCCTCTGAAAATAGAGAAATCCAATATGCCCCTCCCCAGAATTTTGAGAGTGGTATCTATCATCCACCTTGCTTCTATGGGGGAGGCCCTCTCTATACTCCTGTATATAATTCATAGGCATGTCGAAAACTGTATAGTTGTAAAATAGACGAATTAGAACTGTATCGTGAGCTATGTGAGGGGGGCGATTGCTCCCCTATAAAAAGCAGATTTTTAATACATGCAGTTTTTAATAATATAATCTAATTATCAGATTGAATATTTAAATCCCCCCAATTAAACTTCAACCTGTTTCGGTGGGTGGCTGCTATGCCTTTTCTGCCAAGCAACCCTGAGAGGAAGGAAGATCCCAGAGCCTTTGCTTATGAATGTGCTGTCTCTGCTAAGTGTGAATGCCCTGGTGCTCTGTGTTTGTATGAATGGGGGTTACATGTGCTGGTCAGAGGCCACGTGAGACACGTGGGATGGGAATTATATCTTAAAAAGGTGAACTGGAAAAAAATGAAACGGTACAGTGCGAATGGCATAAATCTCCCCCTGGGCACCCCCTCTTCTTTATTACCCACCACCACTGAGGCACACCTGTTTTATTGAAATTAATTCCTGGCTTTGCAAATATCAATAGATCGATATCTGCACTGTGTTCCACCCTTCACCAGGACCACACTGCTAAAAGCAGAGAGCTGCAACACAAAAGATACCGCAGTCAGCTCAAGCAAGGGGTTATTTTTAGATCAGAAAAAAGAGAGGAAAGAAAAAAAAGAGAAGCAGTTCTGGGTTTTTGCAATCTAATTTAGTCTCTTTTCTTAAGGAAAAAAAAAATCCCATCAATGGCATTTTCCATACAATCTGATTTCTATTTGGCTCCTAGAAAAAGAAGAAGAGATCTAGGGCTGAAAATTCTGGAGTTTTATGGCTGATTCCAGCTAGTAGCCTTTCTTCACCAGGCTCCAACTGAATTAATTTGATACTATTTTTGAAAGTCAGTGTTTCTAAGGGAGACCTAATGACGCACTGACGTCAATGCAGGTCAATAGCACACACTGCTGGAACTGGGCGTGCTACACCGAGCCAGAGCTGGAGCCTTTTCAAACAGCCCCAACTCTGCAAATATCCCAGCTTTGCAGGGGGGAAGAAAGCTAGGGTTTGGTAGGCATTGAGACCCCCACCATTTTTACCGAACACCCTCAAAATTGATGCATGTTTTCCTGATGGAAAAAAAAAGAAAGAGGAACAAAATCCAAACAGATGTAATCAGACGCACTGCAGTGCAAAAAAAATAAATAAATAAAAATTAAAAAAAAATCATACCTGTCAAAGGAACCGTATGTAATCCGCACACACACATTTACGCTCAGAATGCAATGCATATCATTAGGGTGTGTCTATATATAGCCCCCGAGAGTGTGTGCATTGGGACTTGGTCCCCAAACGGGGTTTTCGAACGTGGGTGATGAGTTCTTGCTCTGATCAGTTACTCAGGAGGTGCCTGAATGTATGGGGGTGGGAGCGTGGGAAGGGGGCTGCCTGCTCTCTCTCCTCCTTCCCTCCGGCTCTCCCCCTCCTTTCTTGTCTTTCTCTCTCTCCCCCTCCCTCCCCGCTTACCTCCCCTCTCTTCTCCCTCTATCTCTCCCTCACTTCCTTTCTTTCTCTTCTTCTCCCTCTCCCCTCCAGACTCCCCCACCCTCTTTCTTACTCTCCCCCTCCCTCTCTCCTCTCCTTCTCTCCCCCTCCCTCTCTCTTCTCCCTCTCCCTCCAAGTCTGGCACTGAACGCGAACTGTTTTGCTTTGCTCCGGGAAGAGTGCAGACACAGAACGTGAAATCCCGAGCTTTTTTGCGTGGTGCATTTAAAACGCTTCCTTATTTATATTACCCTCCTTCCCTCACCTCTCCCACCCCCTCACCAGTCCTTCCAAATTTCCCTAGAAATCTCTGTGAAGCGTGTGGAGGGGAAAACATTTGCACAAAAAGTGAAGGAGCTCGCCAAGGTAGGTTATACCGTGCACTGTCTTGTGTTCGGCTTTTGCAAAGTTTATGATGTCAGTTGATGGATATTTGGAGGACTAGAGCTGTATGACTGGCCATGATTACTGTCTATTTCATTGAACAATTATATTTGTACAAATCGCCTTGACTTCTTGAGCAGGCTTTGCTGGGGTTGGGTGTGTGTGTGGTTTTTGCAGGAGTCATGCCAGCTGGAAGACAATCCTGTGGTGTCAAACTAGGGAGGGGATGCTGTCCCTCTCCCCCCACCCTGATGTTTTGTGGTGGAGGGATGGAGGGGGATTCTGTCGTGGACAATTTGTCCACTTGGTCATATTTTGGATGGATTCTCATTCACTAAGTGTTTTCATTCTTGTAATTATTTTGCGTATGAAATTTGAGTTCCGAAAAGGCTTTGTGAAGTCAGAGCAAAGTGGGGGAGCGAGGGGAGGGGAAGAGAGTCAGGGCATGGTGGTGGTGATGGTAGTGGTAACATTTCTTGCATAGAGAATTTAATCTCTCTTCCCATTATTTGGAGAAATGCTAAGTCTTTAGTGGGTGCAAGCAAAATAATTTTTTTAAACCCTTAATAGCGGGTAAAATGAAATTAAAGAAGAAAAACACACCACGTTTCTACTGCAAGAGCAAAAACTGCTACAGCTCACAACCACCTGTAGAGGGAAATCTCTGTGCATGATTTCTTAGGGCCGGTTGTGTGGAGAAAAACCGCCGGAAAAGGCGCCTGGCAAACTTTGCAGCTTGAAGACAAGAGAGGCTGAACTCCGCAGGGTGGAGGGTTAAATCGTGGCGGCGGCGGAGGGAGAGGCTGGCGCGCAGCCAGGGCCTCTCAGACTCTGGGAAGCCACGGTGTTGGCCTCCTGGCTTTGGTGGGCTGGTGCTGGGATGGGCCCAGCTTGAAGTGGAGAAGGTCAATAAATGGGGGCGCGGGCTTGCAGGGCGTGTGTAGTCGTGCTGGGGGTGGGAGGGGACGTTCTTGCGAGGTCAGGGATTGGGTAGTGCCTGGTGCCATGTGGCGATGGCGGGGTCAGAGGCCGGTTTCTCCAGCAGAGCCCTGGTTTCCCTACTGCTGCACAAAGCAGGGTGGTTACCAACAAGTGTTTCTCCTGAGAAGATTAGTTTTGACAGAGACTTCAAGGGGTTCTCTAATCTGGGTAAATCCACCAGGGCTTTATTGTGTGTAGCAAAGACAGTCATTCTTTGTTAGGAGGCAGCTTGGGGAAGAGAGGTGGAGGGACAGAGAGAGGGGACTTTAGAACATCAGCCATTTGACCTTGGGGACCAGAGTTCAAATCCTCCAGAGGGTTGAAAATGCTGAAACGGTACCCCTTCTCCCACCCCCATATCTTTCATCCTGAGCTTTAGGTTTAATGGGAAAAATTCTGCGCCTGGTGTTGGTCAAACGTCCTCGATGGGAATTCCATGTGTCTGAGAGCAGGGGTTTTTTTTTTGTTTGTTTTTTTGTGTGTGTTTTTTTAATCTAGGGAAGCAGGCAGCACGCTCAGCAGTAGTACTGTGTTTTCCCCCGCAAATGATCTTCTAGGAAAGCGGGATCACCTCCACTCTGAGGAGCAGCCACTTCTGGGCGGTGGAACACAGGTCTCTTTAGAGGGGAGAATTGACTCCCCCCATGGCCTTTAAATATAGATATTGGGGTGCCATTTGAATGTCTGATTAAAATGCACTTGGAAATATGGGAAAGGTAAAAGGCAAAGATACTTTGGTGGGCTGGTGGTGGCGAAGACCACCCAGATGGGGATGTGATTCTGAATCTGTGAGTTAGTGGCTTTTTCCTGTGGGGAGCTGGCTGAGTTGCCAAATTAACATGAGAAGTGAATCTTGTTCAGCAGAGGTGATGGGAGATTTGGGGAGGGTACTTGGAAGTTAGAATCAGCAATGCCCTTGTCACCGCATGGCTCCAGAGCTAGAATAACCCAAAGGCAAAGAAATGGGGTTGGAGGTGAGATGGGGGCCCAGACTGGCACTGAGCCTGCTGTTGGTATGAAGCACTGTCCAGCTAAAGAAAGCAGAGTGGATGGCGACTCCATCCTTATGGACTCGCTGGTGTGGAGTAAAAGCAGGCCAGCAGGCCTGACATCCACTGTCCACATCACTGAAGTGCCTCGTTCACGAAATTCTCCCCTCATTTTTTGTCCAGTAGTGAAAGGGAATAGTCTTTCACAGCCTAGGAGGCGGTGGGGTCACTTGTGTCACTCCTTTCAGAAGGAAGTCAAAATTGTTTCTGTTCTTTACCTAAGTCAACAAGTGTTTCTCTTCTTCGGATATAAAGGGAGAGGAGAGTGGTTACAAGAAAAATTGGTCGGAAATAGAGCCATGTGTCCCCCACGGTCCCCCAAACCCATCAGGATAGCTCTCCACTCTTAGCTGTGGTCTCTTGAGGACCAGGTTCCAGAAAGACACCATTGTCACCCTAGCCTTAAAGGTGTTTCGTGTCGGTCAGCCAGCCCTCCTCATCCCCACCCCCGTCCCCGAGATCCATGTAAAGACCGCCTCTCTCAGGTTCTACCAGGCGCCCAAGCGCACATCACATGCAAATACTTATGTGCAGTGTACATGCACATGTGTGTGCCAAGACCACAACAGCACCCACATGTGCATGTGTGTGCGTGCGTATGTGTGTGTGTGTGTGTGCAGAGTTCTCTCCACACATGAGCTCACGAACACACACAAAAGACTGGACTCTCTTCATCTCTGTCAAGTGTGAAGATGCCAACGGAGAAATGCCACTTCCAGTTTAGGGGTGGATCTGACGTCCCTGAGTGTATGTGGTGAACCTGAATTTGCCTGGGGTTTCCTCATATTCATTCAGGAGTGTCAGTTCCCCCTTCGCTCAACGTTGGAGGCCATTACTGCCAGCAGATGCTCACCCGCTTAAGAGAAGAATCAAGTCCAAGTTTTCCCTTCATTGCCTTGGATGAGTTCTAGTGCTTCGCCTCTGTTTCTCAAAAGAAAAATAAGGGTAGGAGCAGGGCCAGCTACATAATTCATGGGGCCCAGTATAAAATAAAAATGTAGGGCCCCTTGTTCAAAATGCAGGAAAAAAGTGATGTTAAAGGCACTAAAATATAAAGCTTTTTTCCTTGAGTCTCTCTCTCTCATCTTGTCATGATGTTTTTTATTTGCTGTTTAATGTCATGCTAAATATAAATAAAAATTTTCAATTATTAGCATGAATTTTACCATCCATTTTTATATTGTGCAACGCTAGTTTTAAATGCAAACGTAAGAGCATTTAATTCATTTGCAGAGTCACCAAAATCACACAATTTGTATTTCATAGGTTATACATGCATATGTATTCAGTCCTTACAAGAACAATGGACACGTTGAACAAAATGAACTCAGCTGCTTTTATCTGACTTCTAATATGTGAACGTTCTACCAGCATCTCTGACTTCAGCTTGCTGATGAGTAAGGAAGGACTGCAAGGAGAAGGAACTATGGGCTGCTCTCTCCTGCCCTTTCCTTCCATGTCATCCTTTTCAGCATAGGTGGTTGGCAAGTAGAGGGAAGGAACATGAGTAAGAAATGATAGGGTAGGGTTCCTTGGTCATTAGTGTTTCATAGAACCCCACTGCCTTCTTTCTACATTTAAGCAAGTTCTGGTTTCAACAGCATGACCTCTTGGTGCTGTCTATGGCTCACTTTCTCATAGACTCACCTTTGACTTGCTTTGCATCTTCCCGGGCTCCCACTGGAATTCTGTGCTCTTGGAGTACTGCCAACCCAATGGGGCAGCAAGAAACGGTAAACACATATATGGCTTGTGTCTTCTCTACTCGTGCATTCTCCATTGTCCCAGAGACTCTACTTACAAAACACAAGTACAAAGATAAAATTATTAAGAATTTCAAGACAATGACAGCAGAGGATTAAACCAAGCACTCGGCCCTTCTGAGCACAGGGCCATATGTGAGTACACATGTCGCACACCCATGAAGCCAGCCTAGGCAGGAAGAGGTGACAGGTAACCCAGATCCCAGACTGAGAACACTGTTGTTCATTCTCCCTCATCAAGCAAATAACCCATCTGCAGCAAAAAACTTCAGCAGGCTCCATTTTTCATCCACTGGGGTTTTCTTCTCCTCTAAGCAAGTCTCACTCGGTGAAAAGTCCACCGTTTGCGGGTGAGAGTGTCACAGCTTTGAAGAGAGAATTCATCTGCAGATGTCTCCCTGGTCTGCTGAAGCCTTGGATTAGAGTCTGGGCCTTGGAAATGAAGCATCTATCCAATCCCCGCCCACCACTTTCGAGCTTGGCTCCATCAAGCAGATCTTCTGCCTGATATGTACTTAGGTTTCACCATCTACAAACAAATACAAAAAATATTTAGCTTGCTTTGTGAATAATTTTGCTAATTACTTATTAATTGTTATTTATCTCACCACTGCTCCAAAGTCTGCCCAGGGATCTCTTGGTCTAGGATGATATGTTCTCAGCAATGACTTTGGCACTACATTCAATTGATGTTGACATGGAAGAATTAGGGTTTGAGGCTCAAAGGCTCAAGAGGAAGACAGTCCTATATTCCTGATGGACCCCAGAAGAAAGGGAATGTTTTCTTCCATCATCAACTGCCTCCCTACTTCTTACCCTCGAAGGAGCAAAGCTAGAGGGCACCTCAGAAATGTGAGGTGGACTAGAATGGAAAGAGGATGGCATTAAAAATGCATCCAGGGCTTCCCTGGTGGCGCAGTGGTTGAGAGTCCGCCTGCCGATGCAGGGGACACGGGTTCGTGCCCCTATCCCGGAAGATCCCACATGCCGCGGAGCGGCTGGGCCCGCGAGCCATGGCCGCGGAGCCTGTGTGTCCGGAGCCTGTGCTCCGCAACGGGAGAGGCCACAGCAGTGAGAGGCCCGCGTACAGAAAAAAAAAAAAAAAAAAAAAAAAAAAAAAATGCATCCAACGTGGAGAACAAAGACACTATGGACCCTCCATCACTGAATCAGGGACTCTAAGACTTGAGTTTTTCAACCTTAATCTAGTTTTTCTTTCTTCCTGGTCCTTCAGGTGACAGCAACACCCTTTTGTGAAAGTTTTTTATTTTTATTTATTTTTTTTATTTTTTTTGCGGTACGCGGGCCTCTCACTGTTGTGGCCTCTCCCGTTGCGGAGCACAAGCTCCGGATGCACAGGCTCAGCGGCCCAGCCGCTCCACGGCATGTGGGATCTTCCCAGACCGGGGCACGAACCCGTGTCCCCTGCATCGGCAGGCAGACCCTCAAGCACTGCGCCACCAGGGAAGCCCTTGTGAAATATTTAGCTTGGACTTAGCTACTGAGAATACCTAGAGAAAAGAGAAAAAGGAGTTACTCTTATTTATTCTTTTATATAACCTTGACTAGACTTCGAGGCTGCTGCAGTGACAGCCCAAGTTAGTGGATTGAAAGACCAATCAATGAATGCTTACTTACTGTTTATGAATGAGCCTAGCCTAGCACAACAATTAACCCATGGTGGGTGCTTAATAAATGCTAGCTGACCCTGAGTATGTCTCATTATTGTGGCAATATGTTATAGTGAAAGAGCCAGGGATTTGGTATCAAACCACACAGATTCAATAAACCAAGTGGATGTATGATCTCGGGCAAATTATGTAGCTTCTTTGTGACCTGCTAACCTCACCTAAAAAGTGGGAGTATTCACATTATAATGCCTATTGAGAATGAAATGGGAAATGAGGTGGCTTATCCAAAAGCACTCTTCTACATACGTGATACATGTGTCTGCATATATGTGTGTGCACAGAGGAAGATGTTAAATTTTTTAAAACCCTGCCTTCCTGTCTGTCTCACCTCACTCAGCCATAGAGGTAGACATAGGTCTCTGATAGGCTAGACTCTCACAGCGTCCTGAGTATGGCTACGAATAGTTCAGGCTTTGCAGCCAAACATAGCTGGGCTCAAATCTTGACTCCTGTATTTCGTTGGTTATGTGACTTTTCACCAGTTATTTAAACTCTCTAAGTCTTGGTTTCTTGACAGTTAAAATGAGAGTAATAATAGTACCCACCTCAAAGAGTTCTTATAATGATTTATTGAGTAATTTGCAGAGGGCTTGGCACAGTGCCTGGCATACACCTAGTATCTGATGTATTACTAATATTTTTTATTTTTGTCTTAATTATTATACCTCTGGCCACTGATGGGCCCAAGGAAGCAACAGAAAAGTGACTTGGGAGCATCTTCTCATGGCATGTTGTGGGATGGCATTTCCATCATAGGCCTTTCTTTCCTGGGTAGATTCTTCCTTTTCTGAAGCTAGCAGAGTTGTTCTTAGACCTTTTCACATACTCAGGTACTCCTCTTGGGAGATGCTGGGTAAAATCTACCTCCCCTCTCCTTACCCTACTGAAAGTCAAGGGAACTATTCTCATTGATCCTGCCAAGCAAGGGACAGGCCTGGGAAGCTTCCCTGGACTTTTCCCTTCAGCTCACAGCCCATAACCCTTTTCTCCCAGCAGCTCACAGTCCTGAAATTGGAGGCACCCAGGTAAGGAGAAAGGGGCCCAGTCAATACTTAGCACAAGTCTGGACCTCAAGAGTATGGGTGTAAGAAGATCATCTGCATCTGACTCACTGGAGCCGAGGGACAAGACTCAAGTCTCCTCCTCTCCACTGGGGCAGATGTTCCAAGTTCTCCTTGGACATTGTGAGAGTCCCTCAGTGATTCCTTGGGGGCAAGTATGACTATCTACTCCTCATCCAGGTCTTGATTTTCAATGACCTCATTCTCTAATAGAGAACAGAAGAAAGTAGTAACTTACCCAGTCCCCATGGCCTCATCAACATCATGGAGGGTCCACTAGGTAGCAGGCCATATACTAGTCTCTTCAGATTCAGAGATAACTAAGACATGGATTCTGCTTGCCACCATGGTACTAATAGTCCAAAAGGTGAAAGAGGCCTTTAGCAGCCCACATTCTTCTTTCAGTAAGCCCTACACCTACCCTGATTTCTTATGAACTTATAAAGCCCTTGCCTGACCAATAAGCCACCATAGGCTTCCTTTCCTTGTTGCAAACTTGTATGTCCTGTGTCCCACTATATCAGGAATCCTTTCATCCATGAGTTTATTTGAGCGTATTAATGGGTGTGGATGTACCAGGTGGAAAGAAAAAAGTTCATCCGTTAAGATCCAGGTTCTAGTTCCAGAGACTTGGTAGTACTTGGGGATGATGCCAGGTTTTTATGGCAGTTCATCCTATTGCAAGCCCACAGGCTGATTATGTTAGGGTTCTTGGGTCCCAGAATTATAGGACTTACCCATACCACCATATCTTGGCTATTAAGAATGACCAAGTCTGAGAAGGGAGTGGCTTCACCTACCCTCACTCTAGGGCAGCAGTTAGTATCCCAATTCACTCCGAGGGTGATTTGCTTCTACTTGTTTTTCTCTATTGAATTCGCTTAGATTTGGAGAACAAAATCGTTCAGGGAGGTGATGTAAGAGAAAAGAGCAAAACAGCCACTATCCCTCCCTAAAAACGTTTCTTCAGCCACTTCCTCCAAGACAAGAGGATTTCTCCTGCTCTACATTAACCTACTGATGTATAAGCTCTCAGACTTTTAAAGGCTAACCACCCACCCCCTATGTAGCTGGTGAGCTGGATATTTGGGAACAGAAATCAATGAGCTCATTCCCTAACTTGCCCTGTGAGCTGGTGCAAGCTGACTCTCCCTCCCAGCTTTAGTTCCCGACACAGGTTAGAAAAACACCTCCCTTTCTTTTCTAGAAAGTGGGGTCTTGAGTACTAGTAGCCTCCTTCATCAGCAACCACTGTATTCTCTTATCTGACCCCCAGCCTTCAGACACCCTGTGATCAGAAAGGCTGACTGAACCAGGAGTCAGTTTGGTTCTAGCCCAGGCTCTGCTGCCCTAACCTAGCGGACTTCGGTAATTCACTTGGCCTCTTTTGACCTCATCTCTAAAACAAGGGGTCAGAGTCCACCCGCTTTATAATTTATTCAATCTCATGACTGTTGCTCAGAGCAAGTTGAATAATTCTTTTCCTTAAGGAGCTCCTCGGGTGTTTGGAGGAGTGGGCATGTATGTGTTAAAGGTACTGTTATCACAGTCTTCTTCTATGGCCCTGGAATGGAGCGATCAGGGGTTCCTCAGACCTCAGGCAACAGGTTTCTCTGGGCCCATTAGTCCCTGTGATGTCTGGCCTTCCACAGACTATCCACAGCAAATATAACACCAGACTGAATGTGGATCCCTTTTCATTTGGGATCTATACATGCCCAGTCCCCTGCCAGCACCTTGGAGATCCTTCCATTAAGAGGAGAGAGGGCTCCCCTGGTGGCGCAGTGCTTGAGAGTCCGCCTGCCGATGCAGGGGACACAGGTTCGTGCCCCGGTCCGGGAAGATCCCACATGCCGCGGAGTGGCTGGGCCCGTGAGCCATGGCCGCTGAGCCTGCGTGTCCGGAGCCTGTGCTCCGCAACGGGAGAAGCCACAACAGGGAGAGGCCCGCATACCACCAAAAAAAAAAAAAAAAAAAAGAGGAGAGAATCTAGCACAGGGCTCAGAGCATGAGCCAGATAGCCTGGACGAAAATCCTGCCTATTTAATAGACTCTGAGACCTTGGACAAGTTCAGTCACCTCCCTGTTTCCTCATCTATAAGATGGGAATAATACTAGTACCCCCTCCTAGGGTTACTACGAGGAGTAAATGAAGGTGTGAAGTGCTTTAGGACCCTGCCTGGTGTATAACAAGTGCTCAATGAATGCTTTCTATTATTATTAGTGTTTCCCCCTTTCTTAAGGCATCTCTGTCCCTAATACCCCATGCCTTTGGGTCCCTTGGGAGACTGTCATGCATTTGAAGGGGATTTCAAGGAAAACATAAATACCCTGTAACCTGGTTGGCACTGGAGGGCTCTAGCCAGGATGCAGCTGAAGCAAGCTGCAGCATGATGAAGGCTGGTCCCTGCTGAGGGCCTGGTGCCTACTTGTTTAAGTAAACTGGGCCACAAATCCCTAATCAGAATGAACTCTTCATATGCATGACCTCCAGATATAGTCAAAGCATTAGTAATTCTCCTGTTACAATCCAGACCAAAGTTTTGTTTTCATTTGTAACTGAACTTTTTTCAAATCAATTGGAACAAATTTGCTAATACTGTTGGCCCAGAGCAGCAAGTTATTCCATGAGTCAAAACATTTGGTGTCAGCCCTAGAGATGAGGGGATGAGAAGACAGGGTAGGAGGGACCTGGGACAAGCTTGGGCCTTCTTCCTGTAGCCAGTGGTTCTCAGGCTCTTCAAGGCAGTATCAGCTTTTCTCCTTCTGGTCATCAGAAACCTACCTTCTCACTGGACAGCTTCCCTCTGTTGACTTCAGGAGTGGAGGGTAGTAGAAGAGTCAAGCTCATGGAGTGATCGAAGGCAGGGCCTTCGTCATCTATGATTAAGGAGAAGTGCCTCCTCTGATGTTAGCTGTACAGGCTCTGCTTTTCCTACCTGGTCCAAGCCCCTATGTCAAAGGAGCCAACACTGACCCTTAGCCAGAGTTGGGTTAACAGAGCCAAGCAAAGTTACAAATCAGGGTGGATGGAGTCAAAGCTTGAGAGCTGCTGATAATATCCATTACCTACCCCTGGCCCCCAGATTATTCTTTATTTATTTTTTTTTGCAGTATGCAGGCCTCTCACCGTTGTGGCCTCTCGCGCTGCGGAGCACAGGCTCCGGATGCGCAGGCCCAGCAGCCATGGCTCACGGGCCCAGCCACTCCGCGGCATGTGGGATCCTCCCGGACCGGGGAACGAACCCATGTCCCCTGCATCGGCAGGTGGATTCTCAACCACTGCGCCACCAGGGAAGCCCCCAGATTATTCTTTTTTTTTTTTTTTTTTTTTTTTTTCTTTTTGCGGTATGCGGGCCTCTCACTGTTGTGGCCTCTCCCGTTGCGGAGCACAGGCTCCGGATGCGCAGGCCCAGCGGCCATGGCTCACGGGCCCAGCCGCTCCGCGGCATATGGGATCCTCCCAGACCGGGGCACGAACCCGTATCCCCTGCATCGGCAGGCGGACTCTCAACCACTACGCCACCAGGGAGGCCCCCCCAGATTATTCTTAATGGCAGTTCCCAAAGAGTCTTTTCTTTTCTAGCATAGGGCCTAAAGAATTCTACTCTTAAACTAGGTCCCCAGCTGTCAGTCTTCCAGCTCATCCCCAAATTCTAAATCCAGTGAAATTCCCAAAGATGTAATGAGTCTCTTTTGTTCTCTGTGGCTTGGCCAGGTGTTAGAGGGATTATCTTAAAGATAGAAAAGGAGGTAAAGAGCTTCATCCTGGTGGCAATTTTTTCCTCCCAAGGCAGGTTGCACTTACCCTATGGAAATGAGACAATGGAATGAGAAGGAACATCAGATGCTTCCATTGGGCCTGGGTGGGACTTAACAAGGTGTGTGCCACTGTCCAGGCTCCCCTTACCCTTGGAAACCGCCCCTGATGTTGAAGGGAACTCCACTATTGTCTGTTCTGGAGAACCCGGCTAGGGCTCAAAGAGGGGTTGCTCTGTATTTCAGAATACAGCTAATACACTGGCTTAGGGCAGGTTATTAGCTTCGCCAAGGCCCGGCTTTTCAACATGAAAATGGAAATTGTAAAGGAACTATTTCACTGAGTTACTGTAAGGACTACATGGCATAATGTATACATACCTCTTAGCACAGCACCTGAGGCTTGTCAATACTCAGTACATCTCAGCTGTTGTTACTCTTGATACCGTACCAGCAGGAGGAGGGAGAATAGCACTCACGTGTTCTTAAGCTCCCTGAATGGCAAGTCTTCATCTTATTCTGGGTTCCTCCTGAGCTATGCATCATCCTGTAAGTAGGTGAGGCACAGAGCCCCTTGGGTACCCTAAAAGAAAGGAGGCCACTGCTAATCAAAACCAGACTGTGAGCAAACGTTAATTGTAAGACAGACTGGAAAGATCTCCCACCATCTCTTGGGGCTCCTACTACGACACTGATTAACTGTGAGCCAGAAAATAAGTGTGGGGGAAAAAAGTTTGTCCCCTGATAGTGGGCCCCCTGGTTGACCTGAGGAATCTGAGCAGAGAAGGAACTGTGGAAAAACATGGCTCAGAGCCTCAGTAGAGTCTGTCTTGCCACCTCTTGGCAGCCATTTTAGGTCTTTTATCTGAGAAGGATTTCATGTCCATCATTGAGTTTCGCAGATGCTTGCATTTAAAGGTTCTTCAGAGCAGACAAGGACTATTCCCTTCACTCTGCTGCTTCACAGCATCCAGGTTCCACGACTGCCTTATGACAAATTTGTAACAAGGTCTTTTAGGGACTGTGAGTCTAGATTTTTGTAGGGAGAGGATGGTTATTAAAGCTAGAGCATATTCAAAATTCCACGGGCCAGAGAAGTGTTAGCTTCAAAAGTCTCAGCCCCACATCTTCTGGATCCAGCCCCAATAGGAACTTTCTATTCCAACTTGCCACTGTAGCCCAAGAGCTGAACCTTGGCATGGGACTCAAGCTGTCTCTAAAGTACAAGAACCCCTGGGTTCTCTGAAAGCAGGACTGGGTCCAGGTCTTTTGATGAGTTCTCCAGTTTTCTCTAAGTAAAAGATTTCTGGTAGAGAAAAAGTCCCGGGCCTCTGGGCAGCGATTTATCTTATACAGAAATGAAGGAAATGTAGACCAGAGTAGTTTTACTGGGGAGCTCCCTCTACTGGCTCTTTGATAGAAATTCCATAGCAGTCATTCTGCCCTGGCCTGTGGGTAGCAAATTGAGGCATCTCAGCTTCTTGGTGCCTTGAACCAAGGAGAAAATAAGATGTCCTGAGTCATCAAGGGAGATGAAACTCCAAAAACTGGTTTCTTCTGCCTCCTTCATAATTTCATTTAACATTTACTGGGTGCCAACACAGTGCTAAGCATCTTACTTGCATGATCTGATTAAATACTACAACTGCATGAAGCGGCCAAGACCTGGGGAGATTAAATAAATTCCTGGCATCACCAGAGATGAGCAGACGCCCCTCAGTGACCTTCATGGTTCTTAGAATTTTCCTGAGAGAGAGAGAGACAGAGAGAGAGAGAGAACTCAAGAGAAGCAAGGACCAAGAGGCAACATGAAATTGGAAGTGAAATGTGTTCTTATCACCTAACTTAAATAGTTCGTATCTGGCTCTAAGCTTTCTCCATAAACTTCTTGGATCCTAGAGCATTTCAATCCTGTTTTTTAAAAAATTCAGTACATAAAGGGGCCTCCCTGGTGGCGCAGTGGTTGAGAGTCCGCCTGCCGATGCAGGGGGACACGGGTTCGTGCCCTGGTCCGGGAAGATCTCACATGCCGCGGAGTGGCTGGGCCCGTGAGCCATGGCTGCTGAGCCTGCGCGTCCGGAGCCTGTGCTCTGCAATGGGAGAGGCCACAACAGTGGGAGGCCCACATACCGCAAAAAAAAAAAAAAAAAAAAAAAAATTCAGTACATAAGGCAATTACTTACATAGCAGTGCTTGTCCAATCTGTGCTCTCTGAAGCCCAGACTGAAGAAAACAGAGTAACTGCCACAGTGGTTAAGAAGAATTTCCATTATGGAGATGAGGCCATTTTAATTTGTGGAACATGTTCACACCTATGTTCTTAAAAATAAAATCCTATGAGGTAGGTAGGGCAGGTAGCAGTACGCACATTTTGTAAGTTGAGGATTTAAAATACTGAGTGCTGTGTGCCAGATTTCAGTTAGGAGCAAATGGCAGAGTCAAGACCAGAATCTTCACTCTCAGCTTAAGTTCTGACTTTATGGTTGGTGTTGATTGAAATTGCGGTCTCAATTGGGCTTTTTAACCACAGATAATAAAGATTGTGAAAACACCTCCTTGATTTACACACAGATCTTGTCCTGAGTCACTCCTTTCCCTGTTTCAGGTTGGTTCATAATTGAGCTCCCTTGATACAGAGTCGTTTGAGAATTGGGAATTACACAAGCCACTTATCTTTTTAAAGTTGGTCTCTCACCAGCCCACATTTTAAAGGTATCTAGGTCCCTGGGAGAATCCCACATATTATTTCAACTCTCCTGTACCATGCAAAGGTGTAATCCTTTTCACTTCATGCAGGAGAACCTTAAAAGCATTTTTCCACATTGGTTCTTCCTGGGGATTTGAGATACGGGTAAGTCATAGGATTCCCATTCCTCTTTGGGTTGGGTGATGGTTTCCAGTTTCACTTCGGTGTCTCTAAGTCTACACAGTGGGACAGCGGTCACATGGGGTATAACCTACTTCCCCAGCCCTGTCCCAAGACCTCCTACTAGCTACTCCTTTCCCTATAGGCAAAGTGATATCATAATGGGATCAGAACGGTACCTGATGATAATAACACAGGAGATACAAGAGCAGGCTTTCTGCAGCACCTCCTGAGCAATTGGGCTGTCCCTGTCTTAAACAGAGTGGTTGGGTTAAACCCATTTGTCCATAATGTAACCTCCTGGCCCTCAGCTACCAATGGAAGCATCTCTCTCTGATTTGACCTGTTAATATCACAAACTGTGCTTTGCCAGAAATGTGACTTCTTGATGAATAGTTGGTTCAGATCTGCCAATTTGGAGTGAACTCCTATTTGGCCACCTGCTGGTAAGGCTGAGCATCCCTTTACCTAACTGTAGCCTTGAGCATCTGGCCCTTGTGTCCCTGCCATGATCAGAGAAACTAAAATGATACCACTGAAGGAGAGGAGGGGAGAGCCTGGAACTGAGTGCTCACAGGGAGCTGTGAGTGACGGAATGTAGATTGCTGACACCCTTTCCCTTTCATTCTTGCTGTTGTAGGAGCGCCAGCGACCAAGAGGAGACCAGATGAGTTTTCAAAGCAGTCCTCAAACACCCAGGACACACCTCATCCTTTGCCTCGTGCTTTCTGCAATGTTGCTGCTCACGTTCATCTTCCTATTAACCCTCCCCATCATCACCCTTTCCCGATCACCATCCTTCCTCCATTCACTGTCCACCCAGCTCTTTCTCTGAGGTGCCCCTCACAAGGGCAGTGGCTTTGCTCTCTCTTTGGCAAGTTCCTCTCTGAGTTATATCCAGATGGCTGACATTAGTTTCCCTCTCTCCTCCCCCTGCCTCATGCCAGAGTCAGCCCAGCACTCAGCCCCCAGGTCAGGAAAACCACAGCACATCCTACCTCTTCCAAAATGAAGCTGCAAGACTCTCTACCAGAACAGTCACACTCAATGAAGGTATCCAAGGTATCTGAGAGTGATGTAATTGAAACCAGATGGAGAGACCAGAAATCCCTTAATCCTAGTCATATATAGTGAAAGAGCTTACTTAGGACTGATTGAGAATATGGGGGGGGGTAAGGAGGAGAGAAAGAGATCCTCAGAATTGGATTGCCCCCCGAATACAGGATGGAATCATCTAGATTTTTTTTTCTCCAATTAAATTTACATTTCATCCTACCATATTGCTATGGCTTCACTCTAGACATTTTCATTTGAGATCCAAGGCTTTTCTTCATGGGTTCTGAGCCACAGGTTCCTGTATGGTGAGGTAAGTGACATTTGCCAGCCCTGTCTAGGATGATTGGTAATGATCTCAGAAACCCAGTGCTCATGAAATAGATCTACCCTGTTAGGCTTGTTAAGATTTGTCATGTATTGCTTCCTTTTGACCTGAATGCCCTTTGGGGATCCCAGCCCTGACACAGACATTGGTCCAGCCTCACAATGTTAATCTAGACTACAAAACAAAACAGACCCCCAGAATTAACCCAATCAGAATTTGTTGAGGTCAGAGTGCTCTCTTTCTCACAATCACTTCAAAAAGCGTGGTTCTTGGAAAACCCACTATACCTAGAAAGTATATTTTCTCTCCCCTACTTTTATTTCCACTTTTAGGGGTAAGCTAGAACCAATGGAAGATGCCAGGTTTTCACATGTGAGCTGAAGGTCTCTCTTCTCATGAAAAGATTCAGACTCAATTCATTACTTAACTCATAGCCTTGCCAATAAGTACAAAAAACTGGCCAATCAGCAGACATGTTAGTCCATTCTTCTACTGTTCCACTGCCTATATTTATTGGACAAGGAATTAGAGATGCAATACCCATTTTTTACTGTTGAACAATCAGATATAGTGATCCAAGTCTAGCAGACCAGCAGCTACTTTAAGGCTGCTTTAATAGTGAAAGGATAAAAAGTTCAGCTAAGTCAGATCCACTAGACACCCCCCACCCCCCGAAATGAATTTGTGATCGATGTCTCTCTGCCCACTGAATTCAGGTGGGTGGTCCATCAACCACAAGATTAAAGCCAGACTCACGCAGCTATCTGGAAGCATCCCTCACATTATTCTTTTCTCCCCATGATCCAAAGCTCTGATCCTTTTCTATTTAGCCTCTGCTAAACTAAAGCACTCCAGTATCCCGAGCCCCACCCCACCCAACTGCTTCAGCCTCAGCCCCCTATCATGTGCTTGCTCTGGCTTCCTTGTCTTTGCTTAGATCCTCACCATGTAACCCACTCTAGATACTCTTGGGTGATCCTCTAGGTCCCCATTCCCCCAAATGTGCTTTTCATCTGGTGAGGCAGGGGAAAACCTATCATCTGGTTCTCCAAGCAGTTAGAGTGGCATAGTGGGGGGAGGAGGGCATTGGAAAGAGCTTGCTTCTTGATAATGGAGGTGTGCAAAGAGCAGATATTGTCTTAACTGTTCTGATATTGAACACTGCCATTGCTTTCAGGTAGATAGAGAGTTGAGACTTTTGAGTGCTGATGGCAACAAAAGGAAAGGGAGGGGCTGGAATTCTAGTCACTTTCCTTCAGCATGCAAGTGATTCTTAAAAATATCACCCTCAAACCTCCAAATGTGCTGGCTTGTAAGAAGTGTTTTCCAAGACCAAATGTACCTCTTGATCAGGGTAAGTGATGAAACGTGTACTTAACAGAGGAAGGGGATGGTGGAATAGCTTATATTATGCATGCTGTGGCTTATCTCCCCCACTGTGCTAATGGCTTGGCCTCTAAAGTTTTCAGAATCAGGAAAATGATCAGGGATGCCAGTTTCTAAAGGTGTGAAGGAGGACCCGGATGACTAGCCAATCCAAATGCAGATTTACTGCTGTTCTCACCTTCAAACAGCTTTCTTGGGAGACTGGTCCAGGGAGTTCCTAACTCCTTCCTGGTACCACCCATGGGACTTCCTCAGTGGAGGGGGGAAACATGGTTGGGCGTAGCGACCTAGATGGACAGAAAGTTCATTGCATCTCTACTTCACACTGGCTGGCTTCAGACAAATCCCTTGAGTTTTGGTTGAGGCTGAATGGGCTGGGGCCTTTGTTGGTAGAGAGTGGGGGGGTCTCTTCTCATAGGCAGAGAGCCTTGCCAGGGTGGGAGGGGGTGTCATATTGGAGGAATAAATCAATTTCATTATTTAGGTCACTGCTGAGAAAGTCCCAGACATCTCTAATTCCTAATGATGGAGCCTAGAACTGGTATATAAAAGACCAGATATTGGAATAGAAGCAACATGATAGAGTGATGTGGGCATGACTGTGGGAGCCACACAAATATGAATATGGTCAGATAGATCCCTAATTCTACAACTTCAAGCTCTAAGACTTTTGCACAAGTCACTTAAATTGTCTGCTTTCCACTTCCTTAGCTTTAAAATGGAAAAAAAAACAACCAAACTAATATTCTGGGAGTGATTTATGTGCTCAACAACCTAATGGAGTAGGTAACATTACTATAATGATGCCCATAAAATTGCCCTTTAAGTATAAGATCATTCATGTAAAAGTATCCAGCATAGTGTCTGGCACATAATAGGTGCTCAAAAACTATTGGTTTATTCTCCCCCTACCCTGTCCCTTACTTAGGCCAAAATAGTTCTGCTCCCTGATGGAGACATCTTTAGGCCAAGAGGAATCTCTTTCCTGGACTTCTTCCCTGATAGTCTTCCCTTGGTTGATTTCCTGAGAGCTGGATTTTTTTTCTTTTTTTCCTCTTGCAAACCCAGTACTTTACCTACTGGCATTTTTCTTGGTGCTCGGAGAGGAGACAAGAGACACAGGCGGGACATTTCTTGCCTTCACTGACCCTGAAAGAGATGAGACTCAGTTCTTTTCAAGGGCTTCATGACAGCAGCCTACCCCATAGGCTCTCTGGGAGAGCATTAGGGGAAATGAGTCCTCCTCATGCTTGGGGTGCCCAGGGACGGGTTGGCAGTGCAGAAAGCGGTTTTCATCTTGGACAGGTTCCATGTCAGTCTATTAATTCCCTGGGTCCTTAGCTTGATTGCTCAGACAGGAATTGGGCACCACAACCCTTAGCAAAGAATGGCGGGACAGCTTGAAAGGCCAAGGTCACCAGCTCCAGTCCAGGCCTGTACCAAAAGACCTGACTGATGTGTAGGGAAGCTGCAGATGCTGTGTGTGGAGGGCTAACTTTCTGCAAATATTTCTGCTGAGCTTCCTAGGCATCCCCTGGCCCCCAGTGTAACCTGTCAGCTTGATTAGAGTAGCAAGACAGGGACAGGAAAGAGGGGGTCCCCTTCTGGGGGCACATGGGAAGGAGCACAGACATTGAGTCCAGCAGGTCGCCAAAGTTGGATTAGTGTAATTTTGGCTGCTGCTCCCAAAAGTTTTGAGATGCAGGGTCTGAGCACATTTCTTCTATTTCCAACTCTGCCTCTTTTGTTAGGGTTACATACAGGGTTTGCTGAAAGCTGTTAGGGGCCCCCAAAGTGATCTTGAATGAGGCTGCCTTGGCCTCAACATCAGACACAATAGCACCCAACCACCATACAAAGCATAGAAACAGAAAGCAGGTCACACAATTCTAAAATGTCTCTTCTCTGTATAGTTTATGTAGTCTATATAGAAACTGTATGGTTACATGAATTTATGCTTACACATACCTAGTCTCATATCTCTAAAAACATACCTACTCTGTGCCTTTAAAAACATACTTGGCCTGACACTTTCATTCATCCAACAAGACTTCACTGAAACACATAATGGGGAAGGTTTCATGTCCATCGGGCCACATCTGATGATCCCATGTGATCAGCCATGTTCAGTGCAAGAACCCCGGCAGACTCCGTCTCATTGATGTTTCTTCTGACTGCCCACCTCCCCACTGCAGCGACATTCTCATGTGCATACATACATGCATTCATGGAGCTAAAAATAAACAGCTGCTGATGGGCTGCCAGAGGGTGTCCTCCGTGCGGAGCAGCCGTCCTCTGTCTCCCTTTTGTAGGCAAAGCTTAAGTCACAGACAGGAGTTGAGCGTACAGGACGGGCTTAAGCTTACACCAAAATCTCTAAGATCACACTGATTAAAGGTCAGCCCCATGATCACTCTCTCCCAGGCCTTGTGCCCCAAATCCTAGTGGTAACCTCTGGAAAATTGTTTATTGGCATAAGGAAAATCATTGACAGGGAACGTTGATAATTAAGGTTGATAAAGGAGATGGACCGGGCATCAGGGCACGACGTAAATAGCTCTCTGCTTTCCGGTTTTCCCCTTCTCGAGGCAGAAGTTATGCGAGGTGGATCTGGGATGCTGTGTATATTTGGGGAGGGTGATCTGTGTATGTGATTTTGTTCAAACCTTCCAATCTGCAATAATTCTGCCCACCTCCATCACATCCCCAATCAATAAACCCTCTGTCATGCTGAGATGTGGCATGTCTTCTGCTGAAAACCTCAGATTCAGATACAACACACACTGAGACACACACACACACTTTGTCACTCTCATGAAACAAGCTCCTTTCAAACTGGTTTAAAAATAGCACTAATCCATTCAGCTCATTTTTCAGGGGCATTATTTTAAGAAGAAAAATAGAAGATGCCCTGGTCTGTGAGAGGTAGAAAGGGTAAAGCGTCACCTAGTCTTAAAAAGTCCTGATAATGTCACAAGAGACTAAGCCTTTGCAGTCTTTGTTCAATTTTCTCCTTCTACCTTTCAACAAAAGTTGTTTATTCGCTAATACCCTGCCATCTGGGTATTTATAGAGGTGGGTTTCCTTTCCGGGTGGTGGCGCGAGGGCAAAGCTGCAGCAGCAAGCCCTCCCTGTCCGTCGTCTCTCCGTCCGCTCTCCGCTCCCCCCGCCCTGCCTGGAGCACTGACTGGAGGCCGGTGGATTTGTGAATCAGCTTTCCCCTCCCCCACACAGGGGAGCCCCTAAACGCTGCTGGCCATTTGCAAAAGGCTGTGTGTATGTGTGTGTTTAATTGCAGGTTTATTTTTTCCTGCTCTGGGAGTCTGTCTGTCTGTAACTTGGGTGATTGCTCTCTGGGAAGCTGTAGCTGTCTGATTCCGTGGGCGACCGAGCAGGATGCGTGGGCGCAGGAAACAGAAGAGGGAAAAGAAGGAGGGAGGGAGAAAAAGGGAGCAGGAGAGAGAGCGGGAGCCTTAGAATCTGTTACTTGCGTCACTCGAGGAGCCGGGGCTATCTGCCCGACAAACACAGAATTAATCCGAGTTATAGCCATAGCTGTCTCCGCTACAACGGCCAGCTGCGAAAGGGCGGGGAAAGGACGCTCGCTCCGCGTCTGTGCCGAGCCTAGTTTGCGCCGGGCGTTTGGGGAGGGGGCTGTCCTGCTGGGCAAGCCCTCGGGGCCCCGCACGCCTGGTGCACACCAGGCTGCAGCCTCCTCTGCAGCTGCCCAGCCCAAGCCTCGGGTGGCGCCCGCCTCGCTTGCTCAGTGGCTGCGCCGAACACAAAGCGCTGTCTCCGAGCAGAAGCCTCTTCTCGGCTGAACCAGACCCACCAAAGAGGAGAATCTGCACGTGACGTCAGTAGCTGATGACTGACGCAGACTGGCAAAGGAGACTCAAGGCGGCTGCTCCGCGCTGCCTTCATGAGTCTATTTTCTCCAGCCCCTTCGTAGTGAATTACTAGAACGCAGCACACATACATACACACACACACACACACACACACACACGCAGCCCTCAAAATATACATTTCCAAAGGCGGTGTGTTTCAAACACAGCGCGATTTTGCAAAGCATGGGTGGGAAACGTGGGAAGGGTATGGAGGAATTTTTATTTTCTTTCCTCATTTGGGAATCTCCAGCGTGGACAGCGTTAGACTCTAGAGCTTTCTTGGGACGCTCCTCTGGGGAAGGGGCCTAAGTACCTCCCCCCCTTTTCCCCAGCATGTAGGGAATCTGGTCAATGGAGACATGCAGCTCTAAAAGAATACATCCACTCCAAAGCCTTCTGCTCAGGGAGACAGCGAGGAGCTTGCAACAGGCAGAGGCAGATGGGAGTTAATGGGAGGGAGGGAGAATATAAGCAATATTTGAGTATTTTTCTGCTTTGAAAAACATCATCTGCAGTAATGCAAGTGAGTGTGGTGGGGAGGGGAGGGGGCGCTTAATGCACATTTAATGTTTTGGACGTAAGGTTCCAGCGAAATGCCTTTGTGTGTGGAGGTTTTTTCAGTACTTGCTAAAAATAGCATCAGTGTTTGATCGTGTTCCAGAAATAGACCGAGGGCTGCACTGGGATAAAAAGCCAGCGCGGGTGGAAGAAAACCTGGACATCACCGCATTTCCCCCCCTCCCGCCCCCAACTATGTCTGGAAATTAATTGTTGGATTTTTCCTCTCCTCTCTCCTGTCTCCCTCTCTCTCTCCACTTTCTCTTCCCTCCCCCTATGCTTCTCTTTCTCTCTCTTAAGGAGTTCCCGTTTGGGTAAGTAATATTATGTCATGTGCATGCCGCAGACTGTGAGTATTAGCTGAGGCTGACTTTGTGCATGCTCTGGCGTTCTTTTTTGGCTGCCTTTCACCCCTTTCTAAAGAGAAGGGTGGGGCTGAGTAGGGGGTGAGGGGTATAGCTGTGTTTGTGCATAATGAATTTTGGGCTGCATGAAAAGGAACTGAAAGGGGAAATTCTTGCTGAGCCGGGAATCACCCTGACCAATCTCTGAATCAATAGCTGCAACTCTCTCTCTTTTTATGGGTCGGCGCTGTTGAGCCCGGTTCTCTCGACTGCCCCCTCCCCTCCCCATTTTCTCTCTCTTAAATGGTGTCCAGATACGACTTAATGGGCCATCTCTCTGCGAGATTAATGGAGACGATGCGATATAGATTTAAATTGCATGGATGGGGCTGGGAGATAAAGAGAAGGAAAAATCCCTATTCCTTTGACAAACTTCCCTGCTCGCTCCGGTCCGGGAGCCCGAGGACCGCGACCCTGGCTGATCCTGGCTGGCCCAGGGTGCGGTAGCTGTCCATGGAAGGCAGGTGCTGAAAATTCCTAGGTCCTCGGCTAGTTCAGCTCCGAGCGCCAGGGGGCGGGGTTGGCGCCAGCTGCGGACAGCCCCGCCCTGAATGCAGAAGAGGGATACGGAGAGGAGAGGGTTAAGGATGTTCAAAGGGGATAGTCGTGACTTCGGCGAGAGCTTTGGGGGAAAAGGAGGGGTGAGTGGGAAGGAAAGGAAAAAAAATTTAAAGGAGGGGGAGCAAAGTGTTAGATTCGAGGATCACCCAAGGCCCAGCGCTCCAGGAACCGCAAGCCGGTGGTTCACCGGCTTTCTCCGCAGAGGCCAGGCACTATCTGGGTCTCCATTCCCAGGCGCCCGCACCTTCCCGCCAGTGGGTTTGAAAGATTTCTCTCCAGTGATGGTTACTTTCAAAATAAGAGGCTATAGGTTGCTTTATTCGGACCCTCGTAGCTGCCACTTCATGCCCCCACGTTCCCACATTCTGCAGTTCCCGGGAGGTGTGTAAGGATGTGTCTGTGCGTTATGGCATTTTTCTTACTATTCCCCCTCCTTCGCGTCCTAGTCATAGGAGCCCCAAATGAGTTGGTGGAACGAATGAATTAGAAGCCAAAACACAGGAGTTGCTGGTGCGATGCGCAGAAAATCCAGGCTTGGGAACATCGCACGGCGCCGTAAAGCCACAAGCCAAAGGGTTTCTGAAAACCGGCTCTAAAGGAAACTGGGGAGGGGGGGTTCTTCTCCAAGTTCCCAAATGTTATTGGAGAGCCCATCAACTCCCTGGGGTTATGGGGCTGACCCAGAGTGAGACTCATTGCAGTCAGCTCCCGATACTTTGGCCAAACCTGTAGCCAGACAGGTGAGGAGGGAGGAAGGTTATCAGAGGCCAGAGGGGGGATGAACATCACGCGCGCACACAAAGACGTTCATGCTGATTAACTCCTCGGGTAGAAATAATAAAAATGCACCCTCAAATTGGCCCAGAAGTGTGGGCTGTAGACAGTGGGAGGGGGGGAATGAGGCAGGAGAGCTGCCTCATTGTAGAGCTTCAGTAAACTTGTGCACATGCAGGGATATTTTCTATATACCTGTAATAATAACTAAAAAAAAAAAGGACGGTGAGGTAAGTATCTGCGGGGGCTGGCCTTCAAGCAAAAGAGGAGAGCCCAGTGCTCTCTGCTCCGTCTGCCCCATCCTGGTCCGCTAATAGCCTATGGCTTTAGTGACCTGACCCCGCACTCAGGGCACCCGAGGCGCAGCCCTGGGATGCGAGGTGGGGATTGAGTTATTTTTACTTCAGAAGCAGTCCCTCTTTGGGTAGATTCCCTGGCTGAGACTGAGTATTCGTCAACTCATAATAGTAACAAGGACTGTTACTGATGTTGCGGAGAATAACACAAGTTACTGCAACCCACACTTTGTCTTGACAATTCAGCTCAAACCAAAGCTGCTCGCAGCCTCTCGGTCCACCCCTCGGCCTCCTCGTCATTCACCCGGACCCACTCATTCCCTTTCCCAAGCCTCGCCCCTCTCAGCCCCACAAGTTGCGTGGTTGTGTTTACAAATTCTGCCACATTTGCAAAGGCAAGAGCTGGGGGGCGGGGTGTTGGAGGGATGGCAGCGCAATAACACATTTGCAACACGTGGAGTGGTGGGAAGGGGGGTCCAAGGGTCATTAAGGGGGAAGGGAGGACGCCCCTTGTCCTCACTGCCCCCCGCCCCCCCTCCTCATAGCTTGGCACAAAGCACAAGTTTACCCTCGAACTGGATCCTATTAAATAATTCAATGGTATTGGTGTAATTTTGGTTGGAACCAGCACGGATTCCCAAGTCGTGACTGCAAAAAGTGAGTAATGCGCGCTGGCTGCGTCATGGCTCTAGTCACAGTTCATTCCGAACTGAGAAGGAATCGTGACTTCGCCTGGAGACGTCCCCTACAAGGGAGACGGCGGGGCGGGGGGGGGGGGCAAGCCACTGGGGACGGAGGTGGGGGGAAAAGACCTACCCAATGAAAACCGCGGCCAGGGGGACTTTTGAACTCCGCCGCTCGCTGTCTGGCTCTCCCCTCTCGGCCCGGTGCACCTCTCTCCGCCCCCCTCCCGGCCGGCGCGCTCGCTCGCTCTCCCGCTACCCGACGAGTCCTCAACAAGTTGGAGGAAGGCAGGAACGCAGGGGTTAAGCTCGGAAAGCCGCAATTACCAAGATCGTGACCCTCCCACACAGTACAGTAACTTATATACTTACCTGGAAGAGCCTGCTTTGCCGCTGGGCCAACACCCGTGGGGGGCGGGGAAGGGCGTGAGGGAGCGGGCCGGTTGGAGAGGGCTCCTTCAAGCTGGCTGCAGTGTGGACCGGACCGGCGCGCTCCAGGGCCCTCGGGACCCAGGTAAGGAGAAGGGGCTCGGTGCACGGGTCGGCCGGCGGTCGGTAGCTCAACGGTCGGCTGAGTAGAACTTTTTTTCCCCAGTGGCCCGCGCCGCAGCGGCGGCGGTCGCGGACTGTGGAGCCCCCTCTGGCGCGGCGGACGCGTCGACTCTCGGAGGGTGTGTGCGTGCGTCTGTCGGTCGCCGAGCTGAGGGGATGCCGTGGGAGGCTGGGTGGGTAGCAGAACTGCCGGAGGGTGATGGGTGCGCGGAGGGGATGGGCTGACAGAGACTTGGAGACAGTCTAGATATGTTTTCTCTGGGCAAGCTGAACAAGAGTGTGCGTGTGCGCCCGCGCCCGCCCGCACGTCGATTCCAGGGTGGCAAAGAACAAATATGGCAACTTTCCCCCCCACCCCCACCCCGCCCAAGTTCTTGCAATGTTTGCAGCATCCTTCTTAGACTGAATTTTTCCCCACCGGGGGCTATCCTTGGGGAGAGAGGTGGTCCGAACGTTCCTTTGCTCAAACCCTTCTCGGACGCTGGAGCGGGGGGAGGGGGGAGGGGAGGAAGACAGGACAGGGGAAGGGTGGCGCTGCAATGGGAAGAAAGGCAACCCCTCAAAGTTTGGATACATTGGATGGCGGAGGGGGCCTAAAGGGAGAGAGGGAAGAGGGAAGGAGGGATAACATAGGAAAGAGATCTCCCTCCTCCTTCCACCCTAGTCCCCCTTCCCCTCCCCTCTCCTTCTTCCTGCAGAGGCTGGAATCTCCCGACTTTGTGGGAGCCGGCGGTCAGTGAGGGGCTCGCCTCTTGTTTTTCCCCTCAATATTCTGCAGAATGGGTAGGGAGTGGGGGGGGCGGCTGCAGCAATTAAAGGGCACACGGGGCAAGTGGCCCACACACAACATCTAGACGGGTTTGGGGGAGGGTACGGGGGAAGGAGCTTCACCGTTCCTATTGAGCATTCAGAACTTTTGGGGGGGGGGTTGAGACATCCTCATTTTGCTAGAAATAGGCTGCTAGCGTGCAGTTTGGGTATATTTTATGTTCATCTTGGCCTGTCATTTTACGTCTGAATGTTCTGGCTTCGGTTCTGTTGGGAGAGGTCGCTCTCTTGAACCCCCCCTCCCCCTTTCCCAATATCTCACGCCCTCCCCCTCACCTGGGCTGGAATGGGGCAGGGGTTTGGCCGGATTTTTTGCAACAACAATATTTTAACGTGTTCCAGTCTGGGTTTTGTTAAATAATTAGAAATGGAAATATTTTTTTCCTCCCTCCCCTTTCTGGGAAAAAAAAAAAAGGAAATGTGAGCTCTCTCCTGATTGGTTGGTGACGATTTTAGTCCGCACCAATAAGCTGGCGGCCTCGTCTGTATTTATTTAGTGCTCTGGGGGAGTTTTTCTCTTTACGCAGCGCCTGTAGTCACGGCTGGAACCTCTGTTGGGGGACTAGGAGGGACAAGAGGGGGTTCAGGGAGAATCCGAACTGTACCTGTTCAGAGATCCGCGACCTTGCAGCCGGGGCTGGCGGAACCCTGATAGGGGAAAGAGTGTGATAGGAGAGATAGGCGGGGAGGCTCGGGGTGCTGGGGTACGGGAGAGGGGTGGAGGCTGGGCGCCGGGATCCCTGGTCCCCCTCCGCGCTCCTCCTCTCGCTTTCCACACACCTAGCTCGAGGCTGTGCGGACTGCGTTGGGGGATCGCGGACGGTGTGGAGAAATGGAGGGATGGTTGGGGGGCTCCGGGAGGGACGAGAGCGGGGCGGGCGGCGCTCGGGGTGGAAGGCTGAGCCGCGTTGGAGCGCGCTGGGGAGACCCAGCCTGCTCGGCTCCGGGGTTCGGAGACATCCTGGGCTGAAGGCGGCGGCGGCGGACTGAAGAAGCCAGCAGACTCTGCCCTTCGCGAATCTTTTTGCGGTCTGGGCTTGCTGTACATAACTCAATAGCCGGAAGCCCTTACCCCAAAAAGCATTCGCGGAGGGCGCACTCGTCGAGAAGACTGCAGCCACCAGCGATCGCCGAAGTCCGCACCTTCCCGAAGCGGCTCGGTCCGAGCCTTTCCCAGCCCTCTCCCCGTTTTCCACGGAAGAATCAATCCTTTCCCTCCCGTCCTTCCCGCGCTCCCTGAGGCTTTGGTCGCCCGCCTGTCCTCCGCGAAGGTCCCCTACCCCCAACTTTTTAGTCGACTTTGTATCACAGGGGGAATCGGAGCAGGCGGTGTGCGTGTATTTTCGGAGAAGTCGGAAGGAGCTAAAATACAACAAAAGTTTACACAAGTTGTGTCTTCCCCCCAACGGCCGCCCACACCCCGAATAACCCCATTCACCCACTGCAAAAAAAGGATCTGGTCTTAGGGCCAAGTCGACCCCTGGAATATGAATCAGTTGAGGACATTTTCTGGTCATTTTTTGACCCTAACGATCCAACTCTGCAATATAGGGGTGGGGAAGCCCTTGAGAGAGGGGCGGAGAGCCCTCAGTATCCCCTGCCCTAGTGGGGAACGGGGAGGTGAGGCGAGCCGCGGTGAACTGGGCAGCTCCGAAAAAGAGGGAAAACGCGCAGGCACCGCCCGCTCCCCGGAGTCCCTTCTTCCCCCACACCTGCTTCCAACCCAATCTGAGGCGTTTTGCAGCCTCGGGTCCCCCCATCTCGCCTTTTTCAAAACTAAGTAGCACAGTAGGGGGTAAAACAGGTGAAAACTGGGGGAACCCCCGCAGAGAAGGAGGTTTTGAGAGGTGCGGTTGCACCCGACTCAGAAGCTTAGCAGTAGCTGCAGCAGCCCAGTTCTGGCCTCTCTAGGTGCCCCGTCCTGGGCAGGGAAGCAGAGCTGCAGGATTGGGGATCGTCTGTGGGTCCCCCTCCTCTCCTCCCCTTCCACTCTTTGCAGTCGTGACAACTTCTGGTACAAGTGGCACAAATCAGGCCTTCACCATGCTCTGTGCCCCCGTGCCCTTCGTCAGCTAGAAACACTGCTAGACGCCCTTAGGGGCTGGACCAGAAGGACACACAAACACACGGGCGCCCACAGGGATGGACACGGATAGAGGATGAGTCTAGGGATATGAGAGTCCAAGACCCGAGGGCTGCGAAGCTTCGCATTTTCGGGGAGGGCCTGAATTCCCCCCGCACCCCAACCACCGTTCTTCCAGCAAACTAAGTGTCCTCCCTCAGTCCCCTCTCCGTTAGCTGAGCACCCAGATTCTACCCTCTCCCGAATAAGGAAAAGGGCTCCGAAGTCCGAGAGTGCCGGACCGAGTCAATCTTTTCTAGTTCAGCCTGCGAGAAGGCTCCGAAGGCGAGGACTCCAAGCTCCAGGGATAAATCAGAGACCCTCTCCCCAGATAAAGGAGATTTTCCCTCCCTGGTTGCGTTTTCTGAAAGAGTAAAAGGGTCCCTAAGATCTGCAAAGGAGATGGAACCAAAGCAAAAGCTCTGGGGGGGTTTCCTCCCTGCCTCTCACCTGGGGCCGTCTGTGGAGCGATAGCTTCGCGGAGGGAGAGGCGTTAAGAGCCAGGCTAGATTAAAAATAGCTTCACCCCGTGTCCCTTCAGCTCCTCTTTTGTTTTTTGCTTCTTACATCCCCCTTCTCTCCCCAGCCAGAGAGCCCTCCTCTCTCCAAAAGCCGGAACCTCCACCAGATTTTGGAGAGAGGTGACCTAAGCGAAGTGAACTTGCACGAAATGGTTGAGCATCCTGAGTGCAGGCGGCTCGAGGTTACTGCGCCCCTGGTCCCCTCACTCCTCTCACGAGGTTAGGTGTGGGGCTGGGGCTCCAGAGCCCAGGAGTACCCGGCCGAAGCCGGCGTCGTGCGCGCCCGAGCGAGTCCTCGCCTCGCCTTGCCTCGCCTCGCCTCGCCTCGCCTCAGCCAGACAACTGTTGCTGCTTTGAAGCTACTGCTGCTGCAGCACAGCTACTGGGGCGACCGCACGCCGGGGCAGGGGGCGCTCACTTCTGATCCGGGCCGGGGGGCTTGCTCAGAGGGGTGTCTTATTCCGGGTGGGATCAGAGGAAAGCCCCCCTCCCCTTTTCCTTCACCATCAGTGAAAATTGGTGGCTTTTTGTGCATCTTTCCTTCCCTCCTTAGGGCAGTTGCGTCAGCCTGAGGCCAGTGGGAGTTGGTCTTCCCCTTTCTCCCCACTTTCCCTTTGCTGAGGAAGGAGGGCAAAGGGGGGGGGAATTTCTTTGAACCCTCAAACTGCTAACGCATACACCTTTTGAAAAACGCCACATCACTCAGTAAGCCAGGGGCCTGATGGAAACTTCCAGGCACTTGCGTCTGATGCAAACACTAGAGCCCCTACATTAGGGAAGGAGGTAGCAGCTCGAGACCCTTCCTTACCCCATTGTGCTTCTCCGTGGGGAGTGGGAAGTGTCCACCGAGTCACTGGGGATACTTGGTCCCTTGAGCCCATCAACTAACTTAGCTTTTGACTGTGTTAGAAAATCAAGACCAGGGGTGGTCTCTAGAGCTGAGGAAGGGGTGAAGGCGCACAGAGCCCCCTCCCTGCCATCTGCCCCCTAGTGGCTGGGTCTGGGTGGGGGGTTCTGCATGCTCTCACCCTCAGGCCCACTTTTGGCTGCTCTGCGCCTGCACTGCTTCCCCTCTG
This sequence comes from Mesoplodon bidens, assembly GCF_964165515.1. NCBI lineage: Eukaryota > Metazoa > Chordata > Mammalia > Artiodactyla > Ziphiidae > Mesoplodon > Mesoplodon bidens. Next base: position 100,001,704 of record NC_138164.1, read on the forward strand.
CCTCTCCTCTACCTGTGGCTAGAGCCAGGTTTCCTTCTCTTGCCTGGCTCTTTTGCCCCTTCTAGCCTCTTTCCAAGACCTTTGGTTGCTTTGAATCCCTGCCTTAGCTACCTTAGGCTGGAGGCAAAGGAAGGAATTGAGTCAAAGGCACTGGGCACACTTGCTGCCATCTCAGACCAGGACCCTCTTCTCTGTCTCAGGAATTCTCTAACTGGGGGGCTGTGTAGGCACCTCTGAAAAGCTCTCCTCTTGCTTTGGCTCCCCTGCCTCGTAGCTCTTGGCCCAGTGCACCCCTCTGCCCTTTCCCTTCCCTGTAGCCTCCCTACTCAGTGATTTCCTGCAAAATGTTCCAGCCCCCAAACTCTCCCATTCTCCTTCAGAGCCAGCAAAGTAACCTTGCCCATCTTTGGCCCTTTCAGGTGGTCAAACCTGTCTTGACACCCAGAGGTCTGCATGAGGGGTGGCCACTGAAGGAAGGGGTCTCAGAGGCCACAGGAGCTGAAGAGTCTGGACAGATGATCTCTGGAGTCCCAGGTGAGTGCAAAGATATCTTGGCCCATGGCCCCTTGGCCTGGGCAGTGCGTGTACACTCCCCACTTGGTGATGAGACACAGGGAATCCAGAGATGCAGTGCTTGGGGGTGGTCCTCGATGGCTTAGCCTTTGGCAAAGGAAAACATCCATCATACAGGTGATAAGGAGGGACACAGTACACCATGAGGCAGGCCTCTTTCCTGTCTTATCCCCTAGCAGGACTTCAGCCTGGGTGTTTGGAAGCTCCCAAGCCCCCAGTACTGAGGGGGGGCAGGCCTCCTCAGTGGGGCCACAGTTGCCTCTCTGCCTCCACAACCTGGGCTATGTCAGACCTCTCAGGGGCCCGGGAGAGGTGTCGAGTTGAAGGGTCATTTGCTGCTGAGCTTGGTTTCTCTGAGGAAGCCAAAACGTTGAATTATGTCTCCTTAACTGGGGTTCATCATGCGAAAGACAGGAAGAGTTTTAGGTTACTGATTTTTTTCGAGGGGTAAGGCATTAAACTCTAAATACATTTACTTTTCCTATTAACCAGCAAACTCCTTTGCTCCAGAGTTTTTGTTTAGATTCATTTCTGAGCTTGAGAGTCATACTGTGATTCTTATTGGGGAATTCAGTTCAAAGCTAGACAGAGAATTTTGAAACCCCAGGACTGTTAGATTTGTGAAGTAGGGAGAAAGCAAACTACCTGACTTATCCTTGGCTGTTATGTGAGCAAAATGTAGGAAGCTGCCAGAAATCTTAGATGGAAACTTGAGGCTCATGGTAGAACAGAAGCACATTCCATAGAAGACCTTCAGATCATTGTACAACAGATCTAATAGCTGTATTAATTAAATGACTGCTACATAGATTTTGTGAAATGTTTACATTCTGAGAATGGAATTTAATAATAAGTTAATTGACTGGAATCCCCTATAATCCCACAATTTAAAGTGAGGGTGAGGTCTTCAAATCATTAGCTGAACCTAACTTCTTTTAAATTCCCCTTTCGAATATAAGGATCTGAAGTTTGCAGCATCTGTCTTAGAGCAATAGTGCTGTTGTTCATTTCAAGAGGTTAACATCTCCCCCTTTAATTGATATTTCAATTGCCTTATAGAGAAATCTAAGAAAATAATATGCGGGGGGTGGGATTTCCTTGCCTGAAAGGTAACCTTTTCTAATCACATTTGAAAAATCTATCGATGAGTTAAACCTCAAACTTATATATAATATGTAGCATGCAAAAGCTGGAAAGAACTATAGCTATACAGACCAATACCTTTATTTTATAAATCAAGAAACAGAGGTTCAGAGAGGTTAAGTGATTTTACCAAGGTCACACATCTGGGGCTCTAACACAGGTTGTTTATTGTTTACTCTCGGTTCTTCCTTTTTCGCTAAATAATTCTTAGCACTACCAAATAATACCGATAATCCATAAATACACATTGTAACAGATTACCTTCCAAAATGACTTGCATTTAGGATGCCAGGGTTCAAAGAAGAGTTTACCTAAAGTTTCTTCTGCTAGCAGTTAGCATTCTGGGGGCATCACTAGGTTAGGCATGGCTCTCCTCTCTCACCTCTGACATGTTCTAGACCTCAGTGCCTCCATGTTGGCCTCGATCTGCTTAGGAAGTCACCAGCACAAGAAATTTGCTGTGTCACAGAATCTGAGTACTGGTCTCCTCCACAGTCTCTCCTAGCGTGAAGCAGTTCCATGAGGCCTAAGCCTCTCTCCCTTATTTCTTTCCTAGGGGTGGCAGTTTGAGTCTCATCCGTCTTGCCTACTGGGCTTGACTGTGAGCTGTTAGGAGGGTAGTAAGGCCCAATGGAATTCTCCCAGGGTCTCCTAATTACTCTACAAGCGAGGAAGGTCCGCAAAAGGAGCTTTCAAACAAAGCAGGGATTCATTTGATCCTTGTCCCTCAGATATGTTTTAGAATGCTGCAGGTCATCTGCTCTTAGGACGATGGCTTGGCCTGGTCAGTTTTAAGCTGAAGATTTACTGCCCACCCCTAGATCTAACTCCACTATTTCAGCTTTACATATTTCCATCAATGACAGCCATTTTGATGCCATTATTAATCATGTCTTCAGCACATAGGAATAGTAGCCATGCTGGGTGTGCTACCACCAATAAATTATTCTGAGGGCCTTTTTCATAGACTCTCCCTGCTGTTTGCTCCCCCACTTCTCTTTCCAGATGTGCACTTACTGGCAACTTCTAACTAGGAAATAGGATCCATTTCTCAGCTTAGAAAGAAACAGATTGGGAGGAAGAAAAATGGAATGAAAGATACAATTAGGGGCTTCCTTGGTGGTGCGGTGGTTGAGAGTCCACCTGCCAATGCAGGGGACGCAGGTTCGTGCCCCGGTCCGGGAAGATCCCACATGCCGCAGAGCGGCTGGGCCCGTGAAGCATGGCCACTGAGCCTGCGCGTCCGGAGCCTGTGCTCCTTAACGTGAGAGGCCACAACAATGAGAGACCCGCGTACCACAAAAAAAAAAAAAAAAAAGAAAGATACAATTAAGTTTAAAAGCAAAACAAGGGGATTGACAAATGGTGAAAAGTGTTAAAAGTGCTAGTTCTATCTGGTCCTGACTACTTAGGTTCATGACCCTGAAAAAGCAACTATATCCTTCCTAGGCTTCTCTTCTCCATCTATAAAATTAGGTGCTTTAGAGCTCAGACCCCTTTTGTTCATTCATTTATTCAACAAATGTTGAATGTTTATTGAGTCCTTACTATGTATCAGGCCTTACTCTAGGCATCAGAGATGTAAATAAATTATTCTCCCTTTGATAACCTAATGAAGTTATGGACCTTCTTCCCAGAAAACATAACAAAACAAAACAAGAAAAGGAAAGAGAAAAAAGAAAAACACAGATATTTTACATACAGTTTCAAGGAGCTCATGACCTCCCTAGGCTCCATGGGCCCCCAATTAAAGATTTTTCATCTAGTTAGTCTCTAAGTCCTATATTTTACAATATTAAGGTTTGCAGCTTAGGCTGCATCATCAAATCTTGATTTGTAGCTGTCCTTTTTTTTTCCTAGCAGCACTCTGTTGTATTTTTAATCATGATTTTTGGTCCCCCTTTTTTGTAGAACAAATATTTGGAACTCAGTTAACATTGCAAAGGGCTGAACAGAAAATCCGTAACTGAAAGGCAAATCAGGCATGGAGCTGAGAGACAGAAGCAGATGAGAAGTTTTAATGACTGAACCTAGCCCGGTCCTGCAGAATTTTGAAGTGACAATCCATCTTATAGGCTAAATGTTCTTGGCAAAGTCTGGTGATTTGGTGGAGGGAACAGAGGTTGGTGTTGGAGCTAGACAGTGTGATGTCTCAACATCAGGGCTCATAGCAAAGATGGATTTTCTCTGGTGCTTTTGACCACCAAGGAAAATCAGAACTACACAGGACAGGGATTCCTTGAGAAGGAAAGGAACAGTCCATTTGTTGGATTATTAGGTTGGTAGACTGGCCCCGTTGGGTTGGCCCTCTTGGGTTGGTAGATTGCTTCTATGTAGCATAGCCAGGGGCTTTATGGCAGGCAGTTAGGCTGAAGTCTTCAGTAAAGGAGAAATTGGAAATCTGTAAGACTCAAAGTGGACATGGAGAGGTCAGTGTGCAAAGGTTTTGCCCTCGTTTCGAGTCCTCCAAACTCTCTTTCTCCCCTGCCCTTAGTTCCCTCAAATCCTTGCAATGAGGAAGATCTGACCTTTTTCATTTAGGGTAAAGGGTGTTGTTATGGGCTTTAGTGCTGATCAGGTACTGATGCAAACTTTACTTTCAGGGACAGCTAGCTGCTCTTACTCAGCACTCCCAGGGTGAACAGCTATGGAAGGCATTGCTGGGAGATGACCTTGGAAGTGGAAGGTCTGGATTAGGATCTGAATTTGTAAAGACTTTGTGATAGATTGTGGGAGGAGCCGGTGAAGTGTGTGAATTTCTACTTAAGGAAGAAAGCAACAGATTGCTTCTTCTGAGGCTAAAGGATAGAAAAATCCATCTAAATGCAAACCAGTAATTTTCATTTTCTCAATTTCCTTATCTGCAAAATGGGAATAACAATAACAACCATAAGGTTCTGGTGAGGATTAAATAAGATTATGCATGTAAAGAGCTTCATACCTACTCAGTGCTCAATAAATGGTAGTTGTTGTTATTATTATGGTTTTTTTTTCCTGCCTGACACATATAGCAATGGCATATAAGGCTTAGATCATGGAATCAACAGTCATAGGACCAGAGCTATTCCCTGAGCAACAGATAAAAGATAATCTTTTCTGAAAGCATCTGTCCATTTGCTCCATAGCCTGCCAGTGCCCAGGATTACCCGGCTGGGAGCAAATCAGAAGGGCTGATAGGAAAATCTTTTTCTCTACTTGATGCGTCCCTACACAAAGATTATCTCTTTGTAGTTTCATTCCCCTTTAATTCCTTGCTTTCAAGTTCTTTTTAAAATCTATTGAATTTAATCACAATTGTTTTTGCAAATCATTCCCTTTTTCTTTTTTTTAACATTTTGATCAGGGAGAAAAAATGATTCACCTAGAATACTTAACCATTCACCTTTTACTTTCAACTTATATCCAGTCCTAAATTTTCAGTTTAGGTGATTCCCACCAAGGAGAGAGTAAAGGAACAATAAAAGGGCAAGAATAGATAACACTATTTGCTGTTATCAAGGATGTTTTCTCTTTCCTTTTCGCCCATATATTGTCTTCGTTTTTTCCTTCCGCCAGCTTCACTTTTCACTGTCTTATAAATCTTTCTGTCTTCTCTTACCACCCCCCACTCCACAAAAAAAACCCTTTGCTCTCTTCCCTTTGATTCACTTCACCTGTCCTAGCAGGCATTTCATTTAAGTCTTGGCTGAAAACTGCAGGGTGATTATAGGAAGACTCTGATGAGGTCGCTACATTTTCTGGGTAACACTAGAATAAAAGGGCCAGGGTTACGCCCCAAACCTGCAGAGTACATCTGAGGCCATTCCAAAAGATGTTTTTGTTTTTGTTTACTTTTTATGTATTTTATTTAAATTTCTTAGAAACAGGCTCCACAGAGAAGGCATTTTCTGCATTTTCCCCAGAGCCTACCGATCAACTCTACTCAATGACTTTTCTTCTCTTTTTAAAAAATTATACTAAAAAGCTCAGGGACATGTCAAATGCAATCTACATAGTAGTCCTTGCCGTCTCTTCTTTGCAGCCTTTTAAGGGACGGATAAAAGCAGCATAATTTGAGGAAGCAGTACAACCTCATGGTCCAGAACCATGGGCTTTGAGGCCATTGAGATCTAGGTTAACTTGTGGGTTCTGCTCTTTTCAGCTGCATACCGTTGAGCAAGTTATCTCTCTGAGTCAGTTTTTTCATCCGTAAAATGGGAATATTCAAGTACCTATTTCATAAAGTTGTTGGGAAGATGAAATGAGATGTCAGTAAACACACAATCTGGTACTTCAGGCATGTAGTATGTACTCGGCCAACATGAACTGTTAGTGTTAAGACAGGTCCCTGCAGATCCAGGGTCTAGATAGAGTCCTGGACTGGTTGGAAGAGTTGAAATAGGAATAAGGAAGCAGGTAACATCACTAGGAGTCACGAGGTGGGAGAGGAATCTAAAGTCAAGGAGTGTTGGGATCATACTGAGATTTTCCAGGAGTGAATTGGGCTGGGAACTGGTCTGGAGCTGAACAAATAGTGATAGCCTCTAAGGAGAGCTGTCATTCAAACTGCAATGATTTATACCACATTGACCCTTTATCTCCACAGGCAAATTACTTAGTTTGACCCTGTAAAAAGTCATGATCCTCAGGGCTGACCCCTCTTTAAAGCCCAGATCTTAAGTTAGTAGAAAAAAAAATCAACTAAAGAAATAGTTTCACTATTTATTTCAAGTTGGAGTGATTTTTTTTTTTTCTAATTAAGGGGTCTCTTTTACCCTTTGAATTTGTGGCAAGAATACTGGGTTAGAGACAAGAAAAAGAGCAGAAAACCCACTTGCCAGAGATGGGGTTCTATGAACCAAAATGAAATTGTCTGAGAAGTTCTGTAATTCTCAGCTGATTAGGGGCAGTAAGTAAACTGGCAGCCTATAAATTGATTTGGAAAAAGAAGGGTGAATTAGATATAGCTCTCCAAACTTTATCCTTTAGACTTCTACCACCTCTGAACCTCAACATCACATTTAATGAAATAATATTTAAATAAAAGAGGAAAATAGTTTCCTCCTTAGTGAATTTCCTTATGCCTTTCTTTTTTAATTTTAAAATATATGTAGGTAATGGAGCACAGAAGCAGTCATTTATAATAACATTTTTTAAAGAAGAAAAAATTTTATCAATAGCTTCCAGAATTAAAATTTGCTCATTAAAATCTTAAAGAATTAAGATTAAAATATTAAGAAAATATTTTAGGCTGTAACACTAGTATTTTCATATAGTTGCAGGCTTATAAAATCCTCCAGTTCATAGCTATTTCCCCCTCAAACTTACCTTTCAGGAAGTTTGTCCAGAAAAAAAAACCTGTTTCAGGTAGTTTTAAATAAGAAATATTTACATTTCAATATGAAGCAGTCATGAAAACAGTTGCTATCTCTTCAAATAACAAACAAATGATACTTTAAAAATACAAACACAAGCTTATTACTTTTTTGAGGATTAGCTATTAGCTTTTGAATTTTTAAAAAAAATCATGCTTTAGAATTCTGAGAAAGGAAAATGTTTTTTAAAAGAAGGGAAACCTTTAAAAATAAACTGTACAATTTTTTAAATCTTATGATTGAAAATCTTGCTTCTCAGTGTGCTACCTCTCAGCTACTCTGAGATTTTTAACATGAAATTTTGTTTCTTTTATTTGTATAACACTAAAGATATTTTATCCCAGTAAAGATCATCATTTAACCAAAGCTCAAATATCTAAGAAGATATTTTATTATGATTACAAAACGTTAATTTTTCATGTAGCACAAAGGACATATAATTTCCACAGAGAGATGTGTGATATTCATTAATATGCTTATTTGGGGGAGGAATCCCACTTTCTTGTACTATTCATAAATTCATTCCTTAATTTAAAAATAAGACCTCTTTTTTAGTTAGAAAGAATTTTCAGTCAAAATGTTTTTCCAGATATAATTTTAACCTGAGCACTTTTTTTTACTAACATAAATTTTAAGAGTTTACATTTTAGCACTAGGTTGATTTCATCTCTATTTTTTTTTCTGTATACAAAAAAATAAAAAGCATAAATTATAAAAAGCATAGATTTTAATATAACACATCAAAATAGGTTGTTTTACTTATAATATTTATACTTCTGAAAGGATTATATATGGTACTAAATAGGGGCCATTGATTAATTGCTCTGTTTTTTGGCAAAAATATTTTTCCCTTTTTTTTTTTTTTAATGTAGTAGGGCCTTGTAATAAGATAAAGTAGTAGATTCTGGCAGTTGCTTGAGGAGTCATATTATAGAATTAAATAAAGTTTATGGAAATTTCCCCAAAGGATTACAATTAAAAAATCATATATTCCCCCCGCCCCAAAAGTATAAAAACGTAGGTCACAGAATTGCTCCAAATTAAATTTTTGTTTTCAAAAATTTCACAGATTTTTAATTGTCTCTCATACCTCGCATCACAATCATCAACCTGTTGCATTTACTAAGTCTGCCATGGAAAAGAGAAGTTGAGACATGAGGTGATTAAAAAATGATGAAATTCCTCAAGCAGTCGCTCACCTCCTCTCACTGTCATTTTCCTGGGCAGACAGGCACAACCCCAGGGACAATTTTTCCATATATACAAGTCTTTTTCCATTTTTCCTGTTGCCTGTTAATATGCATACTTACAGGGGAAAATATGGCTTATAGAGCTATCTTTTTTTAAAATGGAGGTTGTATGATAGTCAGGAAAGGAAGTTGATGCCTGTTAATTCTTCTTTCTTTTCAAGGGGCTCAGAATTATATTTTTGATGTCATGCACTCTTGGAGGTTAATATACATTTACTGAAAGTAGGGGAGGGAGGCTGTGATCTTAAAAGGTCCTCAAAGGATGAGAGGAAAATGTGTCACTGTCTAGGAAGTGACTCGGAGAGGACAGGATAAAGAAAGATACCGGGACCTTATCCCAACAACTTAGCTCAGTGGTGTCATCAAAACCCTGAAACTGTATGCTCCACATCCATCCACATGTTGTTAATTTCATTATGGCGTTTTTGTTTGTACACGTGCATGTGCACACATGCACTTATATATAGTCTCACAGGCAGAGACATTAGCCCATCTTTCTTACTTAGAAGGTAGAACTTAACCATTTGTATCTGAAGGTACCCTAATGTTAAAACACAGTCTCATGCTGGCTTAGACTGATTGATATACTAGAAGATATGAATTCCTCTAAATTTCATTTAAAATTAAAGTGGTGTCTGCACATGAATAAGCTAAATATTGACATTATTTTTGACATAGGATAGTCTTTTCATCAAAAGTAGGTTACCCTCAACTCTGAATTAAACCTAGAACCCTTTTGCCCCTTAAAAAGACTGATGGAACTGTCTGACAATGCTAAATAAAAACATCTTTAAATAAATAAAATTTTAATCTCCAACCTTGAATACAGGGAAATTCCAACAATGATGTAGGAAAGGCACTATTTAGAATGGTTTAGCATCAGTATCATGTGCCCCTAAAAATTACAATTGTCCAATTTCTAAATCCTGTGACAGGAGAAGGAATGCTGATTTTATTTTCTCTTTGTAAACTACCTTGAGATCCTTAGAAGGAAAGCAATAGGTAATATAATTATAACCTTCAGTGTTGCTGTAGCCATCATTATTTACTGATGATTTTGTTATTAAAAAATATTGTTCATGAGCAAAAAAAATATGAATAGCAGAGTAATTAAAGAAAGAAAAAGTAAAACATAAAAAGAAAAAGGAAAAAGAAATCCTGACCATAGGAAATTAAATGTAGAGGACTATTTGAGGTAGGTTTAAACGCATAGTATAAATAGCAGATGTAATTCTTCTCTGGGCCCCTTTCTTCTTGCAGGAGCACACATACATAAACTCAAAATCATATTATTTATGATAATTTACAATATCAGATGTAAATTTAATTACATCTGATATTTTTTAAATTGATATGTCAAGCTTATTTAAAACTTCACTGCTGTTGTTTGCCATCATATTTTGATAAATATAGAAATAAGTATTTTCTGAACGAGATTTTTTGTTTCCAAACTAGAAACAGGATTGAAAGGAGAAGAGGTCAATTCGTCCTTCACCCTGATAATTGGATTAAGGGATTTCTGAGTCATAAAGATCGTTAACTTTTAAAAATCTTAATGATTCCATATTGACACAATCCTTCAAAAAGTAGCAATTACTTTTAAATATCCTGAATAAAAAAAATACAACTTTGGGGAGGATTTTCTTTCAGAAAAAAAAAATGCTAGCAAATTCTACAAAAACAAACAAAAAAAGTTGAATCTGTGTTATTAATATACTGAAAATATAGATTTGGTGGGAAATGTTCTTTTAGGGGAATCTTCAGCAAAGAAAAAAAATACATATTTGATTTTAGGTAAGGCATTCTGTGCAGTGAGAAAAATACTTTTAAAGGATTTATATTAAAATATATGAGGAAGTTGAACCTTAAAAATATTCTCTTGAAATTTTGGCTCAAAATTTTATTAACTGATTTGTTTTTCTTTTCTTCCTTTCTTTTAAATTTTAAAAAATTGTGTTGATTTAGCAATACTCATCTGAAAACTGTCCCCCTCCTTGTAGACTGGCTTAGTTTGGCCTCTAAGAGCTAATGGCTGTATTTAGGTGAAGGTCCCTGTTTTAAAACAGCCCTTCGGGGCTTCCCTGGTGGCGCAGTGGTTGGGAGTCCGCCTGCCGATGCAGGGGACGCGGGTTCGTGCCCTGGGAAGATCCCACATGCCGCGGAGCAGCTGGGCCCGTGAGCCATGGCTGTTGGGCCTGTGCGTCCGGAGTCTGTGCTCCGCAACGGGAGAGGCCACAACAGTGAGAGGCCCATGTAACGCAAAAAAAAAAAAAAAAAACAAAAAAAAAAACACCGCCCTTCGGCTCCTCCTATGTTTGCATGAAAAATATGTTTTACCCTGTGAAGTACCTTAGTCACTTTTCTTTTCCCTTTTCTTTTTGGATATTTTCCTTTCTTCAGAGTTTTACATCAAGTTGCTCCCCAATCCCTCTGAAAAGTACCCAATCAAAAACTTCTTTTGTCTTCTATTTTTTTTTCTTATTTTAAAAGTTTTTTTATACCTTTTACTTATAGCAAACTTATAGTCCTTATACAGTCAGAGTATTTTTATTGGGACCACCGTGGCACTTCTATATTTGACACCCAGTATTATGTGCCTTTGGTTAAAACAGTGTTGGTGAAATATCAGAACTGTACAAAGTAAACATTTGATAAAAACAAAGATGTGAGTCTGACCTTAACACTAAGAGCGCCAAAGCCCCTGTTTATTCTTGGTTTTCTGTGACAGCAGAGGAGGAAAAGGACTCCTTATATCCTTGGGGAGGCAGAGAGCTGTGGTGGGCCCCTCCGAAATCAAGCTGAAGGTTCTCAGGCTCACATTGCTATGTGTATATGCACATGCTCGGTATACAAGCTGTGTCTTTTCACCCAAACCTGTCTGAGGGGAGGTTTAGTCCAGTCTATTTGATGGTTTTGAAAATAGTTGAATCCAGATCAACTGGTTATTAAGCAGTGAGTGATATGCCTTCATTGATTACCTAAAATCGATTATTACACGCTCCCTCTCTCCCTGAAGAAGTTGATGCAACACTGTTGATTTATTCATTCATTAGTTAAAAGAAGATCCTTCTGGATGATTAGATGCTAGATGTAAATGAAGAGAACTTACTTGTTAATGGTGATCATTGAGCTCTGTAGGTATGTGGATTTTTTAAGCCATTCTCAACTGTAAGATTAGGGTATTTAAAATTAACCTTCACCAGTTTCTTATTAACAACAACAAAAATGGTAACCCCTAATGGGAAGTAACCAAGCAATGTTTTTATGGTTTAGGTATTCATTTGAATAAATTGTAAATTTCTTGAAAATAGACTTTCATGGATTGACAACTTTCCACCTCTTCCCTCAATGCATAGACACAAGACGTTCTCAGAACACACACACACACACACACACACACACACACACAGAGAAAATCTATTGCCCTGTTTACATAATCTTCCATGTTTTGTTGTACGCAGGTTGGCCTGAAGAATTAGCCAATTCCCAAGTCATTTTGTATATGCTCATTAAAAACAGAATCTTAGGATATTATGGAACTGATCACTACCCCGAGGTCATCCAGCCCAAATGCCCCACTTTACACGAGGAAAAACTGACGCCCAGTGTAGGGCTCTGTCTTGCCTAGAGTTCACAGAGAATTAGTGACTGGTCCAGGGTTAGAACCGTCTAGCCTGTTGAGGTCTGGCTCTGGGCAGGGTAGAGATGTGATGCTGAGTTCCTGGGTGGGGCAAAGAAAAACAAGCAGAAAAAAAAGATGGTGTTATTTTCTGGCTAGGGTATTTTTCTAAGACAGAATTATCAAAGACTAAATAAATATTTATCACCCCTTTTCTGTGCCATCCAACTGAGATGATCAGTCTCTTTTTCTCATTTTTTTCGTTAAGTCCTCTAAAGGAGACATATTTAAATGACCTCCTGTTGAAGCTCAGAAATCAAACAGTTCCCCTTCTCTTCATAGAATAATACAACAAACATTTATGAACACCTGAAATGTGTGAGCACTCTGCTACATATTAGCAACAGAAGGATAAATTAGATGATGTCTGTGGAAGCACCTGGCATCCATAGTAGATGTTCAATAAATGTTCACTAACTTATGACCAGTAAGGACAGATTTAAATCAAGACAGATTTAAACAGCAACCAATAGAAGGCAAAATGAATTAAGTCTAACTAGAGGTCAAAACAAATTGCTGTGGCCCTGAAAGGAAGGAAGCTTAATTCTGATGAGAGTCTGGGGGCAGGGAACATGTGAGCTGAGCCTTGTAAGTTGAGTAGAATTTTGATAGAAAGATAATGAATAAAGGCATTCCTGGCTGTGGAAGTCTACAATAAAGGTCTGGAATGGTGGGTGCAAGGAAATGTTTGGTAATATATTGTGATTGGAGCACTGGATGATTGGAATGATGAGGAGGAAAAAGAAACTACAAAGATATTTAGGGGCTGGCTTGTAGAGGAAGCTGAATGCTGAGCAAAGGACTTTGTTAAAGTTTCAAAGGCATTACAGAGTCACTGAAGGCTTTAGACAGGGCAGTTGATCTCTGATGATAATATTGAAGAGTCGTTGCAAAGAGCAAGGAAATGCAAATAAGTGGCTCAACTTCATTCTGGTCATTAGGAAAGACCTCCTGCTTTTTTTGTGTTTCTTCAAGGGAAGTCAGGATATTGTGACAGGACTCGATATAAACTCGAGTAGGGTGACACCATTCAGGTGATCACAGAGCCTGATGATCTGAGGAGCTGTGTGGGCCTTAGTTGTCTTCTCTGTAGAACTCAGGGTATCTGGTACCAGTCAGCACCCTCCAAGAAGCAGCCAAGTTATTGGGCATACTGCTGTTGTGTGTGCTATGAAGTGTCCTTCCTGGGGTGGAAAAGCTCATGACATTGGTGAAAGAAAGGCTTCTGAACATACAACGTCTTGGGCTTCCCTGGTGGTGCAGTGGTTGAGAGTCAGCCTGCCGATGCAGGGGACGCGGGTTCGTGCCCCGGTCTGGGAAGATCCCACATGCCACGGAGCGGTTGGGCCCGTGAGCCATGGCTGCTGAGCCGGTGCGTCCGGAGCCTGTGCTTCTCAGCGGGAGAGGCCACAAGAGTGAGAGGCCCGTGTACCGCAAAAAAAAAAAAAAAAAAGAAAAAGATAAATGAACATACAACGTCTTCACCCAGAGTTATGTTATGTGTCTGGTCTCCTGGGTCACTTATGTTCCTTTTGAACTGCATCTCCAGATAAGGTTGTACCTCCTCTCCCAGGTGAGGAAGCTGAACCTGTCAGGTGTCCACGCACCATCTTGCTCCAGGGGTACTAGATGTAGGGTAGGCCTCTCTGATAAAAGTTAATCATGATTTTGAACCTCTGTTTATTCGTGGATCAGTTTCTTGATCTGAGGTCTTTTTCCCCCCCAGACGTGATCCTAGTGAAGTTGATCTGTCTCCCTTGCAGCCCCATTTCCGCTCTTGTCAGTCCATTTCCATCAGGACAGTGTCTTTCTGTGGGACACAGAATGGGAACCAGACCTTCTTTCATTTCACGACACCCTGCGACACCCCTCTGTCCCCTGTTGCTCTGTTTTCTCACCCTCTCTGCCTGCCTAGTTTCCCTTTCTGCTTTTAAGTGCTCACATCGTTGTTCCTCAGCCTTCTTCCTCTCTTAGCCCTCTTGGCTTCAACTCCTCTTCCTTTTGAACCTTTTTTCATGCATGCATCTCAGGTCTCTGCTCTGATATCCCTGTACCGTGGCTTCCATGTCCGAGTGGGGTGTGACAAGTCAGGCAAGAGAAATCCCTTCTGTGGGTGCAGACAAGACTCACCTCAGTCAGACCTCAGGATGCTGTAGATCACCAGGAGAGTAGACCGTGTGTGTGTGTGTGTGTGTGTGTGTGTGTGTGTGTGGAAGTGGGACTGCCCGGCACTGTATGTATCCAGTGAAGTAATTATACTTGAGGGCATAGACCCTAAACTGGATGTTCAAAGATCTGGGCCTGATATCTTACATCACTTTGGACAATATCATAGTTTAGGAATTAAATGGAATCTTTTTGTTAGTAAATAGCACATATAATCTCATTTCACTTTTATCGTATTATTTCTATCTGCTCAACTATCTATCCGTCTAGCCACTGATTCTTATATCTGAATAACTGGATAAAAATTCTGTGAAATGATGTTCACCTAATGGTAATGATGGTTATTTCTAATGGTAATGATGGTAGGTCTTGGTGTGATTTTTTTTTAACTTTTTTTAAACTTTCTTTTTGATGCTTTTTTACACTGCTTAAATTCCTAATAGGAAATCAGAATACTGGAATGGAATGAACATTGGCTCCGATCACAATAACCTTTGTGTCCCTTAGTACTTAATCTCTTTCTGGTTTTGTTTTGTTTTTTACATTTCATACCAGTGACTCATTTATTTTGTAACTGAAAATTTGTACCTCTTAATCTCCCTCACCTTTTTCTCTCAACACCCCTCTCCCCTCTGACAACCACGTATTTGTTTTCTGTATCTATGACTCTGTTTCTGTTTCGTTATGTTTGTTCATTTGTATTATTTTATAGAGTCCACATATAAGTGAAATCATTTGTTTTTTGTCTTTCTCTGTCTGACTTATTTCACTAAGAATAATACCCTCCAGGTCCATCCATGTTGTCACAAAAGGCAAGATTTCATTTTTTTAAGGCTGAGTAATATTCCATTGTGTGTGTGTATATATATATACCACATATTCTTTATCCATTCATGTATTGATAGGCACTTAGGTTGGTTGCATATCTTGGCTATTGTGAATAATGCTGCAATGAGCATAGGAGTCCATAAATCTTTTAGAATTAGTGTTTTTGTTTTCTTTGCAAAATACCCAGAAGTAGAATTGCTGAATCGTATGGTAGTTCTATTTTTAATTTTTTTGAGGAAGCTCCATACTGTTTTTCATAGTGGCTGCACCATTTTATACATTTGTTCTTTTACCATGTAAAATTACGAGGAGGAGATTTTTAAAGCCCCATCCAGCTCCCCAAATCCATTATTATAACTTTGTTTTTCTTTTTACATAAAAATCACTTTATTGTTTTTGCTTTTAAAGATAGTTTATGCCTTTAAAAAAGTTTGTGATTTTAAAGACTTTTTTAAGGCACATACAAATAGAACAATGAATGGATGGATAAATGAAGGGATGGTGAGAGATACTCAATATGTTATTGCTGTAACACAAAATGAGATCATACTGCTATTTTGAAACAGAATGATTGCATTTAATTTGACTTAAATTGAAAGAAGAAAAAGAAATTGAAAGAATTACTAAACTTCAAATAAACATTTCTTTATCACAGGAAATATTTCTTAAAATATCCCTTCTAATTTTAAGAAGAGATTATGAAGCACCTTAAGAAGTTTTAGCCCTTATTTTTCACCCTGAATGATTCTGTTTTAGGCAATATTGATTTATTTCCCCGCATGCAAGCACTCTTTTTTTTCTCCCACCTCCTTCTCCTTCATTTTGATTTTTATTGTTGTATCACATTATTTGCTATTGTTTATTGGTTACATTATTATTATTTGTACATTACCAGGTTTTGTATCATTTCTATAGTCATAATTCATAGCTACTGTCTAGTTGTGTACTTTTTATTATATTCTTTTACCACAGTTTCTCCACCCTTGAGTTCTTTGTTTGGATTTATTTTATAATTGGCTGGATTTCATTGTAAACACTTTTTTTTTTCTTATAAAACAACTTACTGGTACTGTTTCATTGAGTTCTTTTATGTATGTTGCCTTTATATTTGAATAAGCATGCTATTCTTGGGTCACACTTTATTTCTAAAGAACTATGTAGTTATTTCTCCATTATCTTTCTGGCATTGAATATTATTGTGGAGAAGGATGTCAGCATGATTACTTCCTATTGTAGGTAATTTACATTTTCTGACTGAATGTGTGGAAAGTTTTTTCTTTATCCTTGATGTTATATTTTGGCCTTGTGAATTTTACATTCCATATTTCTAGAACCCAGTGTGTGCTTTTCAATAGACATTTTCAGTTCTACCTGGCTTAATATTATTAACTGTAAGATCTTAGCAAGTTACTTAATCTCTTTATGCCTCAGTTTCTTTATCTGTAAATAAATAATTATATCTACTGCATAGAATTGTCAGGATGATTTTAGTTAATGTGTGTAAAGTGTATAGAATAGTGTCTGGCACATAATATTCACTATTTTAAAGGGTACTAATATTTTAAGGAAATTTTCTTTTGTTAGGTCTTTTAATACTTTTTCCCAGTTTATTTGTTGGGTTTGTTGCTTTAAAGATACCTATTATTATTATTATTAATTTTTATCCTCCATGTTCATTGGCTTCTCCCTGATTTACTTTGTCTTTTTCACATACATTTACTTCAATTATTTCAACTTTTATTATACAACTGTGATTTATTTTCAGCTCTGTCTATTCTATCCCTTTGGTATTTTTACTTCTCTATAATTTTTTTAATGTTGTTTTGGCATCTATTTGTTTCCTTTGATCTGTTGTTTCTTTTTTCATCTCATTTTAGTTTTTTTGATCATCTTTTGAACTCATTCTTATTCAGTTATTCTTTAGTTAAATGCACATGTGAAGAATTTTTCTTCTCTTTCTTTTTTTTTTTTTTTTTTTTTCAGTACGTGGGCCTCTCACTGTTGTGGCCTCGCCCGTTGAGGAGCACAGGCTCCAGATGCGCAAGCTCAGCGGCCACGGCTCACGGGCCTAGCCGCTCCGTGGCATGTGGGATCTTCCGAGACCGGGGCACAAACCCATGTCCCCTGCATCAGCAGGTGGACTCTCAACCACTGCGCCACAAGGGAAGCCCTCTTCTCTTTCTTGAGTTGTGTTTTCTAAGCTGGTTATTTGTGTGTCTTTTGCATGCTGTTTGTGTGTGTGTGTGTGTGTGTGTGTGTCTTGTATAGACTTGTATTGTGCCATTCCATTTCTTTTTATCTTGATCATGCTTTGGCAGTTCTATCTATGTTAAATTTTCTCTCTCTTTGCTCTTACAGTGTTAGTGTTGTCTTGACTCTCATCTCACAGTATCATTTGTTTTTTCCTTAAGGTCTATGCTTTAAGAGCTATCCAGTTTTTTCTTATAGCCTGAGAGCAAGGGAGCAGAGAGGACTCACCTGAGGCAGGCTTTGTTAGATAGTTCGGGCTCTGCTCTCCCTTTGGTAGTTGCATTAGTTGTCCTGGACCAGTGTTCACAGCACCTGGTTCCTGTGGGGGGTGGATCTCCTTGTGCTAGATGGATAACTTCTGGCTTCAGAGCCAGGCCCTATTCAGGACATACCTTGGAGTCTCCACTTCTGCCAGAGGTAGCCTCCTTGTCCACTTCCTATGTTTCTCTCAAGCAGCTTGTGGCAGTTTCCACTATTTCCAAGTAAAGAAGGAAAACACTAGGATATCCACCGTCATCTTACCAGGTTTCGATTTTTAAGTGAGAATTCTCAGGATGGGTGTGACGTATCATGAGAGCTTTTGAGAAGTCAGGATGCAGTTAGTGGCCTTGCCATTCTGCTGCCCAACTCCACCCCAGAATTTATTTCCTTTTTTAGCTGCCGCTTTTTGAGCCTTCTTCCAGTGTCAGCTGTGCCCCTTCCCTTGTTAGTTGCTACTAGAGGACTTTGTTGTCACTTCGTTAGGTACTGGGGAAGGAGTATCTGTGAGACAACTCTCTTCTTTCCTCATAACTCAGGGTCTTTCTCTGAACCTCGTTCACTTCCATTTGTCTTGCTTCAGTCTCTCAGGAATACTGATAGTAAAGTTAAAAAAACTTTTTGTGGAATTATATTTACTTACAAAATTAATACATGTTCATTTCAACTAAATAATGCAAGGATGTATAAATACTAAGTTCACGTTTTCCTCCCAGCAAGTGCCCCATTTCCATTTCTGTGACCTAACAGCTTGGGTGTGGGACGTAATGTCTTTAAAAACACAAGGACCCTTTAGAGTCAAGGTACAGTGCAAATCCATTTTACCAATAACATGCACACACAAATGTGGTCCTTTTGTAAAACTAGCTAATTTGGTGGGATGTTCCCAGTGTGGTCTTGGAAGATACCTTTGAGGACGAATGTAAACTCCCTGAGAGCAGGGATTTGGGCTTTCCTCACCTGACATGCACTGCTGATCCTCTGTGCCTACAGCAGTGCCTGGCACATAACAGCACTCAGTTCAGTTTTATTCAATAAATAAGCAAATGAATGAATAACAGTCCTCAGGTGTTTTTGTTTAGAAAGACATTTATGCCATTTGTCTTAGTCAGCTCAAGCTGCTATAACAAAATACCACAGACTGGGTGGCTTAAGTAGCAGACATTTATTTCTCAGAATCCTAGAGGCTAGAAGTCCAAAATCAAGGTCCTGGCAGCTTTGGTTCCTGGTGAGAGCCAGTTTCCTGACTTGTAGACTGTCCCCTTCTTGTTGTGTGCTCCCATGGCTTATCCTCAGCAAGTGTGCATGGAGAGAGCAAGCTCTGGTCCCTCTTCATCTTCTTATAGGGACACTAATCCCATTATGGGGCTTCACTCTGATGTAGTGAAGCCCCATAATGGGATATGTAGACTTTGTCTACACCTAATTTACTTCCCAAAGGCCTCCTAATACCATCACATTTAGGAGTTAGGGCTTCAACATATGAATTTTGGGAGAACACAAATGTCCAGCCCATAATACCATTTGAGGGCAATAGAAAATATGGACTGGAAAATATGGCTAACTCTAAGCTATTTGAGTTAGGGTATGTCATCCGGCTGTATCATCTTAATTGTAACTGTGGTTATGCACCAAGCAATGGATGGGAAGAAGCACAGGAACATGGATCTAGGAAGAGAGTTGAATCTGGGTCTGCATTTTTGCCTGTCAAGCAGAAGGGATTATGTCCTCTCTGGCTAACCTTGGGGTTCATTGTGTTCTAATACTCTTGTAAAGCGTCAGGATTACAGATGAACCCTACACAGGTTGTTTTATTTCAAAGACAAGACTTTCATAATCAAAGCCTCCAGAAAGTTGTTTTGGAGACGCACTGAGGCTGGGGGTGAGATTGTGCAAGGCTTTGTGCCCACCCAGCTCCTGACACAGAAAAGCTCCATGCATCAAGATGGGCAGAATCCTAGTCTGGTCAGTTTAAAGAGCTGCTGCTGCAATTGGCTCCACTTAACATGTTCTTCTGAGGATTCTTTTTTAATTTCTTGGTCCAGAAGGACAGTAATATTGGAAGTATACTTTTGCTGTTAGTCAGATTCCATATTTCCTCTGCAGGGATGAACACACATCAGTAATGACTGAAGCAAATCTTAGTTTGATGCACTTTGAAATCTTTTTGTGTGAAAAAATGCTATAAAATGTGATTTTATTTTATCAACCTTACTATGAAAAAAAAAACTTCAGTTGTAATTTTACTTTGTGTGTGTGTGGTTTCCAAGTGTCTTGTCTTATTAGGGTACTATGTCTTTTGATCTCTTTTTAAAAACGTAAAAGAATTATGTTAATTTGGGAAAACATTCATTCCAAGTAGGCAAATGGATACAGAAGGAGACCTATAAATTTGCTGAGATTCATAAAGCACACTTCTGTTGGCCAGTTTGAAAAAAGATATTGTAAGTGATGGGTTATAGAAATGAATTTGGAATAATTATTATTTATAATTTGAAATTCCATGGCTTAATCTTTTTTTAAAAAGCTTGTTTTGTTTTTAGTTTGTTTATTTGGTTTTTGATTTTTGGTGATTGAGTTTTTGTTTTGGGGATCACATAAATCTATGCCCCAATTATGCCATATTAAGTTTACATAAAACTTTATTTTAATACGTTATTTCTAATTTAAAAAATCCTTCAAAGAATCAGACCAATATTTTCCCATATTTATTTTTAGCTCAGTGGTAAAATTATATAAGAATTTAATCCAAATTTGTCTCTGAAAATGTAGACATAATCTGTTAATACAGAGTAAAACATATAACGGATGTACTAACCTGATCATTTTATAGCCAACACTTAAAAATTGTGATGCTGTTTGAGCAATATTTGAAATAAATGAAATAACGTGAAGCTTTTGTGTTTAAAAATCATTATTATGTAACATAGGCTTATTTTGAATTGTAATATCTCAACTACATGTTTCATTCTCCTTATTAATTCCCAGATATATCTTACCTTATAATATGCAATGTACATGAAAAAATATGTGTGATTTTTAAACAAACCATAATTCTGAATATTGAATAATTTCTTATTTCTATTCTTCCAAATTATTGAGAATTTATTATATAGAAATAGATATTTATTTTGACCTAGACTGGTTGAATTTTGTGATGCTAAAAATTTTCTGGGCAAAAAGTCTTCAATTAAACTAGAGATCTTTAATTCTGTAAAGAAGGGCAACGTTAGAACAGCATTAATGGGTTTATATGGGTAAAGGTCCATTTTATTTAGATTTACTATTGTTGGAAGTTTTCTATTTTGTCAGTGTAGACCTATCTGAAAATTGTGTTCTTTAGCTTGGTTTTGTGATTTTTTTTTAATGTGCTTTAATGTTTCAGCACCACAAAAGTCATATGAAGGAAGCTACTGTTGTTAACAGAATGATGGTGTCTAAAAAAATTGAAACACAAAACAGGAAAAATAGTTAAAGCTAAGGTTTCCATCATCATCCACTACCCACACCAAATACAGGATTCTTCTAATGAGTTAGTCTCCTGTCATGGTTCCACAGCGCCCTGGATCTGGGATGGGTACCAGCTCACACTGCAAGATGAATCTCAGCTTCCTATGTTGCATGTAGTTATGTGATCTTCCTTCTACCTCTTAAATGTGATTTGAAAATTGTCTAAAGTTGAGAACTTTTCAATAACATCTTAGAAGTTATGATGTACTCTGCAATGATGCCATTTTATGTTTTCTATCTATTGCAAGTCAAATTGCAACTGCCCTTCTGCAACCTCAGCCGGTTGTTAATTCTCTGTTAAGGCAGGATGGAACCTTAGGCTTCCTAGAGTTAGAGCCTCCATCTAGAGGTGATCTTTGCAAGAAGATTCCAGGATTTGCTGTTGGGGAGCTGCTATGTATGGGAGATTCCCACATAGGGCAAGAGTAATACTTGGCCAGGTTTTCTGTGGTCAGAATGGGCAGAATGTCTTATTCCAGAAAAGTAGATCTAGCTTGGAGAGAATTACCTAGAATTTCTGGGGACTGGATGGATAAGTAGCTGCGTAACACCGGAATTCCTTACCCCATCTTATCCTGCTTCTATCTTAGGTGGTCCATGCAATGAAACTGGATTTTTTTCTGTGAGCACTGAAACACGGTCTGGATCCTGAAGTTGGCTCAGTTACTAACTGAGTGTGCTGTCTTAGGCAGCTTGCTAAGCCTCTGTCTTCATTTTGTCTTTTGTAAAATATGGACCATAATAATTGCTTGTTTGTACTAGTGGCTCTGAAATCTAATAAAATAAAATATACTGGAGGGTTAAAAGCACTATATAGATATGATACTTATTATTATCATAAGTAATCATTACAGACTTTTCTGGAGAAATTGAGTGCCATAGTCCCTTGCGTTCTGAAGTATATAAAAGTCAACATGTGTTTTTTGGAAACTGTGCTTGAAAATACATGAAAGAAATTAGACAGTCCTAATGAGCTGTCTTTGGTATTGTGGATGCATCTGATCTAATGGACAAAGAGCCCAAGTCATCTACATGAGGATGATTGGCAACACTGAGCAAAGGAGTCTAATGCTAGAACATCAGGGCCATACAGAAGTAGAAAAGACCCTAGGAGGTCATTTCATCCAAGCCTCTACCTCTGGTCAGGTCAATTCTTGAAACCTTACCTATTTTATTCAAAGTAGAAGGACCTATTTTATTTTTAAATATGCCAGAAAGGGAGTTCTCAGAGTTTCTAATTAACTTAATCTACTTAGTGAAGTTCTTCCTGATATCTGACTGTACCCATCATTGCTACAGTTCAAGCACATTTCTGTAGACTAGGTGCTTTGAAGATATGGAGGACAATATATCTGCATCCTGATGGGATCTGACTCTGGGCACGTCAGTCCCAAAGCCGCCCAACTCAGATGTTCTCTGAGTGGCATGGATGGCTGAGGCTGCCATTTGTGGAAGTGGAATCAGCCATCACCATACAGTTGTAGCTGGGGTTCGTCAAAAGGACATTTTTTCAATAAACAGTAATCCTACCTCCTGTTTGTGGTCATTAAGGTTTACAAGACACTTTCTCAAAATTAGTGCATTTGGCCCTCACAACAAACTCAGCTGTCACTGTCTCCACTTAGAATATAAGGAAAGCGATGCTTGAAGAGTTTGAATCCAGTCTCTGTGCTCACCCGGCAACAAGAATGAGAAGGCAGGACTCAAACACAGGACTTTTGCCTCTGAGGGCAGAGTACTAAGCAGGGTTCCCTGGAGAAGTTTCTCACATCTCCAGTAATTCCTGAAACAAATTAGGATAACCAGTGTTCTATGCAAAGGAGAGGAAGTAAAACTGAGATCACCAGAGACTTCTAATTTGAGGCCAAGCAATTAATGCTCATTCTACTAGGGATTACTTCCTTCTGAGAATAATATGCACCCACATAACAATAGAATGACTTGAGAACAAAGCTCTCCAACCACTGCCTCAGAGTCAGTGTGAGTAGTGATGCATGACCTTGGGCAAATTAGCTAGCTTCTGCAGACCTGTTTTCTGTATCCATAGTCAGGGAATCTCAGTAGTCCCTACTTCGCGTGATTGTTGTCGAAGTTAAATGACTTAATATACGTAAAGTGCTATGCGCAGATGGCAGTGAGTATGTTCAATGCATAGTATGTATTATCTTAGTTATTATTGTGTTGAGACATGTTGCTTCACTCTAGAAGCGTCCTGGGTATAACATCATATTTTAAGTCATATTACTTCCTTTTGTGAATCTTTGACTATGATAGTTCAGGGAATCATAGAAGAGAGAGAAGAGGAAGGGTGATGGGTGTACTGCCAGGTATGCACTGTGTGTGTGTGTATGTGCACACGCTGTGTAGCACCGCCTGGTATAATAGGCCTGAGGACCACCAAGTAAACCAGAAAATTTTCCAAGCAAAGAAGATAGATGTCAGAGATCATTCTGTAAAACTCAAGCATTTTATTCATGTCAAAGCCCTTCAAGCTCTGATTCTGAGCCCATGTGCTTTTACTTAACTCTAATCATTCATTTATTTTTCTTTAACAAGCACTTACTCATGATTTAATATATGCCAGACTCTGGTATAAGTGCCTGACAAATAATAGCACCTTTGACTGTCACAACAAGTGTATGAGGTAGGTACATTAATGTACCCCCTTCCCAAATGAGGAAACTGAGGTGCAATCAATCGTATAAGTGTAAATCCATTTATAAAATGATATAAAAGGCATAAAATAATTGGAGCTTAAATATTTGCATAGTACTACATACTTTTTTTTAGCATCTTTATTGGAGTATAATTGCTTTACAATGGTGTGCTGGTTTCTGCTTTATAACAAAGTGAATCAGTTATACATAATCATATGTTCCCATATCTCTTCCCTCTTGCATCTCCCTCCCTCCCACCCTCCCTATCCCACCCCTCTAGATGGTCACAAACCACCTAGCTGATCTCCCTGTGCTATGCGGCTACTTCCCACTAGCTATCTATTTTACGTTTGGTAGTGTATATATGTCCATGCCACTCTCTCACTTTGTCACAGCTTACCCTTCCCCCTCCCCATATCCTCAAGTCGATGCTCTAGTAGGTCTGTGTCTTTATTCCCGTCTTACCCCTAGGTTCTTCATAACCTTTTTTTTTTCTTAGATTCCATATATATGTGTTAGCATATGGTATTTGTTTTTCTCTTTCTGACTTACTTCACTCTGTATGACAGACTCTAGGTCCATCCACCTCACTACAGATAACTCAATTTCATTTCTTTTTATGACTGAGTAATATTCCATTGTATATATGTGCCATATCTTCTTTATCCATTCATCTGTTGATGGACACTTAGGTTGCTTCCATGTCCTGGCTATTGTAAATAGAGCTGCAATGAACATTTTGGCACATTACTCTTTTTGACTTATGGTTTTCTCAAGGTATATGCCCAGTAGTGGGATTGCTGTGTCGTATGGTAGTTCTATTTGTAGTTTTTTAAGGAGCCTCCATACTGTTCTCCATAGTGGCTGTATCCATTTACATTCCCACCAGCAGTGCAAGAGTGTTCCCTTTTCTCCACACCCTCTCCAGCATTTATTGTTTCTAGATTTTTTGATGATGACCATTCTGACCGGTGTGAGATGATATCTCATTGTAGTTTTGATTTGCTACATACTTTCTTGATGACTTTCCCATGCATTTCTTTTATAAATGATTCTCATTTTTTGATGATCCAATTTCCCACCCCACTTCAGATTAGAAGCTGTGGGCTAGAAGTTGGGGGAAGGGTGGCATTTGTGTCAACAGGACGGAAGAGCTGATTTTGAGATAATAATTGATGGTGACAGGATGGAAAAGCTGATTTTGAGATAACCAATAGAAAGACTATAAAATGCAGTCATGGGAACTCAAAGAGCACACTGGCCCAAGACTGTGTAATGTAGTGGAAACAAGCCCTATACATCTCAATACATTCTGAGTGCATAGCTCCTGTCTGGGCAGTAACAGGTTCATGCTGATGACTGGGCTATCAGGAAAATGAAGTGATGTTCCTCTGAAGATGAAAAGAATGTATATATATTTTTTAGCTGTATATATATATATATATTTTTAGCTATAATATAAATATATAATATATATTTATATTATAGCTCAAGTTAAAATGTCCTTTAAATTGAGCTATAATTGACATATAACATTATATTAGTTTCAGGTGTACAACATGATTCGATATATGCATGTATTGTGAAATGATAACCACAGTAAGTCAACATCCATCACCACATAGTTAGGATTTTTTTTTCTTGTGATGAGAACTTTTAAGTTCTATTCTCTCAGCAACTTTTTTTTTTTTTTTTTTTTTGCAGTACGCGGGCCTCTCACTGTTGTGACCTCTCCCATTGTGGAGCGCAGGCTCCGGACGTGCAGGCTCCGGACGCGCAGGCTCAGTGGCCATGGCTCACGGGCTCAGCCGCTCTGCGGCATGTGGGATCCTCCCGGACCGGGGCACGAACCCCGCGTCCCCTGCATCGGCAGGTGGACTCTCAACCACTGCACCACCAGGGAAGCCCCAACTTTCTTTTTTTTTTAAGGTATTTATTTTTTTATTAATTTTTACTGGAGTATAGTCGCTTTACAATGTTGTGTTAGTTTCTGCTGCATGGCAAAGTGAATCAGCTCTCTCTCTCTCTCTCTCTCTCTCTCTCTCTCTCTATATATATATATATATATATATATATATATATAAAATCCCCTCTTTTTTGTATTTACTTCCCATTTAGGTCACCACAGAGCACTGAGTAGAGTTCCCTGTGTTATACAGCAGGTTCTCATTCAGCAACTTTCAAATCTACAGTACAATATCATTAACTATAGCTGCCATACTGTACATTACATCCCCACGACTTATTTGCAGTTGACCCTTGAACGATGCAGGAATTAGGGGTGCTGACCCTTTGCACAGTTGAAAATCCACATGACTGTACAGTCTGCCCTCCGTATCCAAGGGTCCACATCCACTGATTCAATCAACTGCAGATCGTTTAGCACTGTAGTATTCAGTATTGAAAAAAATCCGCATGTAAGTGGACCTAGTGCAGCTTAAACCCATGTTGTTCAAGGTCAACTGTACTTTATAACTGGTAATTGGTACCTTTTAACCACCTTTACCCATTTTGCCCAACCCCACCTCCCATCTCTGTATCTATGAGTTAGCTGTTGCTGTTGTTGTTGTTTGGATTCCACATATAAGTGAGACCATACAGTATTTGTCTTTCTTTATATGACTTATTTCCCTAGCATAGTACCCTTTAGATCCATCCATGTTGCCCCAAATGGCAAGATTTCCTTCTGCTTATGACTGAATTTTATATATATATATATATTAGCCATTTATCCATAGATGGACACTTAGGTTGCTTCCATATCTTGACTATGGTAAATAATACTGCAGTGAACATGGGGGTGCATAGATCTTTTCAAGTTATTATTTTTCATTTCCTTTGGATAAATGTCCAGAAGTAGAATTGCTGGATCATATGGTAGTTCTATTTTTAATTTTTTGAGGAACCTCCATACTGTTTTCCATAGTGGCTGCAACAATTTACATTCTACCAACAGCGCACAAGCATTCCCTTTTCTCCACATCCTTGGCAACACTTGTTATTTCTTGTCTTTTTATTAATAACCATTCTAACAGGTGTGAGATGATATCTCATTGTGGTTTTAATTTGCATTTCCCTGATGATTAGTGATGTTGAGCACCCTTTCATGTACCTGTTGACCATCTGTATGTCTTCTCTGGAAAATGCCTGTTCAGATCTTCTGCCCATTTTTGAAGCAGATTGTTTTTTATATTTTTACTATTGAATTGCACGGTGTAAGCATTTTTTAAAAGTGAAAATAACATTTTCTTAATTTAAAGAGCAATGCATTTTGGGGGGAAAATATTAGAAAGTACACTTAATCAAAAAGAAGAAAAAATACCCATAATCCTAACACTTAGAGATAGCATCTTAGTGTGTGCATCTGTGTATAGTTTTGTTTTACAAAAACAAGCTTATATATGGACTTTTCACTTAACATTTTGAGAACAGATTTTCATGTAATATCTATCCACTACAATGTAATTTTATTTATTTATTTATTTATTTTTAAAAGAAGATGTTGGGGGTAGGAGTTTATTAAGTTATTTATTTATTTTTGCTGCGTTGGGTCTTCGTTTCTGTGCGAGGGCTTTCTCTAGTCGTGGCAAGCGGGGGCCACTCTTCATCGCGGTGTGTGGGCCTCTCACTATCGCGGCCTCTCTTGTTGCGGAGCACAGGCTCCAGACGCGCAGGCCCAGTAGTTGTGGCTCACGGGCCTAGTTGCTCCGCGGCATGTGGGATCTTCCCAGAGCAGGGCTCGAACCCGAGTCCCTTACGTTAGCAGGCAGATTCTCAACCGCTGCGCCACCAGGGAAGCCCCTACAACGTAATTTTAAATGGCTGAGTAGAACTCCAGTACATGCATGCATCATGATGTATTCAACGAATCCCTTATTGTTAAAATTTTTCAGCTTAAAAAAACAGGGGAGGGCTTCCCTGGTGGCGCAGTGGTTGAGAGTCCGCCTGCCGATGCAGGGGATACGGGTTCGTGTCCCAGTCTGGGAGGATCCCACATGCCGTGGAGCGACTGGGCCCGTGAGCCATGGCTGCTGAGCCGGCACATCCGGAGCCTGTGCCCTGCAATGGGAGAGGCCACAACAGTGAGAGGCCCGCGTACCGCAAAAAAAAAAAAAAGAACAGGAGAGGGGGAGTTGTAGGTAATGCAGCAATGAATATATTTGTAGCTAAATTTTTGTAAACATTCCTGACTACTTCTTAGACTAAATTATTGCTAAATTGCTTTTCAGAAAAGTTGTTCCAAATAGTGAAGCACATTGGAAGGCCTTATATTAAAAGCAGTTGAAATGAGAGTTAAAGCCAAGGGGGCAAGGGGGAGCTGCGTAAATGGGTATGCTTCAGTTAACTGGGAAAGTTCCTTTATTGAGAAATGTCTCATATCCAAACGAAGTCAGATACCTAAGGTCCTGTTAGTTTTCTAAGGCCTCAAAAAGCATTTTTTTTTTGTGCATTATTCTGTTTCTCCACCTGCCCCAAACTCAATGTGTAGGAGTTATGACTAGTGGATTGGAATTAAAAACATGGATAGATGTTCTGTCTCTGCTGCATGCTGTGTGGTGTTGTGAAAATATTGTGTCTTCTGAGTCTCACTTTTCCTCATCAGTAAAATGGGAATAATAGTATCTCCCCTTACTGCCTCATAGGGGCCTTCTGAGGTTTAAAATCTCAAAATAAGAATAACGTACATGCATTCCCTTTTTAGAACAATGAAATCCTTTACATATGTAAGCTATGATGGATATAATTTAGTATATATTTAATCTCCTGCACACCCTGTACCCTCGGTCAAGGAAGAAGACTCCCAACCTGACAAGGAGGCATGGGTTCTAATCCTAGATCTGCCACTAAATAGCCCTGACAGTTTAAGCAAGTCACTTTCTCTCTCTGGAACTATTTCCTCATCTGTGAAATGAGGGGGTTGTAACACATGGCTTCCATCAGCAAGATTTTGATATGATCTTATTAGTGACTCCGATATAGACTCAGAAAAGGAATTATCAGTCCCATAAAGGGGACCAGATCCAGAAAGCTTAAATCCATTACCTATGGTTGCATAGTTTATATTTTCTTTTCTTTCTTTTTTTCCACGCCGCACAGCTGGTGGGATCTTATTTCCCCTACCAGGGATCGAATCCAGGCCCCTGGCAGTGAGAGTCCTAACCACTGCCACTGGACCACCAGGGAATTTCCATATAGTTTATATTTCCATCTGCTCCTTTCTGCAAGGCTGGTAGCAAGGGATAAAATGAGGGTGATTTTTCCTAGTTGTTACTAGAAAGAAAAATTTGGAATATAGTTTTTCTACCCCTTTTCCCTAAAGAATTCCTTTTGCATTATATTCTTCTTTTTTTATCCACTTGGATTGCTCCATTATTGTTTGGCTAGGTTGATTCAGATATAAAGGGTTTAAAAAATACATTTGGTGTCACAGGGACCCAGCATAAAACTGAGTTCCTTACTACATAATGAGATCTTTGAAATCAGGAATATCTTACACATTTTCAAAACCCCAGCGTCTGACATAATGTTTGGCACATAATTGGTGATTAATGATGATTGTTATGAAAGGTAGGGTGGTGAGCAGACATCCCTGTCTTCTACACTCCAGACAGAGTGTAAGAATCTGTCTTCTAGTCAATTCTTGGTTTCAGACAACTAGCTCAGTAGGAGTCTTAGGAAGTGCTTAGAAGGTAGGAGGAACTTAGGAGGAAACTTAGGGAAGACAAAAGATGTGGATTGAAATTCTGGCTCTGACACTGACTAGATGAGTGGACTGAACCTCAGTTTCCTCATATGTAAAGTGGAGATAATATTGCCTCCCTGTCATGGTTATATATAGTACTAGGATATGGTAAGGGCTCATTATGGGAGAGTTCCTCTTCATGAAAGATGTTACAGGATGCTCTGGGGTAAACCATGAACAGCAGGGGAGATCTTTGGAAAATTTTGTTCTTGGGCATCTTTTAACTAATGCCACCAAAAAATGGTATTTTCGGGGCTTCCCTGGTGGCGCAGTGGTTGAGAGTCCACCTGCTGATGCAGGGGACATGGGTTCATGCCCTGGTCCAGGAAGATCCCACATGCCGCGGAGCGGCTGGGCCCGTGAGCCATGGCCGCTGAGCCTGCGCGTCCGGAGCCTGTGCTCCGCAACGGGAGAGGCCATGACAGTGAGAGGCCCGTGTACCACACAAAAAAAAAAGGTATTTTCACCTCATTGCTATATCTACCAGTGGAATGTGTGCGTGGACCTGCATGAATACACTGATGTGTGCACCTGCTCTTCAATCTCTCATGGATAAAATGATACCTGGAGAATATATAAGGTCTTCTAGAGGAACATGATGTTTTTCCTCCTGTGGGCCTTCTTATAGTACTTCAGAGATTTGCCACTTGGCAGACAATGAGTACATTTTCTTTGAAATTCATTAAGAAAGTCCAGGGTTCCAAGAGTTTGAAATTTGGTCCTTCCTCAAACCCAGTATATTTGATTTTCTGTTATCTGCATGCTGACTGCCTATTTGATCTGTAGTCCATCTGACCATGAATCCAGCTTGTCTTCTTCCTGACATGTAAAGTAACTCCAACAAAAAACTTTGATATTGAATTCTCAGGGAACATAGTTATTTTAATATCATTTTTTTAAATTTTTCTTCTTTTGAGGTAGGCGGGCCTCTCACTGTTGTGGCCTCTCCCGTTGTGGAGCACAGGCTCCGGACGTGCAGGCTCAGCGTGCATGGCTCACGGGCCCAGCCGCTCCGCGGCATGTGGGATCCTCCCGGACCGGGGCACGAACCCACGTCCCCTGCATCAGCAGGCGGACTCTCAACCACTGTGCCACCAGGGAAGCCCAATATCATTTTTTTTTTTAAAGAGCAGCAACAAAGAAAACAGTGCCACAAAGGTAATCCTATTTTAAAAATATGTAGATGGGGTCCCAAATATTTTGTGTTATCCTGTGTTTCTGAGTTACTCATCCCATAACTGAAATCTCATTGCCCTACAGGCAAATTTTACCCATCCTTCCCCATCCAGTTCAAATGACACTTCTTTTTTTTTTTTTTTTTAAATGACACTTCTTTTATGGAGCCTTCCCTTCCCCCACTTCCGGAGTGGTAGATGAGTTCTTGCTTAGGGCCAGTTTTGTGGCAACTCAGAGACATTAATTTGTGTAATAAGGCAATAAAATATTGCAATTAAGAATTTACTGTGTAAAATTTATGTTTGAGTTGTTAGTGGTTTATTTTGTTTTGTTTTAATCCTTCAGAACTGCAGACTCCCAGAGTGGGTATGGAGCCTCACTGATTCTGGCCTAGGAAGGATATAGATTCCCCAGTGATCAAAATAGCTCTGGTCAGGAGCAAGTGACAGCTGGACTGTGGTCACCACTTGCCTTTGTTGCCAACAGATTCCTCTAAAATATTTGATTTGAGGTAATTGTTAAAAATAATAGTTAATATTTTAAGTTCCTCTCATATACCAACTACCCCTTGTATATTATCTCAAAATCCAACAACAACCATGCAGTAAATTTTCACCATTTTAGGGACAAGAAACTGAGGTTTAAAGAGGCTAAGTTACTTTCCCAAAGTCACCTAATATATACTGACTCTGAGTTAACTACACGGCATAACTTAGTCCTGCTTGGATTCATAGTAGGTTCTTAGTAAATAGTGATTATTATTATTATCACCATTATTGTTATTTTTAAAGTGATGAGTGTAGGTCTTCTGGAGAATTCCAAATCCCATGTTCTTTCCACTGTGTCAGGGTACTTCTATTGTCTTTCCTTTGTCTGACTTCTTTTTGGTTGAAAATAATGACAGAAGAAGATGGCTATTCTCTTGGTATTGAATGATATCATTCATAGGAAAGTACTTTGAACACTGGAAATTTTAGGTATTAAAACTATAATTCTAGGGCTTCCCTGGTGGCACAGTGGTTGAGAGTCTGCCTGCCGATGCAGGGGACACAGGTTCGTGCCCCGGTCCGGGAAGATCCCACATGCCGCGGAGCGGCTAGGCCCGTGAGCCATGGCTGCTGAGCCTGCGCGTCCGGAGCCTGTGCTCCGCAATGGGAGAGGCCACAACAGTGAGAGGCCCACGTACTGCAAAAAAAAAAAAAAAAAAAAAAAAAACTATAATTCTAATAATTATTAAAATATTATAATATTCTAATTCTAGTTATTATTATTGGTCTATCTCCATCATTATTTGATTGTGAGTCCTGCTGAGTAGGAATCTTGCCTTATTCTTTGTATCCACAGAGCAAGTAGTTACGTGATGCTTAATAAATACATCATGCATAATACATTTGCATTTACTTGCTTTAAGAAGTAGACTTGGATCTGTGGACAAGTCTGGGTTTGGTCTAGGCTGATGGAGAGGTGGGCTGGTTCAGTGGCCACTCAAGCCAGATATATAGTCTGATAGGGTGGAGCTCATTCATTCATTCGAAAAGGTATATTGAGGAACTTCCCTGGCGGTCCAGTCATTAAGACTTCCCGCTTCCTCTGCAGGGGGACGCAGGTTAGATACCTTTTTGGGGAGCTAAGATCTCGCATGCTGTGCAATGCGGCCCCCACCCAGAAAAAAAGGTATCTTGAGTGTCTAATCCATGCCAGACACTGCTCCAGACAAAGGCAAACAGCTGTGAACAAGAGAGAGAAAGTCTGGTGAAGGAAGCAGATAATGCATAAGTAGGAAAATTACCCATTGCACTAAGGAATGAAGAAAATGAAAATGGCTAAAGTGAAAGAGAGTTTTTAAAAAGTAAGGCAGAGGATGTGTCTACTTTAGACAGGGTGGTAGAAAGAGGCCTCTCTGAGACCTGGATAAAGAGAAAGAATCAGCCATGTCCAGATCTGGGAAGAGGGTGTCCAAGTAAAGACTAAGGCCATTAGGCAGAGACTGGATTGGCATCCTTACAGAACAGGAAGGCCAGGGTAACTGGAGAGTAGTGAACAAGGTGACACAAGGCCTAAAAGGTGAAGTCCGAAAAGTAGTCAGGACCCACGTCGTTTAGGCCTTATTAGCACCAGTCAAGAATTGGGGTTTAATTCCAAGATCAATGAGAAATCCATTGGAGGGATTGAAGCAGAAGACTGATATGCTCTGACTTATTCTTAAAAATATCTCTTTGGCTACTGGTGGAGGATGGATTGAAGGAAGGCAAAATGTAAACAGGAAGACCAATTAAAAGGCTATTGCAGGGAAATTCCCTGGCGGTCCAGTGGTTAGGACTCTGCGCTCTCACTGCTGAGGGCCCAGGTTCAATCCCTGGTTGGGGAAATAAGATCCCACAAGCCATGTGGTGTGGCCAAAAAAGAAAAGAAAAGAAAAAAAAATGCTAGTGCAGGTGAGAGATGACAGTGGGAGATGATGATAAGTGGATGTGTCTTTGGTATATTTTTGTGGTACAGCTCACGGAGTCTAAGGCTCTCGGTGCTCTCAGGAAACTGGGATGGAGCATGGCTCCAGCTACCCTCATTTTCTCTAGGGCTAGAAGATTAATGAACAAATATTTGCCTATTCAGGACAAAAATTGGAATCTTAGGGTTGGAAATGATTCACTTTCCCATTTTACAGATGAAGATATAGAGGCAGAGATGAGGTAAATTGATCAAAGTCACACTGTTTCTTACTGGTAAATCCAGCAATAGAGCACTTTTTTTCCCACAGTTGTTTCCATTACAGAAAACAGTCCCTTCATAGCAGCGTTCGGTTGCCTTTGTTTTGACATAGATCCTGAAAGGTCGGGCCCAGAATATTAGGAGGATTTCCTGGCAGTTGTCTAAACGGTTATATGTTTGGTGACTGGTGACACGATCGAAAATATGACTAGGCCTGATCCTTGTTTCTAGTACATCCATAAATAAGAACAGTTTTGCTTCTTCTTCCTTTTTTAAAAATTTATTTATTTATTTATTTATTTTTGGCTGCGTTGGGTCTTCGTTGCTGCGCGCGCGGGCTTTCTCTAGTTGCGGACAGCGGGGGCTACTCTGTTGCCATGCTCAGGCTTCTAATTGTGGGGGCTTCTCTTGTTTCGGAGCATGGGCTCTAGGCCCACGGGCTTCAGTACTTGTGGCTCGTGGGCTCTAGAGCACAGGCTCAGTAGTTGTGGCGCACGGGCTTAGTTGCTCCGGCATGTGGGATCTTCCCGAACCAGGGCTTGAACCCGTGTTCCCTGCATTGGCAGGCGGATTCTTAACCACTGCACCACCATGGAAGTCCTTTTTTTTTTTTTTTCCCCTCTCTAAACACTATGGATTTTGTTTCTTTCTTTTTTTTCCTTTGTTGCCCTGACTAGGACATTCAGTAGGTTGTTGAAAAACGGTGAAAGCAGACGGTCTTGCCTTGTCCCTGAACTTAATGGGGTGGAGGAAGTTAGTTGTAGGTTTTTCATAAATGACCTTTATCAGGTTAAATAAGTTCCCTTCATTCCTAGTTCACTAAAACTGGTGGTTTTTTTTGTTTTTATGAATGGTCATTTTAAGTTCTTTTTCTACATATGTTGACATGATCGTGTCACTGTTTTCTTTTATTTTGTAAATGTGATGAATTACACTGATTTTCAAATATTAAACCAATATTGCACTCCTGGAATAAACTCTACTTGGTCATGATATCTTACCATTTTTATGTATCATTGGATTGGTTTGCTAATATTCTGTTAAATATTTTTTCGATGTTCATGAGAGATATTAGTTATAATTTTCTTTCTTTCTTTTTTTTTTTTTTTTGCGGTACACAGGCCTCTCACTGCTGTGGCCTTTCCCGTTGCGGAGCACAGGCTCTGGACGCGCAGGCTCAGCGGCCATGTCTCACAGGCCTAGCCGCTCCGTGGCATGTGGGATCTTCCCGGACCAGGGTATGAACCCGTGTCCCCTGCATCGGCAGGCAGACTCTCAACCACAGCACCACCAGGGAAGCCCTATAATTTTCTTTTTTTATAATGCCCTTGGCTATTATCAAGAACATCATAATGCCTCATAAAGTAAATCGGGATATATTTCCTCCTCCTCTATTTTCTCAAAGAATGTATAGAAAATTGATATTATTTCTTTTTAGAATTTGGGTAAAATTCACCAGTGAAACCATCTCAGCCTTGAGTTTTTTTTAACAGAAAGTTTTTAATTCCTCCCTCATAGGTAAAAGATGTAGGATTATTTGGATTTTCTATTTCTTCTTATATCAGTGTCTAGGACACAAATTCTATTTCAACTAAATTCTCAAATTTATTGACATAAAGTTGTTTATAATAACCTTTTTATTATCCTTTTAATGTTTGAAAGATCTGTAGTGACACCCTTCTTCTATTCTTTATATTGTTAATTTGTATTTTCTCTCTATTTTTCTTTATCAGTCTACCTAGGAATATATTAATATTATTGCTCTTTCTCAAAGAACCAATATTTGATATTGTTCAGTTTATGTTTTTCTATTTTATTGATTTATGTTCTTTATTATTACTTTTTATTACTATATATTTTGGGTTTATTTCCTCTTTTTCTAGATTCTTGCATTGTTTATTTAAAATCTCTCCTCTCTTCTAATATAAGTATATAATGCCCTAAATTTCCCTCTTAGCAATGCTTTAGCTGCATCCCACAACTTTCAGATGTGATTTTTTAAATTATTATTTATTTCAAATTTAGTTTGGGGATAGTTTACATCTCTTTTTGCTAATGATTTATAATTTAATTCTTTTGTGGTCAGATAACATGCCATATATGGCTTTAATCCTTTGAAAGTTATTGAAAATGGTTTTATGACCCTATATATGTTCTATCTTGGTGAGCATTCCCTGTGCACTTAAAAAAAAGTGTATTCTGCAGTTGCTGGATATAGTGTTCAATAAGTGTTAATTAGATTAAGTTGTTGATAGTATTATTCCAAATCTTATATTGTCACTAATATTTTGTCTGCTTGTTTTATCAGTTACTGAGATAGGAGAGCTAACATCCAACAGTAATTGTGGATTTGTCTGTTTCTCCCCTTAGTTCTGTTTGTTTTGCTCTATGTATTTTGAATCACTGTTATTAGATGCATACTCATTTAGGATTGTTGTTTCTTCTTGGTGAAGTCACTCATCATTATGAAATATTCTTTTTTACCTCTGTTAATATTGTCTGGTAATAATATCATCTAATATTAATTTCATACTCCAGTTTCTTATGATTAATGTCTATCATTATATCTTTTGCCATTTTTAAATTTTAACTCATCTGTTTATGTTTAAACTGCATCTCTTTAGCATAAAGTTAGGTCTTGCTTTCTTATGCAGTCTGACAATTAGTGCCTTTAATTGGAGTGTTTAATCAATTTACATTTAACATAATTGTTAATATAGTTGGATTTAATTCTACCATCTTACTTGTTTTCTATTTGTCCCACCAGTCTTTGTTCCTTTTTTCCTCCTTCTTTTGTAATAATTTAGTATTATATAGCACAGTTTTATCTCCTCTATTAGCTTTTTTTTTTTTTTGCGGTACGTGGGCCTCTCACTGTTGTGGCCTCTCCCGTTGCGGAGCACAGGCTCCAGATGCACAGGCTCAGTGGCCATGGCTCACGGGCACAGCCGCTCCGCGGCATGTGGGATCCTCCCGGACCAGGGCACGAACCCGTATCTCCTGCATCGGCAGGTGGACTCTCAACCACTGCGCCACCAGGGAAGGCCGTCCTCTATTAGCTTTTAACCATACCTATTTGGTTTTTGTTTTTCCTGGTTGGTCTAGGAAGTATTATTTGCATTCTTAGCTTATCATAACCTTTTATGAATTAATCTGATGCCACTTCATATATATTATAAGAATCTTACAATGTGGTATTTCCGTATATTTTACTTCTGCATATATTATAAACCATACTTTTACACAATCACTTTTAAGGAAATCATAAAATTAGAAAATAAAAATTATTATGGTTACCCACATATATAAGGAAGCTCTTCATTCCTTTGTCTGTGCAATTTTCCTTCAGCTCAAAGGACGTCCTTTAATATTTCTTATAGTGCATGTCTGCTAGTGGTGAATTATCTCACTTTTTGTTTATCTAAAAAAAGGCTTTATTTTGCCTTCACTGTTTGAAGGAGACAGAATTCTCAATTGGCAAGTTTTTCTTTTTTTTCTTTCAGCATTTTAAAGAGGTTATTCCATTGTCTTCTGGCTTTCATTATTTCTGATGAGAAATCAGTATTTAAAATTTTATTCCTCTGTATGTGATTGCTTGGCTATTTAACTTTTTAAAATTTATTTTTGTCTCAGCAATATAACTGCAATGTGTCTAGGTGTGGTTTTGCTTATATTTTTGCTTCTTGAGATTGGCTGAGTTTCTGGGGTCTGTTGGTTAATATTTTTCATCAAATAAGGGGGAAAACTTGGTCATCAGGTCTTCAAATACTTTCTGTGACTCAATTTCTCTTTCCTTTCCTTCTAGGACTCCAGTTACACCTGTATTAGACCATTTTATATTGTATCTCACATCCCTGGGATCTATTCATTTTTTTCAGTCTTTCTACTTTCTGTGCTCCAAGTACTTTGATCTCTTCTTCTGCCATGTCCAATCTGCTGTTTAAGCCATTCAGTAAAATTTTAATTTCTGATATCATAATTTTTACTTTTAGAATTTCCATTTGGTTCTTTTTATAGTTTCTATTTCTATATGGAAATTTCATCTGTCCACCTATTATGTCTAGTTTTTACTTAAAGTTCTTAATATGTTTTAAAGTTCTTGTCTATTAATTCCATTATCTGTATTTCTGGGTCTGTTTCTTTTGACTGTTTTTTTCCCTTGGTTATAGGTCACATTTTTCTATTTCCTTACATAGCTAGTGATTTTTTTCATTGTATGCTGGAAATTGTGGATTTTACATTGTTGTTTGTGGTTTATTTGTCTTCCTTTGAAGAGTGTTGACTTTTGTTCTGTCAGGTGGCTAATTTACTCACAGATTAGCTTGATCCTTTTGGGACTTGTTTTTAATGTTTTTAGGGAGAGTATAGAGTAATTCTTATTCTATAGCTAAAATAGACCTACTCCTAAGTCTCTGCCCTTCTGAAATCTCAAAGGAATGCCCAGTATGTTCAGTGAGGTCTTTCTATTCTGACCTGTCAGACCTCCAATGTCTCTAAACCCTATGCAATATCTGGAATCTTTGCACAGCTCAAAGTTTCTCAATAATTATTCTCTGCCATGGCTCACAGAGTCTTCTTCTATGCCTGCATAATTTAGTGTTCAGTGAAAGATTCAAGGAGACTCCTATGCATATTTTAGAGTTATCTCTCTATATACAGACCCTTTCTCTCTGATACCCAACAGACAAATTTTAACCACCTAAACAAACCTGAACTCAAATCATTATCCCATCAGATCAGTGAGATCATTGTGCTTTGCTTAAGTTACCCCTTCCTGCACCACAGTCCAGAAGGTACTTCTAGACAGGAAGCTGAAGGTAATTATGGGGTTGATATCATGTGTTTTCCTTTTCTCGGTGATTACATTCCTTCTCTGATTGTCATCTAAAGTGTGAACCCTTTCAGTTTTATTTTTCTTATAGCAGGAGAACTAGTCTGGTACTAATTACTCCATAATGGCTGAAAATGGAAGTCTCTAGTACAACTGAGTGGTTCACATTCAATTGTTCATACCCCTCCGTCTTAGATGGCTCTAGTTTTTTTGTTTGTTTGTTTGTTTAGTGGAAGTATAGTTGATTTACAATAGTGTGTTTGTTTCAGGTATACAGCAAAGTGATTTGGTTATACATATATTTTTTTCAGATTCTTTTCTGTTATAGGTTATTATAAGATATTGAATATAGTTCCCTGTGCTATACAATAAATCCTTATTGTTTATGTATTTTATATATAATGGTGTGTATCTGTTAATCCCATACTCCTAATTTATCCCTTCCCCACCTTTGCCCTTTGGTAACCATAAGTTTGTTTTCTATGTCTGTGAGTCTATTTCTGCTTTGTAAATAAATTCATTTGTATTATTTTTTAGATTCCACATATAAGTGATATCATATAATATTTGTCTTTCTCTGTCTGACCTATTTCACTCAGTATGATAATCTCTAGGTCCATCCACATTCCTGCAAATGGCAATATTTCATTCTTTTTTATGGCTGAGTAATATTCCATTGTATAAATATACCATATCTTCTTTATCCATTCATCTGTTGATGGACACTTAGGTTGCTTTCATGTCTTGGCTACTGTAAATAGTGCTGCTATGACTGTTGGGGTGCATGTTTCTTTTCAAATTAGAGTTCTTGTCTTTTCCAGCTATATGCCCAGGAGTGGGATTGCTGAATCATATGGTAACTATATTTTTAGTGTTTTAAGGAACATCCGTACTGTTATCCATAGTGGTTGCACCAATTTACATACCCACCAACAGTATAGGAGGGTTCCCTTTTCTTCTTACCTTCTTCAGCACTTATTATTTGCAGACTTCTTGAGGATGGCCATTCTGACCAGTGTGATGTGGTACCTCATTGTAGCTTTGATGTGCATTTCTCTAATAATCAGCGATACTGTAGATGGCTCTAGTTTTACCTTTGAGAAATGGAATATCTCTGAAAAGGCATGTGAAGCTATATATATTTTACAGACAAAGAGCATGGCCAAGGTGATACGTAGTATTCAAGATGTTTACAAACATTTTTTCCTGTAAGTGTGGTTGTGTGATTTTGTATATTTGTGTGTGAGAAAGTAAAATTGAGAGAAGATGAGTATTAGAAGGGGAAAAAGAGAAATCAAGTAAATATAAAAGTAGGGAAGACACCCGGGGAGGGTCAGAACATTTATATTTAAAAAATAATACTCAGCTTGAAAGTAATTTAAAACAAAATTTTTAAACTCTTCTTGTAATATTAGCTCAATTTTTGAATGCTTATCATATTTCAGGCATTGTTCTAAATGCTTCATATATTTTAATTTATTTACTCTACATGACAATCCTTTCTGGTAGGTGCACTGCCTTCAGATCAGAGAAGGATCTTGTTACTCTCTCTCCCCTTTCCCTGCCTCACTTCCCTGTCCCCAAACTTAAAAAAAAAAATCCATGTTAAGTTTTGGTGAGCTGTAAAAACCTCACTGGGATTTGGTGCTGGTGAGAGTTGCTTGACTATTGAAGAGACAGGCATTCTGGTGGTCCACAGATTTTTCACACTGGACTCTTAACATCTTCCATTTCATCAGCTTCAGTAACCAATATCTCTTTGATATTTAAGTGACCTTTAAGTATGGTCAAAAGTTGATGAGTGACTCAGGGAGATTTTCAGTGCCTATCTCCTTAATCTGGACTGCTTGAGAAACCAGGTGACGATTGTGATGACCCATCTTTCTTGAGATATAGGAAGTTGTTGGGGAAAAAAATCACTTCCCTAAATCATCAGGAGACTGACTATTTCTGCTTCTGACGAGGGTGGTGAGATTGGGAGGATGGGTAAGCATCCTGACCCAGACTAGGGGCACTGAGTCTCTCTAGGATTTTGTTTCCCCTTCTCTACCTGAGAGTTGATATCTCCCTGGGATGAGTTCTTCCTGTGATCTTTGAGATTTCTAGAAGGAAAAGGATAGCAGATCGCAGGCTGTTATTATGGCAAGATCATTTCCCTCTGGCCACCAAACAGTTGTTCCCTGAGTCATTGAACCACTCTGTTCAGTGTCTGTCAAACTCAACTGCCTTTGAAATTTAGAGGAGAAATTCTGTGTGTGCCAAAACCAAGGCCCTGAATCACCCAGCACCCAGCAGGAAGACAGCAATGAATCGGGTTGGAAGTAGTGCCAGGAACCACACCTTGCAGCTGGTATGGACCTACAAGTGCCTATTCCACAGACATCTTTCCAGGCCATAAAATCTCATGTCCTCGCAGACAGGAGGTGCCATTGTCTATTCTCTCTACTGTCGGCAAGGCTCCTGATTAGTGAATCATCTCCCTAAATATCTTTTTACGTGGATTGAGCCATGTACTAGGGAGATCGTGTTTTATTTGAAATGTCTAAGGAAACTGCATTAGACATTACAGTTTATGAAACAAACCAGGGTGAGTTTGTATTGGAAACATAGCATCTTATTTACTAGGAAGACCTGAACTTGGACAGCTCTACCTGGGCCCATTTGAAAACTACTGTCCTTTTTCTCTTGTCAACCAGAGTTCTGCAATTATTCTATATAATTGTTATTTTTCTTTTCTTTTTGGAAGGAGTCTCCTGCTGAAGAAAGAATCTAAAGAGATGCCTAAGTTCCAGGGAATTTTCCTCTAAGACTAATAACATCAAGATAGCTTTGATTTTATTTATTTATGTTCATTATTTTTTTCCACAAGAGAAATACGTGTCATCTTCAGAGATCCTGGGTTAGAATTTTTTATTTTATTTGAGCTGGTTGAAGACAAATCTCAAACCCTGATGCTGTTTTTTTGTTTATTTCATGAAGAATTTCATATGGTTCTTGACAACTGATGCCTTCTATAGAACCAAGAAATATTGTTATACACGGTGTATATTAAAGATATCTTCCTTGGGGCTTCCCTGGTGGCGCAGTGGTTGGGAGTCTGC
The DNA here is from genome assembly GCF_964165515.1 of Mesoplodon bidens. Classification (NCBI taxonomy): domain Eukaryota; kingdom Metazoa; phylum Chordata; class Mammalia; order Artiodactyla; family Ziphiidae; genus Mesoplodon; species Mesoplodon bidens. The sequence goes on from NC_138164.1 coordinate 100,042,932, forward strand.
CTGCCGATGCAGGGGACACGGGTTCGTGCCCCAGTCCGGGAAGATCCCACATGCCGCAGAGCGGCTGGGCCCGTGAGCCATGGCCGCTGAGCCTGCGTGTCTGGAGCCTGTGCTCTGCAACGGGAGAGGCCACAACAGTGAGAGGTCCGCGTACCGCAAAAAAAAAAAAAAAAAAAGATATCTTCCAAGTGTCATTTCACCAAACAAAGAAATTGAACCACCTTGCACTATACATTTTTGGTTAAATATTTAACAGCTATTATTTTGAAAGCCACCCAGAACAGTACTAGCCAAGTCAAAAAAATGTCCCACTGAAGGGCCAGTTAAATTTTGGCTCTCAGGCTACATTTATACCCCATCTTCTCCCTCTTTAAGTTCTTCTGGAAACAAAACAGAGCATCCCTCCTCCAGCAAACCACTTGCAAAATTCCACATAAGAAAATCCTAAAGTTGAAATTATGAAACGTCACCATCAGTTTCTGAGGATTCCGGAACTGGAATTCAACCAAAAACTTTATAATTTAGGGCTCGAGAGCCTGGAACATTAACATCTGAATTGGAATGGTATTGGCTCCAAGGTTAAAAATAGAGCACCACAGTTTTATTGCCTGTGATTATGACATACTCCCCACGAACATCAGTATGGCTCAAACGTGTATTGAAGGCAGCCAAAGGGTAAATAAATTAACTGAAGTGACTCAGAAAGCACCGAGGGAGCAGAGATGTGCAGCTGTAACAAGGGACTTTGTTTTGGAGAACAGCCCCACTCAGAACTCAAGGGAGAGAGCCTCATTAGAAAACTCAAAGTACTATAGTACTAAAATGAGTTTCATTTATAAGCTTTCTCCACAGACATGGAAAAGAATACACATATTATGACTTAAGGGGACTAGTGTTATGTTTCGAAGGTCTGGGCACTTACCAGACATTCAAGCCAATGCACTTTTCCTTTCACCCGAACAGAATACCTGGATCACGTGTACTAAGAATGTCTGTTTAAAAAGATAGACTAAAATACGTTGATGTAAAGACCTTGAGACTTTTGGGACTTCCCTGGAGGTCCAGTGGTTAAGGCGCTGTGCTTCCATTGCAGGGGGCACAGGTTCGATCCCCGGTCAGGGAAGTTATGCATGCCGCGCGATATAGCCAAAAAGAAAGAAAAAAAAAAGACCTTGAGACTTTCTTCAATTCCTCTTACCAGCTTGCTTCTTGAAACAGCTTCCTGCTAAGGCAATGAGCTACTACTGAAGCTCATCCTTGTAGAATATTTTTTTCTCAGTGATTTGCGTTTATGACTTAACCTTGCTTCATTTTTCTGTATCAGGACAAGGCCTGGTTGTCCATTGTCTTTCATGAAGGCATCTATGGAAGGTTTTGAAGTCCACTGGTTAAGAGGAAAAAGTGCTTTTGTGTTTGATCAGTACGTAGGCGGAAGGTAGTTGGGAAGAATGCTGAGTCACACTTTAAAACAGCTGCATTTGCAAACAAAATGAGAGGGCTTCATCATAGGCTTTGAAGTTCCAAACCTGGGTCCTAGCCTTGGTTGCATCAAGGGCACACCTCTCAATGACTCTCAGTTTCATTTACCTTTTGGTTAAACACCAACATTTGTTGAGCACTTGCTATATACTCAGCACTTTTATTCATTTAAACCTCACAACAATCCTGTGGAGCAAACATTTTTATCATTCCCATTTTACAGGTAAGTAAACTGAGGCTCAGAAAGTCTATGAAGCTTGTTCAATGTTACACAGCTAGAAACCTAAGAGGACCAAGATTCAAATTCTCATCAGTCTCATTTCAGAGTCTGAGCTTTTAGTCACCCTGAAATGGGTCTAATAATATTGTTATCAACACTGTGAGGATCAAAAGAGATAATGTTTGTAAAAGCACCAAATTCATATACACATGGGAGGTGTTATAATTGTTAGAATGAGGTCATTTAAGAAAAGGGAAAACTAAGAAATAGTTACATGACATGGTTATGGAAAAGTACTTTCAAATGCCTATAAACCAGAACTTACTTGTTCCATGTAAAACAACTTAGAATTTCCTGAATACATTATTTTTCTTGACAGTACTCCCATCAAAATATTAAATATGGTATGTTACATAAATCAGGTATGATGAATGACCATTCCACTTTAGATTGTATCTGTTTTTGAAAGCAGGGCAACCTGAAAGACAAAGAGAAGCAACTTTGGTCTATTTGTTACCTCTGAGCCAAGTTGCACTGGTTTGCTTATTTATTTAAGTTATGAAGACATTTGCACAGAAATTCATCTCAAACACCCCAGGAACAACAGTGTAGGTTACCAATAGTCTAGATAGTGTTATTTGTTGCTTGTAGGACATAAGACGATCAGAGTCTATGAGACGAAGACATAGTGTTCCTTAAATCACCACCACAATACCAAGTTATTTTACTTTCAAATAGAAATTTAAATGGACCTCTACAAGCAGTAAATTTAGAAACACAGTGATCAAAATGTTTTGTAGATTTACAGTTAAAAAACAACCCAAACAAACAACAACACAAAACCCCAAGGATTTGAAAAGTTTTACTTGAGTTCCATATGCTCTTTCTCAGAAATATTCAATATATAAAACCCAAGTGTTTGGGCCACAAAGCCAAAATATACTTTCCCATCGATGGGATCTGTAGGTTCCTCAGATCTGAAAAGCACTCTGCTTTTGCTCCATGAGCCTGTCCTCTGTGGTCAGAACTCTGCTGACAGGTGGTGCGTGAGGTAGAAGAGAAGGCTCAGGTACTTTTTCTTTCCTTCTCTCTGCTATGTCAGGAACTCAACAAGAACCCTTCAGTCATCAGCGGGAAGGTCATGGCTACATGGGCCAACCAGATGGAATATCTTGTGCAAACTGCTTCTTAGCGTCAAACAACAGGCTTGCCTTTTTCTAGGTCCCATAGTACTGATGGAATTGATTGAAGTGATTGGTTATTTTAGGGTAATGTAGACAGATACGAATGTATAATAATAGTTAGGTCAAGAGTAAAGGGACTGTGGTCACGAGTATGTCGCGAAACGAAAATGTACACCCTAGTTACCAGATACTGTACCCCTTGTGGAGCCAAGGACTAAAAACTTAGAAATCATACTTAATATCGCTTATAAAGGAATTTTGTCCAAATTCTTGGGCTTGATGGTGACAATAATTCCCCAACTAGAAATGGGGTTACTTTATCTGATGGACGTCCTTTTTTTCTGAATTATGAGTCTATTGATAGAAAACATCTTTCAGGGTCATAATTTGTATCACACTTAGTGCATGTTTAATAATTCATTTTATTGAAAAGAATAGCATTTTATGAAATTGGGCTACAACAGAAAATCCACACTGAATGGTTTCCATACTTACGGGTTATCTTAGCTGATCTCCATCTGCTGGGGTGTAAAGGCTTCTCTTCTGAAAACCAAAAGTTTAGTTGAGTCATAGCTCCAGTTGTGTAGCAGTTGCTCCAGGCTTACCCCTTTTGTCCAAAAATAGGAAAGGGTTTGCACCCTAAACAATCTGAAGTGGTTTTGTAAAGTTGCATGAGCTCTGTCCTTGGAGAAGGTAAACCAGAGGTGGATTATTCTAGGAAGGAAGGTACAGAATGAGATAACTGAATGCACTGCACAATGTTTGAGGGACAAGGGATTTTACTCTCTTACTATTTTTTTGAGGTGGGGGGGCGCGCCTCTCGGCTTGAGGGATCTTAGTTCCCCGACCAGTAATTGAACCTGGGACAGTGAAAGTGCTGAGTCCTAACCGACAGGGAATTCCCCTCTCTTACTGTTTTGATCCCTATTGAACCCTGTTGACTTCTCAAAGCCCTTGGCCCCCAGCTACTCAATAATAGCTTTTATTACCTGAAGTTGGAACCTCACTTTTTTTCTATCAGGCAGAATATTGAAAATTACTTTTAGGATAAATAGAAGAGGATATGTGATAAAGAAGGTGACAAGATTTTATAAATGAAAGATTTTCAACTAATTAATGGAATTTGCAATTTTTTGGAAAGGTGATTATAGACTTACTAACCCAACCTCCTTTCTCCTTAGTGTTACTAGTTTGTATTGTGCACTTTGAGAAGAAAAGAGGGCATGAATAAGGAAACATCATATGAGGAAATGAAGACATAAATCCCCGTGGGAAAAATTTTTTTGGAAGGGAAAGGCTTATAAGAATTTATCTATGTGCCCCCATACCAAAATGGCTTAAGAAAGGACCATCTTCAAAAGACAATCTCATGAATTTTAACATTAGAATGGAATCTAACAGTTCTACAGGGTTTGTGATTAAATCCTTTTTTGTTTTGAATATTTTTTTTCCTTTTGGTTAGCTCAACTTGTTTTATAGTGAATAGGTGCTATTTGTGATGTCAAAGAGCTGCTTTGGGGCTTCCCTGGTGGCGCGGTGGTTGAGAGTCCGCCTGCCTATGCAGGGTCCACGGGTTCATGCCCCGGTCCGGGAAGATCCCACATGCCGCGGAGCGGCTGTGCCCTTGAGCCATGGCCGCTGAGCCTGCGCGTCTGGAGCCTGTGCTCCGCAATGGGAGAGGCCACAACAGTGAGAGGCCCGTGTACCGAAAAAAAAAAAAAAAAAAAGAGCTGCTTTGTGGGTTTCAACAATAATATCAAGGAAAAATATTATTGCTGGAGTCATGTTTTAAGACCAGTTGATTAACAAAATTCAAGGCCTTGTATGGTTTTGGATCTTGTGGCTGAAGCTTTACTTTCCAGGTTTTAATCTGGAGGGAGAGTGAGTAACTTATTTAAAATGGCTGAAAATGGGACTTCCCTGGTGGTCCAGTGGTTAAGACTCTGCGCTTCCACTGCAGGGGGCATGGGTTCAATCCCTGATTGGGGAACCAAGATCCCACATGCTGAGCAGTGCGGCCAAAAAAATAAATAAATAAAACAAATAAAAAACAAAATAATATGGCTGAAAATGAAGGATTCCATGAAAGATCTTGTTTTATCAATATAACAATAGCAATTTTTGGAGCCATAAGCTAACATTTATTAGAACTTCTGAATCAATCATTTAAAATTTTTTTATTTCTTTTTATTATTTTTATTCTTCAGTTTTATTGAGATATAATTGACATACAGCACTGTATAAGCTTCAGGTGTACAGCCTAATGACTTGACCTACATATATTGCAAAATGATTAACACAGTAAGTTCAAGGAACATCCATTACCTCATACAGTTATAAAAAATGTTTTTTTCCTGGTGCTGAGAACTTTTAGGGTTCACTCCCTTAGCAACTTTCCAATATACCACATATAGCAGTGTTAACTAGAGTCACCGTGCTGTGCATCACATCCCCAGTAATTATTTATCTTATAACTGGAAGGCTGTACCTCTTGACCACCTTCATTCAATCACATTTTAAACTCTTTCCCATCTGCCATTAGCCAATTGAAAAAATGATGACTAAAGATTTAGATTTTCTTTTTGCATATTCTTCAAACAACATGATTTTTTAAAGTAACCTATTTTTTGTCCTATGAAATGACCAATAACTTTTTTTTAAAGGGGTTTCAGCAAAATGTAATTGAACAAATCTAGGTCTAACAAATCAAACCATTGCTACATTGTGGTCTTTTTAAAAAGAATTACCTTTAAATAGTCTTTCAGCAATGTGTTAAAAAAACCACGAATAAGGACTTTTTCCTTTTGTATAAAGAGGTAAAACACTTTTATTTGTTCATGAAAACTGGGTGGGGGAGGAAAGGTCATTTATATTTTCCTGCATATAAGTGCCACGTGAAGAAGATCTGAGGAAAAGTAGAACAGACCCTGGTAAGTTTTAAAACATATATATATGCATATATTTTATGTTTTAGAACATACATATATTTATTATATATTACTGGATGAATGCTTAAAATGTCACAAGATTTCTGGAAGTCCTCAGATGCAAGCAGTCAGTAAGGTTATACATGGAAGATAGTAAGAATTACAATTCAAAATGCAGTTTCAAAAAAAAAAGCAGTTTCAAAAATCACAGTCCTTCCAAGCCTTATTCAGTCTAGTTTCCTGTCTAGACATGCAAATTGAACTGAAGAGTTGAAGCAATTATTCAGATAATTCAAAGGAAAAAAAATCTCCTCATTGAAAAAAGATTTTGAGGAGCCTAAACTGTGTGAATTGTTCGTCCTCACTGATCAATTCACCAGATAATTGTACTTCGCCCTGAGAGTTTGAAAAGGGCCGTAGGATTTGAGTCAGGAAGAAATTTCATGAACATTTTTTTTTTTCCTGTGTGTTCAACCTCAATGAAATGTGTATAATTTATAGGAAAAGAAAGTAAGGCTCTCGGAGAATACTCTTTCAAGAAAATCGAAAGTTATTTTTATGAGGGATAGAAAATCTTTTATTCATAATGACTCTCCTCTCCACCCTAAAAAACGTTTTCTCAAGTCTAACCTTCTAAGTACCTTTCTTTTTCAGGTGAGATGACAAGATTTAACCGGAAGACAAAAGAAACTCATTAAGCTATCTTCAGCTGGATGTGATACCCTATGGTTCTGTTTACGTGGTATTTGTATATTCTTGTGAATTACACAATTTAAATAAAGGAGGGAATTATTACCAGTGTGTTCAATACACATTAGGATTGTTAGCGATAGATGCTAAAGTAACAGCCCAGCTATGAAATTATAAAGGTTCAGAAATTCAAAAGTAATTACATTGACCTGTTCAGCTAAAGGTAGATGATCTTTTAAAAATATTTTTTAAAACACATTATGAATTATTTTAAACATTTAAAGAAAATGTTCACATAAAACTGAACTGGGCTGCAAATTTCAAAGTAAAAATCAAGTAGATTAGTAGTCCATGAAATATATCAGATATTTAAATTAAAACAAAATTTGAAACCCATTCATGCCAGAAATTACTACTGCAAAAGCCTGTCATATGTCCTATTAGAAAATTAGAATTATAATATTTAAACCAGGAAGAGTTAAATGAGTATTAAAAGGAAGCTTATTATTTATCTCACTGTTCTTCAAATATAGACTGATGGAATACATTCAGTAGAATCACATTAATTCTGATACTGCTTTAAAGAAAGGTTCAGGCACACACAAATTTAAAAGACAGTTCTTCTACAAACAAAAATATTATCAAAACGATTCCAAATATCAGACATGAAATGGCTGTTATCTGTTTACAAAAAGCCTAAACTTTATGAAACTAAATTGTAAAATGTAAAAAGAAAACAAAACCAAAAATTAAAATTTCTCCAAATTTAACTTTTAGGATCTTTCATTACAATTTTGTAGTATTTGAAGATTTTTTTTCAAGATGGCATAATTAAATATTTTAAACTCTTAACACAAAGCTTTTACAAAGCCTGCGGCAGATACTGGCCTTAATCACTAAATGTTAAACTAATAGTTACTGTTAAAAATTCTGTACATATTTTTTTAACTTCATGTATTTTCAGAATTAAAGTAAAAATAGATAATTCTAAAATAATCTGAAAAACTAAATTTTGTTTATTAACAATCAGTTTGTTTGGCAATTGATTTATAATTCAGAAAAAAAAGAAGATAGGACTAAAATATGTTTTATTTGGGAATCATAGCTTATAAATATACTGGAAGCATTCAAGACATTTTATCACATGTTTATGTGAACCTTATTTTAAAAGAAAAAAACAAATTATAGAAAGAGGATGTTATCCTTTTAAATTACATTGTTTTAATTTTTGCCAAGCTGGAACATTTTGATGAAGGCGTAATTGATAACTATAGAAATTCATTGTCAACATAGTCCTGAAATCTGCCTTTAATAATTCAAAAATATTAAAAAAGACTAAACTAAACAATTTTGGACTAATAGTTAACATATGACATTGTTAAAAACCAATATAATTTTTTACATTCTCCCATAAGAAATCATTGGCAATTTCTAAATTTTAAGATGAATTATTTTTAATTCATAAATATTTTAATTTAGGAATAACATCATTGTAAATATTGAAAATTCTTCCTATGCTTTTTAAAAGTTTAAATTCTTGATATTTGAAATGATAATATTTGAAATACTAAAAGGAAGTTGAGCTAATTTCATTAAAGTTTTATTTCCATGAAAAACAAGGAGCTGCTAAGAAAGTATTAATTGCTTAAGATTTTTTAATTTCAATTTTTGAAAAATTGTATTAAAAAAACTCTGCATTATACTATTTGTAAAACAATGGAAAAGTATACATTCTGGATAGAAGTCCTATTTAAAACATTTACTAAAAACCAAAAGCAATTTTAACTAAATATAAAAAATTTTAAATTATTTCAGTTAAGCTCTTTTTACATTTATAAAACAGAATAACAAAATTTTATTTTGAGTGCCAAAATTTAAGTAATTTGGTATTTTACTGCTCAGCTTTTTGTAAACTTTAGTTGGAATATAAACCTTCTACTTACTTCAATTTATTTATAAATTCTAAACATAAAGTATACATTCTAGAATTAGTCACATATTTATTTATTGGTTTTTAAAATGCATATAAAAATAATGCATTTTTGTTTTTACAAACAAATAAATGAACAAATGAACTAGTAGCAAGAAACAGAAACCATATGGCATATTAAAGATTTCTTGCATTTTACTTTTTAAAATTTGCTAAAACAATAATTTCAGGAAAAGGATTATTTTCATTTTATCTGAGACCTGTAGTAAAATAAGTAACATTTTCAAAGGAAAATAATACTATTCTTTTTAAACTTTCCATTTTGCCAACTCTTAGGCTTAAATGAAACAGATGCAGCAGATTACAATTTTGATGCAAAATGTAACTCAAAACATGGTTCATAATCTTATCTTACCAAACTAAGTATTTGCATTGATATAGAAATAAATATTATACATTCTATGGGGTAAAAATAATAGTAAAATGGGTATTACACAGAACGTAGGAGCTACTATAGAATCAATAAGGAGGGAAATTTTAATACAGTTTTAGAACCTTCAAATCCATGCTAATCAGTTGCATTTACTTTACTTTCTTAATGAATTAAACTCATAGTCTTGCAAGTTGCAGAGGGATAGCTTGGTTTTAGAAGGTGCACAAAGGTTAGATGACTCGGTTCTAGCTACCTGATGTTTACAAGCATCCAGTTGTCGGGCTTCACCCAGGCAATAGTTCTGCCAGATTTTTGGTTTTCATACAGATATACTGACATTATAAAAACATGGTAATTGGTTTTATAGTGATTATATGGAATTATACCAACATTGAGAAAAATGTTAGGGATAAGTCCTATTATTTCCTGAATTTGCTATTTAAATGTTTAGGTATTAGTCCTTGATTTAAAAACAAAATTAACTCAATTATAATGAACTGCATTTAAGAAAAAAAATATATATATATGTTTTTGAGTTAAAACAAAATAACATGACTTAACAAAAATTTATGCTGATATCAAATAGGAACCATAGATGAAAACTAAAATGACAAAAAAAAACTAAAATGGCATTTTACTCTTTTGTTATTTACTATTATGCATTCATTAGATATTTAAAACATTTTGAAAATAGTGATGTTATATCTGTTAACGTGTAATTTTTAATTAACTTTTTAAAATTTTATAGTATTAAAAAAATCTATATTCTGGTCTCAGAGTATTTGCCAGTATCAATGAAAGCTTAACAAGTAAATTGTACCTATTTCTAAAACATGTTTTCAAATATTCTAAGTGAGATTCCTCTCTAGATTTTGATCAAAGAGTTCTGATATAATGCTAACCTTTAGACTCTTGATCATGATAAATCTTTAAGAAGTTTTAATTTTGCATAATGTTAAAAAAATCTTATCTGTATTTTCAAAATATTATTAGAAAGAAGTGAAAAACAGTGGCAAATTTTTCTTTTTGCCAGCTTTAATGTAGGTAATAATAATATTTTAAAACTCTCAATACTGGTCCAGAAGTTTTTGTCTTTATGACTTTTTTTTTCTTTTACAAAATACCAGATAAGAAGAAATATAAGCAACAAGGATTTACTGTATAACACAGGAAGCAGTATTCAATATCTTGTAATAACCTATAATGGAAATAGTCTGAAAAAAATGTATATATAACTGAATCACTTTGCTGTGCACGTGAAATTAAATCAACTATACTTTAAAAAAAAGAAGAAATATAAAATTATGGTTTAAAATGTTTGCAACATACCACATAAAACAAGTATTACAAAGCAATGATTTTTTTTAATTACTAGAGAAATTAGATCCCAATTCAATACAATTTTCTTTCCTTTTTTAAATAAAATAAAAAAAAATTTTATTAGCTTCTCATGTTTTGTTTTTATAGTGAAATCTCATTTTGCTGAAGAACTTTCTGTTTGAAACTTACCCCAAATAAAATAGATTTGAGCATTCTCAGTGACATTATTGGTTCAAGCTTGGCAACTATTGACTATATTTCTTTTGCTATCCACATGTTAACAAAAACAACAACAAACCCTCTGGCCTTGATCACTTCTCACTGTCACTGTTGACTAGAATTTTAGAAGCATTTTTAATTCTCAGGATTTGTTAGGCATTCAGATGAGCACTGGCTCACAACTCACAGATAAAAAATCGGCTACCCCAAAAAAATACGTTGTGCAAATATAAATGTTAATAAAAATGGACAAGAAGACCAGTTCACCCTCTCGCAGTTTTTCAGGCTTTGACTTAAAAACATTGTGTCCTAATACACATTTGGCTGGGTTAGAACTAGTCTCCAGAGCCGTCTTAACTTTCTAAACCTTTTTTTAACCTGTATTATAGCCATAGTTAAAGAAATAAGAAATGAATGGATGTATGGAAGCACATATGTATATTCTTTTGGTTTTATATATTTATTGTATTCATGGTTCTAACTAAACTGTGATACTACGTTATACCATCGGTAGAGCTATCCCAACCTCTCTTAAAAAGCTCTGAGATTCATCTAAGTAATTTTCAAACAATTACTGTCGACTTTTGCAACGTCATTTGACTGGCTTAATCAAAAGTGTTATGAGCTATCCAAATAAGCATTTAAGAATGTCACTCATCTTTACTGATAATCCATACCATTAATCTCATAACCACATTTCACCCAGTGTCTGGGTCTACATTTGTAATTGTTACAAAGCAGTTACTTGGCCAAATGTGATCCCACCCCTACTTTTTTTTTTTTTTCCATGTTGATGGAATTGGAAGTTGACTTACCCAGGACTATTTTTCTAGGGAAACATGGATGATGGGTGGAGGAGGGTGGGAGGGGAAGGGGGATGAAGAAACATCTTTATTCCTCTCTGTCTACAAACCTGGAAAGATCTAGTTAACTGCCACTTCTGACAAAGCCTATCTGCAATCCCTTTGCATTGAACAAATGACCTAGACTTCTTGACAAAATATAATAAGTTTTTATAATATTATAATTTTACAAGTGAGCAGTGTCAAGTGATTCTAATGGGGTCCTGTGACATTTTGGTTTTCAAATTGTGATCATATGTGGTATTTTTGTTCATTAACAGGAGTAAGTTCATTATCTCTAAATGTACCTTGAGAACACTACTATAATTTTTTTGTTTGTCCTTCGTATTTGTTCAATTTTCTCTCTTTCTCACCTTTAAATCTATTGGGTGACCCTAACCAACATAGAATATGCTGTACTTAGAAGAGCTCACTGGCATATGGTTCAAACCCCTTGGGGATCCCATTCACGGAGTTTATTGGGCCTGTCTGGTGAAGTTTCCTCCTCTCTCCTCTTCCCTCTTCTCTCTTCCTCATCACTTCTCTCTAGGTCTGCACAGAAGGACATATTACCTTGGCCACAGGCTCAGTGGGTTTACACCAGTTTCATTTGGTGAATTCCTTGTGACTGCAGGCTCTTTTCTGTATTAAATGATCACTATAAAATAGGAAAGCCCATAGGGTTGGACTTCCCAACCATGGCAAAACCTGGTGTTAGGCCCAGAAGGGAATTTACAAATCAATACATTCTCCATAACTGTTTAGTAGGGAGGTTGCAGTGTTGGAATTCATTTTTTCACGGGAAATATTTGTATTCAGTCTGATCTCCAGTTCAAACAGGGTGTGTTTAATTTTGTTTGCTTTTTAAAAAAATGGGATACAAAAGAAAAATCATAATATACGCAGTACGAATGTAGACGCTAAACAAACAGAAACTGTTGTTTTCAGACATCAGTTAGGAGAATCTCTGATTCCGTGTCCAGGAGATCGACTTTAATTCTGAGTCTGGCAGTGACTCTTGGTGTAAACTTCTATAGTAATTTCTTTGTCTGGAAAATGGGGATAACTGTATTTACCACAGAGGTTTCCTTACAGGATTAATTAAGGTGATGAATGTTTAAACATTGTGGAAAGGTGAAATCCAGTGCATAGAAAAGAAACTTGGACAGGAGGCAGAAGTTCCGGATTTTTCAACTTGTTGGTTGTGTCGCTTCGGGTACTTTCCCTCTCCGGATCCCAGTCTCCTTATTTATAAAACGTTAAAAGTGGACTAGATGAGTTTAAGTCCTCTAGTAGCTTTGACAACTTGTCTTTGGGGATGATGATGAGCCTCAGGGCTGGTGTCTATTGACAAGATAGCAAGTCTCCGAATTTTTTTTTTTCTCTGTGCTTGCATTAATGCGCTACATTTCTGTTTGCACCTCATGCCTCCGTTTTTTTAGGTGATACTGCCCTGGAGGGTATCACAAACCACGACAAGCCCCTGTGCATCCAGGTTTCTGTGACAACCAGAAGTATTTTTGTCTAAATGCCCCGCAGTGAAGTATCTTGCCATAGAGTGGACGGTGGGGGAAGGTTCGCTATTTGGCTACCTCAACTTCTGTGTTTCTATGAAGTTCATCTCCTTGTAAGAACCTAACTGGATGGCTAATTGAATGGGTCAAAAGGATGAAGGTTCAAGATGGTTGAGTTTTTACTGCCTTAATTAATATGTCACCTCTATTGAAGTTTCCCCAGCATTGGATTTAATGCCCTGTAAATTGAATCTTAATCGTCTAATAGGTTTCTTTTCTTAAAAAAAAATGTACCTTTGTCTCTCTAAAGTTGGTTGCTTGGACACATGATTTAGACTACAAAGGAGGTTTAAGTTTTGGTGCAGTCAGAAAATAGATGGTGGCTGGTTTGGCCAGGGGTAAAGCAAAACAAAAGAAAACAACTATAAAGTTTTTTGAACAAATACAGATTGGGTAGAAAGTAAGGGATCTCAAGTGTCTCTTAATAAGTATTATACTTAACAAGAGAGCTCCAAGTCCTCTTGTAGCAAAAGGACTTTCTAAAATATATTTTAGAAATAAACAGAATTTACTTGTTATGCTTTCATTGTTATTGGCAACTACTTTAAGAGACCAGAATATAGATTTTTTAATACTATAAGAAATTTTTAAGTTAATGACAAATTACATGCTAACAGATATAACATCACTACTTTTTTTTAAAAAGAATCTTCCAAACATTTTCCCTCAAAATTCCTGAGGGCAGTTTCTTATTTGTCCAGAGCATGGTCAGTCCTAATAGGCACCAGCTGAGCTCCTTTTGACCCTTTCTGTTAAAAGAGACCATTAACATTAATACTGGGAGACAATAAGGTCCCATATCAGGAGACTGAATGAACGACAAAAAAAATGAGTTTCTCTCTCTCTCCTTCTCTTCTTTCTCCTTCATTTCTTTCACTGTAAGAATTGTTCTCTATTAAACCCTGAGTTGTTCTGCCCTAAAGTTTCCATGCAATGAGCTATGGATTCTCATAGAAAGGAACCACCTTATCAATATTTGATTTAAAGCTCAATCTGTAGGGATCCTGCCATTTTTCTGAACCGTGGTTTGGACTGTGTCTTGGAGAGCCTCTGTGTCCTATAGCCAGTGTCCTGTTTTTTCCCTATCATCTCTCCCTCTCACCACACCTGGGCTGGAGAGCAATGCAGGAGGCAGTTGGTTGACCACGCCACATCAGGGTGCATGTGTGAGGGAGTGGGAAATGAGAAAGGAGGGATGGAGAAAACAGCCAGAACTTTTCCTTCTTCTGAAAAGTTGTCAGAAAGCACAATTCTTCATCTTTTAGTTTTGCTAGCTATTCTCTATCATGTCCCTGGCAGTTCCTTCTTTTGAGCTCTTTGCTATCTATTGAAGAAGATAAATGATTCAGAAAGCTGTATGACCTTGGTAAGTCATTTTACCTCTCTGTCTCCCTCTGTAGAGTGAATAACTAGAATTAGATGATCTTTAAGGACATTTCCAACTTCAAAGACCAGTGTTTCTCTTACCGGGCATGTAGAGGTAATCAATAAGTATTTATTATATAAGTAAATGATGCCAACACTCTGTTTCTATGCTCTAAGGATGGCATAACACAGGACTACTTATACTGTAAACATCACTTAGAAAGTAAATCTGTACAGGGAAAAAAATACCTTTCTTTTGAAGCATTTAGAGTTTTCCGATATGTGTGTGTGTGTGTGTGTGTGTGTGTGTCTTTTGAAGTTGTAACACCCTGTTGAGTGGGGGCAGGAAGGCATCCGGAGGGATGACCACATGGGCAAGGGTGGATGCACAACCTGTCTGTCCATCCGCATATACATTGAGTGGCTCTGCAGCCAGTGTCACTGGTCAGGGATAGATTTCTGAGTTTTTAGATGTCCATAGGTCCTTTACAGCTCTTTTTTACTTCTTGCGTGTTTGCCATTTTTCTTGCCTTTATTCTGAAGAGTGGTAAGGGGAGGTAGCCAACAATTAAGTTATTTATTTATTTTGCTGGAAAGCTTTTTATTACTAAAGGAAAGGATGGAGGACTGTCTTTGGATTCTGGTTTCCCATACTGTCCTTTGTTCCCATTTTTGGAAGCAGTTCACTTTGATTTCCTCCACCTAAATTATCATATCAAATGTAAATGTTTCCACACATACATTTTTATCAATGTACACGTGGGCATGTTGGCACGTCTTTTAGAATGAGGTTCTTAAGGGGGTGGCACATGGCTGAGCGCTGATGGGTATGCCTCACTCAATTCTGATACTCTCAGTAAATATTTTCTACTTCATACTTTTGCTATAGTTCTCTTATTATAAAAGAAAAAAAAGAGAGAGAAAAAACACAATATGGTATGCTTTGGTTACAAAGGAAAGGGGAAGTATCTTTTCCCCACCCAGTTTTACCTCAGTGAACAAACCAAAATTTGTATTTTTTTAACTAGTTCATTCATAGGTAAAAAAATATATATATTTTTTAAATAATGAGAGCACACATTTTTAAGGTGGCTTTGTGGCTTCAGGGAGAAGGGGAAGATTCAAAAGGTAAAGCTTGAGAAAGGATGCTCTTGGGAATTCCCTGGGGTTCAGTCCCTGGTCAGGGAACTAAGATTCCACAAGCTGTGTGGGGTGGCCAAAAAAAAAAAAAAAAAAGGATGCTGTTTAGCTGTTCCAAGCAATGCTCTCACCCTAAGTAGCATGGAAGAATAGCCTTCAAGTGTCCGAGCTTGCAAAACCCTTGACTAACCATCTTCCTTTCTTTGCATCAGTTTTTGAAAGACATATATATATAGATAGATAGATAGATAGATAGATAGATAGATATTTAGATATAGATAGATGATCATTTCTAGAAAAACAAATAGCTTGCAGATGGAATTGAAAAGAAAAGATAATCTTAGGTTACCTATTTTCTTTATTCTGATTATTTCCTACAAAAGGACAAGAGAGATCTTTTGCCCTGGTCTGTAAGACAAAGCATAACAAAATTTATGCCAGGTTAATTTCTAGTCTCCTCCCCAAACCCCTCAAAAAGCCTCTTTATTCCTCACTCCTAGAAATCCAAATAATCCAGTTATTCCATCACCTTCATGGATTATTATAATTTTACTTTCACTGAGTTAAATAAATGATTGAAGGGAAAATGAATTTTTTCCTCTGAGTTTCAGTGAGTTTGACTCTATCGAAAATTACCACCTTAGCATCTTGTGAGGATTGAGCTGTATAGACCTGTACTGAGTGAGGCAAAACAACCCCATTTAAAACTATGTGACTGTATTTAGGGTTTATGGTCCCCTGTCCCACTCTCTTTGCTCCCCAATGCACACTGATTATTGAGGGGAGATATCTATTTGAAATACCACAGGATCTTTTAACCAGTTCTCATCAGTGTTTGATTTAACGTGACATCCCCAACAGGCAAAAGGGCAAGATTAGATGATGCCTGATGATCTGTCAGATAACAGACTTGGAGCAGTTCAAGGTGGGTATTGCTTCCTCAGCAGAACTAGTTGGAATTAGCCACTTTAGAGGTGGCTTTTATTTAAGAACATGTGTGTACTGTCACTGATGACAGAACAGAGACTTAAAAGATATTATCAAGAAAATTAGATTCCAAGTGGAGAAATTAGAATATGGCCTGTGTAATAGGGAATTACTGTTAATTTTGTAGGAGTGATAATGGCATTCTGGTTACGTAGGAAAATGTCCTTACTTTTCCGACGAGCACAGTGAAGAATTTGAGAGTGAAATGCCATGATGTCTATAATTTCCTTTAGCTTATCTCAGCAAAGAAAAAAAAGAGAGAGAGATGAAGCAAATATGACTCAATGTTAATAACTATTAACATTTAAATAGAAATGATGTATGCACGATGTTTGTTATACTCTTTCTAATTTTCTTTGAAATTCTCCATCATAAAGAGTTAAAAAACCCCAAACAAATAAAACCCCCTTGGGATTCAATATTTTAATATTAAAAAATACCACGCATATTAATAAAATAAAATCTTCCTGAGATAATATTTTGTGTGCATGTTCAAGAGGGGAGCATGGACTTAAAATTTCTCTGGACTAAGGGCAAATTCAATGTTCTGAGGTGAGGCTTTAGTTTTTAAGAGTATGGTTAGTAACACAAACCAGTATAAAATGAAAATCCTGTGCAAAAATACTATTTAATGTTTTTTAAATGCATTTAAAATTCTAGAATTGAAACTGTAAGAAAAGCTCAGTAGACATTAAAAAATGAAGACGTGTTCCTTTTTATTTACCTGAGCTAATAGATGAAAAGTTTGGGGTTCTGACCTCAGGGCAAGGTGGAATGTTGCTTGAAGAAGGTCACAGAAATAAAAGGGTTTGAGGAACTTGGATTCTTGGATAAGAACTTGAGAGGAAATCAGGGTAGCCAGTATCACCGTATAAGATAACTGCAAATCTGATGCTGATGATATAAATTATGAAATTATAAATTATACTGAAATATTTTATTTTAATCATCTTTAGAATTACCAGATTTATGTGCTGCTTAAAAATGCTTCTTTTATCTTTTGAATAGTAATTACCGCAGTAGCTGTGTTCTAACCAAGTAATGTAATACTTTTTTGGTATGTTAGTATAGCATTTGTTTCTCACAAAATGTGTGTGTGTTTATTTATTTCCATGAGGACACAAAAAGAAAATATACCTACAATAGTGAAGGGATTATTTCCACGTAAAATTCTAGAGTGCAGAGCTCAGCTTTAACTGTGCTGATGTCAAGCCCTTTGATTCTTTGCTGTATGCAAATGCATGCCTGAATCTACTGTTATCATATTTGATACTTCACATTGATTTAAAAATATAAATATTACCTGCACAACCCTTGCAAGTGCCAGTTTTGTTTATACAGGGAAGGAGATCTTTCCTTTTGAATACATATATTTTTTTCAGTTAGTATCTATAAAGTGGGCTCATTTTCAAGTATGGGGCCTCTGGTGAGAAATACATTTCACCAAATCAATATCACTATTTGAAAAGACTTTAAACCTATTCTGAACATGGTGGTCATTTTTAATAAACAGGAAGCCTCTGGTAAGCTTGCTCTTCCAAAAACAGACACTGCTGACTTACAGGTTAGCAAAGCCCAGCTGTGCACCAGGAGGTGAAGACAGGCAAATCCAGACTCCTTGATTCCCTGGAATTTGCCTTTTAGCAAGAGCTGTGTGGCTCAATAGCTAAAGCCCTGAACTAAGAAACACAAGACGGGATATTTTAAAGTCTTAAAATTTAAGTGTGTCTCTGAAGTTAGCCTTGCATTAGTAAATGGTAATTTTAAAAAGAAGTGGGTGCATTACTCCTGGGTTCCAGTCCTAGATTTTTCCACTAACTTCTGACATCAGTGCGTTCATTTGCAATTTGACAGCTCACCCATTAAATAATTGCTGATGTCTTTTCAAGCTATTTACTCTGTGCCAGGCACTGTTTTGAGTGCTTTACATTAAATTTCTTTAATTCTCACAATTATAAAGTAGATATTCTGATTATGCCTAATTCATCAATTAAGAAATTAGATATTCTGAGGTAATCAAGTGCTGGGTAATCAGAGGATTTTAGAGGTGGGCGGGCCCTTGGAAATCATTTAAGCAGAAAGGCAGGGCATCACAGTGGTTAAGGGTGCAAGCTCTGTCCCCACAATGTATGGTTTTCAAACTTGGATCCTTCACTCATCAAGAATACATCTTGGACAAATGACTTAATCTTTGTTTGCCTCAATTTCTTCATCTGTAATATGGGGACAATAATAGAATCTGCATTAGAAGGTTGTTAGGATTAAATGTGCGGTGCTTAGAATAGTCATCTGCCGTCTAGGAAGCTGTCATGAATGTTATAAATGATGAGGAGGATGACTATGATGACAGTAGGGGAAGTAAACACTATTGTTTTACTTAGAAGAATGTGTCACTGTTATTAAGAGATTCTCAATTAGGTCAGAAAAGGGCTGCTGGTGGCAGTGATAGTCTTGATGGGAAGGATAGAGTTAACGTTATTAGAGATACAGATGGTTTCTTAGAGAAAGAAAATAATTAGTTTGAAGAAGCAAACTGAAGAGGGGACTGGTAGCCTAGAAAGGCAGAAAAATTGTGTTATATTGTAATTTAGCAAAAAGTTTATAGAAACATAGTGACAACAGTAACACACATGGAAATGAGGCCCAAATTTGGGTGCTTATATGGAGTTGGTCCAATTTCTCTGGATCATCATAGACACATATAGAATGTTAGAGCTAAATGGGACCTTGGAGATTGTCCTGTACAACCCCCTCATTTTACATTTTACATTTCTATGAGAGTAGAATTTGAAGAAATTCAGCCAAGATTGCAGTACAGTGAAGCCAGGGACATTTGTGGTATGTTTAAAGAGGGATTTCAAATAAGGATGAAGGAAAAGAGAGGGGAAGTTTCTTTAGTTTTAAAATGATACCCAGGTAGCAGATAAAGAAGTCAGTGAATTTTCCCAAATTAATTAAAAGAGAGAGGGAAAGAAGGAGGGAGGGAGGGAGAGAGACAGAGACAGAGAGAGAACTCTAATTTTATGCTAAACAGTGTTAGATTGGATTTGCGGTTAATGTTTAAAAGCCCATGGTAAAGAAAATTCTTTTTTTAAAGATTATTTCTAGGAACTTGGTTTCTAAAATGAAAAGGAAGTTTGGGGGAGAGTTTGGCAGCATTTATGGTTGCAGCAAATGAAGAATCAACCCCGTTTGCAGCTGGTGTTGAAACTGGTAAGCAGTTAATGTTAATCTGTTACTGTTTAGGATGAATATATCTTGGCTTTTTTAAAAAATCACTTTTAACTAAGTTTAAGCTTAGTGCTTTCTTTTATGTAATGGAGTGTCTCAATAGGATCTAATGAGTCAGATTAATTTGGCGTGGAGTTCTGAACAGGGGAGGGGCAGAATCCTCCCAAACACTCATAACGCTTTGCTGAGTTTCCTTCACAATTCACTGAGCCAGGGTTGGGTTGGAGGGAGTTTCTCTGAGGGGTTTAAAGGCTCCCCACTCTGCTCGCTCCCCAGTTACAAGAACGTTGGGTAACTGAATGAGGACTAGTTTGTCTGTTTACATGAAGAAAAAGAAGCCAATAGCACTGAGGCTGAAGGAAAGATAAGATTTTTATGGCTCTGAACCCACTTGTGTATTCTTCTTTATAAAAAGCATTTACCTACCATGTCAATATTTTAGAAAGAGGCTTTTAGCCTGGCTTTTCTTTTTTTCTTTTTTTTTATTAAAAAAGAAAAACATTGCTGCTATTTCTGACCCTCATTGCCTGCACTGTTGTAGGGTTTGGAGATATTGGAGGCTGTCCATTTTGTTCCCGTCAACCTCACCCAATGCCACAGCCCACCGCCATTGCTGGGAGGCTTCAGGAAAATGGGTGGAGCTGAGGAATAGATGCCAGGTTAGTTTAAGTCTCTCTTCTTTTGGCCTTTTGATTCTGCCTTCCCTGGCTACTCCCACTTCAGCATCTGCTTGTTGTACTGAGTCAGGGAATGAAGTTAGAGATGAAGAAACTGAGGCACGGTGTAGTTATATGCTTATCTTCAATCCCTCGGGAGCATATGACAGGCAAAATGAGAGGCAGAACTCAAGCTTTTAGTCTGGGTAGAGACCCCGGAGGTCACGTTGCTTCTGACCTAGAAACTGGTTGGGTCTGTGAGTGGCCAACTTTCCTATCCTCAAAAGAAACCTTTGCTTTGTGTGTGCATATTATACCACAAAGTTTACATCCTTTGAAAAAATGGCTTAGGAAATTGAAGATAGCCTAGGGTAACATGAGGAAAGGAATTTTTTAGTGCTTGTGCCTGTGAATTTTTAAAACTTTAAAGCGTCAAGGTAGTTTGAGCAAGATACTTTCGGTGATGTGAATAGTGGTATCTGTGGTTGGCATTCTTTCTTGTGGATCTAATTCACCTTCACTCTCCAACTTTATTCATCCATATGTAAATCCCAAATGGATGTCCTGGTGAAGAACAGGAAATTTCTAGGGTCTGTTGAATGAAAGCCTACAAGTCTCTAGTGGGGAGTGAAATTATTTATGTTTGGAGTATGGAGAGGTACCATTAGCCAGACTGTGATACATGCATCAAAACCAAAAAAGAAAATTGGAATATGCCCTAAAATGTTGGGGAAAGAAATGTCAGACAAATCTTGGTGGTGTTAAAAAAAAATAATAGCTAAGTGGGGTATGGTAGAATCATATAGAGGGAAGAATTAGAAACAGGTCTAGGAAAAGAAATTCGGGGAGAAACAGCATAATTAACACTCATTAATACTCAGTTTGAAATAGTAGATCCTTATGTGAAATTAAGGGAAAATGTAAGGGATCTGAAAGTTTTCCAAGCCGAAGGTAATTTTTCTTTGGAGAGAAGGCATGATGTGAGTTAATGAATGTAATCCTGAATTAAAGTGGAGAAAGAATTATGAGCACAAAGAGGAAGAGGGAGGAGCAGTATAATTGTTTTTAAAAATTCAGCCTAAATCCTACGCTGTCTTAGAGTATTAGTATTTCTGCCTTAGAGTAGGTAGTGTTTTACACATCTTTTTTGGGGGAAATTGATTTGAAGTTAGAAAAAGCCTTTTGAAAGAAAGCTTAGAGTGTGGATTTTTTTCTTTCACATATTTATTTGAAATTTAGACTATAGAAACTATATATAAAGGAGGCATTATTATGTATTAGAAAACATCTTAAAACAGATAAAGATAGTTAATGACTTCAATATATTGAAAGAGTATTAAAACTATTGAGCCATATGCATAAAAACAAGAAAAATCAATGGCAGAATAAAATGCAGAACAATTAAGCATAAGAAACTACTACCTTGTGGTGGTTCTGTGATAAAATTTAAACTGTAAAACAAGATGATTTTTTAATTGACAGCATTGATTTAATTAAATTCTATTTAGGCCTTGCTCTCTAAAATTAAGACTAAAAAGATTCAAATATCCATCATCCTGTTATGATTTTTTACAGAGTAGAAGTGAACATAATCATTAACCTGTATCTTTTTCATTTCCACAGGAAAATGTAAAAAGTCTTATCTACAGACAAACCTTGAAGATTCTTTTTGAAAGTGAAACATTTCATCTTTAGGTAAGGAAACGTTTCCCATTGTTTATCCATCTGTTGAAAAGACAGCATTTCGATTAGAGAAAAGAAGTAACATGTACTTAAGCTTTGCTTATCCTAACTGATGTCAAACATTATGAAGAGGAAAGAAAGCAAGATTTTTTTAAACTAAATAAAACAAATTAGTTGGAAAATTTTGATTTAAAAAGATCAATTGGTTGGAAAAAAATGAATGCAAAAATTTTTTTGCACTTTCTCATAGACTGACATGATAATAGGATTCCCATCATCCAGCTTTTCTAAGTATTTAAGGCATAAAATTAAAATTATATTTAGCAAAATCAGAAACTAGAGATTTTTCAGACAACTAGAATATTCCTAAACATAAATGTAAACGTATACGGTAATAAAAAGTAGACTATTTTGATAAATTTGAAAGACCGGTCACTGCTTTAAAAGCAGGCCAATGAATTAAAGTTAATTAAGATTTGAGAGAGAAGCTTAAACTCTGGGATAGACTCACAATATTGCTTTGTAGGGTTATAACGTAAATATAACCAATTAGTTTAATCAGGCAAGAACCTGTCCTTTGTGTGTGACCTCTTTTCAGTTTTTGCTTGTGTCATACTGGTAACGTCGGAAAAGAAAAGACAGACTAACTTTTTGAGCAAAAAAGAATATTAGCAACTCATTCTGTTTTTGGCAGTAATTCTATTAGTGCAGTTTACTTGCATGAACAGTATAAATTATGTATATGAAAATCAGATGTTTTAAAGCAAATAAACTAAAACTGCAATTAAAACGTCTAAACAAACATTTAGAGATGCATTGAAGTATTTTATGAAGTTAAAAGGATAAAAGAAGTAGTTACTGAAATTATATATAGAATCTGTTGTAAGATCTGCAAATCTGTACATTCTAGCTTTGTCACCAATATCACATTTGGAAGAAGAAACAGATTGCAGTGTTTGACTTCTATTAACATATATTCTCAAGAATAAACAAGATTTACCCTAATTTTAAATACATTAATACCGTTACATGTGAATATTAAAAAAAATCATAGTATAGAGGTTTAGGTTTTAAGAAATACACGTAAAAATTCATGTGATAAAACAGAATCTAAAACTTTGGGAGAAAAATACTAAATTTTTGGTATGAATTTGAAAAATTCATTTCTAGAATACATTTGTTATATTATAAAGAAACTCACGTTAATATTAAGTATGTAGGTTAAGACTTACTTAAATTACTTAACTAGGATATACTAAACTTCTAAGTTATTTTTAAAAGAAGAATCATGGTAACCTAAAAAAAAATAAAATTACTTCCATTTTAATCTTTAAATATAGCCCTTTAATATACCAATTTTTAAACCTTATAATTTGAAAGATAAAAGCAAAGCAAAGAAAAAAATGACTAACCTCCTAATGGAAAATATAATCTCATAGCACTGAGAAGAGAGTTGTAAGCATGTAATAGATATATGAGGAGATAAGTTTCATTTCTGACTTGTATCTTAGCCTTTCTTATGAATCATATATTTTAACATCAGGAGAATAATATATAAAATATGCATTAACTTCTTATGGTCTGGCAGCTATTAAAAAATAGGGGGAAAACAATGCAACTTCTTCTACCTAAATTCTAACTGAAGTGTTAAGTGAAAATTAGAAAAATACAGAAGCTAAAATAGTATAATGAACTAAAATTCAAAACATATATGTATGTATAATTTTTTATGTCTTGGTATGTAGCATTTATCTTAACTGTTAATGAAACTACATACTGTAACATGAGTGAAAAAAATAAATGATGGATAAATATTTTCTCATTGTAGTTTACTAGATCAAAACATTTTCTAATAAGCTAAATGTAATATTAAAAGATACGTTTAAAATAGAATGTGTAGAATAGAGTTTTGCTGATGATGTATCTTTCCAAGAAGGCTTTGGATTTTTGTTTGTGTATTAGGATTTCTGAGTGTTGTGCTTTGAAATTCAGGATACATTTTGAGTGCCCTTTCAAATGGCAAAATGCGCCAATGGAAAAATCAGACATTGTGTACATTTTATTTTATATTTGGGTATAAGAAAAATAGCAGATACTTTAGGAGAATTCTAGTTGTTGTGTTAGTGCATGCGTCAAATACCAAACAATTATTTTGTCTGTCAATCAGTTACACGTCTGAGCAATTTAGTTTGTGTAAGTACAGCTTAGACACTTAATTTATACTGATGATACAGTGATCTCTAAATGTGATTGTCATCTTTACTGAAATTATGGGCAATATATTTAAAAGAAATGTATTTTAAACCTTTTAATTAAAATGCGAAAGACTTTAAAGGAGTTCTTTCGTGAGAAAAAGATGTGCTGTGCAGTTTTCTGAAAGAATGAAGTCTTCGTTTATTTTTCAGATTATATTAAAATGTTTCTTTACCTGTTGTTTGCTGATATTTTAGTCAGAAAGGAATAAAGCAGCAGTTTATGCTATATCTGATTGTCTATCAATAGAAGAGAAAAGGGAAAGCAAAGTATGTTGGCACATGAGGTTTTCCCTTAAAAAAAATTTAACTTGAAATTTCAAAGATATATTGCCCATAACTAATTTGTCTTATTAGGACTTATTTAGAATTGCATGAATTTCTCAGTCAAATATTTGAGGAAATTCGTCTTATAAAATGGAGAGATGTAGAACATTGTGGTCAGTTACAGGATAGTCTTTCTCTCTTGATTCCGAGAACTTAGAAAACAGATTTTAAATTAATAAAGTTGAGTACCAAAAGCTCTAGGCCATAATAATTCAGAAAAATGCCAGAAAGTTATAAGGGCGAAGGGGAAGATTAATTGAAGTTAAATGTCCCCGTAAATGATAAACATTTGGCACTGTGAAGAGAGCTCTGGAAATAACAAAAAGTTCTCTGTCAGGGATAATTTTCTGGGAAGCTGAGGTTGTTTGTATGATAAAAGAAGGCACCGAGATAGCATAACTGTAGCTGCTTGACAAAATTTCCAAAGTTAGTTTCGGACTGTGAGGGTGAAAGTAAGTGCAGCAATTGGGAGTTGGGAGGGGGAGAGGAGAAGGGCTCGCCAGCCCCGGCGCCACGACAGGGTTAACCGCGGCGGCGCCCGGTGCACTCTGGGAGTTGTAGGCCGCGGGCATTGTGGGAGTTGTCGTAAAAGTCCGTTTTCTTGTTGTGATGGCCGCCGCCGAGGCAGGAGTTGAGGGATCCTGCCATTCCGGACGGCTTGGGGGGCTCTCTGTACCGTTAGAGGGCCCCCAACAGCCCCCAGGTTGCCAAGAGCCTGTTAGTTGTGTGCTTGGGAGGTGGGAGAGCGGCCTGACGGGTTAATTCGGGGGCCTGCTGTCGTTAGATTGGCCGGGGGGTGGGCCTCTGGCGGCTACCGGCTTGATGAGGGGCCCCAGCCTGCGGGACCCTGGCCGTCTGGCCTTGTGCTTTTGAAATACCTGTGTTGGTAGCGCCTGAGAGTTTTGGAGTCGCCTCTGTTTTGTTGTGGTGTGTGTCCCGCGCCCCTCCCGCGTTTCTTACAGCGCTCCACTCTCCATGTAGTTGGTGATGCTCACGACCCTGTTTGGGGTGAGGTTGGGCTCGTTTTCTTGGGTCTGGTGGGACTTACGCAAGAGCTGGGATTTTGGAAAGGGTGGACAGCAGTAGCTTGGGTGTTGTCTCTTGTTTTAGGTGTAAGAAACTGTATGAGTTGTAAGCCTGTCGGTCGTGAATGTGCGATTCCCTTTCTCTTGCACGTGGTGAACTTTGCCCTTGTTTGCTAATGCTGTGAGGCAGCGGCAGGCAGTTCCTTCTTGTGAAATGCTTTTCTGCTAACTTGGATGTGTTCTTAAATCTTTGGAGCTCTCAGAAGAGTGTTTTGCAGCTGTCTGTAGGAAGGTATTGTGTGCAAAAATGGATTTAAAACAAATGCCAGTATCACAAGTACTACCTTTAGTTCTAGGGAGCAAGCCCCTTTGGCTTCTCTGGTGCTCTGAAGTTGTTTGGGAACTTTTGGAACTGTTTGGGAATCAGATTTACTTTTACCTGTGTTACCTGACTCTTGGCTCACAGGGTGCTTCTGCATGTTGGGACACTTTGATCTTTGTTATTGGGTATTTTCTCAACATGAGGCAAAAGGAGACACTGTGCACTGACATGTAACTTCATGTATTAGCGTCTCTGGATAACACCAGATTGCCAAGCAGGTCAGCACCTGCCTTACCTACTGCAAGAACTTGGACCTCACTGTTTCTGCCACCATGTGTTGCTCCATAAATTCTGCCTTATAGTCTGGTTGTTGTCTATGTAACTTGAGATCTAACTGGCCATGAAAAGCCATTTCTCAGACAAGGTTATTTAAAAGCTTTCCCCCCCACCCCTAAGTAGAACTGGTGTCTAGAAAGTTCTTTCACTCAAGTTTGGTGAAGTAGGGGATTTGAAATAATGTACAATAGATGCTTTGGAAATCAGCTATCAGTTTTTAGTTTGGGGGGCAGGCCACGTTACAGAAATTATAGAGAGAGTAAAAAAAATTATGTTCCATTTTTTTTTCTTGGTATTTTGGAGCATCTAAAACCTGTTCTGTGTCATTGCATTGGACCACTTTCATATATCATTAAAAAGCCCTTTGACGTTTTGTAATGAAGTAGGATTTCATAATTTTCCTCGTCTGAGTTTGCTTAGTACTTGACTACTTGAGAGTATACTAATGGTAGGAAAAGTAGCAAAGCTGGGTGCGTTTGTGTGTTTCTGCTGAATGTGATTTTGGGTATAAATTGGTAGACTGATATTGTTGGCTTGCTAGTCACGTCAGTTCAATTCTGCTGCTGATGTAAAATGTGTTCTGTAATACATAAAGTTCTTTCCTTTCCTCTGACCTGACCCCAATGTGTCTCAGAATATTAGCTAACTTTCCAGTTGAAAAAAGATTGAGAAACTTACTTTTAAATGATATGTATTGTCCACATTTGTTATGGTTTGGTGATGCAGTAGAATAACTGGTGAGTTGGTTTTGTATCTTAGGAAAACTGGATGGCTAGAAGTTGTAGATTTGTAGAATCATTCAGAATCATTCAAAACCAACCACAAGCACAATTTGCTTTGAAAGAAGATACATTAATTTTAAATTGCCAAGTTACCTTTGATTTGCGTTAAGCAGAACAGATGGTTCATAAGAAGGTGCTTTGAGAGTGGATGGGTGTTTACTTTATAAGTTTAGAGATAAACTCTTCAATGCAAACTCTTCAATGCATTTGCAAAGAACCCTTCTGGACATTTACGAGTAGACACATCTCTTGACGAAATGGTGAGGTTTTACACCCAAGAATTCTAACATTTGGCCCCTGAGGCCTTTATTTTGTACTCTACTTTCCATCTCCATCACTTCAGTTCTGCTGCTGGTGTAAAATGTGTTTTGTAATACGTAAAG
This sequence comes from Mesoplodon bidens, assembly GCF_964165515.1. Classification (NCBI taxonomy): domain Eukaryota; kingdom Metazoa; phylum Chordata; class Mammalia; order Artiodactyla; family Ziphiidae; genus Mesoplodon; species Mesoplodon bidens. Next base: position 100,070,239 of record NC_138164.1, read on the forward strand.
TCAACAGAAGTTTCAGAAAAAAATATGGCAAAATCCACTGCCTTTTGGAGAAGATGATCCCTAGGTTGTGTGTTGGATAGGTATGTCAAAAGCTGTCTTTTTGAAACTTAGGCTTTGCATGGTTTTGATGAAACTCCTTTCAATGAGACATAAGCCAAAGGGTAACTTTCTTGACCTAGGTGTTATAAGTGAAAGCCTTTGGTTCTGGTGTTCATTCAAAAAAGAGACACAAACTTAGTTCCAGATACAGGCATACTGTGTTTTACTGTGCTTCACTTTATTGCACTTAGCAGCTTTGGCAGGTTTTTGTTTGTTTGTTTGTTTGTTTTAATGTATTTATTTATTTTTGGCTGCATTGGGTTTTCGTTGCTGCGAGCCGGCTTTCTCTAGTTGTGGCGAGTGGGGGCTACTCCTCGTTGTGGTGCACGGGCTTCTCATTTTGGTGGCTTCTCTTGTTGTGGAGCACGGGCTCCAGGTGTGTGGGCTTCAGTAGTTGTGGCACATGGGCTCTAGAGCACGGGCTCTAGAGCGCAGGCTCAGTAGTTGTGACGCATGGGCTTAGTTGCTCCGTGGCATGTGGGATCTTCCTGGACCAGGGCTTGAACCCGTGTCTCCTGCACTGACAGGTGGATTCTTAACCACTGCACCACCAGGGAAGTCCAGTACCATTTTTCTAATAGCATTTGCTTACTTTGTGTCTTTGTGTCACCTTTTTGTAATTCTCATAATATTTAAAACTTTTTCATTATTATTATATTTTTTATGGTGATCTGTGATCAGTGATCTTTGATGTTACTGCTGTGACTTGCTGAAGGTTCAAATGAGGGTTAGCATTTTTTGGCAATAAATTTTCTTTTTCTTTTTTTTTTTGCCTTGCCTCGCAGCATGCAGGATCTCAGTTCACTGACCAGGGATCAAACCCACACCCCCTGCAGTGGAAGTGTGGAGTCTTAACCACTGGACCACCAGGAAAATCCCAATAAAATATTTTTTAGTTGAGGTCTGTACATTATTTTTTAGACATAATGCTATTGCGCACTTAATAGACTACAGTGTAGTGTAAACAGTATTTATATGCACTGAGAAACCAAAAAATCTGCATGACTTGCTTTATCGCGATATTCGCTTTATCACGGTTGCCTGGAACCGAACCTGCAATATCTCCAAGGTACGTGGTAATAGAATTGGGAAGATAACAAAAAACTAAGTTTTCATTTTAGATTGTAGCCAAAATTTGGAAACACTTGTCGGGGTGGGGGTAGGAATATTTATTTGAGGCTTCTTCTCGAGTCCTTTCTATTCCATTTCCCTTTGCTGAAAGTAAGCATCTCTTATTAATGTGTTTCTGCATCTGTGAACATTTGTGAGTGGCAAAACTGCATGTACAAGGCAACAAATCACCCATTCAGAATTTGGCCCTGATTTTTCATTTACATTATTTGAAGAGGAGGAATTGTTGATTGTACTTTGTGCACTCGTATGTGTATTTTGTTTTCTTCTGTTTAATACATTTGTTTTTAGATCGCGATACTCTTAAACACACAGTGTGTCTCCACCCCTCACCTCCACCTTCCTGGGAGAAAGAGGAAAGGTATTTAAAATTTTTGCATGCTTGTCAATTTTATTTTCTGATTCTTCCTACATATATTTCTAGGACAGAATACATTATCTCTGCTTTGCTGGGCCTTATTTTTTGAAGTCAGAGTATTAGTCATATGATTTTTATGGGCAAGACACAGCAAACCAACAGTTACTTCAGAATACTGTGTCTAAATTAAAAGACATTAATTCATTTCCATCTGAAAGAAAACAAGGTCACAAGCATATATACTGACACTTAAAGGATTCCAGCTATATCTGAAAGCTTCAGAAGACCTTAAGAGGTCATTTTGCTGTGTCCTCTGCCTTCTTGTTTTTCTTTTTGTTTGACTTTCTCCTTCAGTGTGCCTGTGTGCTTCTAGAACTTAAATGACATTTTTGTTTAGTTTGGAATTTGTTTTTCCAAATTAATTTGCTTCAACTTTAAAAATGATTTTTATCTGAAATATTTGTAATAAGGACATTATTTTAATAAAGGATACTTGTCATATTATAGTTTTATAATTAAAATGCTATGCATATTATATTTCTATGTGCTGGGGAAAAATGAGTTAATAACTACCTTAAACCTGAGCACAAAGTGCCAGAATTTGGCATGCAAAAAATCCAGGACATAGAGCTTTAGTTTGCTTTTCTGTTATTAACAGTCTTTAGTTAATGAAGAGACGCATGACTTGTCATTTTCAGACAAGTCTTGCTTGAAGACAGTATTATTTCTTGCCTGACACTCTCATGAAATAAATATTTGTGAAAAGTTTTATTGAGACAATATTAAAAGTCCTTGAATTCACATAATAGAAGAAAGCAGTTCTGTGTGTGTTTACTAACCAAAAAAAATTATTTGAAAACTGCTTTTGTAGTTTGCTTTTTTTAACTCTGAAATAAATACATGTTTCTGGATTTTGACTTGTTTTTAAAGAAGTTTTTTTGAGGGGGTGAGGACTATATTGTCAATGAAGTTGTATTAAAAGAGTGGACAACTTTTTTATTTTAGTGTTAACCAAAGGTGTAGAGTATGTGCAGTTTATGAGGGGAAAGAAAAGGCCCATTGTATTAGAAAGTTAAAATGAAGACATCAGTGATTTTAAACTTTTTGTGCCATTTGTTCTAATTATTTTATTATACAATTTGATTTTTTTTTTTTTCTGGGCGCACCATGCGGCATGTGGGATCTTAGTTCCCCGACCAGGGATCGAACCCACGCCTCCTGCACTGGAAGCACAGAGTCTTAACCACTGGACCACCAGGGAAGTCCCTGAATTTTTAATATCATGGGATTAATTTAAAGATACCTGTGAAATGGTTTATTGTTTGAGAAGATCCTATAACATATATCATTAATTTTTTGGGATATATAGATTTCAGTAATTTTTTCATCTTAACAAAAGACTTTTAGAAGGAAACAGTGAAGTAAATGAAACTGCCTTATATTCTTCTACCTGAGGAGGAAAACTTGGAAAAAACATAATTTTTATAAATGAAAAGTTTTGAGATATGTAATATAAAAAGTTTTTATAAATCAATAGGAAAAGATGGAAGGGCTAAGCCATGGTTTGACAACTCACAAAAGAAAAAAAAATCAATAATGTGGCAGACTGTGTTTTCCACAGTTGGCCACAACAATATCTCCCAGCTCACATGTTCTTCTACAACATGATGTTACTCTGTCATCAAAAGGTGGCATCTCTCCACTTTCTTGAATTTGGTCAGGGCCTTTGAGTGCTTCAACCAAGAGAATATGGTAGAAGTGATGGTGTGCCAATTCCAGGTGTTGCTTTTACCTTGCCTGACTTCTGTTTCCTGCCTCTTGGAAGCCAGCCACTACATAAGAAATCCATTTACCCTGAAATCACCATGTTTTGAGAAGTCCAAGGTCATAAAAATAGGCCCTGGAGACTGAGACATCAAGTAGAGAAGCCAAGGAGCACCAAGGAAACTGAAGAAGTGAAGTGTAAGTCATTTTGGAAATGGACCTTCCAGCCCCAGCTGCCTTGGCTATTGCTGTGTAAATCAGGGGAAATGCCCAGTGGAGCCCCTCCCAATTTTTGACCCAAAAATATCATGAGCAAAATAAAATGGTTTGTTTTAAGCTTCTGAGGTTTTGAGTGCTTCATTATGCATCAACAGATCACTGCGAAAAGGTACTGAGAAAAAAAAGATTTCATAATTTATAATAGATGGCACTATTGGAGAATATATTTTCATGTCTAAATCCAACAAGGAGCTAGTATCCATAATACAACAAGGAATACCTAGTGGAATCTAGAAAAATGGTACAGGTGAAGCAGTTTGCAAGGCAGAAATAGAGACACAGATGTAGAGAACAAACATGGACACCAAGGGGGGAAAGCGGTGGGGTCGGGGTGGGATGAATTGGGAGATTGGGATTGACATATATACACTAGTATGTATAAAATAGATAACTAATAAGAACCTGCTGTATAAAAGAAATAAATTTCAAAAAAAAAATACAACAAGGAGGGCTTCCCTGGTGGCGCAGTGGTTGAGAGTCTGCCTGCCGATGCAGGGGACACGGGTTCGTGCCCCGGTCCGGGAAGATCCCACATGCCGCGGAGTGGCTGGGCCCGTGAGCCATGGCTGCTGAGCCTGCTCGTCCGCAACGGGAGAGGCCACAACAGTGAGAGGCCAAAAAGAAAAAGAAAAGGTAAGCCAAAGACTGGGAAAAAATATTTGCAACACATTCAGTAATTGCATTTCTAAGAATTTAATATAAAATAATCAGAGATGTGTATAAATACATACAAGTATTTGTTTCAGCTTTATTTATAATAGTTGAATACTTGTAACAACCTAAATGCTCAGGAATAGAATATCATTTAGATCTATCTATGATATATCCATACATGGAATCTGTCAAGCCGTTAAAAGTTATATAGAAAATATGACTTGGAAAAATGTTTACTATTTTAAGTACAAAGACAGATTACAATATAGTATGCACTCTAGCTATTGCATTTATTTTTATTTTGAAACTGGGTTAATAGAATACATTGTTCACTATCTCATTTATAAATGAGGGTCAAGTGGGATTTTTGTGGTATTGTGCAAATGAGATCTGAAAATCTGCTACCTCCAGTATTTTTTCTTCTCATCAGAAATGGAAGAGATTAAAAATTTAGAGCAATGTTCTTTAGCACTAAGGTAGACCAAGTTCACCATTTCCTTTTACTATAAAACGAGGATGATACTCACTCTGAATGATATTGACTAATGTTTATAAATCCCCCAATTGATCCCCTTAGGTTTGATTTATTAAAAATCTCCCTAAATATGATTAAGAGGACACTTACTCACTTGTATCCCAAATCAGAAGAGAGTTGAAATGAGACTATAACAAGGGCAAAATTCTAACTAAACATGGATCCTCAGTACATTCCCTGGAGTATGGAAAGGGTCAGAATATCTCATCCCATCTATAGCCTGTACGTAAAATTTCCCATCTACTGCTTGAGCAGCCCCAGAGCAGGAGTTCAGGACCACTTAGACTACTGAATATTTCCACCTTGAGGCAGGGAAGGTAAAACAGGTCATCTGATAGTGTTCAAACCTATATTAAATAGGGAATAAAGAGAATGTGAAATTCTTTGGTTAGTCTCTATCTTGGTGTCCCCAAATTTTCATTTCATGATTAAAAGAATGGATTAACTCCAAGATCTCCAACTTTGCACCTCCAACTTTGACCAACCCTAGAACATCAAGGAAGTTATCTAAACAGGCAAAAGAACTATTAAATAATTGTATATATATTTTCAGTATCAGTTAATTTTTTGAAAGTAAAGTGGAAAAAGTGGTAATGTTCAAACATTTTAAACCATGTCTTCTATATACTTGGAAATCTGTACTCAAAAATTACAATCTTGTCCAAAAATTGTTTTTGTTTTCTTCTCTGTAAATTTGCAATTAATTGGATTTTTAAAAACAGGGTCTTTTATGTTAAGCCCAGATTATTAAACACTTTGTATGAATAACATATATTCTCCGTTTTGGATATCAAGTCTTTTTCACATTCGCATTTAAATGATTAAAATATCTCATTCATGAAATGATGAATGAGCAGTTTATTTATGAGGAACTTGTGAAAATATTAAAATTGGGCTCTTTGGTCTCTCTACAAATTCAAACCAAAAAGAGACCTATGTTAAAAAACTTACAGAAAGAGTGAGTATTCATTCATATCTCCATTAAATACACATATATAAACATATGAAAGTGCAGAATATAGTTATAAGATAATGCTGAAGGAAAAAGATGTCTAAGAGACAGTGTATGGATTGGGAATAGAAAACAGAGCCCTAGGAAGTACTCATATGTTGCGCAAAGGTTGTTTCTCCCTAACAAAAACTAGAGTTTTGTTACTGAGTGCAAGCTTGCTCTGCTTGCTGCATGACAGACCAATAAATTGGGAGACAAGGTGTTGAGGCAAGCAATAGTGACTTTATTCAGAAAGCCAGTCATCCAAGAACATGGTGAACTAGCATCCCAGATGTACCATCTTATGGGGTCTGGATGCTAGCTTCCTTTATAGAACAGAGAGGGGGAGGAGGTGCGGAAGTAAAGTAAAAAGGCCATAAATCTTGCAAAATATCTCCTGGTTTTGGCCAGCCTCGGGGAGGGGGTGTGTTAATTTCTTCTTTTCTGCAGCCATTCACAAGTGGGCAGGGTCAGGGTGTTTCCCTGTGGGCTGAACAAAGGCACTTTATTTTAACATTCAGGCAGAGGGGCAGGGTTCTCTGAGGCAGGCCATTATGTATGCCTATAGCTATAGACAGAACAAAAATAATGGTAAGCAAAGGTCAAAGTAAAAGAAACACATCCATCATGGAGTCAGATTTTGTTCTTCCCTGTTACAGTTTCATAGTTTTATTTTCAGATGATTTGTGTCAAAGAGCTATTGTCATTTGCACCTCTGATTTTCATTTAATACAGGTATGCTAAAACCAAGAGCAGTTTTTTCCTTTGTGTCCAACTATAAATAAAGACCACTTGCTTTGTGCTCCAAGAAGAAGCTATTTCACCATTAGGATAATCACATAGTCTTTTTTCTTTTTTTCTTCTCCCTTCTGTTATTCACAAAGTGGAATGTTGTTTTCCTAACTGACTTGGTTTACACGTTTCTGATGATTTCTTTATTTGTGGTGAGTCTGGTCACTGATTTTACATCTGTCTTTAGCAATTCACTTCTAGTAGTTCTTTGTATAGTAAGCTAGATATCTATTTTTGCAGCTGACTTAAACTTTTTTTTCCATGTAATCCTACTTTCTTGTTTGCTTTTCCAGGTCATTAAAATGTTCTCAACTTGATGAATCTTCCAAGTATGTATGTTTGAAACTTGCAAAGATAAAAATGGTATGTGGTGTGTGACTTAGTGGTATTATAGTTTTAAAAAGGGATGTTACCAAATGCAAGTCCATGTGCCTGACTAATGTAGGAGTTTGGAGCAGAGAAATGTTTATTGCAAAGAACATAAAAGGAGAATGGGTGGCTCGAACTCAAAAAACCAGAACTCCCTAATGGTTTTGTTTCAGGAAGGGGGACCCCTTCCAGGGCCCAAGAGTGGGCTCTTGTCTAACACTCAGAAATGAATTGTCTGAGGAGACACATGTGCTGACAAAGCAAGAGACTTTATTGGGAAGGGGCAGCCCAGTGGAAAGCAGGAGGGTAAGGGAACCCAGGAGGACTGCTCTGGCTCGCAGTCTCGGGTTTTATGGTGATGGGATTAGTTTCCAGGTTGTCTCTGGCCAATCATTCTGACTCAGGGTCCTTCCTGGTGGCACACACATGGCTCAGCCAAGATGGATTTCAGTGAGGAGGATTCTGGGAGATTGGTAGGACATATGGACTGGCATCTCCTTTTGAATTTTCCCGAATTCTTCTGGTTGGTGGTAGCTTATTAGTTCCATGTTCCTTACCAGGACCTCCTGTTATAAAATAACTCATGCAAATGGCTACTGTGGTGCCTGGCCAGGGTAGGCAGTTTCAGTCAGTGTTTCCCCTAACAGTTTCGGGGGAGTTTTACAGGCAAAATTTGGGGTGGTGGCTGCAGGGGGTGTGACTTTCTTCTGATTTGTTGGTGGTGAGGTAACTAGAGTGGTGTTCCAGGATTGTGCTCAGCCTGAACTTAACATCCTCTGCCTAGACAGGGCATTAGTTCCTGTAGCAGAATTCAAGACACTGTTATGTATAACCCTTGAGGAGGAACCAGGACCCAGCTCTAGTTGCTGCACTATTGTTTCTTGGTTGCTCCTCCTTTGTTCTGCATTCCCTCACTTCTCTGATTAGCAATTGTTTGAATCTGCCCTTTGGAACTCAGGGAAGGTCTTAGGAGGTTAAATGAAGCCCGTTTCCTACAAACAAGAAACAGGGGACATGGAAAGGATTTGTACCTGGGAGCCTCACAGGGTCCTGCTTGGTTCTAGAGCCATTATAATATTAGAGATACATGCTGAAATATTTTTATAAATGATATGTTTTCTGGGATTTGCTTCAGAATAATTTGTGAAAGGGGAAGTGGATAGTGGTATAGATGAAACAAGAGTGGACATGAGTTGATAGTTATGGAAGTTCATTATGTGTAGGAGTTCATCAAATTATTGTTTGCCTTTTCATGTGTTTGAAATTATCCACAATAAAAAGGTAAACGTAGGGACTTCCCTGGTGGTCCAGTGGCTAAGACTCCACGCTCCCAATGCAGGGGGCCCGTGTTCAATCCCTGGTCAGGGAACTAGATCCCACATGCTGCAACTAAGAGTTCGCATGCTGCAACTAAAAGATCCCACATGCTGCAACGAAGATCCCGCGTGCTGCAACTAAGACCTGGCGCAGCCAAAAAAATAAATATTTTAAAAAGTAAATGCATTTTGAAAAGGTTTAATAACCTTATGCTAATAACCTTATAATAACCTTTTATAGATCATTAGGATAAAGAGAAATACACCAGTGAGCAAAAGACATGAACAGGTAGTGTGCAAAAGAAAATATATAAATGGCAAATAAACATATGAAGAAAACTTAAGCCTCAAAAAAATGCAAATTAAAACAATGTGTGATTATATTGTGATTTATAATGAGAAACATATATTTGGTCTTCCTCCACTGTTCCTGGCCCACAGCTCCCCAAACCCTTGGAATTTCCTAAGTGAAAAGAACAATGTGAGCATCATTTGTTATAATATTTGCTCTTCTGTAATCAGTTCCTTGAATAGCTCCAGAGCCATAAGGGTGATAGGAGTGTCTTGCTATTCATAGCCAGCTCCTTTGAACCGCATCTGAGTTTATGTTAATGAGGTGACTTTTAGAAAGCTCCTAAGGATGGGGGCTGGTTGCCAGGGGACCCAACAGTGATTAGAGGGTTGAAACTTTCAGTCACACCCCTCCCCCCACCTCAGGGGAGGGGAGAGGGGCTGGAGGTTGAATCAATTGCCAATGGCCTACTATTTAATCAAGCATGTCTACGTAATGAGCGCTCCAATAGGATGGGGTTCTGAGAGCTTCCAGGTTGCTGAACAAGTGTATGTGCTGGGAGAGTGGTGCAGCTGGAGAGGGCATGGAAACTTTGTGCCCTTTTCCCACACACCTTGCTTTATGCATCTCTTCCATCTGGTTGTTCCTGAATTATATCCTTTTACAATAAACCAGTAATCTAGTAAGCAAACTGTTTTCCTGAGTTCTGTGAGCCATTCTAGCAAATTAATAGAACCTGAGAAAGGGGTTGTAGTGAAACCCTGCACCTCAGATTGGGACTTGAACCCACTGTCTTTCAATTGAGATCACACACCTGGTCTCAGGACTTAAGAAAACTCAGGTTCTTTATGTCTAGTTGCAGAAAGAATTCAGAGACAGAGTGACAGGTAAGAAGTGGATTCATTTATAGAGATACACATTCCATAGGCAGAATGCAGTTTGTCTCAAAAGGCAAGAGCGGCCCCAGGGCATGGGGGTCGTCTGGAAAGTGAGAGTGGCCAAGATGGAAACACACTCCACAGACAGAATGTGGGCCATCTCAGAAGGTGAGAGACACCGAAATATGGGGTGGTTAGTTTTTTTGGACTGGGTAATTTCATAGGCTAATGAGTGGGAGGATTATTCCAAGTACTTTGGAGAAGGGGTGGGGATTTCCAGGAATTGGGCCACTGCCCACTTTTTGGCCTTTTATGGTTTGGCCTTGGAACTGTCATGCTGCCTGTGGGTGTGACATTTAGCATATGCTAATGTATTACAATGAGCATATAACAAGGCTCAAGGTTTACTGTAAGTCGAATCTTCCACCATCTTGCACCTAGTAGGTTCTAAGCAGTTTTTGTCATATCCTCAAGGGCTATGTCATTCTTTTAAAGGCTGTGCCCTGCCCCCTTCCCTCCTGTTTCAGTAGGAACCTCCAATTTATAACCAGTCAGTCAGAAGTGGTTGGTTTTATAAAGGAAAAATCGGTGAGTTATAACTTAAGAAAAGTAGAACCAACAGATGAGCTATATAATTTAAAAATTGTGACTGGTTTTACTTTTCAACTGGAAGTTATTGCTCCCTGCCACTAACTTTTACACTTTTCCTTCTACAAAAATAATCCATTCGATCATTTAATGGATACTTATTGAGAGCCTATTATATGTATAGCAGGGCTATACTAGTGAATAAGACAAACAGAACTTTATGGTGCTTAAAGTATGGTTGGTGCAGTATGGATCTTTGTGGTTTTGAGGACTGTAGAGAAGGACCTTATCGCTTATGTGTAGTGAACAAGAGAGGAGGGCAGGGGCCAGAACCAGGTATGCTTCTTTAGGGCACACACACACACACAGCATTAGTTTTCTACTGTCGATATTACAAATTACTACAAATTGGTGGCTTTAAGCAACACACACTTATTATCTGACAGTTCTATAGGTTAGAATTACAACATGGGACTTACTGGACTAAAATCAAAATTTTCGTTTTGGAGGTTCTAGGGAAGAGTTTTTTTCCTTGCCTTTTTCAGCTTCTAGAGGCTGCCCACATTCTTTGGCTCGTGGACCCCTTCCTACATCTTCAAAGCCAGCATCATTGCATCTCTCTGACCATTCATCCATAGTCACATCTCCCTTTCTGACCAAAGCTGGGAAAGATTCTCTAATGTTAAGAGCCCGGGTGATTATATTAGGCTCACGTGAATAATCCCCTCATCTGAAAATCCTTAACTTAATTGTATCATCATAATATGTTGTCATATAATATTCACAGGTTCCAGTGGTTAGGATGTGAATCTTTGGGGGGCATCATTATTCTGCCTAACACATACATATATGTACAAAGATAGATATGTAATGAATTTTAAGATTTATATAGAATTTTTCTCAAAAATGTGAAATAAAGGAACAAACAATAAGACTATGTCCTCAAACAGAGGAATAATCATTGTAGAAAGAATAAAGTTTTTCACATATGTATTATTACTATGTCTCTGATGAGATATTGCCATTGATATTGAGGGAAAAAATGGAGAGTTACAGCTACAGTAAACAACATGAATAATTCTTAGAAACATGATGTCCAGTAAAAAAAAAGCAAGTCCCAGAAGACTACCCAAATGTAGGTCTTAAGTCTATGTATGAGTTTCCTTGGGCTGCTGTAACAAATTGACAAAAGCTGGGTAGATTTAGAGAATGGAAATTTGTTCTTTCACAGTTCTGGAGGCTAAAAGTCCTAAATCAAGGTATTGGCAGGGCCATGCTCACTCTGAAGGCTCTAGCAAAGAGCCTTCTTCCTAGCTTTTGGGGGTTGTCAACAATCCTTAGCATTCTTTGTCTTGTAGCTGCATTACTATATTCTTTCCCTCACATGGCCTTCTTTCTTCTGTCTTTCTGTGTGTTTCACATCTACTCTTTATAAGGACAGTCATTGGATGTAAGGCCCACTCTAATCCTGTATGACCTCATCTTAATTTGATTACATCTGTAAATACCTTACTTGCAAAGAAGGTCACATTCATAGGTGACCATAGGGACCATTACTTATGGAATGCCAGGGACTTCAACGTATCTTTTGTGGGAACATAGTTCAACCTACAACAGTCAGGTTTCCCGGGAAATAGACTCTAAGATTGAGATTTGCTTGCAGGGGACTTATTTATGGAGTACTCTGGGGAACAACATCAGTAAGAGAATGAGGGAAGCAGGATCAAGCTGAGGGAGAAGCTGAGCTTCAATGCAGCAGTAATAGAGGCCTCAGCCATTTCCACAGGGAGCTCTGAAGCTAGGTTGGCCCTTCAGAGGTGTTTTTAATTGAGATAAGTGGGCCAGGCTTTTGTATTTCTGCATTAAGCAGGTACTGGGAAAAAAAGTTCTAGTTGCTTCATGGAGAACAAACTCCAAGACAGTCTTCGGGGGACGAGTTAGGAGGCTATTGCCATTATTCCAGGTAAGGAGTACTTGTCATTTGGATTAGGTTGGTAGGCGCAGAAGTGGGGGAAGTGGTCTGTCAAGGGATATTTTGGAGGTAGAATGAAAAAGACTTGCTGAAGAATTGGATACTGGAATGCAAGGGAAAGGCAAAAAATCAAATCAAGGTTGACCCCTAGATTTTGGGCTTTCAGAAGTGGGTATATAGTGGTGACTTTAACAGGGGAAGGGAGGGGTGTGTGTATGGTCGGAGTAGAGTTCTGTTTTGAATGTTAAATTTGAGATGTGTATTTTTATTGTACATCTGAGTGGAGATGTTGGGTAGGCAGGTGGAGATGTGTATGTGTGTGTGTGTGTGTGTGTGTGTGTGTGTGTGTGTATACACACTCTGGTCTGGCTAGAGACATTTGGAAATTATCCACTTACAGTTGATGTTTAAAAACAAGGGACTATGGTAGTTCCCTGGTGGTATAGTGGTTAGGATTCGGTACTTTCACTGCCACGGCCCAGGTTCAGTCCTTGGTCAGGGAACTGAGATCCTGCAAGCTGCGTGGTATTGCCAAGATCAAACAAACAAAAACAAATAAACAAGCAAAAAAAAAAAGGGACTAGATAAAATGTAGAGAAGTAAAGAGAGCTGGGGTCTAAGCCCAAGGGCATTGCATCATTTAGGGGTCATCAAGAGCAAGGACCAGCAAAGGACTCTGGGAAGCAGCAGCTGGTGAGGAAAACAGTGGCCACCCACTGTTGAATGATAAAATAGGATGAGGATTAAGAATTGACCATTTTTTTCACTATTGTATACCTAGTACCGAGTTCAGTTACTGGTACATAATTAGAGCAGAATAATATATATATTTTTGGCTGTGCTGGGAGGCTTGCAGGATCTTAGTTCCCTGACCAGGGACTGAACCTGGGCCCTTGGCAGTGAAAGTGCAGAGTCCTAACCACTGGACCGCCAGGGAATTCCCAGAATAGTGTTTGTTGAATGAATGAATCTTTACTTCTACTTACCTGTTAGATATTTGAGTGTCTCTAAGTTCCAGGTACTATTCTAGGTCCTATGGATTCACAGCATAGTGTTCCCAATAATCATAAATTGTAGTGTGAGCTATATATGCATACAGTACATACATACAAATGCAACAAAATATGTATTTTTAGTTTATGTAACTCTTTCCCCCTCCTTCCACCCTATTCTAAGAAGAATGGGATTGAATATCTGGATGGCCCTTTTTTGGTGAGCAGTGATGAATTGGGATATATAAATTTGGGGCTGTACTGTAGGCAAAGGCTTTGACAAGAGAGAGAGGAGGAAGGTGAGGTGGAGGGAGAGGAGTGGTGAGACTTCAGTTGAATTGGACAGGCAGCCCCAGCCAAAGATATCAAATTCAATTAAAACAAAATATGGTGCCAGCTCAACTCACATGGCTGAATTCTGCTGGACAACTGACAGTTTATGAAGAACATTAATTAATCCTATAAGAGGGAGTGGAGAAATAATATATAATCCCGTAAGAGGTTATATCTAATTAATCCTATAAGAGGAGGAGAGAGGGGGTTGGGCAGGGAGAGGTAAGGCTCTTAAAGTAAATATTATAAAATTATGACTTTAGCTTCAAGATGTGTTGAAATGTTGACCCTTAGAATTATTACCCTTAAGTCTCTGCCTTTTAAGAAAACTCTCAAGTCTTGAATCAGCAGCCCCTACTGGCTAAGAAAAAATATTAGGTATCTTATATGATTCCCAAATCCCTGTCAGAAAAAGAAACAAAAACTCTTGATGGGAGGATGAGGGAATACGTGTGAAGCACTGTATCGCATTACACAATTTCTTAAATTTACCTTGTGGTCCTACTCCTCTGGAACTTTGCTGAGGTGGTTTTCATATCTGTACTTGGACTGTGCACTTTTGTACCGTCTCACCACTCCCCCGCGCCCCCCACCAAAAGAAAATACAAAAGGAAAGTAAAAGAAAAATCTCTATAGTCCTTTAAGTCCAGTTAAAACATGGAGCCCTTCCCGCATCTAACTGTTCATCAAGCTGTATTCCCATAATGTATCTTTCATTTTATAGCTCTTACGCCATTGGGTATTATAGTCATTTGACGCCATGAAGTTATTTGCCTTGAACTCCAAGACATTGGGAATAATGTTATTTAATGCTCCGCGCAGGAGGGACGCCTGGCATTTAGAAGGCCCTCCATAAGGCTGTGTAACCGGAGCGAAAGTGTGTCGTGGGGACGGCACAGAAACAGGAGATGCAAACCTTTATTCGGAAAAGCTTACGGGAACAACGACAGCATATTTAACAAAGATGTGAAAATAAAACCATGGCTCCACGTCCACTTCTTACCACAATCTTCCCATTCACTACCGGTGTCTCTGACCCCATTCCCTCCTCAAACCCAAGCTCAAACCAGACTGGGTCTGATTGGCCAATCGGAGCACAACCTTCGGTAATCGCGAGGCCTTCTCCAGCCAATGAGAGACCTGGACGATTTGGCGGCGGTGAGACTTGCAACCCTCTGGCTGAATCCTGGGGGCGTGGGGACACGTTGGGCGGGACTGAAGTTTGATTGGCAGGTGAGCGATCCACCGCCTTAGAACGGAAACGCGGCTCGGTGAGAGCAAGGGGGGTCGTGGGCGGGGCAGTGAAACTAGGGTCAGCCAATGACCGACGCACTACATGCAGAGAGAAAGATAGATCACCAATGGTGGCACGGATGTGCTGCCATGGGCGGGGTTTAGGCCTAAAGCTATGTAGGAGCAGCACCTATTACGGTAGTTCTCATCTTCACGGCCAGCGCATCTTCCTGCATTCATTCGTTTGTTTTTTCCATTCACGAAGGTAGTGAGGCCTGGTCGAAAGCCATGGAGAGCACTCTGCCTGCCGCCGGCTTCCTGTACTGGGTGGGCGCGGGCACCGTGGCCTACTTGGCCCTGCGCATCTCGTGCTCGCTCTTCACGGCCCTTCGGGTCTGGGGTTTGGGTCACGAGGCGGGGGTCGGACCGGGGCTCGGTGAATGGGCAGGTGAGTCGAATCCAGGGCCGCCGGCCCCCGCGCTCCTGCTGCGGCTCGCGCGGCTCCCGACCGGGCCTGGAACGCTCTGGCCACTTCTGGGCCCAGCGCTTGGCCTTCCCGTCCCCAGCTCCCCTCTCCTCCATTCTGAGACTCCTGCGTCCCGCATACCCGCCTGTCCCTTAAGCCATTTTCTGGCTTGCTTAGACTTGTAGAGTTTTTAAATACTAAATACATTGCTGGCTTAAGTCAGCGAATCTAAAGTGCCTCTTGGTGGGCGCAGGAGAAATCTGGCCTGAACTCCCTGGGTCTTGTGTCCTTTAAGCCTTTCTGGGTTCACGGAGTTAGTCGCCTTGCTGCTTGCTTCCTTAGTCGCACTCTACGCACCTTGGCTCACCCCTTATGAGTGTTTTTAAAACAAAGTCTTTGGCTTGAATACTGGCCCTGTGCTCAGGATGAAAAGCATTCTGTTGCCTTTTGGGGGGCGAGGGTGGAGGAAGAGGACATAGAATTTCAGAAGACTTTCTGCTCTTTGGAACCTTGGATTCGGCCTAGTTCAGGTAATTTACAAAAAAAAATTGGTAAACTGTTCTGGAGTCCTAATGAGTAGCAAGAATTATTGCTTCTGCAAAACAGTACTCTTCATGTAGAAATCGGAAATGCTTTCTGCAGAAGGACATTTGCAGGAAAAAGTATTCCCAGAAAGAATGAGCTAAACAAACAGGTCTTGTTCCATCTAGTCGGGGGATTTTGAAGATGGAGGAGAAAGGTCAGATTGGAGAAGTTGGGAAACATCTGAGGAAAGTTTTGCGTTTACTGTTTTTCTTTTTCTGCCTTTTTTGTTGATTTTCTTTCCTTATTTTTTTGTTTCTTTTAGTTTTTTTTTTTTTAAACCGAGTGATATGCCGTTCTCCAATGTGATTATTCATTCTGCTGTTTTATAATTGAATGTTCACTTCACAAAGCATTTTATTGAATTTTGGGGTGGTTAGGGGTTGCTTTCAGACTAGGCTCAAATAAGGTACACAAGTAATGTTACTCCATATTCTTAACTTTATTCACTCAAAAACATTTCAACAACTTAGTAGGAAAAACATAATAAATTAACATTTTGGAACAGCAACAAAAGGAGAAAACATCTCAAGTAAGAATGAATATGTGAAGCAGCTATTAACATAATACTTATTTTAAAAAGTCACTTAATTGTTTTTTGATCGTTGAAAAAGCAAGTGAAGTGTGCTCAGCTTGATTATAATCAAGATTGTAATTTCACGGTTGATAAGCCCAAATTCTTGGTTGTCAGTTTGGAAAACTTGCTTTTTGACTTTTTTTTTAATGAAGGTTTTATTTATTTATTTATTTAGGCTGTGTTGGGTCTTCATTGCTGTGCGCAGGCTTTCTCTAGTTGTGGTGAGCAGGGCTACTCTTCGTTGCGGTGCACAGTCTTCTCATTGCTGGGGCCTCTCTTGTTGGGGAGCAGGGGCTCCAGGTGTGCGGGCTTCAGTAGTTGTGGCACGTGGGCTTAGCTGCTCCGACGCATGTGGGATCTTCCTGGACCAGGGCTTGAACCCATGTCTTCTGCATTGGCAGGTGGATTCTTAACCACTGCGCCACCAGGGAAGTCCGCATGTTGACTTTTGAACAAGACTCTAGTGCCTTAGGAGATCATATATCAAGATGAATAAGTTTTGTAATTTGTAAGCAAAGACTTATGGTAATAACTTTTTTTTTTAACGATCTAAAATTGACCATAGTGGCTAATAACTCAAAGAGACCAAGTCATTTGTATATGAATCCATAGTAAAAAGTCAAGTGATATGACATTGTCATTTCATAAGTATTATTTATATTGAAAAGATTTGGCCCCAGAGGAAGGATGTTTCATAAATTAAGGGCAATGTTTAAAAGATTTGGAAATGAAATTTGAACTAGAACACTGGGATATAACAGAGAGGATCATAGTATCATAAAGTGAAATGTTGTCCAATTCACTTGTTGGGAAAACTGTCTTTTTTAAGTACTTAAGTAGAAGAAATAATGAAGTTGTTATTTTTAACATTACATGTGGGGGCCTGGATCTTAAAAGAAAATACGTCTTCCTTTATCTCTCCAAATTCAGGGAATCTTTGAAAAACTGAAATAATTTGAAAAACAAACCAGCAGAGATGACACTTGAATAATTAGGGTTAAATTGTGATTAAAAATAGGTAATTTGTTCAACCAGTTATTAGTGTAACCAGGCAAGGGCTCTTGTGCCTGTGGTGCTGAAAGCCGAACTCTTGACAGTAAGTGTTTGCAGCAAAGTAAGGGTTTATTTGCAGGGCACCAAGCAAGGGAGTGGGAGACAAGCCTCAGATCCACTTCAACTTGGTCTTTGAGTTTAAGGTTCTGTTTTTTTTTTGTTTTTTGTTTTTGTTTTTTACGGGAAAGAACAGAGAGGCTGGGGTTAATCATCATCTAGGGACATTTCTGTGGCATTTCCTAATCATAGTTTTGGGAGTGAGGGTGTCTCTGGTTTATGATTCCCAGGCCAGGTGGTCCATGGCTCAGGGGTCTGTGAGCTCATCTTGTAGTGGAGAAACAACCTGAGTTTATACGTTAATGATGTCATTGACAACAGCAGTTTTAGTACATTAATGATGTTATATGGACAGTGGCAGTTTCAGTCATCTGACTGGTTGATTAGTGTTCAGTTAGCACAGGATTGAGGTCAGAGGGGACCAGAGAAGGAATAAAGTTTTGGGTAGAGAGATTAATCATAAACTCAATAAGGGAACTCGGTTTTAGGGCACCTTGGGGTCATTAGGGAGGCATTGCCTAGTTTCGAATACTGATGTTTATTTAACATCTTCCTCTCCATCACCAATTATTTTAAGTATTACATAATAATGTGTGTTGAGTTGGTAGTATATTTTTATACTTGTTATTCTTAAGTCTCTGTGTGTGAGTATGTTTAATTTCTCCCCCTCAGATTTTAGAATCTGTGAGGCAGGGACTGTGGGTCCTCATTTTTTGTCTTTTCCCACAGTAACTGGCATATTGATCAGATATAAGGTCTTCTAGACATTTTAAAAAAACCCACAAAAACCTTGGAAAATCCCCGAAATACAGTTGTGCTTTGCAATCTGTAAAAATATTCCAGACCACAGACTGCTTAGTCTAGTAGGTTTTTAAGACCATCCATTACATGGCCCATCCTCTAATTTATCTCCTTCATCTTCTAATCAAGAGCTGGGTCATTCCTTCCCTAGTTCTCTCCAGTAACAGCCCCACTTAAGTGAATTACGCTGATTTCACTAGGTCCCTAGCAGGTGGGTTTAGCCAATTTAGGAGGTAAGGCTCTCTTACCTGCCATTGTCATGTGATACTTTCTGTATCTCTTCCAAGAGCAAAGAGATCCTGTGAAAGTGGAGCTTCAAGTTGTTTGAAGGTCACTGTAGCAAGTAATGAAAAGAAGATTGCTAACAAAGGTGGTCAGTTTGTGCTAAGAAGAGAATAGTCCTTGCTGTGGAGCAACAGAGAATGTAATCTGTAGAATTTGGTTTGAGCGTAGACACATTTTGCATTTATTTGAGCAAGTTTCCATCATTGGAGTTCATCTAAAATGATTGATGTAGAAATAAAGTGGGGACTTCCTTGGTGGCGTAGTGGTTAAGAATCCGCCTGCCAATGCAGGGGACACGGGTTCAAGCCCTGGTCCAGGAAGATCCCACATGCCACGGAGCAACTAAGCCCGTATGCCACAACTGCTGAGCCTGTGCTCTAGAGCCCGTGAGCCACAACTACTGAGCCCACGTGCTGCAACTACTGAAGCCAGCACGCTTAGAGCCCGTGCTCTGCAACAAAGAGAAGCCACCACAATGAGAAGCCCGTGCACTGCCACGAAGAGTAGCCCCCGCTCGCCACAACTAGAGAAAGCCTGCGCACAGCAACGAAGACCCAACGCAGCCAGATAAATAAATAATCTTTAAAAAAATAAATAAATAAATAAAGTGGAGGTGATAGGTGCAACTCTGAGCTCTTAGTTTCTAAAGGAGAGGATATAGCTCCAGGCAGCAAAGAATGAAGGATCCACTAATCAGTTAATGAGTTAGATTTTAAAAATAGCTTTATTGAGATATAACTCATATACCATACAGCTTACCCATTTTAAAGTGCACAAGTCAAGGTTTTTATTATATTCACAGGGTTGCGCAACCATCATTATAACCTAATTTTAGAACATTTTCATCCTCCTTAAAAGAAACCCTGTACCTATTAGCTGTCACTCCCTCATTCCCACCCTCTCGAGCCCTAGTCTTTCTGTCTATATACAGTTCCCTATTCTGGATATTTCATGTAAATGGAATGAGATAATGTGAAGTTTTTGGTGGCTGGCTTCTTTGATTCAGCACAGTGTTTTCAAGGTTCCTTCATGTTGTGGCATGTTTCAGTGGCTTCATTTTTTTTTTTTTTTTTTGGGGGGTACGCGAGCCTCTCACTGTCGTGGCCTCTCCCGTTGCAGAGCACAGGCTCCGGTCTCGCAGGCCCAGCGGCCATGGCTCACGGGCCCAGCCGCTCCGCGGCATGTGGGATCTTCCCGGACCGGGGTACAAACCCGTGTCCCCTGCATTGGCAGGCGGACTCTCAACCACTGTGCCACCAGGGAAGCCCTTTTTTTTTTTTTAATTGCTGATTAATATTCCATTCTGTGGGGAAGGAAATCCAAAAAAGAGGGAATATATGTATATGTATAGCTGATTCACTTTTCTATACAACAGAAACTAACACATTATAAAGCAAACTATACTCCAATAAAAATTAATTAAAAAAAGAAAAAAGGAAAACTAATGAAATCCAAATAAAGTATGAAGTTTAACAACAACAACAACAACAACAAAAATATTCCATTCTGTGGACTGAGTTAGATTTTGCAAAGGGTCTTCTCCTCTGCATTTTGCCCTCTGCACATCTTCATTAGCAGATCCCTGAGATTTTCCAAAGCTGATGGAACTCATTTGGCTCTGTAGTATTGCAAGGTTTTCCTAATTCAGTAGACAATGAGAACTTTAAAAGGGTTTGGGGTGGTGGAATTCTTCTGTGGAAAAGCCATTCGTCAAAGCTGGCTCTGCTTAGCCAAGCTCCAAGAATCAGATTCTCAAAATCAGGTGTGGTGCGTAATTTCTGTTTTTACATTGGACAGCGATGCAGGATTGGTCTAGTTACCTCTGTTGAAGACTACTTGAGTGACCAGGGCCCACTGACAGTGGGTCCCTTTCTTTTAACTAGGTTTTGAGGTACCACATGATTATGTATGTACATATGTATGTATGAAATGTTATTTAACTTGGCAAGCCCAGAAGAAATATTACTATCACTTATTGAATGCTTGAAGTGTTCCAGGTAGTTCACATAGATTATCATTAATTTCTCTTTGAGTTGTGCTCCAAAATCCCCAGTGTACAGAGGAGGAAACAGGGGCTTAGGTAAATGACTCCGTCTGTGGTTTCATAGCTGGTGAGTTACAGGATCAGGATGCAAAGCCAAGTTGTCCGTTATGCAACATCTACATGCTGTGTGTGGTGGGGATTGGCTTACAGACTACATGGATACTTGGGGTGGATTCCTTTATACCTTAGGAACTTTATTGCTTTTTGATTTAAGGCACACTTTCAAATCTGGACATGCTTGGTTATTCTGGAACCATTTCAGGATAAGTAGCACATTTTAGAATCAAGTAGCTTGGGGTTTTCTTCAGATTTGTAACCATGAACCTTGTTGCATGGGAACACATTGGAAAGGCACTCAAGGTGCTTAACAAAGTGAAGGGTTTGACTGTCATCAATATGGCTGGACCTGACCTTGAATGCTTTTTCTGTTTATCAGTCTGGCATTCTCAAATGGATTTAGTGATTCTCCAGAGGTCCAGCTTGGTTAGTGTAATATGTTCCCTGTTGACATCCTGGTAGACCTGTTCTTGCTGGTGAGTTTGTTTTTGATGTTGATCACAGTGTTTTTTTTAAAAAGCTGTTTTTTTCGTTTGGTTGTTTGTTTTTTTTTAAAGCAGGGCAGGTGGTGGAGGGCAGAGAAACAGATGAACTTAGTCATAAAAGTTCTTGAAGATATTTATTAATTCTTCACTTCATCTCTGAAAAGGGAGTCCATAGGCCTAAATGGAACAGTCTCCAGATTGGAGTTAGCAGCGGCAACCTTAAAGCACTAGGGCTAGAGCTGTGTAAGAGGAAACAGATGCAACTGGAGGATTGGCCCTAAAAGCATGCCCTGGTCTTATTTGGAGGAAAAACCAAAGAGGATGGTTTCCTGGAATTAGAAATTCAGCCTCTGTACTCTGAGCTGTTTCCTCCAACCTCACACCAGCCTCCATCGTCTCCTGCTTCCTTTTTTTTTCTTTTCTGTTCTTCCTCTTCGTTTCTGTGCAATAATAAGTTTCCTATTTAAGTGTCAAACCTGAGACCTCGGAGACTCAAATCTAGACTTGGATTCTAGCTCCTCTACTTTAAACTAGAGTGTAACATTGAGTAAGGTAGTAAACATCTGTGAGCCTCACTTTCCTCATCTACAAAATGGGGAGAACACTGGCACCTGTTTCATAGGCGCCATTTACATTCTGTGTAAAACAGGTGGTGCAGCACCTAGTACATAAATGCTTAATAACTTATTAGTAATATTATTAGCCTTTGTAGCATTATAGACTAATCACTTGAGCTAATTGACAAGATAAGGCTTAGTAAGAAAAGGTTAATAGCTGGCTGACTGCATCTTCAGCAAACTGAGATTACCTTTGCTACTCTCACTCAAGTGAGAGTATTGAGCTTCAAAACTAATTTTCTGTTTGTTTTTGTTGGTTGAGGATGATTTCTTTCAGTTTCAGAAAAAAATTATTGAAAGATTTGGTTAGTGAGCAGAATACATTGGTAAGTGGGTTTGAATAGATCAATTCCATTGCCTTTAAAGCCATTTGTAGATAAGGATAAGTTAAAAGAAATTTTATTTAATAGTGTGTTGTAGTTCGTTTGGGTTGCTATAACAAAAATACTATAGGCTAAGTGGCTTAAACAACAAACATTTCTCACAGTTCTGGAGGCTGGGAAGTCAGATCAAGGTGCTGGCAGATTTGGTGTCTGATGAGGAATTGCTTCCTAGTTTATAGATAGCTGTCTTCTTGTTCTGTCTTCACGTGACAGAAGGGGTCAGGGAGCTCTCTGGGGTGTCTTATAAGGGCACTGATGCCATTTGTTAGGGGCTCCACCCTCATGACCCAGTCACCTAGCAAAGACCCCACCTCCTAATACCATTATATTGAGGGGGTTAGGATTTCAACATATACATTTTGTTTCTAGCATATGAATTCAGTCTGTAGCACAGATCCTTTTTTTTTTTTTTTTTTTGCGGTACGCGGGCCTCTCACTGTTGTGGCCTCTCCCGTTGTGGAGCATAGGCTCCGGATGTGCAGGCTCAGCGGCCATAGCTCACGGGCCTAGCCACTCCGTGGCATGTGGGATCTTCCCGGACCGGGGCACGAACCCGTGTCGCCTGCATTGTCAGGCGGACTCTCAACCACTGTGCCACCAGGGAAGCCCTGTAGCACAGATCCTTTATTCCATTCCTCTCCTGCTCATCTTTCCTGAACATAAAAATATTAAAATATAGCAATTTATATCTCTGCCTTCTGGGATAGATTACGATTAAGGCTAGGAGGCAGGGAGGGTGAAGCCTTCACCATCTTGGTGGAGAGTGTGATCCAACACTGTTCATTTGTCCACCCACCGTCCACATCCTCCTGAGGCTGGCCATGGACCGTGTAACAGACCAGTGGGATGGCAAACAGGAATCAGGAACAAACTGCCCTGTTAAGTGGTGGAAAGCAGACACTTGGTTCTATGGGAGCTTGTGAAAGAAGGTCAGAGTGATGACTGAGCTGAGATCTGAAGGGAAGTGAAGAGTAGCAGACAGAGCAGAGGGACCAGCAGGTGCTAGGCTCCTGAGGTGGGAAATAGGGTCCCCTTAAAATAAGGCCTGAGCGCTTGGAGCCAAGAAAGAGTAGGCATGATGTAAGATGGGATTGGAGAGGGACTCAGGGGCGGTGAGCAGGGCTGTTTAAGAACATGGAAGACAATTGTGGGGATTTTAAGCAGAAGGGTAATGCTGAGTTGCAACTTTATTTTTTTAAGTAAATTTATTTATTTATTTATTTTTGGCTGCATTGGGTTTTCGTTGCTGCGAGTGGGCTTTCTCTAGTTGTGGAGAGAGGGTTCTACTCTTCATTGTGGTGTGTGGGCTTCTCATTTTGGTGGCTTCTCTGGTGGAGCTCGGGCTCTGGGTGCTCAGGCTTCAGTAGTTGTGGCACTCGGGTTCAGTAGCTGTGGCTCGTGGGCTCTAGAGCACAGGCTCAGTAGTTGTGGTGCACAGGCTTAGTTGCTCCGCGGCACGTGGGATCTTCCTGGACCAGGGCTCGAACCTGTGTCGCCTGCATTAGCAGGCGGATTCTTAACCACTGCACCACCAGGGAAGCCCTGAGTTGCAACTTTAAACAGAAGTTTCTGCTTCTATGATCTTTCTGAAGCTGTTGCATTGTCACAGAGATAGAGACGAGCAGATTATTAAGATAATCTCAGTTAAAATTGCCTTTAAAAAATGCAAATTCATACTTTATAGTAAGGGAGGCCATTTTTGTGCACTTTCTGGTTATCATCTTTCAAAGACTATTTCTCCCTGTGGGAAAATCTAATCAGTGTGGTATGGGAAGTTCTACTCTTGACCAGAGACTGGATGATAACGTTGAATGAACCCTGAAACTGGGTTATTGCTTTCTCAAGGTCACTCCATAGAACCATGGTGTGATAGTTGAGAAGCCTGCCACACATCCGAATGCTTTGTTTTCGTATTCATTTTGTCTGGTGAAAAAACGTGTTTGCCTGGTCTCTAACTGGCAGTTCCAGGGAGACTATCCAGTTTCTGAAAAGTTATCCTTACCACTGTTAAGTGAAGTTATTTCTACTTAAATGATCTAGTCTTTGGGGGAAGGGAGGAAAGACTAGAAAACTAAAGATTTTTACAATTACTGCCTCTCAGGAGTATGACATTGGGGAACAGTAGCGCTAACGGGAAGATTGGCTTTAGGGTCAGTGCAGCAGGTCTGAGCTTTGCTACTTGCTAAGAAGTTCGACCTTGGACAAAGATTGCTAACCTCTGAGCATAACTTTCTTCATCTAGTAAATGGGGCTGTTACTTTTCAGGGTTATTAGGACAGTGAAATGAGATGTAAATGAGGTTCTCATGTAACATCTTGTGTGTTTTTATGGATGCCAAGTAACATATATTTAAGACATCTTTATTTGTATACATTGCTCTTATTTGATGAAAAGGGATTGTTGAAACCAAGAAATAATGTAGTTCACTCAGCAGATAAACCATTGGAAATCTGAAGTTGTGAATAGATTGATTAGGAGGTGATTCACAGTACTCCAGGAGAATTGCTTGCTTTGTGAAAAGATTTACTAAGTGGTTCCTTGAAATATGGTCCCCATTAGTGAACCTGAGATACGATGGACTTAGAAAAATCTGGTTCTGTGCACCTTTTCAACTACACTGTAAAAACCTTGGGTCATTTTCAGCTCTTCTTCTCTCACCCACATACAGTCTATTAGGAAATCTTACTGACTTTAACTTCAAAATATCCAGTATCCGGTTCCTTCTACCACTCTGGTGTAAGCCACCAAAATCTCTTGCCTTGATTATTAGAACAGCCTCCTGTCATTCTGATTCCACCTTGGCTCCCCTATAATCAGTTCTTACAGAGCAGCCAGTGATCCTTGAAAAGCTCTAGTCAGATCATGTGATCCTTTGCTCAGATCTCTCCAATGTCTTCTCATCCTGTTTACTTATTTATTTTTTTAAAATTAATTTTTATTGGAGTATGGTTGCTTTACAATGTTGTGTAAGTTTCTACTGTACAGCAAAATGAATCAGCTATACATATACATATATCCCTCTTCTTTGGATTTCCTTCCCATTTAGGTCACCATAGTGCATTAAGTAGAGTTCCCTGTGCTATATAGTATGTTCTCATTAGTTGTCTATTTTATACATAGTATCAATAGTGTATGTATGTCAATTCCAGTCTCCCATCTCATCCTGTTTAGATGAAAAACCCCAGATTCTTCCTGTGGTTGACAAGGCTTTTGACCACCTGACTCCTGCCTTCTTTTACCTCTGATCTCCTCTCTGCCCATGTCTCGCCCTCCCTCCTAGCCACACTCCCTTCTTCCTTGAACATGCTTGGCATTGCTGCCTTGGCCTTTGGTTATTCCCTCTTCCTGAATGCTCTTCCCCAGATATGCATGTGGCTGAGTCTTCTTCCATCCTTCCAGTCTTTGCTCAAATATCATCTTCTCACTGAAACCTTCCCTCCTACCTTTAAACTTACAGTCTGATCTCTTCCACCCTTCTGATCCCGGTTCTCCTCCTCTACTTGTGCTCTTTGTCATAGCACTTGTCACCATCTCCCATACTGTATACTTTGCTCATTTATGACATTTCTTGTTTGTCTACCCCTGTTAGAATGGAAGCAGCATGAAGACAAAGATCTGTCTCTCTTGTTCACTTATGTATCTCAAGTGCCTAGGACAGAGCCTGCACAAAATAGGTGCTAATACATAGTTGTTGAATGAATGAAAATATTCAGGTATTCCAGTGTTTTTGAGGGATAGTGTATTTTTTGTGGGGAATTATCTTCTCTTTCTATATTCTCTTATTAGTTGTAAATCTAAAAAATATTAGTGGTCTCCCCACCTCTAAAAATGAAATTATTTAGTCTAAAAACAAAATATAGACTATAACCCCAGGAAGAAGTTCTCATAGTATAGATCCTGGAACTAGACTGCCCTGAATGTCTTTGTGTCCCAGAAGTGCCTGTACTTACCACTTCTTTCTGCTTCTGTGTCCTTTTGCTTATGCAGAGACATTCAGTAGTTTCAGGGGTTGTTGAATGTTGATCTCTCTCTGCCTGGAGCACTCTTTCTTCTGTTGTTCACTCTTCCTTACTCCTCCTGTTCATGAAATTCTACCTACTTTTCAGAGTTCGGATTCTGAATGTTTATGTTGCAGCTGCCCACATGGAAGCCATCATGTACTTTTGGAACTCTGATAGTGCTTAGGATCATTAGGAGGCAGAAGAGACTAATGATAGAATAACAAAACTGGAAGGGCTGTTGGTGACCTCTTCAGTTGAACTATTAGGGAAATAAGCTGGAAGAGGCAATGACTTGCTCAAGTTCATTCATCCAGTTAGAGATTGTTTAGGCAAGAGGGTCGGTCAGTGGCAAAGAGCAGAAAATGGGGTTGCATCGGTGGTCGGTTGATTAAAAGCAGTGGTAGGCGTGATGAGCAGCAGGCCCCGACAGCAGAATAGAAGAGATTTGTCAGGGATGAATTAGGAGAGGAAAACTGGCGAGGAGGACAGGCAGAGGTGACGAGTGGTAACAGGAAGGGTGCTGGCAGAACTGAACTTCATCACATTTCCGCAGCTGGTCTGGGGCGAAAAGCCTTCTCTGGACAAGAGCCTGAACTCTCGAAGAAATGACACACATCTCTGTAGCCCCGAGGGTACCATTATTTCCTACTCTTGGTGCACTCCTACATGGATGTTAAGACCGGGGGACTTCTTCACTGTGTATAGTGCTACAAGCCAAGTGGGTTGATCCATTATCTCTTATCTATAGTCTTGGCTGTGCCTGTAGCCCTAACTACAGATGAAGTTGATGACACTAAATTGCCAAGGAAATACTGTATAGTTTTCAGGATTGCTTCTCAAGGTGGCCAGCAAAGGGTGCAGTATCCTTTAGAAGTTTAAATTCCAGTTTTAGAGTTCCCTTAACCTTCCTCGTATGTAGAAAACTCATTCTCCAGATTGGTTTTACTGTAATGCCGGCAGTAACTGCTCACCACCAAGCTCATTTCCAGCAGAAATATTGCCAAGCTTGCTTTAATGATTGTTGAAACTCCCATCTTGTCACATAAACAGACCTAATAAAGTAAGCAAGCTCCCCTAATCTTGCACATTCAGTCATAATTTTGCTGTGGAACAGGGAGCAGCTGCCTATCTGTGTGTTCCAATACCTATCATTGCCTGTCATGAGAAAGGAGGGGATGATCTCTTTATAGATAATGTGAAAAAAACCCAACGGGTTAGACAATGATGTTCACACATTCTGAATTAGAGGAGGCTGAATTAATGAAATTTTACCGTAATGATGACATCTTAATTTACAAATTGCTCTTGCAAGTATTCTCAAAGGATTGCCATAACCACCCTGTAGTTATTATTTCCACGTAGTATTCCAGGACCAGAGGGAGCTGCAGGGACTGGAACAGGGGTTACACAGCTAGTAAATGACACAAGAAAGTGAATCTAGGTTTTCTGAGTCCGGGCTCCTGCCAAATTTCCTGCCGAAGCTCCTGATAAGGGTGATTTTAAGGCAATTTGCAATACCTGTCCAAGAGCTTATACGTCGGAGACTTCCTCAAATGTTGTCTGAAAGTGAAAGATCTGTTTATGCCAATATCCATGGGACCTAAGAATCAGTTGGATGTGCTGGTTAAAAATAGAGAGTCTAGGGCTTCCCTGGTGGCGCAGTGGTTGAGAGTCAGCCTGCCGATGCAGGGGACACGGGTTCGAGCCCTGGTCTGGGAAGATCCCACATGACCGCTGAGTCTGCGCGTCCGGAGCCTGTGCTCCGCAACGGGAGAGGCCACAACAGTGAGAGGCCCGTGTACCACAAAAAAAAAAAAAAAAAAATAGAGAGTCTAGGGCTTCACTACAGACCCACTCAATCAAACTCTCTAAGAAAAGAACATGGGAAAATGTATTTTTAACAAATTAAGTTGATTCTTAAGATCATGCATTTTGGGAAACACTGGACTGGGGTCGGGCTAGCCTTAGAAGAAGGCAGTGGACTATACATGTAGGCTTTTTAGCCAGATAGCTATTCTTGGTACCAGGGCTTGGTTTATAATAGTGTTAAAACTTCAAGTGATTTTTGTACTAAATATTTACTTATAACTTTGACAGTTAAATAGAGATTCTATTTTAGGCTAGTTCTGTGTTTGTACATTTGAAATAGATTAGAAAAAACAAAGAGAAAACTTGAAACTTCTCTGTGTTGATATGCAGTGAGAACCACACCCAGCACACCCAGTCTTTACTGATTGGAGATTGGCGGTGAGGGTAGTGGGGTCAATAAGAATGGTTTTTGGTAGATGCAAACAATGGAAATTTTACTTTGTTTTTGGTAAGACCATAGGAAGAATAGCTGAGGACTTTGGAAGCTTCACTATAAAGAATTGAGAGAACAATATGTCCTTATTTAATATTTGTGATTTTTTTTTAGTGGCCCCATTTCTTAGTTTATATTTATTACATTTATAGACAAGAATGTTTTAAGTCTGCTTTCTTTCTTTATAGATGGATTTTAAAAAAATTATCCTTATTGTGAAATTAATATAAGTGATTCTTATTGGGCCAATAGACTGGAGAGGATGTTCTTTTTCTTTAAACAAAAAATTAAAGTCCTCCAAATGAGGAAACAGCAGCAAAATGGTCTTAGGTTTAACCAGAAGAAATTTCTATTATAGTTGGCAATCTGAATGACTTTTGTAGTGATTAAACAGTGGAATCGTGTCATTCATTCATTCAGCAGAGAGTCATTATGTGCTGACTATGTGCTTGGCGTACCGCACTGGGTCTGGAAGTTAGTGGTGAGCAAGAAAGCTTTGGTCGCTACCTTCTTTGTTCTAGTAGAGGACACAGATCATTGCATAAGCAGCTCCGAAAAGTTTAGCAGGAGCCAGCCATGGGAACACCTCTTCGGGGGTTTAAAGGTTTCTGGAAGAAGTCACATTTAATCCAAGGTGTGGAAGAAAAGAGGTAGTAGGAAGATGATGATGATGTTAATAATAGTAATAAGACAAAATGTTTGTTAAAAAGCTTACCATTTACCAGATACTCTTCTAAATGCCTCAGTGAATTCATTTACTCCTCACGCACTCCAGTAAGGTAGGTCCTATCCCCATCTGACTGAAAGAAAGCTAAGATAATAGAGAGGTCAAGCAGTTTGTCTGAAGGCACATGGCTAGGAAGTGGAGGAGCCCCTGGGATTGGAACTCCTGTGAACTCTGCAAACTGCGTTGATGAATGAGAAGTGGGCGGGTGAGGGGGTTGGAGGACAGGGGAGTTTTTCCAGCAGAGAGAAAACTTGCGTGAAGACCTTGAAGAAAGTGAGAGCATTCAACAACTTTGGGCAGACAGTCCTTGGGAGGAGAGAGGCAAGAGATAAGACTTAGAGAAATGGGCAGCGGGCCAGTCCTAAAGGACCTTGAGGCTCCGTGAGGGTTTTATTTTTCCTCAGGGCAGTGGGAAGTCATTGAAAGATTTTAAGCAGTAGATGTCATGATCAAGTTTGTATTTGGACCGCTTGCTCTGGCATTTTGGAGAATGGATGTGGAGGGAGCCACCCAGGAGATGGGGGGGACCAGCAGGAGACTGGTGGCGGTGGCAAGCCAGGCGCTGGGTGATGGTGGCTTGGATTAAGGTCGTGGGGCAGGGACTGAGCGGGGGAGTCAGACGAGAGACAGAGGTAGAAGTCCTGGGCCCTCGTCACAGGCAGGTTGTGCGGGTGAAGGAGGCGGCAGAGGCTGACACTGGGCACCGACCACGGAAACCCAAAGAGAAGGAGCAGGGTTTGGGAGGAAAGCAGTGATTCCCGTGTGGTTCTGGGTGGATGTTTGGCAGTCTTCCTGTAGATTAGCACTGGCCTGAGCCTGATGTTCTGAATTCCTTACCAAAATCCTTTGGCTCAGCAGTCATTTATAGTTGTCAAAAATTATATGCTATATCTTACGATCTATAGAAACTTTGGAGCCTCAACATATAATATCTTAGGACAAGGAGAACATTATTTTTGAGCTGTTTGAGTGTATCCCATGTAGCACTTGGTGGCTTAGTTTGGTAAATGTTTGTTATTTCCTTTTTAGGCAGAAAAGCAGGGAAACACAATCAGAAGACCTGAGTTCAGAGTCCACCTTCCTTTGACATTTATTATCTGTGGAATTTTCAGTCAGCCTCTCTGTTTATTGCATCTATCAAATATGACTAAAAATACCCACTCTGTATATCTTCAGAGATATTGAGTCTCTGAATCGTGTCTGGAAACACTGTACAAAGCATTATGCACAAACAGGACATGGGGCCTTTTTCCCCCTTCCATCTTCAGTTAGAAACCTAGAAATAGAGTTGCCCCCTGAGTTGATTGGAGCCTTTGTGTGAGGTTCAAATTGCTTCAGAGATTTATTTTGGGATCTGTTGCACATTTGTCATGATCAACACCTAAGTTTCTTTTGATCTGATTATCTAATATATGTCAATTTTAGAATGTACCTAAAACTATTTTTTAAACAACTTTGTTGATGTAAGCTGGGTTTCTGAATTAAAAATTAAACGAATTTAGCCACAAATTTTGTTAATTTTAAATAAAATACTTCAACTTTATTTTTAACATATGCAATGGCTGTGGTTAGGTATAATGGATTAAGGATATAGTTAAGTTATTGGCAGTGAAGTGTCATTTCAACTCTGATGTAATTGGAACACTCTCAAGTTTGACATAACTGTTTAAAGTTCCATTATTGTATTAGAAGCGTTATTGTAAGAGGTAATTAGAAGTTCCTGTCATTTCTCACTCAATACCCTACTGTTTTTGTCTCAGGCTTAAAGATATTCAGAGAGTGCTTTTTCTTTAGTTAAAGGTTTTCTATTCCAGTCTTCATTTAAGCTAGATTCTTATGAATTATGACACTGATGACATAATGGTACTTTTTAGATCTCCAGAGCAAAAGTATCATCTTTGATATGAGGAAATAGTTTCCAGATGTACTTTGATTCTAATTTTTAAAAATATAGCAAAGATTAGGACCATGTGTAAACACCCAAATCTTCTAATAATACTTGCTTCAAAATACATTACTTCTTTGAAAATTGTGAATTACTTTTTTTTTGTCAGTGTGTTAATGTTTCTTCAAATGGAAACATTTACTTTTCTCTCCTTTTGTATTCCTATCTTTGGGTTCTCCCAGAAGCAGATACTGAGACAGGGACTCAAGTGCAATCAGTTTGTTTGGAAGGTGATCCCAAGAAATACCAGTAGGGAGGGAGACAGGGAAGGGAACACAGCCAATAAAGGGGCTATTATCAAGCCCTGTGATCACCTGTAGCTAGTGTAGAACTCAAGTTTCAGAGCTACTTCACTTGCAGGGCCTGGAAGCTCAAGTATTTTATATACCAATGGTCATTAGTCACTGGTTGAGGGCTGTTGGTGGTGAGGAACATTAATTCGATAGTACTTATGTCCACTGTGCACTTGGGTGTTGCTGGCTTCAGCCACCAGATAAAGCCCTTGGGACGAAGAGACACATTTGGAATGTGCTGTCCAATGGTATGGTCAGGATGGATATGGACAGGGCACTACCGGCTTAGCTGTAATTCTCATCACCATATTTGCCCTTGCTTTCATTTTCTTTAAACAAAGCAACGAATAAAGACCAAGGAAAAGGTAGGAGGAGTTATTTCCTGGAAATAATAAAAGAAATATAGTAGATTTGAAGCATAAGTTGATATATGTTATAATCTTTCACTGTGGATGGGAGATTTGCTGCCTCTCAGGGTGGTTGATGGATTAGCCTGTTTTAGGTGTTTTTACACTTTTTATAAATACAGATGACTGACTAAATATTGAACGAACTTCATTAGGATTATGTTTGCATTAAGGTATGAATTAATCTCTTCCTCTCCATAATTTAATTCTGATCTACTAAACAGGAGATGGTTGCCATATGGTCAGTACAGAGTGAGTGCAGCATTTGAGGGAGTTGTGGCAGATGTGGTTGGTTGCTTGTTGACAGAATGCCGGATTTGTGTAGGTATTGGACAACCATATACTTCAGAGGAGGATGGCCCTCTCCTCAGACCTAGGGGCCCAATTGTAGTTTATACTTATTTTGATGATTCCTCTTTCCTTGCTAGAGATTGGTTTAGGAATGGGCATGTAGCATAGTTCTGGCCAATGAGATGTAAGAAATCTCCTGGAGCGAGGGCTTCTGTTAAGCTTTCCTCCCCTTTCAAAAGAGGCAGAAGGAAGGGTACTGGTCTGTGAGGATGTGTTGCCTGTAGCCCTCTTTGGGACCAGAGGGGACAAACTGAGGAAGGAACCAGCACACTGAGGGCTGCAGAGCAGAAAGATGGAAAGCATCTGGGTCTTTGATTCCGTCATTGAGCTGCTGAATTCACCCATTCTGGTGGTGCCTTACACTTCCTGTTGTTTTGAGATAATAAACCCCATTTTTCTTAAAGCTATTTCTGTTATTTTAGCTGAAAGCATCCTAACCTACAGATTCAGTAGAAAAGTAGGGAGATTTTCTTGTTTTGAGTAAAATTTTATAATTGATTTAAGGTCCTATAGACTTGGATAAACAATATATTGCAGTTCATTTGAATACTGAAATGGATGAAAGGAGGCTAACTTTGGTATGAGATATGATTGCACGTCTCACTAAACAAATAAAGTCTAATTCCTGATTATGCTGGTCATTGAGTTCTTGGCCATATTAGGCCATTAAATTATTTTAGTCAGGTCTACAGTTAATAAAGCCAAAGAGTATAAGTATGTGAAAACTGTCTTATTGCCAAGATTCTTTGCGAACTGTTACCAAATGATTTAGGAATATCGGGTTTTCAGTTAATTTGAAGTAAATGTCATAAGATGGTCTACTTTAAGTTAGTCTAAGTAACTTTATTTTTAGGGAGTACCTAGTAATCTGAAGACTTTGACCCAGTGTAGTTCAACTGAATTGGAAAAGGATCAGGACTGGGTATGAAGAAGTGAAGGTGGGGTGGGTGTATGTTATGTGTGGGTCTGTTACTATCCTTAGAGTTTATTTCTCTCTAATTCCATTTCAAAGCCAGTAAGAAGTCAATAGTGTTCATTACCCTGGTGGTATATTCTTAGCTTTGCCATTTCCCCATATTAATGTATTATTAATATAAAAATTACGAAATCCATTTCAAATATTCCTGGTTGGGACAATAGTCGAGTATAAGGTTAGAGATTCAGTGTTATTTACATTCCCTTGTTTTTAAAGTCCAAATGGGGAAATGTGCCATCTGAGTCACTGAGAAGCTGGAACAAAGATACAGGAGCTTAGGGACATGGATTCTGCTTTGTATCTCAGATGGCGATATGGCCTTACTGATGCTGAGTTTGTTTTAAGAACCAGGAGAGCCTGATGTGTGAATCTAAATACTGTTTTAAAAAGAAGATAGAGATTGAGTTCATCTTGAATAGCAGTGATGCAAGGACCAAGTCTAAAAGGACCGTAGTACAATAAGAAATTAAGCCTCTCGGGCCTATCAAGACTCAGGTTGGCCATGCACCATCCCTGGGGCTCAAGGGAAGCTGTGCTTCTTTGTGTGGGTGTGTCGCTTCTGATAGGAGAGATTCGGTAACTTACTCAAATTTTGTCCCTTGAATGAAGGGGAGTGTGTGTGTGTTCTTTTCCTGCCTTCCTCTTTCAGAGGTGAAACACTCATGGGTTTGGGAAAGATGACTATTCTTGTGTTTAAGAAACAGGTATTATTTAAGGTAAGGTATTATTGCCAATAAGTGACAGAATCTGACTCTCTGGTAACGGATCAAAGGCAAGTATAAGAAGACTAGGACAGTTGTTATCACCAGTTTTAACTTTGTAGTCTTTATGCCTCTTTTTCTTCTGTATTTGTTGTTACATTTTTATATTACTACCATTTCTGCCCCTTATTTGGTATTGGCACCTCATATCAGGCATACAACATATATCATGGATATTGTATCATCTATTCTCGAGCTGTCTCCATACTCCCATCATTAATCTTTCATTTAATTGATTCAACAAATATTTGATCATCTTTGGTGTGCTGGGGGGGGATAGCAGTGAACAAAATGGGCCAAGTGTTGGCTTTCATGGAACTTGCATTTTAATAGGGAAGGATGGACAATAAACAAATAAATATTTGGTAAGTCTTGCGATGAGATGTACTAAGAAGAAAAATAAAACAAGGTAGACAATAGAGAATAACAAGAGCATGGAGAGGAAGTTTGTATCCCTGCTAGTTTTATATAGGGTGGTTAGGCAAGATTTTCTCATGAGGTGACATTTGAACTCAGACCTGAATGCAGTTGCCTCTCTCCACTCCAACCATACTGGCCTCCTTGCTGTTCCCTGTGCATCTACAGCACAGACTTTGTACTAGTTTATCCTTCTGCCTAGAAGACTCTTCTTATGGTTAGCCATGCTTTAAATAAATGGGGAAAAGGATTGGGAGCGATCAGTTGTGTTATCAGGCAGATGGAATTCCTTCTTCTCTTAGGACTGCAGAGGATTGGTCTGCCTGCCACTGAATTATGTAGAAGATCCTAGCTGGAACTTCTGGATTTCTTTGATGCGCTTAAAATAACATGAATAACTTGTTTAAATGTACATGATATTTAGAAGATCTTTCTGAAGGCTTAATCCCACCCAAGTTATTCTGCCCCATTTGCTACCTTAAAAAATTAATTTGATCTATCTGTAATAAAAAACTAACTTTTTACTCTTTTGTCATTGGACCTAATAAAAGTGATTCCCTGGGTAATATCCATATAGTTGTCCTCCATCACTTTACTTTCAACACAATAAAGGCTTAGAAAGCTTACTGATAAGTTGGAGCCTAGAAACAGTTTTATTCAAAAGCAGTTTTTAAAACAACAAAAGCCTGTTGTTTTATAAGCTCCTCTGAAAGCTGTACATTTATTGACTTTATCGAGAAGTGCAGTATTTGTGTCTCTTTTACTAATCTTTTTCCTAAGCATATTGAAACTACACCCTTATGATTGATTAGGTTTGTAAAGAAAAGACAGCTATAAATGAACTGCTGTATAGCATCCCCTATTGGCTTATCTCTAAAATGATAATGCAAAAAACAGAAAGTAAATAAAACCTATTTTTTCTGAGCTTATGATTTATGTCATTGCAAAAGAACTGAGTCATTCAACACCACATTCTCATGGTGATGCCTTGTTGGGACCGTAGTAGTCGTGTATATGCTTGTTGAAGAGGAGAATTTCTATTTGCACTTACTCTTTAGATTATTCTGTACCTGAAGTGGGTCATTTTCACCATTTAAAAAAATCATTCTTTGCTTTCCGCCTCATCTTTTTTTTTTTTTTTTTTTTTTTTTTTTTTTGCTGTACGCGGGCCTCTCACTGCTGTGGCCTCTCCCGTTGCGGAGCACAGGCTCCGGACACACAGGCTCCGCGGCCATGGCTCGCGGGCCCAGCCGCTGCGCGGCATGTGGGATCTTCCGGGATAGGGGCACGAACCCGTGTCCCCTGCATCGGCAGGCGGACTCTCAACCACTGCGCCACCAGGGAAGCCCCCGCCTCATCTTTTATTTACACTTTATATAGATAGTGGTGTTTGGAATATATATTTTTTGTTTTAGCTGTTAGCCAATTAGTGATTATCTTTTATAATGGTCTTCAAGGAGAACAGAGATAGGTAAAATTCAGAAATGTTACTGAAACATCCTTTCTGAGAGCAGCTTTAACCTCATTTCCCACCCATACTTTTTCTGGAACCGTAGAACAGACCAAATTAGGTTTCACCAAATTTTCTTTTAGCTAACTGTGCCCTCCAGTGGAGAAAACACAGGGCAGTGAAATAGCCCAGGTAATAAGCAGCAGAGAGGAGGTGACGTAACACATCAAGAGCCAAGCTGCATAACTATTTTCTACATAAAAGAAAGAGCTTGTTTTTACCCCTCATAAGCAAGAATACTATGCATTAGGCCTCCTCTTTATGGGTTTGTTGAACGTCCAAAGGGGGATTTATCAGTAGTGCTTTGACTTCATTGCTTCATCAGAATAGTTGATGGAACGCTTTGCGGCGTTTTGTCCCCTCCGTATGGCGTATGCAGTTTGTGAAACATCAGGCAAGTTTAGTAAGAGCTGAGAGTAGGGAGTAATTGGAGTTTTCCCCCTAGAATGAGCTTAAACAATAACTTTTTAAAAAAATTTTTAAAGAGACAGAAGAAAACCCGAAATTAATTTAGTGGATGTACACAATAAACATCTTGCTTCTGTACCTATGTATATTTAAAGCATTTGGAAAATTGTGAATGGACCACTACTCCCGTCTTTTCTGAACAGAAGGGGCTGCTGCCTTGTGCTCTGACTGCTGGTCTGAACGTAGTGGTCTTCTGGTGACCACGGGCTTCATCTATGGGTATGGTGACTGCGTGTGCCTGAGCCCCTGAGAGCACTGCAGAGGCACATACTCAGAACACGGGTTGGTACATGTACAGCTCTGGGCTGGGGGATGAAGCCAGCGTTAGGGGGTGCTGAATTCTGCTGCGTGATGATGGGCACATTGTGCCTGCAGGCTTGCTCTGTGTCTCTGCACTTCTAGGGTCAGAGAACTGGATCACTCGGTTGAAGGGGAAACATAAAAAGAGATTTGATGGTAGTTTTTGTGTTGGTGGAAATTTGGAGATATGTTTCACTAAAATAATTTAGTGGGTGATATCTGAGAAACAGTAAACATAGGCTTTCTTTTTCTTGACTTACAAAAACCTGGGCCAACTGGCCTTACAGTGAATTGTCATTTGAAATTTTCAACATATTCAAGAAATATAAGCTTCCTTTATCTTATTATTATTATTATTATTTTTGCAGTACGCGGGCCTCTCACTGCTGTGGCCTCTCCCCTTGCGGAGCCCAGGCTCTGGACGCGCAGCCTCAGCGGCCATGGCTCACAGGCCCAGCCGCTCCGCGGCATGTGGGATCTTCCCAGACCGGGGTACGAACCCGTGTCCCCTGCGTCGTCAGGCGGACTCTCAACCACTGCGCCACCAGGGAAGCCCCCTTTATCTTATTTTAATGGAGTATACATTAGCTAAACTTTTTTACACATAGAGTGATTGTTAAAATTTAGGCATATGGAGGACAACTAGAAATAAAAATACATGACTTAAAAATCTTAAAAATGCAGATTTTGGAGTAAGAATCTTTGCATAGTAAACTTCAAAAGGCATAGTGTCTTTCACCTGAAGCATCTTTTTGCAAAACAATATAAATATCTAAAGGAGACACTGCCAAACTGAACTCATTTTTAAAAAAGTGTATGTGGACTTTCAGAGGGGAATTTTGAAATTTTTGAGGGGAAATTATGACTGTGATTTAAGTTCTTTAAATATTATTTACCTTTATTTTATCACTTTAATTTTATTTATTTATAAAATTTATTTATTTATTTATTTTTGGCTGCGTTGGGTCTTCGTTGCTGCGCGCGGGCTTTCCCTAGTTGCAGCGAGCGGGGTCTACTCTTTGTTGTGGTGCACGGCCTTCTCATTGCGTTGGCTTCTCTTGTTGCGTTGCATGGGCTCTAGGCATGCGTGCTCAGTAGTTGTGGCGCACGGGCTTAGCTGCTCCGTGACATGTGGGATCTTCCCAGACCAGTGCCGGAACCCGTGTCCCCTGCATTGGAAGGCGGATTCTTAACCACTGCGCCACCAGAGAAGTCCGTATCACTTTTATTTTAAATAATGAATTACTGTTTTAAGATCTGGTTCACTTTGAACTGTAATAACTGACCCTAGAGGGCGCTGATGAGCACCAAACACTTTCTAAAAATTTATATTGAAGGTGATTTTTATTAAAATGAAGTTTCCTTTGGTTTTTAATTTAGTACTTGAACATAAATACATATTTTGCCTCCCAAGAGAGCCCAAAACAAACATACTTAGTTTTTTTTTCAATTGGGTAAATAATTTACCATTATATTTTGAAATTCTTTGAAAATTCCATTGAATTTGTGCAATTTCTGTAAACCATCTTTGCATCCCGCTTTTGGAAGCTTGTTTAATATTTCAAAAGAAAAGAACCTACTTCATGGATATGAAATACAAATCTTAGTACTGGATAGATTTGCCATCTTTTAAATTCAGATAACTTTGCAGAGATATTTATTTTAATGCTTTAGAAAGAAACTCTTCCAAAAGTGTATTCTAAAGTTAGATTTTATAGAATTAACATTTAGCTATTAGAGTCCCAAATAAAATATGCTTTATATATTTTAGGAGATAAAGTACTTTAAAAGTATAGTGTGATATATTAATTTGAAGAAAGTGATCAGACTTTTAACATGGGAAAGCTTTTAGAAGATTGCTCCTTTTACCCAAACTCCAAAGATGGTGATGTTGAAGATGTACATTAAGAAAAAGGTCTATGTTACAGGGAGGAAAGTTTGCTAAACAAAATTAGCATTGCCAATTAGTATTGCCATTAATTGGAATATTAGTCACTTCAAAGAATGAATTTTTACATAAACTTGCATCCTCTCAACCTATGAAAAAATGATACATTTCCTTTTCTTCTGACTACCCCTCTGTTTAACATTTCTTCTGAACTATCACACTGTTTTCATTACTGCAGGCAGGAAGCCATATTGAAAGAATTCTCTCAGTAATTTGATATGAAACTATTTCACTGAAGGCAGTGTTGTCCAATAGAACTTTCCATGATGATGGGAATATTTTTTTTCTTTAAATAATTTATTTATTTTTTATTTTATTTTTGGCTGCATTGGGTCTTCGTTGCTGCGCACGGGCTTTCTCTAGTCGCGGTGAGCGGGAGCTACTCTTCATGTGTGCAGGCTTCTCACTGCGGCGGCTTCTCTTGGTGCTGAGCACGGGCTCCAGGCGCGCAGGCTTCAGTAGTTGTGGCTTGCGGACTCTAGAACACAGGCTCAGTAATTGTGGCGCACGGGCTTAGTTGCTCCTCGGCATGTGAGATCTTCCCGGACCAGGGCTCGAACCCGTGTCCCCTGCATTGGCAGGCGGATTCTTAACCACTGTGCCACCAGGGAAGCCCAATGATGGGAATATTCTATATGTGCACTGTATGGTTTGGTAGTTACCAACCACATGTGGCCTTTGAGCACTTGAAATGTGGCTAGTGCAACTGAGGAACTGAATTTTTAATTTTATCTAATTGAAATTAAAATTAAATTAAAATTAATAGCCATGTGGCTAGTGACTACTGTGATGGACAGTGTAGATTTAAAGTGCCTCTGCTGAGTGATAGATATATCAGGGATTGGTTATGACTCTGATGGTATGTATGCATATCCATTCATCCTCTGCATTTTTATAATCTTGCCTGAGATTCTTTTTTTTTTTTTTTTTTTTTTCGGTACGCGGGCCTCTCACTGTTGTGGCCTCTCCTGTTGCAGAACACAGGCTCCGGACGCTCAGGCTCAGCGGCCATGGCTCACGGGCCCAGCCGCTCCGCGGCATGTGGGATCTTCCCGGACCGGGGCACAAACCCATGTCCCCTGCATCGGCAGGCGGACTCTCAACCACTGCGCCACCAGGGAAGCCCTTGCCTGAGATTCTATAATATGTAAACATCTGGCTTTAAAATAACTACCTCTGTGTGGAAAGAAGAGGAATTTTGTTCTGAAAACTAAGTTGATGTGTCTGTTTAGGTCTAGAATTCTGTGACTCTTAACACCCACAAATTAAAGTGTTTGTGCCCTTTGGTTATAGCATAAACCATGAATGTTTTCTTCATGTTAAATACAATTACATGTTAAAATACAGATACACAGGATATGACAACTGACTGCAAATGGAGTGACTGATTAAAACGAAGCAAAAAAAACCCAACACACTAAAATCATGTCTGGTAAATAATGTTAAAAAGTTTGAATGATGCTTTATAGTTTCCCAGGCAGTTGCAATTCAATCTTCTTCTTGGATTATTAGCCCCATTTTACAGGTGAGGGAACCATGATTTAATCAAAGTTTAAGGCTTATTCATTCATTCAACAGACATTTATTTTTCATTTACGATTATACGTAGATTTCTGGGTTAGAAATGGAAGAACAGCCTTCCCTTGGAGGAACTAACAATCTAGTGGGGGCAATTAAACAAATAAATAAGAAATTGTAGTATGTTCAATACTGTGCTCTATTTATGCAAAGGATACAGTGGAAGAGCGGGAGCAGCCCCTGACTGATAGGACATCGGGAGTCCTCCAGGAGAAGAATGTGGGGGAAGGGCACTCCAGGAAGAGGAGATAGCAGGAGCAAAGGTGTGAAAGTGCTCATGTTCTAATCAGGGAATAAAGTTAGTACACTGAAGATACCTGAAAACTCAGGTGTTCAAAATTTACTAGTGGTATTACATCATCTTGACCTCATTTTTTCTTCTAGCTCAGCCTGAAAAAGGGCTGGGCTAAAAAGAACTCCTGGTACAGTGATAAAGCATCCAAGTAACAATTTCAAGGAGAAAGTTAAAACTAGATTTAGTTATTTGGCAAACACTAACGTACAATATTGATGTGCTTACTAGAAATCATTTTATTTATTAAAGCAGATCCCTAAAGGTCTCTTTGTTTCCCTTGCTTGTTCCTACTTTCACACCTTTGCTTCTGCTGTCTCCATAGGACTTTAATTCACTGCTGTTTTTCCAGGGCCTAGAACAGTTCCTGACACATATTAGGTGCTCAGTAAATATTTGGTGAATGAAGAAATGAGTTCTAGGTTATTATCGTAGAAGTCACTGTGAATGTTTAAAAGTATTAAAATGTGTTTTTTTCAAAGTTGAAAAATTCAGACATTTTTATTATTCACAGTGGCCTTCCTACCCCACCACCCAATGTTTCACTTACCTGTTGTATATAACAAGCTATCCTAAAACTCAGTGGTTTAAGAAAGCAACCAAATATATTATTGCTAACGATTTGTGGATCAGGAATTTGGGCAGGGCTCAGTGGATACAACTTTATTTCACATGGTAATCACTGGGGCAGCTCCACTGGGGCTAGAACGTTCAAGATGGCCTCACGTCCATATCTGTGGCCTTGGAACTCTTTGAGGGGAGCCTCAGTTCTTCTCCATGTGGCCTTTCTAGGTGGTCTCTCATCATTCACTAGACTGGGTTGAGCTTCTTTACATGGCAGTGAAGATTGTTCCAAGAAGGTAAAAACAGAAGTTGCAAGGTATCCTAAAGCCTTGACCTGGAAATCATACAGTGTCACTTCTGCCACATTCTGTTGGTCGAAACAAGTCACAGGACCCTCCCAGAATCAAGTGGGAGGGAAAGGTTTCTGCCTTTTGATGGAAGAGTGGCAGATTCCCATAGCAAAGTGGCATAAGATGGGAGATATTGTTGTAGCCATCTTTGGAAATGATCTACTACAGTCAGCCCTCTGAGCATAACAATTCACATCTCTTCCACATGCAGAATACACTTACCCCTCTTCCAGAAGTTTTGGAGAAGTTTTATCCCATTACTTTAACCTGAAGTTGAGGACCTTATCATTTAAATAAAGAACAGATGCACATGAAGTTTCTTAGGCACCTCTGCTCTGGTACAACTTCTTATGATCTAGAGGTCTATGAACTAAGAAGACAAGTTGCCTATCCCACTCACCTGACCCATCCACACCCAACATATACTGGTGAGACAGGGACAGGAAAATTGCAATAGGTATTCCCATTCAAAAGAAGGAAGAAGGAGAAGTACATAGCCATCACTGGTCCATAGCAATTTTGAAATCCAGCTGGGCACTATGTTGCCAGTTTTCTTATTCCACATATTGAAAATGTTCCTTGATTTGTGCCCATTTCTGCTCCTTGGGTGTTGTTCCCTAGGACATTGTTTTCTGAGACTGTCAGCTCTACCCTTTGGTCTTCTGGCTTTCTCCTCTGCTGCTTTTCTTTTCCATAAGAGATGAGTTATATTTGCAGCTGAGTAGCTTTTTCAACCTGCTTCCTATCTATATGAAGTTGGGACCCCCCCCGACACATTTTTTTCATTTTGAGCTGTTTCTTTCTCTTTTAGTCCAAGATGGTAGTGCTTTTAGCACTACAATTTTCTTAGAAACTTTGAGGGTTTTCTATGAATTTTATTGGGGGTTGATTTTATGTCCCCAAAGCTACATCCATTATTTTTTCCAAGACAGACTTGTCTTTGGTTTGCATCTATAAGACAAGGTCCTTACGATTCTTACAAGTCCCTTTGTATAGGTGAGAAGAGTCTACTAGATAATACCTTAAATATTTCCAGGGTCTCAACAAAAGATTTTAGGGACAAACCCTTGATTTGATATTTACCCTGAGACCATTTCTTAATTTGAGAATCTTTTGCCAATCCTGTGCCCTCTATATCTTCTTGAAAATTCTGCTTGAAAATTAAATAGGTCCTTGTTTATTTCTATCTGGAAATAATTTGGTATTTGAATTTGTATTCTTTGCTGCTGTAGATGATTGATTTGTACAGTAGGTTTTTTAGGGGATACAGTGATGTGTAAGACAGACATAGAGATTATTATCCATCTTTCCCTCCTTGAATATAATCAACTGGCTCCATAAATAATAGAATCACAGATAGTGATAAGTGCTCTGATGGAATAAAGGAAGGATAAAGAGGATTGAAAGTAACTGGTATGTGAGTGGTGAAGTGGTGGGGATATTTTAGGTAGGATGGTCAGGGAGCCCTCTCTGAAGACATGATATTGAGTGGAGACCTTAGTGATGAGAAGGAGCCAATCTTGTGAAGTTCTACAGTAAGAGTGTCCCAGACAGAGGGAAAAGCAAGTAAGAAGACCCACAGGTGGGACTGGGCTTGGTGTGTTTGAGAAAAGGCAAGGCCTTTGGCTGAGCTGTGTGACTAGGTGTGGAGTGTAAGGGGGAAAATGGTAGTAGAAGAGGTAGTCATGGATAAGGCCATGAAAGATCCCATAGGACATGGAAAGGACTTTGGATTTTATTCATTCTGAATATTGGGAAGTCATGGAGGAATTCAAGAGGGGTAGTGATGTGACGTGATGTCATTCACTTTTGTAAAGGTGACTCTGGCCGCCGTTTGGTGAACAGACTGGAGTGGCCAAGGGTGGAAGCTGGATTGGCACTAAGGGGCCTTGCAGTCATCTATGGGAGATGTGCATGGTGGCCCCTTGAACTAGGGTATGGTGCTTTAGGGCATGAGAAGTGCTTGTACATGGTATATATGTGAGAGAGAGAGTGGACAGGTCTTGTGGGTGGATTGGGTATAGGATGTGGGAAGGAGGAATCAGAGCTGACTTCTAGGCTTTTGGCTTGAGTAGCTTGATGGGTGGTCCCATGGGGAGTCTGCAAGAGGAGCAAGCTTGAAGTGGGAATCAAGAGTTTTACTGTGACCGTTATTAAGTTTGTGATACCTACTATGAAGATAAGATTGATGATAATAAAAACTCCTAAAAATGAAATTTTTTTATCTTATGGATTTTTAAACGTGCTTTTTTATTCATTAGGAAACTTTGCCACTATTTAGATTGAGATGCAGTGAAGCATATGGATGTGTATTGGAGGATATATATTTTTTAATGTGCAGCCATTTACTGTGAAATTAGTAGTACAACCAAATACCTTCCAGAGTTAGGCAGTGTGTTTTGTACTATGTTGTAAAAACTTCATGCGCCCCTGAAAAAAATGTCGATTTGGTTTTTTTCCCCTATTTATTCCAACTGGGCGTGGTCATAAAGGGTCATGTGTCATTTGTTATTCATATGCTATTGTTATGGAGAGTTCATTTGTTTTTACTATTAAAAATGGTGGCATGATAGTAATCAAAATGTTCTGGGAGAGCCTCCTAGAGGCGCGTAACTCTTAGTGTTGAAACCAGCATTTAGCTGAGACCAGACTCCTAACTACACAAAGCAGAATTGAGGAAGGTGAATGGCTTTGATGAATTAAAGTGCTGCTTGTGAAGGACAGTAACTTTAGTTTTCCATCTGAGCTAACAGCTTTTTATTGTGGAACTCAGATACAAAATGAGATAATAGGTTTTTCACCCCATCTCCAGAGTCATTTGGAGATGGTGTTTTGACTAGATCTGCCATTCAAGTCAGCAAGCCTTAGAAATAATTCATGATTTTATTTTCAAATTGTGATTTTAGGCTATTATCACGAGATGGTTATGATGCCACTCTATTTTACTATAATTGGGCTGGGAGGAAATAATCTTTTATTTAAGGTGAGTTAATGGTTTATTGCTGTTACCACTTATTTTACCTTTTTTAGTAAATGAAAATCATTTAAACTTAATCTGAATTCAAATGGATATTTTATAGAGAGCATAACTGATTGAAAACCACATAAAATATGTCCTCTTGATAAGAAAACGTTCAATTTTTCCATCTTTTTGAAACCTTGAGTCAAAGTGTGCTAGTGAGTGAGGGTGTTTGTATTCCAGTGGTGTAGCTGAACCAGACAGGTCTGCAGCGCAAGGGATTATTTTTAGACACTGGGATG
Source organism: Mesoplodon bidens (assembly GCF_964165515.1). NCBI lineage: Eukaryota > Metazoa > Chordata > Mammalia > Artiodactyla > Ziphiidae > Mesoplodon > Mesoplodon bidens. The sequence goes on from NC_138164.1 coordinate 100,114,673, forward strand.
CCATTTTTATCCTGCAAAAATATTCATCAGTGTCTTGCCGACAGGCCATCAGTTTTATAAATGTGTCACACAGACCAGATTTTATTCTTTGTCTCATTTTCCCTCCAACTCTTTTCCTTTCCCTTTGATTTGTTCCTATAACTGTTTGGAGGAGGAGAATTGTTTTTTTTTTATTTCAATTCATGTATTAGATACTTCAATTCACAGATTTTCAGCATCACACAGTTCATTCATCTCTCTGCAGCTGCTCACGCATCTCTGCTTATTATCTATTATGGGAAAACTGTTATAGATTACTGAGCTGTAGGCAAGGAGAAGAGGAACGTGTGCATTGGAGGCTCTCTTCATGGGCCCATTCAGTTTTTGGCTGCCTTCTCCAGATATGTTATTTTATGTATGTATTTGTATGCAGTGTGTGTGTGTGTTTATTGTCTCACCCAACTAGGGACTGGCATTATTTTGCATGAGCGATAGCTGCGTAAGGGCCTAGGGGTTACTATATGTGGCAGAAAGCCTATTGGTTTGTGTTGAAAATAAGTCCATCATTATCTCTAAATACAAACAACACCAATCATTTGTTAGGAGGCCCTTCTTTTATTCTGGATGGTTGAGTGGCAGATGCAGCCACAACAGGAAAATCCCTGCAATCGAGAGAAAGCACGGGGCAGCTCATAAATATAGTAAATTCATTTTTTTTAGCAAAGTATACTCATGTCCAATTTTTATAAAAGTTTAGATTTCCAAAGTGGGCGTGGTATTCACTTGCCCATCTCTCTAATAAATGTTTACTGAGTAGATACTTGAGGTCCTAACACATTAATTGCTCTGGTAGATACCAAGGCTTGGAAAACAAGCTTCCTGACTTGTAGAGTTTATAGTTATTTTAAAGAGAGAAGATATTATGTGGATATTTCAAAGACATGGTTGTATAGTTTACTGGGGAAGAGTGTAGGCACAGGAGCCAGAAATTTGAGTTTTCAGCTTGTGCTTGTCAGCTCCTAGTTCTGTTACCTTGGGCAAATTATTTAGCTTCTCCGAGCCTCAGTTTCTTCACCTACAAAATTGGTATGTACCTTGAAGCTACTGACTGTTAATGTTACAAAAGGCGATGCTTATTTAGCAATATGCTAAGGATATGGACCGTCATGCCTAGAACCTAGTAAGCACATAATAAATGCTAGTTAATTTATAATAACAGTAATAGCAATAACAGGGATAATAACGAATATTTGATGAGTATTCTATAGTGCTCTAACAGGCAGGATTGTATTCAGCTATAAATAACAGAATACCTGACTCTGGTGGCTTAAATAGATAGGTATTTATTTATCTAATAAGAGGTCTAGGGCAGGCCAGATTGAATATTCATCATTCAGTAATGTTTATTGAAAATCTATATGCCAGCTCCTATTCTAGGCCCAGGGATTCATCAATAAGTAAAATATAACAGTCCCTACGCAGGCCTCTCACTGTTGTGGCCTCTCCCGTTGTGGAGCACAGGCTCCGGACGTGCAGGCTCAGCGGCCATGGCTCACGGGCCCAGCCGCTCCGCGGCATGTGGGATCTTCCCGGACTGGGGCACGAACCCGCGTCCCCTGCATCAGCAGGCAGACTCAACCACTGCGCCACCAGGGAAGCTGCCTCCTAAAGCTTTTATTCTAACTAGGGAGAGAGGCAAAATAAACAAAATAAAAATGTAAGTTATTAGTATACTAGGAGGTGGACTTCAGAAAAAGCTTCATAAAGGAAGGCCCATTTAATTAGGTCATAAGAGAACAATGGAGTTTTAGTAAATGAAGGCTAGGAGAAAATACACAATAAATGTAAGAAAGGATGGAGGGCCATCCCCAAAATGGACTTTCTGTGTTAGTCATCAAGTGGTCAGGAACCATGAATATAAGATTTTTGTAAGTTTTCTAAATTAAAAAAATCTGTGTTAACGTTATTATTCTTGCTTTATATAACAGTTAGCAATCAGATACTTCAAACACCAATAATGATACTAGTATATAGTGCTTTTATGTCAAACATTGTTCTAAACAGTAATAATAATGAAACATAATGGCTGACATGTGTAATTAGCACATACAATGCTAATTATGTGCCAGGCACTGTTGTAAGGATTTGATATCCATATTCATATCCTAGTCTCTGAGTTAAGTACTATTGCTATTGCCATTTTATAGACGAGTGCATTGAGGTAGTTGAGTAGCTTGGACCAGGGTTATTTGTCTTCGAGAACAAGGAAAGAGGCAGCCAGAGACATAGCATCTCGTTCTCTATTCCAGAGGATCAAGTAGGTGAGAGTAATGCTAATGGAGTGTAAGTAGACTGCATCCCTAAATCCTGAGCAAAGGAAGGAAGGAGAAATCAAGGGCCTGAGTTGGGCCTGAAATGGCTCATATAAACACTCCTATCCCTGACCTCTACGACTTGGCTTACCAGTAGATGTGATTTGGTCCAAAACTCTTGTCATACTTCACAGATAGTCTTCCCACAACTAAACCTCAAGCATATACTTTCCTCATCAGGTCCCATTAGAATCCTTTGTTCATAGAGAGAGTATCTTTTTTGTTTGTTTTTCTCTTGAATTAAATGAAAAAGGACTTTTGCAGCTTCAGTGTTGGCCTTCTAATGGACTGAGTTTCCAAGATTCAGCACATTTAGGTAGTATCTGAATAGCTCTTATAGAACAAACGTTATGACATGGTCTGTCTATTAAAATTTCCATCTGGTTTCTTGTATACATTCTGTCCCAAATTAGAAGCTGCCAATCCATCAGCAAACAGGTGTGGTCCACTCAAGGAAACCTGGTGTAAGAGAATATAAATTTACAAAAATAGCTGAAGTAGGACGGGATGTTTACATTCCAAAAAGACTTTTACGGCTTCTATTAAGTTAATTGGGGAGTTTGCTTTACATAATAATTCAAAGAACAGATTTTATTTATACAGTATATAAATATGAGACCACAGTTATTACCTAAAGGGTAAACTTACTTATATATACATTGCATGGAGGACTTGGTCATGATACAATGTCATGTTTATTCTCAGTGAAGGTGACAATTGTGTAGTCAGGTAGCACATGCAGAGAAGACCGTAGCCTATTTAAAGGCCAAGAGGGAACAAATTCAGTGTAAAATATTGCAGCAGTCCTCATTATTTCCTTAATTATTCTTATGTTATATGTTATCAGCTGACTCACTAAAAGTGGCTCTGTTGTCTTTTTTTTTTTTTTTAGTTTTTATTTTGGCTCCGTTGTCTTTAAATGAAAGCTGAGTAGATGGCTCCAGGGAAGATCCAGTTTAGAGACAGCTTTGTGGGAACTTTGAGTCTGTTTGAATCTTTAGCTTGCTAGAAAAGTAACTCATGGTTATAAGGCACTTTGTTGATATAAATTGCCCTCATAGAGTAAACCATCATCTCTTTTTTTTTTTTTTTTTTGCGGTACGCAGGCCTCTCACTGCTGTGGCCTCTCCCGCTGCGGAGCACAGGCTCCGGACGCGCAGGCCCAGCGGCCATGGTTCACGGGCCCAGCTGCTCCGCGGCATGTGGGATCTTCCCGGACCAGGGCACGAACCTGCGTCCCCTGCATCGGCAGGTGGACTCTCAACCACTGCGCCACCAGGGAAGCCCAAACCATCATCTCTTAATGCTGAATTTTACAACTGTCTTTCTCCAAGTACTTGGTATTATGGTAAAATAGTAGAAAACCCACAAAATTCCCCTCTCAATACCCTCTTATCCTTTTTGGCCTTTGCTCAGTCCTGTTTCTCTTTGTTTTCCCCACTATACCTCTGGGTCTCAGGTCAGGAGAGATGGACTGAAGCAGTGAGTGTACAGTGGGCATAGCTGTCCACTTCTCCAGAAGTGGTAGAATAGGTTCAGCTCTTTATTTTGTTTCATTTCTAGAGCAGACCATCTCACTGAGGCAGTAACCACATAGGGACTTCCATAGTGTAATTCAGTTTAAGTTAGCACTTACGGAATATAATTTTATTTGAATTTTAAACTTTAAAAAAACATTATATAAGAAATACATTTAATTATTATAGAAAAATTAGAAAATGCAGCTAAGTAAAAAGAAGAAAATAAAAATTACTTACAGTCCTCTACCTAGAGGTAACTACCATCAACTTCTTGGTCTATGTATGACCTTTTAGACTTTTTCCAACATACACACAAACATACACATACATATATATGTGTAAATCTTTTTTTATATAAAAGATCGCAATCGTACTTGTCATTCCTACTATTGCATCTGGGAATTGGCTTGTTTATAAGCTAAGTTTTTGATAAGCTTCTTTTGGCTCATCATTGGATAATGGTCATTAGAAATTCCAACTAAGGGTCTTCAGGAGAAATAAATGTCGTTGAAACAAATATAGTCAATTTTGTTCCTTATGGTTTTTCTCCAGTTTGTCTTCACTTAGCAATATATCATGGACACCTTTCACTGCCAATAGCTGTTCTTTGGTGCTATAATTTTTGATGGCATTGTGTTTCTATTGTATTGACATACTATCATATATAATATAGGTATATATATAGTATATGTAGTATACATATGTGTGGATATACTATGTATTACTATATATACCATAATTATATTCTGTATATCGACTATATCCATATACAGTATATATATTCTTAATTATATATTCTGTGTAATTTATTTAATGGTCCCTTATTGTTGAATGGTTTCGATTTTGCTATTGCAAACAATGCTGCGGTATACCAGCATCTTAAAGGTCATGTTCATCCTGAAAAACTAAAAAGGAAAGGCAATAGAGCATTAAGTTAGTAAGGGCCAGCAGATGGCATGGAAAGGCATGACATTTAAAGAATTGCTTCAGATGCCCTTGTTTCTTAAGGATCAATGACCAATTAAGAAAAACTGTACATTTAAGGGCTACTGTACATCTACTAGAATCTAGTAGAATACTGAAATTTATGAGTTGAGCAGTGAGGCATCCTGATCTTGTGAGGAATTGAAGATGTTTTCAAAACATTAAATAGCAGATGGTATTAATCCTTCCAGCATACCTGTAAGGTAGGTGAGTAGGTCAGTAAACAACACAACTTTAGCATCAGGCATCAGAGACCTTACTGTTTCTCTTTTTCAGCTCTAGTTCAGACTGTGAGACTTTGTTAAGTAATTTACATTTGAAAAAGTTGTGGAAAATTTTACTAGAGCCCAGTGAGTTGCCACAGTTCCTTTGCGGAATAAAGAGGTATAAGTAAATAAATGGGACTGCTGAAAAGTACATAAGATTGCATTTTAGATCAGCCTTTTGTTAGAATTAATGTTTGAAGGAGGTAGCTTCTTGAAGAGAAGAGAATATGTGTCCTTTGGGTCCATAATGCTCCCAGACAGCTGTACTTGCTACCTAACCACTGCATCTGAGTGAGGACTTATCCATGAACTTGAATAAAGCAGGCTTCAAGCAACAAGCAGAAAATCATTTCACTGGTCTTTATCACCTCCAGAACACCAGTGGTTCACAGGTGAAATAAAGTTACAAAACAAGCCTCAAGTTTTCTACCTTTCTTGTTAACTTTTTTTGGAAGAAAAGTTGAAAACAGTTAAAAGAGTATTTGATTCAGTTACTCATGTTCTTTCTTTCTTGACTTTCTAAAGGTGAGCTAGCTGTAGGTCTATTTTATTATCATAAATCATAGCTCTGACTTGACATCTACTGTTTCTAACACTTGTGGATGTGTGTTTGTTTCAATAATTAAAGGTGAGAAAGAAGTCATGACCATGACTTTATATTCATCATAGTCATGGAACCATAGGGTCTTGGCTATTCATTTAGTATGTGACTACACTTAAAAAGATGCTGAAATTGAGGCTCAGAAATGTTAATTAGTGGTCGAGGTTCACTGAGCTTGCAGAACCACGGCTAGAACCAAGGTTTCCTGACTGCTAGTCAACTCACCCCAATATGATCTCTGTAACTGAGATACATGGTGTTGGGTTATATGAAGCTCCTTTAAGAAGATTAGGTTGAAAATGTATCTCACTGAGTGTTCATTTTGAAAAGTGTGATAGTCGTTAAGTTGCTTAGCATAATTTCATTGGCAGTCTTGGGTTTTCCTAAAAAGTACAGAGGATTCAGCTAGATGTTGTCTGATAGGAGGGAACTGTGCTTCCGTGCTTCCATGGTTTTGGCTTTTCAGGGATAAGAAAAAAAAAAACTATTGGAGAGAATAGATTAGCATTCTTCATTTCCTTCCTCAAATTTGTTGTTGACACTAGACAGTCTTCAAGATATATATCATAAATTGTTTATTGGGGAAGCTGTTTTGAAGTTCTTTTTTATTTTTATTTTATTTTTATTTTTATTTTTATTTTTTTTGCGTTACATGGGCCTCTCACTGTTGTGGCCTCTCCCGTTGCGGAGCACAGGCTCCGGACGCACAGGCTCAACAGCCATGGCTCACGGGCCCAGCCGCTGCGCGGCACGCGGGATCCTCCCAGACCGGGGCACGAACCCGCGTCCCCTGCATCGGCAGGCGGACTCTCAACCACTGCGCCACCAGGGAAGCCCTTATTTTATTTTTTATTGAAGTATAGTTGCTGGACAATGTTTTGAAGTTCTTGACCAGGCCTGAGTCAGAATGAATTTGATTTCTTCTAGGTGTAAAGTACTTACGGATGTGGTGAGGCTTCTTTGGCTGAAGCATGAACGTTAGGCTAGGAAAGTATTTGATCCTTGAAAAAGAAATTATTTACTAGGAAACTCTGGCTCAAAATACGACTTTATTGCAATGTTACTGTGGTAAACCTAGTTGAAAGCAGAATAGCTTTTTAGTTGGGAGGGACTTATTTGTCAAAGTGGCTAAAATCCGGGGTCTCTTTGTTGGAGGAATTTAACCACTTATCTGAAGAATATTGTTAAGAGCTTAAACTATATGAGTTTGGTTGAAATAAACCAAATAATCTACACTAGACCCTCCTTATATATATGTATATATATATCTACCTTGGTGTGTATAAATTCAGACCATTCAAAAGAAGTTAATTATTGGGATTCCCAAGTAGATCTCATTATAACTCTTTCACTTTTATCAGGCCTGAAATATATATTTCAAGGACACTCATGTAATAGACTCTATTGTCCTACTAGTGTGTTTTAATACTGTTTATTAGCTAAGGAAATGTTTGATTTAGTTATCACTCTTCCAGTTAAATGCATATAATCATAAGATATGTCAAGAACTAATATTTCTTTTTTGTGTGTGTGTGGTATGCGGGCCTCTCACTGTTGTGGCCTCTCCCGTTGCGGAGCACAGGCTCCGGACGCGCAGGCCCAGCGGCCATGGCTCACGGGCCCAGCCGCTCCGCGGCATGTGGGATCCTCCCAGACCGGGGCACGAACCCGTGTCCCCTGCATCGGCAGGCGGACTCTCAACCACTGCGCCACCAGGGAAGCCCAAGAACTAATATTTCTTGTTTTGAGCTAAAGGACTGTTCCAATTTGGACTTGTTGAAGTAACTTCAAGCCTTTAGGCATTTATGAGATGTAAATTTCTTACATAGGTGTAGAGGGAATGTTATGGTTTATGTTGAATATAAAACAATTACATAGACTGGACAATGTCATTTGAATGTTACCTACTCCACGTGAAGAAGAAAATGGAGCCAGGATTACGTAACATGTCAGAGATAAGAATCTTGTAACTATGCCATCAACTCATTCTTTTTCTTTGCCTTATTTCTTTGGCTGCACTGTGCGGCTTGTGGGATGTTAGTTCCCTGACCAGGGATTGAACCCGGGCCGGCCACAGTGAAAGCTCAGAGTCCTAACCATTGGACTGCCAGGGAATTCCCTTCCTTGCCTTATTTCATGATCTAATTTTTTATTTTTTTTTAAATTTATTTGTTTATATTTTTGGCAACGTTGGGCCTTCGTTGCTGCGCGTTGGCTTTCTCTAGTTGCCATGAGCGGGGGCTACTCTTCCTTGTGGTGCGTGGGCTTCTTATTGCAGTGGCTTCTCTTGTTGCAGAGCACGGGCTCTGGGCGCGTGGGCTTCAGTAGTTGTGGCTCGCGGGCTCTGGAACGCAGGTTCAGTAGTCGTGGCGCACGGGCTTAGTTGCTCCGTGGTATGTGGGATCTTCCCGGACCAGGGCTCAAACCCATCTCCCCTGCATTGGCAGGCGGATTCTTAACCACTGCGCCACCAGGGTCCCTCATGATCTAATTAACCATTAGGATTAGAACTAGATAAAAAGAGAACTTCAGTTCTGTTTCTTTGCTTCCAGTTATTTGGAACTTGTGAACAGTATTTAGCTTGAATAATAGATTAGTCAGGCTTTGACATTCTAGAGGCTAGGATGTGATTAAGTCAGCTGGACTTAATGACTGTTGTTGTCTGTAAAGCTTAGAGGTTCAGATTACTGGAAGGTGGCTAAAGGGGGTAGAGAGTAAAGAGAAACATCCTTCTCAGTATTGAGCACAACATGGGACCCGTTCCTTGGCATGTTATATTTGGGAAACACCAGACAAATTGGCTGGGGTTAAGAGGCTGGTTAAGGAATAATGGAAAATAAAGTTGGATTCTGCATCATCAGATTAATGAGCAAGGAACTCTTTGGAGTATTTATATATGCACCATGCATCCTTGCTAAATGTGACTGTTTTAGGCACTTTCAAGTTTATAAGTCAGTGTTCTATTGTGTAGTGGGTTCATGTTCTGGGGATCAGATTTAGGATGATGTGACCATTGGCAAGTCACTTAACCTTTCTGAGATGGTTTCTTTATTTATAAAATTAGATATTGGGAATTCCCTGGCACTTCAGTGGTTGGGACTCGGTGCTTTCACTGCTGGGGCCCGGGTTCAGTCTCTGATTGGGGAACTAAGATCCTGCAAGCTGCGTGGTGTGGCCCCAAAAATAAAAATTAGATACTGTAATAAGATCTTGTTATCTATAAACCTTGCATAGTTGCTGGGGTAGCTACTAATTGAGTGTTGGGACAATTAAAATATCTGTAAAGTGCTTGCTACTGTGTTTGGCACAGAGTAGGTCCTCCATAAATTTAGATACATGTAAAAGGGCTGTTCTACCCATGGGAGCAATCCAAATGTAGGTTCCTCTGCATTCTGTTGTATAAATTGAATGATGTGTTAATCGAAGTCTTACTTCCTGAATTCAAGGGACCATACGGCAAGAGAAATAGCTATTTCTTTCCTTTTTGTGGTCTAGCCCTTGGTGAAAAGCTAATCTTTACTAACTTTTTTAAAAAGAGACTTTAAAAAATTGAGGCAAAATTCTCATAACAAAATTAACCATTAACCATTTTAAAGTACACAGTTCAATGGAATTTAGGACATTCACAGTGTTGTGCAACCATTACTTCTATCTAGTGCCAACATATTTTTCTCACCCTAAAAGGAAACACCATACCAAGTAAGCAGTCACTCTTTATTCCTCTTTCCCCAGCTCCTGGCAACCACTAATCTTTCTTCTCTGTGGATTTACTATGCTGGATGTTTCATGTAAATGGGATCATACAGTGTGTGATCTTTTGTATCTGGCTTCTTTCACTTAGAGTGTTTATACCTAAGGTTCATCCACATTGTAACATGTGCCAGTACTTCATTCCTTTTTATGGCTGAGTAATGTTCCATTGTACGGGTATGCCACATTCTGTTTATCCATTCATCAGTCGATGGACATTTGGGTTGTTTCAACTTTGGGGCTATTAATGTACAAGTTTCTGTTTGAATGCGGTTTTCAATTCTTTTGAGTATATACCTAGGAATGGAATTAATGGGTCACATGGTAAATCCGTGTTTATCTTTTTGAGGAGCCACTAAACGGTTTTTCCCCAATGCCTGTACCATCTTGCTTTCCTACCAGCAATATACAAGGACTCCACTTTCTTTCTTTTTTTTTTTAATTGCATAATTTCACTATCACCCAGAGAAAATTACTGCTAGATCTTTCTTTCTTTCTTTCTTTCTTTCTTTCTTTCTTTCTTTCTTTCTTTCTTTCTTTCTTTCTTTCTCTCTCTCTCTCTCTCTCTCTCTCTCTCTCTCTTTCTTTCTTTCTTTTCTTTCTGGCTGTGTTGGGTGTTTGTTGCTGCGCGCGGGCTTTCTCTAGCTGTGGAGAGCGGGGGCTACTCTTCATTGTGGTACGCGGGCTTCTCATTGTTGTGGCTTCTGTTTTTGCGGAGCATGGGCTCTAGGCATGCGGGCTTCAGTAGTTGTGGCTTTCAGGCTCAGTAGTTGTGGCTCTTGGGCTCTAGAGTGTAGGCTCAGTAGTTGTGGCACATGGGCTTAGTTGTTCCGCGATATGTGGGATCTTCCCTGACCAGGGATCGAACCTGTGTCCCCTGCATTGGCAGGCGGATTCTTAATCACTGCACCACCAGGGAAGTCCCCAAGGACTGCACTTTCTGTACATCCTGACCAACACTTGCTATTTTCCATTTTCTTTTTTTAAAAATTATGGCCAAACTAGTTTGTCATTGTTGTTTTCACTTGTGTTTTCCTAATGATGTTGAACATTTTTTCATGTGCTTGTTAGTCAGTTGTATATCTTTTTTGGATAAATATCTATGCAGGTCTTGCCCATTTTAATATTGGGTTGTCTTTTTGTTGTTGAGTTGTAGGAATTCTTTATATATTTTTGGTATTGGTCCCTTATTAGATATATGATTTGCAAATATTTTCTCCCATTCTTTGGTTTGTCTTTTCACTCTCTTGATATTGTCCTTTGATGTACAAACAAATTTAGTTTTGATGAGGTCCAACCTACCTATTTTTTTCTTTCATTGCATATACTTTTGATGTACTTTTAGTAACTTCTTAATTTTCCTTTCTGTACCCCTTCCACTTTCAATATTCCTCATCTATTGCTAATATTTGTTGAGAATTTATCATATGATAAGTTCCATGCTAAGTACATTGTATACATTATGCTGTTTGATTCTCAAACAATCCAGTATGGTGAGTACTATTATTAACATTATTTTATTGAGTCTTTACAGTAACTCTGTGGGACAGATGGTGTTGTCTTCACTTTATAGATAAAGAAACTGAGACAGTAGAGGTTAAGTAGCTTCTGATAATTGGCAGCGTTTGCATTTGAACCTGGACTTGGAACCTTGCTGGTCTGATTTTAGAACCCATGTTCTTAACCACTTCACATACTCCCTTTGTACTTAAATGGAAAAAGCCTAAAGGCTTTCCTCTGGGGGGTCTTACTAGGCCTGCGATCCAGAAGTAGTAACCCCTTTGTTCCCAGTCAGAATTCCTACTCTCAGGAGGCCCCTTGTGTGTTACCCTCACATTTTGGGTATTCCCAAAGGAAGCCACAAAGCAGTTTGAATACACTAAATCACGCAGAGGCAGAAGGACTGATAACCTTTGAATTCTTGTGCAAGGGTTTGCATTTTAAAGAGGATGTGGCATTCACTGAAATGAATCATTGTCTGCCAAGGTTTTCAGTTAACCAAGTAAAGTGAAAGAATCAGGCAGAAGATATTTTGGGGTTTTGGTGCCGCCAGAATGTTATTACTTGGCCTTGCCTGGAAGTGGGCCCAGGGGATTAGCTGCCTTAAGTGGATCCTGCTTTTTGCAGTTTCTTCCTTTTCTCTGTTCTGAACCTCTGGGTGCTTTGAATGTTGTCTTGTTCTGTTTTGGTTTTGTTTGTTAGTTTTTGAAGTGGCAAATTATACCTGTCTGCCCCATTTGGTTGGGTCAAGGGAAAAGGAGGGAAGGTTAAGAGAGAGAGAGCTGTTCAGTAGGAAACCCAAGAGGACGTAGTGGGAGAGGGGCCTATGCAGTACCGGGATAGCATGTTTGTAAACTGACCCTTTTCTTTCCATAGTAGTATACTGTACTTGAGAAGAGGTGTGTATTTTCCCAAACCGTGAGGTTGTGGGAAATGCCCACAATATCAAGGTTGATGCATAATCTGATTATTTTTCCTATAAAAATTCTTTTAAAAAATATGATGAGAACAAGTTATAGTTGTCTTTATTTTGCATCACTTTCACTGCTTCTCTTTAATAAAAATGCAGGAAGTTGCTGCTGTTTTATTAACTTGCAGGCTGCATGCCTCTCTTCTTTGTTCTTTGTTAAATATGAGCTGGCATGTGTTAGACTACTTTAGCATTTGCTGTTAGGACTTCAGTGGTTTCTAAATTCAGCCTGGCTAAGCCTGTTCCCTGTTTGCCTGAATCAACTGAGACTGCTATTTTTAGCAACAAAAGGGGATTGAAATAGCAATTTTCTTTCCATGTAATAGATCCCCAAGAGGAATACTGATGCAAGCTCTCTGTCATTTTCTATTCTCCCCACCCCGCAAAAGCACTCAGAGGAACGGCAGCTGTCGTGGTTTGCGGCAGTATTAATCTTTAATCAATCGAGTATTTTCAGCATTCAGCTGTTGGGGGAGGGGTGGGGAGGGAGGGGTCAGGAGAAGGAACCTGCTTGGAATAACTTAAGCTCTTATGCATGGGCTCTGCAGTCAGAATTTGGTGGGTAGTGGCAGAGAATAGACAGAAGAGCTAAAAATAGCATGTTTGCTTCCAGTGTTCCTCTCCTCTATTTTTGATGTTTGATTTTGATAAGGTTGATTGGGTTCTTACTAAAAATATCTGTTCCTAGCAAGTTGAGGACAAAAAGAGTAGAATATTTTTAACCTACAGAAACAGAAGCATTTTTGTTGACTTTATAAAATCTGGAAGCTGAGCCCTGGTCAGTTGCCAGTATTTTATATAATCTGTAACAAGCTAGACACTTCTGGATGCCAAGTTGGGATATTCTTTATAGTTGTCAGTTTCCATCTTCTCAAAGGCTTGCAAATTTGGTTTCTGGTGTTATATTTATATATGAAAACATAAGCCTTTTTGAATCTCCTTTTTCCCTCCTCCCTTCTCTCCTTCCTCTACCTCAGTTCTGGCCCTGGCTGTCATAAATTACTCTCACAACCCATAGGGTTGTGGGTAGTACCTGAGGCCACTGGGTTATGCGTGGGCAATACCTGTAGCATTTTTCTGTGTATTGTTGAAAACTACCTTAAGTTATCCACTTGCTCCATGGCAAAATGGAATCTGAGAACACCGAGTGTTAATTGAAGAAGCCAGTCTTAATGACAAGAACAGAGAACTGTCCTTTGAAAATGTGTGTCTGTAGATTCATCATAAACTAAGTTAAACTTCTCTCTGAAATTTCTTAAATTTTAGTTTAGATCGCTGATTCTTGATGTTGAGAGGGGCTGAAGAGTAGGTGGGGTTGTGTACAGTAGGTGATTGGGTGTTATTTCTAAAAAAGTGGGTAAAGCAGTGGGGAGTGTCCCAAGAGGCTAGTTTTCCATTCATAATCTCCTTTTATTCATTCACTCATCTCACAAAACCTCATTCATCATCTACTTTTTGCCAGGCACCACGCTAGCACTTAGACTGTGGTGACCCAGACCCTTATGGAAACCTATATGATGAATGTCATGCAGGGTAGGTACAGAGTGCCATGGGGCCAGTGAGCTATGAGGGCCTGCTAGTCTAGAGGCCAAGGAAAGCTTAAGGGAAAGGAGATGTTCAAGTGAAGATGTCAAGGATGGGAGAGAGAAAGCCGGGGATGTGAAACTGGGAGTAGAGGGAACAACATTGGTGAAAAGAGAGCATGTTACCTTGTAGGAACTGGAAAAAATTCAGCATGACTAGGGCAGTGGGTGGTAGGGGGAAAGTGATGGGAGGTGAGGTCAGCTCATGGAAGACCTTGTAAAGAATAAGGGCAGTGGGAAATGACTGACAGATTTTTGTCAGGGAAGTGATGTCAGATCTGCCCAATGGAGTGATCACTTTGGCTGCAGTGCGGAGAGTGAGTTGGAGAGGAATAAGAAGGGGAGCAAGGGGCTTCCCTGATGTCGCAGTGGTTAAGAATCTGCCTGCCAGTGCAGGGGACACAGGTTCGAGCCCTGGTCGGGGAAGATCCCACATGCCACGGAGCCACTAAGCTCGTGCACCACAACTACTGAGCCTGCGCTCTAGAGCCCACGAACCACAGCTACTGAGCCCAAGTGCCACAACTACTGAAGCTCGCATGCCTAGAGCCCGTGCTCTGCAACAAGAGAAGCCACCCAATGAGAAGCCCACACGCCGCAATGAAGAGTAGCCTCCCGCTCGCCGCAGCTAGAGAAAAGCCCGCGTGCAGCAACAAAGACCCAATGCAGCCAAAAAGAAAAATAAGTAAATAAATAAATAAATTAAAAGGGAGCAGGTGAAGTAGTTAGAAGGCTGTTGCAGTAGTTCTTGCGGGAGATGAATGCTGGTAGCCCCAGGTGGTGGCAATGGGGAGACGTGACTAGATTTGTGTTCCAGGTTTTATATAATTAGCCATAGGGAAATATTGTTGCCTTTTGACAGAAGAATGAGATCATAAAAATGGTGTTTGAGAAAGATAATTTTTAGCTGTGTATTGCATGAATCAAGTGGGAAGGAACTGAAAAGGGTCATTGCACAAGTCCTTGTGTGTTGGGATGGTAGCTTAGACTAGGGTGAGAGCTGTTGTGAGAATTAACTGGATAATATCAATGAAGTACCTTGAGCAAATAGTCTTAAAATGATGTGAATACTGTCGATGAAAATAATCAATAAACAATCAATAATGAGACTAGAAAAAGAGTTTTATTTGAACTGAACTGAGGACTATAGCTGGGAAAACAGCCTTCAGATAACTCTTGAGAAACTGCTCCTGAGAAGCCTGGTTTTCAGTACGGTTTTATATTTTGTTGGAAGAACATTAAACAACTCAGGGATACATTTCTTCAAGGTTTCCAAAAAAACGACCAGCATGTACACAGTGAGTCAGTATGGCCTTGGCGAAGGGAGTCTTATCATCAGAGGAGTACCAGCATTGGCATCCCAGGAAGGGAGACAGTTAATCTTTATTTTTAACGTGGACATTCTTTACTTCTCATCAGTGCGCCCTTTTCTTTAATAATTAAAGCAGGTGTACAGTGTATATTTGATAGGCCACAAACAGGCTGTTTCAGTTAAAATAAAATTCAAGTTAACTCGTATATAAGCCAGAATGGCTTCCCCATACCTCAAGATGTGAAAATTTATTTTATCAATATTAAATATTTTGTTTTAACAATTTACTGACAGCTTACTCTTGCTTTTCTGGCCCTGTAATAGTCACTTTAACAATATAGAAGTTTATTTATTTTTCACCCAGTTTAAAGAAGACCAGACAGACTTTTTGTGTATGTTGGTTTTTTTTTTTTTTTTTTTTTTTTGGCTACTCCTCACAGCATGCAGGATCTTAGTTTCCCAACCAGGGATCAAACCTGTGCCCCCTGCAGTGGAAGCTTGGAGTCCTAACCACTGGACTGCCAGGGAATTCCCACTTTTTGTGTATGTTTGATTCTCTGTGGTAAGCAGTTAATAAAAAAAATAACTGATTGGTTGAAAAAAAAACCTGGCATAGAAATTTCATGGAGTCATGAAAAAACTTGATTTCTACAAGTATGTTCCTTCATCTTAGCCCATGGCTTCTACCCTCAAGGTTACTTCCTGGTTCAAGACTGCTGGAGCTACAGCCATCATTTTTTGAATTGGCTAGACGATGGGCAGAAAGTGACTCTCCCTGCTGAGTCACTCCTTTAAGCAGCCTTTCTCAAAGTCCCTCACAACACTGCACCTTATTTTCAAGATTTAATCCCATGGCCACACCTAGCTGCTAGGGAGGTTGTATTCCAGGCCATGATTGCTGCAAAGAAGGAAGGGAAGGATGGGTACTGAGGAAGACAGCAGGCTCTGGCCCATGTGTGTACATAACATAAGAAGGATGGGTCCCCAGGATTGTTTTTGCACATTGCATCATCTTTCGGTGTGGCTATGAGTGCTTAATTTTTTCATCTTAAGAAAATGCAAAAAACAAGCAGTATTTCTAATTTGGATGATTTGGAAGCTGGTCTTTGTTTCATTTGGTTTTCATTGCAAGGTGGTAGGTATATCAGGGTGATAGTGCTTAGATCGTGTTTCTCAAAAGACCTATCAAGAAATAATCTTAAGTACTGCATTGATGAATATTTTAAAATGTTAATGTTTTTTTACATACATATTTTACACTAATCTATTTATATTTATTGAAACTGGTAGTCTTTTACAATAATCAAGTAGTTAAGTAAATAGTAGTCCAGTAATTAAGATTTCTATTAAATTTAATTTTTTAAAAATCAGTTTTAAGAATGTATTAGGTGACCTTAGGAAACACTGACTTAAGCAGTGTTACACTGATTTTTGGGAAACTGGAATAGATGAAGAACCTGCTGGATCAGTTTACACCATCTTTCTATTGCTGGTAGGAAAGGACTTCTGTTTTTGGAAAGGCAATTCAAGCACCCGGTTAAAAAATACCAACAGTAAGAAGAGTAAAAAATAGTAACCTCTTCCCTGTATTTCCCCAATGCCACAGAACAACTGCCAAAAGACTTTTGATTTAAGGTATGCTTTAATTAGCTTCAGTAGTTGTGGCTCGTGGGCTCTAGAGCACAGGCTCAGTAGTTGTGACGCACGGGCTTAGTTGCTCCGCTGTATGTGGGATCTTCCCGGACCAGGGCTCGAACCCATGTCCCCTGCATTGGCAGGCGGATTCTTAACCACTGTGCCACCAGGGAAGACCCAAGGATTTTTTTTCTATCCAACTATGAGCTGCTGTCTCTGCTACTACTGTTGGAAGGTATGTAGCTTTAAAGCAAAGAATATATCTTTAAAAGAAAAGGCAGGATAATCCTTGTCCCCATCCTCCCTGTCTTAAATAAACAAATTTATTATTATTATTTTTTGGCATCAAGTAAAACTTTTATGAGTGAGTAAAGTTTGACAGATGACTTGGTTGTGTCTGTACATTATTTCAAAGATATTACCTATCATATGACTTAGAGAACTAAAGAATTTGTCATTTCCTTTGATGGGGAAATGATACTTGATCCCCCGTTGCCTGGCCATTGTACATGACTCTGATTATTATAGAACTGCAGTGGTGCTTACAGAGATGAGTAAAGAAGGCTCTTGGTTTCCAGTTTTATTTTTTGTTTCTTTGTGCCCATAAAAATAATTTTTATACTTTTCTATTTTCTCAGGAAAAAAACATACTTGTGAGGCAGTATCTGACTTATGTGTAACTATACAGTTCTGTATTTGGTTTTGAGAATTATCAGAATATGGAAAAGTGATATTTTTATCTATCTAAAAAGATCAGAGGCTAAATTTTTAATATTTGTACAATTTAAAATTTTTTAATATTTATACAATTTAAAGTCATATTATTTCTGTTTAATATTTGAAGTCTTAACTGTGAAATGGGTGATTTATGGAACACCTAATAACTACAGTGGGTCTTATACATCATTGTATTCTCTGTAGTCATACACATAATAGTTTCTAAAAAGTGTTAATTTGATTTAAATTTGATAGTTAATAGCAGATGATAGGAAAAAATGTTCTTGTTGGGAGCATAAAGCTAAATCTTTTGAGAAGTGTATTTAGTATTTATTCTCAACTCAGTCTACTTTAAAATGTTTAAGAGGGACCTTGGGGGACTTCCAGTTTTAAAATAGCCAAGCAACAGTATTTCTAGCCTTTTATCTCTTGGAAATCCTCTCTAATAATTAGAATAAGGAACAGAAAGCACCATTTTGATGAAACTAGGGAACTTCTGAAATCCCTCATCCCCAGTCACAGCAAATGAAGTTGGAAGAGTGATAACTTACCTCACTGAGCCGACACCTGAGTGCTCATGGATGGTCCACCATTGGGAAGCAAGCAAGTTTGCTCTGCACCCCAGAAAAGCACAGGAATTACAAGTATCAGGTACCTCAAAAGACAGGGATAGGGAAGGGCACTGAACCAGATGTGCTTGAGACTCCAGAAAATTGGGCACAGAAGAGGGCAGAGGTGAGATACGAGACTGAGAACAAGGGTTAGGTGAAAAGTCTACAGACTAATAGCTGCCCAACTACCCAGCAGCCAGAAGACTGGAATTTGGGAAATGCTTAAGAGATACTGAAGGGTCCTAGGGAAAATGCAGATACTGACTTGTGGATTCCCTAATCAAAAAGCTGGTTTGCCCATCGATTACCCTATAGTGGGGGTCACAGTATAGTCATCCCACCCATGTACACTAATTGCCATGTTATTGCCTCCAAGATGAGAGAGACCAAAACAATCAAAAGGAACTTAGAGGAAACAGAATAAAAGAGTAGAAGAAAGCATAAATATGTAAACAAAGTCTAATTAATGTCCTCAGAGATAAGAGAAGATAATGGATTTATAATAAGAATAACTGCTGCTTTAAAAAGAGAAAGAGCAATCAGAATACAGAAGAGCTCTTCAAAATTAAAAAATTGGGGGCTTCCCTGGTGGCGCAGTGGTTGAGAGTCCGCCTGCCGATGCGGGGGACACGGGTTCGTGCCCTGGTCCGGGAAGGTCCCACGTGCCGCGGAGCGGCTGGGCCCGTGAGCCATGGCCGCTGAGCCTGCGCGTCTGGAGCCTGTGCTCCACAACGGGAGAGGCCGCGACAGTGAGAGGCCCGCGTACCACACACAAAAAAAAAATTAAAAAATTGGCAACCTAAGTTTAAAAAGTCAGTAGAACATTTGGAAAATAAAAGTTGAAGAAATTTCCAGGAAAGTAAACAAGAAGCAAAGTAAGATTAATAGAGAAACTCTTATGTCTGAACTCTGATTAATGGAAATTCTAGAGAAGAATGTGAAGAAATTATCAAAGAATTAATACATAAGAAAATTGCCAGAATTGAAGATCATGGATTTTCAGGCCCATCAGTGCCTAGCACCGATGAATGGAAAAGCACCCAGCCCAAGCTCTGTTACCATGACAGAGTCCTAAAGATTAAGTAACAATCCTAAAAGCCCCAGTGACCAAAAAGTTCATTTGCAAATTGTCTGAAATCAGAATGGTGAAACATTCTTTTTAAACAATACTGGTGCAGTGGAGAGTTGTTTTTAATTTTTGTTAAAAATGATGTTTAGAATTCCATACCTAGTGTCGACTTAAAAAAAAAAGCACAACCTAAAAGTTGAAAATTATGTTTTATTCGGTGGACATACTGAGGACTTAAGCCCAGGAGACAGCCTCTCAAATAGCACTGAGGGAGGAAAGGGAGGAGCCGGGTTACATAGGAGTTTTCGCGACAAAACCAAGTAATCAAAAGATTGCTGTTAATTAAAGAAAACCAGACTTCTTGAGTTAATGAATTTAGCAGTTTTCCATGTATGGGAAGATGCAAGAGACTGCGTTTATTGAAGTCATTGCTTTGATGTGCACCCTAAAAGGCCAGTATCCTGTTCCTCTCCATCCTGAACCCTCTCAGGGTGCGCACTTGGGGGTGGCTATGGCTTGATGGCCTCAACATCCGTTGTTTACTGATATGGCAGGTGACATTCTTTGTCCACACTAGTTAAACTGTTATGTGTGAAGTTAGAAATAGACTTTGTAAGGTCGGATCTTAAGAAACGGCATCGCGAGACAGAGGAAAGCTTCAAGTGAGCTTTATTAGGGGGCGCTCCCGGGCGAGGTTCACTGGTCCGCGAGAAAGGGGCCAGAGAAGTCGCACCCGGGCGAGGGTTGGGCAAGATTGTATAGGGGAAGAAGGGAAAGGGGTGTGGTGAATCTGGGAGGGCGCAGGGTATTCCTTATTTGGTGGTCTCTTCGGGTATCGTGGCGATATCTGGTGCCGGTTGCTTCAGTCTTGGGACCGCTAGTCCCGCCCCTTGAAAGGCGGGAAGGCTGGGCCGGGTGGAAAGCCCCCAGGTCAGTTCCTGGAACTGGGTGGTCCGGAATGTCTCCAGGTCAGTTTCTGGAACTGGGTGGTCTGGAGAGTTTCCCTCTGATGCAACCTGTGAATCTGATTGCGTTCCCCTGCCTCGGGCCAGTTGGCCTTACAGACTTTATTTTTAAAGATATAAAAATGTAAAAAAAATTTGCTTCAAACTGTCACACAAAGAGACGTGATAACCAAATTTAATATGATATTCTGGATGGCATCCTACAAGAGAAGGACACTCAGTAACAAGACAGTCTGAAAAAATATGAACTTTAGTTAATAATAATGTATCATAATTGGTTCATTAATTGTGACAAATTTACCATACCAACGTAAGATGTTAGTAATAGGATAAACTGGCTTGGAGTATAGGGAATACTCTGTATTATCTTCACTTTTTTTTTTGGTAAGTCTAAAACTTATTTTAAAATCTAAAATTTACTTTTAAAATGTTTACAAAATGTATCTTCATGCATCCTTTCTTGGGAAGCTAGATGTGCTGCATAATGAGGGAATAGAACAAGATCTAGAAAAGAAGAGCTTCAACCCAGGAGAGACAGTCTAAGGGAATTCCCAAGATTATGTTCTAGAACAATAGCTGTGCCACAGAGTATTCCAGGCTGGAGTAGGATGAAAGCTGGAGTGCTCTGTGAAGGCGATCTTTAAGGGGAAAAAAAAAAAAAAAGTAATGGAACAAATTGCTGGGGTTGATTATGTGGAAAATTATATCGAGAGGCTGTTAGAGACTGGGGGAAAATTTAAAAAGAAAACTACGCAAATGCAATAAAAAGGCAATTTTAATTCCATGAGAACAAAAGCGTTGATTAGGAAAGAGAATGTAATTCTACTATACTGTTTGGTTCGCTAGTGGATAATATATTTTTCTAGCCACAGTAATTGTTGTATAATAAAGAATTTGACTGACCTTTGTTCCTGGGAGGGAGCATCTAGATCCTTGGAATTTCCTAAGTGATAAGAGTGTCTTTATTATTTATGGTGGGCTCTGATAGATTATACTAATGAAATCAGTGGGACTGTACAGAGCTTCAGGATGGGGGCTGGTCCTGCCAGAAACACCAACCATGTGATTAGAAGATTGGAGCTTTGAGCCTTGTGATACCAACTCAACCTTCCAACCTCTGGGGAGGGAAGGGGGGTGGTTTGGAGATTGAGTTCAGTCCTGTGACCAGTGATTCAGTCGGCCATGCCGTTGTAATGAAACCCAGTGAAAACTCTGGACCCTGAAACTTGATGTAGATTCTTCCTAGTGGGTGAACACATTGATGTGCTGGGTGAGGGTGGGGGGATGACCTGCCCTGATTCAGAGAGGGCATGGAAGCTCTGCATTTGGGACCGCCCTTGCCCTTGCCCTAAGTGGCTTATTCATTTGGTTGGTCCTGATTTGTATCCTTTATTATAAAGCTGTAATCATGAACTGTAAGTTATCCTGAGGTCTGTGTGTCATTCTAGTGAATTATTGAACCTGAGGAGTTACGGGAACCGTGAACTTTGTAGCCAAGCAGTCACAAGTGTTGGTGGCCTAGGGACCCCTGAACTTGTGGCTGGTGCCTGCGTTGTGGGCAGTTTTGCTGGGGACCATGTCTTTCACCTGTGGGATCTGTGCTAACTCTGGGTGGTTAATATCAGAATTGAGTTGCAGTATTACAATCAGGTAAACACTGACAAGTGACAGAATCTTGTAATATAACTTCATTGGAAGGATGAGGAAAATATAAAGGGAGTAAAAGTTCTCATCAGACCTGAAGAGTCAAGTAATATATTGATGAATCCGGAAATTACAGTGTAACATAGGATTTAGAACATGTAAAGATAAGGAAAAACAATTAAAAGCAATGAAAATGGTTGCTTCTGGGGATGGAATAGGAAGGTGCAGAAGGAGAGAGGTAAAGTCCTGGTATTTTGGGCCTAAAAATTTGTAACTATTATCTTTTTTGGACTAAGTTATGTATTCGACATAAATAAAATCACTTTAAAAAAGAAGGAGCTTGACTGTAGGCTGCCAGTAGTTCATCAGGAAATAAACTTGGACAGTGAGATGTGTGTATGTGTTTGGGGGGGATGCTCTCAGGAAGAGCACCTGTGAGGAAGCAAACGAAGCCGAGTAGGGCAGAGGGAGAAGTCAAACTGTGATGCAGGAGTCACCTGATCCCATGGGAAGCTCTGAACCTGGGATGGTGCTTCAGAGATGCCTAACTAATGCTTAAGGGAGCTGGATCTTTGTGTGGACCAGTCATTAGACGTGTACTGCCCAGGGGAGGAGCTGTAACCTTGGCTGAGGGCAGTTCCTGGGAGGTGTTCACTTGTGAGCTGACAGCAGATAACACTCCTGGCCAGAGGAGGGCCCGAAGGCCTCTGTGCTGGAGGGGGGTGTGGTTGGTGCTCTAACAGAACCCATTACAAACGCCAAAACCTGGAGAATCTGGAAAAGGAAGGTTTGATATCCCTTAGGCAAATTTTATAATCTCTACTCCTGGCATATTCTGAGCTATCCAGGATTGGTTTTTTTTTTTTTTTTAATTTATTTTATTTTTATTTATTTTTGGCCGTGTTGGGTCTTTGTTGCTGCGCGCGGGCCTTCTCTAGTTGCGGCGAGCGGGGGCTACTCTTCGTTGCGATGCGCGGGCTTCTCATTGCGGTGGCTTCTCTTGTTGCGGAGCACCGGCTCTAGGCGCGCGGGCTCAGTAGTTGTGGCACGCGGACTCTAGAGCTCAGGCTCAGTAGTTGTGGCGCAAGGGCTTAGTTGCTCCATGGCATGTGGGATCTTCCCGGACCAGGTCTCGAACCCATGTCCCCTGCATTGGCAGGCGGATTCTTAACCATTGCGCCAGCAGGGAAGCCCTCCAGGACTATTTTTTTTTTTAATTTTATTTATTTATTTAGTGTTATGCGGGCCTCTCACTGTTGTGGCCTCTCCCGTTGCGGAGCACAGGCTCCGGACGCGCAGGCTCAGCGGCCATGGCCCACGGGCCCAGCCGCTCCGCGGCACGTGGGATCCTCCCAGACCGGGGCACGAACCCGCGTCCCCTGCATCGGCAGGCGGACTCTCAACCACTGCGCCACCAGGGAGGCCCCCCTCCAGGACTATTTTTAAAGTGTGGTATGCTGCTTTAGCTCAGCCTGGGGTTGGCAATTTTAAATACACACAAACACACACACATGCACACACACACACACACACACACACCAGAGTCATCTGTGTTCTTCTGAAATATGTATATTCCAGCCCCAAATTCTAGATGCATTATTTGGAGTGGCTTTATTGTGGTTTAATTATTGAGCATTTCTGATTGAGGGATTTTAAAGCACACAATCTGAGAAAATCTGATGTTGCCACTGATTCAGTGCTGTAATCACGTATAGGATTTGCTTGCTCCACAGTTGTAGAGAATAAACAGAATAATCTAGGTACCAAAGGCTCTGTGAATGGACAGATTGAGTGGCAGACAGATTAGGAGAATATAAGGTATTGTACTTGTAAAGTGAAGATCTTTGAGAAACCAGGTTCTCAGGGAAATCGTCCAAGTCTCGTGTGTTTTGTAGTTTGTAAGACCAAGTAAACGTCAGCATCATTCATGCATTCAGCAAATGTCTACTGAGCACCTACCTTGTGCACATCACATAGCAAGGAGCCTGGAATCTGGCAGAAGAATTAAGACGTGTACACGTAAGAAAACGCAATTCAAAGTAGAGAGTGGTAAGTGCTGTAAGAGAAGTGCATGTAAAGGGCTAAGGGAGCTTAGGGGAGAGAGAGGTTTCTTTTGTTTGAAGTTATCTGAACAGTGGAATTAGTTGGTGGAGTTTGAACAAGCCTTTGAAGGAAGAGGCGAGGAGGTGAGGTTCTGGGGATCTTGGAGAGAGCAGAAAAGTTTATCACAGAAGGAAAAGGAGAGAATTGGAAACAGAAAATGTTTATACTTCATGTGTGACACATTAGTGCATCAGTAACAGGAATACAGTATAAAACTTGGGTCCCCGTACTTCCAAAATACTCAGGAGATGAAAAGTTACAGAAATATGCAACTGAATTGATCATGAGGTTGGAGGAACTCTCATATGATACTTAATTTCATATAGATGGGTTCTGCTATGAATGTTTAAATCCATGACTTAGTAATGTTTCTTGTAAACAAAACCACAATCATAAAAATACATGAGTTACCTTTGGGAGATGCCAGAGCACCAATTTACTTTGAAAACTGGTAAAGGAGAAAAAAAATCAAAACATTTATCTTGTGTTCCTGTGCAAACTCTGTATCATTTGTAATCAGATAACTGATGAGGAGTCATTTCTCTATGGAACTATTCCAGCTACTAAATGAAGATGGGATGATAGAATTCAAATATCACCATTTTGCAATCTCTAATGAAATAATGTGTTTCAGCGGTGATCATCAATGGCTGCTAATATGACAAAAAGTAAGGTTAGCAAACATGTGCCTCCTGATGGAAATATGCAATATCACTTATGAAGTATTCTTACCCAAAAAATCAAACCTGAATTTGATCATGTACAACTAACTTTAGGGGATGGAAGAACATGTTAAATGACATCAGGAGGATGCAATCAGCCAATGACAGGCTGGTTAAGTATAAATGTATGACCTAATGTCTTCAACAAATGACAGGGGGTGGGGTGAGCAGGGAGGGAGAGGAAGAATAAGAGGAGGAGATGGGGGGGGGAGAAAAAGAGAGATGGAGACAGATAGATAAGTAGATCTAGATAGATATGATTTCATAACTTATTCTATTATTTCATAATCTATTATGATTATGAAAGATATGGCTAGGAAGAATTTAGATATGTTTGCCATATTTCTGCATAATAAAAGTAGGGACCATCATGTAATTTCAAAGAAGTGGTTTTAGGACAAATACAAGAAAATCCTACTTTACACCATAACTTGTTTCCATAATTTATACATGGTTTGGGAAAACTCATAGAGAAGTTTGGGGGGGCATCCCTAACCTTTTGGGATGCTATTCAAAACCATGCTATGAATTTGTAACAAACATTATTCCGGTATTGTAGAGGTAAGATACCATGGTGTAGCCTGACCCATTATCATTTTCAAATGTTTGTGCTACATAAGGTTTTAGAGCTTTTAAGAGAAATATACTCTCTCCCTTAGAAGAAATAGATGTTATCCAATTTCTACTACCTATAGTTAAAAAAAAAGTCTATTAAGGTATAACAGATACAGTGTGTACTTAATTGTACAGCTACATGAATTTTTACATACACACATACACAACAAGATATAGAATATTTCCTACATCCTGAAGGTTCCCTTAATGCCTCTTCCCTGTCATCTACCCCATTACTCGGGGTAGCCAATATTATCACTTCTATCTTTATAGATTAGTTTTGCCCTTTTTGAAATTGCATAAATGGAATCATAACAGCTTGTACACTTTTATCTCAGGCTTTTTTCACTCAACATAATGTCTGGGAGATGTGTTCTTGTTTTGAGTGTATTGGTAGTTCTTTTTTTCATAATTGATATTTAGTATTGTGTGAATATATCTGTTTTTTTAACCTTTTTTTAAAATTAATTTTATTTTATTTATTTTTGGCTGTGTTGGGTCTTTGTTGCTGTGCGTGGGCTTTCTCTAGTTGCGGTGAGGGGGGACTACTCTTCTTTGCAGTGCACGGGCTTCTCATTGTGTACTGTGTTAATATATCTTAATTTACTTATTCTCTTGTAGTTTATTATTTGGGCATGTTTACCAACTATACGTAAATAAAGCTACCATGGACATTGTTTTGGTAACATGATGCCTGTTACCTCTTGGAAATTGTTAAGTCATAGATAGGCACACATTTATTTCTGGACATAATGTAAAATCGTTGTTCCAAAATGACTGTCAATTTACAGCGCCACCAGCAATGTATGAGAGTTCTAGTTGCTCCACATCCTTGTCAACACTTGGTATTGCAGTCTTTTAAATTTTAGCCATTGTCATGGGTATTCATTCCTAAATTTGAGCCACTGGTAATTGCTCCATCTTTTACATCAAGTACAGTTGACCCTTGAACAGCATGGGGGGGTTAGGGGCACGGACCCTCCATACAGTTGGAAATTCAAGTATAACTTTACATTTGGCTCTCAGTATCTGGATCTTACATCCGAGGTTTTGCATCTGTGGATTCAACCAACCTTGGATTGTGTAGTACTGTAGTGTGTATTTATTGGAAAAGATCTCTGCATATAGGTGGACCCTTGCAGTTCCAACCCATGTTGTTCAAGGGTCACCTGTATTACACAGGTCTTCTTGTGTCTAATTGGTGGGTCCTAATTGTGATCAGTTCTGCATTGTAATTCTTAAACTAAACTGTTACTTTTTTCTTTTCTCAGTTGTCACAGGTAGTACTGATGGAATTGGAAAATCATATGCAGAAGAGGTAGGTAATTTTCAAAGACTTCTCTTTTTGGTGTAAGAATATAAGAACAGATATAGAATGATCTCTTATAGTAGTTTTGATTTTTGAAGTTAAAAGCACAAATATAGTGTTACACTATATAATAGATGTACTTTGTTTCGATCTTGTTAGAAATGCTGTGTTTGCTTAAACACACTTTAAAACAAATTTTTGTGCAAAATGTGTGTCAAACTTTTTATCCTGGGAAGTTGGAGTTGTGAAAATTTTAGTGTAATTTTATTTTATATTGTGTAACTATAGACAGTTCTCAGTTTTTAAAGTTAATTGTTTTGGATTATTTTCCAAAAGGTAGACAGATTATTAGAGAGTGGTTACATCTCCAAACAAGTCCATGGCGTCATTTTCACAAGAAGGACTGTGATGGATGGACAGATATTGACAGACACAGGCAAAAGATTCAAGTTCTCTGTAATGTAATTGAAGGAAGGGAAACCATGATAGTTTGAAGACCACTGTACAAAGCTCTCCTGTGAAGGAGAGCTTCCCTGCCTTCCAGTTCCACAGAGGCACCAATAGCCTCTGATATTGCCCGATTGTGATAAAGGTCCTGACAGATCCATTGAATCTCTCATTTGTCCTTTAAAAAGGGTTTTAAAAAAAAATCCTTTGTTTTCTGAGCTTTTTATTTTGAGTATAAAAGCTACAGAAAAGTTTTAGGAAGAGTATACAATGAACACCCATACACCTTTCACAAGGATTCGCCAGCTGTTAACATTTTGCTACATTTAACTTATAATTTGGCTGGACTATTTGGGAGTTACAGACATTGTAACAGTTCACTCCTAAATATTTCAGCTTGAAGCTTCTGAGAACTAGAATATTCACTGTTGTAACCACAGTACACTGGCCACACATAGGAAGTTTAACTTGACACAATACTATTATTATACAATATACAGTCCATATACAAGTTTCCCAATTGTCCCATTAATGTGTTTCATAGAGCTTCTTTTTTTGTTCCAAAATCCATTTAAGGATTATGCATTGCTTCTTAATGTCATATTTCTTGACTAGGAGAGTTCCCTAGCCCCTCCTTTCTTTCTCTTTTTTCTTTTACAACAGTGGCATTTTTAAAAAAAACCTAGGCCAGTTGTTTTGTAGATTTCTCAATATGGATTTGTCTGATTGTTTCCTCATGATTAGATTCAAGTTAAACATTTTTTAGCAGGAATGCTACACAGGTGATACTGTATTCTTTTGAGTTTATCTTATCAGGAGCCACAAGAAGTCCATTTGTTCCTTTATTGATTATGTTAAAATAAATCATTTATTAAGACGTTGTCTACCATAATTTTCCATTATAAAAGTACCTTTTCCCCTTTGTAATTAATAAAGAATCTGTGGGATGATACTTTGAGACTGTATGGATATTTCATTTCCCAACAATCTTCCACGCAGCATGTGTTGCTGTTTTTTGCCTAAATTAGTTGTTACTAGGGTGGTTTAAAAATGGTAATTTTCTGAAATTTTGAATTTTATTTAATTTAATTTTTTATACAGCAGGTTCTTATTAGTGATCAATTTTATCCACATCAGTGTATACATGTCAATCCCAATTGCCCAATTCATCACACCCCCCCCCCCCACCCCCACCACTTCCCGCCCTTGGTGTGCATACGTTTGTTCTCTACATCTGTGTCTCTATTCCTGCCCTGCAAACCCATTCATCTGTACCATTTTTCTGGGTTCCACATAATATGCGTTAATATACGATATTTGTTTTTCTCTTTCTGACTTACTGCACTCTGTATGACAGTCTCTAGACCCATCCATGTCTCTACAAATGACCCAATTTCTTTCCTTTTTATGGCTGAGTAATATTCCATTGTATATATGTACCACATCTTCTTTATCCTTTCATCTGTCGATGGGCATTTAGGTTGCTTCCATGACCTGGCTATTGTAAATAGTGCTGCAATGAACATTGGGGTGCATGTGTCTTTTTGAATTATGGTTTTCTCTGGGTATATGCCCAGTAGTGGGATTGCTGGATCATATGGTAATTCTATTTTTAGTTTTTTAAGGAACCTTCATACTTTTATCCATAGTGGCTGTATCAGTGTACATTCCCACCAACAGTGCAAGAGGGTTCCCTTTTCTCCACACCCTCTCCAGCATTTGTTGTTTGTAGATTTTCTAATGATGCCCATTCTAAACTGGTGTGAGGTGATACCTCATTGTAGTTTTGATTTGCATTTCTCTAATAATTAGTGATGTTGAGCAGCTTTTCATGTGCTTCTTGGCCATCTATATGTCTTCTTTGGAGAAATGTCTATTTAGGTCTTCTGCCCATTTTTTGATTGGGTTGTTTGTTTTTGTAATATTGAACTGCATGAGCTCTTTGTATATTTTGGAGATTAATTCTTTGTATGTTGATTCATTTGCAAACATTTCCTCCCATTCTGAGGGTTGTCTTTTCATCGTGTTTGTAGTTTCCTTTGCTTTGCAAAAGCTTTTAAGTTTCATTAGGTCCCATTTGTTTATTTTTGTTTTTATTTCCATTACTCTAGGAGGTGGATCAAAAAAGATCTTGCTGTGATTTATGTCAAAGAGTGTTCTTCCTGTGTTTTCCTCTAAGAGATTTATAGTGTCCAGTCTTACATTTAGGTCTTTAATCCATTTTGGGTTTATTTTTGTGTATGGTGTTAGGCAGTGTTCTAATTTCATTCTTTTACATGTAGCTGTCCAGTTTTCCCACTTATTGAAGAGACTGTCTTTTCTCCACTTTTTGTCTCTGGGCTTTCTGTCCTGTTCCATTGATCTATATTTCTGTTTTTGTGCCGGTACCATATTGTCTTGATTACTGTAGTTTTGTAGTATAGTCTGAAGTCAGGGAGTCTGATTCCTCCAGCTCTGTTTTTTTCCCTCAAGACTGCTTTGGCTATTTGGGGTCTTTTATGTCTCCATACAGAATTTATGATTTTTTGTTCTAGTTCTGTAAAAAATGCCACTGGTGATTTGATAGGGATTTCACTGAATCTGTAGATTGCTTTGGGTAGTATAGTCATTTTCACAATATTGATTCTTCCAATCCAAGAACATGGTATATCTCTCCATCTGTTTGTATCATCTTTAATTTCTTTCATCAGTGTCTTATAGTTTTCTGCATACAGGTCTTTTGTCTCCCTAAGTAGGTTTATTCCTAGGTATTTTATACTTTTTGTTGCAGTGGTAAATGGGAGTGTTTCCTTAATTTCTCTTTTAGATTTTTCATCATTAGTGTATAGGAATGCAAGAGATTTCTGTGCATTCATTTTGTATCCTGCAACTTTACCAGATTCATTGATTAGCTCTAGTAGTTTTCTGGTGGCATCTTTCAGATTCTCTATGTATCGTATCATGTCATCTGCAAACAGTGACAATTTGTATTCCTTTTATTTCTTTGTCTTCTCTGATTGCCATGCCTAGGACTTCCAAAACTATATTGAATAATAGTGGCAAGAGTGGACATCCTTGTCTTGTTCCTGATCTTAGAGGAAATGCATTCAGTTTTTCACCATTGAGAATGGTGTTTGCTGTGGGTTTGTCTTATATGACCTTTATTATGTTGAGGTAGGTTCCTTCTATGCCCACTTTCTGGAGAGTTTTTATCATAAATGGGTGTTGAATTTTGTCAAAAGCTTTTCCTGCATCTATTGAGATGATCATATGGTTTTTATTCTTCAATTTGTTAATATGGTGTATCACATTGATTTGTGTATATTGAAGAATCCTTGCATCCCTGGTATAAATCCCACTTGATCGTGGTGTATGATCCTTTTAATGTGTTGTTGGATTCTGTTTGCTAGTGTTTTGTTGAGGATTTTTGCATCTATATTCATCAGTGATATTGGTCTTTAATTTTCTTTTTTTGTAGTATCTGTCTGGTTTTGGTATCAGGGTGATGGTGGCCTCATAGAATGAGTTTGGTAGTATTCCTTCATCTGCAATTTTTTGGAAGAGTTTGAGAAGGATGTGTGTTAGCTTTTCTCTAAATGTTTGATAGAATTCACCTGTGAAGCCATCTGGTCCTGGGCTTTTGTTTGTTGGAAGATTTTTAATCACAGTTTCAATTTCATTACTTGTGATTGGTCTGTTCATATTTTCTACTTCTTCCTGGTTCAGTCTTGAAAGGTTATACCTTTCTAAGAATTTGTCCATTTCTTCCAGGTTGTCCAGTTTATTGGCATAGAGTTGCTTGTAGTAGTCTCCTATGATGCTTTGTATTTCTGCAGTGTCCATTGTAACTTCTTCTTTTGCATTCCTAATTTTATTGATTTGAGTCCTCTCCCTCTTTTTCTTGATGAGTCTGGCTAAAGGTTTATCAATTTTGTTTATCTTCTCAAAGAACCAGCTTTTAGTTTTATTGAGCTTGGCTATTGTTTTCTTCGTTTCTATTTCATGTATTTCTGCTTTGATCTTTATGATTTCTTTCCTTCTACTAACTTTGGGTTTTGCTTGTTGTTCTTTCTGTAGTTCCTTTAGGTGTAAGGTTAGATTGTTTATTTGAGATTTTTCTTGTTTCTTGAGGTAGGCTTGTATTGCTATAAACTTCCCTCTTAGAACTGCTTTTGCTGCATCCCGCAGGTTTTGGATTGTCGTATTTTCTTTGTAATTTGTCTCTAGGTATTTTTTGATTTCCTCTTTGTTTTCTTCCGTGATGTCTTGGCTATTTAGTAATGTATTGTTTAGCCTCCATGTGTTTGTGTTTTTTACGTTGTTTTCCCTGTAATTCATTTCTAATCTCCTGGTCAGAAAAGATGCTTGATATGATTTCAATTTTCTGAAATTTACTGAGGCTTGATTTGTGACCCAGGGTGTGATCTATCCTGGAGAATGTTCCGTGTGCACTTGAGAAGACAGTGTAATCTGCTGTTTTTGGATGGAATGTCCTATAAATATCAATTAAATCTGTCTGGTCTGTTGTGTCATTTAAAGCTTGTGTGTCCTTGTTAATTTTCTGTCTGGATGATCTGTCCATTGGTGTAAGTGAGGTGTTAAAGTCCCCCACTATTATTGTGTTACTGTCGATTTCCTCTTTTATAGCTGTTAGCAGTTGCCTTATGTGTTGAGGTGCTCCTTTGTTGGGTGCAAATATATTTATAATTGTTATATCTTCTTGGATTGATCCCTTGATCGTTATGTAGTGTCCTTCCTTGTCTCTTGTAACATTCTTTATTTTAAAGTCCATTTTATCTGATAAGAGTATTGCTACTCCAGCTTTCTTTTGATTTCCATTTGCATGGAGTATCTTTTTCCATCCCCTCACTTTCAGTCTGTATGTATCCCTAGGTCTGAAGTTGGTCTCTTGTAGACAGCATATATATGGGTCTTGTTTTTGTATCCATTCAGCGAGCCTGTGTCTTTTGGTTGGAGCATTTAATCCATGTACGTTTAAGGTAGTTATCAGTAATGTATGTTCCTATTACCATTTTCTTAATTGTTATGGGTTTGTTTTTGTACGTCCTTTTCTTCTCTTGTGTTTCCCACTTAGAGAAGTTACTTCAGCATTTGTTGTAGAGCTGGTTTGGTGGTGCTGAGTTCTCTTAGCTTTTGCTTTCCTGTAAAGCTTTTGATTTCTCTGTGGAATGTGAATGAGATCCTTGCCAGGTAGAGTAATCTTGGTTTTACGTTCTTCCCTTTCATCACTTTAAATATATCATGCCACTCCCTTTTGGCTTGTAGAGTTTCTGCTGTGAAATCAGCTTTTAACCTTGTGGGTGTTCCCTTGTATGTTGTCGTTTTTCCCTTGTTGCTTTCAATAATTTTTCTTTGTCTTTAATTTTTGTCAGTTTGATTACTATGTGTGTTGGCGTGTTTCTCCTTGGGTTTATCCTGCCTGGGACTGTGCTTCCTGGACTTGGGTGGCTATTTCCTTTCCTAAGTTAGGGAAGAAAACCAGTAATTTTTTAATGATAATGATATCTGTCCTTTTACATTTACATTAGATGCTGTTTTTCTATAAAAAACAGCTTTTCCTTGTTCTTCCTCCCCCATTTTTTAGAAAAACTATCAGTATATATTCATGGGTTCTTTAGATGTTTTATAAATGATTAATTTAGTAAATTATTACCAACCTTAATTATTTTTATAAAAAAATGTTCTTCCATATCTTCTCATTTGCAGTACTACGGTTAATAAAAGTTGGCTTGAGGATTTAGGACTGGAAAATTAGTTCACTAAATCACTTTTAGTTCATAGCACCTAATTTATTCTCATTTATATACTGTCTGGAGTAGTTCACTAAAAAGTTCTGTGTATATCAGTGTTTTTTTCCTCTGCCACTATATTTATGCGTCTCTGGGGTAGAAACCATGTTCCCATAAATCGTTCATTCTATGAAGCACTTACACAGCACTGGGGAAGTACATAGAGGGTACCCTTCAGGAAATTCTTTTTTAAGTCATCCAATAAACTATCTTAGTTTGCACTTGTAGTCCATAAAGTCTAATGTTTAAATAAACATTTTTAAATTGATTCAATTTTTAGGAATTCCTAACATTTTAACTGTGGTTTTCTTTGCCAGTTCTGCAGTCTTCATGTATCCTCTCTAAAATGAAAACATTTTTAAAGCTAATTTTTCAATTAAAAAAGTAATAGATACTTATGGTGTAAAAAAACTAAGTATAGACAAGTCTAAAATAAAAGTAAAAGTCTTCCTTTTTCTAAAACCCTATGACTTTTATATATTAGCTTGATTGAGAAAGATAACCCTTTGGGGAATCATTTTGTTTTGCCCATTCATTGCACTCGGGTTTATTAGTTTTTTAACTTGGATTATCATATGGTCAGATTTTCTTAAAGTGACACTGTATCTATCAATAATTTACATTTTAAAGTGAAACACGCAGGTGTCATTCAGCTGTTTGGTGTCTCTTTTATTGTTTTAGTTAGCAAAGCGTGGAATGAAGATTGTCCTTATCAGCAGATCACAGGACAAACTGAACCAGGTTTCCAGTGAAATAAGTAAGTTCTCACATCACCCTTCCCTCCCGTTATGATCACAGAAGGAATATAGCTAGTCTAAATTTAATGTTTTCAAGTAGATATCTAGCATTGACATAATTATTTATAGTTCAGAAAGCTGCTTTTTCGTGCTGTTAATGGGATGTTTCACAGATGGATCATCAGTTTTTTCAAATTAATATAGGACTATTATAATTTGCTTAAAATGTCTTTAAGTGACTCATTTAGGTTCTTTTGTCAGGAGTCAAATTCTCTGATCATTTTATCATGTTCTCTTTAAATATCTGAATTCCTTTTCTGTTGTTTCATTTAAATATTCTTGCATTTTTTTACTCTTTGACTTCGTTGTCTTTAAATGGTATATCATATATGATTGAGGAAGAAATGCAAAAGGTAGCATATATACATGTGACAGGGAAACTACTTTGAACTTTTTTCTTAGCTATGCTTGAAACCTGAATTATAATACGGCAAAAACTCTTTCAACTGACATTCAGTTAACCAACCAGCTGGATAAACCAGTGTTGTCCATTTCCTTGGTAAAATGTACTGACTCATGTTCCCAGTATGCTAACTGTTTGTGACCTGTAGGCTTCTCCGTTTGATGCTTGTGTACTTTTATTCCTATAGGTCAAATGGTTTATTTATGAACAGTCAGTTGTATTTGTTTCCAAACTTACTTATGCTGGGTGCATTTGTTATTAATATTCTGTAAACTGATGCAATACTAATTTAAAAAGGGGAATACAAGAACTAAGTTAAAAGCTCTGAAAAAACTGAGAAAAGCAAGTTTTTTTAGAAATTGGCTGTCAGAAATTCCATGGTGGTCCAGTCGTTTGGACTCAGCGCATTCACTGCTGGGCCCGGGTTCGATCCCTGGTCTGGGAACTAAGATCCCAGAAGTCCCATGGTGCAGCCAAAAAAAAAAAAAAAGAAATTGGCTATCAAGTTAGGGGTAAACAAGAAAAATTCAAAATATTGGAGAAAACTATAAAAAGTAAGAAGAAATTTGTTTTGATTGTTTCATATGTGTTGAAGTTTTTGCTGCATTTTATGAGAGCTGAAACTGCAATTATAAATAATGCATTATGAGTGTGGTTTATATAAGAAAGACTAGAATTCCAGGTAGTAGATCTAAACTCAGATAAGGACTTGGCCCTACACAGAGGATTGGTGAAAGAATTACAGTTATTCATGGTTTAAATGAAAATAAAATGGTTACAGTGTGTATTTATCATTTTCTAGGATTCCTTGCTGTAACTGACTTCTCTATGTAGCCAGCTAACAAACTGCCCTAATTCATTCAGATGAGAGAGGATATCTACTGTATTTTTCTGTTATTTTTTTCCCCAGCTTTATTGAGATATAATTGACATATAGCATTATGGCAGTTTAAGGTGCACAACATACTTATTTTATTATTAACATTACCACCTGCTACTAACATTTATATAGTACGTTATTATTTATTTATTCCTTCACATGTATTATCCTCTTTGATCCTTCAAACATCCTTGTGAGGTGTATATTTTTGTTATTATTTCTACCCAGACCATAGCTGGTCCTGTTGGACAGATTACACATTGATGCACTTTATCTTTAGGTGAAAAACAGATCTTCATAGATTCCTAGTATAACGCATGTTAAATCTTTTTTCTTTTCTTTTTTTTAACCATGTTGAGAGCACAAATCTTTAGAAAAGTGAGATATTCAATAAGTCTCAGGCATTTAAGGATTTTAACTTTCAAGGTTTCAACTATGTAAAACCAACCCTGAAGTTCCAAGACATACAGAATCTTGTAGTTTTGCTAAGGTGTGAATTTGAATTAAGCCATGACACTAAGGAGCCTGAGGTAGTTATTACTTATGTAGTAGGTGAACTGAACATACTGCCTGGATCTTAGTACTGTTTCTTTCTTAGTTACTTGTAGTCATGTGTATAATAACTCTTATAGTGATAAAAATGTTGTGTATATGTGTGTGGGGTGTGTGTGTGTGTGTAAAACTGACTGTTAATGAATGCACTTACTAGTTGCTAGAAATAAACATTCATAGGCAGAAAATAGAAGCTTTTGATTAAATGGAACGTTGAATTTTGAAATGCTATGCTATGAATGAATCCACCACTTATTTGATTCAGAAACAAGAAAAGCTACCTCACGACGCTCACAGCAAGTGCTCCAAGCTGTACAAAAATTGCCCAGTGAGTCAGAAGATATACTTTAATAATATTTGAGAATTTGGTTAACTTGTGATATGAGGTGACACATGACTGTGGACAGAAATGTGATTCTGGAGAAAGACAGGATCCTGTTCAAACATTTTTCATGAAGGAACAGATGGTAAAGGCACTGAATTGACCTCTATTATGAGGAAAAAAAAATTTTTTTTTAGTTGTTGAAAATTTTGAAAAATGCTTTTCTGGGCACAATACAAATTTAATGGAAGAGGTGATATCAGCAGACCAGGTCATCCATTCTAAGCTGAAGAAATAAATACACAGAGGAGATTTATAAGTTTGTACACGTTTTTAACTCAGATGTAAATCATCTTTGAGAGGATAATGTTTTCCTGAACTTATGTATTCCAGAAGAAGGAAGGACCAGAATTTAATATTGGTGAAGACAGACTAACTCTGTTTATGCCTTCAGCAAATCTTTATTGAATGCCTGTGTACCAGGTACTGTGCTAGGCAGTTAGGATGCAGTAGTGAACAAGATAGATGCTGTCCTTGCCCTCATGGAACATATATGCAAGTGGAGGAGACAGAAAAAAGAAATAGGAAAAAAAAAAACAATAAACAAAACCAAAATAAGCAAAACCAAAAAAATACAAATAAATAATCACAGTTTGTAGTAAGTACCATGAAGGTACTTAAAAAATAAGGGACCAGAGAGAGAAAATGGGGAGTTCTTATGTTGTAGCAACATGGCAAATTTTATACTGGCAGAGTGTGAAACGGCCAGACTAATGACCTCTTGCCCATATGATAGACAAGCTGGAGCCATAGTG
Organism: Mesoplodon bidens; assembly: GCF_964165515.1. Classification (NCBI taxonomy): domain Eukaryota; kingdom Metazoa; phylum Chordata; class Mammalia; order Artiodactyla; family Ziphiidae; genus Mesoplodon; species Mesoplodon bidens. The sequence goes on from NC_138164.1 coordinate 100,150,905, forward strand.
AGGAGCTATCTACTGGGCCCTCTTGGGGGTACAGTGGTAGAGGGATTGTGTGTAAGTTATAATGATAGATTCACTCCAACATTTCTATTTGCTTATGCTTTTGGGTCCTTGACTCTAGATTATGCCATGGGAAGTTGTGACCTCCCTGTCTTATTAAATGTGGGCTGTCATGGAGTCCAAATTTCAGTCAGCAACACGTTAACTCTTAGAGCCCCTTCTAGCTGTATAAGCTAACTGTTAAATCCTAAATCTCTAGTAAGTGACTCACATAAAATATATTGGCCCAATGTGGTGTTATATTTTGTTTTCCTTAGTCTAACACTCTTAGAATCTGTTCTCACACAGATTTTTCTAGGTTTCTACCAATACAAATTAGCAAAATTTGACAGCTATTTTTGTGTATAAATTATTACTTCATGAATCGGACTTGGTACTTGTTCCCCAGAGAATGTCAGTATATAACCCTGTTACGGGTGGTGGTAAGGGATGGTCCAGCTAGGTCTTGAGAAGAGGAATTCCCTTGCAAGCAAATTACCCATATATTGGGTTGGCCAAAAAGCTCGTTTGGGAAAAGCCTGAATGAACTTTTGGCCAACCCAATATCTATGGTGAGGTTATTACAGGATTTTCAAGCCAGGGAAAGCTAATCTCTTCAGATACAGGAGAGCAGGCTATTTCTATTTCCACTGGCAAGGGAGGCTCAGAGTAGCATTGAGGGGGCAGTGTGTGTATCCAGATTCTTGCGCTTCAGCAGAGTCCACCCAAATATCCTTGTCTCCAGTTTCAGGGTCTCATTCTTTCTCATTCAGTTTCGCTTTCATCCATGAAACGTGGTGAATCTGTGGAATTCACCTTCCATTGTAATTCTGCAGATGGCACAGTTAAATCTGATGTTAGCCAGGTGAGCTCTGTGGCTATAAGACATAAAAGTTTTTATTGGGGTTGTCATAGAAGTTCTCTGGATCCTGATCATAAATGTGAGCTTGAAAGCTTAAAGACCCAAGCTTGTCATTTTCTTTCCGTAAGAGCTCCAGTGCATTCAGAAGAAGCCACGTACCACAGTCTTTGATTTTTATTGAAGTATAGTTGATAGACAATAGTATATATTACAGGTATACAGTACAGTGATTCACAATTTTTAAAGGTTATACTCCATTTATAGTTATTATAAAATATTGGCTATATTCCTCGTGTTGTACAATATATCCTTGTAGCTTATTTTATACTTAGTAGTTTGTATGTCTTAATGCCCTACCCCTGTATTGCCCCTCTGCTCTTCCCTCTCCCCACTTATAACCACTAGTTTGTTTTCTTTATCTGTCTTGTTCTTTTTTGTTATATTCACTAGTTTGTTGTACTTTTTAGATTCCACATATAAGTCATATCTTACAGTATTTGTCTATCTCTATCTGACTTATTTCACTTAGCATAATACCCTCCAAGTCCATGCACGTTGCTGCAAATGGCAAAATTTCATTCTTTTTTATGGCTGAGTAGTATTCCATTGTATATATATACACCTCCTGTTCTTTATCCATTCCTCTATTGGTGGACACTTAGGTTGCTTCCATATCTTGGGAATTGTAAATAATGCTGCTATGAACATTGGGGTGCATGGATCTTTTTTTTTTTTTTTTTTTTCTTTTTTTGCAGTATGCGGGCCTCTCACTGTTGTGGCCTCTCCCGTTGCGGAGCACAGGCTCCGGATGCGCAGGCCCAGCGGCCATGGCTCACGGGCCCAGCCGCTCCGCAGCATATGGGATCCTCCCAGACCGGGGCACGAACCCGTATCCCCTGCATCGGCAGGCGGACTCTCAACCACTGCGCCACCAGGGAGGCCCGCATGGATCTTTTTGAATTAGTATTTTTGGGTTTTTTTTTTTAATATATACCCAGGAGTGGAATTGCTGGGTCATCTAGTTCTATTTTTAGTTTTTTGAGAAACCTTCATACTGTTCTCCATAGTGGCTGTAGCAATTTACATTCCCACCAACAGTGTAGGAGGGCTCCCTTTTCTCCACATCCTGACCAACATTTGTTATTTGTGTTCTTTTTTATGAGAGCCATTGTGACAGGTGTGAGGTGATACCTCCATGTGGTTTTGATGTGCTCTTCCAAGTCTTTGTAGTCATCATTTCTCCCAAACTCAAATCCTTTAAGGCACTTCTTCAGGAGATACTTTACTACAATCAGCAATCACTGTTAATTTGATTAGTAGTGATGCTACTGCGTCACATCAAACCAATAGAAAAGTCTTTTGAGATCTGTGTTTTGGGCTTCCACTCCTGATACCAGTTTCTGTATCAGTCAGAGTTCAGTCAGGAAACAGAAGTCAAAAAAGTTCATTTAACTAGACTAACTTGTCTCTCCTAGTCCAGTTCTTACACTCACTCCAGTTGGTTAAACTCATCCCTCTTTCTTCCCCATCTCAGAGGGAAGGCGGAGATTGAAAAAGAAACTAAGTGCCAACTGGAGAGAAATAGGGCTCCTTTCACCCTCTAACTTGCCACTGTCATTATGCAAACTTGGGGATTCTATCCCCAAGAAGTAATTCCTTAAGAAGTAATTCCTTGAGAAGTAATTCCTGGTGAATGTGGAAGACAGTCTACTCATCAATGTTCTTCAGAAAAAATTTAAAAGGATTATATACAATTTCGTAGGGAACTAAATGTTTCGCCAACAATGGATAACTGCTTTCTCAGGATTGACTGTTTAGATGAAATTACAGTTCTTTGTAAGGATACCTGTCACTGAAAGTGACACGCTGAAAGTCATCACACATATAATAAGCTTATTTTATTATCATTGTTAGCCAGTATTATGAATGTATTAAGTATTTTTATCGATTTTGATTTGTCAAGGAAAAAAAGCTCCTGGATAATTTTTTTTTTTTTTTTTTTTTTGCTGTACACGGGCCTCTCACTGTTGTGGCCTCTCCCGTTGCGGAGCACAGGCTCTGGACGCGCAGGCTCAGCGGCCATGGCTCATGGGCCCAGCCGCTCCGCGACATGTGGGATCTTCCTGGACTGGGGCACGAACCCGTGTCCCCTGCATCGGCAGGCGGACTCTCAGCCACTGTGCCACCAGGGAAGCCCTGATGTTTCTTTGTTTTGTGACTTACGTCAGGGTGAAAACCTTCAGGATGGCCCTGAAATTTCATGGCTTTATTTCCTGAAATGCAAAGCTTTTAGAAATGTAAATCTTACTGGTCTGTAGTCGACAGAGGAATAGGTTAAGGTGAACAGTATCAGTTTCACTTTTTCAGTCCTCACCTATGATTATATCTGTGCAGTTAAGGTGTGGATTTGACCAAACATGTTTGTTCCATGGTTTTCTGATGCACTATCAGTATTGTTAATATGGTGCTTTGGTATATTTAGCTTATTTCAGCTACGTAAGGACAATGAGGCATTATTGAACACATAAAGATCTTTTTGTTTTGTGTTTAATAAAACTAGAACTGGGACTCCCCTGGTGTTCCAGTGGTTAAGACTCTGTGCTCCCAATGCAGGGGGCCTGGGTTCGATCCCTGGTCAGGGAACTAGATCCTGCATGCCGCAACTAAGAGCCCATGTGCTGCAACTAAGACCCGGCACAGCCAAATAAATAAATAAATATTAAAAACAAACAAACAAAAAACCCCCCAAAAAACTAGAACCACATGATAGTAGGATTAGAGTTAATCTCATGCAGCCTCTAGAGTCATATATGTATATATATCACTTCTGTAGTGCCAGAAATATTTTTATTGCCCTTAGATAGAATTCACCTATTTCAAGGTCAGGAACCAAAAAATCATTCAGTTTGCCTCTAATGATTTTGCCTGTAGTACCTGTGACTGCACAAGTATCCTCTTACTCCAAGTTCCTCAAATAGCTCAATGTTCCTGGCCTTCCAGAAAGTGACATTCTGTGCTACCTATAAGACTGAGACTCCTCAAGCCACAGAGCAGGTACCAGGATAGTTTTCTGGCAGGTCTTTGAAGCATTATTTCTCCATATGGGAGTGTAATTCCTTACTAGTGGGCTTGTCATGCCTAATTAAGTGAGATTTATTATTAAGTGAAACATTTCTGGCATGGTGGTAGTTACAAATTTGTTTTGTCTAATTATATCCTGGTAGAGAGAAAGATAGATTCTTAGTGAGCCTATGCAAATAATTACATTGCCATGTAAAGTAAAAGAACTCGGTAAAGACATGTTGTGTAATATGTGACCATTGTCCTGGTTAGGTTTGCAGACAAGGCCAATGAGTATGAGTTGTAGGGACTTCCCTGGCGGTCCAGTGGTTAAGACTTTGCCTGCCAATGCAGGGGTTGCCGGTTCAATCCTTGGTCGGGGAGCTAAGATCCCACATGCCTTGCAGCCAAAAAACCAAAACATAAAACAAGCAATATTGTAACAAATTCAATAAAGACTTTAAAAATAGTCCACATCAAAAAAAAAAAAACGTAAAAAAATGTGCTGTATTTTCTACACAATTTCCATCTTTCAATCAACTTAACAATTTACTAGTTTTTGTTCCAGTTACTATTGCCACATAACAAACTACCCCAAACTTATCAATGTAAAATAACGGTTTGAGATGCTCACAAATTCTGCTGGTCAGGAATTTTGCCGAGGCTCGGGGGACAATTTTTTGCCCGTCATAGCATTACTGAGGTCACTCATTGATACTTAGTGGGTGGATTGTCTGGTCTGGAAGATCTGAGATGGCTTCTTCCCAGTTTGGTGCCATGGCATAGCTGGGACTGTTGACTGCCGTGCCTTCATGTAGCTTCTCCAGCATGTCCATCACAGGGTAGTTGGACTTCTTACATGGTACCTGTCTTTCCTCAGAGTGAATGTCCTGAGAGAACCAGGGAGAAGCTGATATCTTTTGGTGACCTACTTTCAGAATTTATATGGTGTTGCTTTTGCTATACTCTGTTGGTCAAAGCAGCGATGAGCCTGCTCGGATTCAGTGCGGAGAGGAAAAGATACCACCTCTTGATGGGGGCGTGATGTAGTAACCTTGGAGAACATGTGGGAAGGGAGATATTTTTTTGAAAATAAAATCTGGATTTGGAAAATATAGTCTGCCACATTTTGTAAGGTATATTAAGATGTCCCAGAGAATGCTTTTCCTGAATTCAGAGGGATCAGTAGGAGGAACATATCATTCAAAGAGTGTTTCATTCCAATTTGCCCAAGGATAGCCGGCCACCATGAGACTTCAGTGAAAACTGAAGGAGAAAGGTATTTTCTCAAAACTACTATTAAATTTCCCTCATGGGTTCCATTCAGTCTTGCAGAATTAATTCTTGTTGCATTGAATCTTGGGTCAGCAGCGTGGCTTTACAAAGTGTCTGATTTTCGAATTAAAGAGTCTGGTAAATGCTGACTCAGGTTTCTGGTAGTCTGTCCAAGAGTCTGCTCTTGGTGGTGATGTTGGGTTACACTAGGCAGGAAGCCTGACCCATGAGTCAGTAATAGTCAAGAATACTGATATAGGCCTTTATCCAGGCTTTCTTCTTTGAATGTTTCATCCTACAGACTCAATTTTCTCACCTCCAGCTTATGACCTGGCCTTTTGGCATGCTTGAAGGAAAAGTAGAAACCACCTGTTATTAAGACTGATATTAACTGGTCTCTCATTAATTTATTACAGTAATTAACTGTCAGAATGGAATCCCCGATTGGGGTATAATATACAGCTAATTAATGGGCCTCTCACTGTTGCGGCCTCTCTCGTTGCGGAGCACAGGCTCCGGACGCGCAGGCTCAGCGGCCATGGCTCATGGGCCCAGCCACTCCGCGGCATGTGGGATCTTCCTGGACCGGGGCACGAACCCGTGTCCCCTGCATTGGCAGGCGGACTCTCTACCACTGCGCCACCAGGGAAGCCCCTAATTAATGATTTAGTCAGTGATTATCCTGAGGGCACAAGCCTTATGATGGACACTAAAGGCATTGATAAATACATCTCTAGGGACCTTTATAAAGTGTGTTTTAAACATGCCACCAATTAACAAGAGTATTTAATACTTATAAACATAATCTTAGAAATCATTTTCTTTACGTCATTGTGCCAGTCTTTGCACAGGATCATGAATATGTTCTGTCCACCCTGAAAGGTATACAAGTGTTGAACCATATTCATTATTAGTTACACCATGGGTCTGCCCATATTATGGGCTTTGTAAACAGGGCAGCTCTCATGATAGAGTTAAGCTAATTAAAGATACGGAGAATACATATTTAGTTCTTCCTAATAGCCTCCTTGCTCAATAGTGCTACCTAGTGGCTATCTGGGAAGTACCAGAGATAGTTTGGGTGTAAAATATATGTTAACAATTTTATTATTTTTAATTTGAGGCTTAAGTTTGCAAAGGCAAGTATCATAACGAGTTGCCAGGAGACTAGTGATTGCAGGAAATATAAGCATAAGTCATAGGTGCCCAAGACAAGAAATGATTACAGTCTTGGTTTGGAGTGACAGTAATTAAAGCATAGGTACAAGAAACAGTAATTGTTATGAAATCTAGCTTTTTCAGAAACAAGAAACTTTTGTTAAAAAATGTTTAAGGGGCATGACAAAGGTCAACACAAAAGCTCAAAAAGTTAACTGGCTGTTAGGAAGTGAGAGTGTTCTGGGAAGCTGAGGAACCTGGCCAGGCTAGGTACTGAAGGCACAGAATAATTTTTTTATAGCTTGCTTGTTAAGAGAAGACTATATTATCAAAGATCAAGTTTCTTCTCAACAACTGGTTTCAAACTGTTTAATTCATAAGCTTTCTTTGTAGATTTTAACACATTTTATACACCCACATATATATATATAATATATATATTTAGATTGCAAATAAACACTTTCACCTGTAACTTAAAATGTATTAACTTTGTGTTCTCTTATCATAAGATGAAGCATATACCACAGTAAATTTGCTATCCTAATTAGAGTTTTCTTTAAGAATTTTAGTCTTTAGAAACTGGCCAGGTAATCAAAGATTCTTCATTATTTAACTTACTGTGATATTAGTATGGTGTCTTAAGGCCAATTAGAATTATAGAAGTTTATTTATAGTGATGTTGCAGAGCAGTACAATGATTATTGATACCAAGTTTGTCAGAGATGGCATTTGAAAGTTTTACACGGAAGACGGGAACAGTGATTAAGATCAAGTGATTTGCAGCATTGTCTGTAATTTAGAAGAGCTAATAACCCTTTAATAAAGACATCAGTTTTTATGACTTTAAATCGTATGTGTGGAAGCAGTGATACTACATCTAACCAGTAAAACCTGTGAAGAAAATTTAAAAGCTCAAAGAATGAAATGTTACAGTGCATTATATTTCATACTATGATATGATCAGAAAGAAGACAGAACTATTTTAAAAATTAAAATGATCAAGCCAGCTCTAATTTAGCCAACAGTTTGCCTTAATTAGAAGTTTACATACACATTGGATACCATTATTAAAAATATTTCAAAAGTTTGTATTACTGTAATTTTAAATAACTATTAGTTGCTAGCCAAATATCTGTTTGACTTTTTAAACTATCACTGCTTGAGCTGGTCATTTCTTTGAGAATGCATCTTCTGAAACTCCTAGCACATTTAAAGCATTAGAAATTTTGTCCTTGCTTGGTAATTTTTGAGTTTTCTCAGATTTAAGTGAGCAGTTATTAGTCAGAAAAGAAAAGGTGTTTTCAAATTTAAAACAGAGAGTTGCTTGATAGTATTGTTCTTTGCACTGAAATCTACTTTGTCCAAATTTCTTGTGATTAGTTTTAGCATCCAACTTTCTTTTGATTAGTGTTAGCATGATATATCTTTTTCTGTCTTTATTGTTAGTCTATATGCACTTCATATTTAAAATGGGTTTCTTGTAGACAACATAGATTTGGTCTTGCTTTTTATCCAATTAGATGATTCCTGTCATTTAATTGGTATGCTCAGACCATTAACGTTTAATGTCATTGTTGATATGATTGTGTTGAAATTTACCAGTTTACTCTTTGATTTCTATTTGTCCCATCTGTTTGTTTCCTTTTTTTTTTTTTTTCTGCCTGCTTTTGGGTTAATAGCACGGTTTTTATTATTACATATCATTTTCTCCCTTGGCTTATTGGCTGTACATCTTTTTTTGTTTGTTTGTTTTTAGTGATTGCTTTTGATTTTGCAGGGTACATCTTTAACTTATCACAGTGTACTACTTCATGTGTAGCATATGAACCTGATGATCCTATACTTCGATTCCATATATTCTGTTTCTCTTTGTGTTATGGACTGTGTAACAAAGTACTTTTGCCTTAGTTCAATTGTATTTTAAACTGTATTTCATGTTACCATTTCTGATGCTCTTCATCCCTTTGTGTAAATAAAGATTTCAGGACTTTTTTTTTTTCCTGTCTGAAAGATGTCCTTTAACATGTCTAGTAGTGCTGGTTTGCTGGTGACGAGTTCTTTTTGTATATCTGAAAAAAACCTTTATTTTTTTTATTATTATTATTATTATTTTTGCGGTATGCGGGCCTCTCACTGTTGCAGCCTCTCCCATCGTGGAGCACAGGCTCCGGATGCTCAGGGTCAGCGGCCATGGCTCACGGGCCCAGCCGCTCCGCGGCATGTGGGATCTTCCCGGACCGGGGCACGAACCCGTGTCCCCTGCATCGGCAGGCAGACTCTCAACCACTGCGCCACCAGGGAAGCCCCCAAACCTTTATTTTTGAAGTATATTTTCCCTGGGTATAAAATTTTAAGTTGACAGGTTCTTCCCCCCTCGCCCTCCTCAGTACTTTAACTATTTTGCTTCACTGCCTTCTGGCCTGCAGTGTTTCTGACAAGAAGTCTGCTGTCATTCTTTTGGCCATTAGTTCATCAAATATTTTTTTCTATCCCTCATCCATTTCCCAGGACTTCAGTTATATTAAACTGATTCAGTATATTAAACTGATTGAAGTTGTCCCTCAACTCACTGATAGTGTGCTCTTCTTTTTTTCAGTCTCTTTTCTCTCTGTATTTCATTTTGGATGGTGTCTCTTGCTATGCCTTCACATTCACTAACCTTTTTTCTGCAGTGTCTAATCTGCTATTAATCCTGTTAGTATATACATATATTTTTTAATCCAGACATTGTGTTTTTCTCTATATATAAAAATTTAGGGTTTTTTTTTAATATCTTCCTTATCTTTTTTAAAAAATGACCACCCTCTACTTTTTGGAACGTATAGAATATAGCATGTTCTCTCTGTCTCTCTCTTGAGAACAACACTGGTTTGAACTGCATGAGTCCACTGTATACACAGATTGCTTTCAATATATACTACATGATCTGTAGATGCACAACTGCAGATATGGAGTACTGCCTGTAAAGTTACATGTCGATTTTCAACTGTGCAGGGGGTCAGCACCTGGATTCCCGAGTTGTTGAGGGATCAACTGTATGTATATGTCTTTCTTGCTCTTGTTCTCATTCACTCTCTCTCTTTACTCTGTCTGCTAATTCTGCAGGCTCTGTCTTTCCCAAATGCTCAAGTCTGTTTCCTCAACTCACGGGATACTGCTCATCTCTATGTGAGTTCTCTCTTTATCCCAGTCTAGAAAACCTAACTGGGCAATAAGCTAGGGCAACCATAGTGGTCACCTTATTTATTTCCCTTCTATTAGATATACCTCTCCTGAACTGTCTATTGTACAATGTCTAAATACCATTGTTTCATATATTTTGTCAATTTTTTAAAGTTTTAAGTGATAGAGTAAACCCGGTTTCTGTTACACCAGCATGGCTATAAGCATGAGGGCCCCCCCATTTTTTTTCTACCATTATAGATTTTCTAGTAAATATAATTTCTGTCTTTGCACATGTCTATAAATGTTTGGTCTGCATTAGACTTTAAAGAGAGAAAAGGACTCAATTCTTTTGCAGATGTTTGCACGGGGCCTGGCATGAATAAGGGGGTTGTGCCCACTTAGCAAGTATTGTTTTGGTGACTGAAGAGTCATTATGAAACCTCATCATATTCTTAATATTGCACAAAAAGATGCTTTTGACATTTAGCTGATGTTTCAATTTTGGCACAAGTGTTTTTCTGAGGTAATGCAGGATCCTGTTGTAAAGCTGTCCAACTAAACAATTTCACCAAGTGTAGCTTATTTCAGCTTCCTTACTGTTTGTTACCAATCATTTGCTCCAGTAGAGAAAAACATCTGTAATATGGGTGGGTATTTTGTTAGAAATGTAGCATACCTACCAATTAGTTGGCCCAGCCAAATTAGCATGTGTTGGTCTGCATCTCCAATTAAGGCAGCTGCTTGAATGTTGCTATTCTACAGCTGGCATTTGGCATGTGGGAGTGTACTGCACCATGGCCAGACACTAGCTATACCTCTTAATTAAAATATTTGCTTATGTTGGTGTGGTTTCTTTAAAACAGTAAGTGGTCTTTCCAGTCAGGTTATTGATGGTTCAGTGACTTCTGTATAAAACACTTTTTCTGGTTGGGGAAATGTGGGACCAAGGTGTTCTGAAATTGCTCCCATTCAAGTAGATGATTGGTGTTTCTCCTCCCACTTTTAAATGGTTAGTTGTGGTTTTAAGTGGATAATTGTAATTTGGGGTACAGCCTTTGGCTTTAATAAAAGAATTTGTAGAAAGGCATATTCTTTGAAACATTTATAAAGTTCAGTAGTCTGATATAGGGATTGCTTTCTTTTTTATCACAGAGAGAAAGTATTTTTGAAAGTTTTATGAAAAAGGTTCACTTTATTTTGATTTTCCCATCAAGTGAAGTTATGTTTTCTTGTCAATTATCCATTGTTTTAATGATCTCTTTATACTGTCACTTATTAAATGTATAATTTATGTTATATGAGAATCTTTAAAATAACTACAAATCAAATTTAAATGACCTACTGTTATATCTAATAATAGAATCAAGGAGAAGATGCATCCATTAAAACTGACAGGAAATTTCATAAATTTTGAACTATTTTATTCGTTTGCTATTAAAAAACAATAGAATTAATATCTAAGGACAGCAGGCTACCAGTAATATTTAGAAAGAATATTGATAGTCAGCTTTCATTATGCTTCCATTCTGTTTAACGCTGTAGAGATGTATAAGATCTGAAATGCAATCACTCTTCAATAACTGATTAAAATACTAAGCCACAAATATAAATATAATCACTTTCGTGGAATGCATAGAATCATGTTTAGGCATGTATAGTTTGAAAAGCACACTCTACACTATTTTAAAAGGGCATCTCTGTTTAGTAACTACCGATGAACTAAAACCCTCATTTATAAATATGGAAGCTAAGTCTGAGAAGCCAAGTATAGCTAGAATGGCAGAGGTGGACAGGGTTCATATCTTTGGCTTCTTGTGCTTTGTTCTCCTTTACCCCCATGCTCTTAAATATGCATTAAATAGTGTAGCTGGGTAACTGAATGATAACTTTTGGGAAGGTACATTTCAAAAACATAATGTCAGAATTACTTAGCATCAAAAGAATAAAGAACAAACTATGCTAAATTGGCATTGTGACTATTTTTGAATGCAGTTGACTGTTACAGTTATTAGCATTGGATCAGTGATAAAGGACATGTGAGCATTTTGATTGCATGGATGTATTCTTTTTCTCTTTTTAAGACACAGCCGGGCTTCCCTGGCGGCGCAGTGGTTGAGAGTCTGCCTGCCGGTGCAGGGGACACGGGTTCATGCCCCGGTCCGGGAAGATCCCACATGCCGCGGAGCAGCTGGGCCCGTGAGCCATGGCCACTGAGCCTGTGCTCTGCAACAGGAGAGGCCACAGCAGTGAGAGGCAAAGGCACAGCCATGTCCAACTGTGTATTTAAGGAGGACTTTGAATTAGTAAAACCCTAACATAACTAAATAAAACTGTTTATTTATATTAAAACAAGCTTTGATTAAAAACAGTCTTCCAGTAATATTTGAGATATTTCCTGAATAAGTAATGAAATAAATAAACATTCATAATTGATCCTTAGAGCAATCATGAGGACAAGCTGGCAAGGTTACCCAAGATCACATACTAGGCAGCATGATCTTTAATTGCAGACCATCTAACTGCAGGTCTAGTTCTCCTTCCACTCCTGGGTGACACTTCTAATTATTCATCTCTCCTCCCCAAGTTATCCTTTATGGTATTAATCTAGATCTCCAAGGTGTCTTGAGTGTGCGCCTTGTTTTCCAGTCTTGAATCGCTTAGAATCCGTGTTTTGGACTCCTATTTCTGAATATCATGGAAGATGCTGCGGTCATACCCAATTCTAGAAGGCCACTATTCATCCTTTGTGTGTCTCTCAGTAGTGGTCTATGTGGTTGTATGTTGGACCTCCAGCAAGATAGGGGGCACCCTCATGGCTGTGACTCCAGCTTTCCTTCTGCTTCAGTGTTGGCCACTCTGCTTTTATCAGTTTTGTGCGTGGAGTTCTGTGGTCTTTTGATAAAAGGGCCTGTTGCTGTGAAGTTTGGAAACTATTGCTGGAAACCCACACCTTCTCTGCCATTCCTTATTGTTTCCTTCTAACGAAGGACCTGATTACTCAGCCTATGTCTCTGTATGCCTAGACTTTTATCCTCTTCAGAGGAAGATATGTTTTCTTCTCTAAAGCCAAACTTTTGCTGGTATCTTAAATCCCAAGCTGGTATCTCTTGCTAGTACCTTAGGGGCCTGTTCCCATAGCACTCTTCTCCTCTGATATCTCAAACAGGTACCTTTTAGATGAGCTTTGTTGGGCTTTTTCTTTTAAAAGTCAGCACATGTCACTTAATTAAGTAAATCGTAATTTATGGCTTCCTTTGAAAATCCAAATGATCTCTTAACCCTAGGCCCAACATTCCTATAGGGCAGCAGTCAGCTGGAGTTGTGACCCACTAGCCCTTTAGGGTGGGGACTGTCCTGTCGAGGGTGTCCCAGCCCCTCCCCACTCTGACAGTGCATGCATATGTACTTTTATTAGGGCCTCTTCACACACTTGAGAAACGTGTTTGGCCCCTGAGGACAGTTGAGTTTGCAACACTCTGTTATCCTTTACAGTCTTTCTAAGCAGCACATCTAAAGAGAGATGCTGTTTCCTTTGCAGGGTATGGTAGAACATTTGCAAGGCATGTAGAACACTTGTATCACTTGGATATGTCTTATCTTCAATAAAATATATTTCTAGTATGGTATAGGTACACTTTATATATATTTTCCGTTAATTTTGCTTTTGTCTTGTAACAGAAATATACCTGTAAATGTTAATACTGAAAACAATATAAACTTAGGATGTGGGAAAACTATAAAAATACTCATGTACAGGTTAGTGAGTGATCACAGAGTTGAGGGAATCACATACTCCCTCCCAATTACTACTCCTTTCCTCCCCTGAAGTAACCACTATCTTAATTTCTAATGTTATCATTTAGCTTTGACTTCCTTGGACTTTATATACATTGCATGATACAGTATGTATTTTTTTTTTTTTTGGCTGTGTTGGGTCTCCGTCTCTGTGCGAGGGCTTTCTGTAGTTGTGGCAAGTGGGGGCCACTCTTCATCGCAGTGCGCGGGCCCCTCACCTTCGCGGCCTCTCTTGTTGCGGAGCACAGGCTCCAGACGTGCAGACTCAGCAGTTGTGGCTCACCGGCCCAGCTGCTCCGTGGCATGTGGGATCCTCCCAGACCAGGGCTCGAACCTGTGTCCCCTGCATCGGCATGCGGACTCTCAACCACTGTGCCACCAGGGAAGCCCTACCTCTTTATTTTTATGTCTTAACTTTTGGTGGTGCTCTTTATGAATTTGTGTGTGTGTGTGTGTGTGTGTGTGTGTGTGTGTGTGTGTGTGTGTGTGTGTGTGTGTGTGTGTGTGGACATCTAACCTTTTTACTGAACTGCTTTGAAATTTTTCAAATTTAACAAACATTTTATAAGTTGATTCACCTGGCAGTTTGCCTTGTTCATTCGGCATGGCTTCAAGTGGTCAGAAGTTATAGTGAGGAGACTTAAAGTACATTTTAAAGATCATGTTAATGATGATGGAGTCTGAATATGTGGCATATTACTGCATTAAATGGAAAATACATAGCGTAAGCTCCCCCACTGCTCCCCACCCCTGTTTTCTCTTAAAAGTTCATTCTTGAAAATGTTACACAACAGTTATGTGTACTCATATAAATTCACATGGACCATCCTAATCAAATCATGAATTAAAATACTTTCATTTTTTGGCTTTGCCTTCTTTCCATCACCCTTTCACACACAGAGCTAAAATGTTATTAATTGAATTTTTTCTTGGCATAAGTACAAGATGATTTCTGCAAGAAGGGCTTAATGTTACTTAAATCATCATTTTACACAGCAACATTGCCTCTAGGACTTTTATACAATGCAGCTGCTTTTGGTAGATGAAGGAAATCAAGTACTGCTGCACAGACTTTTAGGAATATTAATATATTTTAAAAAGTAAGTAAAATAGCCTGTGTACTACTGGCTTGTGATCCGGTATGAATGGAGAATAAATCCATAGGAGTGTTTACTTTTTCTTGAGAACAGTGCATCATGGGAATATGGGCTGTTTCTAATCTTTTTTGTTAATGGGTTTTATTTATTTATTTAAAAAATTTATTTATTTATTTATTTATTTATTTAGGTTGTATCAGGTCTCAGTTGTGGGCACATGGGATCTTTGTTGAGGCATGTGGGATCTTTTCGTTGTGGCGTGTGGGCTCTTCTTTGCAGCACTCAAGCTTCTTTCTAGTTGCGGCGTGCTGGCTCCAGGGTGCATGGGCTCTGTAGTTTGCAGCACGCAGTCTCTCTGGTTGAGGCATGCGAGCTCAGTAGTTGTGGCTCGTGGGCTTAGTTGCCCTGTGGCATGTGGGATCCTAGTTCCCCAACCAGGGATCGAGCATGCGTTCCCTGCATTGGAAGCCTGACTCTTTACCACTGGACCACCAGGGAAGTCCCTGTAAATGGGGTTTAAGTTGTCCAATTCTTAGGAATGATTTTGGGGGAAAGAAAATACTTTCAAGCCATTTTGAAGATGTTTAGAAAAATTAAAGAATATTTTATGAAGAAGGTTTTATCTTACTAGATTTAAAAATATTATGTAGTTTATTTGTTTTTAAAAATAGGCTTTATTCTTTAGAGATACTTTTAGGTTCACAGCAAAACTGAGCTGAAGGTAGAGAGATTTCCTGTGTACACACAGCCTCCCCTGCTATCAAAATCCTGCACCAGAGTGGTACATTTGTTACAATCGATGAACCTATGTGTTCATACAACATTATAACCCCAAATCCATAGTGCAATGTAAATATTTCATACCCTTGGAAGGAATACATTTGAATCTCAAGTTTTTGTTATTATATACTGCCTATGAAATGTTTCACTTAGATGTCTGTGCTTGGATTCCTTGGCTTATACTCCTTGGCTTAAAAAAAAAAAAAAGGCATGGAAAGTAAATTTTTTGCTTTTCATCATTTTATTTTTTTCAGTTTAACATTTTTGTTTTCAAAAAATATATTTATACTATACGCCTTTTTCTGTTTCTATATCGTTCATTGGGCATAGGCTGAAAGGGATCAGTTTAGATCCCAGGTTAGAAATGCATATGCTTTTAGAGACCAGGCAGGTAATGAAAATGAATGAAGTGAGCTAGAATGAGGCTAGAAGGAGTGGTGAGGTCTGGAGAACCAGAGAGCTCTCGCCCCATGTAAAGATGTTGTTGGCTCTTGCTAATTGTACTGTGTGGCAGTGCAAGCCTGAGGGTGCCACATTTTCTAGTTATTTAAAAAGAATTTTAAAAGGAAACCAAGATGTCTTACGTAAAACTTTGCAATTTTCCATCAACCTAGCCCTAATTGGGGCCAGATAAAATTGAGGAGGCCCCAACAATCTGTGGGCTACTATTTTATTTATTTTTATCAAAGTATTATTTCTACAATCATTAAATGTTCTAGGGACTATTCTGAGAACTTTATAGAAATCAACTCATTGAATCAAGCAACTCTCTGGGATTGGCGCTTTCGTTATCCCCATTTGAAAGGTGATACAAGTCAGATACAGAGGGCTAACTGTCTGTGGTAAGCAGAATTCTAAGATGCTCCTGAAGATTCATGCCCCATGGTGTACATACCCCGTATAATCCCCTCCCCTTGAGTGTTAGCAGGACATCTTGTGATTAGGTTAAGGTGAAGGGAATTTGCAGATAGAAGTAAGGTCTCTCATCAGTTGACTTAGAGTTCTTCAAAAGGGAGATTATCTTTGGTGTGCCTGAACTAATTAGGTGAGCTCTTTAAAAGCTGGCTCAAGCCTTCCCTGAGGTTAAGACATTTGAAGCAGCAGAAATAGTCTTTTGGCCTCGAAGAAGCAAACTGCCATTTTATGGGGTGGGCCATAATGTAGGGAATGGCAAGGGGGCTCTAGGACCAGAGAGCCGCAGTTTTGCAACTGCAAGGAATGGTATTCTCTCAACAGCCAGTGTGCTTGAAAGTAGAACCTGAGCCTCAGGTGAGATCACAGCCTCTGAGACTGAGCAGAGGACCCAGCTACACCATGCCTAGATTCTTAACCTACAGAAACTGGGAGGCAATGAATGTCTGCTGTTTTAAACAGGCAAGTTTGTGGTAATTTATGATGCAGCAATAGAGAACTCATACATATCCCCTGGGTCACACTGCTGAGGTCATATTGCAGAACTGGGGTATGGATCCAGGCAGTGCAGGTACAGAGTACACTGCCCTGTGTCATTATTTGGTGGCTCCTATCCAGAGAGCTCTTTGCACAAATATGGTAAGAATGTATTTTTAAAGCTTCCACTTTCTCCTTCATGACCACAGGGTATATATTCTACTATGATGTTCTCCTTCATAAATCCACTTTTGTGGGCAACTCAGAAATTTATTTCTTCAAGTTCTCTTTTAATCTTTTTCCCCTTAAATTAAGAAGCTGATAGATATATACATATGCATATTTAAATATGTATATAAATTATTTATACATAGAAATGTTCTTTACATCATCTATTAAAATTAGTTTTATTAAAAAGCAGTATTTTGGGCTTCCCTGGTGGCACAGTGGTTGAGAGTCCGCCTGCCGATGCAGGGGACACGGGTTCGTGCCCCGGTCCGGGAAGATCCCACATGCCATGGAGCGGCTAGGCCCGTGAGCCATGGCCGCTGAGCCATGGCCGCTGAGCCTGTGCGTCCGGACCCTGTGCTCCGCAACAGGAGAGGCCACAACAGTGAGAGGACCGCGTACCGCAAAACAAAACAAAACAAAACAAAACAAAAAAACAGTATTTTTTCTGTATTGTGAACTAGTGTTAATGTTTCCATTCTAATCTCTTTGGTATAAAATTATAAAGAATGAGCATTTCAGGATACGTAAATGAAGTATTTGCTGAAAGCTCTTTGAGGTATTGTAGAAAGTTTATTTTCCTTGATTCAAATTTTTAAAGATGATGGAATATTTTAGAACTTGGTAATTTAATTAATGACATTCATCCTGAACTTTCTGACCTTCAGAATTTACAGTTTTTATCTTGTATTTTAAAATCATGAGATGGAATTGATCACTTTTCACTTAACCCTCATGACCTTTAAGTATGTGGAAGGCAAATGAGACCTGCCCAAAGCAGTGCGGAGGACATGGCATGGAGTATAATCTACTGTGTGGGCAATAAAATCTCTAAGGGAAACCTAATGGGCATTTATCAGTTCTCGTTATAGGTATTAATGATTAATGAATCTTAATTATTAAGGATTATCAAGGTTCTTAAATGAGCTGGAATCCATACCTTTCTAAAAAAGTTCCATTTTGGAATGTGAAATCAACTGACAACATTGTTTTTATCCAGAACGCTCTATTAAATACCAAGTACTGGTAACAGTGCATGATTCTGTGACCATGGATTAACCATTTGTTAGGCAACCTGGATCCATCTCTGGTCTTCCACTGAGACCTTTGTCACCCGAGACACCTGGTTGTCTATTGTACTTTGTGTAGGACAGATATATTCACATCTATGATGTTGATAATATCTGCTTTCTATAACTTAGAGGATTGTTGTAAGGATCAAACAAGATAACATACTTGAGAAATTTTTGAATGTAAGGGGAAAGCTTAAACTTCAGTCTTTGCCATTCCAGGTATAATATGTTAATTGCTTTCTTGGGGCAAAGTGAGAAGTATAACTGCTATTTACTCAGGACAGTTTGCAAAATGTCTTCCACATGATCCGCTACTGCCTTCCCTTTGGACAGATGATTCTTTATCTTTCTGCTTTTCATCATCCTGGTCTCCAATCCCTACTAATAAAGAAAACTTGCTGATCCTAAAGTTGGCTGCCACTTTAAGAATTGTTCGGGGGCTTCCCTGGTGGCGCAGTGGTTGGGAGTCCGCCTGCCGATGCAGGGGACGCGGGTTCGTGCCCCGGTCCGGGAAGATCCCACATGCCACGGAGCGGCTGGGCCCGTGAGCCATGGCCATTGAGCCTGCGCGTCCGGAGCCTGTGCTCCGCAACGGGAGAGGCCACAACAGTGAGAGGCCCGCGTACCGCAAAAAAAAAAAAAAAAAAAAAAAGAATTGTTCGGACTTCCCTGGTGACACAGTGGTTGAGAGTCCGCCTGCCGATGCAGGGGACACGGGTTCGTGCCCTGGTCCAGGAAGATCCCACATGCCGCGGAGCGGCTGGGCCCGTGAGCCATGGCCGCTCAGCCTGCGCATCCAGAGCCTGTGCTCCGCAATGGGAGAGGCCACAACAGTGAGAGGCCTGCGTACCGCAAAAAAAAAAAAAAAGAATTGTTGGAAATTGATTGACATTTGCAAAATAATTTTTGCTGACTTGGATCTTTGAGAGAATAAAGGTTAGTGTCTCTGTCATTTCATGGGAGACATTGGTAGCAGGATATAGGTGATCTACCCTCTCCCAACCCCCAGTCCCCACCGTACTCCCTTCTGCTCCATATTATATTGCCTCCCATACTCTCGGCTGCATATACGTACGAATCATACCTATGTTACATAATCATACATGAGGATATCGTCTCATGTATCATCTTAGTGTTTCTAAGGAAGATGTAGAATTTTTTTCTTCCTTTTTTTTTTTTTTTTTTTTTTTAATAAAACTCTCTATAGGGATGTGCTTTTTGTGACTTTCCAGTGCAGTGTGATTCATTTACATAGCTCTGGAGTCTTGCTTGTTGGTGCATTTGATAACGAGGAATAGGAGAGGATAAAAGGGAGATAAAAGATGTTGGCCTTTGCTTTTCAAGGTAACTTTTCATGGCAGTGACACTGTGGTCATTACTGAAGCTTATAAAGGAAAAAGGAAATGTTGCTACAGAAGGCTGTTGGCTGAGGGACCAGTTCAGTGACTACTAAGGGTCTGCCTGGGATTATTACTTTTAGGGTAATATGAATTGGTTTCCTCAAAATGACCACTTAGACTTCCTACAAATTTGATTGAAAATACACATATAGAGACATAGGATTTATTAATGATAGACACATTGTGTTTTATATTTTACATTAAATTGTGTGCCATTTGTCAATTGGAAAAATTTCAAATACTCATTTTTTCTTAGAAATAATTGAAAGGTATAGCAAAAACAAGTAACTTTACTTCTTAAGGATTCAGCATTCAATTAGCTATATAATTTGATCCATTAAGAACCTGTAATTATGAATTTGTTGCACACTAGGAATGGCATAGGAATTTAAACGCAATGTTGTACCAGTTTAACAAATAAGGAGTAGACAATTTCTTAGCTTCAAAAAATATTTTCATTTTTAAAAAATTGTTGTTCAGTCATTCCCTTTCCCTCTCATCTTGCTTTATTTTTTCCCTGTGGCATTTGTTACCAAATTTGATGCATTATCTTTTTTTTAAAAATTGGTCTTTCTAACCTAGTTTTTTTCTAATTTTATTAAAATTTTTTTATCATTCTTTTTAAAATTAATTTATTTTATTTTTGGCTACGTTGGGTCTTTGTTGCTGTGTGTGGGCTTTCCCTAGTTGTGGTGAGCGGGGGCTACTCTTTGTTGTGGTGTGTGGGCTTCTCACTGCAGTGGCCTCTCTTGTTGTGCAGTGCGGGCTCTAGGTGCGCAGGCCTCGGTAGTTGTGGCACGCGGGCTCTAGAGCGCAGGCTCAGTAGTTGTGGCGCACAGGCTTAGTTGCTCCGCGGCATGTGGGATCTTCCTGGACCAGAGCTCGAACCCATGACCCTGCATTGGCAGGCGGATTCTTAACCACTACGCCACCAGGGAAGCCCGATGCATTATATTTTTTATATTTTTACCTGTCTCTTTCCTGTCTGCCCCCACCCCTGCATAGACTCTAAGCTCCAAGATAAGCAGATTGGTTTGGGTCATGGCTAATATTTCCACACATAGTTGGCACTCAATAAATATCTGTTGAATGAGTGAATGAATGTCCATAGCATCCACTGCCTTATAAAGAGACTTTGGAGGATGTGCTTTTTATATGATGAGACTATCCAGATTTGAATTATGTCATCAATAGAAGGAGACTAACCAAACTCAAGGTGTTCAAGACCATGTTTCCAGATATTCATACACCGAGAGTTTCAAAAGTGAATTTATGGGTTAAATGTAGCAATAATCTTCAGCAAGTCAGGAGTCATTCTGAAACTGAAAATTTTGTTGTATTGTTTGACCTAAATGTAAGGATCTTAATGTACGGCTGGGGACTTCCGTGGTGGTGCAGTGGTTAAGAATCCGCCAGCCAATGCAGGGGACACGGGTTGAAGCCCTGGTCCAGAAAGATCCCACATGCCGCGGAGCAACTAAGCCCGTGCACCGCAACTACTGAAGCCCACATGCCACAACTACTGAAGCCCGTGCGCCTAGAGCCCATGCTCTGCAACGAGAGAAGCCACCGCAATGAGAAGCCTGCGCACCGCACAAAGAGTAGCCCCTGCTTGCCACAACTGGAGAAAGCCCGTGCGCAGCAACGAAGACCCAACGCAGTCAAAAATAAATAAATAAATAAATTTATTTAAAAAAATAACATAAAATAAAAATAAATGTAAGGCTGCCAGGCTCAGTTAATACGGAAGCAGCACCTGACATGATCAAGAGAGAAGGGGGCTGGGAGAAAGATGCCTTCTCCAGCGCTGGATGCCTGGCTTCCCATCTGGTCTCTAACAGAACTTTCTGACATTGGGCAAGCTGTTTCACTTCAGTTTAAAATGGAGACAGTCCTAGCACTATGTTCTAGGATTGTTGTGAGAATTCAGTTAGATGATTCATGGAAAACACTTGGCTCAGTGCCTGGCATGTGGTAAGCACTCAAAGGTTGCCATTGTGACTGTTTTAGAAGAGCGCTGTGAGATAAGAGAAATTTTAAGTCAGAAATAGAACAGGACAGCTCCAAGTTGTCAGAGGGAAGTATTCAGCTCAGGTACAGAGTGCGAAATCTGGCTGTAGGCAGGCTACTGTGGCTGAGGGACCGTATACCGGGAGTGACCTGCAGTGATGCATTTATGGTTGCTGCCAGAGAGCAGCGGCCCGGGCCGGGGATGGAGAGAGTCCATGTGCCTGCATGTCTAAGACAGAAAACTTAAATTCCACACTGTTCAGTTCAAAAGGAAACTTCTGGAGAATTGGCCAATATTTACAAACTGGTATATAAATATGCAGGCCCTGAACCTGATTTTGTCCAAATATTCAGAGTAAATATGCCTTTCATGGGTAAAATTGTATGAAACCAAGTTTCATAGGCCGATAAACAAAATCAAATGCCCAGTTTTATTTATTTATTTATTTTAAAGGAAGTATAACTCTGGTACAGCCTATAATACTTCTCATTGTAACTAATCCCTGTTGGCAGATGTACAGAGGAAGGCAAAATAAAACCAAAAGTTCTCTTCATGAGCATGGCCATCTATTGCCCAAAGAGTTTGTGTGTCTAAGGGCATCGAGTGAAAAGAGTCTGGCATTTCCATTTCCATGATGGGAACAGCCTTGCCCGGATACCTGTTTGCTATCTCTGGCCGATTTCCCTCTGCCTGTGCTTGGAAGAACATTTCCAAGACTTGCCTTAGTGACTCTCATTTCTTCTACATTCAGGTCTCTCCAGCATTCCTCTCTCTCTACTCAACACTTTATTTCTTTATGTATTTTACTGCTTGCAACCTGGCTCTGTTTATAGTTCTGTTAGCCCTGGGAGCCAGTCTTGACCTGGTGAAGTATTTCTTCTTTTAAAATGACAGAAATGCTTCTGGCTTTCTGAAATTCATCAACTAATTAATTCAGACTGTAAAAAAAGCAGAAGTTGATTCCCTTTTCTCCTGTACCCAGTCTAAAAACACATATACCCTGACTGTTCTACATGTAGGAATTTATCCTACAGAAGAACTCAGGTAACTGCACAGAGATTTATATACAGGATATTCAGCACAGTATTATTTATAATAGTGAGAAATGGGAAACTGTCTAAATGTCTGTCAGTGACTCCCTAATCCATTTTCCTGTTTGAGCAGAGACAGGGCTCAATGGACATAGTAAGAGCTAGATTGCTCTATGTTAACAGGGCAGTGGGAACATAAGCTACCTCTTCTTGGTCAGTGATTCCTTCCAGACCTTGATATGGATGATTAGAACCGTAGCCATGGATTTACTGCCCGTCTTGACCACAGTTATGGGGGTAAAAGAGGTGACCAGAGTCCACAAATACTCTTGAATGCTTTGGCTCAGTAGGGCTCTTTAATACATTATTCAGTGTTTTTCCTGTAGGACTTCATGCCTTTGTTTGTTGCCTGTGGTATAGCCTTTTCCAAATTCTTCCCCAGACCATTCCCCAGGGTGGCCTTAATGAGACAACAAATAACCCTGCCTTGGATTATGATTTATTCTACATACTTTATTTGTATACATATGTTTTATTCTAATTGCTTTGGCCTGGGGAGGGTGTATGTGAGGGGAGCAGCCTTAGTTGCAGCCATAACTCCTTTTGGTCAAACTGCTTTTGGCTTTGGTGTTAACAAATGTAAACATTCTGTAGTTTCCTGGGTCCTTATTTTGTCTTCTTTTAAAAATAAAGTCTTGGTGACCTGTAAAATTTCCTCTGAATTCATTGACTTCTCACATTTTGTTTCTTATAACTTGCCAGGATACACTCTCCTTCTCCAGTACAGTGAATTCTTCCTTTGATCTGTGCCTGCTCATACTGTGTTTTGAATGGCTGATTAAATAAATTGTGGCCCAGCAATTCTGTGTAATTAAAAATGTCTCTCCGTATGTACTGACATGGAAGGCCGTCTTTAGTGAAAAAAGCAAGTTACAGAGTAGCATATTTAGAGAAAGTCTGGTCTTACTTTTGTTTAAAAAAGAAAAAACCAACATGCCACGTATATACAAATACTAACCTCATGATCCAACTCTGTTATGTCGATATGCATCTAAAATTGTCTGCAAGATCACAGCCCATGATGTTCACAGTGGTTATTTCTGGAGAGCAGTTTAACCAAAAATGTTTACTCTTTTGAGGGTCATGGACCATTTTGTGATTCCAAATGATAAAAAACCTTATTCCTATAAAAATACGTATACATAGTATTTTGCCTACAATTTTAGGGAGTTCAAGTACTCTTCTAGGAACTGCCTTGATTCAACCAGTGTGTTGGTATTACGGTCTAATATCCATCTTAGTTTGTCTATTTTTAAGTACTGAGAAAATCCCTCATTTTTGCCTTTATGATATACCTACATTGTAATAATATCTATTGAGCTTCTACTACTTTGAAGCAACTGTAAGCACAGTTGGAAATGTTACTGCCTCTGTATGCTACAGAGAAATTTAATTAACAGGTTTAGCTCATACATCCTTGAGCTTCTTTTTTTTAAAGGCCCATACTGCCCAAATCATTCTAAATTCTAGGAGGGCAGTTTTATTGTATATTAAGTGGGACTGATATGTTTTAAGGTCAAATTTATGATATGATAGTTACATTTTTTATATGCTAAATATATACTCTATAGTAAATTGGGTCATCAAGGCAATCAGTATTTGGGAGCATAATTTTACTATTTTAAATTATTGTAGAGGCTGATGGTATTATTTGTGTATTTATGTTATTGGACTTAGCTATGATTCATTTTAGTAACAGAAATTCCAATTATAAAATTGTTTCTGTGGGCAAATGGGATCTATTTTTCAATATCTGTTTGGTGTACTTTCTGGAAATGATTTGAGCAAAGTATGGAAGTTGCTTATATATCTTTAGCATGAAACTCCATAAGTAACCAAGAGCTCATTTTGCCCTACATAGCTCAGATATTTTTTCATACTTTTATCTAAAAAGTGAAGGCCCCAAATAAAGCTATCCCTTCTGAAACTAAGGCTTAAATTATAGTGTTTTATCAACCTTTATTACACATTATATATCAAAGACATTTGTGTATTTAGTATCCAAGAGACTTGGATACATTTACAGCATTCCAAGCTCTGGAGAAGAACCCCAAGGCCTGCCTACAGCATCTTTGGCTCCTCTATCAAAGCATCTCAAGTAGTGTCTCTCAGCAACAACTAAGTCCTCTGTGGGACACTACCCAATATGTACTTGTATTGTGCCTGTGACACGGCAAAAGTTGGTTGCCAAAACTTATGGTCTTTACTGGGAGCGGCTACACCCCAATCATAATGAGTAAACTCAACACCCAGATCTTGGCTTCCAGACTGTTTTCTAATAAAGGATGCAGTGTTCCTTGGAGAAATGGCTAGTTCCAGGGCTGGGGCAGGGAAAATAGAAGGTGAGCCTGGGATATCTTATTGTGCTAGAAATCAAGAAAGTATTCAAAGAATAATGGGGACATGTCAAAAAGACACAGAAGCCAGCTTGAAGGGACTCTCTCCCATTAATCAAATCTGGATAAACTGAACACTAAAATTAAAATGATAGAAATTATAGTCTATTGACTAAAATAGGAAATTATGAGCCCATACTAATAATGATAAATAAATGCATAAATTGAAATTTTGATGAGAGGGGATTTTATGTAGTCTCAAAATCTCTCCCCACAAAATACAAAAATATTTGTTAATTACGAAGGGAAAAATAGTAACTTTACAGTGGAGGACCCAGGCAGACACCACATTAATTAGAGACCAAATGATTCATCGGTAATGGGACAATTGATAGGATGCAATGAGAAACACAATTTCATATCTATGATATTCCCACCAAGGATGTATAACCTGAATCTAATAATGAGGAAACATACGAACCTAGATTGAGGGACATTCTACAAAGTAATTGGCCTGTGATCTTCAAAGTGTCTAAGTCATAAAGGTCAGGAAAAGACTGGAAAACTGTTCCAGATTGAAAGAAGCTGAACAGACATGGCAGCTAAATGCAATGGATGATTCTGATTTGGATCCTTCTGCAGTAAGGACATTGTTGAGACAATTGATGAAATTTGAACAGACCCCAAGAATTAGAAGGCAGTAATGTATCGAGGTTAATTTCTAGATTTTGATGGTTATGTAACATTTAGGAGACTGTCTTTGTAGGAAATAAATACAAAAGGAACATTCTTAAACTTTTTAGTCTCAGGACCCCTTTATACTCTTAAAAATTATTGAGAGCCCCAAAGAGCTTTTGTTTATGTGGGATATAGCTATCAATGTTTATTGTATTAGAAATTCAAACTGAGTAATTTTTAAAAATAATTATTTAATTCATGTAAAAATAATAGCAATAAACACATTCTGTGTTTACATAATGTATTTTTAGTAAGAAAAATAACTTTATTCTGAAACAAAACAAGATTCAGTGAGAAGAGTGGCATTGTTTTACATTTTTGAAAATCTCTGATATCTGACATAGAAGACAGTTGCGTTTGCAGACCTGCTTCTGCATTCAGTCTGCTGAGATATGTTCTTTTGGTTGAAGTATAAGAAGAAAATCTGGCCTCACATGGATATGTAGTTGGAAAAGAGAAAGTGATTTCAGTAGCATCTTCAGATAATTGTGGATATTCTTCTTCGATACTACATCAAAACTCCTTAAGTGGAGGTTTCTTCAAGGTTAGTTGCAATATGGAATCTGAAAGCATATTAATTTTTCATACGCAATTGCCTTAAAATCCATTTGTCTACCTCCCACTTTGAATCGGTCTTTTGCCAATCATGATTTTGTAACTTGATGCATTGATCTTTGGAAAATATTGGTTCCTGAGTTCTGCAGATCTTACAGTTGTTGGCACAGTCCCCCCAAATTACAATTATGAATGTCACCCTTAATCTCATTAGAAAAATCTTTCAGTCTCATGATGGTGGATACAAGTTTTCCAAAATTCTAATTTTCACTTAAAATCTCCAGTTTTATCATGGACAGCGAATACTGTTGCTTGTTCTTCTTGAAGTGACAGACTTACTTCATTCATTTTTTGCAGGTATGTCTGCCAAATCTGAATAAGCATAGTTTTTCTGTCAGTTGGTCTTTCAAGTAAAATGATGCTGCATGAAAAAAAGGGGCTAATCAGCTCATGACTCAATTGCGCCTGCTTTTTCTCAAGACAGCCATGGTATTAGGTACACAGAAAAAGTGCTTTATGCACACTTCCCATTTTGTCACATGGAACATTAAAAGGTTGTGTACGCAAGAATAGAGATTTAAGAAAATTACTTATTTTACTGCTTCATCAGGAGACATTCTTTAATGAAACTGACATGTTCTTTTTTACTGCCAGAATGTGAAGAATACAGTGACTTTTAACATAGTTAGGTGCTACTGCTTTGATTCCTCTTAAGATTCTAGCAGTTTTACCCATCATTGCTCTTGTGCCGTTGCTGCAATTGTCACAACACTGAAGAAGGCAAATAATGTCTTGGTATTTCTGACTCTCAGGAACCCTCAGGGTCATGGACCACAGTTTGAGAACTGCTACATTGAAGGATTTATGGGTGATGGAATCTTATCAGCAACTGAATGGAACATGGTTCAGGAAAAAAAGTTCCTTGTACAGCATTTGTAACTTTGCTTGAGATTATTTCAAAATTAAAATGAATAAATAAATAAATAATGGCCTTTCAAATGATGAAAACTGAAATTTAGGAGAGTAATCATTTGCAAGTTTCAGCAAGGTACCAGTAAATTCTTTTGCAGATTAAATGACATAATGTCATTCAGTAGACGTTTTTGCATCTAGTTGATTCTCAGTAATTGATAACTATAACAGTTATTACTCCTGTTTAGTTGGTAGACTATTTGCAACCCTGTGCATTTTACATGGAACCTCTGAGTTCTTTAGGACGTCCTACAGTCAGGATGATTGGTGTCGGGTCCTTATCCTTAATTCAAAGAGTACAGGAGGAGACTCTAAATCAAGCACTTATGCTTTTACTTTGGTTTAATATATGAAGACTGTGCTCTTTTAACAATTTAAATGAAATTTTTTGTGTTAAATAGAAAAATGGTTCTATTCTTGACAAAATGTTGAACTATATTGATCTTCAAAGTATTAATTGCCATAAAGTAAAATACTCATTTCAATAGCTGATATTTTAAATTTTGTGGTGGTTTTTTCGAAAGTTCCTAGTTTTGTTTTGTCTTTAAAGAAATAAAAGCAACTGTTAAGCTTCCTTTTTCTAAATACCAAAGTGAGAGACCCAGATCTTGAAAGGAATACTTTTTCCTGTGGCAAGATCTCACAAAACCAGAGTGGAATCTTGTAAGAACAGAGTGACAGGTTGGAATAAAAAGAGGTCACTTAAAAAAAAAAAAGCACAATCAGCATTTTTAGAAGAAAGGTACCATGTGATATTTGACTTCAATTAGTTCTAACTACCTTTCTCTCTGAAAGAAGAAGGGAGGAATGTTATGGAGGGTAACAAAAATATCCCTTTTGATTTCCAACTTGATTTTTAGTTCACGATTATCCTGCATGGAAAATTGGTCAGCTCTGGCCCAGATCTTACTGGTAGTACTCACGGCCCTCTGTATCTGTGGGTTCCACATTGTGGATTCAACCAACCACAGGATCATGTATTATGTTTACGATCCTGGGTTGGTTGAATCCATGAATACATGGGCTGACTGTGGGACCTGAGCCTCTGTGGATTTTGATATCCACAGGGGGTCCTGGAACCAATCCCCCTGGATACCAAGAGATGACTGTAATTTCATTCCTCAAGCCAATAAAGAGAAGTAAAGTAAGCTACCTCAAGAAAAAAGTTGCTTTCCAAAATAAATAAATAAATAAAAATAACAGAGAAACATTTTATGTGATTTTAAAAATGCCGAGACATAATTGGAGGAATGTTGCCCCGTATGCAAAACTGATGAAGACTGTTTTATTTTTTGATTTATTTTTGTTTTGGCTGCGCAACATGTGGGATCTTAGTTCCCTGACCAGGGATCAAACCCGTGGCCCTTTGCATTGGAATGCAGAGTCGTAACCACTGGACCGCCAGGGAAGTCCCAGATGAAGACTGTTGTAGCTCTAAGATACTATAGTTAATAAACTATCTAAAGCAGAGGGATAACACCATTGTGTCCTCTCTCCCCCAACTCGGACTCTAACTCAGAGATCTCCCGTTTCCACTGCTGCCTCCCTTCTCTGGGCCCCTTCTCTTAGGACTAATTGGGCAGCTGCTGTGTTCTCTCCCAGCTGCCCGTTACTTTTGATATTAGGCTGTGTCCTCTTTGCCACAGCATTTCCTTCCTAAAAACAAGTGTGGTCGTGTCACTTCCCAGCTTAAGAACCTCTGCTAAGTTCTCTCACACACAGGATGACTTGTCAACGTGTTATAGGGCCGCCTTCATAGGTCTGTATCCTGTGCATTTGCACAGGACCCTGTCTTTGGTTTGATGCTCTGCTGTCACCATCCTGAAAGTCTTAATTTTTGAACAAGGGGCTCCGCATTTCTATTTTGCACTGGGCCCCAGAAAATTATGTAGCTGGTCCTGCTTGTTATCTTGGCACATACAGCCTCCACCAGTGTCCTTCTACAGAACTGTTTTTCTCTGTGTACCACCTACTCCATCCACATGCCCTTCCTTTTCCCCACTCTCTGCTTTTGCCTACTTCTCCTTCTCTGCATGACCCATTCCTACTCAAGGACTCGAAACCAGTGTCACCTCCTGTAGAAAATCCCACTCTGCAAGAGTGATTGCTTTCTCTTTGCACGCCTTGTTTATATTTATTAGAACACCAGATGGGTTCACACATGTTTCCTTCACCAAAACGTGACCTATTTGCAGGTATCTGCTATTGTTCTCAGGGTAAAGTCTGACATGTGGACACTACTCAGTGTGTACTTCTTGAGTTTAATCAGCCAAAACATACTCATTGAGCTCCTATCGTGTACCAGCCGCTATTGGGCTCTGAGTGTATAGTGGTAAAGAAAAAAACCAGACACGGACCCTGCCCTCACGGAGCTGACAATTTAGGGAGTGAGATGCTTTGCCTGGTGGCAAATGCCTGTGTCGCCTGAGTAAATGAACGAGCATATGCTAAGGTTGTCAGGTCTTAGTTTCGGATGGGCAAGCTTCTGCCTTCTTGACTAGCGGTGGTGTTGGAATGTAATAGGCACTGCAGTACCAGAGAATCTTGCATTTGGAAGCTGTCCTTGGTTCATTTCGTGACCTGAAAGAGGAGGATGGAGACCAGCAGGGTTCTGTTTCTTTCATCAGATCTGAGACACCATTGATCATGAAATGATGCAGCTTATAAGCATTAAGAAAGAAAAATGGCCTATTAAACTGACACGCCATCAATTGTAAGGCATTCTGATTTCAAAGATAAAAAGTGAATAAAAATGTGCATCTTGGAATAGATAAAGCATAGTAATTCAAAGGTTAATCGCAAGCAAATTGAGTGAAAGAAACACTTGGGACACTAAAGGCATGGCTTAAGTAGTATATTGTAACCATAGATTCCGTGGGTGATACAGTAATAAATAAATCACTCTTTAAAGTGGAGGTATATGTGCTTGGTCAGAGTGACAGGGGATATGCAGCTGATGCAAAGAGGAAAGAGTTGATGATACAGATAATACCTACAGCAGCCTGTGCTATTTAGGAAAAAACAACTACATATCATGCAGTCATCTTTGTAGGTATTGGCAGATATAGGAAAAGAAAACATTTGAATAAGACTTTACAGTTTCATAAAATACATTCTCATATGCTATGACATGTAATCCTCAGGAATTCTGTAGGGTGGGTATTATTTCTTGTAGTTTAAAGCCTAAGAAATGGAATTCCTGAAGGTTGAAAGGCTTGATTGAAGTACCCTCAGCCAAGTGATGGAGCTGGCATTCAAGTCCAGAGCTTCTGACTGCATCCCCATGCTGTTTTGAACAAATTCTATGTCTTGGTCAGCTCAGGATGCCATAATAAAATATCATAGTCTGGGTCTCTCTCTCTCTCTCTCTCTCTCTCTCTCTCTCTCTCTCTCTTTTTCTTTTTTTCAATTTATTTATTTTATTTATTTTTATTTTTGGCTGTATTGGGTCTTTGTTGCTGTGTTCAGGCTTTCTCTAGTTGTGACGAGCGGGGACTACTCTTCGTTGTGGTGCACGGGCTTCTCATTGTGGTGGCTTCTCTTGTTGCAGAGCACAGGCTCTAGACGCTCAGGCTTCAGTAGTTGTGGCACGCGGGCTCAGTAGTTGTGGCTCGTGGGCTCTAGAGTGTAAGCTCAGTAGTTGTGGCGCATGGGTTTAGTGGCTCCGTGGCATGTGGGATCTTCCCCGACCAGGGCTCGAACCTGTGTCCCCTCCATTGGCAGGTGGATTCTTAACCACTGGGCCACCAGGGAAGCCCCATAGTCTGGGTCTCTTAAACAGCAGACCTTTGTTTCTCGCAGTTCTGGAGGTTGGGAAGTCCAAGATCAAGGTCCTGGCAGATTCAGTTCCTGGTGAGAGCCTCTTTCCTGGCTTGTCTTCTCCCTGTGTCTCCTTGGCCTTTCCTAGGTGTGTTGTGTAGAGAGAAAGAGCTCTCTCTATCTTCCTTTTCATTACAAGGTCACGAATCCCATCATGACGGCCCCACCCTCATGGCCTCAGCTAAACCTAATTACTTCCCATAGGCCCCACCTCCAAACACCATCACATTGGGGGTTAGGCCTTCAACATATGAATGGGGGGGGACACAAATATTCAGCCCATAATACTCTGCTTCCATAGTATTAGCAACATCATCTTGGAATCTTAAGCATAATCACGTTATAAATAATTTTTATATTTTTCTCACCTCAAAAAATAAAATTCAGATATTTCCATTGGCAGGCCTTTTTTTCCTCCAAATGTAGAAAATAAACATCTTTATTTGAAAATTTCTTCAAAGGTGCCTTGTCCAGGGTTCTACAATACCTGAACCAATGTAGAACTCAGGGCTTAAAAAGAATGGGACCTATTCATGCCCTATTGGTAGAACAAATTCACATGGTATAAGGCTTTTCTTTATTACAGATGGCTGTTCTAGTTAACTAGGCTGTGACGAATAACATATATAATAACGTTGGCTTAAAATAAAGAAATAAATACTCGGTTTGGGGTGGAATCCCTGATGATTCTATGACAGATTTTTTGATTTGACTGGAAGTGAGTCTCTTCATCTGAGATTAAAATTGTCATGAATGTATTTTCAAGGGCAATGTAAAACAGAAATGGACCATGATTTGTGTAGCATCTCTGATAATTATAATTAAGTGGGCCTTTAAAAAAAATGGAGTCAGATGAATTTTTCCCATCTAGGGCATAAGCACCTTTTCTCCAGAGTTACATAAGGGAGGCTTTCTCTGTGGGGAGATGTCTAATCCCAACGAGCAGGGGTGAAGGGAGATGGTGAGGTTTGGGGGTAAAAAAGAAAACAGGAAAAGGAGTGAAGTTAAGTGGAAAGGATATGTTTAGGGGACTTGTTCTTTGTTTTCTCCTCGAACTTAGAAAAAGTACAAAAGACTCACTTTTTACAGCTCTAAATATTGTAAAACATGTGAAAATGGAGGGGGTTTTCAAAACATGCAGTACATTTTTATAGTGACAGATTGAATTTAGAGTTAAGAAGCTAAAATTGGTAGGCATTGAATATAGTACCATTTTCCCAGGAGTCTCTCCTCTCCCCCTGATTATCTTTTTCAGGGCTAGGGAGAGGGAGAGTGGTCCCTTGACTAAAGTATCTTCCACGTTCATCTCCGTGCCCCTGAGTTAAGCTCCTGGAGTACTTTTTTCATGAGACTGGATGGTTTTCTAAGGTTTCTAATTACTCTAAAGTGTTTCTACTTCCATGTGGATGGTAGTCCAACCCAGGCAGGACAGATGGAAGAACGGAGTTGTTTCTCAATTTATCTTAATGCTTTAAAAAGCCTAATGTTAAGTACCTTATGTTATTATGTCTCACACAGACATCTCTTACCGGCATGTAGTTTTATTTCTATAGAGAGGAGTTCAAGAAGTAGTGAGATGATTTTAATATATCAGCTGTGTTGGCCTAGATGCATTTATTCAATCAACAAACATTTGAGTGACCTCTGCTATATGCCAGGCATTGTGCTAGGTGCTGGGAATAGAAAGATAACAAATTGATTGTGTTTGTTAGGAAGTAGAGACTCCGCATAATGTATTATGGGAAGTGCTTAATAGTGTTATATAGAAGGTCTCTAGGAGCACAGTCGAGAGGAAGTAAGTAGCTTTACGTTGGAGGTAATGGGAATCATGAAAATTCAGTCCACAGAGGTGGTAACACAACTCGAATCTTAAATGATGAAATTTATAATATGGAAAAGATGAGGAAGGATAAATGTAATAGGAATTTTGTAATGAATTAGGGGGAAACTGAAACTTAGGGGGAAAGATAGATTGTTTATTTGGAGCAGGTGTGTCAAGAAAGGAGAATCAGTATATTATTTTTGGTTGTTATTAATAGAAAAATTATAAATAGTACATGAGTTTATGTAGATTAGACCTCTTTTCTAGCATTCTCAGACCTAATATCCCCAGGCACCCAGGGGAAAAAATGAGGAAAGTCTTTCTAAGACCTATAAGATTATTCTTAGAGCAAAACTGTTAAATTTGAGAGATGTCGATTTTTTTTTCTGATATTTTTATCAATATAAACCACCAATATATTATCCTAGTCTTCAGGGAAAGTGGAGAGATGTCAATTTGTTGAACAAAATGAAAATAGTGATGGCCAGACCTAGAAGTGTGTTAAACATAAATAAGGTTATTATGAATATGTTCATGACCTTTCTAGGTTTGAACATAAAAACGTGTTATTTTTATTTTATTTTTTTATTTCTTTAAATTTATTTTATGTATTTATTTTTGGCTGCATTGGGTCTTTGTTGCTGTATGCGGACTTTCTCTAGATACAGCAAGTGGGAGCTACTCTTCATTGCGGTGTGCGGGCTTCTCATTGTGGTGGCTTCTTTTGTTGTGGAGCACGGGGTCTAGAGCGCAGGCTCAGTAGTTGTGGTACGTGGGCTTAGTTGCTCCGTGGCATGTGGGATCTTCCCGGATCAGGGATCAAACCCGTGTCCTCTGCATTGGCAGGCGGATTCTTAACCACTCCACCACCAGGGAAGTCCCACGTGGTAGTTTTAATATTGAGAGGTGTTTTAGCTGCATCTTGAAACTACTTTTGACAGAGAAGTTCCTTCTCTGTCAATTCCAGACTTGAACTAATTCAGGATCCTCTGAGTAAAAATCAGCAATGTGAGTATAGGAGTGGGGCACCCATCCTTAGAAGTGATGGACTGACTCAAGGCAGTTAGGACATTCATTGTTATAGCTCTATATTTATGAATAATATTTGCTTTCTAATATTCCACCATTGTGGTCATGTGGTTTTCAGTGGAATAGTAGATAAAAAGGGATGAATGGTATCAAACCAGCTATTTCTTAGCTTCATTCCCCACTTTTTAAGCCAGAGCTGATTTTCTGCCCCCATTTCTAGTGAGTTGACTTCCTTGAACAGCTCATATCAATCATCAGAGTATTTTGCTTCTTAGTTTTTCATTTTAGCCACTAGGCTGAGAGATAGAGGGTCAAGACCATATCGGAATCATTTCAATCTGGAAAAAAGGGAAGGAGGGCGTGATTATATTTGGCTACAACTAGTAGCTAGGATGCTAACCTATCCAATTTCAAATATCAAAGGGTTTAAGTCAGTAGTATGGAGTATCTTTGCATATGGTGTGTAGTATTCTAATAATGGGATTTTTTTTTTTTTTTTTTGCGGTACGCGGACCTCTCACTGCTGCGGCTTCTCCCGTTGCAGAGCACAGGCTCTGGACGCACAGGCTCAGCGGCCATGGCTCACGGGCCCAGCTGCTCCGTGGCATGTGGGATCTTCCCGGACCGGGGCATGAACCCGTGTCCCCTGCATCGGCAGGCGGACTCTCAACCACTGCGCCACCAGGGAAGCCCAATGGGATTCTTTAGTTCTTTAATTTCTTTAAGGATTCACAACACTAGATTTTACTGTGAGACATTGAATAAATGGAGAGCCTGGAGGGAACAGCACATTGTCATTCTTCATAAATTTAATTGAAATGTTGACTGCAGCCCAATAAAAACTGAGACTAAACAAGTAAGGAAAACCAATGAACTTTTGAAAAAGAGTAATAGTAAAGGAGCTCTGCACTACTAGACATATTAAAACTTATCTTAAAGTTAGAATAATTAAAACTAGGGCATTACGAAAGAACAGAAAAATATGATAGTAAACAGACTATACTTTTGGAATCAGAATGTGGGCAGTGAAAGCTGTCCAATGGCTTTATACTCTCACCTCAGTCACTCATTGGATGTGGATGTCATGAGAAAGGCATGATCTTGGTCCAGGCAACTCTCTGAAGCTGAGGCAACCCCCTCCCCCTGCCTCCCCCTTCCCCCCCGCCAAGGGGCTGACACCTGAAAGCTGTCTGCTGATGATACCCCAGCAGCTGGGGTAACCAGACTTTCCTTGAAGGGGCAGTTGGGTGGCGCATCTCTTTCCATTGCAAAAACCTTCAGATTCACTTGTTTGTATATCTTTATTCCACACACTTGTAGGGTATTTATTTTAACGTTTCACAGCTCCTACCCTGGAGGAAAGACGAGACAGAGGCTGGCATGTCATGGGCCTCTGTGGTGGGCAAGGATCAGAGTACTCAGAAGCATGTCTCCAAAGGCTTTGGTGAAGTCCTTACTCTTCCCCAGTGGTGGGCTGTTGCTGAGTTGTGGACTGGTAGTCTTATGAAGAACCTTGGGTAGGGGAGGTGGCGAAGGTGGAAATGAAGGTTGTTTTATGTGTATGTGGTCCCCACTTCTCTTCCAGGTGCTTATTACATCCTTGTACTGATGTTTAAAATTGAGGATTCTTGTTCGTCTGTGTTGGTTTCTGTTGGCAGGGTCAGATCAGAGCTGATAGACTATGGGGAGGGGGAAGATGCCTAGATTTATTTCCTAGCTCCTAAGGAAGCCAGCTATCTCCACCTCAGCCTTTTAGAGCATCCTTCATAATTCTTTTCTAATTGTCTGGGCCAGAGAGAGGCATTTCCTATCCTATTCTTATATATGTGCTACTATTTTTGATTCACACAACTTGGTGGTAGTGGTAGGGACGGTTCACAGAATCCTCAAAGCCAGTACATGGGCCTGGTCAAGAGCATGCATATCCCATAATCTTTAAAAAACATTTTTTAAAATTTATATTGGCATATAGTTGATAAATGATGTTGTGATAGTTTCAGGTGTACAGCAAAAGTTGATTCAGTTATACAAATACATGTATCTATTCCTTTTCAAATTCTTTTCCCATTTAGGTTGTTACATAATATTGAGCAGAGTTCCCTGTGCTATACAGTAGGTCCTTGTTGGTTGTCCATTTTAAATATAGCAGTGTGTACATGTCGATCCCAAACTCCCTAACTCTCCCTTCCCCGCATCCTTCCCTCCGGTCACCACAAGTTCATTCTCTAAGTCTGTGAATCTGTTTCTGTTTTGTAAGTAAGTTCATTTGTATCATTTCTTTTTAGACTCTGCATATAAACAATATCATAGGATATTTCTCTTTTTCTGTCTGACTTACTTCACTCAGTATGACAGTCTCTAGGTCCATCCATGTTGCTGCAAATGTCATTATTTCATTCTTTTTTTAATGGCTGAGTAATATTCCATTGTATATATGTACCACATCTTCTTTATCCATTCCTCTGTCGATGGACACTTAGGTTGCTTCTTTGTCTTGGCTGTTGTAAATAGTGCTGCAGTGAACATTGGGGTGCATGTATCCTTTCAGACCATGTTTTTCTCCAGATATATGCCCAGGAGTGGGATTGCAGGATCATATGTTAGCTCTTTTTTTTAGTTTTTAAAGACATATCCCGTAATCTTGGGAAAAGAAATGTGAGGGAAGTCTGCTGGATTCTTCTGAGGAAGTTTTCCTCACTATAATAGGGACATATAACAGGGATGCCCCATTTCTGCCTCTGAACATTGCCTGCATGGTTGCTTGGAATGGCAGTGGCTCTCTTGAAACCAAGAGAAGAGCCAGCCTAGGGGAGTAGGAGAAAAGAGTGGAAGGACCCTGGAGCCTTTGTGACATTGTTGAGCAACTGAACAAAGCAGATCTAAGACCTTGTCCTCACAAGCTTAATTCTGGTGGGAGCAGATGACAACAAACACATGCGTTATTAAAGTATATAGTATATTAGAGAGGGGTAAGCACGATGGAATGAGATAAAGCAGGGAAGGGGGACAAGGAGTGCTGGGGAGGAATGGCTGCATTTTTTTTTTTTTTTAGTTGTTTTTGACTGATTTGGGTCTTTGTTGCTGCGCGCCCGCTCTCCCCAGTTGCGGCAAGCGGGGGCCACTCCTTGCTGCGGAGCGCAGGCCTCTCCCGTTGAGAAGCACGGGCTCCAGGCGCTTGCTTCAGTGGTTGTGGCTCACGGGCTCTAGAGCGCAGGCTCAGTAGTTGTGGCGCACGGGCTTAGCTGCTCTGTGGCATGCGGGATCCTCCCGGCCCAGGGTTCGAACCCGTGTCCCCTGCACTGGCAGGCGGACTCTCAACCGCTGTGCCACCAGGGAAGCCCTGCATTTTTTTTACAGGGTGGTCAATGAAGGCTTCTCTGAGAAGGTAACATTTACTTAAAGACCCAACAGAGACAGGGGATGTGGAAAAGCATTCCAGACAGAAGGCACAGTAAGTTCAAAAGCCTTGAGTTTACTTGGAGAACATCCTGTGTCTAAAGAACTGCTAGGACCCCTGTGACCAAGGCTGGGGATCAACTGGAGAGTAAGTGGGTGGAGATTAGTTCAGTATCAGGCTGATGCAGAAGACTTTGGTTCTTACTGTAAATGAGGTGGAATGCTTTGGAGGATTGCAAGGAGGGTGACAGGAGCTGACCTATGTTTAAAAAGAAAGAGAGAGAGAGAGGGAGGGAGGGAGGGAGAGAGAGAGAGAGAGAGAGAAAGAAAGAAAGGCCCACAATTGAGGCAGTGAAGAAAAGTTAAGAGAAAGTAAACAACATTAACTGGACTAGAACATGATTCAGAGTAATTCAGGTATAAGTTCAAACTTTTATTTATCTTGAAAAACTTGTGTCAGAAACCATTTTGCTTATCTTACTGTGAAGACATAAGAAAGAGCTTACTGGAGGGTTCTTATTAAGTAACATTCTTTCCAAAGGGGTCTCTGAAATTTTTTTTTTTTTTAAGCAGCGTATCTATGTAAGACTGTGCCATATAAGTACATTCATCAAATCCTGTGAGATCTAAAAGTAAATTTGATTCAGGGGTTGTGAGGTAGCTTTTATTACTAGAGAGAAATTTTCCTAAATGTCAGTATATAGTGCTAGTGTGGAAACAGATGTTGCTTTCCTCAGATAAATAGATAAATTTTATCTTATGTTACTTCCAGAATAAAGTTTTACATTCAATAAAAGGTATCCTTCAACCTTTTGATTTTGGTCTTTTTTCTTGTGAATTGGTGGCTCTAATAAAGGCAGAGTTCTTTACTTACTTGTGGTAAATTCTGTGAACCATTTATGCTAAGACATGTCAGACCAGCTACTGGGAAATGACAGCCCTGTATCTGGCTGTCCATTACATGAACACGTAATAACTCATTTATATTTGAATAGTAGGTATACCTTTAACACCAGATAAGGTATTTTCCAGGTCAGTTATATCCTCTCTTGTTTATTCATAGATTCCTATCTAGGGTGGATACTTTTCATTGAGTCTAAAGAATCTCTTGTGAACCAACTCTTTAGTTTTAGACATAAATCCTTTCAGATCAAGAACAGAAACCTCCCATGTGGATTACTGCTGTATATTCTGTGATAAGCTGGCATTGACTTCGAAGGAAGAAAATTTTATTTTTGAAAGTAGGATTTTTAAATTAATTCTTTTGAATTCTCATCAAGTTCCAAAGAATAAGCATTCTTGGAGACTTTATGGAGTGCCTTATGTATGCCAGTACATGGTAGTATTGTTAATACTAAAGGTAATACTTTGGTACCTTTGATAGCACTAATGGGTATTATTACCCTCATTTTCACAAGAGGATGCTAAGGCCCATAGAAGATATGTGACTTGTTCAAAGTCATTTAGCAAATAAGTGTGGAAGTCAAATTGGTACCCAAGTCTGGGTGACCTCGCAGTCCATGCCATCTTCTCAGAGCGGCTCACTAGTGAAGGCAGAAATCAACATGACATGTTCCCTCAGATGAGTTTTGTTTCTCCAGGGTCTCATTTCTGAATCTGTTATTTCCCTTAGCTCTGTTTGGACCTTAACAGTCCTGTGCAAAGTACAACACTGAGGTCTTTCTGGTATCACTTTGTAGCTCCAATACTATGCATTTTGTGTGGCTTTTTAAATGTAGTGATTATTCATTATTAACCAAGCTCCTAAATTCCAATATGATCATATTCATTTTATTTCCACTTTAATAAGGTGGATTTTTTGTTTTAATAGATCACACTTAAGACTTTTTCCTGAAATTATGAAGTATCAGTTTGCAATTAAAATCACAAACCAGTGAGATTTAAAGAGTATATAATATTATGATATACATCATGTTTTATTATTTGTACCTAAGGGTCTAAAAAGTCATCATTATTGATCTATAGGAGAACTGATTAAGGAACATTCAGCCAGCTCTGTGATAACATTGGAATTTTTATTGCAGAATTACTGTGTTGACTCTATATCATATCTTAGGTGGTCTCATGATCGCTTAAAATTATCCTGGTCTAAATTTCATATAAAATTGGGGGGGAAAAGTGTTTGAAAGGGTAATGTCATCAAATGCTTAAATCTTAATTGCCATATATTAATTTTTCCTCTCTCCATTTGTGTTTTTTTCCCTAGGAGAAAAATTCAAAGTGGAAACAAAGACCATTGCTGTTGACTTTGCATCAGAAGATATTTATGATAAAATTAAAACAAGCTTGGCAGGTCTTGAAATTGGTGTTTTAGGTTTGTATCTTTTTCATGTGTTTACAGGTTCTTCTTGCATTTATTGACTAGGACTTTCTTTTTGGATGTTAGGTGTTCAATTGGTGAAATGACTAGTGAAGAAAATTGTCTTGTTAATACAAGTGATCATTAGATGATATGGATCTATATACACTTGAATCTTTATGTTTTGGGTTGTGTTTTAATGATGATTCTACAATTTAGGTTGTTTTTCCTACCTGCTTTATTTCTAGTCTCTCATTCTCTCTGTATATATTTAGATATAGCTATATCGTAATAATCCTTTGTGGTGGGTAATGCTGACCCATTTTTACAGCTGAGGAAATAAAGGCTTAGAGGGGTCTCAGCCTTTTGTTCAATATTACCCGCTCCCCAACAAGGAGCCTTTTTAGACATTATTTTCCCCTAGTCTACCCTCCCATGAGACTTTAATACCACAGATCCACTGTGTATCTTGTTTATGTGCTGTATGTATATCTGTTCTTTATACATAAAAAGGATAAGAGCTCACACCATACCCCCGAATCAATTTTTGTTCCCTTGGGGGAGCTATCACCCCAGTTGAGAAGACATGGCTCAGAGAGATGAGTGACTTGCCTAAGCTGCCATAGAGACTGAGTATTGCACATGGGATTTAGCCACTGTTTGTTTTTTCTGAGTCTCCTACTTCCTTGTGTTACACCTCAGCTACCTCATTGCCAAAAACCGATGCTTCTGAGATGTGGAAGTATTGGTCCTTGTTAGGGAAAAGATTCACCAGATTTTGAGGAAAAGAAAAAAAAAAACAGGCTTCAGAAAGTTACCCAGCATTCTCTGACTCATTTCTAGAAAAAAAAAAGGGCATCTAGTTCAGAAAAATGTCACTTCTTCACTAAATCTCTTTATCCCACTGCCTAAATTGGTGGGAACCTGGTAATTGCCATTGTTTTCTTTATTGGACTATAAAAGGAGGAACAACAAAGAGAAAATACTTTTAAAAAATGTTTCTTAACCGTTCTTTAGTCAAGACCCCACCTGTCTTCCTCATACTATAAAAGAATGGTCTCTTGTATAATTTCTTGAAAAGGCAATTAAAAAAACTTAGCCCTACATAGTGCCATTGGAGCTGGGGTTAACCCTGGCTTTGATGTGTTATTTTTTCAGCTCCTGCCTGGTCCATATCACACATCACCACACCCCACCTGCCCTCACAGCTATTCCCATACTTATAGGAGAGCCAGTAGCAAAAGATGAATGAACACACAGGTCTATTTTTTGCCTTGTTCTTCTCTAATACATACATTACTCGGAGTCTTTCACAAGCTCTTCTTCCTTTAGCTTAACCTAAAGCACAGCGAACATCTGTAAAATTCTCAATTTTTTAAAAATTCCAAGTCAGTAGTAGCTGTAACTTCCTAGTTAGGATAGACACTGCCATAGTCCATCCAAACCCCTTTCAAACTAGTCATGGACTGGAGAGTGAAGGCTGGCTTAGGCAAGGAGGGGGATCAAGGATCCCTAATGAGAGGAGACTTATTTTGAACTTGTGTTCTTGGAGAATAACTTTGTTTCAGGAGTGGTTCAGTTAATCACAGTTGTTCTTAGCTTTGTATAAATTTCAGCTGCTTTTCACTGGGTAACTTTG
This sequence comes from Mesoplodon bidens, assembly GCF_964165515.1. NCBI lineage: Eukaryota > Metazoa > Chordata > Mammalia > Artiodactyla > Ziphiidae > Mesoplodon > Mesoplodon bidens. Next base: position 100,191,951 of record NC_138164.1, read on the forward strand.
AAACTATAGCTACTCTGGGACTATGCCATTGAAAATGGAAGATGTCAGGTATCAGGTTGCTGCTGGGCTGGAGGGTTATAAAAGGCACTCTTCAGCTGTTCTTTCCCGACCCAGTATATAGAAAGTCTGCAGTGTGATTTTATGCACAATAGATAGATCTGTTAAGGATGAGGGTACAGAGTACATGGTGCCCAAGCACCTTTTCCCCACTTCTAGAATCCTAGGACTTGTGTCAATATATAAGCATTGATATTTAGACCTAAGGGTTGATATTTTCCTGGGCCACATATGCTAATGGAACCACTGCTTTTGTAGTCCAGCCCCTTAGTAAATTGCAACCTGTGAGTCGGCAGTTTACACCCCTCCTTATTCATTCATTCATTCATTCATTCATTTGTCAGTCAATGAACTGGAGATACAACAATGAACAGGAAGGCGCCTGGCTTTATGTAGTATAATGTTCTAAAGGGAAAGACAGCCCTAATCAAAAATAGTTACTTGTGGGCTAAGTGTTGAGATGGGGAGGGCAGGGTGTAATAAGAGGGTAAAAGGGATGATGGAGTTGATGTGGGGAGAAATAATGGCGACTTGGCCTAGCCAGTGTTAGGAAAAAGGATGATTCCAGAAATATTGAGGGAGTAGAGGAAGCGGGACTCTACTTGTGAGAGACTGCAAGAGAACTCATGCTGACCTTCAGGTTTCTGGCTTGAGCATCTGTGTCAATAGTGCCATCTAATAAAATGGGGAATCCTGGAGGAGGAGCCCTTTTGGGAATGAGGATCATTTAAGTTTGGGGTTCCTCTAGGATGTCCAAGTGGGGTTGTTAAGTTGATAGTGGGCATATGGATCTGGGTTTCGGAAGAGCTCCTAACTAGAGATAGAGTTTGGAGGTAAGTCATCTCTGAGTAGTAATCTCACTGAAGAAAGAAAATGAGCTAATCCAAGGAGAATGGAGAGAAGGTGAAGAGAAAACTGGGGACAGAGCTCTCTGTTATCAAAGGCTGCCTGGAACGTATAGTGTGAAGGAGGGATAATTTTTTGCACAAGTTCAGCACTGTCCACTGGAAATATAATGCAAACCACACATTTAATTTGAACATTTCTAGTAGCCACATTTTTAAAAAGCAAAAAGGAACAAATGACCTAATTTTTATAATGTATTTTATTTTAACCCACTATATCCAAAATATTATCACTAACATGTAATCCACATAAAGTTTTTTGAAACATTTTGTGTTCTTTTTCTCATACCAAATCCTCAAGTCTAGGGTGTATTTTACATTTATAAATTAGTCCGAATTATCTCAATTCGGACTAGCTACATTTTAAGTGTTCAGTAGCCACATGTGCCTAGTGATGGATATCTAGCTCTAGTTCATCTTGGCTGTCTCTCATCCTCAGTTTGTGTGGGAGAGCCATAAATATAATTTCTAGGTTTTTCTTGTGCTTTAACATAGCTTTCAACCAGGGGCAATTTTGCAGCGTCTGGCAATGTCCAGAGACATTTCTGGTTGTCACTAATTGAGGGGGGAGGAGGAGGAGGTTCTACTGGCCCCTGGTGGGTACAGGGCGGGGATGCTGCTAAACATCCTTCAGTGCTGAGGTTGAGAAACCCTGCTTTGAAGTTATATTGTAATTAAATAGTTCTGATTGAATACTTATGGAGACACACACACACATACACAGGCAACTTAATTTTTGATTTCTAGGTTGGTTGCAGATCAATAATAAAAATAATTATAGCTAATGTTTACATACTCCTTTAAAGTTTATAGCAGCACTTTCACATACATTATACTGTTAATTGGCTATACATTTTGTTTTCTTTCTACTCTACCAGAACTGTCTCCTTAATCATAAGCTTTGTATAATTATATTGACATTTATTACCAGATATCTTATCTTGTATTGTAATTTTAATTTGTCAAGATTTTTGAGGAAACTATTAAAACACCTTTATGAGCTAAATTTTATCTTACTGCTAGGTCATATTTCAACTCAAATCTTACATTTCTTTCTCTAGTGTCTGTATAACCCTCTAGAACTTGTGGGAGGGGTCTGGTGTTGATGTTTTCTTTTTCTTATCATTACCTGGGCCTATAGCCCCTTCACTTTCTTCCTTTTTTCCTCCCCATCCAGATCCCACATACCTCCCCTTCTGTCTAATAAATACTCTTATTTATTCTCCTTCCTCCTCTGCTTAATGTCAGTCTCACCTTTATAACATTCCCTAAAATAACAAACATATACATTGATTTCTAGTAAGATTTAGCAATCCATATTAAGTCATAGGAGAGAATTTTGTCTACCAAGTATTAATGAAACCAGTAATGATAAAAAGAAATAAAAATCACCAAGGTACATTCCATTTGTTTGAATAGCACTAACCACTAAAGCATAGTCAGTGCTTAATAAAGAAAATTAATATTTTCAGGATTACAAAGGAAAATGCTAAAGCTATTGGTTATGAAAGAAACATTGTTTTCAATAAGATAAGCAGAAAGAAAATGGCCATGAATTGTGTGAATTTGTGCTGAAAGGTCACCATCACTTGATAAGACTATAAATGTGTAAGTTTGAGAATGAATTCTTAACTCTGGTGTGTAAAATAAGCAAGCGTCTGCTGTCTTCTCTCAGGCAAGGGCCAAGAAACACGGATTTGAGAAAACTTAAAAAACTTCAGCTATTTAGAGAAAGTGACATCAGTCCTGCTTTCAGTAAGCAAACAGTTAGTTAACAAAATATGACTGCTATAATGCTCACTTGAGTCCTCAAGAGAGACTCTCATGTGTGTTCCAGATTGGTTTGGAGGACTTCATACAATACATTGCAGGAGGCGTAATTTACCAAGGCCAGGGGAGTAGCCTTGCATTTAGAAGTATGCCACAAAGAATACTTTTTTCAAATTTCACTATGATTTTTTTAACTTTTAAAAAGTGGCATTCTTTATTCTAGAGGTAAAAATAGAAAGGTCCTCCTGGAAAAAGATACTTGTTTTGTGATTCATTAAAAAAAAAAACCCATAACTTTATTCAAGCTTTTAATTCATACTAGACCAAGAATTTCCCTATGGCAAATGCTATGAAGGTCCTCTCCACCCATACTATCATTATTATTATTATTATTATTATTAAACTTAGTTATTTATTTATTTTATTTTTGGCTGCCTTGGTTGGGTCTTTGTTGCTGTGCGTGGGCTTTTCTCTAGTTGCGGAGAGCGGGGGCTACTCTTCGTTGCAGTGCGCTGGCTTCTTGTCGGGTGGCTTCTCTTGTTGCAGAGCACAGATTCTAGGCACGCGGGCTTCAGTAGTTGTGGCTCTCTGGCTCTAGAGCGCAGGCTCAGTAGTTGTGGCGCACGGGCATAGTTGCTCCGTGGCATGTGGCATCTTTCCAGACAAGGGCTTGAACCCTTGTCACCTGCGTTGGCAGGCGGATTCTTAACCACTGTGCCACCAGGGAAGCCCATACTATCATTATTTATGTAACTTGTAGAGTCAAGAGAATCGGTTGGTACAGGGTGACAACCTGTGATGGCTTAGTGTCTTAGGCCTATTTATTACCCATCAACTTTTTCCTGTCTCTACATAGTGCCCATAATTTTATTAGGAAGCATCATTTAAATAACAACAATATGTATAGATAATAAAAGTCAGTTGATTGCAAAGAGTCATTGATTGCAAAATCTGGAATAGACCTTTTTATTCTCTTTTCTTCCTATGCCCTTCATAAATGAGTAGTTGTTCTATTAATGTATTTGGTGGGTTATTTTTAAATTAGTATCCTTCCCTTCTCCTCAGCTGAATGCAAAAATACCTCTTGATTATCCTTGCCTAAGCAACCTTATGGATTATGGGAAATACTTCGGAAACATTTGTGTTCTGTTTTTCTCCCCTACAGCCTAGTATTTCCCTGAATGTTCTGAGATGGAGAATAGTTGAGTGTTGGGAATAAGTATCTTAAAAGATAGTTTGAGCAGAGATTAATAGTTAAGATCAGTCAACTCTATAACGGTTTATACTTAATTTTCAAAGCTTTTTAACAAAAGACTCAAGAGTATTTTTAGCTACTTGGGGAAAAGGACCAGTGATCTTCAAAATGGCAAATTCCCAGGTAATTAATTTGGTTGGGATCCAGAGATGGCTTCCTTATAGTTAGTTCAGTGTCAAAGAAAGAGGAAATAGATGCCTAGGAGAGGGAGCCGCAAGCCTGCAGGAACTGGGTTGAGGAAGACGTTTCTAGGAACCCTGGGAAGGAAGAAATCTTGAGCGCACTGGGAAGTTATGTGGCCTTCCAGTCCCAACTGATGAAGGAAGTTACAAGTAGAAGAGTCTTGCTTCTTCAGAGGGTTTAAAAATATGTAACGCTACAGATGATCTTCTTGCCCATTTCAGGAGCTTTACTAATTAGAAATTAGTTTTAAATTGCCTTCTTTTGAAATGTAAATATCTCTGAAAGGGCAATGACATCTTCATTTACATCTTACTGGGATTACTACATTCAGTTTACTGTCTCCTTGCTGGATCAGTCACCCTGAGGAAATGACTATTTTAGTTAATGAAAGACATGGAGAAATCATTTTGAAATGAAGAAGAGAGGCTTAAAGAGGAAACTGTAGTGGTAGGTTGGCGATTAGTGGAGTGCCGAGAGGGCACGAAAAATAATAGGGCAAAATAAAGTTAGTTGAGAGAGCACCAATGATAAGTGTTTGGAAATACCCTCCTTCCTTTTTTTTTTTTTTTCCTGTAGCCCAGGTATAAAATGACTCAGGCTCAAGAAAGGACAGAGGCTATTCTAAAGTATGTAGGAAAGGATTATAGGAGCTTGGTAGGATAATAGTTTGCAGAGAGGGTGGAGTTTCTCTATTATTCCACGATATGATTTTCATGCCTTCTAGGGGTGAGGATACTTCCCAAAACTTCTCTTTTGTAATACAATTGAATTCTGTCCCTAACCACCCCAGAGGTAGTGTAGATTCCACAAGTTCAAGGACACAGTCTCCAATTAAACTGCATTCACTTCAGACATCAGCTACAAGTTTGGGGGTGCCCAGGCCACCTGCACTTCTGACCAACTGGCTACAAATTCCCATGACCCCTTCAGGTTTGACAATTTGCTACCCTTAAAATTACAGTTGTATTGTGAAGGATACAAATCAAGACCAGCCAAGTGAACAGACACGTAAGGCACAGTCTGACAGGCGTCCAAACACAGAGCTTCTGAGCCCTCTCCTTGTGGAGTCAGGACTCATCACCCTTTCCACACATCTGTGTGTTCACCAGCTAGGAAGCCTGTGCTGATTTGTTAGCTGAAACTCAGGTGTGATCCGATCCCAAAGGCCCCACCTTGAATAGCAAAGACATTCCAAGGGTTTAGACATTTCCAGCCGAGGAATCTGGGGCAAAGACCAGACAAATTCTTTACAGCATCTTTTCTTTCCTATTTGTTTTTTGGTTTTTTTTTTTAAGATACTTTTCTCTTTGTTTTTTTTTTAAACATCTTTATTGGAGTATAATTGCTTTACAGTGTGTTAGTTTCTGCTCTACAACAAAGTGAATCACCTGTACGTATACATATATACCCATATCCCCTCTCTCTTGGGTTTTCCTCCCACCCTCCCTATCCTACCCCTCCAGGTGGTCACAGAGCACCAAGCTGATCTCCCTGTGCTATGCAGCTGCTTCGCACTAGCTATCTATTTTACATTTGGTAGTGTATATATGTCCATGCCACTCTCTCACTTCCTCCCAGCTTACCCTTCCCCCTCCCTGTGTCCTCAAGTCCATTCCCTATGTCTGGGTCTTTATTCCTGTCCTGCCCCTAGGTTCTTCAGAACCATTTTTTTTTTTTTTGAGAGTCCATATATATGAGTTAGCATACAGTATTTGTTTTTCTCTTTCTGACTTATTTCACTCTGTATGACAGACTATATAGGTCCATCCACGTCACTACAAATAACTCAATTTCGTTTCTTTTTATGGCTGAGAATATTCCATTGTATATATGTGCCACATCTTTATCCATTCATCTCTTTATGGGCACTTGGGTTGCTTCCGTGTCCTTGCTATTAAAATAGAGCTGCAGTGAACGTTGTGGTACATGACTCAGTTTTTGAATTACGGTTTTCTCAGGGTATATGCCCAGTAGTGAGATTGCTGGGTCGTATGGCAGTTCTATTTTTAGTTTTTTAAGGAACCTCCATACTGTTCTCCATAGTGGCTGTATCAATTTACATTCCCATCAATAGTGCAGGAGGATTCCCTTTTCTCCACACGGCTCTCCAGCATTTATTGTTTGTAGATGTTTTGATGATGTCCATTCTGACTGGTGTGAGGTGATACCTCATTGTAGTTTTGATTTGCATTTCTCTAATGATTAGTGATGTTGAGCATCCTTTCATATGTTTGTTGGTAAATTGTATATCTTCTTTGGAGAAATGTCTATTTAGTTCTTCTGCCCAGTTTTGGATTGGGTTGTTTGTTTTTTTGATATTGAGCTACATGAGCTGCCTGTATATTTTGGAGATTAATCCTTTGTCAGTTGCTTCACTTGCAAATACTTTCTCCCATCCTGAGGGTTGTCTTTTGGTCTTGTTTATGGTTTCCTTTGCTATGCAAAAGCTTTTAAGTTTCATTAGGTTCCATTTGTTTATTTTTGTTTTTATTTCCATTTCTCTAGGAGGTGGGTCAAAAAGGATCTTGCTGTGATTTATGTCATAGAGTGTTCTGCCTATGTTTTCCTCTAAGAGTTTGATAGTTTCTGGCCTTACATTTAGGTCTTTAATCCATTTTGAGCTTATTTTTGTGTATGGTGTTAGGGAATGATCTAATCTCATACTTTTACATGTAGCTGTCCAGTTTTCCCAGCACCACTTATTGAAGAGGCTGTCCTTTCTCCATTGTACATTCCTGCCTCCTTTATCAAAGATAAGTTGACCATATGTGCGTGGGTTTATCTCTGGGCTTTCTATCCTGTTCCATTGATCTATCTTTCTGTTTTTGTGCCAGTACCACACTGTCTTGATTACTGTAGCTTTGTAGTATAGTCTGAAGTCAGGGAGCCTGATTCCTCCAGCTCCGTTTTTCGTTCTCAATATTGCTTTGGCTATTCGGGGTCTTTTGTTTCTCCAAACAGATTTTGAAATTTTTTGTTCATGTTCTGTGAAAAATGCCAGTGGTAGTTTGATAGGGATTGCATTGAATCTGTAGATTGCTTTCGGTAGTAGAGTCATTTTCACAATTGATTCTTCCAATCCAGGAGCATGGTATATCTCTCCATCTGTTGGTATCATCTTTAATTTCTTTCATCAGTGTCTTATAGTTTTCTGCATACAGGTCTTTTTTCTCCTTAGGCAGGTTTCTTCCTAGGTATTTTATTCTTTTTGTTGCAGTGGTAAATGGGAGTGTTTCCTTAATTTTTCTTTCAGATTTTTCATCATTAGTGTATAGGAATGCAAGAGATTTCTGTGTATTAACTTTGCATCCTGCTACTGTACCAAATTCATTAATTCGCTCTAGTAGTTTTCTGGTAACATCTTTAGGATTCTCTGTGTATAGTATCATGTCATCTGCAAACAGTGACAGTTTTACTTCTTCTTTTCTGATTTGGATTCCTTTTATTTCTTTTTCTTCTCTAATTGCTATGGCTAAAACTTCCAAAACTATGTTGAATAATAGCAGTGAGAGTGGGCAACCTTGTCTTGTTCCTGATCTTAGTGGAAATGGTTTCAGTTGTTCACCACTGAGGACGATGTTGGCTGTGGGTTTGCCATATATGGCCTTTATTATGTTGAGGTAAGTTCCCTCTATGCCTGCTTTCTGGAGGGTTTTTATCATAAATGGGTGTTGAATTTTGTCAAGCTTTTTCTGCATCTATTGAGATTATCATATGGTTTTTATCCTTCAGTTTGTTAATATGGTGTATCACATTGATAGATTTGTGTATATTGAAGAATCCTTGCATTCCCAGGATACACCATGATCAAGTGGGCTTTATGATCCTTTTAATGTGTTGTTAGATTCTATTTGCTAATATTTGTTGAGGTTTTTTGTATCTGTGTTCATCAGTGATATTGGCCTGTAGTTTTCTTTTTTTGCGACATCTTTGTCTGGTTTTGGTATCAGGGTAATGGTGGCCTCGTAGAATGAGTTTGGGAGTATTCCTCCCTCTGTGTTTGTGTTTCCTTATATTTTGTAAGAGTTTGAGAAGGATAGGCGTTTGCTCTTCTCTAAATGTTTGATAGAATTCACCTGTGAAGCCATCTGGTCCTGGGCTTTTGTTTGTTGGAAGATTTTTAATCACAGTTTCAATTTCAGTGCTTGTGATTGGTCTGTTTATATTTTCTATTTCTTCCTGGTTCAGTCTCGGAAGGTTGTGCTTTTCTAAGAATTTGTCCATTTCTTCCAGGTTGTACATTTTATTGGCATACAGTTGCTTGTAGTAATCTCTCATGATCCTTTGTATTTCTGCAGTGTCAGTTGTTACTTCTCCTTTTTCACTTCTATTTCTGTTTATTTGAGTCTTCTCCCTTTTTTTCTTGATGAGTTTGCCTAAAGGTTTATCAATTTTGTTTATCTTCTCAAAGAACCAGCTTTTAGTTTTATTGATCTTTGCTATTGTTTCTTTCATTTCTATTTCATTTATTTCTGCTCTGATCTTTATGATTTCTTTCCTTCTGCTAACTTTGGGTTTTTGTTGTTCTTCTTTCTCTAATTGCTTCAGGTGTAAGGTTAGGTTGTTTATTTGAGATTTTTCTTGTTTCTAGAGGTAGGATTGTATTGCTACAGACTTGCCAGTTAGAACTTCTTTTGATGCATCCCATAGGTTTTGGGTTGTCCTGTTTTCATTTTCATTTGTTTCTAGGTATCTTTTGATTTCCTCTTTGATTTCTTCAGTGATCTCTTGCTTATTTAGTAGCATATTGTTTAACCTCCATGTGTTTGTATTGTTTTTACAGTTTTTTTGCTTTAATTGATATCTAGTCTCATAGCGCTGTGGTCGGAAAAGATACTTGATATAATTTCAATTTTCTTAAATTTACCAAGGCTTGATTTGTGACCCAAGATATGATCTATCCTGGAGAATGTTCCGTGTGCACTTGAGAAGAAAGTGTATTCTGTTGTTTGTGGATGGAATGTCCTATAAGTATCAATTAAGTCCATCTTGTTTGTGTCATTTAAAGCTTGTGTTTCCTTATTTATTTTCATTTTGGATGATCTGTCCATTGGTGAAAGTGGGATGTTAAAGTCCCCTATATTATTGTGTTACTGTCGATTTCCCCTTTTATGGCTGTTAGCGTTTGCCTTATGTAATGAGGTGCTCCTATGTTGGGTGCATAAATGTTTACAATTGTTATATCTTCTTCTCAGGTTGAGCCCTTGATCACTATGTAGTGTCCTTCTTTGTCTTTTGTAGTAGACTTTATTTTAAAGTCTGTTTTGTCTGATGTGAAAATTGCTACTCCAGGTTTCTTTTGATTTCCATTTGCATGGAATATCTTTTTCTATCCCCTCACTTTCAGTCTGTACATGTCCCTGTGTCTGAAGTGGGTTTCTTGTAGACAGCATGTATACGGGTCTTGTTTTTGTATCCATTCAGCCAGTCTGTGTCTTTTGGTTGGAGCATTTAATCCATTTACATTTATGGTAATTATTGATATGTATGTTCCTATTCCCATTTCCTTAATTGTTTTGGGTTTTTTTTTGTGTGTGGGTATTTTCCTTCTCTTGTGTTTACTGCCTAGAGAAGTACCTTTAGCATTTGTTGTAAAGCTGGTTTGGTGGTGCTGAATTCTCTTAGCTTTTGCTTCCCTGTAAAGGTTTTACTTTCTCCATCAAATCGGAATGAGATTCTTGCTTTGTAGAGTAATCTTGGTTGTACGTTTTTCCCTTTCATCACTTTAAGTATGTCCTTCCACTCCCTTCTGGCTTGCAGAGTTTCTGCTGAAAGATCAGCTGTTAACCTTTTGGGGATTCCCTTGTATGTTTTTTTTGTTTTCCCTTGCTGCTTTTAATATTTTTTCTTTGTATTTAATTTTTGATAGTTTGATTAATACGTGTCTTGGCGTGTTTTTCCTTGGATTTATCCTATGTGGGACTCTCTGTGCTTCCTGGACTTGACTGACTGTTTCCTTTCCCATATTAGGGAAGTTTTCAACTATAATCTCTTCAAATATTTTTCATTCCCTTTCTTTTTCTCTTCTTATTCTGGGACCCTTATAGTTCGAATGTTGGTGTGTTTAATGTTGTCCCAGAGATCTCTGAGACTGTCCTCAATTCTTTTCATTCTTTTTTCTTTATTCTGCTCTTTGGTAGTTATTTCCACTATTTTATCTTCCAGGTCACTTATCCATTCTTCTGCCTCAGTTATTCTTCTATTGATTCCTTGTAGAGAATTTTTAATTTCATTTATTGTGTGTTCATCATTGTTTGTTTGCTCTTTAGTTCTTCTAGGTCCTAGCTAAACGTTTCTTGTATTTTCTCCATTCTATTTCCAATATTTTGGATCATCTTTACTGTCATTATTCTGAATTGTTTTTCAGGTTGACGGCCTACTTCACCTTCATTTGTTTGGCCTGGTGGGTTTTTACCTTGCTGCTTCATCTGCTGAGTATTTCTCTGTCTTCTTATTTTGCTTAACTTATTGTGTTTGGGGTCTCCTTTTTGCAGGCTGCAGGTTCATAGTTCCCGTTGTTTTTGGTGTCTGCCCCCAGTGGGTAAGGTTGGTTCAATGGGTTGTGTAGGCTTCCTGGTGGAGGGGACTGGTGCCTGTGTTCTGGTGGATGAGGCTGGATCTTGTCTTTCTGGTGGGCAGGACCATGTCCAGTGGTGTGTTTTGGGGTTCCTGTAACCTTATTATGATTTTAGGCAGCCTTTCTGCTAATGGGTGGGGTTGTGTTCCTGTGTTGCTAGTTGTTTGGCATGAGGCATCCAGCAGTGGAGCTTGCTGGTCGTTGAGTGGAGCTGGATCTTAGCGTTGAGACGGAGATCTCTGGGAGAGCTCTCACCAATTGATATTACATGGGGCGGAGAGGTCTCTGGTGGTCCAGTGTTCTGAATTCGGCTCTCCCACCTCCAAGGCTTAGGCCTGACACCGAGCTGGAGCACCAAGACCCTGTCAGCCACACAGCCTGGTACGTGGGGAGTTTCTTGCCTTTTGGGAAGTCTGAGGTCTTCTGCCAGCATTCAGTAGGTGTTCTGTAGGAGTTGTTCCACATGTAGATGTATTTTTGATGTATCTGTGGGGAGGAAGGTGATCTCCATGTCTTACTCCTCTGCTATCTTGAAGGTCCTCTTTCTTTCCTATTTGTTGATTGATTCATCCGTCAGTCATACACTAACTCCTTCAAGAAGTATAATTCCAGAGATATAGCAGTAAACAAAACTGATATTGTTTTTGGTTTCATAGAAGACAGCCAGTGAACCAGTAATTGGGAATGTGTTGCATTTAATGACAGGGTATGTTATGGAGGAAGCTAAGAGTATTGGAGATGATCTCTCTGAGAAAGTAATTTTTAAGTTGAGACCTCAATGCTGATTAACCCTGGGAGAAGAGATGTTTCCCGGTAGAAGAAACAGTATGTACAAAACAGTTATGTACTCTGAGGTGAATGTGCTTGGCAAGTTGGAGGAACTGACAGAAGATATGTAAGTCTAGAGCGTGAATGCAAAGGGGATAGTGCTAGAGTCTGGAGATTAAGCAGCACCATATCCCAGGAGGCTTTAGAAAACCAGGTTGATATGTTTGGACTTTATTGTAAGGACAGTGTAGACATTGTAGAGTTATAAGCAGCAAATTGATATCATCCTAGAATTTTAGAGAGATCATTCTGCCCCAAGTGGAAGGGGCAAGAGTTGACACAAAGAGACCAGTAAGGTTATTTCAGCAATGAAATATAAGATGAGGATGGCTTATATTAGGATGATGGCAATGGGAATGGATAGAAGTGAATTGACTAGAGACATGTTTAGGAAATAGAAATAGGACTAATTTCTGATGAGGTCCTCATCAGAAGTCTTGTCTGACAGAAGGAGTGAAGAATAATAGTAGTTTGTTGTTTTTAATTATTATTGCCAAGCTTCATTAAGTATTTTTTATATGCCACGCATCATGCTAATGAATCTCATTTAATCCCCAGCAATCCTATAAGGTAGATGTTAATATTTCTATACCCATTTTACAGACAGAAAACAGGCTTACTGTGATTAAATGCCTTGTCCAGGGTTATACAATTGCTAATTAGCAACCTCCAGGTCAGCTTGAGCAACTGGCTGCGATTTCTCTAAGACAGGAGACCGTGAGCCAGGACAGTTCTGTAGAGAGGAATGATGATTTCGTTTTGGGTTATGTTAAACTTGAGAGAGCTGTGGCCAGGTGGAGTTTCAAGTAGACAGTGGCATCTGGTATAAATGCCCTCCTTTGTGCTGAATGAAGCAGAAGCCTGATGGAGCCCATCATGGCAAGCAGAATAGGTACATGGAATTTTTAGGAGATTCATCAGGAACATTATTAGACTAAGTATAGTGCCTTATAGTTCCATTAGATGTATTGAATGAGATTGGACTTCCAAAGTGAGAATAAGACTTTGAATTCATATGTATTTCCTTTTATTTGAAAACCACTAATGGTATTAATTAAAGCAAAACCTTTAACTTAAAACTGGGTAATTAGCTGTGATTTCAGAAATGTAAGTAGAACCGTAATTCATGAAATTGATAACGTATTCCTCCTGTTCGCTGAGATTTAACTACCAACCTCCTGCCGTCCTTCTTTCTTCATTCTCTCTTTCAACTTTATGTGTGGCACATCTTATGTGGTTTTGTAATAGCGTCACGTAGCAATTTATAATTAAACAGCTGAGGTGAAATGTTCTGTTGTGTTGCTTCTGACTCAATCTTAATTTTTCAATTTCTGAGTAAAAGCGCTGCAGATTTAAAGCCTTGTAAACTCTCTTTTATTTAGAAATTGCTACTCGCAAGTGTAGGAAAACTGTAAAGTTTGCAAAATGTTTTACTTGGTGTTCCAAATATCATCTGTCAGAGTATGAACATGTGCTAGCTACAGCAATATGTTAAATAAGGCAAAGAAGAAATTTTCTTTGCATCACTTTCCAAACTCTGCAGACGGTAAGATTAGATCCTCTCGAATGAAGTAAAGAGGGTAAAGGAGCAATTAGGATAAATTCGTCAGTATAAAGTTATTCTGGTTAACTGTTGCCTAGAGCTCTCTTTTAGAAGGATCTCTCCACTTCAGTGCTGGTCATGAACAGTAAAAACAGAGAGACCTTGGTTGTCTTGCTGCAGCCGCTATGGTAGTGTTGGGTGCAAAATAGGAGTTCAGTGAATACTTGTTGAATAAATGACCACACAACAATAACAACTCTTTCTCCTCCATTTATTAACATACTAGTATGTTCCAGGCATTGGGTTAAAGATTTTATGCATATTATCATTTAATTCTTATCTGTATTTTATATAAAGGCGATGAGGAAACTGAGGCTTGTTGGGGTGAAATCACCTGCATCTTGTTAAGATCTGGTAATAGTAGAGCCAGGACTGAAATTTGGGTCTATTGGACTCCAAGATCCATCCCCTCCTAGTTCAAAAGCTTAAGACAGGAGGTGTTTCTCCCTACTTTTGCTGTTACTTGCGTCTACATTTTTATTTTTTTAATTTATTTTATTTTATTTATTTTTAAAATTTATTTTATTTTTTTGGCTATATTGGGTCTTCGTTGCTGCACACGGGCTTTCTCTAGTTGTGATGAGCGGGGGCTACTCTTCGTTGCGTTGTGCATGCTTCTCATTGTGGTGGCTTCTCTTGTTTTGGAGCACGGGCTCTAAGCGCGCGGGCTGCAGTAGTTGTGTCATGTGGACTCAGTAGTTGTGGCTTGTGGGCTCTAGAGTGTAGGCTCAGTAGTTGTGGTGCACGGGCTTAGTTGCTCCGCGTCATGTGGGATCTTCCCCAACCAGGGCTCAAATCCGTGTCCCCTGCATCGGCAGGCGGATTCTTAACCACTGCGCCACCAGGGAAGCCCCTACCTTTTAAAAATTCAGTATATTTTGAAATATAGTGAGGTAGCAGCATTTTTAAAAATTCATTTTTATTAGCAAACTCTAATAGGTTTTCCATTTCTCTAGTCTTCATATGGGTGCTTGAACTGCATTAGTGTATCCAACTACAAATGTGACCAAAATGTAAACTTACTATAATATTTTCTACTTTGATATGATAAGGAGATACAGAAGACTTTGCATTATTTCATATATATTAGGAAGCCCAACCATTAGGCAGTGTATTTTTTTAATGTCTTTATTGGAGTATAATTGCTTTACAATGGTGTGTTAGTTTCTGCTTTATAACAAAGTGAATCAGCTATACATATACATATATCCCCATATCTCCTTCCTGTTGCGTCTCCCTCCCATCCTCCCTATCCCACCCCTCTAGGTGGTCACAAAGCACGGAGCTGATCTCCCTGTGCTATGCAGCTGCTTCCCACTAGCTATCTGTTTTACATTTGGTAGAGTATATATGTCCATGCCACTCTCTCACTTCGTCCCAGCTTACCCTTCCCCCTCTCCGTGTCCTCAAGTCCATTCTCTACGTCTGCGTCTTTATACCTCTCCTGCCTCTAGGTTCTTCAGAACCCTTTTTTTTGTTTAGATTCCATATATATGTTAGCATATGGTATTTGTTTTTCTTTTTCTGCCTTACTTCACTCGGTATGATAGTCTCTAGGTCCATCCACGTCACTACAAATAACTAAATTTCGTTTCTTTTTATGGCTGAGTAATATTCCATTGTATATATGTGCCACATCTTTTTTATCCGTTCATCTGTTGGTGGACATTTAGGTTGCTTCCATGCCCTGGCTATTGTAAATAGAGCTGCAGTGAACATTGTGGTACATAACTCTTTTTGAATTATGGTTTTCTCAGGGTATATGCCCAGTAGTGGGATTGCTGAGTCGTATGGTAGTTCTATTTTTTATTTATTTATTTATTTACTTACTTACTTACTTACTTACTTACTTATTTTTGCGGTATGCGGGCCTCTCACTGTTGTGGCCTCTCCCGTTGCGGAGCACAGGCTCCGGACGCGCAGTCTCAGCGGCCATGGCTCACGGGCCTAGCCGCTCGGTGGCATGTGGGATCTTCCCGGACCGGGGCACGAACCCGTGTCCCCTGCATCGGCAGGCGGACCCTCAACCACTGCGCCACCAGGGAAGCCCTATTTTTAGTTTTTTAAGGAACCTCCATACTGTTCTCCATTAGTGGCTGTGTCAATTTATATTCCCACCAACAGTGCAAGAAGGTTCTGTTTTCTCCACACCCTCTCCAGCATTTATTGTTTGTAGATTTTTTGATGATGGCCATTCTCACTGGTGTGAGGTGATACCTCACTGCAGTTTTGATTTGCCTTTCTCTAATGATTAGTGATGTTGAGCATCCTTTCATGTGTTTGTAGGCAGTGTATTTTTAAACCAACTTGATTTCTTATGTCCGATTAATCTGGAAAAGGTAGCAGGTTGAAGGTGGTCTCTGTGTGGTTACCCATATCTGTTATTATTGTGTTTGTTCAGATGGACTTTTATTCTCTACTAATTTATTGTCATTTGCTCCTCCCGCATGCCCAACCCAGATACCAAAAATCTAATTTCCTAATGACATCATTATCTCTATAGCAGCTGGTTTTGATAAAGGATTCTAAGTCCAGTGAGGTCAGAAGCAGCAGCAAATGAATTTAGAAGAAACAAATCTTGTGTATGTTCTTGTCATTTTTAAAAAGTGTGAGATGTGGAAGTGATTTTTAAACAGTAGTATAATGCAATTTAGAATATTTATATATATAACATTCAGAAATACTCTGTGTATTTTCTGAGTCTGAAGTACTATACATATCAGTATTGTTGTTTTAGAAAGTTCTGGATGGCGAACGTGGAGAGCGCTGCTGAACACGGCGCGCTGACAGTTCCTCCCTGCGAGGATCTCGCCACCTCCTTCTTTCCACTTACCTGTCGTTGTTCATGGTCTGTGTTCACCTCTGTTCTCCATCTGCCTCATCTCTTCTGCTGAGCTCTTCCCAGTCTTGGAACTCCACTGAGAAACTGATGGGAAGTAGTTTATATGTTCATGGTTCTGTGGTGGTTGGAATTCTGAGATTATATGGACATACCTCGTTTTCTGAAAGACACGGTGTGTTACACGAGTTAAAAGGCTTTTTCAGGTCATTGAACAGAAAATGTTCAATCTGTCTCAGGTGCCTCACTTGAAGTATTCAAGAAAACTCACTAATGAACAGATATTTAATGCCAATTTAAAATGCTACCATTTAAGAGGGATTTTCAACTATCTGAAAAATGTTGGAACAACTTGTGGCATTGTTTGGTTTGGTGAATCCTGTAATATAAGAAGATGGCATTGCATGCACCCATTCTAAATGAGATTAAATTATAATGGAAATATTTCCATCCTTTCCTCCTACCCAAAGCCTGTTTTCTTCCTTTTCCAAGTCCCTGAAAGCTTTCCGCCTGCTGTTTGGCTGTTGCTGCCACCTAATGTCTCAAAATAAAATTGCAATGAGTTTGCCTTTTCCAAAAGATTCACATTATTGTGCAATTTATGGAAATAGCTGTTTGAGAGCAACAGTTGTTTTTCTTTAACTTTTAAATAATAGCACCCTGAAGTGATTACTTATTGTGAAGACAATATGGGTAGCATATATTCCACTAGCAAAATGTGCAACTAATAAAGCAGGGAGGGATTTAAGAGTCCTAGTCCCTAGTAAAGGACAACTTGCCAGTGTGACCTTGACGTGTACTTCCCTTCATAAAATCAGGCTCAGTGCTCTGAAACATCTGTTCCAGCTTTAACACCTTTTGCTTTTCTGTGTGTATTTTTGGTTATAAAAGTATAACCCTTGGGCTTCCCTGATGGTGCAGTGGTTGAGAGTCCGCCTGCCGATGCAGGGGACACGGGTTCGTGCCCCGGTCCGGGAAGATCCCACATGCCGCGGAGTGGCTGGGCCCGTGAGCCATGGCCGCTGAGCCTGCGCATCCGGAGCCTGTGCTCCGCAACGGGAGAGGCCACAACAGTAAGAGGCCCGCGTACCGCAAAAGAAAAAAAAAAAAGTATAACCCTTATACATGATGCTGTTTATTTCTTTGGGTTAATGTTCCCAGAGTTGACTGTGTTTTCTTTTAGAGTTGTGTTAAATAGATGATCACGTTTTCACTGTATGAGTAAATAGCTTTGATGGCTTTCCTTTGCTCAATTAGCAGAGACAGATCTGAAGATTTTCTGTTGTAAATACAGCCTTACCCAGAGTAACACTTCCTTGCTTGCTTAGTTATGTGTGGGCTTCCTTACCTCGACTTTGGCCTTGTAACAGAAGTTGCAAAGATAGCAAAGTTAACTGCTGCTTACAAAGTTCCTGGATTTTTTTCTTTAATCCATATCTGGACTTTAAATATTTATAATTATACTATTCAATTTTCTTTACAATTTTGAAATAGAGCATTAGTATTTCCATGAGCTAGAAAGAGATCTGAAGACAGAAAGTTTTCTAGATACAGGAGAGTGAAAAGAGATGGAGTTTGCTGTATGTGACAGCATTTTCTTTATTTTATTTTAAAAGAAATATTTATTTGTTTATTTGGCTGTGCTGGGTCTTAGTTGTGGCACGCGGGGTCTTTTTGTTGTGGCATGCAGGATCTTTTAGTTGCGGCATGTGGGATCTAGTTACCTGACCAGGGATCGAACCCGGGCCCCCTGCATTGGGAGTGTGGAGTCTTAACCACTGGACCACCAGAGAAGTCCCCGACAGCATTTTCTTGAAATCGTGAAGAATGTTACAATTTGGCAAAAACCTTTCCTTGAGGATTCCGTAATCTTAAACTGACTTTGTAAAGAATATTTTGTTTATGCACAGTGTTTTAACAGATATTTTGGTTGTTGCTGTTTCTCTTAGTAACATTGTAAATAAGACATTCATCCTTTATAACTCTGTAGATGGTTAAGACAAAGTTGAATGAACATAAACCCTCACCTTCAACTAGTTTTGGCTTAATTGTTAACAGATCTTTTATAGAATTGATTCCTAGACCTCTGGTGGGTGGAGAACCTTTTGAATAAAATAAAAATAAAAATGGATTTGAACCTGCTATTTTTTTGTTTAGATACCATCCCTATTCAGATGGGCAAGAATCTGAATTAAATACAGTTTGCTTTGCTACTGTCCTTTGCCTACAGACTTTTCAGACAGGTTTCAGTGATCTTGTTCAAGCCATCCTGACCGAATTGTACCAGTAAAATCTTGAGACTCACAGCCTGAAGTGACTGGCTTACTGCTAAATACAGAACTCTTATTGAGTTCCTTTGAACTGCTAATTTTGTTAGTCTATTGAAGAAGTTACTATTACTACTATCAGGTTTATCAGGCACAATTCCTTATAAGCTTGAGCAGAATGATGAGAATTTCATTATCTTTTTGCTACTGAAACCTTTCCTTTCTAATACTCTACAGTTTTATTAAACATTGCTGTCAGATTTCTGTTTATTATCCAATTATTACAGTTTTTCCTGAACTGAATACTGAATGAAGGCATAGGATGGCTTTAAAGTAGTGGTTAAGAGCCTAGCCTCTGAAGTCAAATTTCCTGAGTTTGAATCCTAGCCTTACTTTGCTCTATGACCTTGCGCAAGTTATTTAACCCCTGTGAACTTCAAGCCTTCCCGCATATCCCACATGAGGTCTGGGACAGGCTCCCACAGCACTCTGTACTTTGCAATGAAATAATTGTTTTAATCCTTTTTGTTTAATGCCTTTCTCTTCCTACTGGATAGTTTGCTCCATGATGCCAGAAACTGCCTTTTTCTTTATGGTTTTTCTAGTTCCTGACACGTCTTGCACATAGATGAATGGTAAATTTTGCTGAATGATTAAATGAGCTCTCATTTAAGAGGTAAAGAAACTGAGATGTGTATCATGCGTGACTTACCCCAATTCACACGTTTTCTGAAACAGTGATAAGTAGAACTCAAGTTTCCGGTCTCCTACATAATAGTACTTTCTGCTCTTTCTACTACACTATGAAAATTGAAGATCTAGAGAGGGGTTAAGCAATATCTACAAATAATTGTATTACAGAGGCAGAATACACACATACTTCAAGGTGCTAGGGCAATTGAGAGGCAAATAAAAAGTCCTTTTGCCAGGGGTTGGGTATAGAAAGGCTTAATGAAGGAAGAAACATTTGAACTGTCCCTACAGGTAGATCTTGGACAGGTCACTCTAGGCATAAACAGCATTTTATATAATTGTGTGTATCATCTTAGTCTTGATATCTGTAATCTCTTTTTTTTCAATAAATCTCTAAAATGTATATGTCAGCCAGCTAATGATCTTGTCTTATTTCAGTGAACAATGTGGGAATGTCGTATGAGTATCCGGAATACTTTTTGGATGTTCCTGACTTGGACAATGTAAGTCATTCTTTATAGATTATGGTCACAAAAAGAATGCACGTAGGTGTGTGTGAGACAATATGGTATAACGTTCAGGCTCTGAGCACTAGAGTCCAACTAACGGCCGAGGTTCACACCCTGGTCCTTCTACTCTTCCTGAGTTACCTGGGGAATGACCCAACCATACTTAGTCTCCATTCTCCTGTCTGTAAAATAGGCAGCTTTACAGAGATGTTAGAAGGATTGAGTGAGAAAATATTTATCACCTCATTTGTACAGAGCCAGCTTCTATAATAGCTCCAGTTTTTTATTATCACTTTTATTATATCAAAACAGCTCTGTTTAAGTATCAGGATTCTAAACATCAATTTAAAAACCATAAATGTGTTAATATCAATATAAAGCAATATGGTTGATTCAGATAAACTAGCTCTACCAAAATGAAAGCTATATCCTTGATGCATGTATAATTCTTTAATAAAAACTAGAAAAGCATATCATTGAAGGAATATGTAAATTAAAAAATTTGTTGAAAACCTTAGATTCAATAATTTCTCCTTTCCATGTTAGCAGAGAGGAAACTGCATATTTATTTTAGGTTTAGTATGTCTTTTTGCTTGCACATTTCACTTGTACATATACCTTGAATTTTGTATATTAGTATGAATTGCTGCATTTGGTAGAAAAGTACTATAACACAGAGTAAAATAAAATCTGCCTCTTTGCCCCAACTCCTCTCATTTTCCAAGTTCTTTACTGTATCTGGGGAAACTTTCAATGCATCTCTGGATCACTTACATATGTATCTAATATGGTTACTTACATGATCAAATCTAAATAAAATTATCAATATTTCTTTTGCAGACCATCAAGAAACTGATAAATATTAATGTTCTTTCTGTTTGCAAGGTAAGCAGCTTCTTTATAAATATGTCATCTTCTTTTGTTTTTTTTCTATTTAAAAACACTAAATCAGTTTGTTCACATCAGTCAGCTCTTGTTTTGATGTAAGTACATATTCCAGATGAAAGCAAGCTATTTCCTCGTGTCTTCAGGAAATAGAACTAAATACCAAACAGGTGTCTGTGTAGTTTTACTTTTTAACAAATGAACATTTATTAAATGCCTCCTATACGCAAGCACTGTAGTAGGCCCTGGGACTATACAAACTAAGTTAGGCTGAAGATGGATTTTTTTACAAAGTTTTCATCTAGATATAATTCATCACTGGTAAATTGTTTCCATTCCATATCCCCTGTGGTCTACGTAAGGTGACGAGCTAAATGTTGTGGGAAAGCACTGCATGGGGAGTGTGGGACCACAGAGTAAATAAGAGTGATTTTTATCAGCCACACATGAAAACTACCCTCATTTCTAGTTGCTAGGCATTCATTATAGCCATGTCACTCGTATATGCCAACAAAAGACACCACAGCTAATATATGATAAAAGGACGAATAGCTAGGAAGTATGAGCATCTGAACACCATTTCCCCTTCTTTTTTTTTTTTTTTTTTTTGTCACACTGTGCGACATGCAGGATCTTAGTTCCCTGACCAGGGATCGAACCCCTGCAGTGAAAGTATGGAGTCCTAACCACTGGACTGCCAGGGAATTCCCATTTCCCCTTCTATTTTAACAGTAACTACAATGAGATATCACACCTTGATTATACATACCAGACCAGAAGAAAATATTGCCTGAGGCAGAATTTCCATACGTAATGTTGGGTAGTTTAAATTTGAACATACTGTTGGAAAAGCCTAATTATTTTCATTAACTCTTACGTACTAATTTAAGAAAACCAAAAAAACATTTAGCTCAAAACTATTAGAAGTGACCAGGTAAATATAAATAGGAACATAATTATTAATTTTTACTCGATGGCATAGTCTTGATCCTTTTTTCTATTGTGATATTTAAAAGAAAATCTCTCCTTGGGTCTTCATTTCCTGAGAAATCATAACCCTTACATGGTTGATTTCAAGTTCAAGGTCCCTAAAATCTTAACCCTTGGTCAGCTTTTCATATATGGCCGTGCTTCTCCCTGTGTAACCTATATGTTGCTTTTAAAGTATGTAGTTAATTCAGTCTTTATAATTTCAGTCTTTAGCAATATGGTTGATTCAGGTAAACCAGCTCTACCAAAAAGAAAGCTACATTGTTGATGCGTGCACACTGTGTAACATTTGGTAGCTTGCTACCTAAAGGCACCTCTAATGAATCATATTATAATATGACAAATAATTTTATAAAACAAATAATTGCTATATCTCTTTCGTTGTTGTTATTAACCAAGATTTTTTCTCAAGTAGTTTGTGAGGCAAACTATCAATACAAACAAGTGCATCTGTGATTAGCTTTGGATCAAGTCCCACATGCAGAAAATTAATGCTTTTAAAATGTGGTTAAGGGGACTTCCCTGGTGGCGCAGTGGTTAAGAATCTGCCTGCCAATGCAGGGGACAGAGGTTCGAGCCCTGGTCCGGGAAGATCCCACATGCCGCGGAGCAACTAAGCCCGTGTGCCACAACTACTGAGCCTGCACTCTAGAGCCCGCAAGCCACAACTACTGAGCCTGCGTGCCACAACTACTGAAGCCCGCGTGCCTAGAGCCCGTGCTCTGCAACAAGAGAAGCCACCGCAATGAGAAGCCCGCACACCGCAACGAAGAGTAGACCCCGCTCACCGCAACTAGAGAAAGCCTGCGTCCAGCAACAAAAACCCAATGCACCCCAAAAATAAAGAAATTAAAAAAAACAAAACAAAACAAACAAAAAATGTGGTTAATGTGCATGTATCTGTATAGTTTTAAAGGTATTTCCCTTGGCATACTATGTAAATGTAATCGTTCTTCAATAATCTGTATGAGGTTTCAAGTTAATTAGATAACTCCATCATTTACTAGTTGTATGGCCTTGAGTGAATTACTTACCCTCTGTGCTTCAGTTTTTCATCTATAAATTGAGGATGATAGTTCTCTTTACCTCACAGAGTTGTTTTGGGAATTAAACAAGGTAATATGTGTAAACCTCTTTAGAATAGTGCCCAGATCATACTAAAGCCTCTAAAAAATGTTTCTATTACTTTGTTAAACTCAGAGATGATAAAGATTTTTAGTAAACATGTGCAACTGTTACTTTTTTAGCAAGCAAATTATTATTATTATTATTTTTGGCTGCATCGGGTCTTCGTTTTGGCATGTGGGATCTTTTTGTAGCGGCGCGTGGGCTCTTTGTTGCAGCACGCAGGCTTCTCTCTAGCAGTGGCTCACAGGTTCCAGAGTGCATGGGTTCTGTAGTTTGCAGCCTGCCAGCTCTCTTGTTGTGGCACGCAGGCTTAGTTGCCCCGCGGCATGTGGGATCTTAGTTCCCAGACCAGAGATCGAACCTGCATCCGCAACATTGGAAGACAGATTCTTTACCACTGGACCACCAGGGAAGTCCCATAGCAAGCAAATTTTTTGATCAAAATTAATATCACTTCTAGTCTATAGTTTGTTTTATGGTTTTGCCTTTTGAAATAACTGATTTGTACTATTGTTTTGATAATCTTTTCTAATACGTTTGGCCAAATGCTTAAAATAATGAGAGTTAAAAAATGAGTGTTTTATTATGTACATGTGTTTCATAATATATTGTAATGAATTAATCATGAAAAATATTTTCCAGTGTTTAAATTGTATTTTATAGAATTGTGGGGTTTTAAAAAATATCTTTATTGGAGTATAATTGCTTTACAATGTTGTGTTAGTTTCTGCTGTACAACAAAGTGAATCAGCTATATGTATACATATATCCCCATATCCCCTCCCTCTTGAGCCTCCCTCCCACCCTCCCTATGCCACCCCTCTAGGTGGTCACAAAGCACCGAGCTGATCTCACTGTGCTGTGCAGCAGCTTCCCACTAGCCATCCATTTTACATTTGGTTGTGTGTATATATAAATGCTACTCTCTCACTTTCTGCCAGCTTCCCCTTCCCCTACTGTGTCCTCAAGTCCATTCTCTACATCTGTGTCTTTGTTCCTGCCCTGCCACTAGGTTCATCAGTACCGTTTTTTTAGATGCTATATATGTGTGTTAGCATCCGGTATTTGTTTTTCTCTTTCTGAACTTACTTCACTCTGTATGTCAGACTCTAGGTCCATCCTATAGCATTGTTAATGCTAGCTCCAAATTAGTCTCCTGATAATTTTAATTCCTCTATCAGAGAAACTGTGCAAAGTTTTTACTCTAGATACATTAGTATCTTCACCTGAGATCTCCTGCTTGTCAGTACTTCTGTGTTTGTATACCCTTACACTCTAAAACCCTGGCTTCCTCTGTCTCTGAAAACATGCATTTTGGGCTGGCAGTCTACAGAATAGTAGTGATAAAAGGCCAAGGTCCTGACCTTGATCTGTGAGAACCAGTCAGCTTGCTGTGCACTGCAGTCACACACCGCATCCTTCAACCAGCATCTGAGCACAGATCAGTGTGTGCTGGTGGTGGTCACCTCATGGCCCTGCTTAAAGGTGAGTAGTACAGTGGCGGGAGATATGGATGAAGCACCACCAGTCCCACAGCACTGGAGAGGATCTTTCAGTTTTCTTTAAAGTAACGCTGAAATAATGATGATGCACCAGTCCTAGTATCTTGACAAATTATAAAATGCTTCTCCCACCCCTTTATTCTTCCTCTTCCACTTTCTTTTTTCCCATGGGCATGGATACTTTTTCCCACGAAATGAGTTAGAGACAAATGCCAACTTATTAAAACATCATGCCCTATCATATTGTGAGCCATACTGATGGGAAGTGTCACCAGCAGAAGAGCTGGATATATGCTTAAAATTTTTATATGTGAACCTCTTTTTGCAAGTCACATCCCATTTACAAAGCACTAAGGGAGTTTGCTGTTTAAAACACTTTTTCATTAAGCCAAATAATCATCCTTTAATTTATCTTTCATGTAAATATGCATTTTCCTGTCCCTTTGTGATAGGTACTTTTAGTGGAAAAACAATTCAAAATTCTTGATTTATTCATCATGGAATTAGTAACATCTGGAGGACAGCCAGTTAGTCTTCACTGTACTATAGGCAGGATCCGGGTCATTCTCATCTCTGTAACACAGTGGACTAGTGACTGTTCAGGTATGGATATGGTTTGATCAAACAGGAGGTGAGTGGTGTGCAGTGGCCAGAAAAGAAAATTAGGACATGATTGTGCAGGTCCTTGAGTGCTGTGCTCAAGAGGGCAGAGAGCCTTAAAGTAGAAACAAGGTGTGATCTGGTGTACATTTTAGAAAGACAGTTCTAGTGGCAGAGTGGCCTGGCAATGTGTATTTTATGGTATGTGTGTTGATCTTGTACTGAGAAGGGGCATTCACCTTGATGGAGTTCTGTGTCTATCGCTCCCAGGTTTAGTGTTCTTTCGTGCTGCTGTGATTTGCTCTATAGTATGTTTTGATGAATTGTGCCTATTGTCCTTTAGTTGACTGTGTTATGTTGCAGGGCCAGGGCTACATTTTCAGTATCAGTGGCTGTTTGGAGCCCTGGGGTAACTTAAAAGAAGATGAAAGTTAGTCTGGCTCTAGGAGCTTACAAGGTTTTCTGGTGGCTGGATATGTGGGGAACCAGGGCATGGATGTCTGCAGCCTAATGCCTTAATAAATGTATCGAAAAAGGTTTATATGAGAAAGAGAACAACCTCTTCTCACCATCAATATTGGTCCAAGTTTTATCTCCTCACCAAACCACATGATAGGGGCTGACCATCTGAGAAGTGTGCCAGGAAAGATTGGAAAAGTCAGCTTGCCCTTGTGACCTTGGGTTTGTGCCCCTAATTTGGAGATATGTCCTGGGTAGGGCCCAGCGTCTGGTTGGAAGCCTGTGCTGCCTCATGAGTATTGAATGACCTGGCTTGACCTTCCTTCAGGTCCAGGATTAGTGCTTGGTCCATGTGTTCCCATCCTGTATCAACAGGTCAGATAATAAAAATCGTATCAGTCCCCCATTCCAATAGAGGAATAACAGAAGTGAAATATCCTGACCGAGGGAATTACAGGTCATCAGCAGATGAAGTGGCGATGAGTGGTCCCCAGAATATTGAGGAAGAAATATTAACAAGAATAGTTGTGACTGTAGACCCCTGATGTTCAATTAAAGAGTCCAGATTAGCTCTCCCAGGCCTTTGTCTCCCCATTTCCATCTGATTATTTCACTTTTCATCTTATGCAATAATTTAGGATTATTCCTTTCTTCTCTCTCAGTGACTTGCTTAACTGGGCTTTCCCTTTACCAGGTTAGTTGAGGTAACCCAAGGGGTATTTAGAAGCCTTGTTGCTTGCTTTACAGTTTTGCTCTTAATACCTTCAGGGTTAAATTTAGTCTTGTTCTTATTCCCTGCAGAGCAAGAACGTGCCAAGGTGAGGAGAGCAGTGGTGTGGAAATTCTACATAGGTGACTGATAGGGCAGGTAGATCAGCCTTCCACTGGAAGAAAAGTCCTCCTGGCCAGGGCTTTTTTCCTTGTGATTTCAGATATTCTGTGACTAAAATCTAAGGTAAGGCTTATTTCGCCTCAGGAACAATGACCTTCAGACCAGAAATAATGGAGTTTAGAGATAATTTTTTTTAATTTATTTATTTATTTATTTATTTTTGGCTTTGTTGGGTCTTTGTTTCTGTGCGTGGGCTTTCTCTAGTTGTGGCGTGTGGGGGCCACTCTTCATCGCGGTGCGCGGGCCTCTCACTGTCGCGGCCTCTCTTGTTACGGAGCACAAGCTCCAGACGCACAGGCTCAGTAGTTTTGGCTCACGGGCCTAGTTGCTCCGCGGCATGTAGGATCCTCCCAGACCAGGGCTCGAACCCGTGTCCCCTGCATTGGCAGGCAGACTCTCAACCACTGCACCACCAGGGAAGCCCGGAGTTTAGAGATAATTAACCCTCCAGTTACTGAGCTACACCCTTCTACAGTAGTTCCAGTTTTATGGGAAGCGGTTTCCATCTCAGAATATGGAGAGTTTGCAAATGAAATTGTTGTATTGCTATTGGTTATTATTAGAGAAATCATGGAAAATGGGGAACGTGCCACAACTCCAGAGACAGGTATATACAAGTCCACTTTCAAACAGGTAGCACACTGAGCATCAATCCAAAGACAGGTTCTGAAGCAGATCTTCTTTGCATTGTTTGTTACTGTTTTGAGATCACTTGTTTTAACATCTGCCACATTCGGCGTTACCTTCCTTCTCTAGGCCTGACTTTCTTTGATCCCTTTAATGATAGTTTTAGGACCTCAAGACCCCATAGACTCTACACTCCTTTTCAAATGAACATGGCCCAAACCATATTACCTGCACTTCCCACAGTTTACCTAAGTCTTCTGAAGGTACTGGGCCCTGAAGCTGCAACTGGGCTTGGTGAATACAGCGGACGATAGGGAGTGGCCCTTCCTACACCTGGATCCCTTAGGAGATTTCCAGACCATCATTCTGACAAATAGAGGGGATGTCCCAACCTTCCTTATTACCTTTCTTAGAGCAGAGAAGGAGGTGGGTGGAGGTGTGACCCAAGGAAAAATTTATTAACAATTTCCACTTAGAGTGAAGTACCACTGAGTTTTGTTTGTTTTAGTTGGGAATGGGGAGGAGGAGTATTAAGCAGGGGATCAGACTTTAGTTCTTCCTTCATCAGATAATCAGCCAAAGTGGAAACTTGAAACCATGTCTTATTAGGAGTGGTTGAAAGAACTAGAGATGTTTAGCATGGAGAAGGGACGCATGAAAGAACTAGAGATGTTTAGCATGGAGAAGGGACGCATGACATCACACGCAGGCACATGCGTGCACACACACGTCTAATCAAGGCCAGTTAGTTCAACCTCCTAAGTATTTTGCAAATCAACTCACTTTTTATCCCCAGTGATAAAAGGTGAGTTCCCTTCTGATTCTAGGCCAGAGGTTGCAAATCAATTGTCTGTGGGCCGGACGTACCTACCAACATATTTTGGTTGGCTCCAGCTGTGTTTTCATATTGGGACATTTCACACCCAAATTTCTAGCTTCTCTTGGGAAAAATCTAAGACTAGGGTAACAGACCTGAACTGCTGCATGGCAACAAGTGATTAGAGCTGAGTAACAGCTGAGCATGCTGAGTAATTAGGCCTGCACTCTCCAGATTACCACAGTCCCCACTAGTCTGACTTACTGCACTCATTTATGTTACCCACTTGGACCTTTTAGACATTTGAGTTCCTGTTCCCCTGTTTAGTAACTCCAAGTATTCAGTCTACTCAAACTGAATCATTGCTTGCTTGGTTGAGTTGAAGAATTTGAATGGCTTTGACTAAATCAATCTCTTCCATCTCTATGATTATCTGAAATCAAATCACTTGGAGTATGAGGCCCTTTGCATGCTTTTGAAAAGTCAGGGTTTTTTTCTCATAATACCACTATGTATTCATTGTACGTCACTTAGCCATAATGCTATGCCCTGCCCATGGGATAGACAATAATAATAAATGTTTGGATGAATGGACAGATGGATGAAAAAGCACAGGAGAAGCGCTTGCTTACTTTTTCTTACATGGATTTGCCTCTGGCATGTGACCTAGTACCAGTAGGGGGAGCCCTGTATTAATTTGGAAATCCATCAGAGCAGTCTCTGTTCAGCAGTCTAGTTGTATTTAATTTAGGGAATATGCTAAGGATTTATCCCCCCGACTCTGCCCCAAGAATTCAAGTAAACAACAGTCGGAAATTTATAAACTGTAGGAAGGAGAGTATGACCCTCACCACTGCCCCCACCCAGGGCTTTTCAGAACGAAGACATTCCAAGTTAATATCTAGAGTCTTTTAATCCACTTGAAAGCAGCTATCGTTAAGCTCTTAAAATTTCCAAATTTGGGGGCACATTTAGCCCTTAGAGTCTCATAGGAATGGGCTGCTTCAGGCACAACCACAAAATGATGGGTTTGCCAAACTACATGATAACCACTCTTTCCATAGTTTTCATCTTAAAAAATGAGGGAGTAGTTGGAGATTGGTTCTAAGGTCCTTTCCAGCTCTAAGTAAAGCTAGTTTATAGGAGAAATGCCTTATAAGTGGGTGAAAATGTAAAAATCTCTTTGAGAACTTTAGGAATTATTTTCTCCTACCTAAATCTGTCACTTTTGGAGAAGTCAGCTTATTTGGGGAAAACGTAAGTAATAGAAACTCTTAGCATATTATAAAATGCTAAACTTAGAAAAACAGTATGTGACGGTATGTGTGTTCTTTTTGTTTAGAGTTTATAAATTATGGCTTTAGTTTCATTATAATTAATTGGCATTCAGTTCTCTGTTCTGGAAAGTTCTTTTTCTTTTGTTAATGATTTTAACAAAATCAAACCAGAATTTATGATAAAAGGAAAAGTTTTTTATGGCGTGGGGCTGAATTTCAGCCTAAGTAATATGGGGTGAGGGGAAATGACAAGGAGGGCTCATAACTTCCACAAAGACCTAAACATTAATAGAGAAGAAAACCAAGCAATGCTCAGAGATCTCAAAGCACTCTAAAAACTTTGTCTTATTAAGCTTTTCGCCCCCTGCGCAGTAAGTATTCTGTTAGCCATACAGGTGAGATCCAAAGAATTTCTAATTAAGTTGTATTCTTGGTACCACAGAGCTCAAATTATACCGTTTGTCAAAGGAAATGTGCGCTGTTTCATTCTAGTGCGACTTCAGTGGAGTTACCACCTCATTTCTCCAGAACAGGCATTGTGTAACATCGTTGTTACTTTACGTAATTCTTTTCGCTATTATACTGTGATTCTAAAACTTACTGCTAATGATTCCAGTTGAAAATTTGCTTAAGGCATTTGCATCTGTTTCCTTCTAATTTGTGTGTGTTCATTTTTCAGTTGCTTGAATTCAGATCCTGTTTACTCCAAGCAGGTTTCTCTGGGGTAGAGGGCGGGGCAGAAGTGGACAAAGTGGCTGTTTGTGGTGTCCTAATTATTTGTACTAATAGCCTGGATTCGTGGGGCTTTGCACAGATTCCAGAGCAAGTTGTTACACTTCCTATTTATATATAATGGTGATACAGGTGTCAATATTTGTTTTCTTATTTTACTAAAGTATCTTGAATTTTAATCTTTTCACTTGGGTTTTTAGTTTTCTTTCTGAGCACTATACAGTAGTGTTTTCTCTATACTGTTCTCTCCAAAATATGACCAAACGCCAGAGGTTACATGATATTAAAAAAAAATGTATTCCTCATAAAATTGTACTTTTTTTGTAATAACTATCAACGTTTAGATTATACGTACATTGTTTTGGTCAACTATACACCTATAATATTTGAAAAAATAAATCTTAAAAAAACATAATTTGCTTGTAGAAAATTATTTGCTTGTGAAATAATTGTATAATTTGCATAACTTGCTTGTGTTATCAGTTTTCATACCAAACTAAAAAGTGGGAAACTCGGATTGGCTTTTGAGTATAAAATAAGGTTCCTTCTACAAACTCTTGATTACTGATGCCAGAGAAATGAAAAGAAAAAAAGTTTATTCATGTTAATTTCTTTTAGAAATGACACTGATTGTGGGTGCTCTTTGAATTACAAAAGCAGTGCAAGCAGTTGCCAAAAATATGAGAAATATTCCAGAATACTATGACGGATACAGTTTAGTATAATGTCTTCAAGGATTTTCTAGGCCAGCCAATGCATTTTTTAAAAATTTTTATTTATTTTTTTATACAGCAGGTTCCTATTAGTTATCCATTTTATACATATTAGTGTATATAGGTCAATCCCAGTCTCCCAATTCATCAAGCCAATGCATTTTTGAGTCAGGTTATCTCAACTGAATGATCTAATAATACTGATTTTGATTTTGTATGAAGTAAATCAGCCTCTTATTTATTTCCCAGCCAGGATATACGTAGTTGTGGCAATACATACCAGTAAATATTTCACTCTTGAGTAGAATATGTGGTGTCCCCAAGAGGAATTGTAAATTGAGCTATTGTTGGTGAAGACTCATTTATCTTTGTGTATGTGTATACTCTATGGCCAGCTTGCATACAACGTGATGTGATACCTTGGTATGCGATAACATATAGTGGCCTTTCTCCCTTTGATTTTAGACATCTAGGACTTTTTTGTGGTAAGGATTGATGAAACCGTCACTAAAAAGTATATATAGAGAGGAAACATTTGTTTTTTTTCTTCTGCAGGAATTTAAAGCTCCCATTGTTGTAGAGGTACTATTACAGGACTTTTACCTACTTTTTAGGAAAGAATTAAATTTAAATTGTTTGCTGTATACTTGTGGAAACAGCCTCAACATAGAAGAAAACAAGTAAAGAAGTCATGCTTACTACTAGTTTTCTAATATTCTCAACCACTGAACTTACAAGTATGGTAACCTTATTTTAGCGGTATCTTAAGAGGAACAAACATTTTCCTAGTACAGCAATTATCACCTGCAGATGGCCTAAAATAAGCATATTGAGTTAACTCCAGAAACAGCCTATAGGCTGTGAGGTGGAGTTCAGATAGATAGTGAGATTTCACAGAAACACTTGGTGTATGGCATAAATAACCAGATATCAAGATACCAATCGATGCATATAAAGTAAAATGAGAATACTAATAGCTTAATTTAAATATCCTTTGTAAAACTTGATGTTAAAGAGAATTTAGGGGCTTCCCTGGTGGCGCAGTGGTTGAGAATCCGCCTGCCAATGCAGGGGACACGGGTTCGTGTCCCGGTCCGGGAAGATCCCACATGCCACGGAGTGGCTAGGCCCATGAGCCATGGCCGCTGAGCCTGCGCGTCTGGAGCCTGTGCTCCACAACGGGAGAGGCCACAGCAGTGAGAGGCCCGTGTACCGCAAAAAAAAAAAGAGAGAGAGAGAATTTAATTTGATGTTAACGTAGTGAAGCCTCTCTACTTATACACAGAATACTGAGTTACTTGTATACACATAGCCAGATAAAGAAGGCTTGACATTGAATTTATTATGACGTGTATTCTGAGTAGAAGGCAAGATAATTTAAGTATAAATAAAGGCATTAATCAATTTTATAAAAGCCGGCAGATTTCAGGTTAACTCTTAGGCTTTTCAGTGTTGTTATATTTGATAGATCCGAGGAGATGGTCTATTTTATTATGGCAAGGAGAAATCATGTAGAGTCAGAATTTAAGAGGAGAAACCAATGAACAATGCAAAAGAATATAACTTTTTCGTGAGTGGATTTCTGGTTTGTTTTTTTTTGGTTTTTTTTTTTTTTTTGTGGTACGCAGGCCTCTCACTGCTGTGGCCTTTCCCGTTGCGGAGCACAGGCTCCAGACGCGCAGGCTCAGCGGCCATGGCTCACGGGCCCATCCGCTCCACGCTCTGCGGCATGTAGGATCCTCCTGGACCAGGGCACAAACCCGCGTCCCCTGTATCGGCAGGCGGACTCTCAACCACTGCGCCACCAGGGAAGCCATAGATTTCTGGTTTTGCTGATGAATCATTTGGTCAGTGAGCATTCCAACAAGTATTTCTGGCCTTTTAATAGCCAGGTACTGAAAACACTGAAAACACTGCTTCTTCCTTAAGTTATTAAAACTTCTTGAGTTTTAATTCACCTATATAAAGAATATATTTAGTGCTCGCTTCAGCAGCACATATACTAGAATTGGAATGATACAGAGAAGATCAGCATGGCCCTGTACAAGGATGACATGCAGATTTGTGAGGTGTTCCAAATTTTTGATGTTAACTAAACTTATTGTGGTAATCGTTTCACAATATATTTATATGTCAATTATATCTCAGTGAGATGGGGAGAAAAAAGACTGTATTTTGAAGATGTCCACACATTGATGACCATCAAGACTGATTTAATGTTTAGCATGCTGTTGATATAATTTTGTAAGACAGATTATATCTTACGGGGTTTTATTTCGTCTCTGATCATTTCCTGTATAATCTTTGCCATTAAGAAAGGAGACATTTAATATATGACATACACAGTGTAAGGAAAAAATAGCTCGCAATGTGTGCATTTGTATTCCCTTAATATCCCAGCTTAAGGTGATATTTCTTATTGGACTGTATTTATGTGTACATAATATGTAATGTGTAAATGTACATCTTGGGGGAAAAACCTGAGTTGAACTTTAAAAGTCTGCACGACTGCTTATTAAATATTCAAATGGTACTGAGATCCCTGGTCAGAATAAAGGAATCCATCAGCAGATCTTGTAGACTTCCCTGGTAGTTCTCCAGATTGATCAGTGTCCACAAATCCCATCCCTTCTCTCCTTTTGTGTAGGAAAGCTGAACAGTTAGTGGCTACCCCTCTCAACTCTACTTATCTACTTTGCACTTAACAAGTCTCATTTCCTTACTGCAAATGCGCTTGTGCATGCGCATATGCATACACATGCACAGGCACACACACACACACACACATACACACACACACACACACATACGCCTACCCCTAGGTGAGAACATTTTTATTATCAGTCTTCTCCTTCCTCATCCTGTTTCTAGTGATCTCTGGACTTCGGGGAACTGCATAATAGCTCCTTTTCACAAAATGCTTGGGGACCTCTTTATAATACATTAGCTGAACATTATGGTCCCCTGATGACATGTACTAAATAAAAAAATGTTTTCAGATACGGCTAAGAATGCATATAATCTATCCTTACAAAGAAAATCCTCCACAACTGTTATCATGCCTGATGTACATCTGCTTGTAATACTAGCATGGGAAGCTGTCCGTGACGTAGTATGATATGCACATTGCATGACGTATATAATAGGATGCACATATTTTTACTTCTTTGTATATTTCATCCATTCAACAAAAAGTTTTTTTAAATGCATTAATTCTATAGCATATTGTAATTTCCTGCAGCTGTTTGCATTTTTGCATTCTATTCCCTTGATTAGAATTTTTTTCTGCCTAGTGAACTCTTATTTATTCTTTCAGAACTTAACTGAACCGTAATCTGTGAAGCTCTACCTGTTTCCCTAGTCGTAACTAGTCCCTCTGCTAAGCGTTGGTGCCCTCTGTCCTTACTCCTATTGTCCCACTCATAGCATTGTCATGTAATGATTTATTTATATAAGTATCTGTTCTCCTGCTCAGTCGTGAGCTCCCATCACCCAACCCTGATTCAAGTAACTAACATGTCCTCTACTGAATGGAAGAATGCCTGTTTATTACTTCGCGTTGCTCCAGGCCATGAGTTGATATGCATAGAGCATTTTGAGAGCTCTTTTATTTCCTGTGTCTGATAAAGTAACATCAAATGTATTTTGTGATTCCAGTTCTTTAATTCTTATCCATATGCTTATTGAGATAAAAACTTTATCGAGGGATTGTTTATATACTCTAAAATTCATCCATTTTAAGTGTACAGTTGAATGGTTTTTAGTAAATTTACACAATCTTGCAATCATCATGGCACTCTAATTTTAGAACAATTCTTTTACCCTAAGAAGCTCCCAGTTGAGGCACTTTAAAATATTGCTGGAACTGTCCAGAAATTTCTGTGTGTTGAGTTGAATTGGATGACCTCAAAATGTGTCACTGTTTTCGGCTCTAAACTGTGTTGGGCACAACATACTTAAGGGAGGCCTTGATACTTAGTGGTGCTGTGTCCTGAAAGAAGAGTGCACGCTGGCAATAAGGGACATAATTTCCTTTGAGGGGCTTACTCCGTGGTGCACTCTGTGCTAGGTCCATTATGTACATCACCTTATATGAAATTCAGAATATAATAAGCTGTGATGTAGATGCCTTCTTCATTTAATACATAAGGACTGCAGAGGAGGATAAGAAACAAACTCGAGGTCACATGGCTAGGAAGTAGAAGGGCTAGGGTTAGCTCTTTGGTCTGACTATATACTACATTGCCTTAAACATTCAGCAGCTATTGCTCCCTGTGGAGTGATTCCTATACTCCTATAAAAACATAAATCTTAGGAAACATGTAAGCCGATTTGAAGAGTTGTTATTTAATCTGAAAAGAGAAGAGCTGACTGCGTTGAAAGGATAAACTTTGAACTCAGCTTTTTCAGCTTTTTCTTTGACTTAGCTCCATACAGTTTTGGGGGGTTTGTTTTTTGTTTTTTTTGTTTTTTTGGCTGCATTGGGTCTTTGTTGCTGTGCGCAGGCTTCTCATTGCGGTGGCTTCTCTTGTTGCAGAGCACGGGCTCTAGGTGCGCGGGCTTCAGTAGTTGTGGCTCACAGGCTCAGTCGTTTTGGCGCCCATGTTTAGTTGCTCCGTGGCGTGCGGGATCTTCCCGAACCAGGACTTGAACCTGTGTACCCTGAATTAGCAGGTGGATTCTTAACCACGATGCCACCAGGGAAGCCCAGTTCCATACCATTTGGTCTGAGGGTGAGCGGGCACATTCTGACTTGAGTCAAGCAGACCTAGAAGAGCGAAGAAATAGGGTCGTGTTTTAACAAACTATAACATATGGAAGCCATGTGGGCTGTCAGCATAATTTCTGATTGAGTTTGCTTTGGGGATCGTTTCTCTTTTAAGTCATAAAACGTTAACACTGGTTGGTCTTTAACAACTCACAAGGTCAGTTATGTCAGTTAGAATATTGGTTTGGCTGCTGTAGCAGAGGTTTAGTAATGGCTTAAATAAAATAGAAATTTATTTCTCTGTCAGATAAAAGGGTAGGTGGGTAAGCAACGTTTGGCACAAGAGCTCCACAATCATTAGAGATCCTGCCTCTTTTTATCTCACTGCTCTGCCACCATTAGCACATGGCTTTCACCTTGGGGTCTAGGATGGCTGCTTTAGCTCCTTCCATCACATCTACTTTCTAGCCATCAAGAGGAGGAACAGGCACAGAGGAGGACATGTATTTTTTTCCTCCTTTAAGGGCCTGACCAAGAAATAGCATGTATTACTTGTCATCTTATCAGATAGAACATAGTTATAGGGCCACATGCCCTGTGAGAGAGAATGCAGAAAATACAGTTTTTATGGCCAGCATATTATCCAACTGAAAATTCAATTGTTATATTAAGGAAAGAATGAATGTTGAGGGACAGTTGGCATTCTTTGCCCCATCCTTCTGTGAAGATGAGTTTAATATGAGAAGCATAGAGGGACTTCCCTGGCAGTCCAATGCTTAAGACTTTGCGCTTCCACTGCAGGGGGCACAGGTTCCATCCCTGGTTCGGGACCTAAGATCCCACATGCAGTGTGGCACAGGCAAAAACAAAAAACCCCCCAAAAACGCAAGCGCAGACTTATATGTAAGGAGGGAGATAGGGTCGCTTCAGGCCAAACTCTTTCTTAGGGTCTCTCCTTTTTTAATCTGGAAGATTTGACCAAATCTAGATACTTCTGTTGAAATGATTCCCCTAGGCTTTGAAGACACCACTTTGTTTAGAAGTTGGAGGTGTGTTAGTCTACCTTTTATGACACAGTGTCAGTTTGAATTCGTGTTCTTCCTCGAGAAGTGTATGCAATGGCCCCAAGGTTGATATCTGGGTTGGGAGTACTCCAAAGCAGATTCTGTGGTAAAGTCTGGATACTTTTTCTTTCTTCAAAATGTTTCTAGGAAAAAAATTCTCTGCTCATCAGAATGCTGTTTTAATTAAGACATTATTCAAGATAGAAAGCTTAAAATTCCTATGGTTGGCATGCATGCAAACTTTTCTGTAACAAAACAGGATTTGTTTCTTAGAGAACTGATGATATTCTGGAGTCCAGAGTTCATACTCCAACCTCAGTACTTAACTATGACGTGGCCTTGACTAAGCCAGTGGATGTCTTAACTTTTCTTAGTTAATAATATCTTAAAACAGAGTTTAGAAGTACTTTCTCTCGTCATAGTATATGTATTTAGTCAACAACTATGAAGTCCCTTAAGAATGTGGGTGTCCATGGAATTTTCTGGGGGTCCAGTGGTTAAGACTCCATGCTTCCACTGCAGGGGGTGTGGGTTCTATCCCTAGTCTGGGAACTAAGATCCTGCATGCCTTGCAGTGCGGCCAAAAATAAAAATAAAAAAATTAAAATGCTGGTGTCCTTTTTTTCATTGTTGGTTATTTGAGATGACAGATAACTTCAACTTTCTTTAAGGATGCGTTTTACTCACAGTTCGCTTGAGCAACAAGAGAAATAAATGTGAAGATAGACCTAATACTTGCCAACATGTCACTTTATGGCATTCTTCTAAAGGCTTTTTTGATAGGAAAAGGTTATTCGATCTCTTGAGATTAAAAAGCTTAAGTAAGTTTGGCAGGCAGGATATTTCTTGTGATAACATATGTCCTTTTCTGAGAATGTATTTTGGGAGACAAAGATTTCACCATAAAGCCTTAATTATTTGAAGATCTGCATGTCACTGTTACATTTCAGGCAAGACTAATTTTAGCCAAGTTCACTGAAAGTATTTACAGTATTATCTCCAGTAATTTCATCTGATTCCTTTTTAGCACACTTGCCACAGGCAAATTATACAGAGTATATCAAATAACTGCTGTCTGTAGAAGTGGCGAGTGGTTTCGTGATTCCCTCCCTGTTTGTGTGGGTGAGTTCTCTCCACTCTCTGTGTAGCCTGCATCCTCACTGATGTTTTGTTTTTCTCTTTTGCAGATGACATGGTTGGTACTGCCTGGCATGGTAGAAAGGTGAGTCATAAGCTCACACACAAACACTAGAGCAACAGAGCTCATGGTTATTTATAGGGAGAATCCTTACTTTGAAAAATTCATTAAAGTGACTAATGAACCTCTCCT
The DNA here is from genome assembly GCF_964165515.1 of Mesoplodon bidens. Taxonomy (NCBI): domain Eukaryota; kingdom Metazoa; phylum Chordata; class Mammalia; order Artiodactyla; family Ziphiidae; genus Mesoplodon; species Mesoplodon bidens. Next base: position 100,229,161 of record NC_138164.1, read on the forward strand.
CCATGTCTTAGTGACAGAGTAATGTGCCAGGCGAGTCACACGGTGGAGCATGAGTCATCTGGTGGTGGAGGCCTTTTCCACTCGATTCCCTTTTTATTTCCCTCTCCAGGGTTGTGTGGTTCCTTTACATCAGGATTAAAAAGTCTGCTTGAGTCACCATCACTCACTCAATTGCCTGCTGTTCTGGGGGGGCGGATGGAGTTGCTAGGATATTCCGGGGAATGCCTTCCTAAAGCTTTATGCTCTCAGAGCCCAAATCAGTGGGCTTTGATGCAGCGAGACCCCATCCATCCTCTGGTGTTTTCTGTTCTTACTGGGAGAATGGATGTATGAGGGACATGGGCATGTTAGAAAGTGATTGTAAGATGTCAGCCCCCACCCTTGCCCTTGGAGGAAGAGGCTGTGTCCTCTAGCCCCAGCTGTGTTCCAGTTTGAATGGGGTTCCACTAGGATATGCTAGATGTCTTCATTTTTATTGAGAAATGCGTTGCTAAGTCCTTACATTGGAAATAGTGTGAAGTGTCAGATGGTAATTAAGCTCTGTTCCTCCCTTAGAGAAGCCTGAGTGATGGCTAAGCTTTCCAAGAAAACCTGTTGCAAAGAGCTGGGCTTGCTTGGTCATTTGCTAAATTTAGGGCTTCACAGTCATCCTTCCTCTGCAAAATAACTTTGAGTTTGGAAGAGATCCAAAGGAGTCACAGCTTTGCAAAGGGGAGACCCAGGGACCCTACTTCTGTGAAGAAACCTCCATGGTCAGCTTTAGGCAGGGTTTACAGCTCGTGTTTATTGATTCCATGTTATGTGCCAGGTGTTGGATGAGAACTTGATATATGTTTGCTCATTTAACTTCGATAGCCTCCCACCATCATACAAATGAGGACACTGAAGTTAGGAATCCATTTTTTTTCTCAGCTACTTTGTAGCAAGGCTCTTTCTTTGTAATGCATTTTACATGTGGTTTTGTATATTTTAATTGCTTTATTTTAGTAAAATTCTCCTTTAAAACCTTTAAACTACTTATTGATGGCTACAGTGGGAGTGTGCCCCTGATGGTCAGGTATGGAAGTGATGGTGGCCAAACTAGACCAGAATCCTAGAATATTACAGAGAATTAGGGCAGACAGCATAGAACTCAAGAGGGATGAACTTTGGGTCATCAACTTAATTCTAGTTTGGATATCTGCAAGTGACACAGTATTAGTTCAGGTTAGTACATTCCATCCATTAAAGAAGAAATTTATATACCACAGAGGTACTGTAAAAGGAATTTTTAAGTGTGTTGGTAAAAATCACATCAAAAGAGATATTGGTTATGACCAGGAAGAATTAGATTCAAAGAGTCAGAGAATTTCAGTACTTTAAAATTAATTGAGACTAACCCCCCCTCATTTGACATAAAAAGTGAGATCCAAAGAAACTGAGTGCCATGAGGCTACATAATTAGTTAGTAAATGATACAGACACAAGGTGCTCACACCTCTCTGTAGACCTAGCAGCCACGATCACAGTTGTAGCTGGAGCCTTAGATAAAGACAAAGAATGCAAAGGAAAGGATCCATCTGTTTCAACAGGCATTCACTGAGTAAAGTTTATCATACAGAAGATGAATTGGATCCTTGCCTTTAAGAAATCAAATTGATTTTACACGGGGGTTGCGAAATGATCTGGTGGAAAGCCATCATAGGCTAGGTATTGAAACTGATGTCACAGGGGTGATTGTGGCACCTGCTAAGAACTAGTCAGAAATGTAAGTGGGTTTTATGAATCGGTACTTTTGGATAGGAGAAGGAACAGCTATGTCTGCTTGAGTTAAAGGAGTTACTCGTTATATTAGTCAAGGCAGGCTAACTGCTATAACAGACCACCCCAGAATCTCAGTGGCTTAACACTCTAAAGGTTGATTTTCCCCTCACGTCACAGTCTAGTGTGGATCAGTGATCGGGGCTCTACTCTACCCAGTCAGCCAGGGATCTCAGGCTCCTTCCATCTGGGGTGAGGGGGGTCCACTCTTCTCTTGGGCCTTGCGGTTCTCTGCAGAAACATCTGCATCTAGCCAGCAGATGAGGGAAGAGAGAGGAAGGATGATTTTATGGGTGGTTTCATGGGCCAGGCCTAAAAGTGATGTCCCTCACTTCTGCCCTCATCCCATTGTCTAGAACTCAGTCACAGGCTACAGCTAATGTCATTAGCTGTGTGCCCAAGAAGAAAGAAAGACTCTGAGTTCACAGATCACCTGAAAGCATTCTTACTTACGTATTACAAGTGATTTGTTTATAACCTGCCCTTTACACCATCACCAAATGACATAACTATGGTTGGTTACCATACGTAGGTTTCGTATCTCCATTGAGGAACAGCAGGGTTCTTTGTTGTTGTGGGTTTTTTCCCCTTTCACTGATTCTACTTCTGATGTATGCGATTTTCCAAACTCTCTAGAACTATAGCCTAGGGCCAGCTGACTATCACTAAACAAGTCTCTATAATCAAACTAAGGTATTATTATCATACAAGTAAAAAGTACATAATTATGTTATAGAGGAAACTTGCTCTTTCCACTTCCCTGGAATTATAAACATTTTGTACAGCTGGAGCCAGGAGGTGGTTGCCATAACAACCATGGAAAAGCTAAAAATAGCCCCTTTCATACTGTATTGCTTAAGGTGGAATTATGACATGTTATGGTGTTTTAGGGCAGGCAGTTCTCTTTCATGTGGGAAATGTTTGCAAACTTTCTTCCACAAAGCAATATTTGTATAATGTATTTGGATTGCTGGTTCTAATTATATATCTGACCTCCGTGATCCAGGATTCTTTTCTGACATGGAACCCTGTTTCGATATGTTTCTCAGTCTTTTTGAGAATCTGTTAGAGAACTGTCTGTACCAATTTCTGTGTTATGTTTAAGCTTAAAAAAAAAAAAGTAATGACCCTCCAAGAGCACACTTATCTGCTCCCTGATAAGAAGTGAAAATATGAAGAATTGGGATGTAGTCTTTTTCGTACAATCTCCCTTGTCTGCAGTCACACTCTGTATCAAGTAAGCAGTCCACATTAGGATCGACCCTGTGTTCCATTGCTTAACAGCAGCATTTACGCCTCCCCATCTTCCCCCTCTCACCTGCAGTGTGGAGCAGTGATGAGAGGGTCTCAAGGAAGGCAGAAATCAGTGACTTATTTCATGGAAGACCTATCACTTCCTCTACGACAATAGTATTTTTGTAAGAGCTGTGCACAAGGATACTACAACAGTCTGATAGAATAGTGGGGCATGTAAGGAAGAAAAGAGGCTTGGGAATTTTTTTTTTATCCAAGTGATCATTAAAGAGAGTTTTCTAATTGGGGATTTCACAGGACAGAGGAAAGTCTAGAAAGCATAGCTATAGGAGGCTATAAATATAAGGTACTGAGTTTTATAGGGTTTTGTGTGTTTAATGTCTCGCTTGTGGGAGGGCTAGTCATTGAAGAGAATAATTTTGGATGAAAAGGTGCTTCCTTATCTGCAGTGGTATTTTCTGCTTTGTTTTTTGCAGTATTTTAATTCTAGTAGATCCTCAATAACTTACACCACTGAGACACCATCGTGTGGCTGTTAGCAAGAAAGCAACCTGATGAATTAAGAATGTTGTATCACAGAAAATATTACTTGACTTGTTTATTTGGATATTTGTCATAACAAACTAGAAATGTGCTGAAATATGAGCATCATGAGTCTTCATTATGGAACTTCAGCAAATATTCTCAATGTACCTTCCAGTCTTAGAATTGTTCCCCAAGTCCCCAGAAAATGAGAGGTTAACCAGGGTTTGGTTTTATGTTTGTTTCTGTGTGCAATTAAGCACAGCCCATTTTGTCCCTCTGCTTCATATAACAGAGTTGTCATGAGTCTGGCTGTGCCATGGAAACTGGTTTGACGTCACTAATTCTGCTTAGATGGGGGATTAGCGCTAGACAAAGTGGTTGATTTTAAAGGCGAGTCCTTTGTGCCTCGTGGTCCCAAATGTTCATCTCCATCTCTACGTAAAGAATAGACACTGTATACAGTACAAGGATTGAGACAGCTCTACAAGTGTGTCATTTGTGATTCAGACAAAACTAAGTCGAATATCATTATCCTTGGAGAGAGGGAGAGAGACTTTTATGCTGTTGTGTGTGGTGGGGAAGGTTTTTGCGAGACAAACCTTCGTAGCACAGTGTTTTTGTGGAAGGGGTGTTTTCTCTACTGTCATTTTGGTGCAGTGATAAGTGCTATCCTTTTAGTGTTTACTTAGATCTAGTGCGTTCTCGCTTTATACTTTGTTGGTGTTGGATTTGCTTTCATGCATTTTAGAGTGCAAATATGGTGTTTTGAATAAAGTACCTTCCAATTCTGACTTTTCACTAACTCAAACTAACTCTACCCCCTAGAAATTTTAAATTAGGGTAGAATATATGAGAAAGAAAAATCTCACTTGCCTCAAGGAGTAAACAAAGCACATGCTTGCATAATTGTGGCATATTTGACTATTGGTCTATTAATTTTGCAACCAGGAACAAGGTTTTTATTATCTTTAAATAAATTTTCCTGTATTGAAATCATTGCTTTGGTGAGTGAAGTTTTAGGAACCAGTTTTGGTGAGGTCAAGATTTAATTTTTAAAATGTTTTTTATAACATTTAAACTTTAATTTTGGAAGACTTTTCAATTGTATTTCATTTGTGTGGAAGGAAATAAAGAATGTAAGATTTTTGTTCAAGGGCACATGCAGCCACCTCAGCCAATTTGAGTATCATCCAGCCCATAATCCTGCTGATAAAACCAGCAGTGATAGGTTACAGTGAAAAACAGCATCTTCTACAACTACTTCAAATTGGCTTTTCTTCACTTGCTGTGAATGAGTGAGGACATAGCAATTCCTGGTTACATGAGAAAACATTAAAATAAAGCACTACCTAAACCTACAAGGATGCCTGGGGCTCAGGATGGGGTGCAACTTGTCAGGATTTGGGGTTACTTCTCAGAAAGCATATTGTATTGCAGAAGATACAATAGCTTTCTTAGCTTCTCCTTAATTGGGATCTGCCCTTAGCTTAAAGGTGATGCATTCCAGTATATCATAAATATATTTCACTTTCTCTTTCTCTTTTTTAATAGATTTATTGAGACATATCATAAAATCTACTCATTTAAAGCATATAATGTGATGGTTTCTAGTATATTCACAGAGTGTATCATCACCATGATCTAATTTGAGAACATTTTTAACACCCTATAAAAGATAAAGATATTTTACGGGACTTCCCTGGTGGCGCAGTGGTTAAGAATCCGCCTGTCAATGCAGGGGACATGGGTTCGAGCCTTGGTCCGGGAAGATCGCACATGCCTCGGAGCAACTAAGCCCGTGCGCCACAACTACTGAGCCTGTGCTCTAGAGCCTGCGGGTCACAACTACTGAGCCCATGTGCCACAACTACTGAAACCCGTGGGCCTAGAGCCAGTGCTCTGCAACAAGAGAAGCCACCACAATGAGAAGCCCATGCACCACAATGAAGAGTAGCCCCCACTCACCACAATTAGAGAAAGCCCATGCACAGCAAGGAAGACCCAACACAGCCAAAATAAATAATTAATTTTTAAAAAGATATTTTAAATATCATAAATTAATACTGTATTAAAAGTCTCAGTAACCAAGGTGGTTTTTAACCCATTTCAATCAAAGGACTATCTCACAAATATAGATAAAATGAAATTACTAGATACTCATTGCTAATTCACCAGTTTTTAACCTTAGAGTAATTGGGTTCTAACTCCTGATAGGCATTCTTACTCTCTTAAAATTTAAAAAGAAAAGCCTTTTCTGTCTGTGTGAGAGATGCAAGCAAAAACTACAAGAATGGTATAATTAATACATTGACTAAATATTTCCAACTTTCTTCAAAACTGTAATATAACAATTTAAAATTTGAGATTTGATTTCTGTGTCCAACGTGTTAATGGATTTCGCCACTTAGGAAAGTGTATATAACTATTATTAATAAGGACTTCAGTTCAAAAACAGAAACAAAAAACAACAGCTCGTTTTCAGTGACTCATTAAGCGGAGGGTCCAGACTTCATTTGATGGTTGAAGTGCCATCTCGCCTAGAGGCTGGCAGATGGACTGGGTGACCTTTGGGGATTATTTCTTTTCAGATTTCTGTCTAGAATAACTTAGACGCCATTTAATCATGTTTCTTTTATTATTTTGTATAAGAGGAGTCTGTATCATCCTTTTAAAAAAATACTTAAAAACTAGGCCTTAGGAAGTAAATTCAGACCAAGAATAATGAGAAACTAAGTTGAAGGAAAGGAACCTCATCTAGAGGGCAGGAGGCAGGTGGGGCAGATAGCAATAGCTGAATAAGGGGACCAACTCCCCTGAAAAGAATGGATTTGAGGGGGAAAAGCTGGCTGTTAATTCTGTCTAAAATTCCTAAAACCCTAACTTCACACTTTACACAAGCCATATACGACTGCTGACAACTTGTATGTTTTTACAGCATTGCTTTCCTCAAATTAATTTTCATTTATTTGTAGAATGAGTAATTCCTGGTAACTTTCTGACTTTGAACTTTCATTAGTCACTAAAAGTTACAGTAGAAATTGAGCTTTGCCTCTTCGCAAAAGAATATGGTTTGATGAACTATGGAGTCGCATGATTTTAGAGTTAACTCTACATTTAGTGCCTGAGAGCAGGACATAACCATTCATTCATGTAAGTACCTGTTACATGCTCAGGACCGTGCAGAGTATTTTGAGGAAAAGTGTAAGATAAGGGCTCTGAGGTCTAGAAGCTTATGGTTTTTTTGAGGGAGAAGAATGTTTATACTCATAGAATCATTAAATATGACAGCATGATAGTATGTGGTGATATGCCAAATTAAAGGCATACAAGGAGTATGAGAGTGTTTTTAAGAGTAAGAATTCTTTGTGCTATGGCCAGAGAATAGAAATCAACTGGAGGAGACTGAAGATCTAGTCTGGTCATGCCCCTGATTACTAAGACTGAGAAATGAGCTAATTGCAAAGAAGAGCTATTTTTAGTTGATTTGAGTTATGCCTCATTCAATGACCAAGCATGTCACGTGCTGATGAAAGGCAAGGAGAGATGTGTGTTAGAAAAACAGCCAGGATATTCTGTTTCAAATAATTAGATATCTAGATCTGTAATTTATAAACAATTGTATATATGATTTCTTTCTGTTTACTTGCATCTTCCTTTTTAGATCTAAAGGGGCAATTCTGAACATCTCCTCTGCCAGTGGCATGTACCCAGTTCCATTGTTGACCGTGTACTCTGCAACCAAGGTGAACAATTTTTTAGTAAATTGTGTCAGAATGAGAATAACGAATACTTTTCAGTCTGAGAAATGGGCATGGAACTTTCTTGAAGTTCTAGCCTTAGCAGTTTTCAAATGGACTGAGAAGAAAAGGAAAATAGCCAGCACTAGTTTCAGAGGAGCCAGAGCTGGAGATACACTGACTGGTATCAACTTTACAAATGAGGCACCAAGGTCTCAGATCTGCAGATGCTTTTTTTCTCCCAGTAGTTTACTGGTTTTAAAATTGGTATTTGTACTTCCCAACAGGGAGCTTGGTCTGGGCCAGTTAGCTCAGCTGTTCAGAACATAACATAAATGAGTCTAAGAATGGGGATTTGATTCATGAATGACTCAGCATACAGCTTAAGTGCCAAGTCCGCAGAGCTTAGAAGGATCGCAGCTAGTCAGCACATAGATACATAGTATGCACAAGATAGATGGGGAGAGTGTGAGTTTTTGCCACATTCTTCAAAGTTCACAGATATTTATTGCCACTTCTGGAGTGAGACAAGAATTTTCCAGACCTCTCTGTAAGATGCCATAATTTTATACCACATCACCATTCACCTCTTTTCACGTTACTACTAGGACAGTAATTTAGAATGCATTTTGTACTGCCTGCAGGTCCATAGCATCATTTTCAAATATGTTGTTGAAGCATAGGATACATCTCTGAAATAAAAATGACCATTGGGATGCTGAAATTAAACAAGCTTTTAGGGGAAAATGAACAAAATAAAATGCACAATAAGAGCTTGCAATATGACAGGAAAGGAAAAGAGCAAAACGCCTGCCCTCTTTTTCACTTGGCTCTTTGTCCCCTGGAAAAACTTAAAGTGACTACACACTGTATTTTGAAAAAGCCTGGCTCCGCCTCCCCCAGCCCTGCAATCTGCTTGCTTTCTGTGTATCTGAAACACGCAGTAGGCATGTTTAAAATGAGCACCATGTTTCTTGAAGCGACTGGTGAACTTCAACTTGTTCTTGCCTGTTCTGCTCCACGGACACAAGACTGTCACAAATTAGGACCCTAGTAGAGTCATCACTGATACTTTGCATTACAAGCCTGAGGTTGAGTCCACCTTTGTAAAAAATGGCACATTATATTTTACAAATAGATTTAAAGTTGTTCTATTGGAAGAAGATGGGCTGTCACGTTCACCTCTACACTTCTTGGATCTTGCCATCCCAAAGGGCCAAGAGGACGCTTGCTCTTTTCTTTTCTTTACTGACAACAAAATCCCCATAGAACAGACTTGAACAGAATTCATACTGTGTTTCTGTTTGAATGGCAAGTGGGGAGGAGGAACACATCCTTTGTTATATAATAAGACGCTTCTTCTCGGAAAGTCATTTTCTGAAAAAAGAAAAGATAAGAAGCGCCTTTTCCAGTTAAATCAGCATTTGATCTGGATATTATATTTGGTAAGAGAATACTTAATTTAGTGGCAGATAAAGAAAACTTGAGGTTTTGAGGTTTTTTTTTTTAAGGTCCCTTCTGCATTTGAAATGAAAAGAATGATTAGAAACTATAGTGTTAAATGGTTAGTTGATTGTTTTTGTTTCCATGGCTACAGATCAGGCAGATTGATGTAATATGTGTGTTTGTGTTCTCACTCCCACCCCCTCCCAGGCTTTTGTAGATTTCTTCTCTAGGTGCCTCCATGAGGAATATAAGAGCAAGGGCATCTTTGTGCAGGTGAGTGGAGTTTGTTTCAGTTAAGTATCCCTGTTTTTGTGTGGTTTCCACAGCAACTGTTGCTGTCTTGGCAACGAAAGAAAATCACATTCCTAAGTAAGTGAATGTGACGTTAGCACACCATTAAAGACATGGTTTCTTTTCCTTTATGCACTTAAGTCTAGATTTTAAACAGTTATTTCCTAGAATTTTTAATTGGTAATACCTAAAGTAGAACTATGCAGCATAAACAGTTGGTGCATAATAATTGTAAGTTCTTATGATCTTATTTTGAAAGAATTAGACTGTCAATATCTCTCAGCTGCCACGTATGCAAGGAGTGCCGTGACTATTCCAAAGCCTCTGTATAATAATCACAAGAGAGGAGAGAGCTGAATAAAACTGAGTTTTACTAGCACGAGGATGACTGCATACAACAGGATGATATAGGTGTGGTAGTGATCTTTTAGTTTTTTTAATTGTGGTAAAATATACATCACCGAAAACACCATTTAAATCACTTTTAAGTATGCAGTTCAGTGGCATTAAGTACATTGACATTGTTGTGCACCCATTACTACCTTACATCTCCAGGACTTTTTTCATCCTCCAAAACTGAAACTCTGTATTCATTAAACAATAACTTTCCATTTCCCCTCCCCCCAGCCCCTGACAACCACCATTCTACTTTCTGTCTCTGAATTTGACCACACTAGGTACTTCATGTGAGTGGAATCCTACAGTATTTGTCTTCTTGTGACTGGCTTATTTCACTTAGCATAATGTCTTCAAGCTTCATGCATGTTATAGGATGTGTCAGAATTTCCTTCATAATTCCGTTGCGTGTATATACCACATTGTGTTTATGCATTCATCTGTCGATGGACATTTGGGCGGCTTCCACCACTTGGCTGCTGTGAACATGGGTGTACCCCTATCTTTTTGAGACCCTGCTTTCAGTTCTTTTGGATATGTACCCAGAAATGGAATTGCTGGATCATATGATCATTCTTTTTGTTTGTTCTGAAGACTCACCTTACTGTTTTCCATAGTAGCTGCCCTATTTTACGTTCCTACCAGCAATGCATAAGGGTTACAATTTCTTCACATCCTCAGCAATACTCGTTATTGTCTTTTTGTTTGTGTTTTATAGTAGCCATCGTTATGAGTGTGAAGTGGTATCACATTGTGGTTTTGATTTGGATTTGCATTTCCTCAGTGATTAGTGAGGTTGAGCATCTTTTCAAGTGTCTACTGGCCATTTGGCTATCTTCTTTGGAGAAATGTCTATTGAAGTTCTTTGCCCATTTTTTCATTGGGTTGCTTGCTTTTTATTTTTGAATTGTAGGAGTTCTTGATATAGTCTAGATATTAACCCTTTATTAGGTATATGATTTGCAAATATTTTCTCCCTCTCCGTGGGTTACCTTTTCACAATGGATAGTGTCCTTTGATGCTCAAAAGTTTTAAGTTTTGATGTAGTCCAGTTTATCTATTTTTTGTTGTTGTTGCCTGTGCTTTTGGTGTCATATCCAAGAAATCATTGCCAAGTCAAATGTCATGAGGCTTTTCCCCTGTTTTTAAAAAAATTTTATTGAAGTATAGTTGATTTTCCCCCCATGTTTTCTTTCAAGAGTTTTATAGTTTTAGCTCTTACATTTAGGCCTTTGATCCATTTTGACTTAATTTTTATAGAGACCTTTGATTTTATTATGTAGCTAACAGATACAATGCTGTGAAACTACAGTACAAAATACAAGAGGAAGCAAATGTAGAGGTTTTTATGGGTGTCAGTCTCAAATCAGCTATTGCTCAACACAAAGAAATAATGGTGCACAGTATTTCCATGATTAGGCACATTTTCAACAATGTCTTGGGAGAGTTTGCAATTCTTACCCCTTTCCTGCTCCTGTCCACGACCTGCCCCCACCTCTTCACACATCCAGTGTTCATTATGGCTTTTAATTCTGTGAGCCTAGTATTTTCTTTTTTGCACCCTGAAGCCTCAAATGATCAATCATAATAATAATAGGTAATATTTGAGGGGATACTTTTCACGAACAATGCTTAGCACTTCATAGGTATCCGTGTATTTCATTGCATCTCATAATGATCTTATAAGATGGTGTTGATCATCATCATCTTTAAATTTATGGAAGTTGGGGTTCAGAGAGGTTAAGCCACTTGCTCATGTTGAACTGGACTCAAGTCCAGGTCTGTTTGGCACCAAAGCCTTTGTTCTTAACCACAGGGCTACTTGCTCCAGGCCTTCAGGACAGCACTGAAGACTTTTTGGATCCATCTGCTTAGGCAGCCACGAACCAGAAGGTGCTGGGCTGCTTAGTTCCACTTCCTCCCTTATATCTTTAGGGTAGATGTTTCCTCGTCTTCCAGGGTCAGTTTAGAGCCTGCTTCCCCTCAATCCTTACCTGAGGTCTCCCCCAAGGGATCCTTCGATGTCATAGCCCTTTGGTGTCATTCCAATTTGCAGCTCCACATAAATATAGGGTACCCTGGGGAGGACAGGGTTTTCGAGAATCTTGAATTTTATACGGAGCTACCATACGCTCCCTTTTCCCGCTTCCTTGACACCAGTCACTTTAATGCTAACAGTTTGAACCTGCTACGTAGAACGTGTTATATTTTGGTGACAGGAAATCAGTAAAGCACTCAGGGGAGGTCAGGCATCATGTGCCACACAATGTGGTGCCATTTTCTCATTGTGATGAATCTATTATATTCACGCTATTAACAATTTTTAAACACTACTGAGAGCAGGCAGGAATCTTAAAGGTCCATTGGTGGGTGACCTAGAGTCAGTGTGACCAGAAGCTTCAAGTGTTTCAGTGACAAAGGGAGTCTAGGCCTTGTGAGTATAGATGATCAATTTCTCAAATTCTGTGAACAGACAAGACTGTTTCGTCTCTCACTTTCAGGTCTGGTTTCCCTCAAAGATCTTTTCTGCATATGGTCTGCCTATTGATCTGCTGTGACTAACAGCTACTACAAAAGCACATTAGCATTTGTTTTCTGAAATATTTTACATTGACAAATTTTTATTTTTTCCTAATAGTGAATTATAAATGATGTAATTTCTTGATCATTCTCTTCCTTCATAGGAATTCATTCATGGTTTAAACTTAGAATGAATTTAGTGAAAAAAACAAAAACTGAAATGTTTGTAAGGAGAAGTACAGTTGTTACTTCTGTGTGAACACATCAAAACTCTGAAGTAGAAGAGAATCTCATATTAATTCTGACCAAAGGGATTAAAGAAAAAAAAATCTGGTCTAAATGAAGCTCAGTTAAAAAATGATTGGTTTTTCTCTGGTGGTATGTTGTGTCTGCACGTTGTTTTGGACTAGGAGTATTTATCAGCTAGTTTTCCCTTCCACTCCATCCCACATACTGTTTCCTGGGTGATCTTATTAAAAACAAGTCAGATGACGTTGCTTTCCTTCAGTGTCCTCCAGTGGCCACCCATCATGTTGAGGATTGAATTCAGACCCCACGAGGCCATTGCCTCTTGCCATTCCATCACGCCACCCTACGTTCCGACCAGAGTGGACACTGTAGTGTCCAGTGCATGCTCTGCCCTCTGCGGTGCCCCTGACTGGCTCCTCTGCTGGCACGCCTTTGCCCCCACTCGTCTGCAAGTCTCCTCTCCACATCTCCTCCCTGCCCCATTCACACCGGAGCCTGCAGCCCCTGCCCATCTTTCAGGGCTTCAGCCTCATTTCACCTGCCCTGGGAAACCTTATCTTGGCCGCTGGGCACTTGTGGTTACACCTTCCCTTCTGCTCTCTTATTCCTTATTGTATACCTCTGCCTGATAACTCTCTGGCCCAGGACTCCCCCCACTCCAGTGTATTCTTGAGAACAGACTTTTTATCGTGTTTGTCTCTGTGTTGCTAATGGCACATGTAATGCGGGGCACACCAGAGACCTGCCATTTGCTGGCATCACAGAGGACCCTGGCTATGCATGGCCATGCTTGGTGGTGCACAGTCCTCTGTTTTTAAGGCCTTTTGAGCTTCTTCTGTTGCTCCCATATGCCTCTGGTCTTGAATTTTCAAACTCTAGAGGGTTTCCAAGCTAATGCTATGATACCAAAATTCAGTTTCTTCTAATCTTTGGAAGGCAAGTGCTCTTTTTAGGTCTACCTCCATGTGAAGGTACAACAGATTGCTCTTTTGGGAGAGGAAGAGAGTATGATTTTCAAATCCCAGCTCGTTTTGTATTAATTCCTTGTTAATATTTTTTTCTTTGCTTTTTTCTCTCCCCATCTTTCCCTCAACTTCTTTCCTGTAATTTTGTAAGAGCATTTAAAATTTTCTTCATGAATTCAGATTTGCTAATATATAAGCATTTCCTGGAAACACAAATAAATAGTAGTAACAACATGTGATATAAACGTCCTAGAGGTGAATTTTGACTCCGTTGATGTTTGAATAGAGGATAAGAAGTACATCCTTGTAAGTCTCATGGAAAGTGTGCTCTGTTGGTGAGAATGATCTGTTCTCATTCTTACCCTATAACTAAAACCCAATCAAAATTATGCCTCTTTCAAAGGGCCAAATCCAAAGTGCTCTGACTGGCTAGTTGGTGGGCCCCAGTACCGGGCTCTGTCTCTTAATACTAAGCAAGTAAGAAATAGCTGAAACTAAGATGACATGCTAAAACTATACTCCTTGAACTCTTATTCTGTAAAACTTTCACAGGCCGCCTTATTTTTTTAAAACTTTTTATTTGGAAATAATTTCAAATCTATAGAAAACTTGTAAAAATAAGAATAGTACAAGGTACACCCCAATACTCTTTATGCAGATTCACTTATTGTTAACATTTTACTCCATTTGTTTTATCATAGGGAAGTGAGTTGCATATGTCATGTTTCTTTACCTCCAGATCCTTTGGTGTGTATTTCCAAAGAATAAGGATACCCTTATAAATAATCACAATATAGTTACCAACTTTAGAATTAACATTGATGTAGTATTTTCATCTAACCTACCATCTGTATTCTAATTTCTGACCTCATAGTATTCTTTTTTTTTTTTTTTTTTTTGGCCACACTGCTCGGGTTGTGGGATCTCAGTTCCCTGACCAGGGATTGAACCTGGGCCACAGCAGTGAAAGCCCAGAATCCTAACCACTAGCCCACCAGGGAACTCCCCCTCATAGTATTCTTTATAGCATTTTTTACCCTCCTGTAAAGAATTCAGTCGAGGACCAGGTATTATATAGTTCTCCTGTCTCTTTAGTTTCCTTTAATCTGGAATACATCCATAGCCTTTCTTTGTCTTTTATGACATTAACGTTTTTGAAGAGGACAGTACTCCTCTGCTCTTTATAATCAAACATTTCTCACTTGGGGTTTCTCTGATGCTTCCTCATGGTTAGATTCAGGTTATGCTTCCCTGGCCAAAATGACATATGTGACATTGTGTCCTTCTCAGGGCATCACATCCAGAGACACATGATATCCATCTGCCCCTTATTGCTGGTGTTGATTTCGACCCTTCAGTCAAGGGGTTACCCAGTTTCTCTGCTGTAGCGTTACTGTTTTTTTCCCTTGCACTGATGAGCAGTCTGTGGGAAGACACTTTGAAAACCATGCAGATGTCCTGCCCCCTCTCACAGTTTCCCCTAGATTTAGCATCCAGCAATGAATGACTCTTCACACACCTGCCTTATGAAGAGCTTTTTGATGCTAAAGAATTCATGAAGCCCTGCCCGGATATTTACCCATTTCAAAGTAAGAAGTCTTAGCTCCCTCAGTCCAGGCTGTGGTTTTATGCAGACCACATTGATTACTGGTGTGCTTAGAGGCGGTGAGGAAAGGATGTGGAGCCTACAGTCAGCAGACCAAGGTTTTAGTTCTGGTATCACCCCTCAGTGGTCTAACCCGCAGAAAGCTGCTTCATTACCTTGAGACTCAGCCTCCCCCCTCTAGCACGTGGGGACACATGATAATGCATATATAAATAAAAACATTGGAAACTCTGAAACATAAGCATGAAGTAAGGAAAGAAACTTGCATTTACTGACTATCTACAATATGCCCCATGTCTTCACCTATTTTGTTATCGCATTTAAGATAGATGTTAACCTAGTCCCATTTTACAGACAGAAAGCCAAGAATCAATAGGAATCATGTAACTTGCCTAAGGTCAGTAAGTGCCTGCCACTGGCCAGCTCTTCAGCCAGGCAGGGAGGAAGCAAGTGAATAAGACACGGTTCTGACCTCAGGGCACCCACAGAGAGAGACAGATATTTAAACACATTACAACGACAAGGGATAGTAAGTCCAAAACCAGAGGTGTGTATTTTGTTCCACATTTCTTCAGTCAAGAAATACTGAGAGGAAACTACTAGGGAGGTGGGGATGCAATAGCAAAAAGACAGATGAAGTCCCTGCTGTGGCAGAGTTTATATTTAGTGGGAAGGAGACAGACAATAGCAAGCAGACAAACACATGAATGTGATTATTTTACATAGTGATCCGCTCTATGAAGAACCTAAAGGAGGCTGCTGTGTTGGGTAATGTGGGGACGTATGGGGAATTTAGCCATCCGGATTGACCGTGAGGGTTTGAATAACGCCATGATCTGTGCTCTTTCTGCCGTGCCCTCCTGCTTCTCCCCGGGGTGTTACTCTGCACCATAGTTTTCTTCCTTGGAGCTGCGAAGCCAGGTCTCTGGAAATGCTGTCAACAAGGAGACCATTTGCTAACTGAAACCATCGCATGAGGTTTAGTTTACCTGACCTTTTACCAGAGGAAAGGTGAGGACACAGGTGGAGAACCCCCCAGACCCAGAGAAGGTGGGTGTAGGTTTCAGCTGCTCTGGCCTGAAAACGAAGGGGGCTTCTCACTCTTAGCACAAAGATTACAAAAGAATATTCCATTTAAGTGTGAATTTACCATGATGGAGAAATTCTTTGGGCCCCATTCTCTTAAAGTCCTATCTTCCAGTGCCTTGTTGCTTTTTGGTGATGAGAGTTGGTGGTTTTGTTAATTCGGTTAAAAATGTAGCTTTTAGTCAGAATAAATGTAGAAAACAAATCGGACAAATTGAGATGAGGGAGCAAACAAAATTCCAGTTTATTTTGTTAATGAAAGAAGATATTCGTCGTTTGTATTTTGTTAAAACATTTTATCGCTTAGAGTAATCATACAGATCTACTGGGCTTCAAAGAGCTAGAAAGCTAAACACAGAAAAATTCGCATCGGGACTGAAAACATAAGTCCTCATCCATCTTTCTTGTTAATTGCCAATGACAATAAAAGGAGGTAATGGCGTGTGTCTTTAGTGCAAATGGAGTCTAAATACAGAGAACTATAAAGCAACAGAAAGATTCTCACAGGAAATATTCATATCTAGTCAACTGCACCAACTTTGAGAAATGGCTGAAGAATAGTAAAATTAGTCCTGTTGGGATCATTGGACCCAGACTGCTTCCAACTAGGTGAATCCTCATTTTTGTCAGTGATAATGGCTTTTTTCCTTGAACTTTTACAGCAGTGTTATACCACAAGAACTAAAAACCTAAGATGTCCTTTAGTCCTTCAGACCACATTAAATCTGTATCCAGAAAGGACTCAGAGATCCAGCTGGTTACCACAGTCATTTTCTATAGAAAATGGTGTTCTTATCCCTCTTACAGGATATAAAAACTCAGCCAAGTTTTTTCTTTCTAAATCCATTCTGAAAATTATAAATATTAGAAAACTTAGAAAAGAATTCTAATACATACCAGAGTTTAAATCTCACATTCTTTAACTGACAGTTTTTTTTCAATCCTCGTAATAATAGAATAGGGAAGATGCTATATCCCCCAAGAAAGAAAATAAAGCTCAGTATTTTGCTCAAGATCTCATGACTAGTAAGTGGTCAAGTGGAATTTGAATCCAAGTCTGTCTGATTTCAAAGCTGAAGTTTTCTCCCCACCGCCGTATCCAGCTTATTCTTTCTCTTGCACCGCAAATTCAGTCCATCAGGGAATCTCACTGACTTTAGTTGACCCTTTAAACACATCCAGTGTCTGACCACTTCTCATGACTGCTACCGCGATCTCTTGCCCTGGACCTTTTGCAGCATCTTCCTGTGTGGCCTCCCTGCTCCCACCCCTGCTTATAGCCCATCCCCCCAGTCTGTGATCTCTTTAAAGCATAATCCAGGTCATCTTACTCCTCTGCTGAAAATTCTTCTGTGGCTTTTCATCTTTCAGAGTAAAACCAAGAGTTATTGTGACCCACTGTGTTCTGACTGCAGATGTTCCACATTAGCGTGTGCCCCCCCTCCTCCCGCTATTTCTCTGGCCTCCTTGCAGTCCTCAAACCCTCTGAGCACACTCACACCTCAGGCCCTTTGCACTTGCTCTTCTTTCAGTCTAAGGCTCTTTATCCAGGTATCTTTTTGGCTTGCTCTCTCCCTTCATTGAGATCTTTGCTTATATGTGACCATATCACATACATGTCACCATTATCCCAGAGGCCTTTCTTGATCACCTGCAGGAAGAGCCTCCATCACCTCCACCCTTTACTCAGGTTTATTTTTCTTCTTCCTTTTTTTTTGTTTTTTTGCGGTACGTGGGCCTCTCACTGTTGTGGCCTCTCCCGTTCTGGACCACAGGCTCTGGACGCGCAGGCTCAGCAGCCATGGCTCATGGGCCCAGCCACTCCGCAGCATGTGGGATCTTCCTGGACTGGGGCACGAACCCGTGTCCCCTGCATCGGCAGGTGGACTCTCAACCACTGCGCCACCAGGGAAGCCCTCTTCTTCCTTTTTATCATCACCTGCCAATATTGTATACATTCTTTTAACCATTTGTTTGTAGGCTGTGTGCACCAGCCCCCCCTTCCCCCCACTAAAATGTAAGATCAGGGACTTTGTCTTTGTCCATAACTATATTCCAAGTGCCTAAAACAGTGTTCTAGTAGGCGCTCAGGAAAGACTTGTTCAGTACATGCTGTTTTGTGAGCTAACACTGTTTTCCCTTTTGTCCTTTGAATGTTAACATA
The DNA here is from genome assembly GCF_964165515.1 of Mesoplodon bidens. Taxonomy (NCBI): domain Eukaryota; kingdom Metazoa; phylum Chordata; class Mammalia; order Artiodactyla; family Ziphiidae; genus Mesoplodon; species Mesoplodon bidens. The sequence goes on from NC_138164.1 coordinate 100,247,200, forward strand.
TGAATTCCACATATTTGGAGGTAGGTCATTTGTAAGATTATCAGCCAGCCAGTGTTGATCAAGGATTTTTTTATGTAGAGCACAACATTTTAACTCCTTCATTTTGGGCTTAGGTGCTAAGGTTTATACCTAATGTTACTGTGGGGCCTTTGCTCATTGCCATGTTATCAGGGATCTCTGTTCCATCAGAATGATTCCTTTTTCCTAACATTTTCTAGTAAGGCCAAGGGTTTCTACCAATGAGATAATCACGGGCCCTTTTGTGGAAACGCTCATCTTCTGGTCCGCAAGTGAAATAATACAAACTCCAAAACTAGGCTCTATGCATACAGCTATTCAGATCCTGAAATGGAGGATGAATATACAGACTTAAGGAGAAAAGATTCCCTGAAATGCCTCATAGGAGCCTCAGCCTCTGCCTGAAGAATATGTGCTGACTTCACTGGTGAACTTAGTGCTCATAAAAGGCAGATTAGACCCCGTCTTGAGAATTCCATGTTGTGTAAATAGACTGGAGCCTGGCATTCTCTGGACCCATGTTTCCCAAAGCATGCGTGTAAGTTGTCCTGGTCATTTTTAAATTTGAGAAGGCATATTTAGTACACAGATGACAACGTGAAAGATGTGCTACTACGTGAAGTTAGAAGGTTCAGTGTTTGATTCTTGAATATCTGCCATGCAGCCCTGGGCATCCATCTTTCTCTTGTTCTGTGACATTAAGTTGTAATAAGCTTCTTGTTCCTGAATCGAGGCCCCCTAAACTGTTCCCTAAAGACCAGATACCTCAGCAAGCTACTCAGTGGGTGAGAAAAAAAGATACCAAGTTTGTTTCCAGGGACTTTTTTCAATAGGCTGAGCAAGGACAAAAAAAGCTTTGCTTTATGGGCTGGTTAATTATTTTCAGTTTGGGATTCTAAGTGCAAAGACCAGGGCACTTGCCTGCATGGGTAGCTGTCAAGGTTCACGCTGTTTCCGAGCTGGCAGTATTTATAATGGCAAATTGTTGAGCATAAGAAACTTTAAAAAATTTGTTCTGCCCAAAATACTCCCTACAAAAGTATGGGTATATTCTTGACCTGTTCCCCTGCATAGACCGGAAAAGTAGATTAATTATCATTTATTGGGTTTTTGTTTAACTGTTTAAGGATGTACCTAGATGACATTTTGACATATAAGATAAAGATATTTCTTTAAAAAAACAAGATATTTGTTTACTTTTACATAACTTGAAATTCTCCTTCTTTTAAAATTCTGAGTAACTAAGACCTGTAAGTTTGCCTTTGTTTAGATAAATAACCTTGCTTAAGCTCTAGAATATCTGAAATTGTGGTTTCAACTCTCATGCTACATTGTCAACTTCCTCCTGTCATTAATTTTCTGGGCAGCAGCAGTAGAAAGGGACCCCAGTACTCTATTCAGTGCTGTCCATAATGAAGTGTTCTGTTGCTAATTCATTCAGTAGATCTTCTTAGCACTCCTACTACATTCTAGGCAATGGCAATGGCTAAGCATTGGCAATATAATGGTGAATAAGACTGTGTCGTCACAGAGCTCATGCTCTAGAAATCGATACTGTCGGTGATTGGATTTCGTTTTCTGCACCGTTTAGCCTTCCTTCTGCCCCTGCTTCCCACATTTCCACTGTTTGAACCGTGCTGGCTGAACGACTGCAGTTCCATGAGAACATCCTGCTCTGTCTCCTTTTCTTTGCCCCTGCTGTTCCCATTACAAAATGTTCTTCCCTTATGTGTTTACCTGGCAAATTCCTCCACATTATTAAGCCTTAGCTCAAAAGTTATTTCATCTCTGAATTCTTCCCATCCTCTGCTAGGCCATGTTAACTGCTTTGATTTTAAACCATTGTAGAAATAAATACCCTTTCCAGAATAGAATGTACATGCGTCTGTTGTCCCCACCTCAAGAGCCAGGACCTTCTCTAGACTAGCTGGATGGTTTAGCCGAATGATGAGTTTGTTAACTTGTGGCACCATCAAGTGGTTCAGCCAAGCAGTGCGACTTCATTCTTCTGCAAAATCAGAACAGTCCAATTTATGCCACATAGAGAGGGAGGGGGGATTAGAATACCTAATTATGTAATTGGAAGGTATAATGAGTGGACCACCTTTATGTTGAGAAGCTCAATACCGTACAGTATTCTTGGCAGGCTTGTGATCAATATGTGGGAAGGTTTTTGTTTTTGTTTTTGTTTCAACCTTTATTTTTTTTGTAGCCAGGAAACCTGGGTCATAGAGGTGTGATGGGGTTTGCTTATGGCCCTTCACTGTTGGAGTCAGAGTATATGCATACACTCTCTTTGCTTTGTTTGCTGCTCAGCTTGAACAAACTTTTCTTTCCCTACCCATTGGCAGAGCCTCATGAGCTCTGCATTTCATGTTGTGTGTTAGTCTGGGATCTCTCTTTGGTTTGTGCTCTCATATACTGGATCCTTGCAGCAACATGGGTTTAAAAATAAAGACCTGCTTGACAAAAAAAAAAAAAATTGCTTTTTAAGTGAGGAATAAGTGTAGAGTAATAATTCCAATACACAAATTCTCAAAAACCAAAAGTCACCTAATCAAAGTTGGCCCAGGTATTGAAGTACTTTGGGGAAGTTAGTTTACTTAGTGTGGGTTTGTGGCTGCAGGGACTAAGAAGGAGAAAGTTGGAGAGTAACAGTGGTTAGGCCCTTGGGTTCATGGTTCTAACAGGTGGGCTGAAGTTTCAGCTCACCTGTTAAGGAGGGTGACTCATACTTGGGAATGGGAAAAATACAAAATAAAACAAAAGAGATATGGGAACTCCCCAGCTCTTGGCAGGAAGAAAATCTATAGTTTGGAGTATATCTCAATTTTATTTCTGCCTTTAGTAATGAAGTTTTTGATTTTGACCACCATGTGTTGAAACAGATCCTCTTCCTTAATAGAAGTTTCATTGTAATTTATACCCTTTCCTTTCATACATGTCAGGTAAGCAGAATACATTCACTCCTTGGTGTACAACCATGCCCAAGTAATTTCAAACTATAGAAGGAACCGCTTGTGTCATGACTCAGGAGTCGTTGTAATAGGGTTTCCTTGCATTCTGTGTTGAAACATATCCAAAATATAGCAAGCATAAGAAATAAAGAAACAGCTCCCCTAACCTAAAAGGTAATGTCCAGCTTTGTCATCCCACACCACTTCTGTGAAGTGTCTGTTAGTTACCCAAGCTGTTTCCATACTGTTATCCCGTCTCCCCCCAACAAAGAAAAAAGAAAAAGAAAAGAGTGGTGGTCCTATCTTATCAATAGCAAAGTTTATAAAACTCAGAAGCAGAATGGTAAGAAACTAGGGAAGAAAAGTGGTAGCCCAAAGCTGAGAACATGAAGTGTTTATTTTAGAGGGACCAAAACTGATAGAACAAGCTTAATAACCATAAAGTATGGAGGAAATTATTATTATCTCTTTAGGGGCATCAAATGTCAAAAATCTCCTATGTGGTGGTTCTGTAACTATATTGTTTAGTCAGAGTAGAAAGCATCTGGCCCCAAATCTCTGCTCCCTAGATTTGTTTAATGCCTTCTTTTTAAATACGCAAAAAGGTATGTTTCTGCTTATTTTTAATACTTTCTCTAGTCTCAAACTCTGTTGTATTGACAGATTGTTTGTTTGTTTGTTTTTTGCGGTATGCGGGCCTCTTACTGTTGTGGTCTCTCCCGTTGCGGAGCACAGGCTCTGGATGCACAGGCCCAGCGGCCATGGCTCAAGGGCCCAGCTGCTCCGCGGCATGTGTGATCTTCCCGGACCGGGGCACGAACCCGTGTCCCCTGCATCGGCAGGCGGACTCTCAACCACTGCGCCACCAGGGAAGCCCGACAGATTGTTTTTTTTACAACTTGTTTTATGCTATCGTTTGTTCTATCAAGGTAGCTTTTAGATAGCTGCTTCTCTTTTCTTCTCTCTCTCTAAAGATACAGACTTTAGATTTTTTCAGATTGTTTCTGCCACTAAGAGCAGTCAAGCGTCAGTGTGAATTGAGTTTGTGACCTTCCTAACCAGTGGCATGGTTTTTTCTGGGGGGGGTATGTTGCCATTCTAGAGTGTCCTGCCCTACTTTGTAGCTACGAAACTGGCTAAAATTCGAAAGCCAACTTTGGATAAGCCCTCTTCAGAGACGTTTGTGAAGTCTGCCATTAAAACCGTCGGCGTGCAATCCCGAACCAACGGATACCTGATCCATTCTCTTATGGTATGTAGATTTTTAAGTACCACATCAGTACTTTGGTTTGGGGTTTTCTTTCCCATTGAGTCACAAAATAGTATGTGGTATATTAGCATATATACATTGTCTAGACTTACTAGCAAGGCATCTGTTTTCAACTGTACACCCAAGAACTCTAAAATCTACCTATAAATAAAACAACAATATAGTAAAACATAAGATCATATGTTTCAAATGAGTTCAAATTGTAAGCCTTAATTGCATATCTCCCCATTTCTTTCCCTAGGCCTCAGTAATCTCAAGCCTGCCTTCCTGGTTGTATTTTAAATTGACCATGAATTTAGGCAACGCCACCCGGGCTCGCTATCTGAAGAAAATTAAGAAGAACTAAGCATTGGTAACTGTGCTGAGTAACTTGACCAGATGTTCCAGCCTAGGCATGTTTGCTGCAAGGCACCCACCGTCTCCACATCTTCAGTTGTCATGTTAATTAACAGTTACTGATAGAGCTAAATGTCATAACTGAGAGGAAAGCAGAGTTGCTTTCAGGAGTTCCTGACATATATTCTGGATGCTACCAGGAGTTATTTTGAAGTGTAACATAAATGCCCCTATCAAATAGATACAGAACTAACACTAGCAAGAACTGCTTACTAGGAAGGAACACAATTCTAACAAATCACTGAATGATAGAGTCAGATGTAAGGCTTAAGAGCTTCATCTGGTCCAAAATGCCAGTGATGATTATACTTGTATTTTCTCTGAAACATACTTTAAAAAGCAATGGTCAGCTATCCTTTTTTGTTTTTAACACTTTGAGGGAGTGAGGATTAATTGATTTACTTATGGGAGGACACACTGCAATTTGCATAGCACTCTGTAAGGTTTTCTAAAAGTATGTCCTGGTTTGTACATTTTATGGAACTTTCCTTTCTCAAGGGTAGCTAATGATGTAAAAATAATGATGAAATACAGAGTTATTTTTGACACATGCCCACTAAAAGATGCTTTCCTCTAATACGTATGCCTTCTCAGTTTAAGTGTATGTAAATACTGAATGCTATATGGTATGATTTATAAAGGTAAACGGGCCAAAATGTACATTGATGGGCAGCTCCTTCAGTGCCACTAAAACCCTGACCCAGCAAGGTGGCCTGCTTGGACCCCAGCTTCTTTGTTTCTGCACTGCACCAATACTGCTCACATATGTGACACCAGGCTACTCCTAGAACAATGATGATATTAGAGTAGTGGCATTGTACTTTTAAATAGGTACCCTATAGATATTGATACAATTAGTTTTAATAAAAGATGTTATAACCATGGTGTTGACTGAAAATATATTCCTTTGGTGCTTGAAATTAAGCCCATTTTTGCACTGGTTTAATATAAATTAAGACTTACTTTTATTCTGCCTCATAACTTGTTTGGGGAGCTTGCTAAGAAATTAATTCAGTGTTGTGAAACATGCAACACAGAAGGTAGGTCTTTACCTACCTACCCAGGCTCTGAGATTTAAGCACCAGGAAATCTGCAGATAAATAAATAAAATTTTTTAATTGGGGTATTTAAGTGTTTCTAGCTTTTAGACTTGCCAGCTAAGGATATAAAACAAAAACAGCAAAACCCTAATTACCGTCTGCTATTGGCATTATTATATAAAAGAAAAGACATTTTAGCATCCCCCAGATAAGAAGAACATAATCTCAGAATAAAGAATAGTCATTTAAATTGAATAAATTTAGCTTTACGAAAAACACATTGCCTTTCTCTCTCTCTCATTTTGTTGTAGAAATGGTGAAATCACAATGACCTGGGCAATATATTATTTGCTTTCACACATTTGTTGGTTAATTGTTGTGGTAGTGGTTTTTGCTGGACACTTGGTAGAGAGGGGGAGGGATTGGTTTGCAAGTATACAAAATACTTCGCCTTTTATCCCATCTAGAAAATAGTTGTAATCTGGCTAGGAAATCCCTTAGCAATCTCAAAACTTCTGAGCTATGGCCTTGACTGCTTCAACTTAGCAAGTATCCTCTTGTATTCGACACTCAAGGTTGAAGATGATGACATGAAAATCTATGTTTCCAGGCACATGAAAGAAAAATTATACTAAAAGAGAAACCAATGTTCTCAAAAACCTTCAAAATAGTGAAGCATAATTTTTAGACTTAACTTTATATTGACTTGATTTTATAGTCTGATGTGTGCTAGATAAGGTTTGAACTCAAAGAGCAGAGTAGAAGATTAGTATTGATTATTACTGTAGAATCAGCTCTCCTCACAACATAGAAAACTGGATTTTAATTTATTGTTCTTTCATTGTCCTTTCAGTACAATAGCATGGGGGAGGGAGGCCAGGAGAGGAATTGCCCTGCACACAGAATGATGTGTGCCATTTTGATTTGTCCTTATGTCAGGCCCATGTGCACTGGCAATAAATAAAGATGATATTGGTCTCCATTTCCTCAAATGTGGTCCTGCCCTAAAGAGATGAATTCTGAGTTCTCGCTTGATATTTATTGCATCAAAATACAATAGAAGTGAACTTTATATAGAGTGAACATCAATGCCAATACCAATACAAATGGTGCTGATTCAGTGTAAAAGAGATTTATTGTGATAATAATGCCTTATGAGAATGAAATGAGCTTAAGTAGTACTATAATTTCTGAAGTCTATTGATGCCAAAAATTACCTGATACTTTGGTGGTCCTGGATTTTGCTACTTTGCTCTGTAGTTTACCAGTATCAAAAAAAAAGATCAGGGCTTCCCTGCTGGCGCAGTGGTTGGGAGTCCGCCTGCCGATGCAGGGGACACAGCTTCGTGCCCCAGTCTGGGAAGATCCCACATGCTGCGGAACAGCTGGGCCCGTGAGCCATGGCCGCTGGGCCTGCGCGTCCGGAGCCTGTGCTCCGCAACGGGAGAGGCCACAACAGTGAGAGGCCCGCGTATCACAAAAAAAAAAAAAAAAAAAGATCAAAGTGTTTTATTTAATATGTTAGAAACTAATTAAAGAAAATTTAAGGACTCACTACTTTGTGACATTCCAATATTTTTAGATTAGCATATTTATGTTACTCCCGATGCAAAACATATAAATATAGACAATTAAAATTCCCTTGTGGAAATGTAATTCTTTCTACTGAGACTTATATGGAAACATCTAGAAATGGAACACCGTCTAGCATGAACACAGACTTAATAGATGAAAAGAATTTACCGTGATAGCATATTACAACTTTGACCACACGCTCCTTTACCTGTGTCACTGAAAAGCAAGCACAGTGGGTACTACAAATGGTAATCCTAAAAGGATGTAAAGCCAGCTTGTCTTCCTTGTTACAAAAGTTTCTAGACAAACTGTTGTGTGCATTCATTGAATGCCAGCCATGTCCATTTATGCTTCTGGATGCTGGAGAAACTACAATGAACAAAGCAGACAAAAAATTCTTAACCCCAGTTGAGCTTACACTTGAACAGGATGTGGGGCGGGGGAGGCACCTGGGGAGGGAGCAAATGAGGGACAGGTAATAAACAAAAGGAATAATAATGTGGTGTAAGTGCTATATGCTGCGGGGAAAAATGAAGCAGGGTAAGTAGGATGGGGAATCAGTGTTTGTTGGGGTAGGGGTGGGAGGCTTGTGACGTTAAATAAGGTACTCATGGCAGACCCAGAAAGAGATGGCATTGGAACCATCTTGAGCAAGACTTTTACCTCCCTGGGGGAAGGGCATTTCAGGCAGACCAGCCTGTGCAAAGAGCCCAAGGAGAGAGCATACCTGGTATGTTCCAAGAATAGCTAGGAGAGTACATACATATTGAAGCACATACTAGGTGAGCTATTTCTGGAAGATTTCAGAGATCTTGCTTTAGTTTAGTTATGACTTCTAGTATTAAATCACCTTTACATTCTTGATCTTATTTCACTGTATTTACTGTGGAATTCAGTTTGCTGGTATTTTAGTTAGAATTTCTGCATCTGTATTTAAGAAATGGGCTTGCAATCTTTCTCATACTTGTCTGGTTTTCATGTCAAGATTATAACTTCATTAAATGAGCTGGGGAGTGCTACCTGTTTTATTTACTGTGTTCTACAAGAATCTGTAAAAGATTGGGACAGACTTTTCTTTGAAAGCTTAGAAAACAATCTGGTCCTATAGTATTTATTTGTGGCAAGATTTTTAACTACTTACTATGTTGCTTTAAAAATAAGACTACTCAGGTTTCTATTTTTTCTCGATTCAGTTTTGAAAAAAAAGTTCTGTTCTAAGCATATACTCATTTTTTTCCCCCAAACTTATTAGCATAAAGTAACTTGAGGAACTTTATTTTTTAAACCTCTGCTAGATATATATGCCTGTTTCCTTTCCCGGTATTGTGTCTTCTCACTTTCTTTTCCTTGACCATTTTGCCAGAAGTTTGTCTATTTTATTAGTTTTTAAAGAACCAACTTTTGGCTTTGTTGATCCTCTCTGCCATTTTCTTTTCATGCTCTCCTTCTTTCTGGAGGTTTATTCTGTTATTTTTCTTTCATAAATTGGACATTTAATTCATGTTCGATGTTTTTTTTACTCTGAAATAAACATCTAAGGCTCTAAGTTTATCTTTTACTACATCCCACAATTTGTGTGTTTGTGTGCACAAATATGTATATACACAAATGTATTCTCAGTGCTAATATTAAAAAATTTAAATTATGATTTCTCTGAGCTATGAATTTTTTGTTTTTAAAAGCACAAATTTAAGTTTTTGTAAATGTATTTCCTTTAAAAAGCTTATATTCGTGTTACCATTAATAAGACAGCTTTATATTACGTGCATTCTGATATGATGGACTGAAGGTACAACGTCACTTATGTGGTATTCCTAGCAAAAATGTATAAACTGAACATAATCAAGAAGAAATATTTTTTGGGCTTCCCTGGTGGCGCAGTGGTTAAGAATCCGCCTGCCAATGCAGGGGACATGGGTTTGAGCCCTGGTCTAGGAAGATCCCACATGCCGCACAGCAACTAAGCCCATGCGCCACAACTACTGAAGCCTGTGCACCCTAAAGCCCGTGTTCCACGACAAGAGAAGCCACCGCAGTGAGAAGCCCACGCACCGCAACAAAGAGTAGCCCCCGCTCGCCACAACTAGAGAAAGCCCGCGCACAGCAATGAAGACCCAACGCAGCCAAAATAAATATAAATAAAATAAAATTTATTTTTAAAATATTTTAAAAAAACTAAATTGAAGGATATTCTACAAAATAACCAGCTTATACTTGTCAGAAGTTTCAGATTAAAGAAGACTAAAGAAATGTGACAATGCAAAACACATGATCTTGGATTGGATCCTGGTTAAGAAAAAATTTTTTTTTGCTATGAAGGACAATTTTGAGACAATTTGTGAGATTTGAGTATAGATTAGATAACAGCATTGTATCAATGGTAATTTCCTGAATTTGATCATTGTACTGTAGTTACTTAAAAAGTTGTTTTTTAGGAAATACACACTAGACTATTTAGGGATAATGAGACATTATATATGCAACTTAAACTCAAAAGTTTCAGAAAAAAGTGTATACAGAAAATGATAAGGCAAATGTGTTAATATGTTAACATTTGGAGAATCTAGGTGAAGGGTACATGGGAATTTGCTGTTTTGCAAATTTCCTGTATTTCTGAAGTTATTTCAAAATAAAAAGTTAAATCTTTTGTTACTGATTTCTAAATAATTGCACTGTAGTCAAAGAACATGTGAATATGACATAGCTTGGGCAGGTTATAACCTTTCTCCACCTCAGTTTTGCCATCTGAAAATGGGAATAATAATAGCTCCTATCTCATAGATTGTTGAGAGCATAAATTAATATTTTAAAAGTGCTCAGAATCCAGCACAGCATAAGGTAAAAAAATATATATATGAGATAAATAATGGTCCCCAAAGGTATCAGGTCCTAATCCCTGTACCTGTAAATGTTACCTTATATGGAAAAAGGCCCTTGCAAATGTGATTAAGTTAGGGATCTTGAGATGAGATTTTCTTAGGTTATCCAGATGGGCCCTAAATGGAATCACAATATTCTTAATAAGAGTGAAGCAGAGAAAGATTATAGCCAGAAGAGGAGAAAGCAATGTGACCACAGAGGCAGAGACTGGAGTATTGCAGCCATAAGCCAAGGAATGCCATCAGCCACCAAAAGCTGTTGGGGGCCAGGAATGGATTCTCCCCTAGAGGTTCTGGAGGGTGCAGGGCTCAGTCAGCCAACACTTTGATTTGGACTAGTAACTGAATTTGGACTTCTGGCCTCCTGAACTGTGAGAGGATAGTCTTATTTTAAGCCACTGGGTTTGTTACAGCAGCAATAGGAAACTTACACAAATGTAAGCTTTTCATTATTACCTTTTCTTAGAAGTATTACTACCTTAGAAGTTTTTTTGAGACATTTTATGTCTTGGTACAGCCAATTTTTTTTTTAATGTGCCATATGTGCTTAAGAAGAATGTTTATTTTCTAATTGTTATTTTTCAATATATGTCCTTTAAGTAATTTGTTAATTGTATGCAGATCTTCCATCTCTTTATTAACTTTTGTCTGCCTGACCTGTCAATAATTGAGAGAAGTGTTTTGAATTCTCTCACTGTAATGACGGATTTGTTAAATTCCCCGATTTTATCATTTTTACTTTATACATTTTGAGGCTGTCTTTTTAGGCAAATAAAGTTTAGAATTATGTCTTCCTGGTGAGTTGAACTTTTTTTGGTCATGTACTGACATCCTTATTGTTAATGCTTTTTGCCTTAAAATCTGTTTTCTGTGATATCAACTTAGCTACCTTTGCTTTATTTTGGTTAGTATTTAGTAGTATATATTTTTCAATTCTTTTCCCTTCTATCTTTCTACATATTTGTGTCTCGTAAGCCGAATAAACCTGGATTGGGGGTGGGGGATTGTTTTTTAATTCGGTAATCTCTGCTTTTTACAGGCAAGTTTATTCCATTTACATTTATTATGATTCTTAAAACATGAAGACTTCTATCATGCTATTTTGTGCTATTTGTTTCTCTCTTTTATGCTGCTTCTCACTTTTTGATTGGCTCAATTTTTCTTTTTTTTTAACTCCATTTCCCCCCTGTACTAGTTTGGAAGGTTTACACTATATTTTCCTTGTCTTTACTCCTGAACATTTTCAGTGCATGTGCAATACAATTTAAAGTTGTCTGGAATCATAACCCCTTCTTTAATATATACGGTCTTTAGAACCTTATTATTCTGATCAACACTTTCCTGACTTAACATGTTTTTGTGGACCAGTATTTTGGGTTTTTTTAACTCTATAAATTGTGTTTTCATTATTTTATACAAACATGTTGACATAAAATAAATTACATGTTTATCACTTTGCACACCTCTTGCATCTCAGACCTTCCCTCTGGTGCATGTCATAGTTTAATTGGCACTATGTTTTCCCCTTTGTTGGTGGTATATTTAAAGTGATGGTGTGACTTAGAATTGATGGCATTTTAAAGTTCATGAAACACCTGATCATTCCACTGACTTCTGGCTTCCACTGTTAGTGTTCAGAAGTGTCAGTATGGCATTCTTCTGTAGGTGATACATCTCTGGCCAATTTAAAGACACCATTTGACTTGGTGTTCCTCAGTATTATGATAATGTATGCAAGTATGGAATTTTGAAAATTTATCCTGCTTGGTTTATACTGTGCTTCCTGTATCTAAGAATTCATGTCTTTTGTCTTTCTTTTTTTTTTAATTTAATTTAATTTAATTTACTTTTGGCTGTGTTGGGTCTTTGTTGCTGTGTGCGGGCTTTTCTCTAGTTGCAGCGAGTGGGGGGGCTCCTCTTCGTTGAGGTGCGCGGGCTTCGCACTGTGGTGGCTTCTCTTGTTGCGGAGCACGGGCTCTAGGCGCACGGGCTTCAGGAGTTGTGGCTCATGGGCTCTGGAACGCAGGCTCAGTAGTTGTGGCGCACAGGCTTAGTTGCTCCGCAGCATGTGGGATCCTCCCAGACCAGGGCTCGAACCCGTGTCCCCTGCATTGGCAGGCGGACTCCCAACCACTACGCCACCAGGGAAGCCCTGTCTTTTGTCTTTCTGAAAAGTCCTCATTGTCTCCATCTGCCTCTCATGTGTCATATCTTTATTCTGTCTCTTAACCTCTCGTTCATATTTTCCATACTTCTTGTCTCCCTGAGCTGCATGATGCGTAATTTCTTTACATCTACATTCCAGTTCTCTAATTCTTTCTTCATATATTTTTATCTGCTGTTAAAGCTATTCACTGCTATTTTAATTTCAGTTATCTTTTTCATTTTAAAAAGTTCTTTTTAGTTCGTTTAAATTTGCCTGGTCATTCATAGTTTCTTAGTGTGTGCTTATTTTAAAAATTCAGTTTTAAAAGTTAATGAAAGTATTTCATACATTGGCCTTTTACATTCCACATCTGGTGATTCTTCCATCTGAAATTCTTAGGAGTCTAAATCTATTTTTTATATTTTTGCTCTTACCTGGATGTTTGTTTTCTTCTGTGTTTGATACTTTTATTTTGAAGTCTATTTGTTTGATTTTAATCTGGAGACGAATCCTGAGGGCTAAATTGGGATGTTCTGCAGAGATGAATGTTTTGTTTCTGTCTGTCAGGGGCCTAGGCCCTCTAGCACGCGGCACCACTCTCTTTGAGGTACCTGACGATGCAGGAACCTCAGGCTTAGTTCTCTCACCTTGTAGTGATTCCAAGAGTTACTCTCCTCTTACCAATGCTGATTTGGGCATTTCCCTCACTGATTTATTTTCCTTACTGCTCCCTGCTTCTAGCTCCGGTTTCAGTTTCTTACACTTTTTCCCCTTTTGGTTTGGTTTGTCTTCTGCCCTTAGAGATACCATTTTTATTTCTTGTGAGTCCAGCCTTGCATTAAAATGTAGAGTGGTTACAAATTAATTTTTAAAGAGTTTGCATAAACATTCTTTTTTACATTTCTTCTAGTTGGGCATTCAGTATGATATAAGCTAATAGATATACGACAGAACAACCCAGGGAAATTCAAAATTTCTGCAAAGAATAGAGGAGCCATACAGACAACTTAAGTTTTCCATTGTTTTCTTTCTCTCTGTGCTTGGATATCTTCTACTGACTGTCACTTTTGAAAATTAATAGACCGTATAGAGCAATTTATGTTTACAGAAAATGTATGTGATATAACCACCATTATAGTATCATAAAGAATAGTTTCACTGCCCTAAAAATTACATGCTCCATTTATTCATGCCTTCCTTTCCCCCGACCTCCAAACCTTGGCATCAGTGATCTTTTTGTTGCCTCTATAGTTTTGCCTTTTCCAGAATTCTATAGTTGGAATCATACAATACATAGCCTTTTCAGACTGGCTTTTTTCACTTAATATGCATTTAAGTTTCCTCCATGACTTCTGAGGGCTTGAGAGCTCTATTCTTTTTATTGCTGAATAATATTCCATTGTACAGATGGACCACAGTTTGCTTATACTGAAGGGCATCTTGGTTGCTTCTAGTTTGGACAATCATGAATTAAGCTGCTATAAACATTTGCGTGCAGGGTTTTATGTGGACAAAAGTTTTCAGCTCATTTCGGGTAAATACCAAGGAGCATGATTGCTGGATTATATAGTAAGAGGGTTTAGGTTAGCTTAACTTAGCTTCTTTTCTATTGACCATCTTTTAAGTTCACTAATCCTACCATATTGAGGATACATTCTGCTGTTAAATCCATGTAATATCAGGTATTAAACATTTCATGTCTGGAATGTTCATTTGATTCTTTCATGTAATTTCTAATCACCTATTTAAATACTCCCTTTTTCATATTTTGTATATTTCCTCTATTTTTATAAATATTCCAATCGTTGTTTTAAAGTCCTTGTCTGCTTACTCCTACATTTGGATTATCTGTGGATCTACTTGTTTGTTTTTTCTCTTGATGAGCAGTCACATTTTTCTGCCTCCTTGCACGTCCCATAATTTTTAAAAATTGTATGCCAGACATTCTATACATGAAGACTGAATCAATGTTATTTTTCTCCAGGGAGGGCTTGCCTCCTCGCTGGTAGATAGGGTGGGTATTGAGCTGAGCTAGGGTTAGGATGCCACTTTAATTAAATGCAGTGCCCCATAGTTTGAAATGTCAGCAGAATGAAACCTGTCATGTGTTTCTTGTGGGCTCTTTCTCAGAGCTTTTTTTTTTTTTTTTTTTTTTTTTTTTTTTTTTTTTTGCGGTACGCGGGCCTCTCACTGTTGTGGCCTCTCCCATTGCGGAGCACAGGCTCCTGACGCGCAGGCTCAGCGGCCAGGGCTCACGGGCCCAGCCGCTGTGTGGCATGTGGGATCTTCCCGGACCGGGGCTCGAACCCATATCCCCTGCATCGGCAGGCGGGCTCTCAACCACTGCGCCACCAGGGAAGCCCCTCTTTATGCTTTAAGAACTTGGTTTTTAAAACATAGTAAGACTGAGAGGTTTTACCTTGTCTTTCCATCCCAGTCCTCTATCCTTCTGTGCTGCCCTAGTACTCAGCAAATGCCTTGTAGGGCAAACTGGTTATGCATTTGAGAACTCTTCTAGATCCCAATCTGTCATTCCATCCCAATGGCTGTCAAAAGGTCTGTTGGATTCTCTTTCCCCTTGTAGAGATGCCACTGTCTTTGGCAAACCCAATTCTCCATTGTCATGCTTGGAAAATGTCCCTGGGGAAGAACATAGCCAGCTCACCTAGCAAGGGTTCTTTCTTTAGGATTTTAGTTAAGCTAGTCCTCATTGCATCCAAAAATCTCCAGTGTCTTCAAAGAAAGATTATAATTTACTTGTTTATTTTTTCCATTATAGTGACTGCTCACTACTACCATGTCCCACCCAGAAATAGATGCTTCACTGAGTTCTTAATTTTAATTGTTACATTTGGTTCTTTTTAAAACCATCAAAAATTCAAAGCTATTTTTAAACTATACTTATGTTTTTCATTCTTTTATTTATTTCAACATATTAAGCATCATTATGTTGTGTATCTAATAGTTCCAATAATCCAATAGTTTTTGTAGATGTTTCTACTGTGTCTGCTGACTTTTGCTAATGGTTCTTCCTTTCCCGGTATTTTTCATGATTTGTGTGTGTGTGTTTATGTTCATTAGACCTATATTGGAATTATTCAGTCTTATTGAGTGTAAATTTTCCTGGCAGGATTTGTGTTTGTTTGCATCAGACATGAGGGCACTACCAATTTTCACCTGCCTTAAATTAAAATTCTCAGCCTATGCAGTTGTTGGTTTTTGTTGGTCTTGGGTTTGGGGGAGGGGACAGGGGAATTGTATAAATGGTATTAATTCAGCCTTTAATCCTATGTAAAGTTAGGCTAGTGGCCATGAATTCTCAGGGGAGAGTTTTCCCTGCCCTAAGTTAATGCCAAGACAAAAAAATTTTCTTGCTGTTGGCCTCTGTGAGGTTTCTTTTCTGCACCCCCTCCCGGTACGTACTCCTTCCTAGGTCCCAGCTTTATGCAGAAGGTCTCTGCTGTAACTCCCCTTCACGAACTTTGTCTCCATCCCGTCCCAAGCCACCTCCCCCTTCCCCCAGGAATATCCAAGCAGTTGGCCACTCAGGAGTGTATATGTCCCAGCTTACTCATCTCTCTGGACTCATGTTCCCACATTACTCCTGGTCTCAGAGGAAATCTTTTTTGCACAGGCCAATTCATTGTTGAAAAGCATTTTATCTTTTATTTGTAGATGTTTTATACCAGATAGCCCTCAGGATCTCCAACCTAATTTCTAAAAATGGAAGCTCTATGTGCTTTCACTACATGGAGTCAGATTCTCCTACCTGGTGTACTACTGACTAGCTCATCTCTGCAAAGCCACTCTTCTGCCCCTGAGAGCACAATGGTGCAAGACCTGGAATAATCCTTTCAGACTCATACCTTATAAATGTGGTTTCTGCCCAGCAAGTGGTACTAGAAGTATGAAAGCTATAAGGCCACTTTTAACATGCCCAGTTTATCCAGAGTGTTATTCCATGCATAGGAATGATTTAGGTTTACTATGTTTTTTTATTCATGCACCCACCCTGATGCAGGTGTTGGCTGCATTTGACAAGTGGACAAACCAATGGTGGTTGCCAAGCACTACACAACCTATGGAAAAGCTGTAAGTGGAACCTCAGATGAATACTCTATTTAACAGCTATGTTGTCTTTCATTCTTTCCAGGCAAAAGACAACCTAGGCACATCAGTTTAGCTTTTATGACTCTTTACATAATGGATTTGCTTCTACAAAGTGGATAATTTATTCCTAAGGCATTAGGGGACTTATTCCACTAATCGTTAACTTAATAATTTCAGGTACTTTTAATTTATTCAGTAATAAGATTTTGTTGACTATTTTCTGACCAGCATCCTAATCACTTGAAAGAAAACAATCCCTGCCTTAGGACACACCTAAGAACAAATGGACCAATATTCTGGTTTCTCTTTAGATCACATAAATCTTTCACCTTTTTAAAACAAATGGACTTGACAACCATTTCAAAGTATCCTATGAGATGGAAAGTAACGGAGAAAGGGCGAGTGAGTATTTAATGTTAATCATATACTTCATACCATATATAAATTAACATTTAATGTTTATTATGCCTCTCAAGGCCTGCATGATCTGCCTCTTTTCTACCTCATCTCAAAAAACTCTTTCCTGGGCTTCCCTGGTGGCGCAGTGGTTGAGAGTCCGCCTGCCGATGCAGGGGACACGGGTTCGTGCCCCGGTCTGGGAAGATCCCACATGCCGCGGAGCGGCTGGGCCCGTGAGCCATGGCCGCTAAGCCTGTGCGTCCGGAGCCTGTGCTCCGCAACGGGAGAGGCCACAACAGTGAGAGGCCCACGTACCACAAAAAAAAAAAAGGTGAAGTCTATTTCCCCGCTCCTTGAAACTGAGCTCGCTTGCTTTGGCCAATAAATGAAGAAGTGGTTCTGTACCACTTCCAAGCCTAGGCCTGGAGAGGTCTTGTGTGTTTGCACACACCTCCCCTGACACCACTATTAGAACATGCATGGTGAGCTTGTTCAAGGATGAGAGGCCACATGGAGCTAAGAGTAGTCTAGAACAGCCAACCACCAGCTGCTAACCCACCATCTGAATTAGATGCAAATCAGAACTCCCAACCAACCTAGGACTCAACATACAATGGGGATATTACTCCACTAATTCAGGTCCCCGAAGATAGAGTCTCATATAAAATACCACACCTGTAGTATCTGTTTTTTAAATGTCTACCTTCCCTGCTAGACTATGACCTCCACGAGGGCAGGAACCAGGTCTGTCTTGATCACAACTTTGTCCCCAGCATCTAGCACAGTGCTAGCTACAGTCAGTACTCATTATTAGTTGATTAAATGTGTATATCACTGAATGTATGAACGAATCTTCACACAGTCCAACAGATGAGGAAAACGAAGGTTGGGAGGGCTTTAGTAACTTTTCTGAAGTCACCCACCAAGGAAGTAGTGAGGCTGAGACACAGTTCATACACTTGATATAATACAGTGCACACAGCTGTGAGGGCTGGGTAACTCTAAAGCGGAATCTGCTAAGCCATCTAGATAAAGCCATTAAGAACGACCTATAACCCAGGGTCTGATGGATTATATTGCTACCAACCCTTCACTTTTGAAGTCACTGAAGGAAACCAGCTATGAGGTCCCAGGAAATGGCTCCACGTATCATTCCAGGAATAGTCCTGCCTTTCTTAATTTGGCTTTCATTCTGCCATGTATTTGTAGAGTAGTGGCATGGTGGCATCATGAAGCATAGTGGTTCAGTTTTCTCCTTTGTAAATGGAACTAATATTTATACTACCTACAACACAAGGTTGCTCTAAGAATTACATTAGCGTAGGCATGTAAGTAATTGGAGCAGCACCTGGCATGCAAGAAGCTCTCAAGAAATGTTAACTAATAATATTACTTGCTACTATTTAGAAACAAGGACGTGGAAATGTAGCTTACTCTTTTCAGGGGCAATGTAACTATCAGAACATCTTTGAGCCATATGAATGCTACATACTTTCAAACCTTGACATAACTCCCTGTTTGCCATAAAGGTCTTCACTGATGCCCATAACCTCTAGTGGTCTCTCCTGTCCTGGATTTTTGTCTGCTCTCCACAATTTCACATCCAATTATACTGTTCTTTAATTGTACCTCATATCCTTTACACTATGGTTCAATGGTAGATTTTATCTCTGGCAGCACCTGCAATCACGCTGGGCACTGAACAGGAGGAGTTCCTGTCTGGAGTCTGGGGAAGCATCCTTTCTCCCTCAACAATGTTTAAAGTTGACAGAGACTTGAAAACCTCCACACAAACACCCTCCTCGCTCAAGCCAGGAAATGCTAAGCCTTTGGCAGTTGAGACGTGAGCTGGGAATTTCTCTATGAAACCTTCACTGAGAACTATTAGCATGATGGCGGTTATTTGCCTTGGATTGGATTTTCTCAGGAGTTCAGCAGCAGGTGACTGAATGTTTGGCAGGAGTCTGGTGTGAAAATCAGCAACTGAAAACAGGCTACATTGTGTGCCTCACCCAGAATCATTTCTAAGAGCTACCACCACGTACAGTAAGTATCAGTTTTGCCATCCAGGGGATGAGATAACTGTTGGGTGGAAAAGTAACCACCTGAATAAAGCAGGCAGCTGGAAAAGGTAAAGAGAACTCGTGAAGCTTCTTGCAAAATGAAACAAGGCACTGTTAAAAATGCAAACTAAAAAATGTTTAGGTCTGCCCCAGACCTACCGGGGGGCCTGGAATCTTCATATTTACAAGCATCCCCTACAGACTCCAGTGCAGATGGTCTTCTGACTACATGCTGAGAAACGCTGGTTTCAGCTTCCAGATTTGTGCCTACTGGGACTTCAGGAGGGTTGTCTCAGATGAAGAGAATCAAGAAGGTAGTGCAAGAGTAAAGGGCCAGAGATAATAAGGGTCCAAATCAGAGGCAACCCCACTACCTGCAGTTTAAGGCCCGCCCTGGAGCCAGCCACTTGCTACCCATTGCTCCCATCCCTGCTATCACAATCACACTGTAACAGTCAGGACTTAAACAGGAGACAGAAACCATATAGTAATTTGAACAAGGAAAAAAATATATTGATTAACCATGATAGGATATTACCTACAAGGGGAAAAAGAAAACTCTGATATACAGAAACAGCAGATACAGGGAGCAGCCACTACGTACCTCTATGTCGAGGCAGAACACGAAGGAAGGCACAAATCTGGAAGACTGCCACCCATCAGGAAGCACAGACCTGTGCTGTACTTTTTAAGTCACCTGCTTGCTCCAGGTGAGGGTTTCACAGGGTTTTCAAGCAAAGGATGACCAGTCTCCTCAGACACAGGAGGGCAAGCTGCTTCCACTGCCAAGGGAGGCTCAGGGTGACTTGGATGTTCAAGATGGTCAATTTCACCTGGGTCCAAGCAGATGTTCCCTATTTCAAGCTTTGGGATCCCATTCCTTCCCAGATGATGTCTTAACTTCACAAGGGATGTTAACAAGGCTGGAAATGCAACTAATTCAGCGCACAGAGAGGTGCCAGTCACAGCAGGCCACCATGCACTGCAGAGCCAGCTGAGAGAAGCACTCTGGAGTGAGGGGAAAGAGCTCCTTCTCTCTAACATTTCTCCCTCTAATGTCCCTCCAGCATCCTCTACTGATGAAGCTTAACACCGAGCCAAATGGCAAGAGAGAAATGTTCCAGTATTGCAAGCAGAGCAGAGAAGTATGGGGCTGGGACTGAGAATCAATAGGCTGGTGACTGGTAATGCACCCCACCTTCATTGACTCTCCCATGGTCTCTGCTACCACCCCCTAACAAAAACACAAATACTGCAAATAGAAATGAGGAAACCCAGGATGCCAACACCCATCAAGAACATCTTTCAAAAACTATATACTCACGGGCTTCCCTGGTGGCGCAGTGGTTGAGAGTCCGCCTGCCGATGCAGGGGACACGGGTTCGTGCCCTGGTCCGGGAAGATCCCACGTGCCGTGGAGCGGCTGGGCCCGTGGGCCATGGCCGCTGAGCCTGCGCGTCCGGAGCCTGTGCTCCGCAGCGGGAGAGGCCACAACAGTGAGAGGCCCGTGTACCGCAAAAAAAAAAGCAAAAAAAACAAAAAAACAACCTATATACTCACATGTATCTAGGGTGACCAACCATCTCAGTTTGCCCAGGGCCGTTCCAGCTTTAGTACTTAAAGTCCTGCATCCTGGGAAACCCCTCAGTCCCAGAAAAACCGGGACAATTTGTCACCCTACATGCCTCCCAAACGTTTTCAAACATTGGTAAAAATACAGGTGACTCTGTTAAAACTGTTAAAGGTGATGCAGTTATTTTGGGTGCAGGCAGACCATGGATTGATTTTTTTTTTTTTTTTTTTTTTTTGCGGTATGTGGGTCTCTCACTGTTGCGGCCTCTCCCGTTGCGGAGCACAGGCTCCGGACGCACAGGCCCAGCGGCCATGGCTCACGGGCCCAGCCGCTCCGCGGCATGTGGGATCCTCCCAGGCTGGGGCACGAACCCGTTTCCCCTGCATCGGCAGGCGGACTCTCAACCACTGCGCCACCAGGGAAGCCCCCATGGATTGATTTTTAAGAAATGTTCTACTTGGAGGACAATCCAGGACTTCTTTGTTCCTGTTCCAAAACCATAATCATTGAAAAGAAATAAATGACATCCTTTGGAAGATACATACAAGATTCCTGAACCAGAAGCAGACACTGACAAATTATTAGTTGATAGTAACAACAACATAGGGTCATTGATGGGGTATACTGAGCTTCTTGCAGGTAAGCACTATATAATACAAGGTTTATTTTAAAGACTTTCACAGAATAACTTGCACATAGTTAATTTAGTGCTACTTTTGCTATTTTCACACTGTAAGGTACATGATTTACCATGGCCACTTTAAAGATGTTTCTCAAGAACTCAGATGGGTTGAAGACACTCTTAACATTTACTGAGTTTCTATTGCGTTCCAGGCATTGTGCTAAATTCTTTAAATAAATTATCTCATTTAATGCTCCCAACAGAAGCTGTGCCCATTTTATAAAGAAGTAGGGTACTCGACCTAGATTATACACCTAGTAAATGATGGTGTATAGACGGAAACCCAGGTCTCTTCTCTCTCGCAAAATTTGTTAGCACTGTAGAGCCATAACGAATAAGGCGTGGTCCCATGCCCTGGTCTAAGTGCTATGATCGAGGTATGTACAGGCTGCAGCGACAACACAATGGAGGTGCATCTTAGACTCTGAATGGCTTTCGGGATAAAAGTCAAATCCTTTTGCTCAGTACATCAGGACCAGGTTCCCCAACGCCTTCGCCCTTCTGCCAGGCCCGCTGGGTCTCAGTCGCTCTTTCCGCACAGACCAAAGAAGCGGGCTCTTGGACGTCTCTAGTTAGGGGTGTGCGGGGAATATCCAGAGGGACTTCGGCCTAGTTAATACGTCTTCCTTCCCACCTTAGCCATGTCCCGGCCCCTCACGGGGCTCCACCGCACGCTCAGTCTCTGTGCTCCCCTCGAACCCCGGCACTACCATCTGCACCTTCAGCGAGTCGGCCCTCCCGGCGCGGGGAACGCTGAGCCGCCCGGATTCCAGGAGGTGGCGCCGGAAGCGGCGGCCGCGGCACCGGCACGTGACGTCAGAGGAAGTGCCTGACGCCTCGGCCTGTGGTTGAGAGTTGCTGGAGTCGGTTCCCGGCGCTCAAGGTTCACCGGACCGCGGGCGGCGGAGCAGGCCGGGGGCAGCGGGGTTTGCTTTAGGACGAGCGGCTTTGAACCTCTGCGCCCGTCTTTGTCGGCAGGTGCGGCCGCCAGGCCTATCGCTGGGTGCCCGGGGCTGCGAGTGCGGGGACCGCCCTGAGGTACCTTCCCGAGCGACCTCCGGGACCTCGTCCAGGGCCTCCCAGGAAAGCAGGGTCTAAAATAGAGAAAGTTGCTAACCCTTGTTGAGAGGACTAGGCTCTCTTACCTTCGAGGATCGCTTAACCCGCACTTGGACCGTGAGAGAGGTATTGGTTCTTCTGTTTACAGAGGAAGAAACAGGCTCAGAAATGTTAAGTCGTTTGCCTCAGGCCATGCAGCTGGGAAGTGTCAGATCTGGGTTCAAAGCGAGTCCTTTGGCTGGCGCCAGAACCCTTGCTGGTTGCACTGCAGCAGGGTTCTCACGCTTAATTCGAGTAAAGAATCTCAGCATGGAAGGTGCGGTTAGTTAACAGTGTCTGGGAGTGCAAATTCAGTAGGTCTGGGATGGGGTTCTGGAATCTGTATTTTCAACAGCCGTACCGTGCATGTAATAATAACACATCGCTCCCCTGTGAACACAGCAAGAACGATAGCTAACTGTGTTAAGGTTTTAAGGCCTCACTTGAGAGAAAATGTCACGTGAGGGCTTACTCTGCAAATCATGTGAGACTGGAGAGTTGGTATTTGGTTCTGCCATTAACTTTTTGGGCAGATGGCAGCCTCTGTCCTCTCCTCACCTATTAAATAAGAAGACTTACAGACTTATCACTTGGGGGAATTTGTTAAACATACAGATTCCCGGGACCAGCTTTATTCTACTGAATCAGAAGGTCTGGAGGTGGGACTGGGAATCTGTAGGCTAAATAAGCTATGAAATTAGCCTGTTACCTTTGGGAACTTGAGATGGAAATGGATTATAGGGTTGGAACACTCCCCCCCCCCTTCCCATTTTTGTTTTTTTGTAGCTGTGCATGCTCCTGTATTTGCTGTGGGCTAGACTTTCATTGGCAAAAATGTCAAATTAGTATTACTGGCCATTACAAGGTGGATTTTTTACTTAGCTGAAGACTGGAACGTAATAAAATTTGAATGTTAGTCTACCTACTGTTGATTTCCTCAGTGACACTGGGTGAGCCACTTAACTTTGTGGGCCTTACATACCTGTTTATCATCATCTCCTACAATGCTTGTTACAAAGACAAACACCTGTATCCATCCTGCATCACATCCTGAGACAGGCCATAGGTGTTTTTAACAAGCTTCCGTGGAAGTTTGATGCAGCCTGTGATAATGGAATATGGCAATGCCCTTGGAAACTGTGTCTTAGCCTATTTCTGAATGTTCATAGGTGGAGTATTACAGTTTCTCTGTGTTCTGCTCTTGGGGGACTAATAAGAGTAATGTGGTTTTTGATAGGTCCTGGTTTTAGAATTTCTTAACATCTACTTTCTTGCGAATGAAGTGAAAGTCCTGTGATAAGATAAACATTAAAAGATGAACATTTTGCAAACGATAAACATTAAAAGCAGCATCCCCGAGTGACTTAGTAGGCTCCTTGACTGAGATGTTGTGATGTCCGAAGTTGATTTCATGTAGAAGCTCTGGTTGCTATTGAACCATCTTGTCTGCCTGAAAGGATTATAATTACCCCTTGATAGTCCAAGCTCTCACAACCCCAAATAAAACATCGTTGTTTTTTTTTTTCTTTAAACAGATACCATTGTGTACTTTGAATCAGGAGTGAAATCTTCTGAAAGCTGAGAGCAACAGCCTTCTTGGTCAACATGGAGGACAAAAGACGGCGAGCCCGAGTGCAGGGAGCCTGGGCTGCTGGCCCTGCTAAGAGCCAGGCCATTGCTCAGCCAGGCAAGTACCTGTGGGGAACTCGTGTGTGTGTGTGTGTGTGTGTGTGTGTGTGTGTGTGTGTGTGTGTGTGACTGGACAAGTATCATCCTATTTTATATATATCCCTTTGGTTTATAGTGGACTCCCATTTCAATTGATGTTAAGGTTTGAGTCTCTTCTCTCTCTTGCTTCAGCTCCCACTGCTGAGAAGCATCTCCAACAGAGACCTGGTCAAACCTGGATGAACAAGGAGCATCGTCTGTCTGACAGACAGTTTGTGTTCAAAGAACCCCAGGAGGTAAATTCTTGTTTCTTCTTCAACAGTAACACAGATTTATTTATAAAAGCAACAGTCACATAGTAGACACTCAAATAGTGACAGAATAAACTCAGTAATAAAAAGAGAGTTGAAAGTATTAAAATAATAATGAAATACGGAGTATCAGTTTCTTAGTATGTCTGAGGATTCTTTGTAGTTTTCCCCCAATTTGTAGGCATATATAGTTCCCATTTTTTTTGGCAAGGAGGTGTACCATGACTAGAGGTTAGAGGTTATACCATGACTAGAGCTTGCATTAGTTATCTAAGTTCTAACAGTCCTAAAAATTGCTAGTATAGCACATATCTCTGGAATTGGATCGAAATTTCAGCTACTACAATTCCTGATCTTTTTAGCTTTTTCTCCCACTGGGAAGAATGTAAGAAAGGGTGAAGAGTCACTTTTTAATAACATGGGAAAAAAGAGCTAAAAATCAGGCATCTTCCTATAGTAATGATTGTATAAGTAATATTAAAACCCCTTATTTCCTAGTATATCTTCTATTTTAAAAAATCCCTTGGAAGGATGGTTTTTCCAGAGCTGCTGACTGCTAGGAAAATGTATTAATTCTAATTTTGTCATCTTTTACTGCCCACTAGTAACTGTGAAGTAGTTCTAAGAAGAATAGAAACAAGAGTTACTGGTGGGATAGTGAGAGCTTAGAATAAAAAAGGGAGAGTTTTAAACCTGATTTATTTTGACTAGAAATGAGAGGATAGAGTAATCTTGCAAGTAAGCCTCTGAGGATTAGGAATCATTCAGAAATCAGACCTGGCTGTTTCCTTGCAGGTGGTACGCAGAGCCCCAGAGCCACGAGTGATCGAGTAAGTAAATCGCTGCCCTCCTGTAACTATTGCCCACAGTGAAAGGGAGAGTCCAGGATCTTTCCCTCACCCTGGTTTTTCCATCTGGAAAAGATAATGGCCAATGTGTCTAAATTTTAGGCTGGGATATTCCTGTCTCAGATGTCTTTAAACTTGGTCTTTTGAGAAGCCTTTCTGAATTTGCAGATGGTGTGGGAAATGCAACCAGATATCTGTACATTAAACGCTGACTCTGGTGTAGATTTCCAGACCCTATTTCACTAATATGTCTGCAGATAGTAGTTCAAACATCTCCTGGGTAAAGACAGAGAGGGATTTTTTCCTGAGTCATTGAAACATGGCTCTTTGAAAAACCTGTAAGTACCATTTTACTAGCAATGCTCATGAAAACTGCTAGAAATCTAGATGCTCTTACAGTTCATTTCTTGAAACCACACAACTCTTCCAGAGCAATTAAATGATAGTAAACATTTCTCTTACAGTGATCTGTGTCTAAAATATTCTTTTCCAAAATGATGAAAGATGCTTTGATTCCTCTTTTCCTGCTTCTCAGTTTCCATCTGATGCAGATAAATTATCAGTAGAAAGCATCCTTTTATTTTAGCAAATTAGCATTATGTGTATGCTGTTGCTCATGAACAACTGTTAAGCTGTTTGGCTGTTTGCAGATTGACTTGTATATCTTAGAAAAATTTAAAACGAACACAGATGTCATCATACTTTCAAAGAGGGTATGTAGTTGTGGCCTTGCCATTAGTTAGATACGGTAACTTACCTAGTCCTTAGGTAAGTTATTGCTATCTCTCTGGACTTTTGTTTCCTTGTCTGTAACATTAAGGGTTTGGACTGTATAATCACTTAAGACCCAGTCTGGTAGCTCTAACAGTCTGTTTTGCAAACACAAATGTGATACTGCCTCCATTGGTGGTAAAAAGAAGAAACAAAACCATGAAACCTGTTACAGATAGGACATTCAGGTTGAAAAAATGGACAATTGTGAATTTCCAAGTCAGAGAAAAAATGACAGTACTCATTCCTCCTTGACCATAGGGTTTGTTAATTCTGTTTATCTGAAGTTAGCTATGCTAGATTTTTTTTTTTTTTTTTTTGGCCTCATTGGGTCTTCGATGCTGTGCACGGGCTTTCTCTAGTTGTGGCGAGAGGGGACTATTTTTCATTGCGGTGCATGGGCTTCTCATTGCGGTGGCTTCTCTTGTTGCGGAGCATGGGCTCTAGGTGCATGGGCTTTAGTAGTTGTGGCTTGCGGGCCCTAGAGGGCAGGCTCAGTAGTTGTGGCGCACGGGCTTAGTTGCTCCGCAGCATGTGGGATCTTCCCGGACCAGGGATTGATCCCATGTCCCCTGCATTGGCAGGCGGATTCTTGACCACCGTGCCAGGAAGTGGAAGCGAATCTAGGGAAGTCCCTAGATTTTTTTTTTTAATAGCCAGAAATGTCCCTAACATTTGAAGTGAGCGTTTCTAAATGTGGCCCAAAATATATCACACTGAAATATTATATTCACACTCTAGGAGACTTTATAGGCAACTCATTTTGAAATGTGCTAAGTGTTTATGATAATAACTCTGCCTACATTTTGGCTCAGAGTGGTTCATACATCTACCTAAGAGCCCAGCTCAAAGATCATGAACTGCTAACTCACATGGAAAAGGGTGATGGAAATACTGTCCCTTTATATTATTCTCTATAACTTATCTCTGTGAGAAGACTCTGACACAGTTATCTTGACAGAGGCACCTCTCCAGTCTGGGTCACTTTTCTCACTGTGGTGGGTTATAGACCTCACTACCCTGCCCATCTGTAACAGTTTTGTACTGTTGCACATTTGATTAAGTTCAGTAAGCTTTTTACTGCTCATCTATTATGTGCCAGGCACTAGGAAACAGAAGAATAACCCATTCCAGCCCTTCAGGAGCCCATAGTCTAGTAAATGAAATAGACGTGTAGTCAGATAAGTTGTAATCCTGAATATCTTGGAAGTGAGGACTTGTAGGTAACGTGGTGTGGTAACAGGATGAGATAGCTAACATTATTTGCCTGGATTACAGGTCAGGAAAGGTTTAGAGAAGGTGATGCTGAGCTGAGATTTTGAAGGATGAATTAGAATTTTCCACTGGACCAAAGCTGCGGGTGGTGGATTGGGGGTGCTAGATGGCGGGGAGACATGCCAGCATGTAGAAAAGCATGGGGTTAGACACGTGGTGGTGTATTCAGAAGATTCCAGGCAGTAATTACCGTGGAAGCTGATGCGTCTGTGGGAACTGTCAGGAGGTGGAGCTAGCTCATGGGGACCTTGTACTTGCTTCTGTTCAATGCATCTCTATTCCAGAGTCTCCAAGGGGGTACTCTATTTGCCACCCCTTTGTGTGATAGTTTCCTGCACCACATCAGCCTGAATTATGGGTGAAATATAAAGTGATAGCACTAGAATTTATTTTGTCCTGTTTTTTTTGTTTGTTTGTTTGTTTTTTGCGGTACGCGGGCCTCTCACTGCTGTGGCCTCTCCCGTTTTGGAGCACAGGCTCCGGACGCGCAGGCTTAGTGGCCATGGCTCATGGGCCCAGCCGCTCCATGGCACGTGGGATCTTCCCGGACCCGGGCACGAACCCTTGTCCCCTGCATCGTCAGGCGGACTCTCAACCACTGTGCCACCAGGGAAGCCCTTTGTCCTGGTTTTTGCCTCCATGGCCTGATTTTGTCAGGATTCCAATCCCAGTGCCATTAATGATTACCACACTGTTGCCCCTTCCCTCAGTGGTAGAAGAAGGTGGGGCTGTACTTCCCTCATAGTGCGCCTTCATCGTGAAGTGATTTTGGTGAGCTAGGACTTTGTGAACTCTGCAGGACAACCCTTCCTTCTGCTACGTGCAGTATGTTGCTTTGCTTGACACTAACAAGTCTTTGTTTTCTTTGTTTCTTTAGTAAAGAGGGTGTGTATGAAATCAGCCTGTCACCCACAGGCATATCTAGGTAAGTGAATCCTCACTAGAAAGGGACTATAATTATCGCTGAGTTATAGTCTCTTAAAATATTCTACTCCCTTGATTAAAGTAATTAATGTGGTAATATCTCCTTTTATACTAGCTTCAAAACATTTTCAAAGCCTCTCAGGTATAGTAACTTATTTCTCCAGTTTTTCAGATGAGGAAATGAGGTCCAGGGAGATTGAGTACTTTTTCCTAGGCTACAGGGTAATTTAATATTAGAGTTGGGTCTGGCCTCTATTTGTGTTACATTATATTATTATCGTTAGATTACATTGTATGTATTGGGTTGGCAAAAAAATTGTTCGGTTAGTGAATATGTTGTTCAATAAAGTTCTTGGTGAAAGTGGAAAATGTGTCTTTTATTTTTATTTATTTAAAACTGAATGAACTTTTTGGCCAATCCAATATTATTACATATTATGTTGATCATACATTATTATATATAATATATATTAAGTTATGTCATATTGCTATATAAAGGTAGATTTCAGTAAAATTAAAGCATATATGATTTAGGGTATATTAGGCATTAGTCATTGTTTCAAAACATTTTGAAAGCGTCACCTTAATGCATGTCACTATAAAGTAATGAGACATTTAAATAAATCAGAACTTATCTATCTAAATGAATTGCTTAGAAAGAGGTTCTGTTGGACTTGGAAGCCTCTATAATTAGTCCACTGGCACTGCTCTTGTTATAGCCTTTTTCAGAACTTCCCTTTTAAAGCAAGTTTAATAGTCACACAAGAAAACCAGTTGCATTATTTTGGTCACATCTCATTGTTAACCTGGTATGGCTTCAGGTGAGCTTGGGCTTTTTCACAAAATCATTTCACAATATGTGTAAGCCAAATTATTAGGCTGTACGCTGTAAACTTATACAGTGCTCTATGTCAATTATATCTTAGTAAAACTGGAAAAAAGTAATAACTCAGATCCAAACATTTTAAATTGGACAACAGGTTAAAATTAATTAATAAATTACTTGTTAAACTGTTAAAAAAATTAAATGTACCTTTCAAGAGTGAAAATTTACTACCAACAAGGCTATTGAAGAGAGTGTTCCATGGGGTTTCAGAACATTTCTTAAGAAAGGTATCCAAAAAAGCCAAATGCATTGTTAAAATGAAATAGTATATTAGGGACATAGAAATCAAAACCACAATGAAATACCACTTTATATTCACTAGAATTTCCATAATCAAAAAGACAATAATAAGTGTTATTATAAATGAGGATGTGGAAAAATTAGAGCCTTCCTGTATTGCTGGTGGGAATGTAAAATAGTACAACCCTTTTAGAAAAAGGTTTGATGGTTTCTTAAAAAGTTAAGCATACATTTACCATATGACCCAGCAACTTCACTCCTAGGTGTCTTACCCAAGAGAAATGAAAACATACATCCACACAAAGACTTGCATGCGAATGTCCATAGTAGCATTCATAATAGGCAAAAGTAGAAACAACTCAAATGTCCATCAGTTGGTGAATGGATAAGTAAAATGCAGTATGTCTATATAATGAAATATTTTATTCTACCATAAAAAGAAATGTTCTGATAATGTGCTACAACATGGATAAACCTTGAAGACATTAGTCTTTGCTGAATTTTACAGTATGTAAATTATACCTCAATAAAGCTGTTTAAAGGAGAAAAAAAAAAAGATATCCAAAACAGTTTTGAGCTGGCTTGGCACTGTTGAAATAAGTGTATATTCAATGAGAGAAAGAACCCTTATTTGGATATGTTTATTTTGATGGTTATAAATGATTGCTTTCCCTACAATTAGCATAGTCTTAGAAGACTACCAATTGTTAAAGTAACACAGGGCCAAGCATTTTATTAGTTATTCTACTTTTCACAGTGATGCTGTAAGGTGGAGATCATCTTTGTGTTACAGATGAGAAAAACCAAGGTTCAGAGAGGTTAAGTAACTTGTCCAAGGTTTCACAGCTAAGCAGTGCTTGGGTAATATTTGAACCATATCTATGAAAGCTGTCATGTACCTCTTTATCCTTCATTGCCTCTTTCATTTGTCTTAACTTGAAAGAGGTTTATTTTACATCCGGAGCATCGTGATCTGGGTGATATTAAGCTCTGGAGGTGTGGTAAGATGATTTCATCTCCCCACGAAAGGAAGCATCATCCAGATTTGTTCTGCTAATGATTAGAGTCTAACTCATCTTTTTCTGTGTTCTTTAGTTAATAACTGTTCTTTGTGCATCAAGGGTGTGTTTGTATCCTGGCTTTGTTGACTTAAAAGAAGCCGACTCAGTATTTGAACAGCTTTGTCAGGATGTTCCCTGGAAACAGAGGACTGGCATCAGAGAGGGTAAGTAGATCTCTGAGATCACAGTTGTTGATGTTTGGTCTTCCTTTCCGGAATGTATTCCAATACCGTTGCTTCTTTGCACCGTTGCTTCTTTGAACCACAGCCAGATTTAAACAGAAATCCAAAATCTGACAGGAACCCTCGGGATGAGTGGGAGTTAGCCTGTCAAAGGGGACAGGAAGGAGTGTTCCTGGCAGAAGAAACAGCAAGTGGTTCTCAGAACATGGCAGAAGATGGGCGTTCAGGGAAGCAAAGGAAGTTTGGTTTGACTGAACTGTGGTTGATAATGCTTATCTCCTTTTGTGTTTGTTCACTACTTATTACTACAAATGGTGCCAGCTTTCCTCTTTCTTCATAGAAACTTCCAGAGCTTTTTTTTCCTGATTCTATTTGGCATATATTCTTTTGTGATCCTTTTTACCAGCTTTTTATTCTCATTTTAGTTTCACTAGAAGAGTCCAGTCTCCTTTAGCTTCAGCATCTGTAGTATTCTACTGAGCTTGTTGAGATTACCTGACTTGGAACCGGCTCCTCTGGTCATCCACAAGCAACAGTACCTGCTATACCAGAGGCGGTCACTGGGGCGCGCCTGTGCTCTAGCATAGAATTTCCTTTCTGGCACATTGAGTGAATTTAAATTTTCTGTAGAGAAAGAGGCAAAGTATACTGGCATCATTTTTGTAACTCAGGTGTCAGAATGAGAGTCAGCTCTTTCAGGGCAGCCTTCTAATTCCCAGCAGTTTCTACAGCAGGGCTTTTGGTGACGGACTTGGCTTTGATTGCTGGCTCTGTCTTTCAAAATAATTGTTAATTTTAAACAAATTACAGTTAAATAATTTTCTGATTCTTGATTTTCTGATCTGTAAAATAGAGTGAATAATAATATTGATACCTATCTTACATGGTTGTTGTGATAATTAAATGATATAGTACATGATAAGTACTTAACAGAATGCCTGCTACATAGTAAGCCTTCAGTGAATGTTAGCTGCTTTTATTATTGTTGTTTTTATTGTTGTAGTGGTTGAAATCAATTGTAGGAAAAATAGCAGATCTGTGGTAACTCCCTCTCTAAATAAATTGGACATCAAAACCTTCTGACTAAAATTAGCTACATGCTATGATTGGTCAGAGCACTTTTTTCTTCATTTGGAATCAAAAGGGCTTACACAAGGGTGGCACATGGGTGAACAGTTTGTCTTGTTTCTTGTATGGACGTTGGTGCCACAAGTTCCTACCTGCAAGGGTTCAGACTCCATATCCTGCATTTTAGACCCTCCCTAATCTGAACCCTTCTGTTCTGCGCTGTGTCTCCTTCACTCTTGTTTATGTCATCACTGACACAAATAAGTCACACACATTCTCACCTCAGAGCTTCACCCATACTGTTTCTGCCAGTGTACATTCTCTTATCGTCCTCCTTTTAGCTGTCAGCATTCTACTCCTGAAATCCCACGCCCTCTGTCAAGGTGGAACCTTGGGTCAGGGCCCATCCTTACTCTTCCTTTGTATTTCTCATAGCTTCTTATACATTGCAAGGCATGGTGTTGGCACTCAATAGGTACACCTTAAATAGCATCAAACCATTTCAAAGGCCCTGTATTTTCTTTCTTAGATGTAACATACCAGCAACCAAGACTTACAGCATGGTATGGAGAACTTCCTTACACTTATTCAAGAATCACTTTGGAACCAAATCCTCACGTATGTTGGAATGTTGTTGTTGGTTTGGTTTTATAGATTGTATACTATAAATGTAGAGTACTATAAAATAGCAGTAAGATACCTTGCAGAGCTGCGTGGTGATTCCTAGTTCAAAAAATCCTCTGGGTTCAAACACTGAGTTTTGGGGCTTATCACCCTTGATGTGCTTTTTTTTTTTTTTTTTTTTTTTTTTGCTGTACACGGACCTCTCACTGTTGTGGCCTCTTCCGTTGTGGAGCACAGGCTCTGGACGCGCAGGCTCAGCGGCCATGGCTCATGGGCCCAGCCGCACCGCGGCATGTGGGATCTTTCTGGACCGGGGCACGAACCCGTGTCCCCTGCATCGGCAGGCAGACTCTCAACCACTGCACCACCAGGGAAGCCCCCTTGATGTGCTTTTGATCCATAGATAAAGACAGAGGATGAGAAAAAAACTGGAACTAGAGTGAACTAGAACCAGACTCAAGGATTTCAGAGAAATGAATCATTTCTTTTCCTAATCTCCCCTTCCCCAGGCTTTTCTGGCCGTAGCCCTCTGTGTGCCTCCTGATACATATTTGCTGTGGGGTCTAAGCCTTATGACTGACCAGTGAGGTCAGAATGTTTCTTCCCACTTCTCAGGCTCTTTTGCCGTTTGTGAAAAAATCCGTGCTTTTCTTGTTGATTTTGCTTTCATTCTGTGGTTGCAGTTCTCATACTTCTAACTTAGCATTGCTTTGGCTTGTTTCTGCTGCTTCTTTTGTTTTTAAAAATTTCCATGACAGACAGAGAGATTCTAGTATATAAATTAAGCTTGCCCAGATGATGGAATTAAGATCCAAGAAACAGCTCTCTGTTTAGTCCCTGGAATCTTGCCTTTGGCAAATAATATTATGTTTTTATTGAAAGAGACTTTGAAGAAAATGGAGTTTTGCTTATGGCATTGAAATAAAGAGAAATATGACACATTTAGAGCTTCTAGTAATTTGTTATCATAAACTACCATTTTACTAAAATGTTCAGGGATAAAATATTGACTGAAGGGAACATGGCTTTTTCACATAAAGAGATAGCTGTATGCTCTGGTTTCTACAGCTGCGTTTAGAATGTGATCCAGGGAAGCGTTGAGACCCTCTATATCTGAAGTTGACTTGGAAACGTGAAGAGAATTGAATTAGGCCAATCCAGCATAGACTGCTGGCCGTGTTTCTGTCAGAATTAGTTTATCTTCTTGTCAACAGTCATAGCAGAGAAGCTGAGGATTAAACAGCCTGTGGGGAAGGAGTTCTTATTCATTCTAGTTAATCTTTTAGAACAGGATTTCTCAACCTCGGTATTACTGACATTTCAAGCTGGATAATTCTTTGTTTTTAGGGTTATCCTGTGCATTGTAGGATGTCTAGCAATATCCATGACTTCTGCCCACGAGCTTCCAGAAGCACCCCTTACTCAGTCGTGACAACCAAAAATGGCTCTAGACATTGCCAGACCTCTGCCAGGGGTCAAAATTGACCTTGGTTGAGAACTGCTGCTTTAGAATAAACATAAGGCACAAAGATCTGCTGAGTTGAGTGACCACTTATTCTTGGAGACATTTTGACAACTCTTCAAAAGAATTTTTTAAATGTCAATCCTTTTCTTATAATGTAAGTAATATGTATCTGTTACTGAAAATATAGAAGCTACAGATAAGTATGAAGAATATTAAAATTTTGGATAATAGTTCTACCTGATATTTTGGTTCCAGTCTTTTTTTTCTTTTTTTAGGCAAATATATGTAGAGAATTTTTCTATAAAAATAAAATCAAGTATTTATATACTGCATTTCATTTTACTATATCATTAACATATTTTAGTATCATTAAATACTCTTTTACAACACTGCATTAATAGGTACATAGTATTCCATAATCTATGTGTAGCATAATTTATTCAAGCAAGCCTCTTTTGTTGGATATTAAGGTTGAAAAATTAGAGTTTTTTCATTTGAATTTGGCTGGCTCATAACTTTGCATTTATTGCTAATAAATTTAGTTTGTATACCATCTGGAACAAAGTCAAAAGTGATGCCTCAGATTTTTTTAAAGGGGGGATTCCCTAATGTGTATATATGTGTTGGGGGTACTAGTTTAAAGTTGTTATTACTTCAAGTTTAGTATCCCATAGCACAGGAAGAGATTCACCCAAAGGTAATTAAACTCCTTTTAGTCTTTTTTCAAACTAAATCTTGTATGAACCCAATGTATGAAAATAAAAGAGTGTCTCGACTGACTGGCAGTCCTACCAGCTTGACCTCTCCTTTCTCCCGCTGTGATCCCGGAGACATCTCTGTGGTACCTACGTCTCTACAAAACACTCTTTGAAGTCCACTGAATAGGTCCTTTTACATTTGTGATTCATATTTTCTCATACTCATTTCCTCAAATGTCTTTTAAGGATAGAATGTACTCACTGAACAGTGAGATGACTCTGAATTTTAATATAGACGTTCACTTCTGAGGGATCTGTATATAGAGTATTGGTTGGAGAGTCTAAGTTAATCCTCTAGTTCATTATTTCCTTTTTTTCCTCCTTTTCTCCTTCACCACCAAAAATAACCAAGAAAAAATATATATCCACTTAGAAACATAATGCAGACTTGGTGTTATCCCAGTGCTCAGTCCCTAAGCAAGTCAAGGAAGTGCTAATTAGTTTCTCAGTTACATTGCCGAAAAGCTCTCGTCATCCTCCTTTACATTCTTGTGTCTCTTGTTAAGTGTATAATTCTAGCATCTGATCTTTATTGCCATGAAGATAAGCTTAAGTCATAAAATAAATAGGAAGTACAGCTTGCTAACATTATTATGGAATTTTACTTTGAAACTTATTCTCTTGAACTAACTTATGTTAGTTTAATAACATTTGTTTTCTTGATCTGAGTTTTGTCTGTTATTATTGCTGTTTATTTTTTTAAATCCTCTTCTCAGAGGAGCTGAATAGACATTTTTCCAAAGAAGACATACAAATGGACAACATGAAAAGATGCTCAGCATCACTAATTATTAGGGAAATGCAAATCAAAACCACAATGAGATATCACCTCATACCTGCTAGAATGGCTATTATCAACAAGGCAAGAAATAACAAGTGCTGGTAAGGCTATGGAGAAAAGGGAACCCTCTTACACTGTTGGTGGGAATTTAAATTGGTGCAGCCACTATGGAAAACAGTATGAAGATTCCTCAAAAAATTAACAGTAGAGCTACCATATGATCCAGCTATCCTACTTCTGGTTATGTATACAAAGAATATGAAAACACTAGTTTGAAAAGATATGTGCACCCCTGTGTTCATCACAGCATTATTCACAATAGCCAAGATATGGAAACAACCTAAGTGCCCATCAACAGATGAATGGATAAAGAAGATGTGGTATATATATATACAGTGGAATACTATTCAGCCATTTAAAAAACGATGAACTCTTAGCATTTGTGAGACCATGGATGGGCCTTGTGGGTATTATGTTAAATAGGTCAGGTGGAGAAGGACAAATACCGTATGATTTCATTCATATGTGGAATATAAAAAACTAATAAAATAAATGAACAAACCAAACATGTAGATACAAAGAACAGAGTGGTGGTTACCAGAGGGGAAGGGGCAGAATGGATGGCAAAATGGATGAAGGAGATCAACTGTGTGGAGATGGATGGAAACTAAATTTTTGGTGGTGAGCATGCAGTATGCTATATAGAAACAGAAATATTGGAAGAACCCAGACGAACTTTTTGGCCAACCCATATAACATTGTACACATTAAACTTATATAATGTTATAAACCAGTGTTACTTCAGTAAAATAAATAAATAAAATCCTCTGCTTAGAATGTAATGCTAATATCCCTAACAAGGAATGCCAGCTTTTACCATGATTTCCATGTGACGGGGAAGCTGAGTGATTTCCACATATGCTCCCTGGAAGTTTTACCTGACAGTAGTCATGGGATATACCTTATAATGACATTATGCTTTCCTTTGCTGAACATCCATTTCTTTGCTTTCAAACATAGAACATGGACTTTGAAGGGGTTCCTTATTTTTATTTTATTTACTTATTTTTAAAATTTATTTATATTTTTGGCTGCGTTGGGTCTTTGTTGCTACGTGCAGGCTTTCTCTAGTTGCGGCAAGCGGGGGCTGCTCCTCGTTGCGGTGCGCGGGCTTCTCATTGCAGTGGCTTCTCTTGTGGCGGAGCACGGGCTCTAGGCATGCGGTCTTCAGTAGTGGCACACGGGCTCTAGAGCACAGGCTCAGTAGTTGTGGCTCACGGGCTCTAGAGCGCAGGCTCGGTAGTTGTGGCACACGGGCTTAGTTGCTCCACAGCATGTGGGATCCTCCCGGACCAAGGATCGAACCTGTGTCCCCTGCATTGGCAGGCGGATTCTTAACCACTGTGCCACCAGGGAAGCCCTTGAAGGGCTTCTTTAAAGTGGCAGTTCTTAAAGTAGAGTCTGTAGATCCCTGGAAGAACTCCACGAAATTCTTTCTGGGAATCCACAAGGTCAAAGATATTTTTATGGTAATGCTAAGACTAGGTGACATTTTTCACTGTGTTGAATTTGCACTGGTGATACAAAAGTAATGGTGAATAAAATTGCCGGTGCCTTAGCATGAATCAAGACACTGCCCCCAGGCTGTACTAGTAATCATTGATTTCTTTACTACCTGCACTTCTAGTAAAAACAAAAACAAAAACAAAATGCTGATTTCATTTAAGGATGTCCCTTGATGAAGCAGTAAGCACTATTAGTTTTATTAAGTCTTGATCTTTTTTAATTGTTTGATGAAATGGAAAGTATGCATAAGGCACTCCTGCTACAAGCCAAGTATGATGGTTGTCAAGGAAGAACACTGGTGTGATTGTTTAAGCTGTAAGCTGAACGAGCTACTTTTATCATGGACCATTTTACTTGGAAGAGCAGCTGGCTCACAAACTAGTTACTCAGGCTTGAGTATTCAGCAGACATTTTCTCAAAGATGAATGAAGTGTCACTTCCAGGAAAATAATGGACAAGATTTGTCACTAATGATAAAACTTGAGGTTTCAAGGGAATATTAGGAATTCTGGAAAAACTCATATCCACCACCTTGAGCCTGACCTCTTCCCTTTACTTAGCTTTTTCTGAAGAGATCGGTGGTTTTTTGATTTTCTGATATTGGAGATGATTTTTTGATATTGTATAATAAAATATGTCAGTATTAAAAGGGTCTGCATAACTCAGTGAGCCAATATTTTCCAAATGACCAATGCTTGATGTTACAGAATCATGCAAGATTAAAACATCCATTCAAAGTGCATGCTAGACCAGTGGATTTAGATGTAGCAATGTGAAAAGTTTGTTGATATAGTTTCAGATTCCCCATTGCATCTAACCTTTAAGAAGTCAGTTCAGTTGAGTTTTGGTGTAAGGTCAAAGAATATTTACGATTATTTGAAAAGGCTATAAAAGATTCTTCCTTTTTCTAACTGCTTAACTGTGTGAAGGCAGTTTTCTTCGTATGCTTCAACAGAAACAACATATTGTAACAGATTAAATGCAGAAGCAGATATTAGAATCAACTCCTCTATTAAGTCAGACATTAAAGAGATTTGCACAACAGTGCCACTCTTCTCACCAATTTTTTGTATTGGAAAATAGTTAATTTTCATAAAATAATACTTATGTTAACATGTAATGAGGTTGTTATTTTTTAAATGAATTAACCCAAAATTAAAAATTTTTTTAGTTTTAATTTTTAATATGGTAACTATTATAGCTATAACCCATACATACAGAAGTTCTTTGGGGCCCTCAATAATTTTTTTTTTGGCCCTGCCTCATGGCTTGCGGGATCTTAGTTTCCCGGCCAGGGATTGAACCTGGGCCCTCAGCAGTGAAAGCATGGAGTCCTAACCACTGGACCTCCAGGGAATTCCCACCTCAATAATCTTTGCCAGTGGTTTGAGAACTCCTGTTCTCCAGGAAGCTCTGTAAAGCACTTGAGGTTTCCTGGAGGCAGGACATAGAGTTCTAACAAGAACCAGTGTGAGCTGTGCTGATTGTAGCCCCCAACTACAACCTAAGCTTAGGGGTCATAGCTTCCTAAAGTATGTGTGGCAAGACGCTGAGCTCCGCATATAAACAGAGGTGAACTCGGTGCTCAGGAGGCAGGGCTGTGGACTCTTGTGTAAATCTTCTGTACTGCACAGCCATGTTATGATTCCATTCTGTAGAATGTTTTTCCCCTCTAGGTTCTGTTTTTAGGAAGTTTGCCACTCTGGAAATATTAAATATCTTTTTTAAAGAGCAGTTCTGCCTTTCTTGATAAAATAGGAATGGAACAGAGGGCCACCCAGCAGGAGAGTTGTTTCCCTCCTCAGACTCCAGTCTGCATCTGCTAACTCTTGGTGGCCCGTCAGCTGTGGTGACAAACCAGGCTTACTGTTCCACACGCTACCTCAGTGACTTACTGAGGTGACTGCCCTGAGTGTATTGACAGTTGCTTCTCTGCGAGCGTCATATATTTAACATGGAAAGGATGAGATGGGTGGATAGGCCTGGTCTTCATGACATTCTATACCAAATTTAGTACCTTTATAAAAGTGTAGAGGTCAGCTTGCTTCAAAACAGAAATTACAAGAGAGAATTAAACTACTCTTCTAGCCTTATGTTTATTACGTTTCCAGTGGTTTGCTTATTTCATGCCCCTGTTTATATTATAACATGACTGATTTTGCCATTCCTGTTTTTCCACGTGGCTGCCACCTTGTGTCTTATGTGAACTGTCTCTGCCCCTTTTCTTGGCCTGTTGATTGCAGTGGCATCCTGTGCTGCTCATGCTGAAGAACCAAATTGAAGAGAACACTGGCCACACCTTCAACTCCTTGCTCTGCAATCTTTACCGAAATGAGAAGGACAGCGTGGACTGGCATAGTGACGACGAACCTTCATTGGGGAGGTGCCCCATCATTGCTTCACTCAGTTTTGGTGCCACACGCATGTTTGAGATGAGAAAGAAGCCCCCACCAGTGAGTAGTCTATTTATATTATGCTCCTCCTGCCATCTAATATTCTGTGAAAAAAACTGACCTCTAAAAGGCTCCTTTTTTCAGATTTAGGAGATTGGAGTGTGTGTTTTGTTGATAAAACATTTTCAACTGATTGCTTACCCCATGGTTAACTTGTGACTTCCAAAGAAGCCATTCGTTCATTTACTTATGCAACAGAAACTGCCCGCCGCGTGCCAGGTGCTAGAGGCTTATTTGCGTTGGTGGGAAGGACAGACATGGTCCCTGTCCACATGGAAACGGGGGTATACAGATACTACTAATTACTCAAGTAATTGGAATTCTGATAAATGCTAGGAAGGAGGGCTTATAAAGGCAAGGTTCAAGTTAGTGGGGGCCAGGAGGCAAAGAAGGGCGTCTCAAGGAAGATACCCCTGAAACTTTAAGTAAGTGTTCTTCATGGCAGGGTTACCTCTCTCTTGTGAGAGAGCATCACATGCATCCTCACTGCCTTCTTGGCCTGCTCCTGAAATCCACATGGCTCTGTAACTCTTTCAGAGAGGAAATTCAAGCCAGATTATCAGACAAGCAGTGGCTAAACTGTAGAATAACTTCAGTTGTCCAGCCCAGCTCTTACCTATATTACAAGACATTTGAGGGATACGAGGGCTGTTAGTGTTTTTAAATCAAAAAGTATAGAACTTTAGGACTAAGGTAGATAGAAGGATAGTAGAAACTCTAAGAAAAGAGCAAATCTCTACCAAATTGTCTTATTTCCAGGATTTGTGGGGGTTTTTTCTAACCAAGATTCCCAGTCATTTTGTTTATAATATTAAACCAGACCCAGTCAGTGTGGAAGGCCTACAAGGCTGTGTTTTGAGTATGACCTAATCCAGACCACATAATTATCAGGCAGTCAGTGCTTGTGTCTGTTGTGCATCAGATATACTTCTTTGGGCTGTTTTTCTGACACGTATTTGGGTTTCCAAGAACGGAATTTTGAAGCATATTGTGTTGTTTTGCATTTATGCCATTAAGCACCTTTCATTGGTATGTTTTCTGTTGACTGGGTTTTCTTTGCTTTTGTTTGCACAGAAACTTTAGTCTGTGTTAGTGAGGGATTGTCAGTTGCCAGTGACTTACTGAGTGAACTTGCTCCCCGAGCACTTTGAATAGCCTTCAGAGTTTCACTGGCAGTCAGCCTTCTCATGTACCAGGGAGTACCACCTGAGAAGCAAGGTATGGTTATGCTTTCATATGTAGGCTTCCACTCAGTTAACTCCCAAGTTCACACATGTGAAGAATTCATCCCGCCCTTAATAAGTCTCCTGTTGTATGAATAGTGGAGAAATACCACGTGTCTCATTTTAAAGTTCAGACCCTCTTCTCAAGCCAGGCGTATAGAACACAAACTTTTTGCCAGGCATGATCCTGGGAGCTGGGGCTATAGCAATGGATAAGTACGGTGACGCCATCTTTCCCCTCCTGGAGCTCCTGATCTGGCCCGTGCTAGTGCTCTGCCCGCCTCCCAGAGTTATCCATCCAGCTTTCTGATTGGAAAACAAGCTGTCGTGTGTCCAGTATAATCTTTGGTGTAATCCGAGTCTCCGAGTCTTTGCTGTTACTTTCTTTGCTGCCAAGTATTGAAGTATTCAGTTACTGCTCCTCTGTACACGTACATTCACCACCACCACCATCATCCCTTTTTAAAAACATTTTTGGCCTGTTTATAGATTTTAAGCTTAAAAATTCCCAAAGCATGCTTTCTGGATAATTAATTTTGCTGTACCAGCAGTTTCCAACTATTAAGCGTTAACAATGTTCCGGTGCCCAGAATACCGCTATTCCTTTTCCCCTCTAGGCAGCTGAAGGTCTTCATTTTCTCACATAAAAACGTATTCATGGTGATCAAGAGCTATTTCTTGGTAATATAATTCAGTTATGTTATAGGTTCGTGTGTGGATGGAAAATGTAACTACCACTTTGCATTGTTTCTGAGGGCAACCATTTGGAACAAAATCTCTGTGTAAGAGGGAGACTGACCATACTTACTGAAACATTGTCTTCTCAAGGCTTCTTAGAGTCTATTTTGGTGAACATGAGTGAAAGCACAGGCCATGAAACACTGAAAATGTGGTTAAGTCCCTTTAATTGTCTACTAGTATCAGGGGAATCTGCACTATAACTATGGTAGCTGATTTGATGAAAATACATATCTGATAAGTAAGAAAATTTGGGAAGAAATATAAATGTGTCAGTATGTCAGGTTACTGACTCTAATAAGTTTTGGCTTCCAGCATAGTCTTAACTATGATTGAATTTGATGCAGTTGTGTATTCCTTCAAATCTGGCTTTTGTTTAAGATGGGGAAATTATAATCATGCATTAGTGAATATAGTTTAAAAATTACTTTTTTCCTCCAGAACCCATAAAGTCCATTCTTGGATAATCAAAACCCAGGTTTAAACTTTTGGAAGGATTTCTTCAGGTTTGTTTAACAGATTTAAAAAATCTTGGGCTCCCCAAATGTAGCTAAACTTAAAGTGCAGAAGCCTTTCTTTGAGTTGACATCCTTGGAAATGTATCTTAGAGTACATCATCTTTATCACAGGATAATGATCCCTTTTCTGAAGGATTGAAAGGAAAAGTTTATTGCAAATCA
Organism: Mesoplodon bidens; assembly: GCF_964165515.1. Lineage (NCBI taxonomy): Eukaryota > Metazoa > Chordata > Mammalia > Artiodactyla > Ziphiidae > Mesoplodon > Mesoplodon bidens. The sequence goes on from NC_138164.1 coordinate 100,288,928, forward strand.
GTCTACTTTTCTTTCTCAACTGTGGTGATAGCTTTGAGAACATGGCTCATGATTCATATTGTACAACTCAAAGTAAAATCATAAAATAGGAAGTATAAATTAGTCTTCTGTGTGGAATTTGTAGGAGTCTTGACTTTCTGTAGCTCCTAGGAACCTGTCTCCCTATGCCACTATAGATTGTAATTTTCATGTCTGTCATCAAGACATTTGGAGTGTGCTAGAGGTTGTGGGAGGGCATCTCTTTCAAAATCCAGTTAGTTTTAAACTATCAGAGGAGAAGAAGGTAATACCTGCTTGACTTGAGTCAAAGTTTCTCACCTAAAGCTGACATAGAGGAATCGTGAGATTGCCTGTACCTCATTCAAGTATGCAGTTTTGAGACAGAAAAGCATCTGTTTGGGGCCACTTTCAAAGAGAATTAGCCTTTTTTTTTTAACATTCAAACTCCTCCACCCCTGCAGCAGCTGTTTGTTTTGCAGTCTGGCACCTTAAGTAGTAGTTCTCTGTAGCTGCTGATCTTCTGAAAGCTGCCCCAGTTCCACACGTTACATTCCTAACAATTTCTCGCCGTGCTGAGATGGTAAGGAGATCTTTGTTTCCTAAGCATCAGTGCCCTTCTGGTTCATGCGGTTGGCTCAGGCAGCTTCATGCATGCGTCACCCCTAGGATTAAACGTTCACTCCTCCAAGATGCTGATCCTCGTTTCACTGTCCTCTAGTCCAAGTTTGTCAACTCCAGCTCATTCATTTTGATTTTAGAGTCAATTACCACTTCCTTTAATGATAATAAGGTACTTGGGGGCATAGTAGACTTGCTCTTCCGTTCACCCTATCCCTTCTTTTGTTAATTCAGTTAAACCTGAATGAATAGCATCATATCCATCTTCAGGCCAATGTCAGGATACACTGTCTTAAGACAAAAGTAAAGCTTTCCAAATATACCTCAGTAGACATTTTTTAGAAACCAAGAACCTTTTTTTTTTTTTTTTGTAAATTTATTTTATTTATTTTTTGGCTGCATTGGGTCTTTGTTGCTGCGCAGAGGCTTTCTCTAGTTGCAGCAAGCGGGGGGCTACTCATCGTTGTGGTGCGCGGGCTTCTCTTTGTGGTGGCTTATTTTGTTGCGGAGCACGGGCTCTAGGCGTGCGGGCCTCAGTAGTTGTGGCTCACGAGCTCTAGAGCGCAGGCTCAGTAGTTGTGGCGCACAGGCTTAGTTGCTCCGTGGCATGTGGGTTCTTCCTGGACCAGGGCTCGAACCCATGTCCCCTGCATTGGCAGGTGAGTTCTTAACCACTGTGCCACCAGGGAAGCCCCAAGAACCTTTTTTTATTCTCCCAAGCTGGGCTCATTAAAGCTTTTCTACACTCGTGTCCCAAACCCAGTTGTACTTTTCAAACTGCATCGTGTCCCGGTTGTAAAGATTAGTCTGGTTCTTTTCCCAGTATAGTTTTAATTCTATACTGAAAAACAAGCTGGAAAAGGAACTACAAAAGCCATTTGGCAGGCTGCTATTTCTCTGTCGGTTACCATAGAAACAGTGATGGCTGAGTTGGGGGGGTGTGGGTATTAGATAATAGGAAGTTTGTGATGCACTGAAGGTTTGGATGCCAAAAGCCTTGTTTTCTAGAAAATTACCCGTGCGTAAGCTCTGTCCTTCAGCTGAATCCTGAAAACGTGAGGGGCTTCTATCCATCTCGAGGTGATTGAGTTGAGGCCAGTTGGACGTTTCTCTAACCATTCCTCTCTCTAGCACCTTCTGAAGGATGTGAACTCTGTTCATATCACCAAAAGAGATGGTTGTAAAACCACTTGTAATGGTAGGGTTTCTGAGAGTTCCCAGTGCGTTTGGGTTCCTAGTACCTCCCTTGCTAATAGGGTTTTTACACACTACTGGGAAGAGTGGAGTATGAAAAGGTCAGTTTGATCATAAATACCAATATTTTTCCAGGACTGTAGAAGAAGTGAGGATATTGGAATCCAAAATAATATAAACTGACTAGCTTACATTTGAAAATTGGATGAACTGGACTGTGTAGTATTTCACGGAGTGGTGACTGAACTGCCGCCTCAGCCAGAACCCCCGCTGTGGCTCTCCCGGGCATCCACACTTCTCATTAGTCCATCTTCTGGTTACAGCATCTGTTCTGAGAAATTACAAGACCTACTTGAAAGAAATTGTTGATAACCATCATATTTTTAATACATTCCCTAATGAAATTTAGAAAGTCACGTTTTGTTTCCTATTTCTGTTACTGACGTTTGTAAAAAGCACTTATCCGCCTCATTTATACTTACTCCTTTTTTGTAAATGGGGATGATAATTGGTAGCTACTTTATGGGAGTAATAGAGAAATTTTCCCGTGAAAGGCACTATGAAAGTTGTTGCAGTAATCAGTGAATTTTTAAGCTTTTACAAATGGTGGATGCTACGGTGACTTTTCATATGTGGAAATCAAAAAAGAAAATGAACAGCCAACCTCCAAGTTTGCCTTGGACTGTGAATGGCATTCACTGAGGGAGTACAAAGGAGACTCTGAGAGGGTAAAGTGGCCTGTGGGTCAGGAATGGTGGCTGAGTTTTTGAGCTCCTATCTGTAGGGTCATGCAGTGGTTTGGAGAGCATGAGTGAGTGGGAAATTAATTTGTGCATGTTTAAGCAGATACAGATAAATAGTCCTGGTAGGACCTGAATTCTCTACCGACACGAGATCTTTTGGGAGTTAGAACCATCATTGGCTTCCCTGGGGCCTTGTCTCAGGCTAGAATCCATGTCCTGACTGCCACTGGGAATAATTGATTTTTGCAAAGAGCCTCCCAGTTTCATATTGCCACCGATAGTACTTTTCGAGAACAGCCTTTTCCAAAGTGATCGGTCAAGTGTCTGTGTGCCCCAATTATGTGTGGGATCTGCTTACAAACTTCTTTTTGGACGTTGTCTCAGCGGTAGAGTTTTTTCCCCTCCACTTTGCCATACTCTAAAAAACTGTTCCTAAGCCTTCTGGTAATTTTTCCATCTTTCATAAGCCACATCTTCATGGTGGATGACTGCTTCGCTGAGGCAGAGCAGAGCTTAGTGAGTCTGAGGAAGGAGGAGAAGGCCCCACAGTGGAGCAGAGTGAGCAAGGAGAGTAGCAAGTGATGAGATGGGAGGAGTGGGGCAGTGCCAGAGACTCATGAGCCTCAGGAAGGAGCGGATTTTATTTTAAGTACATCAAGAAGCCATTGAAATGTGTTAAGCAGAAGAGTGACATGTTCCGATTGAAATTTTACAAGGTCAGTTGCTACTGCGTGGAGCTCGGGCTAGGTAGGAGCAAGAGTGGAAGCCAGGAGACCAATTAGGAGGTTGTTATACTTCCTGGGACCGAGGCAGAGAAGAAGGGAGGTGGACAGCTTTAATGACAGGAGCTCCGAGGAGCAGGTATTTTTACGAGAGGCATGGGAATGATGGTCTGAAAGCGTTAATAAGGAGTATCCCCTGGCTCTGTAGACACGAGAGACGTGATCAGCTTCCACAGGAGAGAGAGTTTCAGGGGATTTGGAATCTTCTGAGCACATGAGGTTGAGGATCTAGGGGGGTGTTTGCTCATCACTGAATGAGAATTCCAGCGGCCACAGTGGAAGGGCGCAGGGGTGGGTGTGGGAGATTATGTCTGATCAGGTTATGTCCCGGAATGGTTTGGGAATGAACGTTCTGATTTAATGGATGACTGGAGAACCCTGCACTTTTGCTGGTGACTGGGGTCAGCTGGATGTCAGGCTTCGTGGAATTTGTTCTGTATGCTCTTAGAGGAAGGAAAATGTTTATTTCTGGTGCTACAGTGTTGAGTGGAAGCTCTTTCAAAATAGCAGTTCCTTTAAGTTGCATTTCTTGGAAACATTATATCACCAAGAATGGCATCTTCATTACATTAGGGCACATTCAGTGTGGCTAGAATGACTGTAACAGTCAGTGTAAAGCCAAGCTTGTTTTTGCTTAAATTCAGTAACTTCTGACCCCCACCCCACCGCCGATACTATATCAACAACAAATCTGAACAACAAACACTTGTCGGCAGGTGTTTCACTGTAAACTGCATTTGCCTTTTACAATCACTGGGTTCGCCTGGTATAGGATGATTGCACGTGCTAGTCCCTCATACTTAGTATTCTCACTCACCTCGCTAGAACCTTCCATGCCAAATCCATGTCAAAAGTCAGGAAAAGAGTTTGATAAAAACCCCAAGATTTGTGTGTGGCAAGCGAGCTCAAAACTGTTTTGAACAGATAACCTCGGTCATTTCAAATCTATGCTTTTACAGCTAGCCTCTTCCTTTAGCAGATCTTATTTCAGAAACAGCTGCTGCTTTTTCTAAAGTAATGTTTTCCAGATTGATATTGAGGATGCCATCTTTGCAGGCGTGGTTTGAGTCAGCAGACTAACTGTAGAGATGACTTTGTGGGGTCCTAGCTTTATTCTGTCTCCATAATTTCCATAACTAATATGTTTTGTTTGTGTCAGATTTAAAAGATACATTACCACTATGAACAAAACGTCCAGCTGTGTTCTTACATCAGTGCTGTAGGAACAACTTTTCTGTCCAAATATAGCTGCAAGCTTTGATGATCGATGAAGCTGTCTAGAAGCCAGCCAGGTTCTCAAGGGCAAAGCAACACCACAATTTGATTGGGAAAACAAGCTGGAAAGAAATGATTAAAAAAGAGGAGAGGGGAACATTTTGGCATGGCCATAAGTTGGGAGGTAGGGCAAGTAAAGGGACCCTTGGCTCCAGCAGGCTAAGTAGCTGTAGCACATGCTGGCATTTAGTTTTCAAATATTATTTCAGTCTGCAAAAAAACCTCCATTGACCATACTTGTCAAGCAGCTCTACCATGTATCTGATTCTTGGACTGGAGAGCTAGGGAAATTCCTATTCTATCTGTTACCATCTTGAGAAAACCCTTTGCTTGATTCTGCAGGCACTCTAACATCTTGGTTTCTTCTTGATTTTGAAGCACGGATTCTGGGATAAGTTGTCTCTATCTGCAGTTTCCCTTTCCTACAACTTAACTTACTTTTGGAACACCTGCTCTCTAGCTCCATCCCACCACGCTGCGAATATACTATACCACTGTCCTAAAGAGCGAGTACTCTGGCCTTTTCTCAGTCATCATTCTCCTCTTCTTTGTAACATTGGTCACCAGTGTCCAGCACCTCTCTGCCTGAAACTTAGCCATCTGTTAGCTGCCTTTTCTTTCTCTTATTGGCTTCTGAAATATTGTATTATCTTAGCTATTCTCACACTTCTCTCATTGCTACTTCTCTGCCTCCTTTGAGGTTTTTTTCCCTTTACACCCCTTAAGTATGGATATCCAAGGTTGTCTTCGATTCTGTTATCTTTGTCTACATTACTTTTTAGGACATTACGAGCTAGCAGTAGATTGTAAATGCTGTCTGTATAGGCAAGGTCCACTTCTGTCTTGTTTATCATTACGTCCCAGCCTTTAGCACTGTGTGTGTGTGTGTGTGTGTGTGTGTATGGTGTGTGTGTCTGCGGGGGGGCGGTATTTTGTTGAATAAGTAAATAAATGGGATTTCATTTGTTCTTATGGCTTCAACCATTTCTTCTTTGGTGGAGCAACTTCTGGATCTTATTTCCAGTTTTGACTTTTATCTCAGGTTCTAGTCATCACTTTGTACATGTTCACGAGACATTTCCACATATAACAGCATGTGACGTCTAACCTGAAATTGTAAAATCAGATTTATTGTTGTTCTCTCAGAAAACTCCACAGTTTCACCCACCCATAAGGCTGTTTATGTTCATGATGTCACTATTCTCTTGGTCAGGTTTACATTGTAAGTTATTTTTAGTTCTTCCCATTCTCTCATTTTAATTGTTTCAGTTCCCAAATCTTCTTAGTTCTTTCGTGAAATGTCTGAAAAACTTATCCTTCTCACAGCAGCTTCATTCCAGGCTCTTTTTACCACACGTCTAAAATACTAAAATGACCTTTTTCCACCCTGATATCTTTAATTCTAATCTTTCCTCCCTAGTTCTGTCTGATATCCAGATGCCAGATATTTTCAGGAACAGCTCATTTTTTTTTCTCTCTCCCCCCACCTCCTGCTCACAAATATTAATTGAGCACCTACTATGTGTCAGGTACTATGCTCAACTCTGCAGGTATAGCAGTAAATATGGCAGACGTGGACCCTGCCCTCATGGATGTCACAGGAGCTAGAAGATAAATGAGTGGAGAGAGATAATTACATCTTGTGGTTGGAGCTCTGAATTTAGATTTTACTCTAAGTGCAATGGGAATAAATGAGGTTGTGACATGCTCTGGTTTATATTTTTAAAAGAGCTCTCTGGCTGCTGTGTGAAGAATAATTCAGGCAGAGGCAAGAGTAGGAGACTAAATGAAAGGTTGTTTCCATATTTTTAGTGGGAGACTGGTGATTTGGACTCAGATGGTGGCAGTGGGGAAGAACAAAGTGAATGAATTTGAGATATGTTTTGGAGGGTGAACCAGGTTTCTGGCTTGAGCAGTTGGTGGATGGAGGTGCTGTTTACTCAGAGGGAGCAGGAGCAGGGGTTTTGCATTTTATTTTGCTCTTATTTAGGGATGGTCTGTAGAGGGAATCAAGAGTTCCTTCTTCTACATGGTATGTTCGAGATACTTGAGACTTCCAAATGTAAAGTAGGACATTGGCTATGAAGTCTGGGCTTCACATGACAGGTCTGTGCTAGAGGTATCATTTGGGAATTGTCAGGATAACAACAACAATAACAGTAAAGGGATGGTGATCAGTAACAGGTGTATAGTACTGACTCTGTGCCTGGCTTTGTTCTAAGTGCTTTACATGCAGCCTCCAGTAATCTTGTCAAGTTGATAGTGCTGTTATCCCCATGGTACAGGTGAGGTGGCTGAGGCACCGTATTCTATCACTTGCTCCACATTGCACAGACAATTATTTGTTGAACTGAATTGAAACTAATACTCTAGATAATATATAAAGCTATGGAATTGCACCATTATCAATTCAGGGCAAAAGAATAGAGAAAGAGGCACAGAGAGCCAGGATTGAGCTCACTGCTTTCATCACTTTGTTTTCCAACTCAGAAGTCTTTATTTGCTCCTATTGGAACAAATCGTAAATGTAAACTCCTCAGCCAGACTGTCAAATCTTTACATAATCTATGCCCCACCGACTGGTGTCTCACTGTCCCTGTGCGATTGCACTGTTCTGCTGAACTGTCTCTTTGCTCCTTAGGCATGTGCTCTCCACCTTCTCATTAACTTAAGTCCTCTCCAGGCTTCAGGGGCCCACTGTAGCCTCGAAGCCTTTCCTGGTGCCTCCAATGAAGAAACTAATAATAGTTAGTGTATGTCGGGTGCTTCCTGTGAGTTTGGGAAATGAGAAACAGGTAGAGCGCTTCTACTTTGTTTTGTTTGACCTTTCTGCTCATTTGTGTTTTGTTTTTATAAGCATCTTCTTAGTAAAAAGATGGGAAAATTTCTAGTACGTAGCTCACCTAGGAGATCAGAGGTGACTTGGAAAACCAAATGTCTCACTGTTGACTAAGATCATTAATTTGGAAGCATATTTTGCGTCCATGGCCTTTTCTGATTGCGTTGGGATCACTGAGATTAAGAATGTGATACTTGAAGCAGCATATCTGTCCTGAGCTTTGTTTCAGGCACTGCCATGTGGAATGGCAAAGGGGCATCAAAGAAGCCTGGCAGATAACATGTGGCCTTGCTTGGGAGCTTACATACGATGACAAGACATGGGCATAAAAGAAGGAGTCATGTGAGGGGTCCACCAGCGGCTCAGTTGGGTAGCTCTTAAGTGGAAACTGGTCCTCAGACTTGTTTTCTTTATATACTTCCCAGGGTTTCTAAAGAAACTGAGTTAGTTGCCAAAATTTCTAACTCAGGAGATTTCGTATAAAACTCCCGTTATCAGTTTCCCTGGAAAACCCAGAAGATCGGACAACTCCAGGGGAACAGTGAGGGAGCTGCAGAGTGGCTCCCACCTTTATGCAGGCCCTGTGCTCTCTAGTTCTCCATGGTCCCCACTCCCCACTGTGTTGCACCTGGCCCACGCCCCTTGTTTATGCTACTTGCTGATGTTTGTGACCCTTACAGTATAGTCAGTGTGCCATATAATTCAGATAGGAAATAATCACAGGATTTCAGAAGAAAGAGAGATAACTTTGGAGAGCACAACAAGGTGGAAAAAATACAGGCTTTAGAGCCAGGCAGATCTAAGTTCAAATACTCGCCTACCTGCCTCTAGCCAGCCTTTTGCCTTAGAAACGTACTTTCCCTCCAGCTTCCTTTGCTTATAATACAAAGGAGAATATCATGTCCCTTACAGGGTTGTGGTGAGAATTAGCAGTACTGGGTACAGATGGTCCCTAACATGCCTGGTACTTTAGCAGCATACACCATGGTTGATCCTGTCCAGAAAGTCTAGCAGGATGCCTTGGTTTAAGTACCTGGAAATCGTTATGAAAAGACACTTGGGGCAGGGAAGTGGGGAGCCAACTCCAGGTGGATTAAAGAGTTAAATCTAAAAAATATAGACTTTTTTTTTAACTGAAAGGAATTGCAGTTGTATATTTAAGTTTCCTGAAGACGGGAAAAAACCATGAAGGAGAGCCAAAGAAAGATCAGTAGAGTTGACTGTAAAAATTTTTGAGCTATTCTGTGTTAAATATCATAAATGCAGTTAAAAGGCAAATAGCAAATGAGAAAAATATTTATATAAAGTATAACAAAGGGAAAATATCTTACTGTACATGGTTACAGATCAATAAGAAAAACATTAACACCCCACAGAATGATGGACAAAAGACACGAACAGAGTTTACAGTAGAAGAAATGCAAACAGCAAATAGCCATGTGAAAAAACGGCGACCTTGGTTAGTTCTTAGAGAACTCTATGTTTGAAGAATGAATTGCCATTTTTCCCTATTTTTTTTTGCCAATTGATAACGTTCCATACTGGTGATGCGCCCAGAAGGCAGGTGCTGTCACATTTTTTTGCTGGAATTATAAATTGCCACAACCTTCTTAAAGCAGTTTGATGTATAAATCAAAGTGCCTTCAAGTTCATACCCTTAGATCCAGTTAGTCCACTTCAAAGAATATATCCTAGAAATATACTCAGAGATGTTTCGCCCAAGATCTACTTGCAGTAGGTTGTTCTTTCCTTTCTTTTTTTTTTTTTTAAGTATTACTGGTATATTAAAATCTCTGTTTCCAACCATGTGTACCTAACTGCTATATCCTTAGCACTAGCATAATGCCTAACATATGTAGGTGGTCAAAAAATAATTTGTGAGTTTAAAGGAGGAAGGATGTGTTCATACAAAGGAATATTATACAGCCATATTTTTAAAATACAGTACATCTAAGATGTAGAAAATGCTCACAATACAATGTTAAAAATGAGTGCATGATTGTATGTGTAGACTATTCCCTGTGTATGTGTTGTATGAATTCTGGATGACGGGATTAAAGGTGATTTCTATATTGGTGCTTTTCCTCAGTCATTCAGGACATATTTATTGATATGTGTGATAGGCATTGAGCGTATTTCAAGAGGGAAAGACAGCATAGCCCTCCCCTCATGGAGTTTATTATCAGAGATCAAGAAGGCAGACGTTGAACAGGTAATTCAAGTGTGTCAGTTACTCTAGTGAACTTATGTTACTTTTATAGTAGGAAAAAGAACTATGCCAATGATGATTTTCAAGCACTGATGTTTGTATTGGCTTGGCCAAAAGGTGGCTCTAGTAGCGCTTAGTTGTCTTTAACCTCATTTGAAACAATTTTGTTAGATTGTATTGTGACGGCTGTCATATCGGCGTGCGTTTAAAAAAATCAAGATTGGTGAATTTTTGTGTAGCCATTTTAATATTAAAGATGGGGGGAAAGCAACATTTTCAGCATATTATGCTTTATTATTTTAAGAAAGGTAAAAACAACTGAAACACAAAAAATATTCATGCAGTGTATGGAGAAGGTGCTGTGACTGATCGAATGTGTCTAAAGTGGTTTTCGAAGTTTCGTGCTGGAGATTTCTTGCTGGACGATGCTCCACGGTCGGGTAGACCAGTTGAAGTTGATAGCGATCAAATCGAGACATTAATTGAGAACAATCAACGTTATACCATGTGGGAGATAGCCGACATACTCAAAATATCCAAATCAAACACTGAAAATCATTTGCACCAGCTTGGTTATGTTCATTGCTTCGATGTTTGGGTTCCACATAAGTTAAGCAAAAAAAACCTTGACCGTATTTCCGCGTGCGATTCTCTACTTAAACATATGGAAATGTTCCATTTTTAAAATAAATTGTGATGGGCAGTTAAAAGCGGATACTGTACAATAATGTGGAACAGAAGAGATCGTGAGGCGAGCAAAATGAACCCCTGCCAACCACACCAAAGGCTGGGCCAAAGGTGATGTTGTGTATATGGTGGGATTGGAAGGGAGTCCTCTATTATGAGCTTCCCAGGTAACCGAGTGATTAATTCCAACAAATACTGCTCCCAGTTAGACCAACTGAAAGCAGCACTTGACAAATGTGTCCAGAATTAGTCAACAGAGAACGCGTAATCTTCCATCAAGATAGTGCGAGACCACGTGTTTCTTTGATGACTAGGCGAAAACTGTTACAACTTGGCTAGGAAGTTCTGATTCATCTGCCGTATTCATCAGACATTGCACCTTCGGATTTCCATTTATTTCGGTCTTTACAAAATTCTCTTAATGGAAAAAATTTCAATTCCCTGGAAGACTGTAAAAGGCACCTGGAACAATTCTTTGCTCAAAAAGATTAAAAGTTTTGGGAAGATGGAATTATGAAGTTGCCTGGAAAATGGCAGAAGGTAGTGGAACAAAAGGTTGGATACGTTGTTCAATAAAGTTCTTGGTGAAAATGAAAAGTGTCTTTTATTTTTACTTAAAAACCAAAGGAACTTTTTGGCCAACCCTATAATTTCTAAGACACCTTTTTTAGGACAAGAAAGGCGCAATTACATGAAAAATCTACATAGATCTCATACAGTGTGAAGTTTCCTTTCCAGTGAAAAGAAAATGTTTAGATTTCTTATCTGTTGGGTGGTTTGTAATGATATAACAATATACACCCAGGCTTATTTTTTTCCTAAATAGCATTTTTTAAAAAATATTTATTTATTTGGCTGTGTCGGGTCTTAGTTGTGGCACGTGGGATTTTTATTTGCGGCATGCGGGCTCCTAGTTGCGGCATGTCGCATCTAGTTCCCTGACCAGGGGTTGAACCCTGGCTCCCTGCATTGAGAGTGCGGAGTCTTAACCACTGGACCACCAGGGAAGTCCCTAAATAACATTTTTCTAAAGGAAACTGGATAAGCTGAGATCTTGGTGAAAGTTGTGGAACTTTGGAAAACCCCAGCATTCACTGGAAATTATAATTAAGCATTCAGATGAATTGGCTATGGTTGGGGAGGGAGTGAGAATGTTGATTAACATTAATATTAAAAAAAATTTTTTTTTGCTTTTTCCATCTACTTGTGAGGTTTCAAGTGTGTGGAAAACCAAGAATATCAACAGCAAAACCCACCCTGTAGACTGACTGTGACCCTAAAAGTTTCTTTTAACTGGGATCGGGAATGGAAAATTTTATCCTAAGCCATGGCCTTTTAATGGGTGTGTTTTGTTTTGTTTTGAAGAAAGACCTGAGTAAATCAAAAGGGTTACAGAGCAGTGTTTGGGTAACTTAACCATGTTTAATGGCTGTGAGTGCATTCCTCTAAACAGTCTGAACTGTGCTTCCACTGTCGCTTATCCGTTTATCAACTGAGCCCTTACGCTTAGCCACGTCAGCTCCTCTGGCCTTTTATCTGCTTCCTCAGTGGAAAAAGTCTCTGTGTATCTTGGTGAAGTTAAAGCATGGCTCTTTGGTCTGTTGCTGCTCTGGTCTCGGGAAGGAAGCATTCGTGAGCTCTGTGTTGCCTTGATAGGATCCCCTGTCCTCCTTTCTGTCTCCTTCTGTGAATTAGGAATGTATTTCCTAAGCCAAGGGTGTTGGAAGGAACGAATAACAAGCAGCAAAGTAATGACATCACCTCTCGCTGTGAGTGTGCTGGTATCACTGTCTCCTTCAGGGACTGATGAGAGTAGCTCCCTGCCAAGTGAAGGCTCACCCTCTTTTGCTCTTTGGTACAACTAATGGTTATACTGGATGTAATGTGTTTCAAACCAACCTGAGGCTTTCTCTCATTTGAAAACCTCAGATCTTAGGAATAGTGAGGGAACATCACTTTCTGTCCATGCTGATATTTCCCTCTTGCATTTGGAATTCTCTTTCACTTGCTGGGTCTGTTCCTGCTTCATGTTTCCAGGTAGAATTACAGTGCTCCCCTCTTCTCTTCCACTGGCCTTAGCACTCCCTCCTCCCCAATAATGGTTTGTTTTTTTTTTCATGTTTGGAAAACTGTAAGTAGTTCGGTTTATTTGGAGCACAGGGTGCCCATGAGAGAGAGGTAGGAGCTGAAACTAAAGAGAAGGAGCACGCAGGTCATCAAGAGCCTTGGGTGCCAAGCTAATGGATTTGAACTTCATCCTGAAACCTTTGGGATGTCATTAAAGTATTTGAAGCAAGGGAGAGGCATTCTGAGATCAAATTTGCATTTTATTACAGTGGCTTTGGCAGAGCAACACTGGATTAGAAAATGCTGGCTCTTAACTTTTCTAACTTCTGCAAATTACTCCTTACACCCGTTCCCTGGTCTCACAGACCTGTGTACACAGGATGGGGCTTGGTTTCCTGGCCTCTGGGCTGTTGCATATACAATTCCTTCTTCCTAGAACATGCTTTTCCTCCTTAGTGTATTTTTTTTTCTTTTTTTAAATTGAAGTGTAGTTGAGGTACAGTGTTATCCCAATAATGTTTTAATGTTCTAAGAGATCTTCATCTCAGGATTCTCTTCCTGTTGTGTTAAGTGTCTTTCCTGTCCACTGCACTCTCCTGTCTTAGTGTCTGTGCTTGGTTTATAGACTAAGGCCCCGTTGTACTTCTGGATTATATAGAGGGCAACAACAGTTCTGTTTCTAGCTGTGTTGAACCTTGATCTGGTAACTGACTTTACAGCCTAAATCAAGGAGCCTTGGACCCTCTGATCTCATGAACGATGCACTCCCTTCTGATATCTTTTCTTCAGTAGAACATACATCTCCTCTGTCTGGAATACTTTCTTCAGAGAGCAACCTTTTGCTTTTCTGAGATGGAGCTGGGCTACGTGAGGACAGGGTCACCTTCCCACTGGTTGGCTGAGGGGTCAGAGGTAAATGTTTTGGTGCTTACTTATTACTGGAAGACAGAAGGTGGCAGACAGAAAATCAATCACTGAGACCAAAAGTTATTTCAAACATTGCTTATATCTTCTGCTTATAAAGTTATGACAGTGCTTGACAAAGTCACTGCCAAGGGCTGGGGACTGGAACCTAGACTGTTTATGGAAGTTCATTTTGTTTTGATTTTGATTTTCCTGGGGGAAATCATTGTAAACAGTTACATTCTCAGAAGCACCCCTACAATAATAAACATAAACACAGCATTGCAGTGAAATTAATCCTGTAGTAACCCAAATGTAATCTCTTACATTGGAAGTGAAGCAGATGAATGGACGAATCTGCCCGGAATGGAGGTGAAGAAGTCAGGAAACTTGGGTCTGTCCCGGTCTCAATTCTTGACGCGCTCTTTGTTCTTGACGTGCTCTCAATTCTTGACGTGCTCTGTGAACAAGGAAGTTGTTTAATGTGCCCCTTTGTCGGCGGTGGAGGAGGAGTGACACCACCTGTTGGCCATATTGCAGCCTGTTCTGGGAGGCTTCATTACGGTGTTGGACGTGAATTGACTTTGAGCTCTGGAAGAAAGGGGCAATGTAAATACGGGCACTTGTATCCTAGGTGCTCAGGAGTTGCGATCCATTCTCAAAGGCTTACACAGCCAGTCTCAGTTTAGCAACACTGTTCTGGTCACAGCAGAGCTCCCTGCTTTGAGAAAATCTTGTTGTTGACTGTTCTGGAAAGAAACAAGAATATATCTCCAAAATACCAAAGTAGCTATAGGAAGAGTTGTGACTAGTTTTAACATAGGTACCAATTAGTGAATTAGCATAAATTATGAGAAGGGGATCAAAACTCATCACACCGTGTCTTGTCTGAAAGCCTATTCTCCTAACACTGTGTCAAAACACAGGGCACAGAATAAGGCAGATGTGAAGAATTATTGTATAAATGACTCTGAATTCCTTCATCGGCCAGAATGTGCTTTTCTGCATTTTGGATGCTGATAATACTAGTACTAATAGCTGTTATGCTGTACCTAATACGTACCAGTCTCCAAGTAATTCTCACATATGTAAGTTGAGGCTCACAGCAGCCCTGTGTGGCAGGTACTCTCGTCATCCTCATTTTACAAGTGAGTAAATTCAAGAACAGAGAGGTGAAGTAACCTGCCTAAGGCCAGTCAGCCGCCAAGTGACAGAGCCAGTCTGGCTGAGTGGAGGCTGGCATTTCTTTGACCAGTGTCATGATCTGTTGCAGCAACTTGATCACACAAGCAAAAAAAATCAGTGCAATGAATGCTGTTTTCTAGGAAGAGAATGGAGACTACACATATGTGGACAGAGTGAAGTTACCCTTGGGTCACGGGACCTTGTTACTCATGGAAGGAGCCACCCAAGCAGACTGGCAGGTGAGAACATGCAAGTAACGTGGATTTGCTGTCATGTAGAGGCAGTTTCCTGACTGGCTTACGGTTATTAATTTCTATATTAGACGTGGTGAAAAGCAAGTGGCTTTTACAATGAGCAAGAGGCAATAAACTAACATCATTTCCAAGGGGTTTTGATTCTACTGACAGTCAAAATGGCCCTCTACAGCAACGGTGTCCACTAGAACTTCCAGTGATGATGGAAATACTCTGTATCTGTGTAGCCCAATGTGGTAGCCACTATACACATGACTGTTGATCTCTTGAGATATGGCTAGTGTGCTGAAGAACTGAGTTTTTAATTAATTTAGAGCTGGCAACCAGTGGCTAGCATATGGGGCTGCACAGCTCCATAGCTTAGGCCAGGCCATTTTTAAGGTGTGCAAATTAAGAACATTTAGCATGAGAGGGGAATCTCATGCCTGTCTGTGATCTCAGCCATTTATGTGTTTTCTTTTGAGCTTTGGAAAAATGGCAGGAGGCTGAGAGGAAGAGCAACACTTAGAAAAAATGAAACTGTCTCCCTGTGAGGGTGTTGACATATCACAGTGAGGGTGGTGGTGGAGATTTGTTTCAGAGAAGAAGACCTTTCTCCAAAAGACTTAAAAGAGCTATTGCTGCTCATTGACGGGAGATAAAATTGAAACATGTCTATGTCCTCATAAATAAGTTTTAAATTGCTTTGGAATAAAAGTGTAAGTGTGTGTATGTCAGAGTTATTCATATTTCCATTTAGCATCGAGTGCCCAAGGAGTACCATTCTAGAGAACCAAGAATAAACTTGACCTTTCGGACAGTTGATCCTGACCCTTGAGGGGCACACTGGTGATGTGAGGTCTTGGAGAGGGAAGCTGTGCTGAGACTGAGCAAACCTTCCACCATGAAGAAACTTCCGGAGACTGGTCCAGCTGCTCTCATGGTGTGGCTCTTTGGAAGATGTGGATGGGATTTGCTTCCCAGCTTGGAGTCCTATTAAATGACAGCCTGCAGTTCATGTTTGTAATATGTTTACTGTGGGAACAGTAATCCCTAATCATGTTTTGAAATCACATATTTTCTTTAGGCAAGTTAAAAACTGCTGTGGCTGTGTTCACAGATGATTTTGTCCATAAGCAGTTTTTTTCCTGCCCTCTCCCGCTTCATTTGAAGAAATATGAATGGACTTTGCTTCCGGGGTAAATCCACACATGTTTGTTCCTTGTGCCTTTAGCAAAGTGGAGGTATAAATATGAGTCAGTGACTCTGGAGCCTTCCGTAGGCGGACAGCTGCTAAAACCCAAACAGAGCTTTGCTGAAGTCTGCCTTGACTCCTGAACATCTTGGCTTGTGTGCTATTGTGATGCAAAGCTGCATATTCTGGGAGCACTTTATTTAACTGAGTCTCCTTGCCTGTCCATCTTCCCAGGATATGCCCAGACAGGTTACAGGCCTCTGAATAAAGAGCAGAGGTGGTATTCTCCAGTGCATCTCCAAGCAGCCACCTGGACTACTTGAAATACAAGAGAAAACTGTCCCCTCAAAGGGAGGAAGAATTGAGTGATGTCATGAGAAATTTCGGCTGAAGAGCAGCAAATGCCCTGCTAGTGGCAGCTGTTCTACATAGATTAGTTCCCCCTGGAGAATGACTTGAGTCATTTAAACCCTAGCCAGATAGGAGCGGGAGCGGTCCTACAGGGAATAGACTCAGTTACCTAACAGTCCTGTTCACTTTAGAGTTCAGTAGCCCTATGACTAAGGCTTTCTTCTGACTCAGTGTTTTCTTCTACACATGTTCACGAGATGAAAGGGTTAGTCTCTGATGTCACCAGGGTTCCCAAAGCAGACAGAGCAACTGCCCCTTGTTGCATCATAAAAGCATGTGTCTTCCTGACCCCTTGACTTAGGAGCAGCATGCCAATTCCAAACCAAGACAGGGAAAACCGGAGAGAAAGAGAATGGATTTAAATGGATGAAAGTAGGGCGAGAGAGTTAGAGTTCCCCTTAGCTCCCTGCGGGGAAAGTTTAGCGAGCCTTCTTGCTTTTGATCTTGTTTCCATTCCGTGCTGTAAGATTGATGATCTCCATGATCACAATAAAATGCCAAAGGCTGGGCAGGCTCTTCCCCAGAAGGCAGATGAATGCCATGCCTGGCCAGGCGCTGTTCTCTGACAAGCTCTGTAGCTTCTTGAACCAGAGTCTCTTTCTTTTAAATGTTGTTCCCTGTGTGTTGCTCCTTTCTCTAAGAAATGCTAAATGCTTTATGAAATCTGAACATCATACTGACTGAGCCTTCCCGTGAGGGAGGTACAAATCACCATAACTATAAAATGAAACCTATTTAATCCCTAGCTTTCCTCCAATTCAAACAAACACAACCTGGCCAGGGTGGTGCAGCCAGCTTCGGCTATGAGTTGGCTGCATGACCTGGGGAAATTTCTCTTCTGTTCCCACAAGTGACAGGGCGGGCAGATGACTCCAGGTCTTAACCACATCCCTCCTGACCCGGGATCATGCTCTCCCCTCACGTCAGCTACGATTTCACCTTTTCCCTCATCACTGCCGTGTCTGTCAGGGAAACTAACTCCTACTCTTCAGCAGACAGCCTGGACGACCACCTGGGTTTCTTCACCTGAGAGCAGCAGTCTTAGGTTTTGTTTCTTGCTGTCAAATGCCAGAACTGCCATTCTTTCTACCACTAAGATAATGTCCCTTCTGAAATGTCAGGTAGGTACTTGCCATAGAATAAAAGTACAGGGTTAGGACCGGACAGGAATTCCAGACCCCGGCAAAGGAGGCCCATGGTCAGTGACTGCACCAACCTGTTGCTGTGTTTTACTGGTGGTAGATCTTAACTAGGAATTAAGGGCGAAGCTATTTTTGCCAACATTACTTGTAAAGCAGAAGGAGCAAATATAACGGCTGTCGCATGAAGAAAAACAGGTCTAGTTTTTTAGTTGCCTGTTTTTTGAGCTTTAATAACCTGCCAGGACAATTTAATAACCGTCCTAGGAGCTTTTCATACATAATTCCTAATCCTCCCTGAAGCCCTGCCAAAACAAGATGCTATTCCCATTGTAGAGACTAGGCAACTGAGCCTCCAAGAGGTGAAGTCATTTCCTAGGACTTATGAACGGCAGAACCAGCACATACAGCACAGGCTCATGCCTAGACTGTGCTTTTCCCTCTGTCGTGCAGGATTTAGGCAGAATAGTGGGCACCCCCAGGCCCATGAGCCTCAGGGCTTGCTCAAGCAGAGCGGGCAACCCAAGCTCACCCTAGTGCCCTGCTGGCCAGGCTGACTGCCAGGCCACTCTGTTTGTCCCCTGGCTTTCCTGTGAACCAGTGCAGGTATCTGCACCTCATCTTTCCTTAATCAACATGAGCATCTCCTAGTCAGAAACTCTGCTGCCAACTGGACTAGAACTGTCCAGTTTACTGGGGGAAGCTCCTTTTGGGGGGACACAGTCCAATTTATGACAAATTAGACAAATTCTCATCTAACCTTCCTGGCAAGTGACTGAGAACATGTTTCCTGACCATATCCAAGCAAACTTTCAGAGGTAGACAGGTGGTCCCTTCCTCCCTTCATTCTTATCTGTGAGTACATTTGAGGACCCTGATGCCCAGACTGAGCATCAGGCTTCCTCACGATGCTTACCCATACCACGACTCCGATCAGCAGACAGCCCGAGAAGCAGGGTGAGCTCTGCACGCTAAAAACATGTTGACAACAGGCACCTTGCCTCAAAGCGTGGGTCGGAACAGTCTGACACAACATCAGATTGTATCCTCAGTATACAACTAACCACTAACTCACATGGCATTGATGAGTCCTAATAAGTTTGGGTCACAGCTCATAAACCTGCCGTTTTCCTGTGACACTCACTCCCTGCCACCTCCATGGCTGGTATGACCTGCCCTCGCGAGTGGCAGGTATGTCTGGACCTGGTCAGTAGGTGGCACCGTCTCCTGAATTGTGTCATGGCAACCCCAGAAGAGTTAAGTGGGCACTGCAGTGAGCAGAACGCTCCAGTTGGACGGCTTTAGAGAAAACCCTGACATATGATGGGTCCCTGCCCTGCTGGGAATATTTCTTCCTTGAGTTCTGGCAGCTTTTACTTGGCTGCAGAATATCTAAGACCCGCTTTGCCTTTTCTGGTCATAAACACTTGTAGTGTTGAATCTGAAGTCTTGATGGCTTTATTTTCTTAACTATGCCTTTGAAAACGCCGAATGTTTCCATAGTGACGCATTCTGTTTGTTTAAATCTTTACATATATGTGGTTCCACCCCCACGCTCTCCTCAGAGGGGTTTAGTTTACAATTGTCTCCTTATCCCCTCCCAGCTTCCCTTTGCAAGGAACCCCAGTAGGAGACCCCTGTCAGTTTTGTGCTGCTGGAATCCATTCTTGGATATGATGATTCCTGTGTCTCGGGGTCAGCAGGGAAATTATTTTGATGTTTACTAATGAGGGTGGAACACAGGCTAATGGTGCCTTTTCCAGCTGGCTTAGTACTGCTGTGACAAATCAGAAAAGCCTTCCCCAGCCTGTGACCAGAGCCCCATGCTGGGCTGGGCTTTCAGCTGGGCGCGTAGGAAAACAGGATAAATTAGGTAGTATTTTTGTAGCTAACATTACCCAAAAGATTGTTTTCTCAGATGAGCCAACTTGGAGATGACCAAGGCATGTGTGACACTGTTATCATTACAGTTATTTGAATGCTATCACTCTCCCTCCATGTAACGGTGATGTCATACTCCCTGGACACCAGGGACAGTCCCTATTCTCATGTGGCCTCCACGAGTGTGGACGTGCTCAGGCAGGATCCTGGCCTCTGACCCCACTAGCTTTTAACTCTGGACACAAGGTCTAGGTTTCTAAAAGGGAAGGAAAGGTGAAAGCCAAAAGTGTAGAGTATTTACTGGACCTGTTGCATACATAATCTGACTTATTCTTAAAAGCAACCCTATGAGGCGGTTGGTTGGTTTTTTAAACAGATGAGGAAACTGAGGTACCTAGAGAGGATAGATTAGCTCCTGAGACTGGGTGTCCCTGGTGGGCAGGCTGCTGCGTGGTTACTTGTCCGCAGGCATTTAGTGCGATCTCTGGGCCTCCCCCGGCCCTGGCGTAGGGGGGATGGGGGAAGCCGCAGCCTGAGTCTCCTGGGGCTGGAGGGTCTGTGCTTTCTCATCCCCTTTAGCATCCGGCAAAACCTCGGGTCCTTGCCTGGGAGCCTGGAAGCTTCTCCCCAGGGGGCGGGAAGCAGGAGGAAGTGGTGGGCCAGGCGCGGGGCTCTCGAGGGCTGCGTGATCAGGTTGCAGTTAGCCGCCCACTGCAGGAAGGGTGTGGGCGAGCGCTGTGACCAGCGCCTGCCGCGCAGCGCCTGTGATGCTCCAGACGCCCCCCCAGAAGGCGAGCGCGAGCCTGCCGGAGCAGCATTAGCCGCGGAGACCAAACGGCGGCCTCGCCTTTCCAGGAGGCTGCAGCGGGGAGGCCCTCCCCGCAGCCGCTCTGTCGCTCTGAGGACTGAGTCGGAGCCTCTGCCACGAGGTCCCTCCCTGCCCCCACCCTTGTCTGCATGAGGATGGGACCATCTAGGAAAGGAACCCACACCCTCCAGAAAGCGATTCTGGGTTGCGGGCTGTGTCGTCCTTGCCTAAAGAAGGTTTGTGGGATGGGTGGACGACGGATGCCGTGAGGGCCTCCCAGACTCGGGCCTGGGGTATTCAGGCTGCTGCCCACCCGGTTGGGACTCAGGAGAGTCCAGGAGAGGAGGAGGGGCCCCCAGAAGTGTCTCCCCCATGCCCCTGTTGGTTAGAGAAAACTTTTCTGGAATGTTTTCTCTGAAAAATGTATCAAGGGATTAGCCACTAATTTCTTCCCTGCAACCTGTCTCTGATGTTCGCAGTGAGCCTCTCTTCACCCCGTGTGAAGGGGAAAGGAGGACAGTTAGCCTAGAGGCAAAAATCTGGGGAGGAAGTCTGAGTGTGTGGCTTCCCGCTCGCCCCCCAGTCGGCCCCCTGGAGGGCCTCCCGCCCTGGGCTGGGAGAGGAGCGGCCAGAGAGGAGAGCTGGCGGACTCTCCCCCCGCCTTGCTCTTTATCTCCACAAGTCCTGTGAGGGTGTAGGCTAGGAGCTACTCTCCCCGTTGGACAGATGCTCTTCTGAGGGCCACCCAGGGCCACGCCGGCAGAAGCAGCGTGAAGAGCCACAGCAAGTGCCCAGGCCAGTGTTCTTCCCACCGCTCTGAGGTTCCGCGACCTCTTCTGAGATCCCCAGCTGAAGGCAGACCCTGGTGACAAGAGGGAACATGGGCACAGACAGCCCCAGAAGGTCGCAGTGCCTGTTGGGGCAACCCTCCAGGGACTGGTGTTGGCGGTCTCCATGCCGCCCCGGCCGGGTGGCTCGGCACGTGGCCAGGATCCCTGGCGCAGCTCGAGGGAGAGTCTTCCTGCCAAACATAGAGCAGGCCGAGCTCTGCATCAGCTGCTTGGGGGACTTAGCTGGACACCTTCAGGCAAGACTGGTCAGGCCCCCCTTACTGTCACAGTGCTGCCTGCAAGGGTGGAATTAGGCAAGAGCTTTGACACCACCACCCCCCCGCCACTCTGTCCCAGGCTCCACATCTGGCAGACTTACTGCAGAGCCCCCATGGGTCTAGCTTCAACTTGAGCCAGGCTGACCTGGCCTTGAGTCCCACTCTGTCCTTCTTAGCTGAGTCACCTTGGACCCGTCTGTCAGCCCCCAAGCCTCAGTCTCCTCAGCTGTGAAGTGGACACAGAGGCAGCCACCTCTCCGAGGTCTTGTGAGGGTCGAGCTCATGAATGTGACATGTCTGACGCTAATGTGCCTAGCAATGTAATCGTTGTAAGTAGAACATTCCACATGCCCTGCTAGCCCCAACCCTAACCCCTCTGCTGGGTGGGCAGTGCCGCTGTGACTGACAGATGGCCCTGTGACCCTACCTTTCCCCTTGCCCGGATCCCTGGGTGCCTGCACCTCTGTTGCGGGCAGCGAGGGGAGGCCCAGTGGCTGTGGGAGGAAGAGTAAGATGGAAATTGTGCACGCAGAGGCTGATCATATTAAGATCCAGCTGCACTTAAGTGTCTCCTGGGAAGCTTTTTACAGCGCACTGAAGAGAGCTCCCAGATGCCAAAGCGGCCTTGCATCGAGGCCCGGTAGCTCTTAGCAGCCTCGCCACATGCTCCCCAGGTAATTGGTCTCCTAATGCACCAGCCCTGGCTGGGTTCCACTGCCTCTTCCCCCTCGGGTCAGTTCATGATGTTCCCCAGCCTGGCGAGCGGGTCACAGACCAGTGTGACACACCCCTGCCAGTCACATTGTTTTCTTGTCCTTGCAGGCCATTTCTAGATTCTGTACAGAATGCCTTGGCCTGGGAGAGTAAACAAGATTGCCAGGCAATCTTGAATCAGGAATTCTGTTCAAGACCAGGGCTTTTATGTCCAGAAATTGTGTGTTAGATGCAGTAGGGAACATATAAAAGGGAGACACCACCCCTCCTATTACAGATAGAAGTAAACCAGCATGGTTTTCATTTTCTTCTTCAACATTAGTGTTTATTCCTAACTACAAAAGGGATATGTGTTCTCGGTAAGAAATTTAAAAGACAGATAAAAGGAAACTCATTTATGACTTCACACCGGAGATGACAGGTCTTCACATTTTGCAGTGGATTTCTCCTCTACACGTTTGTATACTTCAAAAAAGAAAAGAAAAAAGAAAGCAACTTCCTACGGAACTCATCAACTTGTAGCCTTTTGCTACTTACTTTTTAAATGGACGCATGATGCACGACATTAATTGTTCTTCCTTAAGAAGTGGCTGCATAGAATGGTATGTAGTTGTATCATTATGTACCCAGTCCGCTGTGTCGGATAACTCAAGCATTGTTCAGGTTGGAGTTGCTTTTGCTATTTGTAACCATTCTGTTGATTTTGGAAAGCATGAGAGTGGATGGTGGGGCGGCAGTGTAGCTAGGAGTCCAGGATTTGGCCTCAATCAGACCTCAATTCAAATAATAAAAGAAGAGATAAGTAACGTTTTTATAGAGCCTGAATATTGTGCCAGGCACTATGTTAAGTGCTTTACATACATTAACTCATGATTTATGAATCCACATAACAGGCCATGGACTAGGCATTATTTTTATTCCCACTTCACAATTGATGAAACTGAAGCACCACCCCTCCACTTTTGCAGCCGTCCTATGGCCAAACCTTTGTGCATGTGTATGATTGTTTCTTAGAATACCTTCCTGAAAGTGGGGTCCTGGCCCAGATTTGGAAGGCTATACGTATTTTTAAGGCCTTGAATACATAATGTGAATGACTTTCCAGACAGGTTGCCCCAACTTCTCCTACCACCAGTGTTTGCGTATATTTGAGAAAATCGTGCCATGCTTTGAGCAGCAATAATGTGCCAGGCCAGTGCTCTAGAAAGCTTCTCTCCTTGAAGGAGAGGCTGTGCCTGGCACAGAGTAAGCAAGCACTCAGTACATCTTAACCAGTGTTAGAATTGTCACGTAATGTGTCGTTTGTTGAGAAAACAAGATGCATATTTGAAGAACCTCAATAACAAGGTGAATGTGGAACAAGGGGTCCTGACAGTGAGTGCCACACGTGTTGGAGGAATATGGGACGTAATTTGGGGTAGTGGTCATGGAAGGCTGCATGGCGGCGGAGGCACTTGGAGAATGGGAAGGAGGACCTTGAAGTAACAGCCTGAAGGCTCATGAGCAGTGGAGCCTAGGTGGCTTGTGTCCAGGGCTTGTGTAGGGAGTGCTGAGCTGGAGGAGAGACAGTGAGAGAAGAAGATGGGCCCAGATCAGGCCTGGGAGCCACCCCAGGCCAAAGGCTCTTGATAGTGGGGAGCTTCCGAGGGCTGAGACTTTTAGGAAAACGTACTTATCAGGAGGGAGCGAGGGGATGGGACTCGAGGTGGGGAGACGTGTGCGAGACCGGGACGGGAGCCCAGGCAGAGGGCTCTGCGTGTGTGGCCTGGTAGGCACTCTGGGAGCAGTGAAGAGAAAGGATGTTGGGTTTCCTGGTGCTGGTAACACCCTTCTTGCCGCAAGTCCTGAAGCAAAAGAAAAACAGACACAGGGCTCAGCTGTGAGGTCAACATGTCTGACAGAGCTGGATGGGAGACCTTGGCTTCTATCCATGACCATGGTCAGACTCTTGATACTCCCTCACCAAGTCTGGGCCTTGGGGCACCCTGTTCAAGGAAACAGCACAGCAGGCCCTGTCCCCACCAGCTGCTGGGAGAGTCGCTGCCAGCCTCGCCACGCCTGCGCGTGGAGAGCCGAGGAGGTGGGCCTCCAGGCCTGCTTCCATCAGGTGGACGCTGGCCCTTCCCCGTGTCCCTCTCTCCCAGGCGGGGGACACAGGAGCCGAGCAGCACAGCCCCTCTCTGTGCGCGGGCACATCTTCAAGTGGGCAGGAAAGGGATTCGCTGTTCCCACAGGCCACTGCCTTCTCCAAGCTCCCCTGTCAGAGAAGGCTGTCCTCCTCTCCTGGAGGAGGGACTCAGGGGGCTTGGGAGAACATTTCCAGTATTCTTCCCCCTCCCGGGGCTGGAACCTTCCTTTCCTGGTTGCAACTAAGGTAAGAGATACTCCCCCCTCCCCGACAGTCATCCTGCCCCATCCAGGATCCTTTGGAGGAAAGGCTGCCCGGAATCAGCCGGGCAGGGGAGTGTCCAGGTGTCAGTTTTGGTGCCGTGTAGACCTGGTTCTAGAGCCAGCTCCTCCGCTTACTGCTGTGTGGCCTTTGGCAAATTTCTTGCCCTGAGTTTGTCTGCCAATAAGACTGGGTTGTTGCGAGAATTGAGCGTGACAGTGTAGACCCGTCTTGGTCTGGGTAACTGTCATCATCAAATAATGTAGACGGGGAGGAGGATCCTCCAACCTGCGGGCTTGGGGCGGATCTCACTGTGATGGAGGTGGCGTGACTTCTGTGTAGACAGGTCTAGGACAGGGCCTTGGGGGAGAGCGGCCCCAGCCTGGCCAAGAGAGACTCAGGAGGCGGCTGTACAGGGGCCACTGGGGTGGGGGGCAGTGGGAGGGAGTGTGGAAAGGGACCTGATTCTGGGGTGTTCCCATGGAGGGGGGCTTGGGAGGAGGGAAAGGAGGCGGGGAGAGAGCCAGAGAGGAAGGAGAAAGTTCTTTCACGACACCCCATTGCCCCCCACCCCAATACAAAGCAGTGTATTCTTCCCACTCTCGCCTGGGAGCAGCATGGGGTAACAGTTGGCAAGGTTGATTGTGTCTAAGGTTAAAAGGTGAGTAAGAAGTTGGGCCTCTGGGGCTTCCCTGGTGGCGCAGTGGTTGAGAGTCCGCCTGCCGATGCAGGGGACACGGGTTCGTGCCCCGGTCCGGGAAGATCCCACATGCCATGGAGCAGCTGGGCCCGTGAGCATGGCCCCTGGGCCTGCGCGTCCGGAGCCTGTGCTCTGCAATGGGAGAGGCCACAACAGTGAGAGGCCCGCATACCGCAAAAAAAAAAAAAAAAAAAAAAGAAGTTGGGCCTCTGAAAGGTGGCCCCTGGGTGCTGGGGCAGTGGTGTCCTGGCATCCTGTCTCTGGGCCCTGGGCCAAGCCCTTCTGCACTTGGCCCCACTTTTCCCACCTGCAGTATACGGGGTTGCACAAATTTAATTTTTTGTAGGTGTTTTGACCACAGTTCATGGTTAAGAAAAAAAGTTTACACACACATTTAACTAAAACTAAAGCTTAATAGAACAATACTTTATTACACGTCTCTACTCTGATGTTGTCTGTTGTGCATCATTCAGAAATGCTTGTGATGGCTCCCTAACTGATTGTATGGCCCACTAATGAGCCACACCCCTCGCTCTGAACACTGACCCAGCTCATCTGGAAGTTTCCTTCCTGCGCTGGCAGCTGGCAGTTCTATTCCATTTCCTCTGGCCTCATGACCCCCATCAACCAAGCCTTTGTGGTTTTCTTCTTCGTATCTTCAAACAGTAATCTCAGATGCGGGAGGGAGCCCCTGGCCTGATGGCACTGCTCCGAGTGCCCTCTCACCTCCGTGGGAGGTCCTGGCGCACCCACTGTCTGGCTGGGCCCTGCCTGCACTGCGTCAAGTGCCGAGATGCCCGTGGGTGGGGAGGGCCCCTTGCCATCACCACGGGCAAAGGAGTGGGTTTGGATGTCATCCACACTCCTCTCCCCACCCAACCCGGCCACTGCCTGGGCCAGAGGACACCAGGCTTCTCTCTGGAAAAGTTGTTCGGGGACTTCCCTGGTGGCACAGTGGTTAAGAGTCCGCCTGCCAATGCAGGGGACATGGGTTCGATCCCTGGTCCAGGAAGATCCCACATGCTTCAGAGCAACTAAGCCCACGTGCCACAACTACTGAAGCCCGTGTGCCTAGAGCCTGTGCTCCACAACAAGAGAAGCCACCTCAGTGAGAAGCCCACGCACCGCAACAAAGAGTAGCCCCCACTCACCACAACTAGAGAAAGCCCACGCACAGCAACGAAGACCCAACACAGCCAAAAATAAATAAATAAATAAATTTTAAAAAAAGAAAAAAAAAAGTTGTTGGGAAGTGGAGCCTCCCAGTTGGAATTCCAGACTCTTCCCCAGGCACAGCCGCTTCACCGTGTCCCTCCTTTCACTGAACCCCTGTCTGGGCAGGTCCAGGAGTCACCATCGTGGGAGCTGCTGATGGATGATGAGATGAGCTTTGGCAGTGACAGACTTGGGTTCAAACCTTAGCTCTATCTCTGCCTGGCTGTGTGGCCTTGTGAAAGTTCCCTAACGTCTCTGAGCCTGTTTCCTCATCTAAAGTTTGGAGATAGCAACACCCATCTTGCAGGATAAACTTAAGGGGGAGATGATAGGTACCGAGTGCTTTGTGTTGGTGCCTGGCCTGAAGAAAACTTGTTCCTTGAAATCCCATTCCCTTGGGTGTCCCTGTGAGGGAATGGCTGGAGAAATGGCAGCTGTTGCCGCCTTAAAGAAAGAAGGGGGAGATGTCTTCCATGGGCCAGTTATAGGAGGGCAGTGTCGGAGAGAGGCTGCCTTAAGTGGGCTGTTCCGGGAGTGACCTGCAGCCCCAGCGTGTCCAAAATGTGCAAAGAGACTGGGGTGCAGCAGGCAGGCATCTTGTGTCCACTGGGCAGCCGGAGACAATGTCTGAGGAGGCAGACAGGCAGGGAGTGGGGAGAATGGAGTCTCTGGGCCCCCATGGAGGGCCAGGAGCTTTTCACGAGGCTGATGGTGTGTGCCAGTTCAAGGCCAGGCTCACAACACATCACACAACAGGGCATCGTTTCAACCCTAATTTTTTGGAATACATTTAAAAATTCACCCTCCTGCAGGGCAAGTTTTACCCCATTATGTTCTCATAGAATAATCTGGTTTGATCCTCATAACCGCCACCCTGGGTAAAGGATGGGGCAGGCACAAGGCCTCCGCCTTCACAGGGTAGCAGTGCAGAAGAACTTTCTGGCAAACACTAGAACCAGGGTGCCCAAGCAGGCAGTCTCGATACGCTGTTTGCCTCTTCTCATGCTGTTACCCACTGCCGAGGCTGCGTGAACGTCTTCTTTGTGGGTTGTCTTCAGAACCCACAACACTTTCTTTTTGGTGCCCCCCTGCCATGATGATAATTATTGAAACATCCGTATCCGGGCTCAGATCCGAGTTGTTATGGATCTGAGCCAAGCTGGAGACAGGCATGAGCGCACCTCTATCTTCAGAGACTGCTGTTCCTGGGCAGCTGCTTCCCAGAACACAGAAAGCCATTCCTCCCAGGGCTCCTGTGCGCATTGGCTCTTGATAGCTGTAGACACCGGGGCTCTGACAGCTGAGGCGACTTGCCCAAGGCCACACAGCTCCAATAGCAGAGGCTAGCCCGGGGCCCTTTGAAATGCTGCCTTATGCAGCTGGGACTTGGCACTAACTGGGAAGACCTCTGGCCCCGTCACGTCTGTGTTCTCGGCCAGCTCCAGCTGCCCTCTGCTCTGTTTTGCCAATAACCAGAAGACTCCCCTTCCAGGGCAGAGACTGGCACTTTAACCTTGGAACATAAATAAGTTCCTGGGGCTTGCTTTGGGGAACACATGGGGCTGGCTCGTGGTTCAGTAGAGGCGGTGAAATTTCTCAGAATTTGAGGTTGCATGCGCTGCTTTAGGCCTACTAGCTGGGGGGTATCTCTGGGCCTCAGTTTCCCTGCCTATATGTGAGGGGCAGTGCCAGATGGACCCCTTCCGGAGAACCTGTCCTCAGGCCAGCGAAGCTGGACTAAAAAGTTCAGGACTGGGTTCCATCCTTATTCTGCCACCACCTTGCTGCTTGCTGTGTGAGCTTCATCTAGTTTCCCTCCCCTCTCTGAGCCCCTGTTCTCCACTCAAAAGACAGCAAAGATATCCCTGCTTTGCTGAGGTCATAGAGGGGAAACTGCTTTGCCAAGCTCAAGTGCCACAGATGGTAATGTTATCATTATCCACGTAGTGATTCCCTGGCCAGCAGGCCCGGGAGAGGTGACACTCAGGCCTGCAAAACATGCAGGAAGGACTGGGCCACAGACCCTGGGCTGCCAAAGCTGTGCCAGGTAGCAAGCCCTTAGCAGGGAAATGCATTCCCATTATTCACATCAGCAAGCCAGGCCCACAGCCTGGGCATGATTGTTGGGAGGTTTCCCTGGGCTCTGGGTCCCCAAGAATCTCCCTGCTCCCCAGTCCAGGATGGTGTTCCCTGGGGTTCATCCTGGGAGTGGGGGGTTGTCAGGGTGCCTCCCCCAGTGGGACGAGCCCTGCCGTGCCAGCTCCAGCAGCCTCCCTGCCAGCAGCTGGTATTCTGTTGCACTGCGTACAGTGAGGCCCAGATTAGACAGTGAGCTCATCGTGACATGAATGGGGCCACCGGGGGGGTGGAGGGGACTGGAGGCTGAAGATCTGACTTGAGGGTATCGCTGGGGATCTCCCTGCGCCCTATCCCTTCTCTCTGTCTCTCAGGCTCACACTCTCTCCCCGCTCCCGTGCACACACCAACACCCTCTCTTGGAGCTTGCTGGGGATTGTCATGGCAACCGTCCAGCAAAATTATCAAAACACTTTTATGCTCACAGTCTTACCAGACCAAGAGCTCATTCTGAGTGAGGCAGAAGCAGGTGGTTGGATGCTGAAGCCACGAGCTTTGTGCGGAGGGCCCACAGCGGGGGAGAGGGCGCAACAGGAGGGGAGGGTGGGGCCCGGCAGCAGGACCCCTGGGGAGAGGCCTTGGCACTTGTTCCTCCCCACTCCTTATGCCACATTCACATTTGTATTCCATCTCCGCACACCTGGATTCACACACACACACACACACACACGCACACACACACGTAGACAAGCGGTCGCTGAGCCAAATACACCCAGAGTACAGATGGACCCAAACAGCAACATGTGGAATAACCATGACCTCACTGAGCGCTTGGAGGCCTGAGATCCACTCTGGAGAGACTTTTGGGCGAGCAGGAGGGCACAGCCAGCTGACCCAGGCTTCTAGCTGGCAATAGGTCTGTGCCAGGGCAGCAAAGCAGCCACAGGAAGAGGCCAAGCCCTCTTGTCGGGAAGCAGAGGAGGACCTGTGACCAGAACCACCCTGACCTGGTTCTTCCCACCTTGCCGCACAGCCTCCGTGGCTCACTGCCTCTCTGCATCCCGGAACGGACTCAGCATCCCTGCTCCCTTCTGACCTGGGCCAGGGTACCGCAGGCTCCCTTGGAAACAAAGCCCTGCTAATAGCCGAATAACCGGTGGTCGCTATTTTCAAACCCTGGTTCTGCCCGAAAGCCAAAGTGTGGGTGGGGATGGTGGAGGAGGTGATGGCATAAGCCCCTCCCCAGTCTGCTGCCATCTTCCTGCCCCGTCTGCTCCCCCAGCAGCCCCCTCCATGGAGGGGAGCCTTCCCCTGCAGCCTCAGCCCGGGCTGCTGGCCCAAGAGGAAACATCTGCTTCCTGCAACTGGGTCCCCCCATCTGTACATCCTTCCAAGGATTCTAGAATATTAGAGCTGGAGGGGCCCCCAGCAAATCCGAGTCTAGCCTCGTCACTTTACGGATGGGGAAACTGAGGCTCAGAGATGGGAAGCAGTGGGTTCAAGGCCACAGGGTATGTGGCTGATGGAGCTGATGCTGCAACCTGGGTGTCTGAATTCTAGTCCTGTGCTGTTCCCGGCACATCAAAGCGATGGTGAGATGCACTGTTGCAAACAGTGAGCACTGATTTCTGAGTCAGGCAGACCTGGCTTGAGTGGCGGCTTCAGCACGTAACACCAAAGGTGACCCCGGTAAGCTGCAAAGCACCCTCAGTCCTCAGCTGTAAAATGGGGTGATAGTAGGGTCCCCCTTAAGGGATGCCATGAGGATGATTTAAGAGAGGCACGTGTAAAGCACTATTGGCACAGAGTAGGTGTTCCACAGATGACGTTCTCTGTCCTTCCTCTGCAGTTCCAGGGCTACAGGCCTGCTGAGAACAGGGACCATCCTGCATCCCCAGTAATGGCCACCCCGTGTCCCAGGGTGGCCAGGGGAAGCAACCTAGCCTGTCCTGGAAAGACAGAGTCCACCGGGAAGGCAGACCACACTGACAAGTATGAGTAAATGAGAAGGCCTTGTAGACAGCGACCGAGGGGGGAGCCTTGAAGAGCGTGGCCAGGAAGGCCGCTCTGAGGAAGCAGCAGGGGAGCTGAGACGTCCTCAGCGCAGGGAAACAAAGGGCTTGGCCCAGGCCTCACAGGAAGTTCAGGTGGAGCCAGGCTAGGACCTGTCTTTAGACTGCCATTCTAATCATCTCCCTCCTTCTAGAAACCTCCTTCTCTGGGATTCTGACATGTTCTTCTGGTGTCGCTCTTACCCTGTTGGACGTTGCTTCTCTGAGTCCTTGACTGGCTCATACTCCTCCCATTGTTGGCTGATTCCAGCCCTGCTCTGTCTAGAAGGTGGGTTTTCACCCGCTCCCCTGTCTACACCCTGACGAGTCCCAAACGGCCACCTACATCCCTCGCCTCTCCTCTAAGTTCCAGTGTCCTGCTCGACCTCTCCACCTGGATGTCTAGTGGTTCTCTTGGTTAGGACAATCTAAGTCAATATAATAGAGACCCCAAATTAGAGTAGCTTAAAAATACTCAGTTGGTGGCTCTCACAAAATAGCTCCAAGGGAAATGTTTCAGGTTGGTAGAGAGCTCCATCCCACAGGGTCATTTAGGGACCCAGACTGAGGATGGCACTGCTGTCTTTAACACGAAACCGCCAGGGCTTCCAGCCAGTGTGAGGGAAAGAACACGGAAATCCCGGGCAGGACTTTCTTCTTAAGCAAGTTAGACAGGAGTCTGACTTCTGCTCACTTGCACAGATGAGAGCTTAGACACACAGCACCCCCCGGAGCTGCAAAGGAAGCTGGGAAGTGGGCCCAGCTGGGCGGACAGCTAGCAAGCAGTCTCTACCATGCTCCACCCCCTAGAATGGTGAGGCCTTCCCACCCTGGTGGTGGGGGACCCCCTTCTCTGGGGGCAGCTCCCTCATCTGGTGTCTCCCTGGCCCCCAGCTTTGCCTTTGGCACATTCCTCCTTGTCTGTGGCTCTCGACCGCCACCCAACAGGGTGTTGAAGGCCTGTCCTCCTTAAGCACTTACTTAGGCTGGGACAATCATGGGCTTTTGAAGTCTAGCCTTTCAATTTCGTTGATAATAACAACCCCTTCAGAAACGTAGTAGGCTTTGGGTCTTTCTGCTTTTAGTCAGTTCCGTGGGCAGTAACCACACTCCAAGTTCCTTTCTTGATGGAGTTACTGTCTGTCTGTGTTGCCCAACCCACCTCTTTCTCTCCCATTTTATTTATTTATTTATTTATTTGCGGTACGTGGGCCTCTCACTGTTGTGGCCTCTCCTGCTGCAGAGCACAGGCTCAGCAGCCATGGCTCACGGGCCCAGCCACTCTGCTGCATGTGGGATCCTCCCGGACCGGGGCACGAACCCGTGTCCCCTGCATCGGCAGGCGGACTCTCAACCACTGCACCACCAGGGAAGCCCTTTGTCTCCCATTTTAAATGAAAGTTTAAAAGTCCCTGAGGACATTTGAAATAATAGACTTGGATGACAAGGCAATACCCCTAAGAGAATACTTTGCCACAAGGGTGATTCCTTTGTTTGGCTTATTGTTTGGCCTAATAGACAGGCTTTGAGAAAGGCTCTGAGCGCCAAAGGTCTGATCTCCTGTTCTTTGGGCAAAACCAGTTGGTTTTTCCAACCCTGAGGACAGTGATTTTCTATGTTATCTCCTTTTCTTTTCATCTCTTCTTGCAAACCAGCCAATCTCTTTCTTGCAGTATCTTGCGAAAGGCAGCATCAAGCAGCCAACACATGCAAATGTTTTGGCTCTTTCCAACCATTTTTCTAGAATTAGTGGCTCAGGTAGGCATGTGGTCTGCCTTCCAAATTACCACAGGTAATGTTTTTATTAAACGTTTTGTCACAACATAACAAGGGTCACTGGTTTTCCATTCTCCAGTATTTGTTTCCATGTTGCTCACCACCTGTTGACCAAGCCAGTGCCACATGTTTTAGGGTTTTTATACATGGAAGCTTTCCATTCCTGGTACCAATTTCTGTATCAGAATATTGCTAAGCTGCTATTAAAAGGAACTCCCCAATACAGTGGCTTTAGGATTAGAGAAGTGAATTTTTCTCTCACATAATATGGTTCTGATATGATCATTTCAGGCATCGCCCTGGTGGGTAGTGGATTTTGATGGGTAACCTGCAGACCCCAACCCCACAATGGCCCTCCCCTCCCCAACCTTCTCTTCCCCACACCCCTCCCCTGTATCAGTGGCACCACCATCTAACATTTGCTGAGGCCAAATACAAAGATGTCAGCCTTGATTTCCACCCCCCTCCCCTCAACACCTCCTCCCGCCATCCAGTCCATCAGCAAGTTCTCTCAGTCCTATCCCCAGACAAATCCCAAATCTGACCACTTCCCTACAGCTCCGTTTTCTTCACTCTCATCCAGGTCTTCCGTGTCTTATATCTGTGGGTCATGTAACGATCTTCTATGTGGGATGCCTGCTGCTTCCCCTACCCTTTCCAGTTACTCTTCACACGGCAGCCAGAGTGAGCTTTTAAAAACATAGAACGGAGCTCCCCTGCTCAGAATGCTCCAGTGCCTTACCATCGCCCTCAGGATAAAATGCAATCTCCTGACATATACACACTACTATATATGAAATAGATAACTAATAAGGACCTACTATAAAGCACAGGGAACTCTACTCAGTACTCTGTAATGACCTATATGGGAAAAGAATCTAAAAAAGAGTGGATATATGTTGATATATCACTGATTCACTTTGCTATACGGCCAAAACTAACACAGCATTGTAAATCAACTGTGCTCCAATAAAAATTAAAATAAATAAATAAATTTTTAAAAAAGAAAATGCTAACTCCTTAACATGGCCCTCAAGGCCTTCCGTGAGTGTCCTTACTTCTCATGCCCCTTGCCCCCTCCACTTTAGCCACATGGGTCTTCTTGCTGTTCCTGGAATAAGCCAAGCTCCTTCCTACCTCACTGTCTCCACACCACAGTCCCTCAGCCCTAAACATTCTCCCCGCACTGGTCACACACCGGTTCCTTCTTTGTCCTCCAAGGGGCAGACAGCTTCAGTGTAGTGTGTAAGCGACAGGGCTTAGGAGCTAAGTCGTCTGGGTTTGAATCTCAGCTCTGCTGCTTACTAGCTGTGTGACCTTGGGGAAAGGTGCTTAGCTTCTCTGTGCCTTGGTTTTCCTATCTGTAAATGGGGATAGTAAAAGTACTTGTTATCCAAGGCTGCTAAGAGGATTAAATAAAATAGTGAACACATTAAATGAGTTAATGCATAAAAAGTGCTCAGAGTGTGGCATCTATTAAACACTTGGTGGTGCTACTATTGTCCTTCGGGGGGCACCTTAAATATCACCCACTCTGGGGACTTCCCTGGTGGCGCAGTGGTTAAGAATCCGCCTGCCAATGCAGGGGACACGGGTTCGAGCCCTGGTCCGGGAAGATCCCACATGCCACGGGGCAACTAAGCCCGTGCGCCACAACTACTGAGCCCACGCACCACAACTACTGAAGCACGCACGCTAGAGCCCATTCTCCGCAACTAGTGAAAGCCCACGCACAGCAACAAAGACCCAACGCAGCCAAAAATAAATAAATAAATAAAATATTTTTAAAAAAATCACCCACTCTGAGGAGCCTTTCCTTGCTTCCTCGCCACCCCCTCCACCTCTCCATCTGCATCGCTATCACACCACCCACAGTACGTTTCTTGTTTAGGTGTTTATTGTCTGTCGTGCCCCCTTACCTAGACTGTCACTTTCATGAGCTCAGGGACTTTCCTGAGCTGGTACACAGTAGGTTCTCAATAACTCTTTGTTGAATGGCTATGGAAGGAATGGAGGCCAAATTCCATGGATTCCCTCCTTTCTCAGCAGCCCCGTGAGCTGGCTGCTGGCACCCCAGGGCCGTGTGTCAGAGCAATGCTCACAGTTTCCTCTTGGGAGTCTGGGAACCCCGGGGCAGGGGACCTGCTCTTGGAAGCCAGCCGTGGGGGCATTGGTAGGTATCAACCCCTAACAGGGGACTATGAGAGCATGGACTCTGGAGTGGAGCCCACTTTCCCCCAGCAGTCTCTAATGGGCTAATTACTTCTCCTCTCTGTGCCTCCACTTTATGTAAAACTGGGAGAATACGAATTACCTCACAGGACTGTTAGGAAGATGAAGTAGGAGAATATATGTAAAACACAGCTCACTGCCTAGCCTGGAGTAAAGCTCTCCAGATGGTTAGTGATCATTATTGTTGTTGTTAGTGCCATATCTAAGTGTCATTCTTCTGAGCACGAATGGGGGTGCGCGAGGGACTTGGGGGGTGCGGGTAGTGAGGAGACAAACAGAAGACAGGGAAGAGAAGTGGACTGGAAAAATCGGGTGTGTTTGTATTCGTGCCCGCGTGTGTGTGCGTGTGTGTATGTGTGTGTGTGTGTGTGTTTGGGGAAGGAGGTGGCATGGATCCAAAGAGGACATCCAGTCCTTCCTCGGAACTCAGTTTTGGGGAGGCCGGGTGGCCTGGCTCTCCGTGCAGCAAGGAGACTGGGGGCTGCCCCCGCTCCGCGCGCTCAGCGCAGAACCCGCGCGGCCAAATAACCAAGAGCCTTGATTGTGCGCCTCTGGGATTAGGAGGCTGGAGAGGCGGACGTGCGGCCCCCGCGGTCGCAGCGGTTGGTCCAGACTTGGGGATCCCAGGGGGGGCAGGACCCCTGCTCCGGGGCCACCCTGCGCCCCTGCTCCGCAGCGTTCTCCGGAGCCTCGGATGCTCCCGGAACCCCCGCGGGCGGGGCCTGCCTTCCGGAGCCGGGCTGGCGGGCGGCGCTGGGGAAAGGGCCGCGACTTTCCCAGAGTGGCGGGGCGACGTCAGGCGGAAGGGCGCGGGGCGCGCACGCTTTAAAAGGCATTCGCTGTCATCCGAGCTCGCAGCCGTGGGGGCAGGAGCCGGCTATATAAGCGGCGAGCCGGGCGGCCGCGGGGCAGACGGCGACAGCAGAGGCGGCGAGCGCCTCGGAGCGCAGCGGAGCAGCGCCCCCGTAGCCCCGCGCCCCTCGACGGGTCCGCCTGCCCTCCCGAGGAGCGCCGACCCGGGCCCGCGAGGGCCGCCGCCACCCCGCAGCAGATTTGGATCCCCCGCCCGGCGAGCCCCAGGCTGCTGCCTCCCGGGGGGCCCCGGCGCAGCGGCCGCCCCCGGAGAGCCCCGCCGCCCCGCCGCCCGGCCCCGAAGACGCCGGCAGCGCCATGGCGGCCGCCAAGCCCGGCGAGCTGATGGGCATCTGCTCCAGCTACCAGGCAGTGATGCCGCACTTCGTGTGCCTGGCCGATGAGTTCCCACAGCCCGTGCGGCCCGCCAAGCTGTCCAAGGGCAAGGGCCGGCTGCGGCGGCCGCGCCAGTCCCGCTTCAAGACGCAGCCGGTGACCTTCGACGAGATCCAGGAGGTGGAGGAGGAGGGCGTGTCCCCCATGGAGGAAGAGAAGGCCAAGAAGTCGTTCCTGCAGAGCCTGGAGTGCCTGCGCCGCAGCACGCAGAGCCTGTCGCTGCAGAGGGAGCATCTCGGCAGCTGCAAACTGAGAAACAGCCTGGACTCCAGCGACTCCGACTCGGCCCTGTGAGGGGCGCCGCCCGCAGCCGGGACTCGCGCGCCTCGGCGGCCCGCCGGGGACAGGTGTGCGAACCCCTAGGGGCCCCGCCCCCCGGGGTCCCCCCGAGAACCGCCGCCCCTCGAGCGCTTGCACCCTCGCCCGGCTGCGAACTGGTCGGGGCGCCCCGAGCTGCGCTCGCCCTGGGCGGGAGCGCGCGCCGGGGCGCCAGGGAGGGGGCCCGCTTTCTCTGCCCTTGTAAATGTTTATTTTTTAACTCTTCCCAGTACGAACTCTGCTGTGAGTGTGTGCGGGGAGGCGCACCCTCGCCGAGTCGCCCCGGGTCACCAGGGCTTCCCGGAGAGCCGCTCCACGCCCTTGTCCGATGGTTTGCAACTCCGATTTTGCACACGGCTCCACCGTGCCCCCCAGCGCACACCCGTTCACACTCACGCCCACACACTCTCGCTGAACACTTTTATAATTGTTAGGCGCGGCCGATGGGACTTGGGGCGCAGCGCAGCTGCTGCTGTGGCCGGAGGATTGATATTTATTTTTGCATTGCGATGGCTGACGGCGTTTATTTAACGATCTTTTTACCTGGATATGTCTGTGAGACTCCCGAACGGAGACAAATAAAGTCAATATATTTGCACAGTGCATTTCTCAAGGCTCTTGACTTCTTGAACCTTGAGGGCCCAGGCTCCCAAGACTG
Source organism: Mesoplodon bidens (assembly GCF_964165515.1). NCBI lineage: Eukaryota > Metazoa > Chordata > Mammalia > Artiodactyla > Ziphiidae > Mesoplodon > Mesoplodon bidens. Next base: position 100,325,582 of record NC_138164.1, read on the forward strand.
GGGGAGAAGTGGGGAGGATTCGCTGGAACGGGGGGGGGCCGGGAATCCCCGGGTGGAGGCAACTCCACAAGCTTCGGTCACCGGAACGACGTCGCGTCCCCGGCGCCCGGGTGCATTACCCGCCTCCCCGGTGGATCCACCGTCCCAGAGCTCTCCTGCCTCCCGGGTCTGTTCCCCATCGCCGGTGTCCAGGGTGGGGTGGAGCAGCTAGGGAGGCGAAGGTTGGCGCTGTGAGGACGGAGAGCTCCTGCCTGGCGTAGCTGACCTCTCAGGGAGACCCGGGTCAGGGTCATCGCCCGGTACCCACCACAGAAGACCCCACTCACTCCGAGCCCTTTCCAGGCGACGGGTGGGGAGATGCCTGAGCCAGCGATAGGAGACCCAGGCAGGGATATATGGGTGGTGGGGTTCGAAGCAGGGCTGGGAGCTGGCGAGAGTGTGGGTACGCCCTCAAAGTCGCCTGCGGGTGAGGGCCCCGCTGCCCCCGCGCTGACTCAGCCTGATGCCAGGCGCTCCTGCGCTGGGGGAGCAAACGGCGGCTGTTTCGGTTCTTTGGTCCTTTTCTCCAGCTCTTCCCTTTGCCCTCTTCAAGGGTCCTCAAAGAATCTGTCTTTGGTCAGAGCCTGAAGGGCGCTTGGGTACCACGGAGTCCCCCCCACCACACACACACACACACACACACACACACGCCTTTGCTTACAGATGAGAAAACAAACCTAGCAGAGAGGGAAAGGTCACATGAAGAGCAGGGGCCGCGCAACCTGCTCTCCTGACTCCGCGTCCAGTGCTCCTTGCGTCACAGGACTCTGTCTTTCCAGTGCTTTCCAGCAGCTGTCTGCATCCCTGTCTACGCCCTGAATCCTCTGGGTTAGCAGTGTAAGAGGCTCCTCCGGCCCGTTGTGGTAATGGGGGTAATAAACCACATTCGGTTGAGGAGGGCAGGTCCTCACACTTGGGGCCCCCTCCCAGCCCATCCCTCCAAGAACACTCCAGACTTGAGCCACCAGGGCCAGGCTTTCCGCTGAGCAGTTTAGAGAGACGCGGAGAGGATGGATGCCCCCTGGTGGTGGGGGCCTGGCGCTCAGCTCAGCCCAGCCCTGCGGGGCATCTGAACTGCCTTTTATCTTCACCCTGCACCTCTTGTCGCCCTGGACTTTGTAGAAAACGAGAAGGCAGAGGAAAGAAAACAAAGAAACAAAAATAGAACACACAGGGTGTAAGAGAATGTCCTCCCCTCTGGCTCACAGAGAAGGCCGCCAGGCTCAGGGCCTTGGGGACCGCAGCCTTTGGTGCTGCCCTCGCCTCTGGGAATACACGGGCCGTTTCAGTCCCCAGCAACAGCCAGTTCCACTGTGAGGGCACATGTCCAAGGCACTTAACTGCAAAGGCATCAGCGTGGTGAGGCAGCCGTGAGTCCACGTTTTGATTCCCGTCTCTGCAGTGGCCGTGGCGAGGCTGGCTTGAGCCCCTTGGGGTGGGAGGAGGGTGGCCCAAGCTCAGAACTCCCTCCCCGAGCCCCCTCCCCATTCTCTTCCCTCATCTTGACCCCCCTCACCCCCATTTTATCTTACATCTTGGGCAGTAGCTCCTGTTTCTACTCTTCAAGAGGCAGCTGCTGCAAGCCTTCCTACGGGTTCACCCTTCCAGACTGATATCCTGGCTAGGCGTCCCCCTCTGGGCACCACGGCCCTGCCAATACCCTTCGCCCTGCTGGAGAGCCTCCTTCTCCAGTCCCCCATCTTCAGCCCATACACCAGCTAAAGGCCTCCCTGAAGGGTCTCCTTGAGTCATCCTGGCCAACGTCTGGGACGTTGTAGGGGACCGCATTCGATCGCTCCAATTCCTGGTCAGCTGTTGGCAGGGCCTAGCGCCCAGTAGGTGCTTCCGAAAAGTTTGTTGGGTTACAATGAGTAAGGGGGCAGTGAGGAAGATTGATGCTCATCTTGCCTACTTCCTGATTTTTTAAATTAATGTTTTGTTACCCAAGAACTATTTGTTCATTATATTAAAAACAAGTCAGTCATACTCCTACCACCCCCAAGATAAATATGTCAACATTTTGGAGATTATGCCTGTATTATGTGTGCATGTATATGTATATATATGTGTGCATACATGTAGCTATATATACATATACACACATATATATATATTCTTTTTTACAAAATGGGTTTATGCTCTAAACGCTATTTAGGATGCTTTTTTTTTTCTCGCTTGGATCTCTATTTATGATTTTTATGAACTTCTCTTGAATAGATACTCCACGTTTAATTCGGCTAATTTCCCACTCTTTGGTATAAAAGCGATATCCCATTTGTTTCAGGTTCTTACTTTTGCCTATACTGACAGTTAGTTCTAAGGACTGAATATGGAAAGAAGTTTGGAAGAGGTGGTGACACGGAGAGAGGCTGGGGGTAGAGACTGGGATGCTGTCGTGCCGGGGTGCTACGGCCCCTGCACTACACGGGGGCACTCTCTGGGTCCCAGCATCTCTGCTCTGCACAGAGGAGGAAGGAGGGGAGACAGGAGGGGCTGCTCTGAGGCCCCTGTGGAACTTCTGGGGCTCAGCTCCTCCCTGTGGCTCGAAGGCAATCCAAGGCAGCACGCGGCTCCAAGGAGGCGGCTGGGCTGGGAGGCCAGATAGTGGGAGAGGAGGAAGGAGAGGGAGACATGAGTTGAGGGAGCAAGAGAGCATGAGAACCAGAAAGATGGGAAGGAATGAGGCCCTCGGGGAAACGGGGAAGCTCAGAGACAGAGAGAGATGACGAAACACAGGGTCAGGAGCCAGAAAATGTCACGAAACTGAGAAGAATAGGGGCCACCCTTGGAGAGAGAGAGAGAGAGAGAGAGGAAGAGAGAGAAAGGGGTCTGTAGAAAGTAGGGGGGAGGGAAGGCGAGGTAGAAAGTACTCTGGAGAATGCGCATTGGAGCAGAGAGAAAATCGGGGTGAGAGCGCCTCTCTGGGAGCTGTAGAGCCGGCATGTGCCAGGGGTGGGTGGAAGCCTGCCCAGCCGTCTGGCTTTACAGCCGTCTGGCTTTACAAGCTTGTCCAAGGAGACGCCTCCTTCCTTCCCTGCCCCACCTGGGCCTTAGCCCACAGTCCTAGCCTGGGTGATGAGTTTCCAAACAAGCTGGAGCTCAGAGAAGGTAGCAAGTTGCCATCCCAGCCCTGGCCGGCAGCCTCTTCTAAACATTTCTCTTTGGCCCTGGGGGAGATATTTATCAGGGTATTTCTTGACTCGTTTAAATGCCAGGTTGTCCTTTGAAGTCTGCTGTGTGCCACTCCTGGGTCTGCTTGGTGGGAGGGTGGGGGGTGAGAGGGAAGTGCTGTCTGTGACCCCAGGGAATCGGGGTCAGCTGTGGACTTGGGAGTCCTCCGTCAGGGAGCACATTTGGGGTAGCCCTTAGGCCCACCGGGCTCTGCAAGATGGGGGGAGGATAAAGGCCACCATTTCGTGAGCACCTCCTGTGGGTACTCTGATTTCATCCTGAGAACCTTACCAGGCGTTTTACAGAGGAGAAAACTGAGGGTCAGCAGGGTTAAGTTTCTTGCGCAATGCCACACGGCTAGGCAGTAGTGCGCTGGGTTGCCACATGTATTTTCTTTTCTATCTGAAAGCCTACGCTCTTTCTAGAATATGATCGCAGCTTCTTACTGTACCCCCTGTGGCGGCGATGAGAATGGGCCTTGCAGACCTCTGGTGACAGGGGTGTAACTGACCAGTGCAGAGCAGCTCTGGCTTTGCAATCCATCCACTTCTTTGGCGGAGGCTGTGCCCCCCACAGGCTGCTTCCCACCAACGACTGTGTACGTGGCTGGGATTCCAAGGGAGAACAGTTCTTGGGAGACACGAGATTTCTTTGTTGGTGGACTTTGGCTCAAAGATTTCCCGATGGCTCTGCAGAAGCCTTCTCAGACTGCGGGGCTGTCCACGGACACCTTCTCTCCCTCTCTCCTTCTCTCGGGGTCACTCCTGCTTCGCAGCCTGCTGGCTGGCTTCCCTCCGCTTCCCTGTGTATTTCACATCACACAGGCTCTGCTTCCCTCTGTATCTCACGTCACACAAGCACGCCTCCTCGTGAAAGCCTTGCACACTCAACTCCACCTTGGAGTCTGCTTCTCGGAGGGCCCGGGCCCGCACATCCTCCCATCTCCCGGCAGCTTCGTGGCGCAGCCCTGCATCTCCCTCAGGCCCCCACTGGCACAGGGTGGGATGGCAGGCATCGTTTTAGAGAGAACTGCAGGGACATGGCCAAGTTTACCAAACAAATATGTGCTGGGAGGTCTGCTGGCCGTGTGCTTCTGGATGCGGAATAGCACGCTGCAGACTGTGTGTATATACGCCGTGAGAGGATGAGGGACTCCCACGTGGACAGTCCTCTCAGCCACGTGACTCACACGATGGCCATCTGCCCATTCAGCTCCCAGGCCCACAGTGGAGACTGCTAATTGTCCACCAACATTGATTTCCCGCTTCCTCCAGGGCACACAGCCAGCCTCTGTGTCGCAGACGCTCTTGGACTTAGGTCTATCGACGTGCTAAGTTTTTGCCAATGGCATATATTGGGAAGAGAAGCATGTTTCTCCCAGACCTCGGCCTTAATGTGTACCCTTCTCCTGCCCTGCCCCCCGTGCTCTCTGTCCCCTACCCACAAGTGACAACATGGATGTGCCTGCAACCCAGTGATTGAGCCGACAAGGCCAGTGGCCTAGGGGATGGCAGAGAAACAAGACGAAAGGAGCCCAGGCCCCTGGATGGCCTTGTGGAACCAAACAGCCTGCCGATCTGGAATGATCACCGTGGACAATTACACACGAGAGAAATGCACTTCTATCTTCTCTGAGCCACTAAATCATTATTGGATCTCTTTGTTATACCAGCCTTCCCTTACCCTGAATAAAGAAATATTAGGGCTGGCAGTGGGGTACTGTCCTAACAAAACTTCTGCAGTACTAGGCATTGACTTAGTGATTTTGCTGCAAGCAGGGAGCATATAAACATTGCAGGTTGGGAATTTAGAGCCCCTTGTTATACTTTGGAAAAGCATTTGGTAAAACCATATTTATGACATTTTGGAAGGCTGATCATGTATTGACCGAGCACATAGCTCTAGGAGAAGTGGTTGGAAAGAGCCAGAATACTTGTGTGCACTGGCTGCTCCCTGTGGCTTTTAGCAAATTATTACAAGAAAGACATGAATGATGGAAAGGAATAAGGAGTATCTAGAAACATGGGGCCTCACAGGGGTGAGAGCCGCCCCCCTTTTGTAACCCACACAGAAGGAAATCATCTGCTGTGGCTCAGAGCCTTTCTCGAAGGCCACCCAGGAAGCCCGGCCCGGGATCCAGCCCTGGAGCAAGGTTAGACTAAGGGTCTCATCTGCCCACTCAGACTTATTGTGGGAGAATCCACATTCCCCTCTCCTCCCCTTCACCCGCCACCCTATGTAGCCCAAATTAAAGTGAGAGTGTTACGGACCAGGGTTCTTGGTCTCCTTAATCAATAGAAATTGATCAGAGGCCAGACAAAAAATTCAGGCAAAGCTTTATTGGGGCCCCTGCTGCAGCAGGGGGGAGTGAGAACAAGTAACAGGTTCCCTTGCTTGCTCACCGAGGGGTGCGGGGTGAGCTGATTCCTTATATGGGGTGAGGGTAGGGGTGTGGCCAGGGGTCGGGCCAGAGGGGCTTAGGTGTTTTGCCCACCCTTTGGGTGGTATTGTGTACAGGGGGGCATGCACAGTATCCTGCTTTTGCTCCTGACCCCCTGCTTTTGCTCCTGGCTCCTCAGAAGTGGCAGTTAGGGGCTTCCCTGGTGGCGCAGTGGTTAAGAACCCGCCTGCCAATGCAGGGAACATGGGTTTGAGCCCTGGTGCGGGAAGATCCCACATGTCACGGAGCAACTAAGCCCGTGCACCACAACTACTGAGCCTGCACTCTGGAGCCCAAGAGCCACAACTACTGAGCCTGTGAGCCACAACTACTGAGCCCGTGTGCCACAAATGCTGAAGCCCGCGCACCTAGAGCCTGTGTTCCACAGCAAGAGAAGCCACTGCAATGAGAAGCCCGCGCACCACAATGAAGAGTAGCCCTCACTCGCTGCAAATAGAGAAAGCCCGTGCATAGCAACAAAGACCCAATGCAACTAAAAATAAATAAATTAATTTAAAAGAAAAAAAAAAAGAAGTGGCAGTTAGGTTTTTTTGTTCTTTTTTGTATCTTGTTGTCCATAATTTGCCCACTACCTTATAGTTTCTTTGTGTTTTGTTGCTGGAGGAGACATTTGTCCAGGTACAAGCACTGCAGCAAAGGGTCCCAGGTCCCAGCCTGTCTCAAGAGGGCTGGGCCAGAGCAGGAAACAATGAAATAAAACAGTCTTCAGAATTATGCTGAGAAATGGTCTTTGCTTATGACTCCTGGCCCTAGAATCAGCTAGAAGCAGCTTGACCAGAAGCTTTTTGAACGAATAGCCAAGGCAAGTTGCAATTGGCCAGTGATCAGGATTGTTTGAGCCCCAAAGATACCTTCAAGGAAGCCAGACTATTTAACACCTGCTTCAGATGCAGCCACAGAGGATGATGAGGAAAAGAGAGTCTTCCAGCACCAGGTTGGCCAAATTAGCTTCCTCTGCCAGAGCAAGTCCTCACCGTTCATGCCAGCGAGATTCGCCTCCCTCTGTGCACCAGCGACTCTGAACGTTTCCCTTCCTCCCTTTTCCCCATGGGGGTCTGTGCTGTGGTTTTCCTATCCCTGTCCACCACTGTATTTGGGTTGGGGAGGGGGATGCGGCCGGGGTGGGGGAGGGCAGATGAACTGTCTTGCAGTTTATGTCACTGAAGTGGGAGGAGCCATGTGGGGCTCAGGAGGGGATTTCCTCTCCCCCAGGTATCCTGCACTTTGATCGGGAAGCATAACCAGATGGAGTTTGGGATCCACATCCTTGGAGAGGATGTGAGTGTGTTCTGTTGTGGGAAGGAGGGTCACAGGGATATCTGGTAGCCAGCTGAGCAGTGGGTACTGCCAGTAGCCCAGTGAAATCCGTTTTCGGCATCTTCCCCGGCACAGAGCCAGGCTGCCATCTGCCTCTTTTGCGGCAAGCAGGGCCGCGTGCTAAGTGCTCCGGAATGAGCAAGCGAGCGGCGCGTGTCACCGTGTCGCGCTGGGCCTAGGCCTTAAGACCGCGGGCGTGTGGCTCTTGTTCTTCCCCAAAGACCAGTGTGGGCGTTCCTGTGGCCTGCGTTTGACCAAGCGTGAGGGCGGTGCTGGGGACCTGAGGACATGCAGCTGCCTGTGGAGGTGGGATGTCGACTCAAGATGGGCCGTTCGCTGAGAGAGAAATGGACTCCCGTCTTCCTTAAGCCTCTGCCTTCCTGCTGGGTCTCTTTGTATTTAACCAACTAATACAGAGGCCTTTCCCTCAGTCCGCAGCAGAGTAGGGCAGAGGGGCTCTCCAGGAAAATGTCCCATCCTCCGGACCGGAGTGGGGACATCAGACTCTCACCCCAGATGTGCTCCGGCGGTGGGGTGGGGAAGATATAAGCGGCTCAGGACCTGGACTCGCGAGACACTCGCCCCAGCTCTGCTCCTTGTCGTGTGGCCTTGAGCAAGTCACTTCCCCTCTTTCCCTGAGAGCCCTCCCAGCTTTAATTGCTGAAGCTTATAGAAGACCCCAAGCACCTTGGAGCACCTAGAGCCTTAGAATCCTGACCCTGGGGGACGTGTGGGCAGGCAGTATGTGCAGGGACCAGACCTGCAACCCCAGCCTGTACAGATGGGGAGACGGGGGCACAGAGGGACAAGGTGGAGTCTTCTCTGAGACGACAACACCTCCACCCCACGCCTCTCTCCCAACCTTGGGGAGAGTCCCAGAAACTCTAGGCCGGGCTGTTCTGTGCTGAATAATTCACGCCAAACCCAAAATAACAGCCTGAGAGCCAACCCACCGCAAGCTGGGACCCCAGCCAATGTGCCATTGCCCCACGGCCCTGATCCTGCCCTCACCAGGAGCTGTTCTGGACCAGTTGGTTGGCCTTTAGGAAACCTCTGACCTTCCCTCTGATCTTGTGTGGAGGAGTCTGACAAAGCTACCCCTGCCCCCGTTGTCCTAAATGTGTAAGATGTTCCAGGAAAGGCCAGACCCCGTGAGCCTATTACTCCCAGATCCATGCCTCATAAACCCCATTTTATTGGCTGTTATATGTGTTCTGAGGTTTATTGGTTAGCTGTTCTTTGGTCTGCTGTAGAATGTAATCCCATAGAAAGCTTCTGGGTATGCTGAATCCGCTTTGGACCATCAATGAGTAGCCCAAGTGTGGGACTGAGCCCAGTGGGGGGCATGGTCCTTGGCCCTAAAGAAGCCTGATGGGGACACACACATGCACACACACACGGATATATTCATAAAACAGTTCAGGATGGGGAGGAAGCTCTCAACTTGAGTTGGGGTGGAGGCGGGGGTTTAAATCCTGACTCTGGCCCTGAGTCACCTAGGTTGTATTTGGCTTCAAAAGTGTAGCACAGAGTAGCCATGGCTTAGACCACAAAGGCAATAGTTACTGCTCAAAGAGAAGACAGCTGAAGGAGGGTTGATTGGCTCAGTGATGCCATCAAAGACCCAGATTCAAAGAGAATCTCATGGATAGGAAATACAACCAGACCCAGCTTAGTGAAAGCTGGGTCTGAGGATCAGAAAGCCACCAGGGGCTATGCCACTCTCTCCATTTCCAGGAAAAATAAATAAATAAATAAAGCCAGATGTCAGGGACTGGGCACTAAAGATGAGTAAGGCTTAGGGGGAAAAATAAAAGACCCAGATTCTGACCATGTTCTCTGCCATCTTTGACAATGTCTTTTCCCCTCGTGGTTACAAGATGGCTGCCACAGTACCAACATCACATCAGCCTCCCAGAATGAAGGATGGTGCTGTCAAACAAAAAGCCTTCACCTGGTAGCTCTCTTTTATCCTCTTACAGCATCATCTCAAAATCCAGAAATCTTCTCATCTAAATTATATCCAAGTTCAGTGAGGCTCATCAGGTACAGTTCCTCAAGTACAGCTCCCCACCTATGGTTCCTCTTGATCTGAAGACCTGTAGACTATAGGGACAAATTATCTGTCCCTCACACATCCAACATACAGTGGTAGAATAAGCATAGGATAGCTGATATAGACCCTTCTGTTCAAAAAGAAGGAAAATAGAAGGTACACAGAAGCCACTGGTCCATAGCTATTCTGAAATACAGTTTCTCCTAACAGAGTCTTTAAGTTTTTAATAACACTGTCCTTAAGATCCTTCCAGCTTCTGTCTACTACCTGGCCCCAAAGCTACTCCAAAATGTTTAGGTTTTTGTTCCAGTTACCAAAATCTGTATTACCATAGAACTAATTACCCCAAAACTTGGTGGTGTAAAACAACAATAATTATTTAATATCTCTCATGAGTTCTCTGGTCAGTGTTTGCGAGCACCTTGGCTGGGTGGTTCTGACTTGGAGTCACTTATGAGGCTGCAGTCTGACGTTAGCTGGGTCTGTAACCATATGAGGGCTTGACTAGGCTTGGAGGGTCCAAGGTGGCACACTCACACGGCTGGTAAATTGGCACTGTCATTGGCTGGAAGCCTCAGCTCCTCTCCATGTGGTCTTTTCTAGAGGGCAGCTTGAGTGCCCTCGTGACATGGTGGCTGGCTTTCCCCAGAGTGAGTGATCAGCCTGATTCAGTGGGAGAAGATTACACAAGGGTGTGAATCCCTGCAAAAAAGGATTACCAGGAACCATCTTGGAGCCTGGCTACCACAAAATACCTCTGTTAAGAATGGAATAGTATGCAATAGCAAAAAATAAAGAAGTTATGTGCCGATATGGAAAAGTCCTTAAGATCCATTTTAACGTAAAAGAAGCACAGTGAAGAACAATGCATCTGTTAGGGAAAAGTTTGTATATGCATAGAGTATCTTTGGAAGGATACTTTATGGGGTTGGATAAAATGCTGCTCAGTCAGTCTTCTTGCAAAGATAGGGAAGTGGAGGCACCAGTTGGCTAATGGACTGTCTAAGCCAACAGTCTTCAGGTAATTGAAAACCAGCACAGACTTGGCTCAGTAGGGCGGGTAGAATGATCCCACATCCTTGATGAGGCCAGGGGACAAAGACTCAGTTGCAGGTACTACAGGGGAGCCCTGGTTTCTCTCAGTTGGATCTTCTATATGTTTCTCCTCACCTGGGAAGAGAGAACCAAAGACTCGGAGACAGGGGTGTAAGGTCTTTCTGTGTATTTCATATTATGCAGATGATATGCAAATTACATACACGCCTCCACTCCTCTTCTTAGCGGAACCAAAAACTTTGGAAGACTCTCAGGCAAGATGGAGCAGTAGCACTGGATTTACCTTCCTTCCTGGAATAGCCCAAAGAAGTCAGACAATACGTATATGAAACAACAATTTTCAAGTCACTGGACATCAGGCAGTGAAGGACAGTGATTCTTGAGATAGGAAATAAATCATGTGAGCCTTGCATTGCTCTGGATTTTTGTCTTGAGAGACTTTCAAGACTGTGGCTCAGGAAGGGGGGCTCAGATGGAGCTTGGCACACTCCCTGAATTGAGAAGAGGAAGCTGAGAGCCTGGGCAGACCACGGCGTCTAGAGTTGGCAGGGCAGTGTGCCTGAGAGGAGAGAGCTGCAGAAAGAATGAATTCCAGACATCTGCAGAAGGTCTCCCTCTAGGATTCAACAGATCAGTGAATGCATGTGAGGCTGGGGAAAGAAACAACCAGAAAGGATTAGAGGAAACCCTACCTGGTGCTCACACAGGACTGAGAATATCAGCCGGACTGGAAAACCTTATAATTCACCGGGCATTGGGAAGAATACTCAGAAGGGGCTGGCCTCAGTAGCAGGGGTAATTCACCCTAGACTAAACATGGCTCTGGTCCTGTGTAACAAATCCTAAAAGAAACGCCCAAAAGGATACTTTAAAGCAAATATCCAATGATCTCTATTTTATTGAATGCTTTTATAAAGAATGGAGGTGAATGTTAAATGTCTTTTGGGCATCTATGGAGATGACCATGATTTTTTTTCCTCCCTAGATCAATTAATAAAATAAATTATACTAGTAGATTCGCTAAACCGTACTTGAAGTCCAGGAGAATATTCCTATGTCAACATGGTGTACTGCTCTTTTAATATGCAGCTAGATTCTGTTAGATGTTTTATTTAGATATTTTGAGTTGTTTTTCACAAATGATATTGGGCTGTGAATTTTTCTTTTTTGGTGCTACCTGAAAATGATAACCCTTGACATTTTTCTCTATTTCCTTGATAGAAATCATCTGTTTAAATGTTTTTATTTCTTTTGGATCAGTTTTGACACATTATTTTTACTGAGGAAATTATCCATTTCATCCATGTTTTCAAGTTCATTCACATAATGTGAGCCAATTAATCTCACGTGAGCCTCTTAATCTCTTCTGTTTCTGTGGAATTCCCCCTATCATTTCAGATTGTGTATATTTTACATTCCTCTGCCTTTTGCTATTGGATTTTTTTTCAAAGAACCAGCTTTTGAGTTTATATATTAGTTACATAATATTTTCTATTTTATAACTTTTGTTAATGTCTGCTTTTATCTCTTATAGTTCTTCCTTTCCTTAATTTTCAGTTTATTGTCTAACTTTCTGAATTGGAAGCTAGCTTTACTTCTTACCACTCTTTGTTAAAAAAAATTGATATAGATATTTAAGGCTATGAACTTTCCTCCAGCTACTTCTGTAACTATATTTCATTTTCATTCTTTTATGGTAATACTGCAGTTTTAGATTGCATTTCCTTTTGACCTGAGTTGTTTAAATACCAGTTTAAAATTTTTCCAAGCAGAAGAATATATATTTTTTCAGATTTGGTTATTATTTTCTTTTTCTTTAGCTTCAGTGTGGCCAGATAATGTTTTCCATACTATTTCTCTTTTTGGGAAGTTGTTGAGATTTCCTCTATGACCTTATGAAAGCTCCATGGTCACATGAAAACATAGTGTGTTTACAATTTTCATATGTCAGATTTGCCCAATAAATTATAACGTTAGTATGTTCTGTGTCTGTGATACAGACTAATAGGTATTCACTGTAATCTGTTTCCCTAGTCTACCTGGGGACAGGATTAGACTACATTTACCAGACCTTCTTATAGATAAGTATGCCCATGAGACTAGGTTCTGTCCAGCAGAATGTAGGTAGAAACTTGTGTGCCTTTTCTACACCTAGGTCTAATGACTGTATATATGCTTCTCCCACATTTTCTACCTTCTACTTGCCAGCTGAAGCCTATATATGGTGGTGGCTCAGCTTCTACCATGCTGATGAAGACACAGCCCTAGAGATGGTGGACTAGACATTTGGAAGGTACCTCAGCCTGGCATGCTTACCTCTTTCTACTACATGAGAAAGAAATTTAGTTCTTTAAGTCACCATTTCTTTCCTAACTCTCTCTCTCTCTCTTTCTCTCTCTCTCTCTCTCTCTCACACACACACACACACACACACACATGAGTCAACAACCCTTACCCTAACAAATACCAAAATTGGCACCAAGAGTAGCGCCCTGCCATAACTGAAACCTAGTGGACAGGCAGCAGGTGGCAGGAACACAGATACTGTAGTTTTGTATGCTGGAAATCTGGGGACTCTTGGCCAAATAATAGGTGAAATTGTTTCCTGCAATGGTCTGAAAGGCAGATTTTGTACTTTCCAAGGCTGTAACTCAAGGAGAAGTTGGGAAGAGCTAGATGGTTGGTGAATATTGGCAGCTCCTTGTTACTTTTACCAAGATATTCAAAGAAAAGAGATGACATCCACACACCCTGGACAGATTTCAAGCAAAGATGAAAGGGAATAATGTCTTAAAATGTCAGGGCTTCACAGGGTTGAAAAAGCCATCTGCTTCTGTCACCCAAACAATAGGAGATCTGACATTTATGGCTCAGAGCCTTTCCCAAAGACTATCTGTTAAGCAAAACATTCATTCAAGGCATCCAGCCCCAAGGCAAGGATCAGACTAAGGGCGTTGCTTCTCAGTAAGCCTCTTATTTCAGTAGGACTCCAAATAGCTGCCTTTAATGTGAGGAAAACAGGTGTGGCTAGAGCTAAGAAGCAAAGGAATGAAGTAGACTTGAGAATTATGTGAGAAAACAGCATCAAGTGTGGTTACTGGCTTATGATATGACTGGAAGCAGATAGACTTTGATCTCTAATACATCTTCCAGGGCATTGTTTTTCCCAAAGAAACCATAAAAACCCATAGTTGTTTAGGCCCTAAAACAGCCCCCAAGGAAGATGTATTTTCTGATACCCACTTCAGATGAGGGTAGAAGAGAAGGAAGAATGTTTCAGAGGGCAAAACCAGAGCAGACAGAACATCCACTGCCAGGGCAGGGGTCCTGACAATTCCTGCCCTGGGATTACTGTGTATTGTCCATGCTCTGTCTTCTGAATGGGGGTGTTTATTGTGGTCTCACTTTTTCTGTTTCATTACTTTCTCTTGGTCAGATAGGTGGAAAAAGAATTGTCTTTTAGCTTACAGGCCTTTGGACCACAAGGAACCACATCTGAACCTGGTGGAGAGGTCTGTGTATCACTGAGAGATCACCAGTACGGTAACTGGATGGACTTTGGTGTGTCCCCCATGGAAGAGGATTGAGTGTGTCCTACTCATGGGGGACTGAGCACCCTGGGGAATGGGCTTTGGCACAGATTGGTAGTGATCCCCTGAGGTCTATTCTATCCATTTTCCTAGGCGTGAAGCTGGGCCACTACCAACTCACCTCACTCTTTGGATTTAGGTTTATACAGTGACAAGTTTCCTCCAATAAAATGTGAGTGCAAGTAGTATTTGCCACTTACAGACCGAGGCCTGAGATTATGGGCACAATCTCCACAATCTCTCCTCGCTTCTGCCAGGAGCAACCTGAATATGGTGGTAACTTGGATTCTACCAAGCAGATGTTGCTGCAGTCTTAGGGGATGATGGAGCCACAATTTGGAAGGGATGTGGGTCCCTGAACTATTGAGTGAGCAGAGCTGTCTACCATCCTGGACTGTTACAGGAGAGAAAAATAAAGTTGTTTCTTCTGTAGGTCTCTTGTGTTCAGCAGAGCTGCCTTACGTGATACACTATCCTTGCTTTTCTGCTCCGGAGACCCGCCATGAGAGATGAATTCCAGTCTCCTACTTCTCATGTGCTCTGATTTTCCTTGCGCTGCAGTAATTAGTCCTGGTGCATGTAGCTGCTGGGTTATCTGCTGCACAGATATTCATAATAGTTATATCTGCATTTGAGTGGTGCCCTGATACATGACACAATTCCTTTCCATTTTGTTTAGTGCTTTGGCCTGAATTGCCCTTTGTTTGATAATGAAATAATGACTTCTGCTAACCATCATTATTATTATTTATTTGACTAGAATGCCTCTGTTTGTCTTTTAGTTTCAACCTCTTTGTATTAGGTATGTCTCTTGCATACAGTGAAGAGTTGGTTTTTATTTTACTTTAAGATTTAATCTAAAATATATATATATATATATATTTTAAAAATTAGTTAAATACAGACCTATAACAAGTAAAGAGATTGAATCAGTAATCAAAAACCTCCCAACGAAGAAAATTTTTAGGCCATATGGCTTCACTGGTGAATTCTATCAAACATTTAAAGAGGAATTAACATCAATACTTCTCAGGGTCTTCAAAAATTAGAAGAGGAGGGAACACTACCTAACTTATTCAGTGAGGTCAGTATTATCCTGATACCAAAGCCAGACAAAGATACCACAAGAAAAACTACAGACCAGTATCTCTTATGAATATAGATACAAAAATCCTCAACAAAATGCTAACAAACTGAATCCAGTTTAGCCTATTAAAAGGATTTACACCGTGACCAAATGAGATTTATCCCAGGAACGCAAAGGTGGTTCCACAAATCCAACATCTTTTCATGATAGAAACACTCAGCAACTAGGAATAAAAGGGAACTTCCTCAACATGGGAAAGGACATTTATGAAAAGCCCACAGCTCACATCACACCAGATGGTGAAAGACCGAAAGCTTTCCCTAAGATCAGGAACAAGATAAGGATGCCCGCTTCTCTCCTGCTAGTCAACATTGCACTGGGAGTTCTAGCCAGAGCAATTAAAAATCTTACTTAGGAAGGCTTCTTTTTCCTTTTTTCTAGTGTTTACCTTCATAATTATAGCATTATATAGAACAGTTAGTTGCCTACTTGATTAGACAGTATCTGTTAGTGTCCCAGAATGAGCAATAAAAGGTCAGTACATTTCCCCACCTCCCCATCTTTTCCCTCAACACAATGCAAAATGATCTGTATACATGTTTATCTTTGTATTCTTAAATATGCTATATTAAATATATTAAACATATTGCTCTTACTTAATTTCTCTACTTGCGATGATCTTCCTTACCTCCTAGCTCTTACAGACAGGGCCATCAGAGAACATACTCTATTCTCATCTTCTTTCACTCCCCCCACCCCATTTTTTACTAGATATGTCATTTCTACATTGTCATAGCATATACAAATTTACACTCTGATGTCCACATTTCTTTTTGTCTCCACTCTACATTTAAGTGCATTCAATGCTTGATCCTGGTCCTCCTTTTGCTGTGGCTTCCCTAGTCACCACTTGATGGTCTGCAATATGTCCTCTGGTAGTTTTCTCAAGAAGAGTTCATGGGAACAGTACTCCCTGAGTTCTTGCATGTCTAAAAAATGTTTGGAGCTTTTATACTTGAGGAACATCTTGACAGCATATAAAACCCTTGGCTTACACTTTTTTCCTTAAATATTCCATGAGTATTGTGCCACTGTTTTGGCACTGAAAATTGCTGGGGCTAGCCTGATTTTATCCTTTAATGAGTGATGTGATTTGTTTTGTGGGGCCTGTCTGCTCAAAGGATATTTTTGTTATCTTTAAAGCCCAGTAATTTTATTAAGGGAGTCTTGGAGTTTTCTGTTCTAGGTCAACTTTCTCTGGCACACATAGTACCTTTTACGTAAATTGAAATCTTTTATTTCAAGAAAGTTTCCGGGGCTTCCCTGGTGGCGCAGTGGTTGAGAGTCCGCCTGCCGATGCAGGGGACACGGGTTCGTGCCCCGGTCTGGGAAGATCCCACATGCCGCGGAGCGGCTGGGCCCGTGAGCCATGGCCGCTGAGCCTGAGCGTCCGGAGCCTGTGCTCCGCAACGGGAGAGGCCACAACAGTGAGAGGCCCGCATACCGCAAAAAAAAAAAAAAAAAAAAAAAGAAAGTTTCCGTTAATTCTATTTTTTAAGTATTTTTTGTGTTTCATTGTTTTGTTTTTCTTGTCCAGAGACTCCAATTATGTGTATGTTGGCTCTCTTTTGTCTTTTTTTCTATATTTATCATTTTCTCTCTAATTAAAAAAAAACACTTTGTACCTTTTGCATCATTCTATTCACTTTCCTTATTTATACCCTCCATTTCTACTGTGCTGTGTCTAGGTTCTCCTTCTGATTGCTTCCTCATTTCTGAAATTTCTGAAATTCTGCCCTCAGTTCTTCCAGCTCTTGTTTCACCTCCTCCCATTGTCTTGCCATCTCTTCACTGAGTTGTTAGATGTCTGCTTTGTGTTCTTCCTTCACAGAGGCAATTATTTCATTAAGATTTGTTAATTCATGAAACAATGTTTGGTCATATTTTTCATCTATTCCATGGTAACTTTTTTTTTCTAGCCAGTGTTCTTTATTGGTAGGTTTAATCACCTTTCCTATCCTTTTGTGAAGTATCTTTCTATTGCTTCTGTGCTAACTCAATGTTAAAAATTACATCTCTTGGAATGAGTTGGATTCCTGTGCCCCAGCTATTGTAGAAGTTTCTTTCAGGCAGTGTAATTTTGCTGGCTTTTCCTGAGATTTGCTGTCACTGGGCTACTGTGCTATTTCCTCTGTGCATTAGTTGCCTCACTCCACCTCCCACCACCCACGATGAGGCTTCTCTATCTCTACTCTGTGCTTCTCAGCTCTGTATGTAGCTTGGGTTGAATACAAGGGATCTAAGTTTATTATTTTAGACCAGTGGTTCTCAACCAGGGACAATTTTACCCCTCAGGGGATATTTAGCAATGTCTGGAGACGTTTTTGGTTGCCAAAATTTGGAGCGGGCATTGATGCTACTGGCATCTAGTGGGTAGAACCCAGAGATGCTGCTAAACATCTTACAATGCATCAGCCTGTAGAACAAAGAATTACGTACCCAAAATGGCAATAGTGCTGAAGTTGAGAAACTTTTCTTTAAAATGAGCCCTCAACTAAAGGTGAAGTATTTTTTGCTGGAGTTTTTTGAAATTGACCACTCCTGGGCTGGCTTGCTATTCTGCTCTCCCACAGCCTCCACCAAGCAATTTCTGTTGCACTTCATCTTCATAGCTTTTGTGTGAAATCTTTGCTTTTGCTAGTCTCTTTGTATTTTTGAGTGCTTGGTTAATATAATAGAGTCTGCATTATTTTTTCTGTTTATCTTTTTTGCCTTTGAACATCTAGGAAAAGAAGAGGAAATTTGCTTCTTCCTGCTTCTCCATTCACACCAAAATCTCTGGGCGGATACTTTAAAACTTCAGCTTGTGATGTTTCAGTTTAATGTGAATTCAGGCTTCAAAACCACTGATAGCCCATGTGCGATTATGAAATCTCAGGGAAAATGCTTTTCCCCTCAACTCAGTGCTAAGATTTCTTTCTAGGTTTTAGTGGGGATGGTGAGTGGTGGCTTCTGCCTTTAGTTTCTCCCTAACCTAGTGGAGAGGCCACTGGAGATCCAGCTTTGTGCAGGGCTGGGTCTTCTGTTAGTGTCCCACCTTGGGTGGGTTCTGGGAGTTCACTCTTCTGTTTCTCGTCTCTATCAATCAGCCCATGAGAACCAAAGCCAAGGTTCATATGACTTGGCAAATGCTCTCAAGGTGAAAGGAAGCCTCCTCCCCTGCCTACCTCTCTGGGTTCCTGATTTCACTTATTTTTTTGGCTTCCGAGTGTTCCATACTTTTTTGTGAGATCACTGATGAATTTTTAAAAAATTCTTATTTTAACCAGCTTTTAAAATTGCTTTCAGCATAAAAGTCAGTTAACAGATCTATCCCACTCTAGTGCCCCAAACAGAATTTCTCTCCTTACCTCTCTAAACCTCTATTTCTTCATCTCTACGGGATGAGGGAATAGTAACACAGGTTATCTCTAAACTTTCTGTGAGGATTAGTGAGGTTAGTATATGTAAACCACCCAGAACACTGATTGGCAGATAGGAGGTGCCTGGCCAATGTTAGTTTTTCCCCTTCCCTACTTCCCAGTCCCTTCCAGTTCCTCCTTCCCCTCTCCCTGTGGTGGGAGAGAGCCCGGGGCAGTGAATCTCCTGTCCCCAGCAAGCCCTGCTGGCCCACAGATCCTGCCAGGACCCCACCTCCTGCCCACGCCTCGGCTTCCCGGCGCCAGTCCTCAGGGACCAGCTCCTCAGCCTTACAGAGCTTTCACTGTTTCCTCTTGTTGTTTCCTCCTGCCCTGGAGAAGGGCCAGAAAGAATGTTTCTCGCTGTCGGCACCCTTCCCTGCCAGCCGGAAACAACTCTGTCTGCACAGAGGCACAGCTCCCTGGGTCGGTTTGCCAGTTCTAAGATCTGGCCTTGGATCTCTCTGTCTCCTCTCCCCTCCGCGCACCACCCCCACCCTGAAACAAGCATGGGGGGAGGGTTGAAGTTTTTCTTGATTTTTTTGATAACTTTTAATTTTTTTCTTTTTTTTGCGGTACGCGGGCCTCTCACTGCTGTGGCCTCTCCCGTTGCGGAGCACAGGCTCCGGTAGCGCAGGCTCAGCGGCCATGGCTCACGGGCCCAGCCGCTCCGCGGCATGTGGGATCTTCTCGGACCGGGGCACGAACTCGTGTCCCCTGCATCGGCAGGCGGACTCTCAACCACTGCGCCACCAGGGAAGCCCAATAACTTTTAATTTAAAAATAATTTCAGGTTTAGGAAAAAGAAGTGCAAAAATAGTACAAAGAGCTTCTGTATATCCTTAACCCTGATTCCCCAAATATTCACATTTTACATCATTTGCTTTATCATTTTATCTACTGATTTATCTGTATAACCATACATATATATTTTACACTCATACACCAGTATGATTATTATTATTTTCTGGACCATCTGAAAGATAGTTGCATATATGAGGCTCCTTTACCCCTTAGTACCCCTCCATGTATATTCCTAAAAACAAGGACATTGTCTTTCATATCCACAGTGCAGTTATTAAAATCAGGAAATTAATATAACTATAATACTATGATGCAACCCATAGACATTCATATTTTTCGAGTTGTCCCAGTAATGTCCTTCATGGCCAAGAAAATTTTTTTTCTAGTTCAAGGGCCTATCCAGGATCGCATGTTGCAATTAGCTGTCAGGTTTCTTATCTGGAACCTTTGTCTTTTGTGATCTTAACATCTTTGAGGAGTACCAAGCAGTTATTTTGTAGAATGCCCCTAAATTTGAGTTTCTCTGCTGTTTCTTCATGATTAAATTCACGTTATGAATATTTAGGAGAGGTACTACAGAAGCAATGTTGCTTCCTTCTCAGTGCATCATATCAGGAGGTACATGATGTGAGTTCGTCCCATCACTGGTGATGTTAACTTTAATCACTTGGTTAAGGTGCTGTCTATCAGGGTTTTTTTGTTATAAAGACATGATTTTCCTCACTGTGATTAACAAGTATTTTGAGAGTATGTAAATATTCCATTCCTCGTCAAACTCTCACCCGGTGGTTTTAGCATCCATTGATAATTCCTGCCTGAGTCAGTTATTGCTATGATATTTGCCAACTCGTGATTTTTTTCTAAAACTCCATCATTTCTTCTACATTCATTAGTTGGCATTCTTTTTTTTTTTGGTTTTTGGCTGCATTGGGTCTTCATTGCTCCGCGTGGGCTTCCTCTAGTTGCCGTGAGCGGGGGCTACTCTTTGTTGTGATGCACAGGCTTCTCACTGCGGTGGCTTCTCTCATTGCAGAGCACGGGTTCTAGGTGCTCAGGCTTCAGTAGTTGCGGTGTGTGGGTTCAGTAGTTGTGGCTCACAGGCTCTAGAGCACAGGCTCAGTAGTTGTGGCACACGGGCTTAGCTGCTCTGTGGAATGTGGGATCTTCCAGGACCAGGGATTGAACCTGTGCCCACTGCACCACCAGGGAAGTCCTAGTTGGCATTCTAACATAGCAAATAATTCCTCCACCCCCCCATTTATTTATTTATACCAGTATGGACTCATAAATCCCTGTTCTATTCAACCCCTTATAATTTTGCTATCATTATTTACATGGAGGCTCAAATTGTCCCAGACTTAGTCAGTGGGAGCACAGTAGTATTTTAACTGTTCTTCCTGTGTCTAGGAGCAGGGCCTGTGTTTGTTTTGCTCACTGCCAATCCTAGCTCCTAGCACAGTACCTAACATATTTTTAAATGAATGCTTGAACCCTTATCTAAAGCGTAATAGCAGTAACTGTTATAGGTTTTTTGCAAGAAGTAAATGAGCTATTACATATAAAGTGCTTAGAACACCAGTTACATTAATAGCAAATATTTATTCCCCACTTACTATGTGCCAGGTACTGTTTTAAAACTTTGACATGTATTAATTCACTATACTGATTCTGTGAGGTAAGTAATATTGTTTTCTTAGTTCACAGAAGAGGAAACCGAGAGATAAAGCATCTTGCCCAGAGTCACAGAGGCAACATGCAGTGGATCCAGGATTTAAAAGCAGGTCCATTTGCTCCAGAGCCTGCATTCTGACCATTGCACCATATTGCCCCCTTATCCATATCATGAGAGTGAGACAGATAAATTAATGAGCATACAGTAGGAAGGATTTTGATACATTGAGGATGGAAAGACATCTAGAGGGACCAGCATGAGGGATGTCACACCGATGGCAAAGTGCAAGGTCCAGACCCCCAGATAGCAGCTCTGGGTCATAGCCCTCACCAGTGCTCCTTGACAGTTAGCTCCCTGCCCACTGGTCCATGACTTTGACCATTGACCCTCTGCTTCTTAGCACTGATCACTGTTGCAACTTCATAGTTATTTATTTGATTAGTCAGTTCATGTCTGTCTATCCTGGTAGACTCTGAGACCCATGAAAACAGACATCATGTCTGCTTTTGTTGCCATTTTATCTCCTGAGCCAAAGTGACACATAGTAGGTACTCAATAAGTACTTGTTGAATGTATGAATGACTGTAGCCCTTTACTTTCTTACCCACTCTTTCATTGACTTTTCCCCAGAGTTTTGCAGCAGAGCAAAGGCTCAGTAGTTGTGGCACACGGGCTATAAAGAATGAAGGTATTCTTGATGATTTCAGAGAAGAAATGGGCCTGTTTCCAAAATCCCACACCAGGCAAGTAGCAGAGCTAAAACCCAGGCTCATTCTGCCTTTGTGACTTGTGTCTCCCAGTGCCCTTCACCTCAGTGTTCATGTTCCCAGCTCCATGGAAATAGCTCTGGATTTCTAGAAACCCATGCAGAAGGACTGTGGGTAGTAACTAGTTCTCAGGAAAATGAAGTCATTTATATTCCTAATACTTGGTTTTGAAATTTGTATGATTGAGGTGTTTCTGGTGATTCACACTGACACCAGGAGTGGCCTTAGAACCCATCTCAAACTGACAGCTAGACTTGGCTGTGCAGTCATGCAGGTGACCAGAAGAGACCTTTCTGGGCAGATAGTCTCACACCTCCCAGGAAGTCTGGACCCACCTGGTAATATTAGGTGTCAGGGCTAAACCCAGCAGATTAGGAGTATACCCTGGGATACAGGTGATTTGCTGTCACTGACAGGCACAAGTAAAGAGTTTCTGTATTAGGCTTACCAATAATCCCAAGTACAGACTGAATATAAATTAAAAGGAAAAGGTCCCATGTGACCCAAGCAACAAGCCAGAACTTGTGGAGAACATCCAGGAGCAGGGTTTCTTTGCATCAGAATCACTTTGGGAGCTGGTTAAATGCAGACACCTCAATAATGCTAAATCACAACCTCTAAGCAGAATTCTTATCTTTTATAAGCACCCACCCACACAAACTGATGTTGATGACACTGGACTTTGAGATCCAGTGTCTTAGAGAAAAGACTGCACAGTGTGACCTGGAATGAGACACAATTAGTGCCAAATATATGGGTGTGGACACAGATTTTGCGAGATAATCCAACACTATTTATCCCAGGCACTAAGTAATTGTCGTACATGTTCTGTGCACAAAATGATTCTGAGTGGTAGGTTTAATGTGTGAGTGTTCCATTTATGGATTCCATATGCATATATCATGGAAGTTTTTAAAAATAAATGTAGATACCTTGTTCCTTGGTTGTTGTTTTTTTTTTTTTTGCGGTATGCGGGCCTCTCACTGTTGCGGCCTCTCCCATTGCGGAGCACAGGCTCCGGACGCACAGGCTCAGCGGCCATGGCTCACGGGGCCCAGCCGCTCCGTGGCATGTGGGATCTTCCCAGACCGGGGCACGAACCTGTGTCCCCTGCATCGGCAGGCGGACTCTCAACCACTGTGCCACCAGGGAAGCTCCCTTGGTTGGTTTTGATATATATGCTAGAAAAGAAACTTCAGTATATGTAATCATAGTTTGCAAAACAATAATGCTTAATCAAATACCATTCACCTGTTATTAATATTCTAAAATATTACTTTGGTCTGCCTTCAACCCCTGCAGTGGACTGGAGTAGGGCAATTTGATTGCAGTTGATATAAAAGGGGACTCCCAGATCAGGAAAGAAAAGAGAAACATCTAATGAAAGGGAAAATGTGGAGGAGCGTTGGAGTGGTTTCAGTGAGTGTTGAGAGAGCTATTCTTGAATCCTCATTTAAAGAATGAGGTCCTAAGGATAATTCACTCCCCGTGTTTCACTTGAATTAAGCAATGTCATAACATTCACTATTTCTTCATTTATTAACTGCAAACTCCCACCTCAGAACTTTCTGTCTTAGTTTTCCTCCAGGGGAATGTATAGGATCATTATAACATGGGGGTGTTTGAAGGACCTTAAGTACGAAGATATTGAACTGATATTCACTAGAATGAAAGCTCCATGAAGGCAGAGATTTTTGTTTCCACTGTTCACTGTGGTGTCCCCGGCACTGAGAACAATGCCTAGCAAGTGGTAGGTGTTCGATACATATTTGTGCAATGGCCACTATGAGATTCCAAAAGGCAAAAAGAGGAGGAGATTTATAACTCAAGATACACAGCTTTGAATTTAGAGCAAGAATCACACTGATGGGCTGACTTCTTGTGGTAGCCAGCTGTAGTGGAGTCCTCAAGCTGTTAGAAATTAATATGTTGGCAGGGTAGGTCCCTTCTGAAGACTCTGAGGGAGAATCCATTCCATGCCTCTCTCCTAGTTTCTGGTGACTTTCAGGAATCCTTGGAGTTCCATGGCTTGTAGACACCTACCTCTAAAATTTATGAGAATACAGATAAACTTCCATTTCTGTTAATGGCAAGCTAAGTAGTTTGGATAAATCCTTCTACTGGTGACAACTTAAAAAGCTGGGTGAAATATAAATTAATTTTGTTAAAAGCATCAAAAAGTTGACAAGATAATGATGAAATATTGAGCCTAAATCTAGAAGGTGAAAACTCAAAGAAGTAAGCCCTGCACTCAAAACTATCTTCACAATGAGGTCATTTGCTAATCTAGCAGAATCGCTTACAAAACTGGTAACTCTTTTCCTTCAAGTTGGAACCTCAAATATCTATAACTTCAGGATAAGGGTAAGCAGAAGTAAACCAGTCCTTCAGCAGATTTGCAACTCAGATTTGCTTGACTGGGTAGCCCAGGGAATCTCAATTCTTGAACTCAATTAGGGTAATCTCAGACTGTTCATACCTCCAGGTGCCTGGCAGAAGTAAACAAAAATATTTTCTGAAGGAAAATCTTTTAAGAAGAGCACTGCCATACTGTTCTCAAATTATTTCTACAATTAATTTTTCATATACAATGTCCAGCATGCCAAGATAACCCACTGCATAAGGAAATATGAAACAATGAGTGAGAACCAACAGAAAGAGACCTCCCAAAGACTTGAGATGTTGATATCATTAGACCCAGAGAATAAAATAGTGATGCTTACTGTGTTTAAAGAAATGAAATGTGAGCTTGAAAATCTCGGCAAGAAATAAGAAACTATAAAAGTATTATAGAATATTTGAAAAAGAACCAAATAGAATTTTTAGAAAGGAGAAAATACAGTAACCACAATTGATTAACTCAATGAATAGTTTAATTGTAGATTAGCCACATCAGAATAGGGAATTTGTGAACTCAAGGTAAGTCAGAAGAAAATATGAAGACTTTAGCATGGAAAGATGAAAAATATAGAAGTAATGATAAGAGATATTAAAAGGTGCAGTTGGAAGATCTAATGTATATTTCATCAGAGGTAAAATGTAAGAAAAAGAGAAAGAGTAGGAGGCAATATTTGAAGAGAGAATGGCTGAGAATTTTTCAGAACTGAAGGAAGATACCAATCTAGAGATCCAAAAAGTCCAAATAATCTCAAGCAAGATAAATGATAAGAAATCTCTATTTAGACATATCATAGTGAGACTGCAGAAGGCCATTGAAAAAGAGAAAAGTTTATTAAATGCAGCCAAGGAGAAAAGAAGGATTACTTTCAAAGAAGCCATTTGGACTGTTCCCTGTGCTATACAGTAGAACCTTGTTGTTTATCTATTTTACATATAGTAGTTTGTATCTGCTAATCCCAAACTCCCAATTTATCTCTCTCCCCACCCCAATTCTCCTTTGGTAACCATAAATTTGTTTTCTATGTCTGTGAGTCTGTTTCTGTTTTGTAAATAAGTTCATTTGTATCATATTTTAGATTCCACATATAAGTGATAGTGTATGATATTTGTCTTTCTGTCTGACTTACTTCATTTAGTATGATAATCTCTAGGTCCATCCATGTTGCTGCAAATGGCATTTCTTCATTCTTTTCTATGGCTGAGTAATATTCTGTTGTATATATGTACCACATCTTCTTTATCCATTCATCTGTTGATCCATTTATCACTTAGGTTGCTTCCCTGTCCTGGCTATTGTAAGTAGTCATGCTATGAATGCTGGGGTGAACAGAAGTAATTTTTTAAAAGGAAGTAAGTGATCTGGTAGGTCCCACAATTCCCAGACGCACTTCTAGCTTAGAGGTAGTATTTGGCATCATCCTTGGCTCAGGTTACCGATCCTGTGGCTCTCCTTGGGTCACCACCAAAGGGAAGGGTGTTATATCTCCAGTGAGCCATTCCCAAGTCAGGGGCTGCTGTCAGGTAAGTCAGTTCTGTGTCTGGGTAGGAAGGTAGTGTGGACTGTAAGGACAGCATCGAGATACCTTTTGTGTGCATCAGTCCTGCCTGAGCTAAAGTTGATGGATGGTGTTAGTCCCTTGTTCACACCTGACTTGTCTCAGCAGGCTTTGCCAGAGGGCAGGGGTTGTCAACCCAAAAGTCTGCTCTGACCTGTCCTAACCCAAGCCAGACCTCAGTGTAGTAAGGCGAGCTGGATCCTACACCTTCTCTTGGCCCTCTCCTCCCTTTTAGCATCACCCTGGTTGTGAGGCCAGGCCTCACCCTGACCCATGGGCTGATGCTTCACTGGACCTGCTTCGCTTGCCAAGAGAAACAAGAAGTACTGGAGGACACACACAGGTGGTGGAGAGGAGGGTACTAGTGCTGTAGATGCAACTTAAAGCAGCTGCTGGCTAAACCCCTCAAGATAACTCTCTCTGCTAGGGCCTTCTAAATAAGTTCCTTCATAGCAACAGATTGGTGGGTACCAGTACTTAAAAAGGTTATCTTTTCAGTCAGCACCTGCATTAAATAGGAAAGATCAGTGCTTAACCCAAAGAGTCAAGTCCTAATTAATTTAATGCAGCTTTCTGGATCCAAACCTTCAATTGTTCCTAAATCGTCTACTGAATTCAGTACAGACACCTACTCTGGCATTCAAGGCCCTTAACCTACCTTGTCAGCCACATCTCCATTACTTCCTACCTCAGCAATGTGTTCTAACCTAGCTGGACCACTAGCTCCCCCAGGCCCAGGCATACCTTCTGCGTCACACACACCTGAGTTCCAATGCCAAGAACCCTGTCTGTTCACAGTGAGATCTTGGGAAAACCATGTCAAATCTCTGAGCTTCTGTTTCCTCACCTGTAAAGTGGGAATAAAATAGAACTGAAATGTCTTGGGGAGGAATCCCTGAGATAACATCCAGGGTGCGGAAACAGTCCAGAGCCTGGGGTGTAGTTACTGTTCAATCAGCATTTTAACCATCTAAGTGTACTGTTCACTGGCATTATGTACATTCACAATGTGCATCCATCACTATCAACTATCTCCAGAATTTTTCATTTTCCCAAACTGGAACTGGAACTGTTACACACTAACTTCCCATTCCTCCCTCACCCCCAGCCCCTAGCAACCACTGTTCCACTTTCTGTATCCATGAATTCAACTACTCTAGGAACCTCAGAGGAATCACATAGCATTTGTCATTTTGTGACTGGCTTATTTCACTCAGCATAATATCTTCAAGGTTTATCCATGTTGCAGCAGGTGTCCAAATTTCCTCCCTTTGTATGTATATACCACATTTTCTTTTTTTCTTTTTTTTTTAAGTTTATTTATTTATTTTTTAAATTAGTTTCTGCTTTATAACAAAGTGAATCAGTCATACATATACATCTGTTCCCACATCCCTTCCCTCATGCATCTCCCTCCCTCCCACCCTCCCCATCCCACCCCTCCAGGCGGTCACAAAGCACCAAGCTGATCTCCCTGTGCTCTGCGGCTGCTTCCCACTATCTATCTACCTTACGTTTGGTAGTGTATATATGTCCATGCCTCTCTTTCGCTTTGTCACAGCTTACCCTTCCCCCTCCCCATATCCTCAAGTCCATTCTCAAGTAGGTCTGTGTCTTTATTCCCGTTTTGCCCCTAGGTTCTTCATGACATTTTTTTTTTAAATTCCGTATATATGTGTTAGCATACGGTATTTGTCTTTCTCTTTCTGACTAACTTCACTCTGTATGACAGACTCTAGGTCTATCCACCTCATTACAAATAGCTCAGTTTCGTTTCTTTTTATGGCTGAGTAATATTCCATTGTATATATGTGCCACATCTTCTTTATCCATTTATCTGTCAGTGGACACTTGGGTTGCGTCTATTGGTCTCTGAGTGTCTGGAGGACCAGGGTTGGGTCTCCTGGCAGAGCCTGGCACATAGTAGGTATCATCAGTCTTTCAGAGTTGTCAAGATATTTTCCTGGAACTTGAGCACAGAAGGTGAGAGAGGCCACTACCACCCTGAGGAGAAAGCCGGGAAAATTCAAGGCAAAAAGTGGGTGAGAGCAGCTTTCCAGCTGGTCCCACTGCTTCCACTCAGCCCTCCAATCCCTCCTCCCCATGGCGGCTAATGCAAGATCACCATGTCGATCCATTTTCAAACCTTCAATGGCTCCCTAACGTCCTCGGGATACAGTTCAAGCTTTTGATGATGGTCCATGAAAGCCCTCAGGCCAGCCTCATCCAGTCTCCATTCTCATCTCTTAGCACTCGCCACACCAGCTAAATTCAACTTCTCCTAAGTCATAAAATAAATCATGGGCAGGTACATGCAACTCTGTCTGCCTGGAACACTCTTGTTGGGGCTTAACTCCTATTCATCCTCAGAATCTGAGTCTGCCATTTGAATCCTTGCCTCACTGGGTGAGGGTTAAATGATAAAAAGCATGTTTTCAGTTGCAAGTAACAGGAGACTCAATATACAGTGGTTAACCAGGAAGGAGTGTTTCTTGTCATCACAAGAAGTCTAGGGTTGGTTAATCCAGTGGCTCAGGGATGGCATCCAGGGTCCAGATAGCCTCCATCTTTCCTTTCTACCATCCTCAGGCAATTGACTCATCCTTTTGGCCTGGCTCTCCTCCTGGTGTCAAGATGCTTGCAGCAGCTCCAGTCAGGCTCCAGACTTGTGTCTCTTTTTAGACACAAAGAAAACCTTCTCAGAAGCCCCCTGTCAGATATCCCTGAACATTTCATTGGCATGATGTCACATGCCTTTACCCCAGCTAGTCACATGGCCCAGGGAATGAGATCATGTTGAATACTCAGGCAGACAAGGACCTGCCCCCCGCGTAGGATAGGGAAGGACTCGACACAGTGCTGCATGATGGTTGAACAAAATCATTGTCTTTGGGCTTTCCTGGTGGCACAGTGGTTGAGAATCTGCTTGCCAATGCAGGGGACACGGGTTCGAGCCCTGGTCTGGGAGGATCCCACATGCCGCGGAGCAACTAGGCCCGTGAGCCACAACTACTGAGCCTGTGCGTCTGGAGCCTGTGCTCCACAAGAGAGGCCGCGATAGTGAGAGGCCCGCGCACCATGATGAAGAGTGGCCCCCGCTTGCCACAACTGGGGAAAGCCCTTGCACAGAAACGAAGACCCAACACAGCAGAAAAAAAATTAATTAATTAATTAATTAATAAACTCCTACCCACAACATCTAAAAAAAAAAAAAAAAACATTGTCTTTTAGCAAGGAAGGAGTACAGCAATGGCTTTTTCTTAGTCTCTCTCCTCTGCATCCCCAGTACCTAACCAGTGCTTGGTACACAGTAGGCATTTAATAATTATTTGCTAAATGATGTCACAAGCCCCAAAGGAAGGATGTGGCATCCTTTACCCTGCTCTAAGTGGCATGAATATATTGCCACCAGATGCAGGCTCCATGGTGGGTCAGGGATAGTCCTTTGAGTGTTTTCATCCCATGGATGTCCCTCAGGATCACCCATTCCCTAAACTGTTGTACTGCGCTCACCGAAATACTTCACCATGTAAGCAGAAATACAAACGACCATTATATCTCCTTAATACTCATGAGGGGCTTTAAGGCATGCCAAGAGAAATAAGCTACCATTTCTTACCTAACACGCTGGCAGAAATGAAACAGTTGGTGGCACATAGTACTGACAAGGGTTTGGGAAAACAGGCACTTGCATTCACTATTCATTAGAGTTGAAATTGGTACAAACTTAGGGGAAGGCAATTTGATGATAATCCTTCAAAACAGGGGTATGAGTGAGCCTTTGGCCCCAGCAGTTCTCCTGGTGGGAACACAGCCTTCAGAAATCTACACTAGGCTGTGCAAAGGTGGATGTGCAGGAACATCCATGGTGCACGTTATTCATAATATCGAAAAACTAGAATCATTTGAAATATCCATGAAAGGGGGACGAGCCAGGTAAATTACAGGACAACCTTACACCAAGAAATTTGATAGCATTAAAAGAACTAAGTAGCTATTACACTTAATCTTAGCCAAAAGTCTGAGAAGCAATAGTGTCCATAGTTAACAATATGGTATTGTGGACTTCAAAGTTTGTTAAGAGGGTAGATCTCATGTCAAGGAAACACACACACACATACACACACACAAACACAGGAAACTCTGGGAGGTGTTGGATATGTCTATTATCTTGATAGTTTTCATATGTCCAAACTCATCAAATTGTACACATTAAACATGTGCAGTTATTTATATATCAATTTTACCTCAATAAAGCAATTTTTTAAAAAACAACTAAGTAGGGCTTCCCTGGTGGTGCAGTGGTTGAGAGTCCACCTGCCAATGCAGGGGGCACGGGTTCATGCCCCGGTCGGGAAGATCCCACATGCCGTGGAGTGGCTGGGCCCATGAGCCACGGCCACTGAGCCTGCGCGTCTGGAGCCTGTGCTCCCCAACGGGAGAGGCCACAACAGTGAGAGGCCCACATACTGCAAAAAAAACCCAAAAAACAAAAAAACAACTAAGTAGATCTACATGTACTGAAAGGTGCCCTTGGTCTACTGCTAAGTGAAAAAACAAGTTACAAAAACAGCATTCATGCCAAGATACAATTTCTATATTTGTCTTATAAGTATATGCTTTTTATTTGCTTGGTAGAAACAATTCTGAAAAATTTAACAAAACTGGAGTGTCCAAGTATTTGTTAAGGTAATGATAGCTGGTGTAACTAAGTGCCAAAGCTGCCTGGCATACACAGTGGAAGTTTATTTCTGGCTCATAATGTCAAATACAGGTGTCCCAACCAGTGCACCTCTTTCCTCCAAGTGGTGATCCAGTTCTATCCCGAGGTCTGCCGTTTTGCATACTTGGTGTCCCAGGAGGATGGCTATAGGAGGATTCCTGGGGCCAGGCTTGGAGGTGGTGGACTTCACTTCTGCTCGTTCCCATTGGCCAGAACATGTCATGTGGCAACACTGGACTGCAGGGGAGGCTGGGAAAAGAGGGCCAGCTCTGTGCCCAGTGAGAGCCAGAAACAGGTTCTGGTGGACACATTATAGGGCCCCACAGTCACACACTTCTGTGATGCTTGCATATTTTCTGTGAGCAGATATCACTTTTATAATGGTAACCATAAGTAAGAATGGGTGAATAATCCTCATGCTGGGTCTTTCTGACCCCATCAGGACCAGGACAGGGGCCCTTCCCACTGTGATAAATCACTGATGTTCCTAGCCTAGGAACTTGTTTCTTGCACATTCTGTTCAGGGTGAATCCGTTTCTCAAACCCCATGTGAAGGTGAGAACTAGGCCCTGTGTTTGGTGACTCCATGGACTCACAGTCATTCTGAGTGTGGGCAGAATGTCCCTACCCCTCAGGCCACATACCCAGGGTATCCATGTCCTAATCCCCAGAACCTGTGAATGTTACCTTACATGGCAAGGGGGAACTAAGGTTGCAGATGGAATTAAGGGTGCTACTCATCAGGCTTTAAGGAGATTATTCTGGATTATCTAGGTGTGCCCTGTGTATTCACAAGGGTCCTGACCTGGGAAGAAGGAGGCAGAAGAGTGAGAGCCAAAGTGATGGCACAATGAGGAAGACTTGACTGGCCATTGCTGGCTTTGAAGGTGGTGGACGGGGCCACGAGCCAAGGAACGTGTGCCCCTCAGGAAGCTGCAAAGGACAAAGAAATGGATTCTCCCCTAGAGCCTCCAGAAGGCAATGCAGCTCTGCCAACACTTTGAATTTAGCCCAGTGAGACCTATTTCCTACTTCTGAACTCTAAAATAATATATTCTGTTGTTTTAAGCCACTACATTTGTGGTAATTTGTTACAGCAGGCATAGGAAATGAATAGACTGAGCGTCCTGCCTAAGGAACCCACCACCAGGATGGTTTGGAACCATCTCTCTCTGAATCTAACCATAGTCTTTGGTGGTGGAGTCAAGATGACCTGGGTTGGAATCTTGACCTCACCACGGGAGCAAGTCGCTCATTTCTCTGGGCCTCATTTTCCACACCTGTAAGTTAGGGTTGTTGTGGGTAACAAATGACATCATTTTTGCATAACATTTAGGATATGCTCCATCAATAATGGGCAATAACAATGGACACACACGTCACTGGGTGGAAAGGGCCCTTCTATTACTTGCCCCTGGGAAGCCCCAGTTCAAGCCAATCAAGGCCTGTCCTTGGCCTGCCATTTTGTCTAATGCTTCGTAAGGCCTTCATGAAGTATGGTTAGAAGACATAAACTTCAATGTACTACAAGTTCAAACAGATCACTGTGTAACAGAGGCTCTCCTGAGATTCTGGCATTGTGGAGAGGGAGGGGCCCAGGGGCTCCCTCCCTGGCCTACCCCTGCCGGGGTCTCTTCTGACCATGCCTACAGGTGGGTTTTGTTCCCACCCAAGCAGGGAGGCACTGAGTCTCCCATCACCCCATGCTTCTGAGGTGGCGAAACTTGTTTGTCTCTCCTGCTTGAGACAATGGTCACCAGGGTTGCTGAAACACCTCATCTACTTAATGCCTCAAAAACCCACATGACATGGATGAAACTTCCTGATGGAGAAGGTGGGGTTTTTAGCAATAAAAGGCAGACTGCTCTTCTCCAGGAATGGTACCCCTCCTGTTTTCCAGTGCCAACTGCTCTGGTAAGGAGTTTTCATTCCTTTAATTACCGGGCACAACTTCAGCCCTGAGTGGGAGAGGCTGTGATTTGGGGTTTCATTAGGAAAGCCTTTTGGTACTAATTATCGCTGTTATGGTCATTTCTGGGTAAGGAATGTTTACAATTGTTGTCCTTTAAATCTGGGTGAGGGGCCAGGGAGGAACCCTCATGAGCAGGTTCTGGGTGGTTTATATCTGGCCAAAGTAAAATCACTCACTGTTTCTATTTCATCAAAACCTAATCCAGATTGAAGTTTGGTGAGACACAGGCCATCTCATGAGGGCTGTGGGATGAAGGCCTGGTTGTTTGTGGCAGTTTTGGCTTTTTATTACTAGTAAAAAGGCTGCAGGCACTCAGAGAAGCTTTAGATCTACCTAAGGTGTCCTCTGTTTGATCTACATACTGGTATATAGTGATCATTTTTTAGAACGTTCTCACTTATCCCCTAAAATTAGTTGAGGCCACTCCAACTTGATGACATCTTTTTTCAAATCCATATGCTTTGTTTCTAATTATAAAGTAAATATTTTCTCATTGTAGAAAATATGACAAATATAAAACAAGTAGAAAGAACAACAGAAAAATCACCAATGTGCCACTTCTGTCAATATTTTGCTCTTTTCGGGCTTCCCTGGTGGCGCAGTGGTTGAGAGTCCGCCTGCCGATGCAGGGGACACGGGTTCGTGCCCCGGTCCGGGAAGATCCCACATGCCGCGGAGCGGCTGGGCCCGTGGGCCATGGCCGCTGAGCCTGCGCGTCTGGAGCCTGTGCTCTGCAATGGGAGAGGCCACAACAGTGAGAGACCCGCGTACCGCAAAAAAAAAAAAAAAAAAAAAATTTTCCTCTTTTCTTCTTCCAGTTTTTTTCTTGATATTAATAGTGGCCTTATTAATTAATTGTTAATTCATAAGTAAGGTTAATTAACTAATAATATATTAAAATATAAATTAATGTTAACTTTATGGTGCATGTACCATTTTATGAGCTTTCTAAAAATGATTCTGTTGTAAGGCTCCTCCTTGGTGTTTAGAATTACACGTGGTCTTGGGAGGTGGGGTGGTAATGTTTGCACCGTGTCCTGCTAGCTCAAGAGAAGAGGGAGGACAGATTGGCATGGATTTTTCTAATTATTTGCCTGTTTCAAAATTTTAAACATTATAGAAATGTGTAATTTAGATATACAAAATCCCTATAATCTGAACCTCGGAAATAATCTCCACTACTTAGTATATGTTATTTCCAGATTTATCTATCCAATTACAAAAATTTACAAGGATATATAAAACTATTACTTAATCAGAAATATGATATTGCCGTCCATGGAATTTTACGACTTCTACCTCATAATAAATCTCACCTCGATAACACATGTAAATCTCTTTCTTTTCAATGGCTTCCTATTCGGTTGTTTGGATATACCGTAATGTATTCATTTAATCCCCTATCAACCACATTTGGGTTTTAGAAATTTTTCCTGTACATACTGTTGTAATGAATATTCTTTCACCTGAACCCTTTTTTGCACAAGTGTGGGATTTCTCTTTGAGGAATTCCCACAAGTGGTTTGTGAATTTGAAACTTGAATCATAACTGCCAAACTATCCCACAGAAAGATTGGAGCAATTTGTGTTTTCATCAGCTGTCTGTTTTTGCCCCACTCTTATCATCATGGGATATTATCAATCTTTTAAAAATGTTGCCAACTGGATAATTTTTATATGCTTGAATTACTATGAAGTTAGGTTGCACATCTTTTAGTCCATATATTGGGTACTTTTATTTACTCTTCTGTGATCATGGATTCATGTCCTTTGACTAAGAACTTTGAGTCCTTCATTAATTAGGGATAATAATCCTTTGCTTGTCGTCTGTTGTAAATATTTTTATTTTCTGTTATTTGGCTCTCTGTTTTATGACCATCTATTAATTACAGCTAGTAGTTTTGGAGTGTTTACCAAGTACTATTTACTAAGAAAATTGCTTTACATGAATGATCTCATTCAATTCTTTCAACAAATTGTTGAGTTCGGTACTGTTATTATCACCCTCATTTAACAGGTGAAGAAATTGAGGCTCAGAAGTGTAAGTCACCTGGCGAGGAGTGGGTGAGGTCAGCATTTGAACCCAGACCCCATTACATGATTTTGTTTACAGAACATCATCTATGTGGTTATTTTAGCTTCCCCCCAGAGGTAAACCCTGAGATGGGATTTGAGTCCAGTTTATTTGGGATGTGATCCCAGGATAGGGTAAAGGGTCAGGGAAATGAGATAAGGTCAGAAGGGCACCAACATAGAGTGCATTATGGCTTCAGTAGGGCTGGGGACCTCTGAAGGACTGGGTAGTATGTCACATAGGCCCACAAGAGGGGCAACAAGCAGGGTATTTATCCACCGATTCCCTGTAGCACTGGCTGAGGTCAGCTCCTAGGGCACATTAACTCCCTGCAGCTTCTGACCTGCCCCAAACACTGTTTTCCTTGCGTCTGGAGGGAAGCTGCAGCCAGAGAAGCACAGATACTTGTATGAAGCTGCAAGTCAGGGTGTATGGGATATGGGCAGGAGAAGAGTCGTCTGCCACAGTAGCCAAGTTTATCTTTTTCTTTTAAAAAAAAGGGTCATTTTTGATTAATGTTTATACAATAAAGGCAAGTTCTTTTCTCCCAGTGTAACATTATATATCCCTTCCCAATAGGAAGGAGTCAACAACAACTTCCTATCACCCCTCGTCCACGGCATTACATGGGAAGGATTTCATCTTTCTTTTTTTTTTAGTTAATTAATGAAATTTTATTTTATTATTATTATTATTATTTGCTGCACAATGGTGTATTAGTTTCTGCTTTATAACAAAGTGAATCAGTTATACATATACATCTGTTCCCATATCCCTTCCCTCTTGCGTCTCCCTCCCTCCCACCCTCCCATCCCACCCCTCCAGTCGGTCACAAAGCACCAAGCTGATCTCCCTGTGCTATGCGGCTGCTTCCCACTAGCTCTCTATTTTACATTTGGTAGTGTATATATGTCCATGACTCTCTCTCGCTTTGTCTCAGCTTACCCTTCCCTCTCCCCATATCCTCAAGTCCATTCTCAAGTAGGTCTGTGTCTTTATTCCTGTTTTACCCCTAGGTTCTTCATGACATTTTTCCCCCTTAAATTCCATATATATGTGTTAGCATACGGTGTTTGTCTTTCTCTTTCTGACTTACTTCACTCTGTATGACAGACTCTAGGTCTATCCACCTCATTACAGATAGCTCAATTTCGTTTCTTTTTATGGCTGAGTAATATTCCATTGTATATATGTGCCACATCTTCTTTGCTCTTACTCCGGGTACTTTGCCTTCCGAGGTCCAGGAGGCCAGCCCAGCAGTTAAGCTCTAGGGACCCTTTGCTCACGAGCCTCTCCTGGGATGTCTTGGCCAAATGCCCAGGCAGGGGAGGGTGCAGCCTTGGTTCCTGTGGCCGAAATCAGTTTGGGTCAAGATTTTGAGGGAGAGAAGCTGGCTTCCCCCTGCCCTAGCCGCTCTCCCTGCGAGGACACCATCACCATCTCCTTTTCTCTTTTCACCTCCAGTCAAAATATTCTCCCTGCAAAGGAGCTGAAAGAAGAGGGCCAGTCACTGGGTCTTGGTCTGTTTGTGTCTTTGAGGGTGTGGAGTAGCCAGAATCCGTTTGCTGAGAAAGCTTTGTTTAACACTGGTGACATAGGCAGCTCACTGGAGCAGACGGGGTACCATCGGTGGGCCTGAGGGGGGCTCCAATAACCCCCCTTCCTAATTCACAGGGTGACAGAGCCTGAGCTCCGTCCATGGTGCCAGTAGCCAAGGAGCTGTTGACGGTGGGCGGCATGCTTGGCCGCCCCATCCTCTCCCTTCATCTCCCTCAGAGTGGCCTTCTCAGGACCACCCATCCCACCTGCCTCTCCCACCCCAAGACGCTCTTGACCAGTTCCCCCCCGTTTCTAAACTTTTCTTTATACAACATATCACCACTGTATATTACTGGCTTGCTTTATTGGTGTGTGTGTGTGTGTGTGTGTGTGTGTGTGTGTGTGTGACTCTGGCATGGGGGAGGGAGTAGAGATGCGTCTTCTGAGCACACGTGTCCCCCACACTCAGGCCTGGACCTGGCACGCAGTAGCCTGAACTCTGTAATGGGGACCTGGGCACCAGCCGTCCCGGGCTCTCGTCTGGACTCGGCCATGGGTTGCCGGCGGACCTGGAAGTCTATCCTGTCGTGGTCAGGTCCCCCCGGAGCCAACTCTGAGAAGGAGATTCGTGTGCAGGGCCACAGTCAGGGACTGATTCAGGATCCCCACTGCGGGACGGAAGGGAAGAAAGCAGGGAGTGGGCAGCAGAGCTGTGGGTACCACCCGCTCAGGTCACCCTGAAGATGGGAGGCCTTGAGGACTGAGGAGCAGGACTTTACCCCCTTGTGAGTCAGACTACGTGTGCATCACCCAGGAAGGGGCAGGACGCTGGGAGGAGGCCCTCTTCAGCTGGGGTGCTCCCCAAAGACAGCTGACCGCAAGCTTGGGGGGATCAGTCCCCCAGCCTGAAGGGGGATCTGGGGGGCAGCTCCCACCCACAACCCTCGTGCCCCATTTGGCCCATCCTTCAATGGGGATGGCTGTATCTCCTCTTCCCAAGCGCTCCAGGGACTCGAGAAGGCAACGAGGAGAAAAGCGTAGGTTAAAAGGTTTAGAATAAAGGTGCTCCAGGGAAAATGCACTCACTGCTTGGAATTAATTAGAAATGGGAACCCAAGTTTGAATTAGAGACAATTCTTTAAAAAAAAAAAAGGATTTCATTGCTTTCATTTAATTCATTCATCTAGAAATATCTATCGCACACCTTCTATGTCCCTGGAGCAGGAGATATGGTCCTTGCCTGCGTGAATGTACAGTTTAGTGGGGGAGACAGACAATCACCAAATCAGTGTACAGGATCCGTTTGGGTGTTGGTCACCGCTCTGAAGAACAGAGAAGGGAGGGACAGGGCTGGGGAGCTATTTCAGTTGCTGGGGAGGGAGGCCTCTCTGAGCAGATCCGAGCAGAGGGAGGGAGGGAGGAGCCAGCAGGCACGTGGGGAAGGGGCAGGTGCAGGGACAGGACGGAGCTCAGGGTCACCGGGCGGGAGGTCAGGCACAGGGAACGCTTTGGACTGAGATCACGAGGGGACACGAAGAGACACGAGTAACTTTTTAAGGAACACACGGAGCAGATGGAGGTGTTACGCCAGGGTCACTTGTTAATCGCACGTTAAATGTTGTTCTGAAAGATAATCATAAGGGGCCTGGTAGAGGGCAGGAAGGATCAGACCTGGCTTGGATACCAGCTTCCTAACCCACTAACTATGGCTCGAGGGATTCTGTGATCGGATGGAGCCTCAGTTTCCTCATCTGTGTAACTAAGAAGAAGAAAGAACACAAATGACCAGTATGAGGAATGAAAGAGTGGACATAACTAGAGACGCCACAGACATCAAACGAGGAAGAGAATATTATGAACAGCTTTATGCCAGTACATTGAAAGTGCAGATACAGAAAGTTCTCTGAAAGGCATAAATTGCAAAAAGGTATCCAAGAAGAAAAAGAAAATTTCAATGTTTTTAATCAATGAAAGAAATTAAAAAAAAAATCTGATTCCGAGCCTTTTCTGGCACATGGTAGTTGTCTAACACACTCAGCCATTATCATGCACTTATTCCAAATAATGATGCAAATATTTCATCATCGTTAGAAACACCTTACAGTATAAGAAAAAAATAGTCTATATAGTTTCACCATTAAACTCTCTCCTATACCTACTTCTGCCCCTACCAGCCTCCAAAGACATTATCTGCTTTATTTATTATACTTGATACAAAAGACTTTCACTTGTTACTAAAAATATGCTATATACTTGCTTATCTCGGGAGAGGATGCCCAGATAAATGTACTGCAGGCTTAGACCACCTCTCAGTACAAACAAGAGGTTTGGGTGTGCAGAAGCCAGAAAGGTGGGTTATGCACCGCCCCTGAAACTCCACAATGACCTAGCAAGGCTCTGTATTCAGGGATGCTGCCAGGACATGACACTGTAGCCAGGGTCTGAATAAATTAACAGTAACCCGGAGTTAGTGGCGCCCGAAGGACATTTGTGTGTCGACCTTGCCAAGATATTCATTTCAAAGAAGGCCCTGGCTCCTTCAGGCGACTGTTCCCGTCGGTCATGTGCCTCCCCTCGCAGGACTGTGTTGCACAATTGACTTTCCAAGCAGAGGTCAGGTCTTGTCCCTTTCCTGTCACAGCCTTGCCCAACTGAGGGAAATTGTTCCAAGCCTGGACCATGGGACTTAGATGTGGAGAGCAGGTGGTGTGTGTCTGCTGGACTGAGCAGAGGCTGCTGGGAAATGGCTGCTGTGGTAGACTCAAAGAACTGCAGGGCTGCCAAGGACCTGCCCAGTTTCACCCAACTTCCCGTTTATCAGACGGGGAAACTGAGGCCCAGGGAGATGAAGGAGTCGGCCAAGGCAGCACAGTGGGTTCTTCCCAGCCTCCTCCCACAGATGGGCACAGATACTGCATGGGGCCTGGGCCACCTCCGTGGCCTGCGAGGAAACTCGGCTAAGAGGAAGGCAGAGCGAGCCTGGGAACGTGGGTGGCTCTATGGAAGAGGCTGGAAAGAACCTGCTGGTGGGAGCTGTTGTCAGGTAGAGCGTGAGCCTGGGTTGTGGAACACGGAACAACATAGAGGGAGGCTGGCTGTCCCACAGGGTCCTATTCAACGTGGGGAGGGGCTATGTGGAGAGGGTCCCCGTGCATGTCCCCAAGGGTGCTTTCCCCAGCCCTGCACTCCTTTTTGGCCAGATGTCACAAAGCCTGCCATGCCACCACCCACACTCCTCTTTAGGGCCTTCTCTGACTTCCTGTTTTAAATGAAACGTCCCAGGGGAACAGAACCCTCCAGACTCTTCGCGAATTCTTGTTATGCCAACCACGCCCTAAATGCTTCTTCCCTTGTTTCCTGTGGGTAGCAGCGATCAGGTGGGCACTGCCTCTGCCCACCTCCCAGGGTAGTTTGAAGGACCACTCAAGATAATGGCAGGCAAAGTGTTTTGAGGACCGAAGTGCAGTGCCTGCGCCGGCATAAGAGGTGGTCCTAGTTAATGATTTATGCCTGGGGGCTGTGTTTCCTGGCAGGAAGCTGGCAGAAGAGGAGACCAAAGTGAGAGATGGCAAAGCCGGAAGCCAGCGGCCGAGTTTCCCAGGGGACCAACCTGGACAGTTTCCTCAGGCAGTGTCTGTCACGGGGGCCTCGATTTCCAGCTCCATCTACACACCCAGCAGCCTCTCCCCGTTCAGTTTATTTCACAGAGATTTACTGAGCACTTCCCTACCTCCCTGCACACCAGGCTCCAGCCCAGCACTGGCCTCAATGCTGAGAACAGGGTTAGGAGCCAAGCCAGGCTCAGCTCCTGCCCTCGAGGGGCGAAGGGAACAGGAAACAGAAACACAAGTCATCATATATGAGCATCACAATTATTGTCACTGCTGTGACTATCCAACTGCCTCCTTCACATCTCCCCTTGGATGTCTAAAGGCATCTCTAACTTAGTCTGAAGCCAAGCATTTCATTTCACTGTCCCCCAGTCTTATTAAATGCCATCCGTCAGGTTACTAAAGCCAGAAGCCATTCTTGTTTCTCCCCCTCTCACAGCCATCAACTCCTCAGCAAGCCCTGTCACTTGTGTCACCCAAAGCTCTCTTCAGGCAGTCCGCTTCTTTTACCATCAACACTGCCACCCTTCAGGTGACAGCATTGTTCATCCTGATCATTGCACAGCCTCTTAACCAGTCTCCCTGCTGCTCCTCTCTCTCTCCCATCTCACCCCCATCCGCCCTTTATTCAGAGTAAAATAAAATATGCTCTTAAAACATAAATTGGATCCCATCAACCCTCCTGCTTATAATCTTTCCCTGGATCGCTGGGGCTTTCAGAATAAGACTCAAGCTTTACACCCTGGTCATGAAGGCCTGTGTGACCTGGCTCCAGCCACCACCCATTGTGGGCTTTTTTGTGTGTGACAGTGCTGAGATCTTGCTGACCCCAGGGCACTTGCACCTGCTATTTCCTCTGCCTGGAAAAGCCCTTTCTCTAGAGCCTCACCAGGCTGGTTCCTTCTCTTTCTGTGGGCTCAGCCTAAATGCTACCTCTTCAGAGGTTATCATACCCTCCGTACCCTCCTTTCCACCAAGTGCATCCCAACCCTGTTTGCTTCCATCACACGGGTGTTGCAGTTGGTCACCCCTCATTCCTTTGCTTGCTTGTTGGTTCGTTTTCTCTCCCACAAGTGCAGGGACCTTGTCTGGATGGTTTGCTGGGAAAATTCCCCAAATTAACTTTTGTTAACTGGATAAAGGAATGTGTTCCCTCACCACTCCCATCCCAGAAGAGGTGAGTAAATTCTAGCGATGCCCCCACTCCAAGAACTGGCATGGTGTGGGCACTGCAGGACTCCAGAGCCTCTTCCCTCTCTCTAGTGTCCTGAGCCCCTAGATTTTTCTTTAAGAAGAGCAGTTTAATGGATTCTTGATTCCCCTGTCACTGTGGTAGGGGCACCTGCATCAGGGTTTTCACACATTTATTCAGTCACGCATGCATTTCTTCTGAACTTCCTGAGAACCTGGAGTCAGAAGACCTGGGCCTAGATGTGGCCTCTGCCACCAACTCACTGTGTGCAGCTTTGGTCAGGTCTCTGCCGCATCCTGTGCTCAGTTTGTTTCTGTGCCAAAAGGGAGACGATGGAGGCTGGACCTGATGGACAAACTCTTCAACTCCATCAGAAAGGGCGGCCCAGGTGGGACCAGGTGGGCTGCATGATGCCCGACTCCTAGCTGGAGCGAAGCCTGAGTCTCAAGGCCTCACAGCAAGGAGACGACTGTTGGCTTCCTGCTGGCCCGTGGTCTGTGTCCAGCCCCAGCTGGTGTCTGGGAATGGAGGGAAGCGGGACCGGAAGTGCAATGTGGGTCACCAGCCCACCCAGCCTCCCCATTCCACCACCCACGTTCCCAGGCTCGCTCTGCTTCCCTCTGAGCCAAGCTTCCTCGCAGACCATGGATGTGGCCCAGGCCCCGTGCAGCATCTGTCCCCATCTGTGGGAGGAGGGGGGAACACAGGGCAGGAGGCCTAGCCGACTTCCCCAAATAGGCCCACATCTCTTCCCAAGTGAACAGAATCCAGATAATCCAGCATTCTGGAGTTCAAGGCCAAGGCAGGGCGGAGGTCCCAGCAGAAGGGGGTCTGAGGCTGGGATATGGCAGGAACAATGAAGTGCATTTGGCAGGCAGAGAAGATTTTTCCTTTCAGGCACTTTAGGCGGATGCCTCTTCCCCTGCCCCCCACCCCAAACCTCCTGCAGGGAATTTCCTTGGGCCAAGGACCAGCAGACCTTGGAAGAATCTGCGTGGAAACTGGTCTCCCTAGTTTCTGTCCCAGAGGTCCGATCTGCATCTTCGCTCCGATCCCAACAAAACAAAACAGGATGGATGAATTCCCCTGACGTTCTAGGCTCAGGCAAGAGTTTTCCATGGTGTGAACCTCTTTCTCCTACAGACTTGATCTCGCTAGAAACTTCCCTTCCCCCTTTCAAAGACAAGTGGTTTATGAAGCTAATTCATACTAGGGTGTGAACAGCACCCTGCTGGCTTTCACCTGCCCTGTGTA
Source organism: Mesoplodon bidens (assembly GCF_964165515.1). Lineage (NCBI taxonomy): Eukaryota > Metazoa > Chordata > Mammalia > Artiodactyla > Ziphiidae > Mesoplodon > Mesoplodon bidens. The sequence goes on from NC_138164.1 coordinate 100,367,381, forward strand.
TTTGACTATGAACTCCTAGAACACAGGGGCTGTTTTACTTCTCTTCGTAGCTCCAGTGCCAAGTACAAAGTTGGTGTTGCAGGGATAACCATAAAGATGACAGCAATGGCAATAATAAATAATAACAGCTAACAATTACTGAGTGTTTTCTAAATGCCACACAATCTGATAAGGGCTTTATGTGTGTTACCTTATCTTCAGGTACTATTCAGGTACTTTAGGTACTACCTTCAGGTAAGGTAGGTACTATTCTTATTCCCATTATACAGAGGAGGAAACCGAGGCTCAGAGAGGTTAAATAACTTATCCAGAATCTAAAGCGATGGAAGTAGGGTTTAAATCAAGGCAATGTGACTCCCAAATGCACACTATTACCTAACAAGCTAAGTTCTAACCACGGTTAATTAGCCTCGCTCTAAAGTTCTTTTATAGCACTTAACACGCCCTCCACCCCCCAGATGTGTCTCTAATGATGAATTTTAGGCTTCCATGAGTGTGGGGGAGTGTAGTTTCTTCCAGGAAGTCCCCAAATCCGCATCAGAGTGATTCAGGAAAGGACTGGAAAAAGTCAGTGGATACGGTTGTCCTCCCTACCCTACCTCCTGCTCCCACATGCCTGGTGAAAATCCGGGAGCCCCTGGGATGCCCAGCTTCATGGCGGGCCTAGAAAAGGCTCAGGAAAGCCAAGCCTTTGCTGGAGGGCGGGGAGCCTCACTTTGGGTTTGCTCTAAGCCCCCATTTTCCAGAGGTCCCCTGTTTTCCCTTCTCACGGCTCCTTGGTTTCCCTAGGCTCACTCAGCACAGGCGTTCAATCAATCATGCCTTTACTAGCTCGTCTCCCTCACCAGACGCTGTGCTCCACAAGACCAGGCTCTGTCTAGTTCGCCAGAGGATCCCCAGGCAGGGGCACAGGGTCTGGTGCACAGTAGATCCTCAGAAAGTGGCAGCTATTTTGAGAACTGACCCCGGAGCCCAGTGCTCCCTCCCAATTCCAGCCCTCTCTGAGGCCCCAAAGCCGGGAAGGAGGTCATAACCCAAATGATCTTCACCTAGACCTCTCATTGAAAGGGAAGCCCGCAGACACGTAGCCACAGGGTGTGTGTCCCTGCAGAGGCTGCCACCAGCCCCGAGCCACAGCCTCCATGTCCATCTCCATCACCTGGGTCCTGGTTCCCCTTCTCCAGGAAGCCCTCCCTGATGAGCCCCACCCACATGCCCTGCTTTTGCAGCTCAGGTTCCAGGAATCTTGGGGCGGCCACACACACCCTATGGGGAGAAGACTGGAGAGAAAGACTCAGACTTCTTTAGGGTTCAGAAGTGGGCTTTCAGTTCAAGATCTCAGTTTCTGTCCTCCTCTCTCCTCTTTTTCTCACACAGAGGCTCTCCCATTCATCTTTCCTTTTCCCTCTCTTTTTCTTCCTTCTTTTCTCTTCTTGTCTCTTTCCCTTCTCCTTCCACCTCCCCCTCATTCCCTTCCTTTACTCCAGCTCTGTTTCAGGGAAGGCCTGAGGCCACTGTTACCTTCAGCCCACCTCCAGACCGCTGGGTGTTCAGACTGGCCCGAAGTCTGCTCACAGGAATGCCAAGAGCAACACCAGCCTTAGGTGCTGCTGGTACTTCCTCTGGGCTGAGGGTCGCAACAGGGCAACCTTGGGGGTAACACTCAGCCCCAGCGGCCCACACCCTACCACCCACCCTGCTGGGCCAGCACTGGAACCAAGGCGCCCCTCCTCCCACCCCCGGCAGGTACATGAAGGAATCCTGGGGCCGAGGAAAGAGCACTGGAGTAGGCATCCCGAGACTGAATTCCCTGCACGCGTGGCCCCCATTTATATCCCCGGGCACAGCATGCAGACAACGGATATTTGTGGAGTGACTGAATAAAAGCCGGAGACTGAAGTCCCAGCTGGCTGCCTCATTTCAGAGGCATCCCTTCACCTCTCTGAGCCTCAGGACCCTCGGTTAAAATGGCGAAGAATGGCCTGGCCCTTGTCCAGCAGGTGTGACGGTGCCTCCAGTTGTAAAGCCCAGGCCAGCAGGTTGTGTGGGTAACAGTGGGAGCAGGTGGGAGAGGGCTGAGCCGGGGCCCGGCTTTGGGGATGGAAGAGGATCGAACACTCTGTGTTGAACGATCCCAAGGAAACTACCGAGCATGGAAGAACTGCAAATTTCACGTTACGGATCCCTCCTTCCAGCCCAGCAGAGCCCTTGCGGGGCCTGCCGGCAGCACCCCAACCGCTCTTCCCTACCAAGCCTCCCATTGCCTCGGCCCTCCCCGGGCAGGCGGGCCAGTGCCACTGGGCTGGTCCTCGCTGGGCTATCCCTGGTGAGTCACGAACTCGACTTTCAGGAGGAGCTGGTCTAAGGTTAGATTTAGCCAGAAGGCAAAAGACTCCTAGCAGGTTCCGGGGTGGCCAGGCTGCAGACCCATCAGGCCTCGTGTCTCAGCCTGGGTCTCAGACCTACTCAGCTCTGCTCCTTGGCAGCTGTGTGGCCTCGGACAAGTCACTTTACCTCTCTGAGCCTCAGCTTCCTCATTTGCCACATGACAAGAATCCTCGCCTTAGCAGCCATGCCGTGAGTGTCCACAGAATATGAGCAGAAAACCTGGCAGGGAGAGGCACTGGTCGATGGTGGGTGTCTGCTTGGCTCGGGGGAGCCTATCCACACTCCGCTCTCCCCTCCCCCGCCTCTCTTCCGGCCCAGGCTCGGCCAGATGGTGGGAGCAGGGAAATGCAGGCGAGCTGCGTGCTTCTGGTCTATTTTGAGACGCCTCCTGTTTCCTTTACTGCCTGGGGCCATGTGGTGGCTGCGGGTCTCTGCTCCCAGGATGGGCTCAGAGCTGGACCTTGTCCTTCCTCTGCCCTTCACCCCCAGCCCTTCCCTTCCACGTGGCCTGGGCCCTCCACATCCTGGCTCCCAGCTCAGGCACCACAGACTCACCCAGGAGGGGCAAAGGTCAGGTGCCCAAAGGGGCTTTGGGGTGGCGGCTGGTCACTTGTCAGCAATATGGAGAAAGTGGGGAGCTGGAGCTGGCCCCTCATTGCCTGGCCCAGCCCCTGGCAGCTCAGCCCCCGCTTCTGCAAGCCTGGGTCTCCTCGGCTGTCAGCATCCTCGGTTGCCCAGTAGCAGTTATCACTGCTGGGGTTGAGCATTGGGTGGAGTCCTCTGTATTCCACACACAGCTCCCTTGAGAGCCACCTGGGGGACCCACAGAGAAACACAGCCACCCAGAATGCTGGCCCGGCCAGGAGGTCAGGCAGTCCCCTGGCTTGCGGCCTGGCTCGTCTGAATTCCAGGCCAGCGGGGAAGCCGAGGACCTACATCCCTCTGTCACCTTGCCAGAAACCTGGGAGCCACCCTTACCTCCTCTCCCACCCTTCCTCCTCCCTGCCCAGAGCTCTGATCTGAGTGTGCCTGGCTTTGAGTCCCACATCCCTCACCTATTAGATCCATGACCTTTCACCTCTCTGTGCCTCAATTTACTCATCTGTGAAATGGAGCTAAGGGGAGTCCCTATTTCATGGGCCTGCGGGGAAGAGATAATGAGTTAATACTGGTAAAGTGCTTAGGACAGGGCTTGGCACATAGTAATTGCTCAGTAAATTGTAGCTCCTATTATCTGATTGATCAACAAAGTCTTCCCACTCCAGTTCTTTTACATCACTTCCGTCTTCTCTGCTGCTATCCTAGTCCAACCTCTCCTGGGGCGTTGTCAAACCTTCTCACTGGCTTCACCACGTCTGTTCTCCATCTCGCTAAAGCCAAGGGCATCTTTTGAAATAAAAAGTCTGATGAGCGCTGCAGGGTTTTGAAATTAGATTCATTCATTCACCCCCAAAATATTTGAGGGCCTACTATGTGCTGCTGCAGTAACCTAAACAAAGTAGGACTCATATTCTACTGAGTTCAAGTCCCGGCTCTACAGCTGGGTGGTGTTGGGCAAGTTGCTAAACTCTTGGAGCCTCAGTTTTGTCATCTGCAAAATGGGATCATAGAGAACCTGCCCCATGGGCTTGCTGTGAGGATTCAGTGTTAGCAGAGTACGCAGCTCTACAAACGTAGCATATGAAATATTTTCAAAGTGGTAGCTCTGGGATGAGGATGGTAAGGATGGTGTCATTCCGTTCCTCATAACCTTCCGAGGTTCATGCTGGACTCAGGCATGGCGTTCAAGGCTCTCCATGATCTGATCCCAATAGATGCCTCCCCCGTCCTCCACCAACCCTTTCTCTAACATGGTGCTCATGGTACTCGGATGCTTGGGCCACCCCAGACTTCTCACCACTCCACAACAGCTGGGCCCTTTCACACCCCCTTGCCTTTTCATGAAGCCTCCTCCTTTCTTGGAATTTCTCCCTCCCTCCCCTTCTTTTCTTTTCCACTCTCTCCTCTTTTCAAGGCAGCCCCAGTTACCTGCCACCGCTAGGTAATGTCTTTCCAGCCTCTCAGGATGAACCCCTCCTGGATCTGGGCTCTTTCTGCCGGGTATTCACGCCCCCAGTACATCCCTTCCCGTGGTCATCAGCACTGTGTGTTCTCAGCCCCTGGGCAGGAATGTGTCACATTTACCTCCTGCTGTCAGAGCCTAGCACTGGCTTGGCATATTGTGGCACTCATTGACATTGGATGAATGTATGCATGACTGCCGAGATACCTCTGAGGATCAACCTCAGTTTAGCCAAGTGGAAGGTGGGATCAGTGTTAGAGATTCACACTCTACTGGAAGGGAAAGAGCTTGACAAATGCCATCCCCACTGCCATCGGCAGCAGAGGTGACCTGAGAGTCTTCTACATGCTGGTATAATGGGACGTGTTAGCGAGCATAGACCACGAGATGTCTGGTGGTGCACACACAGTGGAAGTTTACCTCTCACTCACAGGAGGCTGAGAGGCGTGCTCCGGTCTGCATGTGGCTTCCTCCACACCGTGATCTGGGATCCTGGCTCTCTCCATCTTGAGGCCCCACCATTATTTAGGTCCTTTTTGTCATTTGCATCCAATAGGCAGAAAGAGAAAGTGAGAATGTGGAGGCGGTAAACAGCTACTCTTAAAAGCCTCAGCTCAAAATTGGTACAGGTTCCTTCTACTCCTGTCCCATTGCCTAAAACCCCATCACGTGGCCACCCCGAGAGGGAGGGAGGTGGGAAACGGGGGCTAGTGTGTGCCCTGGAAGACGGGGAGGATGCGGATTTGGGTGAACACTGACCATCTCTGCCAATGCAGCCACCAATCTAACTTCATTTTGCTAGCTCCTGTGTTTGTGTGGAGACCGCAGGGCAAACCCTCAGGCCACAGTGGAGGAGGCTGGGCTACTAGCCTGGCTGCCCGCATGTGCCAGACCACGCTGGACTGGAATAACTTGAGCAGTTGATGGATCACAGCCCCTCCTGGTCTGTTGGGCAGACAGAGACAGAGAGGCTGCGCATGAGTCAGGGCGGAGGGGTGGGTAGCTCAGGGAAGCCTGTCAGGGGTTGGAGGGTGTCTCTAGGTCCAGCACCCTTCCTGGGGGCCTGAGGGCTCTCTCAGGGGGTTCTGGGACAGGGTTTTGCAGCTGCAGGAGTCCAGACCCCGGCAGGCTGCAGCTCTCCTTCCTTTGTGGAGTGGGCTGGGCTGAGTCGTGAGTAATGTCCCGGCCTCTCAGAGGGTCACAGCTGCTTAGAGGGCAAATCTCTGCAGCCCCAGCACCAGCCAGTAAGCTGAGACCAGGCATGTTTCCACAACCAAGTGCACTCAGCTGCAGTTTGAAAGGCCCTTTGGAAGCTGAGCCTCCCTTTCCGCCAACACTTGTAAGCCACGGGAAGCAGAAGGAGCCCCCCGGCCAACCCCTGCTGGGGTGAGCAGCATGGCTCGGCCAGGACACCTGGCACCCCGCTCGGCTCCGTGGCTTCCTGCCCTGCCTCCTGCTCACTCCAATGCCTGTCCCCTTCTCAGCAGGTCCCACGCCAAGGTCAAGGATCTCAGGAAACCTGAGAAGAGAGGATTCCTATCAACCACCTAGTCCAGTGGTCTTTAGCAGGAATGTTCAGAACTTAGTGGGTACATTTTGGATGGCTACAGTGACGGGAGGCGGTGGGGGGAGGCACTGGCCAAGGATGCTCTGGATTCTGGGCTGGGTAAGAACTGTCCTGCGTCCCACACAGCCTCTCCACACCCAGCTGCATGCTCCTGTAGGGCAGTGCTTCCCAAACTTGAACACGCAGGGCCTGAAAACACAGATCCCTGAGCTCCACCCCAGATTCCTGATTCATTGGGTGTGCAGTGAATGTGTGTTTCTAACAGTTCCCAGGGGATGCTGACACTGCTAGTCCAGGGACCACACTTTGAGAAACACTGTTGTCACGGGAAATCTGTTTTTAAGCATCTGAACCTGGAATGTAATTCTGTTTAATATCTAAATGTACTTTTTGCAAAGTACTTTTTGCATTTTTATATTCACTTAATTTTTCTGGATTGCAGCTACCATATATATTAATCTTTTTTGTTCTGTTTACCAGAAAATGGAGTCCTCCCTGGCAATGCCACTGGAGGTATCTGAGTCGCTGATTTACCTCTCTGTGGTGGTCTGCATTTGCAGCTGGGATGTTCGCAGTCATCTCTCAAGTGTATGCCTTCATCATGCCTTCCGTGTAGTCATACCATTACTGAAATAGTTTTGAAATGGCCATGATTTTAGTATAAAATATTTTCCTTTTATTCACCCTTATATTAGCATTAGAGCAGTGTGTGTGTGTGTGTGTGTGTGTGTATTTCAGTTTAGTGAGTGGATAGTTTTTTGTTTCCAAGAATTTCATCTTGGGAGGTAAAGGGGATGTTACTAAATATTTACTATAAAAAGGGGGCATTGCGTCCATATGTCAGAGTTGAGACCACTGCCTTAGTCCAGCTCCCACACTGGACAGAGTAAAATACACCCCAGACAGAGGGAGAGATGTGGGCACGGTGGCACCGGAGTCCCTGCCCCTACCCGGACCCCTAGTGCTGTAGTCTTTCCAGGCAGAGGAGAATGAACCCCCTTGAGAGCTTGCTGGGCACGGCACCAGGTGTTAGTGGAGAAGGGAGTGGGTGTCATTAAGCCCATTGTTCAGTGAGGACTCGTGCTCAGGAAGGTCAGGTGACCTGCCATGTCTGTTCTGTTGGGGCATTGGGATGCCAACCTGCGACTCTGATTCCACAGCCACTAAGAAGGCTTCTGTGCCTCCATATTGGAGGGTAACATCTTCATGTCATATATATGATACTCAACACACATAGAGGACATGCATGAGACCCTAGACAGTTCAACAGAACTGATTTTATGCCTGTCCTCAGGGGGCTTACCTTCTGGTAGAGAAAACAGGGCATAAATAGCTCGTTGCCATGTAGATGTCCTAAGAAGGTATAGAGGACAAGGAGAGTGTGTCCCAGGGAGCGTGACCTGACCTGGGAGCGAGGGCGTTGGGGCTGGGAGGGGATGGGAGGGCCAGAAGCAGCTGGTAAGTGAGGAGGCGGGAAAGAGAGTTCTGCTCCCAAGGAGACAGTGGTAGGTGAGCTGAATTTAAGAGCAAGGAGGCCAGGGAGTTTGGAGCCCAGAAAGCAAGAGAGAGAATAAAGCAGGAGAGGTGGCTGGGCCAGACCTCAAAGGAGCAGGATGGCCATGGGAAGAGTTTGGTCTTTATTCTAAACACAAAGAGAAGCCTGTTTAGGGTTGAATTGTGTCTCCCCCTACCCCGGCAAAAGATGCTGAAACCCTAACCCCTAGTACATGTGAATGCGATTTTATCGGAAATAGGGTCTTTGCAGATGATCAAGTTAAGATGACGTCATTAGGGTGGGCCCTCATCCTATATGACTGATGTCCTTATAAAAAGGGGAAATTTGGACATGGAGACAGACACAAGCATGGGAAAGACCTTATAGAGACATGGGGAGAGCCATCTGCAAACCAACAGATGCCCAAGCCTCCCAGAAGCCTGAGGAGAGGAGAGGCATGGCACAGATTCTCCTTCACAGCTCTCAGAGGGAACCAACCCTGCCCACACCTGGTCCCAACCATATGGCCTCCAGAATAGTGAGACAATAGATATCTGTTGTGTAGGCCTCCCGGCTGTGGTTCTTTGTAATAGCAGCCTCAGGAAATGATACACCACGGGTGGCTTTTAGCAGAGGAGCAGCATGACTAGCTTTGGTGTTTTGAGATGGTCTTGCTTGGTGTGGACCATCCTCTATAGAGAATGGACCCGAGGGACATAAGTGGCTGCGGGGAGACCTGTCAGGAGGAGACTGTCACATTCTACTGACGGTTGATGGTAGGTCGGTGTGACTGGGGCAGATGGAAATGACAAAGTGGACAGATGTGGCAGGCAGATGCTCAGAAGATAGAGTTTATAGGGTGCGTCAAGGATGAGTCCTAGGATGCTAGCTTCTGCCGAGGAGTGGACAGCGGTGCCAGTCCCTGAGATGAGGGACAAAAGGGCCAGGTTTGACGGTAAGGATCATGAGTTCGTGTCGGATTTGAGGTGCTTTCAAGGCATCCAGTGGAGCTACAGGTTCTGTCCCTCAGGAAAGTTTGGACTGGAGATAAAGTCTGGGCCCTCATTTCAGATGTTTCCAGAAGCCTCTGGCTTGGGGACTCAGCTAGGGCAGCTTTGATGGATCTCATTGGGGAGACTCATGTGCTCAATAGAAGTTCTCTGCCTTGGCTTCACAGTATACTCATGTGGGAAGATTTTAAAATCCCAGTGTCCAGGCCATATCCTGGACCATTAAACCGGAATCTCTGGGAGTGGGACCCAGGTGTCATGGTTTTGTTGTTTGTTTGTTTTACTTTTTTAGCTAAACAAAGGGTGCCACGTTGCTGTTTCACTGTGGGCTGGTCTGGTTGAACTGTTTCTGGGAACCCCTGGTGTCAGTTTCCTTTGGTCTGTGGGAGTTCCAGAGAAGATTCTTCCAGGTTCCCTGCATCTTCTGCTAGGGTGTGGTCAGGTGGGAGGGGCAGGTCGAAGGGAGGTTGCCCAACTGCTAGGAATGGGAAAGGGATCAAGGACTCCACCTGCTTTTCTACAAACTGTCAACCAATCCCTTTATTTCAGTCCACTTCTATCCTCAACCCCACTCCCACTTCCAGAGACCCTGGGGGCTGGCAATTCCCAATCCTCTAGGGGATCCTGCAGTGCCAATCAGGATAATTCTCTGCTTTTCCCCAAGTGCTGCCTTAGGATGCAGGTTTCTGGGGGTCTGCTAAGTCAGCCGCAACCTGTTTGACTGCCTATCAGCTGCAGCCTTTTTCACGCCGTTTTTCCCTCTCCTATTCGCCCTATCCTTGTAGTTTTATGGCTAAAAACCATCCCTTGACTATCGTTTCAGTGTGGTTTGGGGAAGAATGAAAAGTGGAGCGATGTGTTTAAACTTCACCCAGCCAAGAAACATGTGTGAACACCTTGAGATACAGATCACCTGTTGCCAGGGGATCATCAGGAAGCCTTCTGGCTGCGTGTACTAGGATCCCCAAGGAACAATGGCTAAAACAAACATGTCATCTCACACAAGAGGCTAGACTTTAGCAGCTGGAGACTTTGGTTCAGGGGCTAGCAGTGCTGGTGGCTGCCGCTCTTGGCCTGGCTTGTGGGGGGAGAATGTTTCCCTTCTCCATCACCTCTGGAGGAACAGGCAAGGGAGAAGGGGCTGGGATGTGCTGGGTTAGCCATCCAATGGTGTCTCTCTCTTGCTCACCAAATCGCCATCAGCATTGCATGGTGGTTAAAAGCATGGCATTTGGAGTCAGGCAAACCTTGGTTTGAATCCAGTTCTGCAGTTTCTTAACTGTTTTGAGCCTCAAATCCCCCACGTGTGGACTGGGGGTGACAGTAACCTCACTGAACAGGGGGTTGTGATGGTTGAATGAGACAAGATATGTGAACAGTTCAGCCGGGAACTGTCCCATGGCAGTGACTAAATAAATGCAGGTGCTCCACGTCATCCTCACCAGTGTGTACAAACGTGAGCCTGCTTAGAGTTGGATTGCCCCAGCCATTTAATCCTCTACTTGACCGTGTGAAGGAAGTGCAGCCAGCCCTCCATATCCGCGGATTCTGCATCCACAGATATGGGGGCCCACTGTACTACGCCCTTTTATATAAGGGACTTGAGCATCCTCAGATTTTTTTTTTTTTTGCGGTACGCGGGCCTCGCACTGTTGTGGCCTCTCCCGTTGCGGAGCACAGGCTCCGGACGCGCAGGCTCAGCGGCCACGGCTCACGGGCCCAGCCACCCCGCGGCATGTGGGATCCTCCCGGACCGGGGCACGAACCCGTGTCCCCTGCATCGGCAGGCGGACTCTCAACCACTGCGCCACCAGGGAAGCCCCATCCTCGGATTTTGAAATCTGCAGGGGCGGGGGTGGGGGAGAGTGGACCCAGTCTCCCACGGATACCAAGGGATGAGTGTGCTATCAGTCCATTTCACAGATGAGGAGGCTGGGTCACAGGGAGTGTAAGAAAATAGAGGCTGGATTCAAATGTGATCCTGGAGCTTGTCCTTATAACCTTTACTTAAGCTGCCCCTTCAAGATATATTTGCCATTATTATTGTTATTCAAACATTAATTAATCACCTGTTTTGTGCCAGGTCCTGTCCTGGTCATGGGGGTCACAGAGACATATGTATAAGATACAGTCCCTACCGTCAAGGAGCTCCCAGTCTTGTAGGGGAGACAGAAACAGAAACAAACAATACTGAGCCATGTGGAAACCAGGAACCATTTTACCAAGCAGAAAAATTGGTGGATAATACTCATTATTTGTATGCAAAATGAAATCACAACCAAGAATTGTACTTGCATCCAGGAACAAAGGAAGCTGCCCAGCCCTGGGTGGCAATTTGTTTCCAAGCTTCCCCATAGGTTTTTTCCAGCTGTTCAGTCTTGTGCTACCAACAGCAACAAGCATCCAAAGTTAAAAAAAAAAGAAAATGGAGGAGAAATATCAAAATTGGGAAATGTTATAAGATTCTGGGGTGAGGCTGTATGGAAAAGAATGGAAGTGGGAGCTTCGTCTGCTGTGACTTGCTGGTGGCAGAGTCTAGCCTCAGTTTGTCCGTCTGTGCAATGGGATTCATTCATGCATTCCTGTATTCATTCAAGAAAATAGGAGGGCTTCCCTGGTGGCGCAGTGGTTGAGAGTCCGCCTGCCGATGCAGGGGACACGGGTTCGTGCCCCAGTCTGGGAAGATCCCACATGCCGCGGAGCGGCTAGGCCCGTGAGCCTTGGCTGCTGAGCCTGCGCGTCTGGAGCCTGTGCTCCGCAATGGGAAAGGCCACAACAGTGAGAGGCCCGCGTACCGCAAAAAAAAAAAAAAAAAAAAAAAAAGAAAATAGGAGATCCTGCTCACCTACCTCCAGAGCTGATTTATAAATCTAAACTGTAAGAGGACAGACAGGAGGAATTATAGAAATGGAGGCTTGGCCTCTGCCTTAGAACCACGGCTGGGGTGGGAAGGAGGTGGGTGGAGGTGAAGGGGTGAGCATGAGAGTGTGCGTGTGTGTGTGTGTGTACGTGTGTGTAAGGAGGCCAAGCCCTGCTTCCCCACAGTCTCCCTCCCCGACCCCCTGGGTGAAAGGGCCTAGGAGGCACCAAATCCCTTTTTCCCCAGCATCTCCTCACCCCACTACAACTTGGTGACAGATCCTCTCAGAGCCAGAACGGCTCTTCCCAATATTAATGGCTTAGGAAGGGGGCCTTGGTGGTCGCTGATCGGGGAGAAGGAAATGGGTTTGCAATTATAGGCTTTGTTTTTCTTTTGTCTGAAGGCAAAGGAGGTGGAGAAAGTGTTCCTGCTTCTTTGTCCCTGCTCCTTGGTCCCTGCTCGTGGGCCAAGGTGACACAGACTCTCCTCCCTCCTGTGTCCTGTGGCCCCAGACCACTTGGGGTGCATTCCGGCGGGGGCGGAGATGGGGGCAGGGTGTGGGACTGAGCCTCCCCACACTGCTCTGGGTTGTGTTTGAACCTGGCCTTGAAGACTCATCCCTTCAGATTCCTCCCCAGACTATCCCCCACCCCCTCCACACTTTGTCCTGCTTGCACCCACGTAGAGTACATAGGACCCCTGGGAATGACTCACTCATAGGAAGAATTTGCATCCCCAGATGGTTTTCAAGCAAAACTGATGGCATGAGTGTCTCTCTGGCTTCTGTTTATAACTAGTCCTGACACAGGAGGGCCAAAAGTCATCCCTGGGGCCGGTCCATGGTTTTACCACTCATTTCCCAAGAGACTGGGCCTTGGGAACTTCTAGTGACTTCGGAGGCTATAGTCAGGCGATCACGCCCCAAGGGCCACTGCCCCCTTACTCGGGTGGGAGGGGCTCTCCTAGGCCCTAACGGGCACCTGGAAAAGGGCGGTTTGGGAATCTACCTTCCATGAGTCTGAATGCTGTGTGACATCAGGCAGGCTATTCAACCTCTCTGAGCCTCAGAATCCTCACTGGTAAAAAGGGGATAGTCACCTTACCTGGAGTGATTTTTGTTGTGGAGACTAAATGAGGTAATATGCAAAAAACCCTGGCAAGGCCCCTGATGGAGAAGCTACTCAATAAAAGGGAGTGGCTGCTATGGCCTTGCTGGGGGCCGGAGGGGTCTGCATGGGGCACTGTGATGGTGGCCCGTCCCAGTGTGGGATATAACAGGACGTTCTGGGTTTCAGCAGAGAAAGGCCCTGGAAAGAACTTCTCAGGGCCTTTTCAGCCATTGCCAGCTTCTGCCCGCTGACTTTCCACCTGCCTTTCAAGTTCGCGGCATGGAGAGGCAGCCTGGGAAGTTTCCAGGAGCTCTGACCCTGCTGCTGCCCGTGGACTGTGGGTCTGGGTTCTGCCGGGGGGCACCTGTCACCCACCAGGTGGTGAGTGTCTCACTCTGGAAGACTCTCACCCTGTAGGCAGCAGCCCGTAGCAGGGAGCTCCTCCCTCCTGGAGAGAGGAAGTTGAGGGCTCCTGGGAGAGGCTGGGGTCAGGGTCACCAGAACCAGACATCTGGGACCCTGAGCAGAGACTGCCTAGCTCCCTGCAACCTTTAGTTCTGATTGTTGCTGAGGACCAGGGATAGAGCTGAGCCTGCACATAGGAGGGGGAAACTGAGGCGGGGGGCTCCCAGGAGTGAGTCAAGTGCAGGAGGGAAAGTGTCCCAGGCAGCAGGAAGCACGAGCACAGAGGCTTGGAGCCAAGAGAACCAAGCAGGTCAGTCAGGGGACGGGCATCGATCGGGCTGTCCTGGGCCAAACTCTTTTTCTTGGTGTCTGCCCATCCATGTGCCTCCCTTGGGGACCCCCAAACCACCCACAGACCCCAGGATTAAGAGGTGGGAGAAGCAGTTTCACCAACCTGTTCTAAAATTTGAGCTCCAGCTGATCCCTGCCCGCATCCAGGGCTTTCTGGGCCAAGCTGAGGTCCGGCCCCCTCCCCATAAATGTGATTTTGCAGCTCCCAAGGGTGTGTTCACAGCTGTTTCCCATTCGTTCTCAGAGCAGCCCTGTGATGCAGGCATGATGTCCCTCTTTTCCCGCGTTAGGATAATGAGGCTCTGGGAATTGAGGGGGCATGCCCAATGTCACAGAGCAGGAAAATGACCCCAGGGGTCTTCCCCTCCCTTCGTCCACCACATCCCCAGAGATGTACTGAAACCTCTCTCCTCAAAGTGTGGTCCAAGTCAAGGGCACCGGCAGCATGTGGGAGCTGGTTAGAAATGCAGGATTTCAGGCCCCTCCCTGGACCCCCAAATCAGAATCTGCATGTTAGCAAGAACTCTGATAATTTGCAAGCACTTTACAGTTGGAGAAACACTGCTTTAGAGAAGTTCTTTCCCCTTAGAGTGATGCAACTTCCTGTAGGCAGGAGAGGATACCTACCTACTTCAGCAGGTTCGACCCCTAACACAGGACATTCGGACACTCACAGGAGATCTATTTTATGGGGGCACACTGCGGTGACGAGGGTGGCCTTGTCTTCAAAGACCCTTCCCTCCTCACCCACCACTTCTCCCCTGTGCCAGCCTGCAGGTGCACCCCCAGCCCTTCATTGTACAGGACAGCTGGAGAGGGGGTGAGGGGAGCCGTTTCAATAGCTGCCTCCCCAAGACTCCCAGTCTTTCCCTGCCCCCAGCTCCCTGCCTGGTGAGGCTGATTGTCCCATTCAGCACCCCTCCCCACATGGGCTGATGGGCTTTCAAACCCCCTGGTTGCCTAATTACCGCTGATCAGGGGCTGCACGTGCAGGCTTCTGTGAATAAGTGATTCTGTAATTACTGCTTGCACCCACTCTGCCTCAGGCGGGGGGGCGGAGGGGAGGGTTCTGAGGACAAAGGGATTTCACTGTGGGGAGGGGGGACCTGAGGGCAGCACCGGGCTTTGTTCAGCTCCTGGGCTTGGAGGGGCCCAGGAGGCAGATCCCCTGTGATGAGGCCGGGCTGACGGAGGGAGCCACAGCTGAGGAGGGGCTGCTAATGCAAAAACAGCTTTTGTGCATTGGGTGTGTTCTCGGCCAGGGTCTGTGCTCCGTGATTTGCATACCAGATTTCACGCCAACTCATCCCGATTGCCCTGGGACGCTCACAATATTGACGCATCCCCAGAGCCCACCCACCTCTACCAGTTCCAGCGAACCTGGACAGATGCTCACACTACAGCTAATTCTCTCAACAACTAGTAGAGACAGCACGCCCCTTAACCCCATTTTACAGATGGAGAAACCAAAGCTCAGAGAGGTTGAGGATTTTGATCAGGGCCAAACAGCTGGTAAGTGCCAGAAGCTGGACTTGGACCCAGGCTTATCTGATTCCAAAGATCCAGAGTGCAAGGAATCTGACCAAATGCCAAAGTGCAGAGGAGGGCAGGTCCTCGGGCCCAAGTCTGCAGTGTGTTGCAGCTGCCCCATCTTTTCTTTGAACCCTGGCCTAGGCCTGTGGCCCCCACCCACCCTCCCCTGGCTGCCCATTAGAATTTCCAGCCTTTCTCTGTACAGACCGTCTCTCCTGGACCTAGGACTGGGCCAGACTCAGAAGGGGTGGACTGTGCAGAGCCAGGACCTGACTAGACCCTCGGGGACAAGGTGCTCAGGACAAGGGGCAGAGCTCTGGCCTCAGGGTCTGGGTGATCGAGGCCTGCACCTACCACCAAAGTGCAGCACCAGAGGCCCAGGCTACTTTATGGGGAGGAGCAGTGGGCTTGAAGGCAGGCAGGCAGAGGCCCCTTCTAGGGCTGCGTGCCAGCTGGATGCAGCTCATCCGAGTGGCTGAGAGTCAGTGTGCCTGGCTTTGCAGCCCTAGCTGACTGTGTGACCTTGGGCAAGTTACCTAACTCCTAGGTGCTCCCCAAAGAGGGGATAATGATGTTGCCTGCCTCTTTAAGGTCTTAAAGAGACAATGCATGGAAAACTCTTAGTATGATGCCTGGCGGAAATAATAGCTAGTTGTTGCTATTCTTATTGTTATTATTTTTAGTGATCTCCTTCTCCCTGGGGTTGGGGACTCAAGCTAACATCTCCCCATCCCCACCCCCAGGCTGCAGCACGGTCCTGGCAGGCCTGGCTGCTGTTTGAGCCAATGAGAGCTGAGGGGAGAGACCGACACTGCCCCAGGGACTAAAATAGAGACAAAGCTGTCTCCAAAGCCAGGCTTTACAGGACAGTTTTGCCCATACAAGGCCAGAGTCGGTGCCACCTGGCAGCCCCTTGGGGCAGGGAGCTGCGGGGCAGACTGCCTCAGGCCTGCTCTGGGTTTGGCCAGATCTGCCTGGGGCCACCCCAGTCACATGCTCCTTCTCCCTCAGATTGATGGCTCTCTCGGGGCTGAGTTTTATTGGAAATCAGTTTGAGAGAAGCAGCCCCGGGCTCCAGGCCCCCCTCCTGGCCAGATATGCCAGAGCCTGGATGGGAAAGAGGCCCTAAGGCCTAAGATGCCCCTCTTGGATGTGGAATTTGCAGCCATTGCTTCTGGGAGTGTCTGGGCAAAAGCCGGGGCTTCAGAATCTCCCCTAGAAACAGACTTCCAGGCGGCTGTGCAATCATGGGCCACATAGGTCCTCTTAACCAACTCCTTGATTTTTTAGAGACAAGGTCCTGGACTGAGTTCAAGAAAAGGCACTTGAGTGTAGTGGGAAAGACAGCATTTGAAATTTGCCTCTGCCATGCAGAAGCTGTGTGACCTTGGCCTAGGCACTCAACCTCTCTGAGCCTCAGTCTTGATTTCTGGTAAATGGGGATAATAATGTGTGCCTTGACAATTTGTGGTGAGGATTAAATGAGACAATGACAGGATGGAATGAACAAGCCCAGGGCTGGCATACAGTAGGCCTTCTGTGCATGCTCACCCTTGGTCACAAGACGGTATGGGCAGGAGTTTGGATGGTGTAGTGAGATTGGTCTCAATTCCTTGAAATAGTGCATAGGGTTCACCTCCCCCTCAAGGTAGGTCAGGCACTTGAGTGTAGGAAGAAGGTTCTCGCACAGACAGCATCCACCAAGCACTGTGTATGTACGTGGGACACTGGTCCAGCCTGGAGGGGCGTATGGCAGCGGATTCTCCAGCCAATTTCCAGGCTACCGTCGCATTGTCCCATCAAGCTGGACATGCCAATAGTTCAGTGCCCAAGGGCATCTCCCAGATGCTTCTCACACCCCAGGATGAGTCATCCTCTGTGGCTGCCACTTACTCCAGACCATAAGCAGATGCTCAGCGATTGCTCCTGGTGGTGGCAATAGGGACCCAGACCACTGCAGGAATGAGACCCTTCTTCCCTGCAGAAAGCTAAGAGGTGGCACAGCAGCCATGGACAGCATGGCCGAGGAGCAGGGCCTGGAATACAGGGCCTGTTCATGCTCTGGTCGGTGGGCAGCTTACCTCTCGGGGACCTCCTTCAGCTGTCAGGGCAGAGAGCAGTATCAGGGGACCTGATCAGCACCATGGGGACAATCCTTATTCTGTCATTGGGATGAGCAGGGCTCATCTGAGCCTTGTTTTTTTAATCTGTAAAAGGGGAGTTTGTCCAGACAGTGAGTGCAGGGGTTTAGATGGTGGGCTTGGGGCCAGCCGCATGAGTTTTAAGTGTAGACCTCCCACATGTGACTTGTGTCCACCTGGGCAAGGTATTTAGCCTCTCTGGGCCACTGGGTATGGCAGTGGTGATAACACCTGTCTCCTAGGTTTGCTGCTTTAGACGGTCCGAGGCACCTGGTAACGCTGCTGACTACCCCCCCGGTGCCAGGCACTGCCCGAGCAAGTTACCTGTATCAGCAAGTTCCATCTTCCCGACAACCCCAGAAGTAGGTGCTAGTATCAGCCCCCGTTTACAGATGAGGAAACTGCGGTCCAAGTTCACATAGCTAAAAAGCATCAGGATCAGGATTCAAAGCCAAAGAGTTTGGCTCCACAGCCCACACGCTTAACAAATAAATGTCAGCTTTCATTGTTATCGCTGTTGTGTTATTAAAATTAAGCACGATGCCTGCTGCTCCATAAATGCAAGCTTCTGTTGTGAATGAACAAGACAAGAGTGACATGGTCTCAGTGGCCCCAGGCCTTTGCTTCCCCAGCTGCTGGAGAGGATTCTGACGTTTCTCCCCTTCCCCAAACACACAGGAGGGTCTACGAGTGCCTGGCCTGTTCCTTGGGTCTAGGCTAGGACTTGGTTGGTGGAGGAAGATTAGGAGAGCCAGGAGAGGATTGCCGGAGAATATAGGTGTGAAACAAAATTGGGGGAAGACAAAACTGTACATGGGAAGTGACATGCAGAGCTTATGAGTTGGTTCCTCTTAAGCACCCTTTAAGAAATGTGAGTTTTAGGGACTTCCCTGGTGGTCCAGTGGTAAAGAAGCTGCCTTCCAACGCAGGGGGACGTGGGTTCCACCCCTGGTGGGGGAACTAAGATCCCACATGCCGCAGTGCAACTAAGCCCGCACACCACAACTACTGAGCTCGCGTGCCTCAACTAGAGAGCCTGCGTGCCGCAAACTACAGAGCCCATGTGCCCTGCAGCCTACGTGCCACAACTAAAGAAGAGAAAACCTGCACACCACAACTAGAGAGAAGCCCACACACCACAACAAAGAGCCCACGTGCTGCAATGAAAGGTCCCACGTGCCTCAACGAAGGTCCCACGTGTCACAACTAAGACCCAAAGCAGCCAAAAGTGAATAATAAAATAAATAAGTAAATAATAAATAAATCTTTTTTTTTAAATGTGAGTTTAAAAAAAATCTATTAAATGAATTGTGAACCATTGAATTGTGCCATTTGAATCCAATACCACTTAGAGACTGAGCCATGTGGTCCCGCCATCAGCAGGATCATGCTTGATGTTGAGTGAAAATGTATGCCCTGGCTTCAGGGGAAGCTTTGGATGCACAGGGAGGTGAAGGAAGAGGGCTGACCTTTGGTGCCTCCAAACCACCCTGGAGTCTTGACACTCTCATGAATACCTTCCCCCTTAGTGAGACTACACACTCCACCTTCCCTTGTTCTACAGCCTTCTGAGGTTTACGGGGGCTCAGGCCCCTCCCGGGGACGGGACACATGAAGGGGTCTCAGCTGCATCCCAGTGAGTTCTGAAGCGAAGGCCCTCTCCAAGCCGCCTGTGGTGGGCAATGAGGGCTGGAGTCCAGGGCCGCTGGGGGCGGTGCAGCCCCATCAATGTCTGGGTCGAAGGCCCAAAGAGCTCTTGTTCTTAACACTCTGGTGCAATCAAGAGGGGACTGTGAAAGACAAGAGCCACTGGGCAAGTGCAGGGCCTAGGAGTGGTCAGGGGAGCAGGCAACAGAGCTGACCACTAAGGCCAGCGTGCCTGCATCCCCAGTGGAGGGCCACGATGTCTTGTAGGGGTTGATGTGCTGAAATGGGGTGACTGGTGGCATAGTGTTTTAAAAGTGAATCTAGGGGCTTCCCTGCTGGCACAGTGGTTAAGAATCTGCCTGCCAATGCAGGAGACATGGGTTCGAGCCCTGGTCCTGGAAGATCCCACATGCCGCAGAGCAACTAAGCCCGTGCGCCACAACTACTGAGCCTGCGCTCTAGAGCCCACGAGCCACAGCGACTGAGGCCCGCATGCCTAGAGCCCGTGCTCCACAACAAGAGAAGCCACCACAATGAGAAACCCACGCACCGCAACAGAGTGGCCCCCGCTCGCCGCAACTAGAGAAAGCCCGCGAGCAGCAACAAAGACCCAACACAGCCAAAAACAAACACGTAAATTTATTTTTTAAAAAAAGTGAATCTACTATCTATTTCCATCAATTGTAAGATAAACCATTGACTTTATCCTAGTTCTTTGGGAGACTAAAAAAAAAATGCCGCCTTTTATATGTGCGTATCGATTGGACAGCCCAGTCAGATATCCAGACTATTAAAATGTGAACAAATCACGCATCTTGGAATCTGGGGACTCTGGCTGCTCACGGCAAGGCATCCCTGTTACTCTGAAGAATCAGGTCACTCTCACCGGCCCTCAGCTGTCTCCTCCCTCTGTCTTTCCTGGTCATAAAGGTCTTCTCTCAGTAAGTGATGCTAAGTGTCAGACCAGAGCTGCCTGCTCCCAGCAGCTGTTTGGTGATGGAAGAACCAGACCAAGGAGGCTGAGATATAAATGAGAGAGAACAAAACATCCTCTGCTTCCTTCATTCAACAAATGTTTACTGAACACTTAACATGCGCAGGCACTGCTCTGGGAGCTAGAGATACAGGGATGGATGCCCCTGAAACGGGGTGGACCTATGGTCCAAGTTAACTTGAGTTTTCGGAGGGGACTTATTATATGACTGGCAAAGTTTAAATCACCCCCTCTCATGTCTAAGTGGATAATGTGAGGGGAAGGATCTCCCTTCTCTCTCGAGCTCTCTTTGCTGAGTGGCTCTGCTGTGTTCACGTGTCACTCACTGGCACGTTGCAGGCCACACAACTGATAGTGCCCTGAAGTCGTCAATTTCAGGGAGCTGAAACCGAAATAGAATCATACCAGGTATGGTGCTGAAAGCTAGGGGTGATGGATTTAATTTGTTATCTAAACCCAGAACCCTTTCCATGTCTTCCGAGAAGTTATCTGGTCTGGAAAATGGCAAAAGAAAACTGGAATATAGAAGAGGGAGCAAGAGGTACGAACAAGAGGGAGGTTTTGCTGACATAAAAGCCCAGATTGAGGAGTTTGCACTATATATATATATATATATATATATATATATATATATATATATTTTTTTTTTTTTTTTTTTTTTTTTTTTTTTTTTTTTGCGGTACACGGGCCTCTCACTGCTGTGGCCTCTCCCGTTGCGGAGCACAGGCTCCGGACGCGCAGGCTCAGCGGCCATGGCTCACGGGCCCAGCCGCTCCGCGGCATGTAGGATCCTCCCGGACCGGGGCACGAACCCGTGTCCCCTGCATCGGCAGGCGGACTCTAAACCACTGTGCCACCAGGGAAGCCCCTGCACTATATTTTTAACAAGAATCTGTACACATATCCATGTACATTACGTCTATCCTTAGTCTGTGAAATGGTGACTCAGGCGAACTGCGTGATGGAAAAGCTGGGAAATAAAAGTCCAAATAAGTTGAAACATCATGTTGCCCTCAGGGCCTGTAGTCTGGGGCTCTTCCAGTCTCTCCACCCTTTGGAGAAAGAAACACAGGAATCCCCTACACCTCCCTTGCCTGTGATTTGACTTCTTAAGTATCTCTCAGAGGGTTTCCCATCTCCCCATCTGCCCTGCGAACTATTTAGTCCCTGCTGCCTTCACCTCTTGCCTGGACATTTGTTCAACTGGCATCTTTGCCCTGACCTCCCCCTCTCAATCCCCCCATCAATTAGGCTAAATCCCCCATTGCTGGCTCTGACACTGGCACTTCTTCATAGCGCTTATCGTGGTCCAAACTGTGGATTTATTACTGAGCTTGTTTAAGTAATGGCTGCCTCCCTCCACTTCATCAGTGTCCTTGAGAGCAGGGACTACACCTGTTTTTGCTCATGATTCTGTCCCCTGCACTTAGCACAAAGCTAGGAAGGGGTTTGCAACGTGTTTTGACCAAGACTTTGTAAACATGTCCATATAAGTTAGCTCTGTCCTTACACCTAGCCTCGATCTCTCCTTATCCGTAGCCATGGAAAGTGCTCAATAAATATTTGTGGAATGAATGGATAAATGAATAAACAAGCTTGAAACATAAAAAAGAGGTAAATAATTTTTTACATGTATAAAATCAGTTTTTCTCCTCCCCACAAAACAAATGCTGCAGAAATATTTCAAGACCGTCCATTTGGAAGACATATTGGCCTGTTCAGAGCTCACATGTGGGTGGTGGAGACCCTCACAGACTGTGTGTGTGTGTGTGTGTGTGTGTGTGTGTGTGTGTGTGGTTGAGAGGCTAAAAGAGTATTCCCTGGGGAGTGTAAAAAAGAGGAAGACAGTGAAGATTCTATCACATTACCTATTAAGATACAAATACATCCAACCAAGAATCCTGGAGCCTTATACTAAGTAGAAACCTACTAAATATTTGTGCAATGAGTGCAGATGTGAGGGAATCACTCCCCTGGTGCTGATGCTATGCGAGGGTGCAGGAGAAAAGAGTCTCCCTTACAGCCTTTTCTCCCTCCATCTTGCCAAGGTCTTCTCCTGGGTGACCTGTGGGCTACTGTGAGGAGGTGATGGCCCAGGCAGTGGGGCTGGTGTTTGGCTCTAGACATATGCCCTCTTTATACCCACTTTGTGCTCAGTCCTCCATAAAGACCTGGTGCTGGCTAAGTGTGGCAAACAGGGTCTCTTATATACTCTTTTTGGGAGTATAAACTTGATCAACTTTTTTGTGGGGCAATTTAACAATATCTGTCAAAAATTTAAAGACATATATCCTTGATGGGGGCAAATTCCCTTCCAGGAATCTATTCCATGGTTATACTTGAACTTGTGTTCAGAGATGGATATATAAAGATGTCCATTGCAGGGTAAATTATGCTAGCAAAAAATCAGAACAATTAAATGTCTAACAATAGGGAAATGGCCTAATACATTGTGGTCCAGCCGTACCGTGGAATATTATAAAGCTGCAAGATGGCTTTCTCCATGTTACACTCTCTTGGTTCTTCCCAACTTAAGAATGTTGCTTCTTAGTGTCTTCTTTTTGAGTTCACCTCTTCCCAAATGTCAATAGTGCTGAGGTTGAGAAACTTTAGGCTAGAACAGTGCCTGGAACAGAGGAAACGGTCACTACATATGTGATGAATGAACAGAGCCTGATATGTAGTTGGTGCTCAATAAATAATTGTTAAATGATTGAAGGAAAGAGAATGAGGTAGATCCATATGTGCCAATAAGAAAACGAGTTTAAGACACATTGTAAAAAAGCAAAGTTAAAAACAGTATGCATATTACTATCACTTTGGTGTTAAAAATAGACATAAACAAATGGATATGTTTGTCTATGCATAGGAAATTCATGTAAAAGAACATAAATAAGTCTTCATAATGGTTATCTCTATGAGTGGGACAGAGTTTGGAGTGGAGAATAAGGGAAAACATTGGCTTTTCATTTCATAGTTTTTGAGCTGTTTAAATTTTCTATTATGAGCATATAGTGATTCTAGAACCACCACCACCACCACCAAACCCAGTTTAATTAAAAAAACAAAAACAATACCACAGGACTGCTTGGTACACCTTGGTTGCAACAAGACCTAGATGTAAAAAGTGGCATTTGAGGCCTTGCGGAATGAGCCCTCTAGGTCAGTAACAGCTGGATGCGAGTTTTTCATAACCTGCAGCTGTTCAGAGCCTGTGACCCACCCCCAGCTCTGAACTCATCTCTGTAGGTCTTCATATCAACTCTAAGAAGAAGGCCTCTCTGTCACCATTTTTACTGCTAAGGAAGCTGAGGTCCAAAGAATTTAGTACCTTGCTGAGGGAGAAACAGCAGAAAAGCACCTTTGCTTTGACCCAATGGGTACTGGTTGGGGAGGAGGCATGTATTAGTTAGCTAGTGCTGTGAAACAAAATATTCCCACACCATATCTTAAGATAACAAACATTTAATATCTCACAGTTTCTGAAGGTCAGGGTTTCAGGAGTGGCTTAGCAGGTGATTCTGGTTCAGGGTTTCTCAGGAGGCTGCCATCAAGCTGTGGGTAGGGGCTGCCATCATCTGAAGGCCAGACTGTGGCGGGGGTGGGGTGGGGATCTACTTCTAGACTCATTGTACGGTCATGGGAGGCCTCAAGTTCTCAATTGCTCTTAGCCAGAGGCCCCAGTTCCTTTCCACATGGGTCATAGGCTTCCTGAATGTCATTATGACATGTCACCTGGCTTCCCCCAAGGGGATGAGCTGAGAGAGAGAGAGAGAGAGAGAGAGAGAGAGAAAGAGAAACCCAAGACAAAAGCCACAGCCTTTCATAACCTAATCTCAGAAGTGACATGCCATCATTTCTGCCATATTCTACTGGTCACACGTACAGTGTGGGAGGGCACCACACAAGGCTGTGATTCCCAAGAAGTGGGATCATTGGGGGACATCTCGGAGGCTGGTGACCACAGGGCATCTCCTGGCAGAGCCTTATGCTGAAAGTCTGGATTCCATCCTAAGGTGGCCCCTGGGGCAGGAGCCTAAGAGGACCCACCTGGATGAGTCCTCTGGTACAGTGGGAGGCACCATGGAGAGATACCTGGGAGGAAGGAAAGGTGTGGGCCTAGGCCTCCAGAGCCCTTCCCCGACGTGGGCTCCTGCTCCAACCCCAAGAAATCACAGGCAAGTCATTGTACTTCTTGGGTCTCAGCACCCTCCACCCAGAGTCAGTGATGACTCAACTGCCTAGCACCTTCCCTCCTCTCGGGGATGTGGTGATACAAATGCAGGGGGCACGCTGGAGCCAGTGGGCACTGTCAGTGCCATAATCACAGGCATGAGAGAACTGCTCTAGACACACAGTCTCACCACGCTGGCTGTGTGATAGGTGCTTGATAAGCACTTGGTAATGGACTAATGGCTCCTTTTGTAAACACATGTATTGAGTGCTTGCTGCATACCAGGTCCTTTGATGGGGCACAATGCATGCACTATATCAGTGTTTGTCCCCGGCACACCCATAAGGTTGGTAACCACAGTAGTCCCATTTTGTAGACGGGAAACTGAGGCTGGGCAGGTTAAGCACGTTGCCTGTACACAGGACTTGCCCCCAGATCAGCCTGGCTCCAAAGCCCCTGCTCTTGCCTGTGATGTGGCCCTTCCTCCCACCTACTCTCCTCTCATGGGAATCAGGGACTTCTGATAGAAAACATGAGCCTGGGACCTGTAAGGCACTTTATATAGGTCTCCAAGTCCTCTATTCCTCACTAAAGAGGAAGAGAAGCTGCAGTCCCCAGACAAGAAGCACCTTCCCTCCTTGAGCGGGGAGGAGAGCGCAGACCCAGAGCCTCCTAAGAGCCAGGCCAGGTCTTTCACTTCCGTCTGCAAGCCCAGACCTCATAGCAGATCTTGCCTGGGTTCACCTTCAAGGCTGGAACTGATTCCCAGAAGGGCAGCACGTGCTAGAATGAGCCTGGGCTATGGCAAGAGGCAGACATTTGTTAAAATCCCACTCCTTTGTCCTTGGGCAAGTAGTTAATCTTTCTGAGCCTCAGTTTTCATATCTGTACAATGGGGAAGTCACACTCATGTCTGAGTTCATTGTGAGGATTAAATGAAACATAAACAGTAAAAGTACCTGGCATGTTGTAAGTACCAAATCATATTCATTTCTTTGTTTCCTTTGGTCTTTTTTTGGTCATATTGTAGAAGTTCCAACTCTCCCTGCAATAAAAATGTTCTTTTTTGGGGGCTTGAAACAGGGGCCCTCAGTCTAGCCTGCTAGGTTTTTTCTCTGTGGGGTCCTAGCATTCCCAAACACCCCTTCCAACTAGTGAAGACCTGTACAGCATTGATGGGAACTTTGTATTCTGTGCCTTGATTAAAGCCAGGCCTGAAGCCCCCAGGAAAATGGGGCCTTGATACAACTGGCTTAGTTTCAGCCAACTGCCCCTCTGGTGGACCGGGTCAGGGGAGGTTCCTGCAGTATTTCTGGAATGGAAAAACCCCAGGTTGCAGGCTGGTGCCTGAGACAGCACTGCTGGCCAGCTTAGTCAGTGGGGGCAGGCCTGGGAGGTGGTTGGATTCCAGCAACAGAGGTCCCTCGGGGAGTCTCTGCTTCTGTCCTAGCAGAGCTGGGAGAGGGGCCACGGGAGAGCAGACATTCTAGAGACACTCAGCTAGTCCCCAACGGCATTGGAAAGGATCCAAATCCTCTCCTAGCGACTCTGACCTGAGGTTTTAGGGAAAATCAGGGTCCTGTACTGCTTGCTCGCTCACAGATGGTTGAGTTAATAGAACCAGAAAACAATAGTTTCCATTCCTGTGGGAAGGCTGGCTCTGGGCAAAGGGCGGGGGGCAGCCCTCAGTAACTGAAGGGTGGCTGCACCAGGCCTTGAAGGTCCTTTCCAATCCTGAAAAGACAAGGATTCGTGACGCGGGGATTTCCTAGGGTCAAGCAGACAAGCGTGGGCGTTCAGAGACAGACCTGCTGCAGCATTTCTGGGGGAGAAGCGGGGCCGAGAACCAAGACCCAGGGTGGTCGGTGGAAAAAGCACTGGGCGGGTAGTCCGAGCTCTGACTGCCCTTGTGACTCAGGGCAAACCACTTCCCTCTCTGGACCTCAGTTTCCCCACTTATAAGATGGGGAGGGCATGCTCTTTCAGAGAACCCCTCCAGCTCTGAAATCTCTGATTTGTTTCTGGGGTTTTTGCTTCATCCTTGGTAACCTGGAGACCTGCCAAGGCACAAATATTTATAGAACCCTTGGCATCTTGTCAGGTGAGGTGGGAGAAACAAGTAATTTCAAAGCCAGCCTCTGCCCTCCTGGAGCACTTCAAGAATGCTCAGATATATACAGGCTCACCCACAGAAGTGGCTACCCAGTACCCAATGGACAGTACCTATCTATGGGGGACCAGAGGAAGAGAGATCAAGGTGGCCTGGGCTGGTCCAGGAAGGCTGCTTGGAGGAGGGAGGATTTGAGCCAGGCCTTGTAAGATGGACAGAATTCACTGGGTTAAAAGAAGGGAGCAGGGTGTCCCATGCAAGGCCTGGCCAAAAGTCAGGGCTCACATATACATACAATTGTGTGGTATGTGCACTGCTCAACTCCTGGAGTCACCAGTCACATGTGGGCCATGTGACTAGCACTGCCTGTGTACAACCTATATGGCCTCACGAAAGTCCCTGGAAAAATTGCTGGGATAGATGTCTTCCAGGGCCACAGGAGTGGGGAAGAGTCGCTGCCCATTTGCCCCTTGGCATGTGAGGTGGCACTATTCTCCCAGCCTTGGGGATCAGCTCTGCTCATTCACTGAACAAGGCTCCAAGTGTCATGAAAAGAGTATATATAGAATGGATACACAACAAGGTCCTACTGTATAGCATGGGAAGCTGTATTCGGTATCCTGGGGTAAACCGTAATGGAAAAGAATATAAAAAAGAATGTATATAAATGTATAACTGAGTCACTTTGCTGTACAGCAGAAATGAACTCAACACTGTAAATCACCTATACTTCAATGAAAAAACAAATTAAAAAAAAAAAGAGTACAGTCAAAGAGATCAGGTTCAGATATTTCCTCTGCTGCTTTGTGGGATCCTCAGGAAGTGACTACCTCTCCAGGACTCAGTTTCCTCCTTGAAAGCAGGCATCATAAGAGTCCTTCCTTACTGGGTTGTGGAGGAGATGAAGCAGATGGTGTACGTGAAGTGTCCAGCCCTGGGCTTGATAAATGGTACACGCTATGATGACTGACTTGGGGGACAGGGTGAGAGAGGATGGGTGGAGTGATGTCTGGAAGCTGCTGGGTCCTGGGGAGGGACAGGGTGGGAGTGAGAAGCTCACGTTGAGGCTGGGCATGAGCTATTGCCAAATAGCAATGATTTTGCCAGTAAGTTTTAGATGGTTTCCAGGGCAGCATCAGGGTCTCCTGGGTGAAGGAAAAATATTTTGTGAAGAACCTTGGAGCCAGGGACCCAGGGGACCAGAATTCTTTTCCTTGCCCACCAGGGACCTTGGGCCACTCCCTGCATCTAGGCCCCTGTCTGTCCCCAACCCCTACTTGGGGAAGGACCCTCACAGTGGCTGGGCCCCTTGGATTCCCTGAGCACTGCCCAACCCAGGCTTGCTTAAGGAGACTGAAGGTGCAGAGGCCTGGGAGAGGTGAGCTTCCCAGGGGTATCACGACTCCAGGCAGGCAGCTCCGCCAGACTGGTATGTGAACTCACAGCAGCGGGGTCTATAACAGGAGTGTTAGCTCCACCCTGCTCACACCAGCTCTGAAGACACAGGGCTGAGCAACAGGAGACCCCAGCTCGCCCCAGCCCCGCTCAGGTTTGCCCTCCTGACGCAGGAGGCTATGGCAGTCAGCACAGAAGCTTCTCCCACGGGCTTGGATTCAGCCCAGGCTCAACTTCCTCTTTCCTGGCCTGTGCAACCAGAGGTTGAGGGCACTTTGGCTGGTGGGGGCCACCAGCACACTCAGTCCTTTGAGGCCCATTACAGAAGGGTTTCCAGGCTTGGGGACAGGATAATAATAGTAAGTAATCATCTTTTAATAAAGCAGCTTTATTGAGATATAATACAGATCGCAAAATTTACCCTTTGAAAATATACAGGTCAGTGGTTTTAAGTATACCCACAAAGTTGTGCAACTTTCACCATGATTTAGTTACAGAACATTCTCTTCACTCTAAAAATAAATTTGTAACAATTTTTAAATTAAAAAAAATTTTTTTTTTATTTTTTGGCTGCATCACACGGCATGCAGGATCTTAGTTTCCCAACCAGGGATCGAACCCACGCCCCTTGCAGTGCAAGTGCGAGTCTTAGCCGCTGGACCATCAGGGAAGTTCCAGAAATTTGTAACCATTAATAGTCATTCTCCATTCCTGCCTCCCTACTGCCCCTGGCAACCACTAATTTACTTTCTGTCTCTATGAATTTGATTATTCTGGGCATTTCACATAAATGGAATCATACAATATGTGGTATTTTATGACTGGTGTCTTTCACTCAGCATAGTGTTTTTAAGGTTCATCCACATTGTTGCATGTATCAGTACTTCATTCCTTTTTATTGTTGAGCAATATTCCATTGCATGGATATACCACATTTGCTTATTCATTCATCAGTTGGAGAACTGGATTGTTTCCTCTTTTTGGCTATTATAAATAACACTGTTATGAACGTTTGTGTATAAGTTTTTGTCTTCACATATGTTTTAAATTTTCTAGGGTGTATACCTAGAAGTGGAATTGTTGGGTCATATGATGACTCTAAGTAAACTTTTTGAGGAACTACCAAACTGTTTTCCAAAGTGGCTGCACCATTTTACAATCCAATCAGCAATGTATGAGGACTCTAGTTTGTCCACATCCTCACCAACACTTGTTAGTGTCTGTCTTTTTCATTCTATCCATCCTAGTGAGTATAAATTGGTATCTCGTGGTTTTGATTTGCATTTCCCTAATGACTAATGATGCTGAGCATTTTTTATGTGTTTATTGATCATTTTTATATCCTCTTTGGAGAAAAGTCTATTCAAATCATTTGCCCACTTAAAAAATTGGGTTATTTTCCTTTTATGATTGAGTTGTAAAAGTCTTTACATATTCTAAATACTAGAGTCTTACCAGATGTATAATTTGCAAATATTTTCTCCCATTCGGAAGATTGATTTTCACTTTCTTGATAGTGTCCTTTGGTAGCACAGTTTTTAATTTTGACGAAGTCAGATGAAATTTTTTTCTTTTGTTACTTCTGTTTTTGGTGCTGTATATAAGATATTGTTACCTAACCCACGCCCATTAAGATTTATGTCTAAGTTTTCTTCTAAGAGTTTTATAGTTTTACCTCTTAAATTTTGGTCTCTGACCCATTTTAGGTTAATTTTTGCATATGGTATAAGGTAGGGGTCCATTTTCACCCTTTTGCATGTATATATCCAGCTGTTCCATATCATTTGTTGAAAAGACTATTCTTGTCTCATTGAAGAAAAATCAATTGACCATAAATGCAAGGGTTTATTGTTGGACTCTGAATTCTACTTCATTGATCCACATGTCTACCTTTATTCCAGTACCACACTGCCTTGATTACTGCAGCTTTCAGTAAATTTTGAAATTAGGAAGTATGAGTCCTCCATCTTTGTTTTCTTTTTAAAGATTGTTTTGGCTATGTGAGGTTCCTTGCATTCCCAAATGAGTTTTAGGATCAGCTTGTTAATTTCTACCCAAAAAAGGGGGTGGGGGACAGCTGGGATTTTGATAAGGATTATGTTGAACCTGTAGTTCAGTTTGGAGCTTGTTGCCATCTTAACAACTTGTCTTCCAATCTGTGAACATGAAATGTCTTTTCATTTATTTAGGTCTTTTTACATTTCTTTCCGTGAGGTTTCGTACCTTTCAGTGTATGAGTCTTATACTTCTTTTGTTAAATTTATTCCTAAGTATTTTATTCTTTTGTATTGCAAAAACAGTTGTGAATTTATTTTCTTAATGTCATTTTTGAATTGTTCATTGCTAGAGTGTAGAAATATAATTGATTTTTGTATGCTGATCTTGTAGCCTGCAACCTTGCTGAATTCATTTGTTAGTTTTAATAGTGTGTGTGTGCACGCGCACACGCATGTGCATTTTCCTTAGATTTTCTATATATAAGATTATATCATCTGCAAATAGAGATACTTTTGCTTCTTCTTCTTTTTTTAATAATATAGATGTCTTTTATTTCTTTTTCTTTCTTAATTGCCCTGGCTAGAACCTCCAGTACAATGTTAACAAGAGATGGTGAGAGCAGACATCCATTTCTTGTTCTTGATCTTAGGGGGAAAGCTTTCAGTCTTCACCATTAAGAATGATGTTTACCGGGGCTTCCCTGGTGGCGCAGTGGTTGAGAGTCCGCCTGCCGGTGCAGGGTACACAGGTTCGTGCCCCGGTCCGGGAAGATCCCACATGCCGCGGAGCGGCTGGGCCCGTGAGCCATGGCCACTGGGCCTGCACGTCTGGAGCCTGTGCTCCGCGACGGGAGAGGCCACAACAGTGAGAGGCCCGCGTACCGCAAAAAAAAAAAAAAAAAAAAATGATGTTTACTGTGGATTTTTCATAGATGCCCTTTATCAGGTTTAAAAAGTTCCCATCTATTCCTAGTTTATTGAGTGTTTTTACCATGAAAGCATTCTGTCAAATGCTTTTTCTGTTTCTCTAAGACTATCATGTGGGTTTTGTCCTTTGTTCTATTAATATGATGTGTATTACACGGATTGATTTTTGGATGTTAACACAAAACTGCATTTCTGGCATAAGTCCCACTTGGTCATGGTGCATAATTCTTTTTATATGTTGCTGGATTGAGTTTGCTAATATTTTGTTTAGGATTTTTCCATCGATATTCATAAGGCATATTGGTTTGTAGTTTTTTTTCTTGCGCTGTGTCTGGTCTTGGTATCATGATAATACTAGACCCTTGGGATGAGTTAAGAAGTATTCCTACTCTTCTGTTTTTTGGGAGAGTTTGTGTTGATTCTTCTTTAAATGTTTAATATAATTTATCAGTGAAGCCATCTGGGCCTGGGCTTTTTTCTTTGTGGGAAGTTTTTTGATTACTAATTCAATCTCTACTTATTATAGGTCTATTCAGATTTTCTATTTATTTCGGAGTCAATTTTAGTAGTTTGTGTCTTTCTAGGTATTTGTCCTTTTAGTTTAAGTTATCTAGCTTATTGGCATACAATGTTCAGAGTATTCTCTTATAATTTTGTTATCTTTTCAAAGAATCACCTTTTGGTTTTGTTGATTTTCTCCAGTGTTTTGCTATTCTCTATTTCATTTCTTTCTGCTCTATTTTTTATGATTTCTTTCCCCCTTCTGTGTTGGGTTTAGTTTGTTCTTCTTTTTCTAATTTCTTAAGATGGAAAGTTAGGTTATTTATTTGACATCTTTCTTCTTTTTTAATATGTGTGTTTACAGTGGTAAATTTCCCTCTAAACACTGCTTTAGCTGCATCTCATAAGTTTAGGTATGTTGTGTATTCATTTTTATTTCTCTCAAAGCATTTCTAATTTTCCTTGTGATTTCTTCTTTAATCCATTGATTATTTAGAAGTGTGTTGTTTAATTTCCACATATTTGTGGATTTCCCAAATTTTCCTTTGTTATTGATTTCTATTGATTTTCACTGTGTTTAGAGAACATACTTTGTATGATTTCGATAATTCTAAATTTACTGAGACTTGTTTTATGGCCCAAAGTATGGTTTATCCTGGAGAATGTTCCATGTGGGCTTGAGAAGAATGTGTGTTCTGTTATTGTTGGGTGGAGGGTTCTGCAGATGTCTGTTAGACCTGGTTGGTTTATCGTGCTGTTCAAGTCTTCTATTCCACTGCTTATCATGTGCCTACTTGTTATATCCATCATTCAAAGCGGGTATCAAAATCTCCAACTATTATTGTTGAATTATGTGTTTCTCCCTTCATTTCTCTCATTTTTTTGCTTCATGTAATTTGGGACTCTGCTGATAAGTATGTATATGTGTATCATCATTATGTCTTCATGGTGGATTTATCCTTTTAATCATTATAAAATACCCTTCTTTGTCTCCAATAACAATTTTGTCTTAAATTCTATTTTGTCTTATTTTAGTATAGCCACTCCAGCTTTCTTTTAGGTACTCCTTCTATCTTATATCTTCTTCCATCCTTTTACTCTCAACCTATTTATGTCTTTGAATCTAAAGTGTTTCTCTTATAGACAGCATAGAGTTGGATTATGTGTTTTTTTTATCCTTTTGAGTGTTTAGTTCATTTACATTATTTTAATTACCAATAAGATAGGGTTTACATCTGCCATTTTGCTATTTGTTCTCTATGTGTCTTATGTCTTTTTCTTTCTATATTCCTCCATTACTGCCTTCTTTTGTGTTAAATAAATGTTTTCTGGCATACAATTTTAATTTTCTTCTTGTTTCTTTTACTGTATATCTTAGTTATTTTCTTAGTGGTTGCACTGTGGATTATAATTAACACCTTAACCAATTTTAAAACAATCTAGTTTGGATTAATACCAACTTAATTTCAACAGTATATAAAACTTTGCGCCAGTATAGCTTCGTTACCTTCCCCCTCCTTTCTACTATTATTGTCACATGACTTACATCTTTATACATAAGATCTTCAATAGTTTTGTAATTATTGCTTTATACAGTGTCCTTTAAATCAGGTAGTTAAAGATAAGTTATAAATTAAAAACAACCTTTATGTTGCTTTTATATTTACCTATGTAGTTGCTGGTGCCCTATATCTTCATGTGGATTTGAGTTATTGGCTAGTGCCCTTCCATTTCAGCCTAAAGTGTTCCCCTTAGTTTTTCTTGTAGGGCAGGTCTGTTGGCAATGAATTCTGTTTTGTTTTCAATCTAGGGATGTATTAATTTCTCGTTCATTTATGAAGGAGGGTTTAGCTGGGTATAGAATTCAGTTCAACAGTCTTTTTCTTTCAACACTTTGAATATGTCATTCCCTTGCCTTCTGATCTCCATGGTTTTTGATGAGAAGTTAACTGTTAAATCTTATTGAGGACCCTTTGTATGTGAGGAGTTACTTTTCTCTTGTTTTTAAGATTCTTCCTTTATCCTTTGACCATTTGACTATGATGCGTCTAGGTGTGGAACTCTTTGAGTTTATCTTACTTTGAACTTGTTGAGCTTCTTGAATGTTCAGATTAATGTTTTTCATCAAATTTGGGTATCTTTCAACTATTATTTCTTCAAATATTCTTTTTGTCTCTTTCTCTTCTCTCCTCTTGGACACTCATTATGCATATATATTGGCATACTTTATGATGTTCCACAGGTCTCAGAGGCTCAGTTCAGTTGTCCTCATTCTTTATTCTTTCTGCTAATCAGACTGGATAATCTCAATTGATCTGTTCTCAAGTTTGCTGATTACTTTGTCAGATCAAATCTACTCTTGAGTGCCTCTCATTTCAGTTATTGTGTTCTCTACTTCAGAATTCCAATTTGGTATATACACAATTTCTATCTCTTTATTGATAGTCTCTATTTGGTGAGACATTGTTCGTATACTTTCTTTTAATTCTTTATAGTTGGCTTCCTTTAGTTCTTTGACCATATTTATAATTGCTGATTTAAAATCTTTTGTCTAGTGCTATGGTCTGAATGTTTGCATCTTCCCAAAATTCATATGTTGAAATCCTAATGCCCACTTTGATGGTATTAGGAGGTGGAGCTTTTGGAAGGTGCTTAGGTCATGAGGTAGAGCCTTCATGAATGGAATTAGTACTCTCATAAAAGAGGCTTCACAGAATGCCCTAGCCCCTTCTGCCATTTAAAGATACAACAAAAAGTCTGCAACCTGGTAGAGGGCCATACCCAACCATGCTGCCACCCTGATCATGGATTTCCAGCCTCCAGAACTATGAGAAATAAATATGTATTGTTTATAAGCCAGGCAATTTATGGTATTTTGTTATAGCAGTCTGAACAGACTAAGACATCTAATCCAACATCTGGGCTTCCTTAGGGATAGCTTTTGTTGACTGCCTTTTGTTCCAGTGTATAGGCCATACTTTCCTGTTTCCTAGTGTCTTATGATGTTTGTTGTTGTTGTTGAAATGTAAACATTTAAAATAATATAATATGACAACTCTGCAAATCAGATTCTGTCCCCTCACTAGGGTTTGTTATTGTTGCTGTCTGTTTCCTTAGTGACTTCCCTGGATCAATTCTTTAAAGTCTGTATTCTTTATCATGTGTGGCCCCTGAAGCTTCTACTTTTTAGCCTACTTTTTAGCCTACAGCTAATAATTGAACAAAGATTTCCTTAAATGCTAGATCCAGTAAGTCTCTCAGCGTTTGCCATGGGGGGTCTGCAAATTTGTACTGGAGCATGTGTTCAGTGCTCTGGCAGAGAGTTTACAGCTTGGCCTTAGCCTTCACT
Source organism: Mesoplodon bidens (assembly GCF_964165515.1). Lineage (NCBI taxonomy): Eukaryota > Metazoa > Chordata > Mammalia > Artiodactyla > Ziphiidae > Mesoplodon > Mesoplodon bidens. The sequence goes on from NC_138164.1 coordinate 100,401,396, forward strand.
TCCTTCTTGTGCGGAAGCTCAAAGTCAGCTAAAGGAAAGAGGTTAGGGCCTCTTAGATCTTCCCTGGATGAGCTAACAGCCCTATGCATGTGTGTGGATTTCTAGATTCCCAGGGATACACTGGCACTTTTCACAGTCCTGTATGGACATGCCATTTCTGTTTTTACTTTTAAGCTTCTGGCTCTGAGTGGGCCTGAGGGAGGGGGAAAAAGGGGGAGGGAAAAGGAACTACATTTGATAAACACTTACTGTGTGCCAGGCTCAGCTTTCATTATAAACCTCTTTACCTGATTTTTGTAAGGATTCAGTTGGTTCTTTATTGGAACATTTACTTTACAGATAAAAATCTAGGATTCAGAAAGGTGAAGAAATGTGCTGAAGGGCACATAGCTGGTTAAATGATGAAGTCTTTTTCTGCTTCCAAAGCCCATGTCTCTCTACCAGTGTTTCTCAATCATGAGATGATTTGAGGCAACATATAGACAAGCATTCAACAACTGTAATTGCATGTTTGTGTGTATGTATAATTTGTACACCCAACCCATGACTTTGTGCTTAGGACGAGGCATAAATCAATATCTAACTTTTAAAAGTTAGTCATTCGAAAAACAATTATTAAGTAAGATATGGTTCATGTGGTATGTTGTCAGGGCAAAAGTTGGGAATGATGGAAATTGGCATGACACCACATACTACCCATAAGCCCTCCACTCTGACATTGGGAGTTACATTGGGGAGGGCAAGAAGGGTCGTCAGAATAGCACTGTCTGATAGAATTTTCTGTGATAATGGAAATGTTCTACTATCTGTGCTGTCCATTATGGCAGCCACCAACCACATCAAGCACTTGAAATGTGGCTAGTAAGACTGAAAAATTAAAAAATTTAAATTTATTGTATTTAAAAAATATTTTTGCAGTGTATTTTTTGATTAATTTTAATTATTTTAATTTGAATTTAAACAGCCATGCATGGTTAGTTGCTACTGTACTGGCCAGTTCAGCCATAGACCAAATTCATCACAGCTGCTCCAAAAGTCATCCTTAATTGAATGGAGAGTGTGGCTCAAGGGGGTCTTGCCCGGGGTGGGCAGCGGACATGGCTTCTACCTTGAACTCCTGGATTGTGTGGTTGTGCAGCCTTGCCTGAAGCATTTAGCCTTCCTGTGCCTCAGTTTCCTCATCTGTAAAAACTGGAATAATAATGCCTGCCCTTGGGCCTCCCTGGTGGCGCAGTGGTTGAGAGTCCGCCTGCCGATGCAGGGGATACGGGTTCGTGCCCCGGTCCGGGAGGATCCCATGTGCCGCGGAGCGGCTGGGCCCGTGAGCCGTGGCCGCTGAGCCTGCGCGTCCGGAGCCTGTGCTCCGCAACGGGAGAGGCCACAACAGTGAGAGGCCCGCATACCGCAAAAAAAAAAAAAAATAATAATAATAATGCCTGCCCCACATATCTCATAGGCTTGTGATGAAGGTCATGAGGAATAATACAGGGAAGAATGTTTCATACTCTGTAAAGTAGTAGAGAAATGAAAGAATTTGTTTAAAGAATATTTTCAGAACGGATGAGTCCATTGGGACAAGTGTGTTCAGGCTGGGCCAGGGTGCGGAGATGTGGTGTGAGTGAATTTGAGGTAGTGGAATGTGACATAGCCTTGACTTAGGCTGTTCCTGCCTGCCACACAGCCTGGGGCTGAACTTGGATGTGGGCTGTTCCAGACTAAATGCATCAGATGATTAGTGAAGGCCTCAGGGAACCGATTCTGATCTGAGGCTGGATCCACACACACAGTCCTGGTCTTCCCCTCAGATTTACTCCTTCCGTAGTTTCCTGGCTTCAATAAATGGCAAGTCTATCTTTCCAGTTGCTCAGGCCAAGGCCCTGCGTCATCCCTGATGCCTTCCTTCCCCTCCCACCCCATGTCTGATCAAGCAGCAAATCCCGTGACCTTGACTTCTACCCAGCATCCAACCACTTCTCACCATCCTCACACCCTTAGCCATGTATCACCACCTCACCCTAGGGTTATGGCAGTGTCCTCCTATCTGGTCCCACCCTTGACCCTCTACAGCAGCATTTTTCCTACAAGATAGAGGGATCCTTTTATATGCTAAATCAGATCAAGTCTTGCTCAAAATGCTGCAAAGCCTTCCTGCCACACTGGGGGGAAGTCAAGCTTCTTCCAGTGGCCTACAGAGCTCACCTGTTCCATCTCTGACTTCATCCCCAAATACTCCACTCCAGCCATCCAGCCTCTTGCTGGTCCTTGGACACACTAAGCCCCAGGGCCTTTGCACTCACTGTTCCCTCTGCCTGGAATGCTCTACTGGATATCCTCATGGCTCCCCCTTCACTGCCTCCAAGTCTCTGCTCAAATGTCACATTATCAGAGGGGTTTTCTGTGGTACACCTGGCATAAAGCAGTCGTCTCCTACCTTGCTCACCCACCTACCCGTGACAGTGCTTGGTGCATAACTGGTGCTCAGTCATACTTGTTGGACAAATGACATTCTGGGCAGAAGGGGTCACTGGCAGCTCTGCAGCACAGCAGCGTCAGGAGACTTGCTCTGTGACTTGGACAAGCTGCTTGTCTTCTTTGGACTTCAGATGCCTCAGCTGCACAATGAAACCTAAATAAGGGACTCGACAATTTTGAAGATTCCTCTTACTTTCAAAGAGCCCATGATCCTAAGCTCCTTAGGCCCCCCCGATTCTACCTGCAAGCTTGCCCTATGGTTTGGCGAGCTGGCCCTCCAGAGGAGCGTTATATCTTGGGCTCACCAAGGGACCAGTTAGGAAGGAGGATGGAGTCTAAGCTGGGGCCCCTGAGGCAGGGACGGAAAGGGCAAGGGGACAACTTTTGCGGAATGCAGGCCTCTTGGAAGTGGTTCCATTGGCCTGGATTCATTTCAGATGCTCAAACCAGGGTCCCCTGGGCCTTTTTTCTGTTTCTGTTCTTTTTATGTACTAAGGGGCTCCTCCCGGTCTTTCTTGCTTGGTGGCAGGCGCGGTGGCCTCTCTCCTCCTGGGCTAGCAAAGTCTAGCCCCGCCACTTCGTTTTCTTGCTCCTCAAGCAGTATTTCCTTAGGATTCTCGGACTCCATGAATCTGGGGAGGCCTGACCCGACCATTTCTTCCTCCCCTTCACCAGGAAGCTCTTCTCCCCACCTCCCCTCGGACCCCAAATTGAACAGCCCCCCTCCTCCTCCTGTTTCTCAAGGACACAGGCGTTGGGGAGCCAAGGCCCCCTCTTTCCATCCCTCCCCTCCTCTTTTCCAAGCCCCAGAAGGGGCTGCCTGATGCTTAGCTATTTTTATCCCAGGAGCTTTCTCAAGGAGAAAGCAGCGTGGTCCCTGAGCCAAAGCACGCGGCTGTGTCCCTATGGAAAACCTCCCCTCATGGGGAAAGAATCCAGGGGATTTTTTTGGGTCCTGGCTGGAAGCCTTTGATTTTTGTTTGTCCCTCGCTCATTTACCAAGGTTTCAGTTTGTTGATGTGTTGTTTTATTATAGGAATGAAGGCAACACCACATCATGAATCAGGTCTGGATATCGACCCTTGTGCAACTGTGATCAGCCTGGGGTTTGGGATTTTCAAAAAAGTGCTTATCTCATTCGTGTCAATAGCAGAAAGGAAATAGTGTGGTGTAATGGAAAACTGGCTGGCCTAGAGGCAGGGGGTGTGGGTGTAGCGGCAGAACTATTATATATTGAACACCCACTAGCTACAGACTCCATTCGTTATGCTTACAAGGTCTCTAGGAAAAAGGGATAATTAGTGTCCAAGTTTGGGGAAACCGTGACTCAGAGAGGTTAGGTAACTTGCTCAAGGTCTTCCTGGAACCCATGAAAGAGCAGGGATTCACACCCAGGATTTGGGAAGCACCAGACCACTCAGCTTCCCTCCACCTGGATTTAAGTCTCAGCCCTGCCACGTGGTAGCTGTGTGACTTGAGGCAAGTGGCTTCACCTCTCTTGGCCTCATGTCTTCACTTGTCAAGTTAGGGTTGTAATACTGGCTTTATGGGCATTGGGGAGGGGGCAGTGAGATGCTGTGTGTAAAGGGCTTGGGCAGAGACGAGAATAAATGCCACCTTGTCACCCCAGCCCCCCTCCCTGTCGCCATGATTCCTTCTGTGGAGGCTCCCGGGTCACGTCAGTTCCTGAAGAGCCAGGTGTCTGTCTGCCTCCCCCAGGCACGTCTGTGGCGGTTCCTGCACCTTGTTTTTGTTTTCCTTGTCCTTGGAGTTTCCCTCTTCTGTGGCCTTAGAGCTTCTGAGGTCTGCAGGGTGGCGATCTTTGAAGATGCCTTTTCTTCCTGAGAGGAAAAGCGTCTGGACAGAAACAAAAGGAGGCATCGGGCTGAGGTTCCATGCGTTCGAACCTCAACTTTCCAACATGTTAGTTCATGTCTCCGAGAAGCAGATGCCAGAATGGGATTCAAAACGCAATGCATTAATTGGAGGAAACACCTGTGAAGGATAAACGAGAGGGAACAGGAGGGCGTGGGAGAGCCTTGAGGCTGTGGTCCTGGTAGAGAAGAAAGAAGGAAGGGGGCCCGAGGCAGGAAGAGTCTTAGATCGCAACACGGTTCCCGAAAAAGCTCAGCCCCGCGATGGGGAGTCCTGGAGCCAAAGTAGGCTGAGGGGGGAAGTCCACACCTCCTAGGACCAGGCCTGAGCCAGTCCCCCTGCCATGGCCCATCACAGGCTGGGCTTGGCCTGCGGGGAACAGGAAGCCTGCCTCAGTGAGGATGCGATGGTGGGCCTGGGGGGACAGAGCTGGGCTGTGGTCCACTCGGCTCCCTCAGCGGGAGATCCAAGTGGTTCACTTTTACCACATTTGCTTACTCAGTAGGCAAACTTGGAAACATACTCATGCTCTCCAAAGCTCAGGTTCAGCATCTGTAAAATGCGGATGATAATAATAGTATCTGGGCCTCGGGATTTGTTTCAGTTTTCTACTGCTGTGTGACGTCATCCCCTGAACTTTGGGGCTTAAAACAACACTGATTTATTCTCTCTCACAATTCTGTGGGTCAGTGGGGCTCAGTCAGGGGGCTGGAATGTGCAAGATGGCATCTCACCCTCCAGGTGCTCTCTCCACAAGGCTCCTCATCACTCCACAGCCCGGCCTGAAATTCTGTGCAGCATGGCGGCTGGCTTCAAAGGGCAAGCGGTACAAGAGGACAAGCCCCAGGGGCCAAGCACTTGTCAAGCCTCTGTTTGCATCATGTGGGCTAATGTCCCATTGGCTGACTCGTGACACATGGCCAAGCCCAGAGTCGGCACGGGGTGGGCGGGCACTACACAAGGGCATTCATTGTGGTCACCAGTGTTTCAGGCTGCCACAGGGCTACGGGGGTGGGGTTGGGGTGTGTGTGACAGGATAATGTTGCTAAGCGCTCAGCACAGTGTCTGGCCCGCGTCTATATTTGTGCCCAGGACACAGTGACTGACAGGATGAAACCGCCCTCTGAAAGGCTCTGGGGTGAAGGTGTCTGCTCTGGCTCTGAGGAGAACTTAGCAGAGTGGGCTGATGGGAGAGGGGACACTTGGGTCTTGTCCCTGCCCAAGAATTCCTAGGAAGAAGGGAAGAGCTGGAGCCCAACTTTGTAGATTCTGGGTTTGGGGGAAGACGCAGGTCAACAGAAGCCCAATAAGTCAGAGCAGGCCTCCCAGGGGACGAGGAGAAGACTTCCTGCCAAGAAGATTCCCAGTGGGAAGGAACTCACAACTGTGGAGTAACTGGGAGAAAATGTCCTGTGAAAGCTTTCAACCCATCATCTCTAGGTCTCCTGGGGGAGAGTGAGAGGAGTCAGCTCCTTCCAGAACATTCCATGTAATGACTTCAGTCTTGGGAGACTGGCGGGTGCACAGTAGGCCTCAATAAACATGGACTGAAAGAATGAAAGTTGAGATGATCAGGGGGAGGACTGGTGTGGTGGATGGCTGGGCAGCATTTGGCAGGGAGAGGCTCAAATTTATATGCATTATTTCACATAATGCTCTGCATCCCTCTTCCCTCACCTCTCTTCACAGCTGAGAAACTGCTGCCCAGAGATGCTTAATAACTTACTTACAGCCACAGTTTCTAAGTGGCTGAGCTGGGATTCGAACTTGTGACTTGACACCCAGAACTCTTGACAACAACTCCATATAGGTCACACCACACTGCACCATACCTCACTCAGAGAAAGGGACATTTCAGGGGATCACAGCAAACAACAAGGTCCAGACAACACGCGGATGAGTTCAGAGCCTGCCAAAGCCAGACAGCACCTTCCCCCCGGGGAGCAAGGCCACCCAGTCACCCCATGATTGTCATCTCCCGCCTGCTCTCACCCAGCACCCCCAGGGCCGAGGACACTCAGTCGCCCTCCGAGGACCAGGGCTCCTGAAGGGGGCCCCTGGGCTTTGAAGTGTGGGTGACAGGAGTAGATAGTGTCCATGGATAATGTAACAAAACCCCTTTTCTTTGTGCCCTGAGCAGTATCCTGGGTCTTGGGCAGAGGGAGAGGGGGGTGGCTGGAACAAACTCCACTTTGACAGCTGAAGCAGAAAGATGCTGGGGAAAAGCAAACAGAAAGAGCCCAGAAAAGACTGACTTAACTGAGCCACAGCTCTGGTAAGGAGAACAGCTTATTCATATTTGAAGAGGTATTGAATGCTGGCAGCATACTAAGTACTGGAAGGAAGGGAGATGCTGCCATCGAAATAGATCAAGGCAAAGTAATGAGATGGAGAAGCCAGAGGAAAAGACATTGGCAGGAGGGATGGTGGGGGGCAGGAGGCTGGGGAGGGAACGAATGGGAGGGTGAAGGGGGCAGTGGGCTGTAATCGTGCTTTTCCTCACAGACCTACTTTGTTTGCCTTAGAATATGATTCTTCATCTTTGGGGAATCTGATGAAAGCCTGGTCCTTATCATTCCTATAACACCAAATGTACTTGCAGAGAAAATTCGGTGTGGGATGAGAGGTCCCCTGGGGCCCATCCACAGCCCCTCTAAGACAGTGTTGTTGTTGTTGTTTTTCTCGGCCACGGCACACATGCGGGGTCTTAGTTCCCAGACCAGGGATCGAACCCGCGCCCTCTGCAGTGGAAGCGTGGAGTCTTAACCACTGGACCGCCAGGGAAGTCCCAGACAGTGGGTTCTTTTTTTTTTTTTTTTCAGTATACCAAAATCGATTGTATTTCTATACATTTGCAATGAACAATCTGAAAATGAAATTAAGAAAACAATTCCACTCACAATAGCATCCAAAAGAATAAAATACATAAGAACAAAGTCAACAAAAGAAATGCAAAATGTATCTCTGAAAGCTATAAAACATTGTTGAAGTAAACTAAAGATCTCAATAAGTGGAAAAACATCATGTATTCATGGGTAGACAATGGGCTCTTAACGAGTGGCATTCATCCCCATGGTCCACCCCAGAGTCTCTGGGTCAGCGAGGCAGAGGTGGAACTTGGCACTGGTTTGGGGGAAAAGCTTCCCAGGGGACTCCGACGTGGACCCTGGTTGAGAATATTGTCCTGGGGCTCCAGGAATCCCAGATGAAGACCTCAGGCTTTCAGGGAGCAAAAGTGTTGTACTCTAGCCTTGAGAACAAGTGAATCCAAGCCAGGAATGTACCTCACACAGCCCCAGGTGTCCTGATGGGTTTGGGAACCTCCAGTCAGCCCCACAAGGCAGTTAGTCACTCAGATACGAGCTCAAGAAGATCTGTACTGTCTTCCCATGCGCTCAGAATAAAAGCCTAAGTCCTCATCAAGGTTCACAAAACCTTGTGAGATCCTTTCCTCAAATTCAGCAAATACATGTTCTCACCTCAGGGCCTCTGCACCTGCTGTTCCCTTTGCCTCGAGCTATTCCCCCAGAGATCCATGTGGACTCTCTTTCAGTTCCTGAGGGTCTTTGCCTAACTACCCTGTCCAAATAGCATTCCCTCTTGCTATTTTTTTTTTTTTTTTTTTTTTTTTTTGTGGTACGCGGGCCTCTCACTGTTGTGGCCTCTCCAGTTGCAGAGCACAGGCTCCGGACACGCAGGCTCGGCGGCCATGGCTCACGGGCCCAGCCGCTCCACGGCATGTGGGATCTTCCCCGACCACGGCATGAACCTGTGTCCCCTGCATCGGCAGGCGGACTCTCAACCACTGCACCACCAGGGAAGCCCCCTCTTGCTCTTAATCCCCTACGCAACTTGGATTTTCTTTATAGCAGGTATCCAACTCTGTTGGTTTATATATGTTGTTCGTTTTCTGTCACCTGTTTTAGAAGGTAAATTACAAGAGGGCTGCCCCTTTTTGTTGCCTTCTGTGACACCAGTGCCTAGAACAGTGTCTAGCACATGGCAGTGGCTCATTAAGTATTTGTTGAATGAATGAATAGTGATAATTCTTTCCTCTCTGTTGTCCCACAGGACACAGATGTCATTTTCGAATTCGGTTAAAAACTCCCTAGAAACAGAGCTGCTTTTTAGAGCCGTTTTCCCATGTAATCAGCAAATAAGTAAACAAAAAGCAGCTCCTTGACACCTACTGTATGCTCAGCCCCCATAGGCTAAAGGGAGGTACAAGCAAAGAGTTAGTCTCTCTCTTCAAGGTCTTTACAATCCAGTTGGAGATGAGTGCTCAGGTCGTAGAATGCCTAAGCAGACAACTGCTCAGAACCTTGAAGAACAGTCGTTCAAGCTCTGAGGGGCTGGAGTGGTCAGAGAGGCTTTCTGGTGGGGGGAACACCTGCAGTGCCCTTTGAAGAACAGGGCCTGCTGGGTAACTGGTGGGAAGAAGAATGTTCCCCAGAGGGCAACCAAGTGGCAAACTTCTTCAGGTCCTGATGGAGGAAGATGGGTTGAGCGGGTCACAGCCACTATATCCTGACATTATGGCATTCCTGCTCCTCAGGCTCTCCACTCCAGGTCACCTTATACAACCTGGAGACCAGGCCAGACCTAATGGAATCTTTAGGGTACTATTATGGAATGGTTAGGTACTATTGCTGTGGCCCAGGGATCCAGGAAGAGAACACATTATATTCAGACACACCTGGAGTCCAATGCAAGCAGTGTGAATTTGCACAAGGCTGAGGAAAACTTGCTGGGCCTCAGTTTTCCCATCTATAAAATGGAACCAAGGACACTTTCCTCATTGGATTGTTGGGAGGCCCAGTATGTGGAACTCTGGATCCATGTCCTCAAAGAGAGCCCATCACTATGGACTCTCAGGTTCTGGCCACAAGTGTGCATGGGCCAGGGTTTTCTCAGGTCACCTCCTCTCTGGGCCTCAGTTTCACTGCTGTCTATCTCTGAGATGGGTCACCCTTTGCAGTTTCCTCCCCTCTTGTCTTCACCTCTGTGCTTGCCAGGCTCCTCTTTCCCAAATGAATTTGCATGTGGCCAGGTGGCTATTTAAAAGTCCAGGGAACTGAAATCAAGGGAGCAAGGGTGATACAAACCAGGGTGGGAGTGAGGGAGGGCAGGTGCTGAGGGCAGCTGGGTCCGCGTCCTTGGGGGAGGAACTAGGTCTTTTCCCCACCTCCCACTGCCTACCTCCATGCTTTCCCCACCAGGAAAGAGGACTCAAGGGCCTTCTAAGTGAGGCCAAGCCAGACACTGGACTTGGAATCTTGCTCTGCTTTAGCCCGAAAGAGCTGGGGAGGAGTGGGGAGTGGAGCGAGGGAACAACAGCGTTCAGCAAATCTGGATTCTAATCCTACCCCTGAGGTTTTCTAGTTGTGTGACATTGGCGAAGGCACCCAACCTCTTTGAGCCTGGGGTCCTACCTGAAAAACAGATCCTAGGAGACCCTAAGAGCGCAGGGGTCGTGCTGAATTAGGTTGGGATTGTATTGCCGGGCTCATCCGGGCCCCGCAGTCGGCGCGAGCTCGGTCCCAGCCTTCCGTGGGCGCGCGCGCCACGCGGCCGGGGCGCTGGCTGCTCTCGGAGGGGGTCGGGGCCTTCGCCCACCTTTCCTCCCGTCCGCGCTTTCTCTGCGTCTGCAGAGGCCCTGCCCTGAGTTTTCCGCGCCAGGAAGGAAAATAGGGGTTTAGCGACCCCTCTTGGCGAATGCATGTTACAGCTGTTGTGGTCGCAGGCGTCCCACAGGCAGGTGGTGGGAAACGCGGGAGGTTGGGGGAAATGAGGGTTTTCCCTCTGGGCAAGTCTTCATTCCACCGTCAGCCGTCACCTGGTGACGGCAGTGATTGGTTCCTTCATTGCCGTCCTCAGTCACTCATCGAATAGCTACCAATAGTCGTCAACGAACACTAACCGAGAACCACCTCTGTGCCTTGGAACCTAAGAAGCTACAGCCCAGAATGGACCCAGACCTTAGATAACTGCATTATGGTATCCATTCATTCGTTCATTCGTTCGTTCCTTCCTTCATTAATTCACCCACTCGCTCATTCATTCATAAATGTGGTTGAACTCCCCTATGGGCCAAGCACCGTCCTTTACATTTGAGAAACAGTAAACAAACAAGCAAGGACCCTTGCTCTCATGAGCTTTATGTTTTAGAAGGGGGCACTGAAAACAGTGCACATAATAAACAAGTATCGAGTACATTTGAAGGCGAAAAGTGCTATAAAACATGAAAAGTGGAATGGGGGGCACTGCAGTGTGGCAGGGGTGGAAGCAGGTTGCAGAATGGGATAAGTGGTCATAATAGGCCTCGGAGAGAAGGTGATATTTATGCAAAGAGTCGTAGGAGATGAGGAAGTGAGCCGAGCAGGTATCTGGGGGCACAGCAGTCCAGGCATTGGAACCCAGCTAGAGCAAACCCAGCTTTGAGGCACTGCTGTGCTTTATACTGTAGGCATGAGCAAAGAACCTGGGGATATAGGTTGGGGCCCCTAAACCTGCCTACGGAGTCAGGGAGGAAGTTTCCTTGGAGAAGGTGACATGCAGGCATAGACCTGAAGGAGAAGCAGGAGTCTGCCAAATGGGTAGGTTTGTGAAAGTGCTCTCTGAGTGGAGGTAACAGCACATGCAAAGGCCTGGAGGAATGAGAGATGATGGTGTGCTGGGAGCGATACAGGAGGTTCAGTGTTTGGGGGGTGTTGGTGGTGGGGGAGGAGATGTGCGAAGAATGAGACTAGGCGGAAACTTGTGATTGATTATTCTAGAGGTCTGGTATGCCACATGAAAGAATTTGGAGTTAGAGGCTGCAAATTGATGGCTGAGGGCTGAAATCAACTGGTAAAACCATTTTGCTTGGCAGTGCTTGCCTTTTTTTTTTTCTTTTTTTAACTTGAAGGCATAGAGGAGGGATATGCATGCTTCTGTTAGCCAACAGTCTCCCCAGTCATCCCCTTTGCCTTAAGCCAGCTTTGCACATTTGTTACCATTGTGTCCTTGAAGGTATTTGGGTTTATAAGCCCTGTAAGATGAAGAGGAGCCACTGAAGGATCTTGAGCAAAGATCAGACTTTTCCACTGGAAAATGTACTCTGGGACTCCTTGAAATCGGGGAACTTTTCCTTCATTTTGATAGTCTCATGGTCTAACACAGTGCTTGGTACATGATAGGTGCCCAGTGAATTGTTTTTTTGAGTGGGGAATGAACAAATAAATGACAGAAGAGATGGGTCGTCAGTGCAGGCCAGGCTGTGGAATATGTGAGGTCCTAACGCTCTCAGTAAAGTGCCTGCCCACTGCTCATGCGTCCTCTCAGTGTGGAGTCCACGAAGACAGCGTCTCTCCAAGAGGAATCCAGAATCACCTGCCATGTTTGTTTCAAAATGCAGACTCCTGAGCCCAAATATAGACCTACTGGATCGAAATCCCTTAGTGGAGCCCAGGCACCTGCATTTTAAACAAGCACCCACTGAAGTTGGAGGACAGTCACAAGACAGGATATACTTGAACCACAAGCTGCTTTTGGCCTTGCTTCTGTTTGTCGACCTTCAGGGAAGGCAGACCAGGAGCTCCAAATGTGTGGAGCTCATTCACCTAGGCCATTCCCATCACCCTTTGTGAGGTAGTTTTCATTGACCTCCCCCTTTAACAAAGAGAAACTGAAGACCCCAAAAGGCTGAGCGAGTTTGCCAAGGACACACAGTCAGGTAGGGCCAGGGGAATTGGGACCAGCCCTCCTGGCCATCACTCCAGTGCTTTCTCGTCAAGCTGCCCTTCCGGCCTGAGGTTAACCCACTGCAGCCTGCTCTCAACTGTGACCTCCCCAGAAACGGGAAAGGTTAGTAGCAGCTCATTTGTGCTTTAATTGAGGTTCGCTTGCTCCAGTGGTTCTCAGACATTGCTAAGTATCCGAATCACCTGGTGGTCTCAAGCTACTACTCAGGCCCAGGCCCTCACCCACTTCCAAGAGCCTCCTGCTCTTTATGAGCCCTCCAGGTGATGCCAAGACCTTCAACGTTTGAGAACCACGGCCCCAAAATGTGGTTCTCCCAGGTGTGGGCATTGCTGAGCCTCTCTCTGTAATGGTGCAAAGAAAAGTCCATTTTATTCTGAATTTTTTAATCTCCATACTGTTTTCCATAATGGCTGTACTAATTCACATTCCACTTCTGGGTATTTATCTAAAGGATACCAAGACACTAATTTGAAAAGATACATGCACCCTTATGTTCCTCACAGGATTATTTACAATAGTCAAGATATGGAAACAACCTAAGTCCCATCAATGGATGAATGGATAAAGAAGATGTGGTATTGGGCTTCCGTGGTGGCGCAATGGTTGAGAGTCTGCCTGCCGATGTAGGGGACGCAGGTTCGTGCCCCGGTCCGGGAGGATCCCACATGCTGCGGAGCAGCTGGGCCCTTGAGCCATGGCCGCTGAGCCTGTGCGTCCGGAGCCTGTGCTCTGCAACGGGAGAGGCCATAGCAGTGAGGGGCCCACGTACCACAAAAGAAAAAAGAAAAAAAAAAAAAGAAGATGTGGTATATGTATACTATGGAATACTACTCAGCCATAAAAAAATGAAATCTTGCCATTTGTGATAACATGGATGGACCCTGAGGGTATTATGCAAAGTGAGATAAGTCAGATGGAGAAAGACAAATACTGTATGATTTCACTCATAGGTGGAATAAAAAAACACCAAAATAAATGAACAAACCAAACTAAACAAACACAGAGAACAGAGTAATGGTTATTAGAGGGGAAGGGTGGAGGCGGGGTATGAGTAAAGGGGATCAACCGTGTGATGACAGATGGAAACTAAACTTTTGGTGGTGAGCACGCTGTAGTGTGTACAGAAGTTGAAATATAATGTTGTACACATGAAACATACAATGTTATAAGCCAATGTTACCTCAGTTAAAAGTAAAGCAATAAATTAAAGCCTTTTTTAAAAAAGAAAGGCCATTTTAGGTAATTGAGAGCAGCTGGGGGAGATCCCCTTGGAAAGGGCAAGGTGGATCTTGTTGCCCTTGAAATCATCCGTGCTTAAAAGCAGAGCACGCGGCTTCCCTGGTGGCGCAGTGGTTGACAGTCCGCCTGCTGATGCAGGGGACGCGGGTTCGTGCCCCGGTCCGGGAAGATCCCACATGCCGCGGAGCGGCTGGGCCCGTGAGCCATGGCTGCTGAGCCTGCGCATCCGGAGCCTGTGCTCTGCAATGGGAGAGGCCACAACAGTGAGAGGCCTGCGTACCGCAAAAAAAAAAAAAGCAGAGCATGCAGGCCCAAAGCAGTAAGCAAGCCTAGTGAGAGGAGGAGGTGGTGGAGAGGTCTCTGGGCCCCAAAGATTAAGAGCAATTTCATCAGACATAAGGATTTTAGACCAGAGAAGAAATGAGTAAAAACCGGGACAGAGGTAAATGCAGGGTGGCTCAGTCGGGAGCCGCGGCTGTGGAGTGAGAGGGGGCTTTAGGCCAAACATTGCCGGGCTTTACCTGGGCCCCCGGACCCCCAGTGGGGTGGGGCAACGATGGACTTAGGGGGCTTCTGGATCCCTGAAAGTGAAAGCCAAGCTTTGAGGGGATATGCACCCTTCCAGCAAAAACCTCAGGGAGGGATAGTTAAGAGGGGAGTGGGGCCTGGGGTTCAAGCCTCCCTTTCCCATCCTATTTGTGTGAGCTTGTGTGATTCACCTCCTGCTTTTGAGCCTCTGTTTTCTCATCTGTAAGGTGAGGCTAATGGTGGTACCCTCGTAATAGAGTCACTCTGAGGATTACATCAGGTGATGCCTACAAAGAATCCACACCAGAGCCCGGCTCAAGGCAGTACCCAATCAGTGTAAGTCGTTGTTGATAATGTTATGGTTTCAGAGGGTCTGTGACCCCCAAAATAGCTTACACTGTTCATACTCATTCTGGGTATGTTTGGGGGCTGCATTAAATTCAACAGACTATTATTAATTATGTCCTTATTCACCCCATCTGGAATTTGGGGATAACACCTCTAGGATTAAAGGAAAATGAAGCTGCATGTTGTTGGGGGTTCCAGGCAGTGCTAGACTCACTCATTAGGGGAGTGACCCCAGTTGAAAGTGCTGGTCTAGTGTTCACTACCAAAGTCTGGTCAGCATATATATGCAACATGGGTGTAGCTGCATCCCCATAACACTGTATTTACCAAAAGATGAATTGGGGCCCTAGCCTATAACTATACTAAATTCTCTTGTAGAACATCTGTTCATTCTTCTGTGTCTTCCAGGTAGACAGTAGGAAGCTGTAGATAGCAATAATCCAAATTCCCTATTTTTAACTCTAATTTCTTTCCTTGCTTAATATTTTTGGCTGAGACCTCTGGTACAATGTTAGATATTTCACAGTGATCATGGGCAGCCTTATCTCTTGTTCATGAATTCAAACCCTTCAGTTTCTAGATTGAGTAGGAGGCTGGCTTTTTGGCTGAGAGATGTCTTAGTTAAAGAGGTAGCCATTCATGGCATCAAGTTGTCTAACTCAAGAATGGGTATCTAATTCCGTCAGATGTCTCTATAGCATCTATAGATCAAGTGACTTTTATCCCCTTAGGATCTGTTAATGAAAAGTTAATATAAACCATAGAATTGAACCGTCCTTCCATTCTCAGTATGACCCCACTTGGTGGTAAGGTTATTCTGTTATGCTGATGGATTCTGCTTGTTAAGTGCTATTTGGCTTTTAAGTATGAATAACCTAATCATAGGTGAGAACTTGTCCGTAGTTCTTCATATAAACATCATCAAATCTACATATCACTGTTTGTTTGATTATGAAATGTGGATGCTTTTCCTTTTTTCTAGAACAGTTTAATAGCACTGGAATAATATTCTCCTTTAAGTACATGGTAGAATTTCCTTATGAGACCCTCTGGACCAGATACTTTTTTTTTTTTTTTTTTTTTTTTGCAGTACATGGGCCTCTCACTGTTGTGGCCTCTCCTGTTGTGGAGCACAGGCTCCGGACGCGCAGGCCCAGCGGCCGTGGCTCACGGGCCCAGCTGCTCTGCGGCATGTGGGATCTTCCCGGACTGGGGCACGAACCTGTGTCCCCTGCATCGGCAGGTGGACTCTCAACCACTGCGCCACCAGGGAAGCCCTGGGCCAGATACTTTTTAAGGGAGCTAGCTCTTTGATAACTTCTATGGAAACTAATTTGTTTAGATTTTATTTCTTATCTGGAATTAGGAATAATAAACTATAATACATTTTAAACTGAATTATCCATTTCTTCCGGACTTAGGCATATCCATTAGAATAGTTCAAAATACTCTTTAGTTCATCTTATTTCCATGCATGTCCTTTCTCCTATTTTTCTTGACTAAATTAGCTTCTGCTTGCATTCTCTCTCTCTCTCTCTCTCAAGAACTCTCTTCATTTTTTTCTACTGTAAATTAATTATGCAAATATCCCTCTGTATACTTGGAGCCTGTTCCCATACTGGTCTTTACACTTGAAGGGCTAGCATTGGAAATAAACTCATTTAGCTATTTATAGTCTAATAGAGCCTTAAATTAGCTACAGCTGCATTTTAAAAACCTACTTAAATATAGTAAAATTCATAAGTGTACACTTTGAGCTTTGACAAATGGCTATAGCCATGTAACCATCACCCTATCAAGATATAGGTCATGTCATCTCCCCAGAAAGTTCCCTGCACCCCATTACAGTCAGTTTCCCAACCTCCTGTCCAGGGAGCCACTGTTCTGATTTCTATCACTACTGATTACTTTCGCCTGTTCTATGAGTAGAACTGTACCATATGTGCCTTGTCTGGTCTCTTTCACTCAGTTGGCTTTAGCTTTTAAAGGCAAACCTACTTGCTTTGATTAGTAGTGTCCTCTGCAGTAAATCCAGCCCCTCTAGGGGGAGAAATTGGTACTACCTATTGAAATGTTGATCTTGTGATGGCTATAAGATTCTAGGTTGGGAGTTATTTCCTTTCAGTATATTGAAAATAGTATTTCACTATCTTCAGGTTTCTGCTGTTGCCAACATCAGCTTTTGATCTATTATTCCTTTTAAGATAACTTTTTCTTTTTTTGCTTGGCTGCTTTTGAAGTGTTTGTCTTGTTTTTTTGTAGCTTCACCATGATGTCTTTTTTTTTTTTTTGTAGCTTCACCATGATATTTATATAGGTATAGATTTATTTATCCTAATTTGCATTTGTTGGGCTTCTTGAAGCCATGCTTTGGTGTCTGGTTATTTGGCACTGATAAAACATCTTATTCAAACTGTTTCTCTTCTGCCCCATTTTCTCTTCCTTTGGGACTCCAAGTGAATGTGTATATGTGTATGTATATTTTAGATTTTATATCTTTTGTCTTTCTTTTGTGTCTTCATGCCACACTCTAGAAAGTTTCTTCAGCCTCTTTTTCCAGGTCACTAATTTTCTCTTTAGTTGTATCTAATATGCCATTAAACCCTTCCACTGAGGTTTAAAATTTTTGATCATTGTATTTTAACAACAGGAGATCTAGAATCTCCTGTTTTCTTTAAATCTGTGATTTAAGTAACTTCTAATTTTTGTCAACTCTCAGGCTTGGGTTTTGTCTCCTTGAACAGAAAAGCAATTATTTTACAATCTACTCCTAGTACTTCAAGTCCAGTTGGTCTTTGTTGTCTGTGCTGGTTTTAGCTCATGCTGTTTATTCATGTGTCTGGATTTTCTGTGTGCTCGACGCTGTATTTGAAGACTTATCCTTTTTGAGAAATCTAAAATCTAAGGTATACTGCTTCCAGAGTATTGTTTGCTTCTTCCCAGGGACTTTGAGTCACCAACAGTACAAGATGACAATATTGTTGGATGAAGTTAATTCGACGTCAAAACTCGAGACTTCTGGGGCATCATGTGATGTGAAGCCAGGCTGTAGTCTGTGTAGGTGCTGGTTTTCTGCCAGTTCACTCTTCTTCTAGGAGTTCTGGGCTAAAGTCAGAGGGCTTAGGTTTAAATCCTGGTTCTACTATGGGACACTAGAAGTTCCTTGTCTTCACTGAGCTTCAATTTTACCTCCAACTGAGGTAAGTACCTTCTCATCTTGCATGAGTAACTGATGCCCGGACAGGGGAGATAATTCTTCCAACATCCTACAGTTGTTGAATTGCAACCACAGAATAGAATCTGGGCTTCTCCAGGCTGCTTTTACCTGAGTTTTCAGTTTTGCAACTTGCATTTAGGCATCTGTATCCCCAAACATCTTGCTTCCCACGCACATAAAGAAGACTCGACAATCTTTATCGTAATTACTACATTGAAAAGGAAGAATCTTAATTAGGTTAGAGTACTGAGACTCCAGGGGAGGCTGGTGCATGGCAAGGGGAAGGAAGGCCAAAGGGCAAGATAGAGCTAGAAGGGCTTGTAGGGCACTAAAAAAAGAGACAGAAGTATCCTGGTATAAATGGTATACCCATATACTGGCATCCCAAATGAACAGGAGACGAGCTTGTTCCTAGTTCACTTCGCATGTTCTTTCCCCATTCCCAGTTTCTACTGTTTAAGATCTTTCAGCTCTTATCAGAGGCCACCAGCTGGGCTGGTTCTGAGATGCTGCTTCTATAGAAGGGCCCTGAGTGTGGTTTGGGAGGTAGATGGTTTAAGGATGAGAAATACTGAAACCCAGGATGTAGCCAAAACGTCTTAGCCAGACAACTTAGGGCTGAGATTTAAGGACATTATGGCCTTTGTGGAACAACATCATTACAATAGACTTTTCCTGTGGAAAAGACAAGTTTTGGCAGAGGTCCCTCTTCTAGGTTTTCCCCCTGGCCTTGCAGCATACCACTTCCTTATCAGAAAAAAAACATTTACTAGGAAAATACACTTTTTGCAGTTCCTTGCCTTGGCCCCATTTTCTGCTCCATAAGCCTGCCTGGAGAGATTCTCATTCCACCTTCTTTAAACAGCCTCCCTCCTCCAATGGCTTGTTGGGCCACCTGGCCTCCAGCTTCCCTGCTCCATCCTGATCCCTGTTTCCTGTGAACCTGGGGTCCCTGGCTGAGGGCTGGGTAGATGGGACAGAGTAGTGGGACCTTGGTAACAGCAAGGACTTCCAGGATAAGAAGTCCAAGAGACTCCCTAATCCAGCTTGAACTGGAGTAACTTAAATCCTGGGCTCATGTGCTGCTCTATGGAGCCGTCACATCTTTGATTTTGTTATTAAGGTAAAACAGAACAAACACACTCCATATGTGACAGCCCAGGCCTGGGAGAAAGCAGAAGTGCCCTGGTGGCAGCTTCTTGCCCATAGAAGGGAGGTCATCTCCACCATCTTGGCCCTTCCCACAGGCACTCATCAAGACCAGTAAGGATAATGGGTACCACCTTCTGGAAGGCAAAAACAAAGGAACCTACTCACCTCCAGAGTTGAGAGCCCCACTGAAATGACCCTCTTACTTCTAGGGGATGGAGCTTGGGCCAGAGCAAACTTTTGCTTGTGAAACAAAGGGTGAGTCTGGGAATAAGAGCTTATATTTGTTCAATTTCTTTCTAAGTATGTTCCTAAAAGTGGTAAGTAAAGTTCTTTGTATCACTGTTGATGAAATGTTGACATCCTAAGTCAAGACTTGGTACCCCTTTGTCCTATGGCTTCATCTGGCTGTTGCTCTGTCTTCCATAGCTTAAAGTCTTCAGTCATGGTTCATCTCTTTACTGACTCGGCCACATCTTTGTGGTTGTGCCTCTCCCACTAGTTACCTATGTGCCAGGCACTGTGCTAAGGATATGATGATGAAGTCTGACCTGGGCAGATACTGAACAAGTAACAAAATTAAGTGTCATTACATAGAAGTATAGGTTGCGATGGGAACATCACAGGCAGACCAAGGATGGTTTGGAGAGGTTGGGCAGAGTGTCCAGTACTTTGAAGTGCTGGTGCCACAAACCTGTAAAAGAAGTAACAAGGTTTTGTATATGTGGGGGGAATGTAAGGGATGTAACATAGAAAAAGAACTTAGAAGATGGCATTTGGTGGGAGATGTGTAAGTCTAGATTCTTAGAAAAAGAGGTCTCAGTGACTGGGGATATGAGGATTGTCTTATGAATTAGAGGCAGCTGTCAGCCTCAAATTTTCTTACCTCCTGGCTTCTTAGTATCTGATTTTTTTTTCCTCTTTGAGACTTTATAAAGGTGTTTCTCAAGTCTTATCCAGCATTTTGACTCTTTTCAGACAGAAGGTTGGTCTGAATTTTTAGAGGTTTGGAAAGTATAGTCCTAGGAACTTCATTAGAACTGCAAATTCTTAGGCCCCACCCCAGACCTCCTGAAACAAAGTACAGTGATGAGGACTAGCCATTTGTGTCCTCACAAACCTTCTAAGTGATTCTGGTGGACTTTAAAGTTCGAGAACCATGTATCTCGACCATGGTTACTGGTGATGGAAGTCCAAGGCAGCTGTCACCATGAGCAGGTTGAAGGCATTTACAGGAAGTAACACAAAGTAGGAGCTTTGAACATCTGGTACAGCCAACTTGGGAAAAATGGCAAAAAGAAGGGCTGACATTCTAGAACAAGAGCTGGCAAATGTTTTCTGTAACAGGCCAGATAGTAAATGTATTACTCCTTGTGAGCCATGTGGTCTGTGTCACAACTATTCAACTCTGCCATTGAAGTACAAAAGCAGCTATAGATAATATATAAACAAGCAAACACAACTGTGTTCCAATAAAACTTTATTTACAAAAACAAATGGAAGGCTGGTTTGGCCCTTGGGCAGTAGTTTACTTACCCCTATTCCAGCAGAATGACATATTCAGCGTTTTGGTTTGGTGTTTTTGTTTTTTGTTTTTAGCAGCAGAATCCCTTTTCTTACTTAGAACTCTACAGAGCAGGAATTGCTCTGGTTGAAGAATCCACAGCCTACCTGTTCAGTTTCCCCTTTTTCCCTAAGTGGGCCCTAAGGCTCTTCCCCAGAACATATGTTAATGACATTTAAGTACAGTGCTCCAATATCTGGGCTTGGGGCCACTTAGGCATTGCCCTTGAATGAGCAGGTAACTCTTCCTGAATTCACTTGGGCCTACAACCAAGGTGTGGAGGTAGGAGGAACTAGTGACCAGCCTGAGATCAGGCCCAGACCTTTGCTGCAGTGCATGGACTCTCTTTCTCTGCAGGTTCCAGCCAGCCTGCTAAGGCCAATAGGAATACCCAGAGTATGAGTGGCCCATCAGACATGCCCTCCATGCCCTATGGCCAGATGAGGGACCAGGCCCTCAGAAACCGTAGCATCCATACCCAGCTGATGGAGATGGTGCTGTCCTTGAGGCAGACCATGGAGGATAACATCACGCAGCTGATGACCAGGCACCAGCAGCAGGACCTGGCGCTGGAGAAGCAGAGGCACAATCAGGCCATCAGGGACCAGGAGGCCTTCCTGGGTCACTTAATGTTCCAGATGCTCCACTACCTGCAGTCTGGGGCCACAGGTGACCAGAGCTTCCAACCGCCTGACGCTTCCATGGATGTCGATGTCGGAGGTGGGCAGCAGGCCCAATCATCCAGGCAGACTTGCCAGATGTTTTACCAACGGAGTGATTTTGAAGATACATTTATCAGCTATGACTTGTCCAACTGTGGATTGACATCTCTGCCTTATACCACTCCAGCTTCCAGGACTACAACACCTACCAAGGAAACAAATACCACAAGGACAAGAACACCCTGGTGAGGATGGGGGGACATACTCTAGGGCCCCCATCACTAGGATTTACTGAGTCCCGTGCCAAGTACTGTGCACTCTCACTGACTCTTCCAGCCCCATGAAGTAGGCACTATTTTCTTCTATAGGTAAGGGGATGGGCACGAAAGTAAGGTGATGTGGCCAAGAAAGTTGACAAGCTGGGTCTGGTTTCCCTCCTGTCCCAGCTTTTACCCACTAGGAGTCACTCTGGTCACTGTGGTAAGTGAACCTACCCTCATGGAACTCGGTCTGGTGTTGGATATCATCAGCCATTGGGGAAATGAACGTGAATAATGTTTGCAAGAGCACTAAGGGGATGCCTGCTTTGGGTGGTCAGGGAGGATGTTTTAAAAGTTGAATAAGCCAGCCATGTGGTGGGAGTCGGGGTGGGGGTCCTCCAGGCAAGAGGAACAGCATGTGTGAAAGTTTTAAGGTGGGAAGGGCTTGGAGTGATTGCACAAGCAGGCCCATGTGGCTTGAGAAGAGACAGTGAGCGTTGTGACAGAGGTATGGACGGGATCAGGCCATTGTGAGACGTTAGGATGTTATCCTAATGGTGGTGGGAGCAGGAAGAGGCTTCCAGAAAGGGAGGTTCATAGCAGCTCTCCAGCCAGAGGGCGGAGGACCACACGAGCCACACCTTTCCCTCTGTTCCCATCTAAGTGACGTGTGGCTGGTGGCCGTCAGCTTTTCTGGGGGCCAAGTGAGTCAGGTAACCCCACTGGCCTCTGAGGGGTCATACCTCTTCCAGTAACTTGAAGGGCCCTTCCATGGAAGTGGAAATAGCAGAGATGTATATACGCAGGGCCTGTGCTGGCTAAGGATCCAGGCTCTGGGGCCAGTCAGGTGGAATTCTGCCCATCACCGAGGTCACATGCATGGCTAGTAGTTTATTCAACCTTTCTGGGCTTCATGCTCTTTAAGCAGAGATCAGAATAGAACTTTTTTCTCAGGAGTTGTGAGAATGAAGGCAATTCACAGGAAGCACTTAGTCTAGTGTCTAGAACATAGGAGCTCAATGAATGATAGCTGGTACATAATATAACTATTATTATCTATTGGGTGGCCAAAAAGTTCATTTGGTTTTAAATAAAAATAAAAGACATTATTCATTTTCACCAAGAACTTTATTGAACAACATATTCATTAACCAAACTTTTTGGCCAACCCAATAAATGGCTTGAAAGAGGGAAACTTGCAAGCTGTGAGATCTTTAGGGTTTGTAGAAATTTATCTAATATTAAAGTTGTCAGACTCTGACAGTTTGGTAGAAACCAGATTCCCAGCTCCCTGAACACTGGTTCTCAGTTTTGGATGCACATGGGAATTACCTGGGAAGTTTAAGCCTCATGGAGCAGGGAGACCCCCATCTGGGCTTGTCCAGCATACGTACTTGTGACCTGGTTAAAGGCGTCCATGTAGGGCAGGGCAAGAGGACTGACCTTAGATTCCTTCCATCTCCAGAGCTACATCAACCTTGGTACCAGTGAGAACAAGATCTGTATTGATCTGCTGGCTGAAAGGGTAAGCCACGTTCCAGCCTGTGCTGGGACCCACCTTCAGGCCCAGGCCCCCTAGAATGTTCTTTGGCATGGTGTAGATACAGGAATAAGACTTAGAAGTTTGGGGAAGGGAGTGGGGAAATAGCTTCTAGAATAGCACATCCAACCTCCTGGTTGGGCTGTGTTGGGAGGTGTTCTCTGGATGGATATATGATGGGTAAGCTGCTAAGGGAGACTACGGATCAAATGTAGGGTTGGGGAAGTTGTCAGACACTTCCCAGTGGATAGCTATTTGTATAATCTTTGACAAGAAGATTGAAGCCTCCGTTCACCAGGGAACATGAAGCATATATGTCCATTTCCCTCTGGGAGGCCCTGTGTTGCAGGGCAAACACCCATATGCATCCTAGGAGCAGGCTGAAACTTCTTGGGAATCCCTGGTCTGGCTGGGCTCATGCTCTATTTGTCAACAGTTGACTTGGACTGACATGCTGTACATTGATGAAGACATACTGCAGTATCCTGATTGGAGAGGGCAACCACTGTAAGTAGCCCCTTACAGAGCTGGGGTCTCCTGGTCCACAGGCACCTGTCCTCATCCAGGGAAGGACTCAAGGTGCCAGATTCTCTGCTGGGTGCCTACCTATTTTGGGGGACAATGACTTCTAGAAAATGCCTAGCCCAGAATATCATAGGAGGCAGGCTGGTATCATAGAGATAGCACCCTGGCTATGGCAGCCCCCAGAGCTCCTTCCTGATCCGCTCTGTGGGCAAAAATATGATAGTTGCTCCTCCGAGAGCCCACTGAGGTCTTGATTAGGTGCTCGATACTCGGTGTCCTGACCTGATCTTTGGCTGAACTTGATGTAGATGCGAAGGACTTGTGTTCACTTGGTTATGTTTGGTTCTTTTTAAGGGAAAAAGGTCAGAGGCCTTGTGCTAATCAACCCTCAGAATCCTCTGGGAGATGTCTACTCCCGAGACTCAGTGATGGAATATCTGGAATTTGCTAAGAAGTATGAGTTCTACCCCCTTGAGACTAGATGAAGTCCATAAGAAGGGTTCCAATGACTCATAGTCAAGGAGTCAGAACCAGAAATAATATACCCTAAATATTCTTACTGCGTGGTATACTTTGTGAAGTTACAGACAACTAACTGAAATTGAAATGAAGGAAAATGCACCCACCTGCTCACTATTTCAAACTGTGCCATTTCTTTTCTAGCCTTTGTCCATGTGCACATACCTACATAACAGTCATCATATAGTTCTGTTGCTTTTCCACCTCTTGTGGCATAGGCACTTTCTTCCCGCATCCATTTCCCAAACTACCTGGCTTGAGGTGCCAAGGAAGACAGCCTCTCAGACCTTGTGGGGTGAAGATGAGTCCCTGTAGAACTTTCATGTCTCATTTCTAAGAGCATGTTAACATCAGTTATCTCTGAAGTCTGGAAATAGCCCTCTTAGGGTAGATAATCTTCTTCTATCTAGAAGAAACCCTTATTCAAACTTCATAACGTATCCAGACCAATTAATGGCAGAGCAAGGGACAAGAGGAAGAATGCTGGGGGAGGTCTACATTCCAGCTCTAGCATCTGCTAGCTGAGGGAATTAACTTACTGTCTCAGAAACTTAGTTTCTTTCTGTGAAATAGAGGTAACAATACTGCTTCAAAGGGCTGTTGGGAGAATAAAGGAGATGAAGCACATGAGCACTTAGCCTACTTTATAAACATATTTGATTCAGATCTTGGGTGGCAGCTCCTGACTGTACCAGAAGAGATTCTGTGGGATGCCCAGTCCCTTCCCAGTAGTCTCTGCTTGATGGTTGAAGTGTGAGGTTGAATGTTCTCATGCATGTCTTTTGGGTCCTCTTCCTTCCTAGTACCCCCAAGTCAGGGTGAAAGGTCCTCTCTGGTGAAGGAGAGACCCTCTTCTACCTTGCCACACCTCTTGGAAGGGTTGGATGGGCTGCTGGGGCAGTAGGACTGTCTGATCTGTGTCTAGAGAGGACCATCAAATGAAGCGAACTAACAATTAGGGAGAACCTGGATATCGTCCTCCCTCTTTCACCCAACCTGCAGGTACAACCTACATGTGATTATAGATGAGATTTACATGCTGTCTGTGTTTGATGAAGCCATCCCATTCCATAGTGTTCTGAGCCTGGAGAGGTGAGTTGGTCTTGGCTGGAATTGGGAATGAGAATCATGAAGTTCCTACTTTGCAGGGTGAGTCCATGGGCCATCAACTTAATTGGCTGCATGTCAGGAACTGAGCTCAGAGCCACTGGGAGTGTGAAAGTGAGCAAAGCATCATCTTTCCTCCCAAGTGTCTTCTCTAAACGCCATTTTGTACATGAGATAACTTGAGGGAAAGGTAGCATATGCATTGTCAAAAGTCAAGTTGAAGCCCTCCAGAAGGTCAGGGTAGGAACTTCTTGAGAACGAGGGCATGGGGAAAGAATAGAAATAGAGCAGAACTTTCTTAAGGGTAGTACTTGGCCCTAGGATAGGATCCAGCAGGCAAAGCAAGAGAAGAGCATGCCTGGAGGAAAGAAGAGCTTCACCAAATGTGGGGCAGTAAGAAATAGGTGAACACATTTTAGAAATGGGGGGTGGCCCACTTGTGTAGGAGCCAACTGCCAAGAAGGTGGCTTTGGACCAGCTGTAGGAAGACCACGAGCCAGGCTGAGGGCCCTGGACTTCATTCAGTGGGCACTTGAGAGCCGTCCCATCTGGTTCCACAAGGATACCTTTTGTTGACTTCCTGGCTTAACTGGGGCAGCTGTTTCTTGACTTTGGGTCCCATAGGCCCTTCTGTCTAGGAAGGCCCTCAAGGCCACTTTCACCTTCTCTTCATAGACCCCCAAGTCTTCATCCTTCAAATATTTCTCCATAATCTTGACTGTACTCTCTCCTCTCCAGTCTGCCTGACCCCAACAAGACCCATGTGATCTGAGGCACCAGTAAGGTGAGTCCCAGCTGCCTGTCCTTGGGTAGGGAAGGAAGTCGAGCCAGGAGCAGAAGGCAGACCAGCTGGGTATTTCCTTCCCTACTTCTCTTCCTCTAGGAGTTCGGCATCTCTGGCTTCTGCTTTGGCACCCTGTACACCCACAACAGGGAGGTGGCCTCTGCTGTGAGCTCCTTTGGCTACCTCCACAGCATCTCTGGCATCACCCAGTACAAGCTGTGTCAGCTGCTTCAGGACAGAGGTACTGAGCCCTGTTCAGGGCCAGACCTTGTGGCCATGGGGAACTCCTGGGTCTGCTTGGGCCTCTGACATGCCTTCAATACAGTGAGACCCTGTTCACTGTCTTGGGTTTAACAGTGGCAGGACAGGAAGTTTACAGGAGGGCAGGCTGTAGCTCAGATGATGCAGCCGGGTGTAGACAGAAGATGGGAGGTGCTGGTCTAAAACACTGGCCATCTGGTAGCTCGTGCTCTGCTTGGAAAGGGGGATCATCAACTGTACTCTAGGACTTAAAGGTGGGAACTTCAGAAATGAGTCTTTATGTGAAGGTCAATTTTCCCTCCCCCAAAGCTGGCTTGCTTCAGGCAAAGATTACAAAGGAACACCCTGATTCCTCGAATATGATTTAACTTCATCTTCCAGTGTGGCCAAAGGAGAGCTGCCCTTTGGGCAAGTTGGTGTGGCTACATCTATGGCATCTGAATTCACCTTCCCCTTGGATCTTAAGTGAATGCTGGCTTCAGAGGGAATTTCCCCCCTTTTATGCCATGGCCCAAACTTAGATAAGGGCTCCTTTTTAAAATTCCCTGTAATAGATCAGATGCCAGGCCCGAGGATTTTTTTTTTTTTTTTTTTTTTTTTTTTTTTGCGGTACGCGGGCCTCT
The DNA here is from genome assembly GCF_964165515.1 of Mesoplodon bidens. Classification (NCBI taxonomy): domain Eukaryota; kingdom Metazoa; phylum Chordata; class Mammalia; order Artiodactyla; family Ziphiidae; genus Mesoplodon; species Mesoplodon bidens. The sequence continues at coordinate 100,427,812 of NC_138164.1, forward strand.
CACTGTTGTGGCCTCTCCCGTTGCGGAGCACAGGCTCCGGACGCGCAGGCTCAGCGGCCATGGCTCACGGGCCCAGCCGCTCTGCAGTATGTGGGATCTTCCTGGACCGGGGCATGAACCCGTGTCCCCTGCATCGGCAGGCGGATTCTCAATCACTGCACCACCAGGGAAGCCCAGGCCCGAGGATTTAAATTAAAAGCGGGGATATAATGAAACAAACTAATGTAATCAGATAATCTGGTTTAGAAAACAATTTGCTTTCAGCTTTGGGTGGGGAAAGGGGTAGGTAGGAGAAACCCAGCTGGATGCCTCCCTGCATGGTGCCAGGCCCTGTAATAGTTTGGTAGAAACCAGATTCCCAGCTCCTTAAACGCTGGTTCTCAGTCTTGGATGCACATGGGAATTACCTGGGAAGTTTAAATACTGATGTGTAGGCTATATCTGTGAAGATTTTGATTTAGATGTCTGGGGATATAACCTGGGCCATCAGGCCTTTTAAAAGCTTCCCAAGTGGTTCTAAAGTGCTGCCAATGCTGAGGATAGTTGGGCTAAGATCATCCCCAAGCACGACAACGAGGTTCTTCAACGTCCGTTTGTTAGGGTCTAAGGCAGGAAGTAAGGGAGCTGTGAGTACCTGCTACTTGCCCAGTTGACAACAGAAGCATCAACCCTGTTTAGGGGACACCTCAGCTTCTTGCCTCAGGGGTGTAAACTCAAACAGAACTTTCCTATACAATTATTGAGAAGCCCAGTGTCTCCACCTACCTAGTGGAAATGGGTGTATTGGGTATAAGTCAGCTCAAATATAATACAGTCAGGCTTGGATAGAATCAGCAGGCATGGAGCCCAGGTAGGGAGCATTTTGTCAGGAACCCTCTGGCAGATCTTAGTCCTGAGATGTGTGACAGCCCTCTTCCTCCACCCATCCAGAATGGACTGACAATGTGTACCTGCCCATTTATCACTTCCGGCTGCAGGAGGCTCACAGGTACATTACTAACAAACTGAAGGCATTGAAAGTCCCTTTTCTCAATCGTGGCTCTGGCCTCTATGTCTGGATCAACTTGAAACAGGTGAGTTCTGGGAATGAAGACAGGTGTTAAAGGGCAGATCTGCTTGATGGGTTTTTTTGTTTGTTTGTTTTGTTTGTTTTGTGGTACGCGGGCCTCTCACTGCTGTGGCCTCTCCCGTTGCGGAGCACAGGCTCCGGATGCACAGGCTCAGCGGCCATGGCTCACGGGCCCAGCTGCTCCGCGGCATGTGGGATCTTCCCAGACCGGGACACGAACCCGTGTCCCCTGCATCGGCAGGTGGACTCTCAACCACTGCGCCACCAGGGAAGCCCTGCCTGATGGGTTTTGAGTTCAGCTTTGTCCCTTTGTCCTCCCCAGTACCTGGGCCCTTGCACATTTGAGAAAGAGCTGCTCCTCCATCGCCGCTTCCTTGACAACAAGCTGATTTTGTCCCGTGGCAAGACCTTCCTGTGTAAGGAGCCTGGCTGTTTCCACCTCCTCTTTGCAGCTAGGCCCCTCCTGCTAAGAAGCAGTAAGTGGGGCTGACCTCCCAATCCTGGCATCCTTCAAAGATGCCCCAGCCACTCCTGTATGACGCAATAGCGGAGTCGTCCTTTTTTTGCCTTTAGCAGCCTATAGCTCCAGCCCTTCTAGGCCCTCTCTTTCCACTTTCATATCTTTAAGCTCCTTTGTAAACAGGAACTGATAGGCACTTGAGGTATATTATACCTTTTGGGTGTCTGGTCTGTGTCTGCCATTGAGCAGGTCATTGGGACTGTAAGCTCTCAAGAAATGGAGCTCTGCCCACATGGGACTTGCTGGCTACTAGGTGAGATAGGGAGATGACCTAGAAGTCCCTGTATGCTATACTGTGGAGTTTAGATTCTCCTCTGAAGGTTATGGAAACATGACATTCCTTTTATCTATTGTATCTCAACCCTTGCAGGTCACTGTTCTACCTGCTAGGAACATAAGTATTTTTCTCTGTCCCCATTTGGACCCTCTAGCCATGCAGCAGTTCCATCAGGTGCTAGTGGAGCAGGGGCAAGATTGAGGAGTGAAGCAACTGGAGGATGCAAAGAAGGAGGAAGTGTTTACCTCCCAGCCAGCAGCTCCAGCCAGTCTCACTCTCAGGAAGTCCTGACATCAGCCTTGGATCTGGAAGGCTGGTGTACTGACCTGGAGATGTGACCAAACAGACAGTGGGCTCCTCCAGGCATGAGCTCGTTTGACCCCACCATCAGCCCCCCTAATCTGAGCATCTGTCATTTTTGGAAGCTTTACATCTTTTTAGTCTTGCTAGCCATTGTGTGCGTGCAAAATGTTTTTATGGCGATTCTGGTGGGAAAGCCTAGAGAGGAATAAAGGGAGCTCTCTGGATCCCTATTTAGATGGGTTTACTTTTATATTTGATATCTAATAACTTCCATATTCTTGTAAATTCCAGGCCTGTTTTGTTTCTTATTCACATGCTTCATATCACCTTTTGAGAGCCAGATGATTTTTAAATGTTTGATTACACCTAATTTAAATTTAATTAAAATTTAATTAAAAATTAAATTTAGGACTTCCTTGGTGGGGCAGTGATTAAGAATCCGCCTGCCAATGCAGAGGACACGGGTTCGAGCCCTGGTCCGGGAAGATCCCACATGCCGCGGAGCAACTAAGCCCTTGCACCACAACCACTGAGCCTACACTCTAGAGCCCGGGAGCCACAACTACTGAGCCCACGTGCCACAACTACTGAAGCCCGCGCGCCTAGAGCCCATGCCCTTCAACAAGAGAAGCCACCACACTGAGAAGCCCGCGCACCGCAACGAAGACCCAACACAGCCAAAAATAAATAAATAAATAAATTTATTTTAAAAATTAAATTTAGTTTTTAAATTCGAAAGCAGGTTATATGTGAAGAACACTTCTGGGGCAGATCAGAAAGGAAGGGAAACCGTGATGCCTAATTGGCAGAGCATTTTCTAGATGTTGGATGCAACGTCCCATAGGATCCTTTCACAATCATGCCCACCTTATACACTAGTGGCTAAGTGGCAGGATGGGGCTATAACTCCAAATGTTTCTGCTTCCAAATATGAGTTCTTTCCATTCTTGCCTTTCCGAAAGGCTTTTAAAATGAATCTCTGGTGATAAGCCTGAGGTCTTCCATTTTCATCTCTAGTGTTTCCAGCTGTTCAAATCATACCTCCTGTGCATTTCTCTGCAAAGCCTTTGTACATCTGAGCTTTAGTCTGAGCACCAATGCTGTGAAATAGGCAGAGTGGGGACTACCACCATTTTATAGATGATGGAAAAGCTGTTAGCACCCACCAATGGCTTCGGTCAGTCACTTGGGTTTGGGACCATTCTTCCTCTCTTGGGTAGGTTTATAGCCTGATTCTTCAAGATTTTTTACACCAGAGAAGTTTTTTTAGAAATCGACTTGACTAGCAGACACAGGGAGTTCATTGGATGCATGAGGGAGCTCATTGGACCAGAAGAGAGGGGGAAGATAGGAACCAGAGATGTTCTTGGCATCTCTGCTACGGGAGCTCATAGCCAGTCTCATCAGGGCGCTGTCCTGGGAGGAAGATATGATGCCTTCCACGGAAGCGATAGGTCATTGCTGTCTTCTCTTCCACTCAAGATTCAAATGGTTGACTGGGAAGAATTTAATTTTTTCCTATCCAGGAACACAGAATGTCCCTCCATTTATTTAGGTCTTTAATTTATCTCAGCAAGGTCTTTGTAGCTTTCGGTGTACAGGTCTTAGGCACATCTTATAAATGTATCACTATATTATGCCTTTCATGTTATTTTCAATGTATAGATTATTAATTTCATTTTTAGTTGTTTGTTGCTAGTATATTGAGACAATTGATTTTGTATCTATCAGGAACTTTGAAGGCTCTGAGGTTTTACCTTACTTGCAAAATAACAGGTTTCATGGATGCTGGCGGAAGGCATGCGAATCTTGGGTCAGAGACAAAGGACAACTTATTAACTCACAGCAATAGCAGTAATCAGTATTGACTTTTGGTTCCCCAAACCCTGATTCCTATAGGGCAAAGTGAAGGGGACCAAGTGATGCCTGTACCTGCAATGGGGTGTGTTGCAGGAGAGGATAACCCAAGCTTAAGGAACCTAATTCTTCTGTAATGAGCAGTAAACCTGCCTGAACTTTGGCCCCGAGGGAGAAATTATCTATATTATACTTAGTAGTAAACAAACCTACCCTTTGCTCTGGAGGCAGACACTATCACTAACATCCATGGTTGGTCACTGTACATATATGTACACATATATACACACGTATGCATGTACATGTATGCACGTACATATATGCATGTACTTACACACATGTATATAATCCTATACAGCCCAGAACAAAGGCAGTCAGTGTCTCTGCTTGCAAGACAGGCAGAAACATGAGAGCCTGGGAAGAACCATCTCCTGACAGTATCTTGAGACCTTGCTAAATTCATTTATTAGTCCTAGTTGTTTTGGAGGGGGATTTCATTGAATTTTCAATGTACACAATCATGTTGCCTGCGAATAAAGATGATTTTCCTTCTTTCTTTTCAATATTTATGTCTCTTATTTTTCTGTTCTAATTGCATGGCCTAGAACCTCAAGTATAATATTGAATAAAAGAAGTAAGAGAGGATATTCTGGCCTTGTTCTCAATCTTAGCAGGATTGAGTTCTGTCTCTCATTCTTAAGTACTGGACGTATTTTTCATACTGCCTTTACCAGATAGAAGAATTTCCTTCAATTCCTAGTTTGCTGAGAGATTTACCATGAATGAGGGTTCAATTTTTGTCAGATTTTTTTTTTTTTTTTTTTTTCAGTACGCGGGCCTCTCACTGCTGTGGCCTCTCCCGTTGCGGAGCACAGGCTCCGGACGCGCAGGCTCAGCGGCCATGGCTTACTGGCCCAGCTGCTCCGCGGCACGTGGGATCTTCCCGGACCGGGGCACGAACACGTGTCCCCTGTATCAGCTGGCGGACTCCCGATCACTGCGCCACCAGGGAAGCCGAAACACCATATTCTTAATCTTACCATTTTATCCAGTCTGATGATCTTTTAACTGGTCTTTGGTCATTAATTTAATGTAATCATTGATATGGTTGTACTTAAGTCAATTATCTTGCTATTTGTCTTCTATTTGTGCCATATGCTCTTTGTTCATTTTTTCCTTCCCGCACGCCTTTTGAATTAATCAGGCATTATTTAGTATCCCATTTATTCTTAATTATACCTTTTGATTTTTTTAAAAAAAGTGTTTGCTCTACAGATTACAATATATATCCATTGTCCTCAGTGAGATGTTCACAGTCCTTATCAGGGTTTATTAAGATTCATGACCTGATCCCTGATCATATCTCCAACCTTTCTCCTGAACCCTGCAAGCTCCGGTGGTCGGTATTAGGCTTGTTGCAGTTCATTCATGTTCCACACGGACTCTAACCTGCAAGGCTCTGTCAAAGGCTTTCTTCTGCTTCCAACACCCCCCACTCCAGCTAGCTAACTAGGACTCAAGCATCACTTCCTAAGTGTCTAGGGTGAATGAATGTGTGTGTAAGGCTTCCTGTATGGGGCCAATGCATGTGTGTGTGTGTCAGGGAAGGGGGCAGTGGTGTTAAATCTCCCTGCCGCATGCTTCCAAGGCACCCAGTAACCTTTCTTATTAGTCAGCACATTTGTATGTCTGCCTTCCCAGTCAACCATGCAGGCCTGCTGTTTGTTTTGCCATCACTGTATCCCAGCACTTTGCAGAGATCTTGCACACACAGGCATTCAATAAGACTACTTACCTGAATTAAACAGAGTGATATGACTTAAATGGAGAGAACTGGCTTATTTTACATAACACGGAGAACCAAAAAGTCTTGAGAGCTGCTCAAGGTCACAATGTTAGTGGCAAGGCCAAAGCGAAGACAAGAAGTGGAGTGATCCGAAGACAGCCAATCTGTACTGATGGATCCTGCTTATTGCTTTTCATGGAGAAAAGGAAACTTTTCCTACTCAAAGGCTCGGCGCGGGCCTGGGACCTTGGTGGTCTAACTCATTGCCAAAGTCCCGGAATTTGCAGGGTCCCAGGCAGAGTTCACTAGATGTTCTGTAGAACGAAAAGAGGAGAAATTACAAACCCAGGTCAAAAGCTTTCATAGGGGAAGGATGTGTTCAGGATGCCCCTAACCGGAAAGCCTTTTCCATGGGCCGCAACCAGGCATACATTTGTCCAGTAACCTCGGTGACTCTGCCTTTAAATGGGGACACTAAGGCCGGGAGGCAGAGGCAGGCGCCCCCGTGTGCCAGGGGCGGGGAGACCGGAGCGGGAAGGCGGCCAGGGCGCTGAGGCCGCAGAGAGCGGAGGTGGCAGCGGGCGGCCCGTTCCTTCCTGGCGGAGCTCTGGCCCTGGGCCCCCTCCCCTTCCGCGGCTATCCCTCCCCGAGCCACGGTGCTGCAGCGTGTGCGCTCTCTGCGCGCAGGCCACACCCGGGCGTCCTGCGGCCTCGGGCGCGAGTTGACGAACTGCGCCCGGAACCTTCCGGGAAGCCCGACCCGGCGCGGACGGTCCCGAGTGCGAGTGCCTGGGCCCGGGTGCCCTGCGCACAGCGGCGGAGAGCGAGTCCGGGCGAGGATTAGGACACTGCGCGTCCCTGAGTGCCGGCGCCGGCTCCTCCAGCTCCGCAAGTAGGTGCAATCCACGCTTTGCAGAACAGGGGGCCCGCGGCGTCTCCCTTGCCCGGGCTCGAGGCCTCGCTGCAGAAGTCCCGGCCCTTCCGTCTCGAAGCCCTCGGCCAGACTTAAACTTCCTCCTCCCGGAGACCGGGAGCCGGCGCCCGCGAGGTGCTCGCCGTTCTGCAGGGGTCTTGCGCTCTGCCTTCCGCCCTGCCCGCCCTCTCGTGGATCTCCGAGGCCCGGCCGCGCGGGTTTCGGGCTCTGGACTCGCCGCCGCCCCGCTGGACGCCCCGAGCCCACCCTTCGCTCCCGCACGGCGCGCGCAGAGCCGGGACCCGGCCGGCCCCCACCTCCACCCCGCCTCAGCCCCTCTGCCCTGCCGAGGGCCCAGGCATAGAATTGGGGGGGGCCGAGGTGAGGCTGGGGAGAGCCCAGTCAGTTGGGGGAGACCCCAGAAAAGACTTCGTGGAGCAAAATTTAACCGAGGAGCCCCCTGGGTTTCAGGGCCGCTGGTTGGTCCCCCATGATTTGGTGTTTGGGGCTTGTGCATCAGGACTGGGGAAAGCGGCGAGGAGTTATAATAACGTATTTTACTGAAGTTTGGCCATGAGCCAGGATTTGTTCTCAGCCATTTACACTAACTCATATATTTATGCCCTCATTGCTACCCTATGAGGTAGTTACGGCTACACCCACCGTGCCCGCGAGGACACTGGCTGAGAGACTGGAGGAGTTCACATCTGAGCGCAGGATGAGACCAGCCCCTCCCAGAGGCCATGCCTCCCCCACTTCGGGAGCGAGGGTGGGGCCTTGGGCTCCGCTCAGGGTCCGTGCACTTGCACTTGTGGGAACCCCACTTCCTTCTTCTCAGGACCCACCCATCATCGCCTCCAAACAACCAGATAATCTCATTTTATCCTTTACTCCAGCAGTCACCACAAGACCCCTGGACTCCAGGCTCTTTCTACTTTAAGTCAGAAAATTTTAACTTGGCTTTTTGAAATTGACGTCGGCAAGAATGGAAAAAGAAGCTGGTGACTCTTTGGGCAGCAGAATGAAAAACTTCCACAAAAGTAAAACAAGCTCAAGCAGCCCTTTATTAAAGTTGTAGAAAAGTAGCAAGTACAGCCCCTGTCTGTAGATCCTTAGCAGAGTTGATGCCTTGAAGCGATTGTGCACAGGGTTACAACTAGTAAGGGACACAGGAAGTGATGAGTATATAAACTTGAAGGAAGGGGCAGATAGAGAAGGGGGAGGGCCCTGTGACTCCCAGTTCATTTTTCTTGCTTGGTGCTATGAAAGCCCTTGATCAGATCAGGCACTGAGTGCTTTTGTCTTTCTGCAGATGTTCACACTCCCTCAGAAGGACTCCGGGACACCTACCACCTCTCCGGGTTCAGTCTCCACACAGGTCCTGCACAGTAACCATGGGGATGGTCTGGAAAGAGAATGCTCCAGAAAACCAGGCCAGAAGCCACTGAAGCTCTATGGAGTGGGTGATCCCACCGCCATGTTCTCCTCCGACAGCCCCTACCTGTCCTCTAGAGGAAGCGTCATTAAATGGTTCTGGGATTCAGCAGAGGAGGGCTACAGGACCTACCACATGGATGAGTATGATGAGGATAAGAACCCCAGTGTGAGTGAAGGCCCCCTTCCCACTGGGATGCAAGAGAGCACGGGGGGTGGGAGGGGGCAGGTACGCCACCTTGACCAACAGGGCAGCACACAGCTTGCTATTGTCATGTTGGAGTTATGCCCCTCTGACTCCCAACGGGGTGTCTGATGTTGCTCAGAGAGGCCCCTGTATATTACCTGGATCAGAAAATGGCCCATTTATAATTAAGGGAACCTTGATTTGTGAGGGAGGGATTCAAGAACCATGGAGTGCTGTTACATGGATTCTGATCCACAGCCCATCGACTATCCAACTTTAGATCTGGGACAGAACTAGGGTTCAGGTTGCAACTGTTTCACTTTCGGGTTGTGTATTCTTGAGCTAATTACTTTGAACCTCAGTTCATCTCTATAATGGGATAGTAATACCTCCTCTATAGAACTGTCACAATTAAATGAGATCAGGTAAGTTACTAGCACAGTGCTTCCACATAGAGCATTCAATTAATGGTAGTTGCTATTATTATTAATGTTACCTGCCCCAATTATTATAACTTATTACAAGTAATACCTTCAGAGGGTAGAGAGCTGTCATGAATAACCCTTCAATAATCTTTATTTGTTGAGCATGTACCAGGTGCTGGCACTGTTCTATATACCAGGGTTACAGCCGTGAACAAAAATAAATTTCCTGCCCTCATGGAGTTTATAGTCTAGTATGGGAGACAGACATAAATATATATAATGTGTTGGGATAAGTCTTGTAGGGAAAAATAAAGCAGGGTAATAGGATAGAGACTGGTGGGGTGGGCTGGGGATATTACTATTTTATGTGAGGTGGTCATAGAAGTTCACTTTAATATGGTGACATTGAAGCAGAGACCTGAAAAAAAGTGAGGGATTGTATTAGTTATCTCTTGCTGTGTAACAAAGGACTTCAGGTCTTAGCAGCTTAAAACAAACAGTTCACAGTTTCTGGAATTCAGGAATCCGGGTGGTGCTTCAGGCTAAAGATCTCCTGGGAAGTTGCAGTGAAGCTGGGGCTGTGGTCTCATTTGAAAGCTTGGTGGGGTGGGGGGATGATCCACTTCCAAGCTCACTCACATGGTTATTGGCAGGCCTTGGTTCCTCACCACGTGGTCTTCTCCATGGGGCTGACAGGGCTTCTTCTTGCGGTACATTGACCCTTGTTCCTGTTCCTGCCAGAGCACCAGTTTACTGTGTACATTCTTTCATCCTGTAAACTGAGGCTCTTGAGAGATACAGCGGTGTCTTGGGCATGTATCCAGCCTTCAGGGACTTCCCATCTAGTGGGGGAGATAAAGCCTGTACATCAGTCCCTGTGACCTGGGACTGACTAGTGCCGTAAAGGGGGACAGATAAAGTGCTTTGGGATCCAGAAGAAGAAAAGATCCCTTGCAAGTGGGATTTTGAGGAAGGCTTCCTGGAGGAGATGGCATTTGCACAGAGCTTTAGAAATGGGAAGATAGGATCAGGGAGCCATGTGGAGGGCATGGCTTGAGCAAAGGCCAGGAGGGGTTGTGGGAAGGGCGGGATTGCAGAGAGCTTCGCTTTGCTGCCTTGGTGCGCCCCCCGGGGCCTTCTGATGGCACCCTCTGCTGTGCTCACATGGCTCTGTACCTCTCACCTCCAGGGCATCATTAACTTGGGCACCAGTGAGAACAAACTCTGCTTTGACCTGCTGTCCAGGCGGGTAAGTCCCGGTGCACCTCTGGGTGGCATCCCCAGCTCCAAGGGGCCGTCTTCTCTGGGATTCCTTGGAATACTTCCCCTGGAGAGCCTGCTACTTGCTTCAGCGGCCTCGGGGACCACTTTCTCTGCCATCTTGGGAGAGTCACTTCCCCACTGTGATCCTTCTTCTTCACTTCTTCTGGCTCTTTCCCTCCTCAGTTCCTCCTGCTGGCTGGGTCCCTGCTCTCAGGGGGAGATACTCGGTGATGTGTGGGCAGTATTTAACAACTGGCCCTGGGAGAAAGGGCCCCCTGAAAATTGGTAGCTTTTCTGATTCCCATAGTGTAAGTGCCCCCACTGTGGCCGATATCAAGCTATTGCTGTGACATCACTGCATGCAGAGCTGGGAAGAGAGGTGCAGGGGCACCATCACGTGGTAGTCCCACCATGCAGACACCTGGACAGAAAGAACCTCCAGAGCACAGATGAGAGCAAAGTGGGGTAACTTAGACAGGAGCAATGTTGTTTGAGTACTTTTTACCTTTGTTTTTACTTACATAATTTATATGTATGGTTTATATAATTTAATTTTTGAAAATGGTACAGTTTGCAAAATTCCTGGAATCAGATTTCTTTCTTTTATTTATTTTTTTAAATTGAAGTGTAATTGCTGTACAGTATTATACAAGTTACAGGTATACAGTAGAGTGATTCACAATTTTTAAAGGTTATATTCCATTTATAGTTATTATAAAATATTGACTATATTCCCCATGTTGTACAGTATATCCTTGTAGCTTATTTTATACCCAATAGTTTGGACCTCTTAATTCCCTACCCTTATATTGCCCCTCCCCCCTCCCTCTGCCTGCCAACTCACAGATAGAGAAAATAATCAGATTTCTTGAGCTGGTGTGAGCCATCTCTAGTAAACTGCTGGAACTATCTGATAAATGTGTCTCTCGAGGCCTAGGAGTTAGAGTTTGGAACTGTGGAGAGAAAGATACTTAACCCAAAGGAAAATATTTCCAAAGGGAAACATCTAAGCTGCAAGGGGAGAGGGGTGTAGGGAGTGGGCTTGAAAAGCCTGTTCTACCCAAAGCCAGCTCCCCACTCTAAGGCAGCTCAGCGCCATCCAGTAGAAATAAACTGTGAGCCACATATATAATTAAAATTTTTTATTAAATAAGTACAAAGAAACTGGTAAAATTCATTTTCATCCTGTATTTTATTTAGCCCATTGTATCTAAAATATGGCTATTTCAACATGTAATCAATATAAAAAATTATTAATGAGATAGTTTACATACTTCTTTCATATAAGTCTTCAGAATCCAGTGTCTCAATTCAGGAGAGCCACACATAAGAGCCACATGTGGCCAGAGGCCTCTGTATCGGACAGTGCAGTGCTAAAGGACGAAGGAGAAATGGAAGAGGCTGGGGTTATAGACACGTGGCTCATTCCCTTTCTTCCTTTTGGTCCCACTGCCCAAGGCTTCTGCCTTTCCTTGACTTTGTGGGTGTGATGCCCTGGGAGTCACTAACCCAGCACCCAGGCAGGGTGGGGATGGTCTGGAAATGGCCACATTTTCCGAAGTGTGAGGTTGAGCTGAGCCTGCAGGAAGACAGTGGCCTGAGTCCCTCCATGACTTAGAGCCAAGACCGACGTAGGGCACCCAGTTCTGGGACCTCTTCTGTCACCCTGTTGGAGGAGCTGAGGGTGTGCGGTCTCCTATCGCTGCCTCTGCAAATCCACCCCTCTGGTTTTGTTGGGAGGCGGTGTTATATAAAGGGCACTGGACTAGGAGTCAAAAATTCTGGTTTGTCTTATCTTCACCACTTGCCGGTGCTGTGATGTTGGCTGAGCCACCTGACTTTTTTTTTTTTTTGGTCGTGCCGTACAGCTCGCGGGATCATAGTTCTCTGACCAGGGATTGAACCTGGGCCCCCTGCAGTGGAAGCGCACAGTCTTAACCACTGGACCACCAGGGAAGTCCCACACCTGACATTTTAAAGCCTCAGTTTCCTCATCTGCAAAGTGGGCATGAGAATGCTGTCCCTGGGCTGCCCCTGTCTCAGTTCCTCTGATAAGCAGACCAAGCCCTTGGCTTTAGAAGCCCTGGTGCTGCGTGGATGCAGGTGGCAGGGCTGGCCCTCACCATGAGTGCATGCGGCCCTCAGCCCTGCTCTCCCATGTCTGTCCCCAGCTGAGTCAGAGCGACATGCTGCGGGTGGAGCCGTCCCTGCTGCAGTACCCTGACTGGAGGGGACATCTGTTGTAAGTAGCACCTGTAGGCCAGTGGTTCTCAACCCCAGGGTGGTTTCCTTCCCCAAGAGACATGTGGCAATGTCTGGAGACATTTTTGGTTGTCGTAACTGGGAGCGGGTTGCTCCTGGCTTTTCTTGGGTAGAGGCAAGGGAAGCCTCTAAACCTCCTACAGTGCCCAGTATGGGCCCCTCCACAGGAAAGAATGATCTGGCCCGAAACATCAATAGTGGTGGGTTGAGAAAGCCTGCCCTAGGCTGAGGGCCTAGTCCTGGAGAGCTAGCAGTCATGGGGTCTCCTGGAGCACCTGCAGGGAACTGGTGCCTCCTGCCCATCCCACCCCCGCTCAGCGGATCCCTGGCTTGGTTTCTCTTGAGTCTGAGGAGTGGAGAGGGCCTTCAGACCAGGAGCCTTGTCTCCAATTTCTCAGTAGCTTTAGAGGAGCCAGAATCAGCTTAGGAGGAGATGGTTGGGGCCTTCTGCTGGCAAGATGGGAGATAGTAAGTAAAACTAATCAGAGTTTATATTTATTGAGCACTTGCTAGGGCCCAGATGCCATCCTAAGGTTTTAGTGCTGGAGCTGGACTTGATTCCAAGCCAAGCATGTGCTCTTATAATAATTAGGATGGTGGCCTTAGAGTCCGACCACTGGGCTTGAGTGTGGACTCTGCCACTTACCAGCACGTAACCTAATTCCTTCAAGCCTCAGTTTTTTTGTCTGTAAAATGGGAATAATAATAATAGTAGTTGTGTCATAGGGGTTTTATGAAGAGTAAATGAGGAATATTCTCTAAATAACACCTGCATAAGGTAAATGCTTGTAAATATTAGCAATAACTATGATAATAGTTCTTGTTATAATAATAATTATATTATCCTACATTATATTATATATTATATTTTTTATTATATTAATGTGCTATTATTACTATTACTATTAGCTAGATCTATATAGAGAGTGTTACTTTTTGACATTCCTGCAGTCTGCTGATTAGGTGGGGTCAGGTGTCCTAGAACTACTGGAATGGAAGTTTCGACGCATGCGGGTAGTGTTGGGACCGAGGAGGGAGGTGGGTAACAAGGAGTGGAGACAAATACTGATCGTATTCCCATCGTGGGAAGCAGAGAAGGATAATGGCAGCTGCCTGAAGATTCACCAGAGGAGCTTTGGGATGGACTTGGGGTCGGAGCCCCTCTGACAAGCACTGCCCATCTGTCTGTCTGATCTCCAGCCTCCGGGAGGAAGTGGCCAGGTTCCTGTCTTTCTACTGCAGGAGCCCCGCACCCCTTAAACCAGAGAATGTGAGTAGCCCCCTCCCCTGCTCCTTCCTGCTCTTCTGTGCCCTCCCTAACCTTTGGCTGGCCAGGGGTAAGGTAGGGTCACTTAGTTTTGATTTGGAATTAAGAAGGCCCCCTCCTTTCTTTCCCCTCATCCTAGATATTTACAGTTTGGGTATAATTTCTGCCCCGCTTTGTTCTGTGGCCCCTCTTTGCCTCCACACCTTTGGGCGGGACTCTCTGAGTGACCAGCTCCCTCTTCCTTGCTCAGTTGATCTAGAACAGGGTCCCCACGAATAAGCCACACAAATGGACTTGGCTGTTAGTCAGGAGGGCCCTGCGGGTATGACCTGGCCCTCCCCCTGCGCCCTCCTGGGTTAGAGGCTGCAGGCCCTTGCACCCTCCTGGGACAGATTCATCTTTGTCCCATGGATGTGTCACCTTCAGGTGGTGGTTCTGAATGGCTGTGCCTCTCTCTTCTCCGCTCTGGCCACGGTACTGTGTGAGGTGGGGGGTAAGTAGACTGCAGCCCATTCAGTACCGGGGGCTGCCCTGTGCCTGCAGTGTCCCTGGCTGTCTGTCCTCGAGGCCTGCATCAGGGTGCTTTTGCCATAATGGACTGTTAGACCACAGGGGGCTTAACTAAGTGGCCTGACAAGACACCAGGGGTTGGCAGTTCCAGGGGAAGTCAAGGTGATGCCAGGGTTCTGGGCCATTTCTCTGTGACGACCTCACGTGACAGCATGTCCTAAAGCAGGAAGAGAAGGAAGCTGTGCTGTGCCCGTCTCTTTTTTACTGGGAGGGAGGAAATGGGGCTACTCTTTCCCAGAAGAGTCCCCGCAGGGCTCCCCTTGCATCGTTCTGGCCAGGACGGACTCACAAACCCATTTCCAAAGCAGTCCCTGGCGAAGGGGAAGAGAACCCTGGTTGGCTTAAACCAAACTTGCTTCATCCCCCAGGGCTGAGGGAAGGTGCACCTTCCTTGGACTTATTGCTGGTCATAGCTGAAAAATCTGGTGCTCTCTTAGCAAGGAAGAAAATTGGAATGGCTGTTGAGTATCTAGCTAGCAGTGCTTGCTGCAAGAGCCATGGTCAAATCAAGGACCTGTTGACCATAGTCATGGTCAGGGGCTGTTGGTTGCCAGGAGCAGAGACCCACTCATATTAGCTTAATTAATAATCATAATTTAATAACATTTATTGACCACATACTACATTTCAGGCACTGGCCTAAGGCTAGGCATAGCCTGTCATTTAATCCTCACTCTAACCCCGATGAGGTAGGTTCTGTGCTTATTCCCATTTAACAGATGAGGAGATTAAGGCCCAGGGGGTTAAGTTACTTGTTAAAATAACACAGAGAGACGTAATAACCAAGTTTTGAACCCTGAAAGGAAGATTCATCACAAAGATGTAATAGGCAATTTCCTACCCGTTCTAGAACCATCAAGAGTAGAATCAGCGTCACACTCTCTGTCTCTCACTGGGGTGTGCAGTCCCCCTCACCCACTTCTTATGCAGGCCTCTCTCTGGACCTTCCTCAACTCTGTTTGGCCCAGGTTGTTGGCTCAGCTCTGACTCCACATGACCTTCGCATTCAAGTGCATGTTCTCATCTCACAAGGATCTGTGCTTCTTGGAGCAAAGTCCTGAGACCGAGGGAACGTGATGGGTGTCTGGCCAGCCAGTTCATTGGCTCCTGGGGTCAGTTGTCTACCTCTGGCCCAATGCCTGTGGCCGGGGGTGGGAACATGTGGGGCAAAGTCTGCCCCTTCCAGAGATGTGAGGCGGGGGTGGGGTTGTGCTGAAGGGAAAGCTGGGAAGGGGGCAGCTTGACTGATGCACCCTCTTCAGAGCTGGAGGAGCACCTTTACCTCTGCCTTAGAGCGGACCTTGGGCATCATCTCATCAACCCCTGTGTCCACATCGGGACTCTTCTGCATGACACCCCCTCCCCACCGAGCGGTGTCAGCCTTTGGCTTCAGTGCCCCCAGCGGGGGAGCATTCACTCCTCCAGATGCAGCACATTCTGTCTCTGGGCAGTTCTATGTATTGTCAAGTTTTCCCATTTGTCACACCCAGATCATCACCCTGCAGCTTCGACTCCTGTTCCAAGTCTGTACTTGCAGTAACCCAGCATGTCGTGTGCTTCCGAGGGATCTAAGCTTCAGTTTCCTCATCAGTAAAGTGAGGATAATAATAGGACTTACTCCACAGAGTGATTGTGAGGATCAAACGAGATTAAAAAATAAATATTTAGCACAGATCCCCATACATATTAAGTGCCCGATAAATGGTAGCTACTAATTATTAGAAAAGGGACTGATCTCGGTGGATCCCAGCTTTAGAAAGAGTTTGGGGAATTGAGAGAGGGAGCGTGTTCCCCAGATGTTCCCCAAGCACACTGAAGGCTTGGAGAGGCGTGGGGTCAGTGGACGGGGGTCTGGGTGTTCCGGCCAGAGGGTGACGGGCCCTGGCCCACTCCTGCCCCCAGAGGCTTTCCTGATCCCTGCCCCTTACTACGGAGCCATCACGCAGCATGTGTATCTCTATGGCAACGTCCGACTGGTCTGTGTCTATCTGGACAGTGAGGTAAGAGTTCCTGGGACCCAAGGTTGGACCTGGGCCTTCCTGTAGGCCGAGATGTTCCTCTGTCTGAATTTGAGGGTAGACATGAGAGGAAGTCCATGCCGAGGCCTCTGGGGTTATGGCTGAAAGGAGAGTGGAGCCTTCTGTTGGCCATGGCTGCCCTTGCCTAGGTGCCCTGGGGACACCCGATCTTCCACCTATGAGATCCCTGGGGTCGATGCAAAAGCCAAGGGCAGCCCAGGGAGACCACACCAGAATGGTGGGGTGAGAACGGGGCAGAGCAGACCTCAACGTGGAAGCCCGCGGACCCCAATCAGTGGACCTCAGGGGGCTCTTTCCCAAACCGAAGAGCCGTGAGGGTGTCCCTGATGTGATGGGGTGGGTGGCATTGAGAGGGGAGTGAACCCCTGTGTTTTTCTGAGATTGTTCTAAGAGGAGGCTGGAGGTGACAGGGATAGGAGGGGCCCCAGAGTCCAGGTCTGGGGGGGAGGGTCACTGAATTTGGCTGGTGGCTTTTGTGGATCTTCTTCCAGGTCACTGGGCTGGAGACACGCCCCTTCCAGCTCACAGTGGAGAAGCTCGAGATGGCGCTGGAAGGAGCTATTTCTGAGGTCTGGGGATCAAATTAAACCCAAGGCTGGAAGTGGGTGTGCCTGAGCAGGGCATGGACCCCCTTCCTGTGGCTGATCTCCTGGGAGTAGTGGTGGCACTCTGTGATGGGGACGGGGGGTAGGGTGGTAGCATGGAACCGTTCTGGGGGTCAAGCGGGAGCCTGCCCATGGAGGGCTTCCTGCTAGAGAAAGACTCTGAGACTCTCAGTGTACAAAGAATCAACTAGAGGGCTCGATTAAAATACTACCCCCCACTTCTCCCGATTCTGGCTCAGCAGGTCAAGCATGGAGCTTAGAAGTCTGTGGTTCAGCAGTCTCTCTGGTGATTTGGGGAGGTGGTCCCCCTCACTCTGAGGGGATCTGAGGCCTCCCGAAGAAAGGCATAGACCAGCAGCCCTCCAGTGGTTCCTGTCCAGTCCACTTTTCAGAAATCTATCAATCTGTTTTTTTTTTTAACCTTGGTCATAAAATCCATATATGCCCACTGTGGGAATTTTAAAAGCACAAACCGCCACCCATAATTCTACCAACGAAGGCAACTTCTACTGGCGTTTGGGCATATTTCTCTCTGAGCTTTGTTCTCTGCATCTGTTCTCTTTTATAGCTGATGCGATGCTGCAGATATAATTCTTTGCCCTTATTCGTTTCGTGTTGGGTGGTGAACACATTTCCCTGGGATTCTGCCCAGTGGGACCGTGGGGCCTTGGGGAGGAGCTGAGGGTCTCCTGTCCCACTGATGGTTTCAGGGTGTGAAGGTCAAAGGCCTCATCCTCATCAACCCCCAGAACCCTCTGGGTGATGTCTATTCCCCAGGAGAGCTGCAGGAGTACCTGAAGTTTGCCAAGAGGTGAGGCACCCCACGCTCACCCCGTAAAGCGTGTGACGGATCAGGGTTCTGATGTGAGCTTTGGTGGAGGTCCTGCTACCCTCTTTACCCCACTGTGGGTTTCTACCTGCTTTGACCCTCCCTGGCAGTGGAGTCAGGGGGTAGGGGTTGGTGGGATGCTAGTTCTCTCTCTCTTTTTATAACAGCAGCTGCCATTTATTGCCCGCTCTAGGGGCCAGGCCCCCTGCTAAGCACCCTACATGCTCTAGCTCATGTAATCCTCCCAATGACCCTATTAGGTACAGATACTGTCATTATCCCATTTACTGAGGCTTAGAGTGAGGGGTGGAGCCAGCCGTGAATCTGGGTCTGTCTGTGCTTAACTGTCCTGCACTTAACTGTGGCCCTCAGTGGAGGTGCCCAAGGGCTCCGCCTCCCCCGTCCCCCCACATTGCTTCAGAATCCCCACTGTCATCTGCTTTGTGTGTGCATGGCTTCTTGTTTGTTTGAAAGAAATAGACAAAAGAAGGGTGTTCCTGGAAAAAACAAGTTGGGTAACCCTGGGCTAGACCGTGGTCCTTCTGGATTTCTGATTCACTGCCATCCCACCCTGGGGGATGCATTTGGCCTCCCAACCAAGCTCTCTCCTCCCCCCGACCTGCCCTCCAGGCATGAGCTGCACGTGATGGTGGATGAGGTCTACATGCTGTCCGTGTTTGAGGAGTCGGTTGGGTACCACAGTGTCCTGAGCCTGGAAAGGTGAGCTGACTCTGCCAGTCCCGCGCCCCTCCTCCCACCCAGGACAGTTTCCTCTTCCTTCCAGCTAATCCTACTGTCCTCAGGTCCCCTAACGAGAAGAAGGGAGGCTGGGCCAATCAGTGGTTTCAAATTGTTCTGTGGTGGTTCTGAAAGCTCCAAGGAGTGGTCTTAGGATTCCTTGACGGAAGGCTGGGAGGGTGGGAAATGGGCCTCCTCTGCTGTTTCCTTCATCCCCAGAGTGGCTCCATTTTCATTCATTCACTCATTCATTCAGCAAATACTTCTGGGGCCCCCTGCATGTGCCAAACCCTTCCAGCTATGAGAGCTTTTTCATTAGATTTCGTTTGAGTCAAGAATGTGTGGCCAGACCACCTTCGGAAACAGTTGGATCGGATCATCTGTAAAGTCTACACATCTGGCATTTAGGGATTCTGACAGTTCCTGATATTCGTTCAGATCTTTCAGCCCTGCTGAGTCCTTTTGTTACCGGAAGGGGGACCCCTTCCAGGGCCTGAGAGTGGGCTCTTGTCCAACACTCCAAAATGAAT
Source organism: Mesoplodon bidens (assembly GCF_964165515.1). Lineage (NCBI taxonomy): Eukaryota > Metazoa > Chordata > Mammalia > Artiodactyla > Ziphiidae > Mesoplodon > Mesoplodon bidens. The sequence continues at coordinate 100,446,686 of NC_138164.1, forward strand.
TGTCTGAGGAGACACACATACTGACAAAGCAAGAGACTTTATTGGGAAGGGGCACCTGGGTGGAGAGCAGGAGGGCAAGGGAACCCTGGAGAACTGCTCTGCCATGTGGCTCGCAGTCTCAGGTTTTAAGGGGATGGGGTTAGCTTTCCAGGTTGTCTCTGGTCCATCATCTTGCTTGTGTCCATACTTGGTCCAATTCAAGGCCCTTCCTGGCGGTGCGCGCATCTCTCAGTCAAGATGGTTTCCCGTGCGAGGGTTTCTGGGAGGTTAGTAGAACATATCCTCCCTCCTTTTGGCCCCTCCTAAAGTCTTCCGGCTGGCGGTAGCTTGTCAGCTCCATATTCCTTCGCAGGACCTCTTGTTGTGAGATAACTCATGCAAGTGTTGATTATCCTGCCTGGCCAGGGTGGGTGGTTCCCGAACACTTTCCTTTGCTCTGCTCAACCAGTCCTCACACAGCTCTGCCAGGTAGATGGCACGTAGGTTGTTCCTCCCCTTTGCTTATGGATTAGGAGAGTGAGACTCAGAGAAATAGGGATTTGTCACTTCCTGTGGGCCAGACACTATGCTGTGCTGGAGATGCATCAGTGAACAAGAAAGATATAGACCCTTCTTATGTGGAACTTGTCTTTCTAGCTGGAAAAAAAAAATCAAAAAAAAAAAAAACCCCAAAACTTTTAGCAACTAGATACACAGCTAATCATTTGATTATTGAAAAGCAGACGTCTGGAGAGCCAACAGAGGATCTGCTTGGGGTACCCAATTGGCCTGGTCTACTGGGAGGGGGTCAGAGAAGGTCTGCTTGAGGAAGTGATGCTTGAACTATGCTCTACATCAGGGGCTGGCAAATATTTTTGGATCAGATGGCAAATATGTTAAGCTTTACAGGTCATATGGTCACTCACTAGCTCTGCCATTGTAGCATAAAATAAGCCATGGGCACTACGCAGGTGGGAGAGCGTGGCTGTGCCCGCATAGAGGTTCGTTTACAAGAACAGGCAGCGGGCTGTAGTTGGCTAACCCCTGCTCTAAAGGATATATAGGAATTGGTGATTCAAGAGATGAAACCAGATTCATCCGTCTCCTCATTTCTTCAACCAAACATGTGAACTCCCATGGGTCTGCATTGCCTCTGTTCCCACCCTGTGCTCTCCGCAGGCTGCCTGACCCCCAGAGGACCCACGTGATGTGGGCGACCAGCAAGGTGGGTTCCTGGCTGGCCTTGGGGGTGTCAGGGGGAGGTGAGAGGGCAGAGAGGTGGGTGGAACCGGCTTCCTCTGGGAGGGCTGGCCACCTCCCACAGTGCCTTTCTCCTTCAGGACTTCGGGATGTCTGGGCTCCGCTTTGGCACGCTATACACAGAAAACCAGGACGTGGCCGCTGCGGTGTCCTCCCTCTGCCGCTATCACGGCCTCAGTGGCTTGGTCCAGTATCAGATGGCACAGCTGCTCCGGGACCGTGGTGACTGCCTGGGCCTGGCCACCTGAGGATGGGGGAGGGTTGTAGTCAGACTGGGACTGGCCAGGGGTCATGGGTGCTTCTCCCATGAGATGAATTTAGGGTGGTGTTTGAGAGTGCCAGCTCTGAGCCCCAACTACGTTCATATCCTACTCGGTCACGTCCCGGCTAGGTGGTCTATTCCTTCACCTCCCTGAGCCTCAGTTTCCTCTTCTGCAAAACAGGGATCATAATGGTACCTGTCTTGTAGGGTTGGTGTAATTTGTCATTCAATTAGAATAGCACCTGACATACAATAGGCACTTCATCAATATGAACTCATTATTATTAGCTGTGAGCACTTGAAAAAGAGCAGAAGCTACTAAGGGAAGAATGTTATAATGGAAGCGTCTCTTTCTGTGCAGGTCTGTGCTGTTCCTGGGTTCCGATAGTGAGTTTAGATAACAAATGTTACCTGTAATTGCCGCCGTTCATTGAGCCCTGCAAGATGCTCTCAATCTCATCTGTCCCTCCCCAGAATCCTAGGAAGCAGGTGTTCCTGCATTTTCCCCATTATTTTATAGATGAGGAAAATCAGGACCGGGTACTACACGCCTGCTATAATAGCTAAATTTTAAAAGATCGTGATAGTATCCTGTGTTCCTGAGGACGTAGAGCAGCTGGAACTCTCACACTGCCAGTGGGAATGTTAAGATGGAACAGCCACCTTGGAAAACAACTGAGCAGTTGCTTATAAAATTCAACACACACTTACCAAATGGCCGAGAAATCCTACTCCTAGATATTTGCCCTTATGGTCACACAGAAACCTCTCCATGAATGTTTATAGCTGCTTTATTCATAATCACCCCAAACTACAAACAACCCAAATGTCCTTCCACAAATGAATGGAGAAACAGACTGTGGTTCACCCACACACTGGAATACTACACTGCCATAAAATCCATGAGGACCCAGACCCATCTCAAAGGCATTGTGCTGAGTGAAAGAAACCAGTCTCAAAGATTACATTACTGTATGATTCTACTTATGTGACATTCTGGAAAAGGCAAAACTACAGTGATGGAGAACAGACCAGCGATTGCAGGGAAGGGGGTGTTGTGACTTCAAACAGATAGCACAAGGGAGTTCTTCGGGGTGAGGGAACCATTCAGTATCCTGCCTGTCATGGGGGTTACACAAATCTATGCATGTATTAAAATTCATCGAACTGGACAGTAAAAACAAAGGTCAGTTAAAACAATGGGGATCAACGAGGTGAAGTTGCCCAAGGCCTCACGCCTAGTCAGTGGCCACACTGATCTGAGCTTCCACCTGGGTGACTCAGAAGTGTCACTATGTAAGTGGGGACACCTTTGGTGAGGGTCTGAGTCCCGAGGGACTTTGTGTCTGGGCTCCTGAGAATGGCATGCAGGCCCTGGAGCCCTCAGGGCCAAGTATCTGGATTTAAGGTGCTTTTCACTGAATATTCCCATTGCCCCCAATCAACCAGCTACAGGAGGGGCTCACCCAGTTTTGGCAGCTCATGGCCTTTTTCTTATCAGCATTTAGACTCTCAGGACAGAGAGGAGGGTTGATGGCGAGGTTTATCTTCTGGCTTCTCTTTCACCCAAACAGACTGGATCAACCAAGTGTACCTGCCGGAAAACCATGCCCGGCTCAAGGCTGCTCACGTCTATGTCTCGGAAGAGCTCCGGGCCCTGGGGATCCCCTTCGTGAGCCGTGGGGCCGGCTTCTTCATCTGGGTCGACTTGAGGAAGGTAATGCAGGTGGAAATGCAGGTGGTGGGGGCAGTGTTAAAGCTCCCTCCAGCAGGCAAGGGCAGGGGGTCTCATTCTGCATCCTGAGCGCCTTTCACCCTCCCAGTACCTGCCCGCGGCCACCTTTGAGGAGGAGATGCTGCTCTGGCGCCGCTTTTTGGATAACAAGGTGCTGCTGTCTTGTGGCCAAGCCTTCGAGTGCAAAGAGCCTGGCTGGTTCCGCTTGGTTTTCTCTGACAAGACCCACCGGCTTCGCCTGGGTAAGCGGTCCACCTCCTAACTGCATCCTTCATTCTGCCCTCCCTCTTCTGGCCTCACCTGTGGCCCCAGCAGCCAGAGCTTGCTCGTGTCCACCCACCCAGCATCAGTGCTGACCCTCACTTCCCCTTCTCACATCCCAGGGATGCAGAGGGTCCGGCGGGTGCTTGAGGGCAAATCCCAGGCGGCAGAAGACTCCCCTTCCTGCTAGACCTAGGAGCCGAGGGGTCCGCACAGGTGAGCTGGTCGCTGTCTTGTGGCCACGGGGCCTGGCAGCCACTGTGAAGACTGATGGTGGATGAGCCGTTTGCCAGGCAGATACCCTTCTTGGCCTTGCCCTTGAAGAAGAACTGCTCCTTGCTCTCCCGGTGGCAGCGAGACACGCCTTAAGTCGTGGTCCATTCCCCTCCCCGGCTATTAAACAAAACCGGGAAAAACTAGAAGCCTCTGCTGTGAGTCATTTACGGAAGAGAGGAGGAGTCGTGACTGCTTCTCACCACAGCCCTCAGCCCCCCAGGCATGAAAACAAACAACCTGCACCTGCTTTTGTTGGTGCCTTCCTTCTTCTGTCTTTGTTGCTAGGGAAACAAGTCAAAGGAGCAACACACGTAAGAAAGCGTTTGCCCCCAAAAGAAAAAAAGAGTGGTCATTTCTACAAGGAGAAAGGAATTAATTCTGTATGTTCAGATTACCCTCCCTGCACATAGGATGTGTGGGCCTACAGCACACCTGGGACCTGAGACCTGGGACATGGGACCAGCCCCCGCGTGGGACGAGGTGAACCAGCCCCCGGCAGGAGTCAGGAGGGGCGACTCTGTCTCCGGAATGCTCTTCTTCCTGGGAAGGAGCTGCCTTTACTGCTGATCTCAAACCAGAGCGACCTAGCCGTGACTGTGCTGGGAGATGATGGGGCTCTGAACGGAGGCTGCAATGGGGACAAGCTCTGACCCAGGCTGGCCTTTCCACCTTAAGCATGAAAGGGCTGCTCACCCCTTCCCCAGGGGTGCTTTAGTTCAGAGCCCAAAGGAGCTTTCTGAACCAGCCTTAAAACTGTGGGCTGAGGACCCTTCTCAGGTGCCGACGCTCCTGTTTGGAAAAGCTATCTCTTTCCTCGTTCTTCTCTTTAGAGCATGTTGGTGAAATCAGCGTTTACTTTCTATAAACCATGCTCTGTGGGTTAGGATTTGTCTTCCTCTTTCTGCCTTTTATTCATTCCTCCTTCCTCCCTGTCTTTTCTTGAATACCTTGTACACCGTGGACACTGTGCGGGTAATTTACTTGCAACATTTCTAACTCCAACCACCGTGGGAAGCTGGCATTATTAGCCCTCATTTTAGAGATGAGGAAACTGAGTCTCGAACAGATGCAATGATGTTTCTGAAGTTACATAGCTAAAAAGTATCAGGGCCAGGATTCAAGTTCAGGTTGGTTTGGTTCACAATCTTTCCACTCCGCCAAACCACAGTCCCAAAGGATTCTTTGACTTTTCCAGACCTGAGAACCAGGCTTCATGCTGTCATCATTTCACCTTTCATTATTTTTCAATATCATTGGCTAAGTAGCACTCGTTTCTACTCCCACTTCCAGGATACGTTGATGCCAGGATTTGCTTTACTGGAATGCCTGCCGCTTTTCCGGAGGTCAGAACAGAATGGCCATGTTGAGGGCCCTACACGTCCTCTCTAGAGACCTTTGTTGTGACGCTGCCGCTGTTGTAGAGGGTCCACTGTGAAGGATCCATGTGATGAATTCCATTTAGAATTTTCAGAAGGATGACTCCTAGCTCTCCCTTAGAGGGAATCCAAGCAGGTTTCCTAACAGAGGCCGACTAAACTAGGAATCTGGATCTGAACTGAGCTCATTGGTTTGAGTAGAGCTGGCTTGTGCTCTGCTGAATGGCTGTGTTCCATATGTCTCCCTTTCTGGAGCATGGACTGGACACATCCTACACCCACCTCACATCTTCTCTGCTCACCTTTCTGCTCTGCCAGTTACTACAGTCATCAGATTTTGTGTTCTCTCCTTCTCTTTTCCTCTTTGTGGCTTCATTTTCAGACATGCTCCATTCAGATGGTGGCAAGATGGCTTCCAGGCAGCTCCAGGTTACATGGTCCCTGTAGCAGACACCTACAGGGTATTAGCAGGATAGACACCCTTTCTTCTTCAGCATTCATTTCTCTCCTGCCATAGGAGGCCAGCAGGCCTTACCTCAATCATCTGCCCATCCAGGGGAACCCAGGTTCTATTCATCTGTCCATTCTGCCATCCTTAGTGGGTTGGCTTTTCCCCTTCAAGCTTATTTCCTCATTGTCTCAATATGGCTACAGAAGCTCCAAACATCACCTCCTCACCAACCACATCCAGACACAGAAAAGAGAGTATGTTTTTCTTTTGCCTCCTATTCATTTTATTTCATTCATTTAAAAAATATTTGTTTAAGCCTCAGATTTGTAGGAGTTCTTTATATGTCTGGAAATGAGTATTTATTTTGCCAGATACTCTTCATTTATTAACATTCACTTTATCATTTCCTTTATTCTCCTCCTGAACATGGAAATGACCTTAGAACATTTAACTCTCACTCCTTTATTTTCATCTCCTGCCATATTGTTGACTAGTATTTTAGTTAATGCCTCTTTGTTGTTGTTGTAGTTGTTTTCTTCCTCTGGAAATTGTGCTTTGAAAAGTCATGACAACCCCAGTTTGGTCAAAGACCTGGTCAAATAGAACCTCCAGTTCTGATGTGAACATTTCTAACAACAGTTCTAAGGCTTCAAGACTCAACAGGATATTTAATGTTTGACACCATGTTTTCTCAGACTCCATCACCCTAAGTCAAAATGTAGGGCATTTGTTTTCCCATAAAGAGTCTGAAAAAGAGTTCAAAAGAAACTGAGAGTAGTAGTTGCCTATGGGGTAGGGAAACTGGGAGGATGGGAAACAAGGACAGGAGTGAGAATTTTTACTCTTTCTTTCACTTTTTTGGTTCTCCTGGGTTTGTTTTAATGCTTTTTGTTTTTAAAACCACACGAAAGCTGTATACGGTAAAAAAAGAAATAAATTTAAAAATTCTATTTAGGGAAAGTACCTAGGAGAGTTACAGATACCATATAGGTTTAGTACTGGTCTCAGATGTCTTTTGAGCTTCTGCTAAAACACTGCATTCAATTAATTTTTAAAAACTGAAGTAAAGTTTACCTACAGTGAATTGGGCAGATCTTAACTGTAAGATTCTATGTCCTTGACATATATATACATTTGTGTAACTAATATCCTATCCCCATCATGATGTGGAACAGTTCCATTACTGCAGAAAGTTCCTTCAAGCTCTTATGTAAGTCTCCCAATCTCCTACAGGCAACCACCACTCTGATTTCTAGCTCCATGCATAAAATTTCCCAAAGGAATCATATAGCTGTTCACTTTTGTGTCTGGGTTATTTTGCTCAGCTTCATGTTTTAGGGTTCATTTACATTTACATTTACATGCGTCAGTACTACATTCATTTCTTTTCTCTCTATGTAATAATATCCCCTTTTCACTCCTAATAGTGGTAACTTTTGCTCTCTCTACTTTTCTTTTTGTCATGAACAGTCTTGTATTGGTTTTATCAATTTTACTAGTTTTTCGCAATGAACTATTACTTCTGTTAATTCTTTCTATTGTATTTTTGTTTTCTAATTTGTTAATTTCTTTTTTTTAGGTGTTTATATGAGTACATGGGACCTATAATTTTTGTATAAAGGGAAAATCATTATTTTTTGCTCCTTTCTTCTGCCATTACTTTTCCCCCCTCGCCTGCCAAAGCTATTGTTATTCCCTAATTTAAAGAAAAAGTACAAAATATGTGCACCTTATTGTACATAAATTTTATCTCATAGGAAAAAAGGAACTGCAAAATATTGATCTCTAGTTAATGATATGCATTCAATAAAATATTCAGATGTAACTGCTGATATCTGCAACTTATTTTGAAATGTAGCAAAAAAAATGATGGATCAGCAAATGGATAGACAGACATGTGACAATATTGTAAAATATTAATTGCATAATATAGACAGTAGATATATGGGTATTTGCTGCAAAATTCTTTCCATTTTTTTTTTCTTTTTACCTTTCACGCCCTTCACCCATTTCTTCCACCTCTGGCAACTACTATCCTCTTCTCTGTGTCTATAAGCCAGGTTTTTTGTGTGTTTGTTTTGTTTTTTAGATTCCACATGTAAGAAAGATCATATGGTATTTGTATTTCTCTTATTTCACTTAGCAAAATGCCCTCGAGGTCCACCCATGTTGTCACAAATGGCAGGATTTCCTTCTTTTCAGGGCTGAATAATATTCCATTCATCTGTCTATAGATACTTAGGTTGTTTCCATACCTTGACTAGTGTGAATAATGCTGCAGTGAACATGGGGGTGATGGCTAGTTTTTAACCTCCAAATTTGTTGTTTTTATTTTTATAGTTTTATCCAGCCAGTATTTGTTTTGATTTACCTATGAGTTTATCCATTTCATTACTTCTTTACGTCATCTCAGTACTTTCTTCTGGTTTTAATATTCTTTTTCCTGAAATACATCTCTTAAGAAATTCTGTTAGGGTTTACTGATGGTAAATTCTTTCTATCAGTGTTTGTCTGAAAATGTGTTTCTTTCGTATTCCTGAAGGATGGTTTCACTAGGTATACAACTGAAATTGACTGCTAGCTTCTTTTGGCATTTTTACCAGTATCTTATGACTTCTGGTTTTTGTTTTTGTTGAGAAGCCCACTGTTAGTCTTATTGTCCATCCATTACAGGTGATCATCTCTGTCCAATAATGGAAGATTCTTAGCGACTGTATCCTTGGAAACTGCTTCTACTGCATTTTCTCTGTTCCCTGCTTCTGGATACATCCTGGGTTTTCTTCCTTTATTCTCCCTCTCTTTCAACCTCCCTGTCCTATATTCCATCTCCTTGTTTTTTCTTGAATCTGCATTCTGGGTTATTTATTCAGATCTATATCTCAGTTTATTAATTGTATCTAATCTATGGTTTAACTTATGCATTGAATTTTTAATCTCAATTTTTATATTTAGGACTTTTTCAATCTCTTCCGTCTTTGGGGAAAAAAAAACCCATCTTGTTTCTTTCTAATATTTACAGTTCCATCTTTTAAGTCTTTGAGCACCATAAACTTACTTATTTTATATCTATTTCTCATTATCCAGTTATCTGTAGTTTCTGCAGGTTAAATTTCTGCTGTTTGTAGTTTCTGATGACTGGTTTATTCTTCATGTGCTTTGTAATTCCAGATTGTGAGCTTATGTTTGTCAGAATCCTGGGCAGCTTGCCTTGAGGGCATGGCCCTCCAGAGGGGATTTATGTTTCCTTTGCTTCAAGTTACTCTTTAGGTGGGGAACTTCCTGGACCATGCTGGCAGTATCCATTCAAATCCCACCTTGTTGTGAAGCTTGAAATTAAAGATTCTCAGCACAGACTCTTCTTTTTCCATTCTCTGGACAAGACAGACAAGTTTTTTTTTTGGTTTGTTACTGATGTTGAGCAAATTTTTCCAGTCTTCCATCTCAATAGCCTAGCTTTATGTGGTTTTCTCCACATCTTCCCATCTTGTATGCCCAAACTGTACCTTCAACACTCAATTTTCTCACTTCACCTTCATTTTTGGCTCCTTGTGTGTTTTCTTTACTTCTTTTGTGAGCTCAGTATCCATTTGAGAGAGTGTTCGTTATATTTGCTCTGGTGTTGATAGGTGTTTTCTGGTCCACCAGGCTGCCTACCAGTGTTGTATAAGCTGACCCAACGTGAAATGCCACAAAACAATTCTTTCACGGAGTCTTTTTTCTTGGGGAGTATACCTTTCTCCATACTTACAGACTGCTATCGTATAAAGGAAGTGGTAAAGCTGGCATTCATCTCCACACTAGCAATTGCTCTTCATTGTAAACTCACTTTCAAAAAAGTGGCTGATGATACCCCTTTCCTTGAAAACCACACCCTTTTTAACACTCGCTTGCACTTCTCCTGGCTCACTGGGTTCGCGGGACTCTGCACGGTCTTTGCTTTGTCCTGTCCCTTCAGAGCAAGTAATGAAACATCTTTCTACAGTCTCTCTTCTAACCACCGACCACAAGTACTTTTCTACCTTCTGAGACTTCAGGTCCTGGCCCACAGTTTTCTTTCTCATTCTTCTCTGCAGTCGCTCTCAGCTGCTTTAGTGTCACGTAACTTCTAATATCACAGCTTCTATACTTTCTCACCTCCAATTCCTTGCATGGTTTCTACCCCTAGAAATGTAGCCCCACCGTTTGAACCATGCTGGTTTAAAAGACACTTGCTCTTTCTGACTGCTTCTCCTCCTTTCTCACATCTATGCCTTTGCTCATGCTTTTTTTTCTCTGCTTGGAATGCCCTCTTCATCCTCTATTTGTCAAAATCCTAACTGTCCTCCAGGACCAACAAAAGTGTCAACTCTTGCGTGAGGTCTTCCTACATCTTTCCAGTTGTGATCGCTTTCTTTCTTGAACCCTGTAGCACAGTGGGCCCCAACCTTTTTGGCACCAGGGACCAGTTCTGTGGAAGACAGTTTTTCTACGGACTGGTGGCAACCAGTACCGTCCCGGGGGTTGGGGACCCCTGCTATAGCATTTTGTGTACATTTTCCTATGCCACTCTCCATCCTCTGCTTTGGTGAATCTTACTTGTGCATTTGTTTTCTTTCTATTGAGCTCCTCCCAGCATCTGGGCACCCTTTATTCATTCAAAAACTACTCATTGAGCACTTCCTATGTGCCAGGCAGTATGCATGTTTAGGGTTATAAAAAGTGAATAAGATAGGCAGGTTCTTCAAAGGCTATGCCTAACACGGGTCTTTAACACAGGAAGTCCTCATTTAAGGAAAAAATAATTCATTTAAAATGTTTACAGAGAAAGACAAAGAAGAAAGTGAAAGTGCTTTCCACTTATCTGTTTCTCAAATGTGTATGTGTGCTAAAATTTCTTATCATTTTTTTGGGGGCGGGTGTGGATTTGAAGAGCAGAGCAAATGCTCTCTTAGATGTGGGGAAGCAGAATGTGTTTTCCTGTCTCCAGAATATTCTCATCCCAATCTCTCTGGATCTGTGTTAAGCAGGCATTAACTCACAAGAATATTCTTGGAATCACTGTTGCTGCTGGAAGCCCCAGGGGGTCTCTAGACTCAGAATCATCCCTATGAATATTTAAGTTCCAAGTGACAACTTCCACCAGATGGTGCTGAGGTACAGCTGAGACCAGATGGATTTGGATTCTGCAGCCATTGTCCGTAAACTGCATAGGCTCAGTGGGGTCATTTCATTAACTTCTCAATAACATCAGTCTGCATTTTGATTGAATTTTTTAGACTCCACTTACTGTCTTATGACAGGGGTTTTGCTGTGCATGTAGGAGGCTAGATCATGTAAATATATACAGAAACAAAATGAAAATGAAAGTTTTTCTCCCCCATTTCTACTTCCACAATTAATCCCTCTAAAACTGTTTATTGCTTCTTGAATTATTTCCAGAAAAATGTTATATATAAATGCCTGAATCTAAGCATCTACATTATATTTTCTGTCTTCTGTTTCTGCTTACATATATATGTATATTTTATTACATAAAAAGGATCATACTCGTCTACTGTTTTAAACCATGTTTTCATATTAACATGTCTTTGAGATTTTCCCATACCAACATACATATGCATTCTCTCATTATTACATTCTAATAATTTATTTTGATTAATATCAAATTTTCCATAGTTTATTTTGGTTGTGTCCGGGTTTTCGCTATTATTAGAAACAGTACTGTAATGAAAATTTTGATAAACGTCGTTGAGAGTATCCATAGGGTAAACTCCATACAGAGGGATTGTTGGGGAAAGTTACCTAAATTTTACGTTTAATGGATAATTGCCAAATTCCCTTTCAGGAATGTTGCACGCGCATGAACACCGATTATACTAAAACGTTTACATTTTTGTCAGTTTTATAACAGTTTTGTAAGTTAAGCATGGGGCTTCGTTTCGGTTTGCAGTTTCTTTAACTATGAACGAGGCTGCGTGTCTATGGATTTCACTGTGGAGCCCGAGTTTCGCCCGCCTGCCTGGGAGAAACCCTAAGCGGTGCCTTGACTCCTCCTGTCCAGCAGGAGGCGCGAGCAGGGGCCGCTCCCGCATGCGCAGTGCGCTGGGTGTCAGGCCGCCGAGCCAGCCGGTTCAGTGCTCTACGCTCGCTCCAGCAGACCCGGCGCAGGTGGGGGCCACCAGCAGCTTGGCGCGATCCCACCCAGGCGGCTGTGGCCAGTGCCCCACGGCATGAGCCGGTGACCGAGCGCGGGGCCGAGCGGGAGGCAACCGTGGCCGAGGTAAGCGCGGCGCGGAAGGGCCGGGCGGGCCCCCGGTGAGGGCTCGGGCCTCCCCGGGCCGCGGCGGAGTCGGGGCCGAATCGCCGGGGAAGCGCGGGCCGCGCGGAGGTCCGAGGGCTGCGAGAGGCCGGCGCCACTCCCGGTGATTTCCCGCTTTGGATGCGCTTTGATTTCCGCCCCGCCTTCTTCGTCACCCGCCCCGCCCCACACTTTGGTTTCCCACCTGTTTCCTTGCCCACTTCTCTTCCCCGTCCGCACCTTTCCTTTTTCCCGGGATCCCGTGGCTTCCTTTTCCGAAGGCCCCACCCTCTGCCGTGACCTCTCTCTACTGCCAGCTCCTTCCCGCGAGCCACAGGGATCTGCTTTCTCCCACTGGGATTTTTCAGCTCTGGGCTCTGCCTTGGCCAGTGGCGTCCCGTGCGGTACCAGATGCCCTGGGCAGGACCGGATGCTCTGGTGAGGAGGGTGACCAGCGGTGTCCGGGCTCTAGGCATCTACTTGAAGCTCAGAGGCACTTGGAGTTTTACTTACTGGCGGCGGGAACCAGATATATGTATACGGTTTTGAGGTTAAAATTACTTGGTGTAACTTATTGGGAAGTGCTAATCTAGAAGGGTCCTTGATTTATCTGTCGGAAGATGTCTTGAAATAGAAATACGTCCATTTAAATTCTTCTTCTAAGTCAATTGAGTGCCCTGAGGACTTAAACTGGATTTAGTTTGTAAATTTCAGAGCTCAAAGGCTATTTACAGTAATAAAATACATGACTCAATTTCTGTCACTCCTCACTGCCGCTGACTTAAGCCATCTGGTTGCAAATGCTGGTGTAAATGGATAGATTTGCGTCTGTCAAATTATGCTGGTTAATTGAGGAATGAAAAAGGTGTATCTAATTCAGGCTTTTAAGGGTAATTAGGGGAGGCGGCTTCACATGGGGGTTAAAGAGTGCAGGCTCCGGAGCCAGACTGCCGTTCTCCAGATCCTAGCATTGGCATTTTCTAGTTGTGTGACATTGGGCAAGTTGCTTAGCCTTCCTTGTTACTTTCCCTGTCTGTAAAATGAGGATAATCATAGATTGTCACACGGCACTGTTAGGAAGATTAAGTTAACGCAGAGTACTTAAAACAGATCCTGGCGTGTAGTAGGTCTGCAGTAAAGTTTAGTTATTATCAGTAGTTCCTTAGTTGCATGCACTGTGTTAATTATAGTATAATTCCCACAAAGGGGCACAGGTTTTTTTTTTTTTTAAATTTGAAATCATTTTTAGGGATGGTTAGCTATAACATAACTTTAATGGTAATGGATCCTATCAGGTAAGGCAGTGAATTGCATATTTTCCTGCTTCGATCAATATTTGGTTCCTTTGTTTTCAGGAACAGGTGAGTTAAGTTCCAGGGTAGCAGCGGCCCCAAGAGTTCAGCTGTGAGGGCTTCTGTAAAAAGGTTAAGAAGATGAGAGATTGGGACTGAAAACTTTGGACTAAGTGGATTGGACATAGCCTGAAGCACTGAGGAAAGGTTATTCAGGCAAGATTTAGGAATAACTAATTCCAGGAACAGAAAATGCATCTCATCTTGACAGTAGAGTGAGGTTGAAAGATTTTTCCAGTGATTCAGTGCCTGACATCTAGCCGGATGATTCCAGTGTTTTGCAGGGACAGATTTGATGTGCTTTGAGGAGGCTAAAGTTTGTAGGGCTTGTTGTGAAAGTCTTATTTTGACCCAGGTTGTGGTATTATATGGAAAAACATTCATTAATAGAAGATTCCTTTTGGTTTGTCCTCTTGGGGAAGCTCAGTGTTAGGGGAGAGGAGGGTGGTCAAGGGTAGGTACAGAAAATTCCATCTGTGAAATTACCTGGCTATTTCCCCCCCCCTTTGGAAACTCTAATTCAAGAAGGAAAATGATGAGAGTTAATCACCATATAATTACTCAAAACTTGGACCTTGAACAGTGTGTGTGCTGACGGAACTGGGAAGTATAGAGACACTCCTTCATTCAACAGACATTTATGTTTACATGGAATGTGTTCTAGACATGATATTAGATGCTGGGAATACTGAGCAGAGATGAAAAACTCAGATTACAAGAAAGTGACGACCAGTAGAAGAGAGACTTTCAATTACAAAACCAATTACTACAATCTGGCAAGTGCTGTAACGAAGCCTGTAAAAGGTACAAGGATGTTCACCGAGAGTTCTCGGTCTCTAAAGCTCGACTTTGTTAGGGTTTTTCACTTAAGGCTTTTCCCCTCATTTCTTTTTTTATTAAGGGTTTTTATTCCACCCCAAGTGCTCACCATCTCTCTCAGCTGTTCAGCACAGACTTGTGGATGCTCACTTAGCCAGTGTAGGCAAACCTCAGAAATGTGAGTTTATATCCCTGGGAACAGCCCTCAGGTGGGGAGTGGGGGTGGGAGAGGTGTGGGATGGATAGGCTTCGGTGGATGAAATGTCCTTGAAAGGGACAGTTCTCAGGTGCATTTTTCAGAGGGAGCCTAGGAGGATTGAGCCCCATCTGCCCAGCTCAGTATGGCAGCCAGCACAGTAATGCACCCTCACGGCTTTCCGTTCTTCTCCAACTCCTCTCCTTACTCCCTCCCTCTGGCTTTCTGGATTCGTCTTCTGCAAGCTGCTTGCACCCAAGCCATTTTTAGTTTGGCAGAACATAAACTAAGGCGGTTGGTACTGGAAGTGGCTCTAGAAAGCACGTCCTGAGAATAGCGTTGTGAGACTGGAATCGCTCACCCTCGGGTGGCAACCGGGACCCCTTTGCTGGGGGTAGGTGAGGCGTTGATAACCCCTGGTGCCCTCTAGCGTCACTGAGTCGTCACACTGACCAGTGGAGGGTTGGGATGAGGTTCAGGTAGAAAGGAGAGCATTGGCTGGCACAGGAGCTCTAGCACTCGCTTGAGCAGTGTGTGGACTGTGGTCACGATGACGCTGGTGGAATTGGTTGGCTCTTGTTATCTCCTTAGAGGCCTTAGGTGCGATCAGGCTCAGATCAGCCAGATATCAACTCGGGACGCATTGTGAAAGACTGAACTCCATGGCAGAGTTTCCTGCAGCTGGAGGGCAGACTGTGTTGAAAATCAGGCCCAGAATTTAATTGTAATTATGGCTGAACTGCAAAGGAAGCTGAGTGCACGGCCTTGACAGGCTGCTTCTGCTGAAGTCAGGGCCATGATAGGGAAGAAGTGGGACCCTGAGTCTTAGGATGGAGATTTTGGGTGGAGGCGCTGAGGACTGAACTCACAGATTTCCTAGATCCTCTGGGCCAGCAGAAGTATCTCTCTCCATTGCTGAGAAGAAGCGCTCCTTACCTGACACTATGCAAAGCCTTCCCTGGAGGTGGATACCTTGCAAGGTAGAGCTTCTCCTCCTCAACATTGCCCATCCCCCGCCCTCAGATCTCAGCATTGCCTAAGTGGGGAAGTACAGCCCCGGCTGCTGGGGTGATAGCTGTTGTACTGGAAGAACTGCAGGACCTGGCTCGTGTGGACCAGCAGGAACTGGAGGAACACACGGGAATGAATCTTGAGGGTGTCAGACCAAAAGTGGGGTAGCGGTGGACTGTGAAGCCAAGTGGGAGTGACTCTTGGGAGGATTCTCTCCTGATTCAGGACTCCGTGGCCTTGCAAGGACAGGCTGGTCCTGATGTGCTGCAGGGCAGGCTCCTGGAACCTTGGATATGACTGTCATACCGTTGGTTCTCAACTGAGGGCCAGTTTGCCTCCCCAGGGGGTATTTGGCAATGTCTGTATGTATTTTTAGTTGTCACAACTAGGGGTTGCTTCTGGCTTCTCTTGAGTAGAGACCAGGGATGCTACTAAACGCTCTGCATTGTACAGAACAGCTCCCCACAGAAAAGAATCATTTGGCCCAAAATGTCAGTAGTTCTGAGCTTGAGAAACCCTAGTCTGGCGTAGATGAGGTAAAGGTGCCAGAGCTGTGTTGGCAGAATATTAAGGTAGGGGTCAGAAGGTTCAGGGAGGTGGAGATTTGAAATAGATTTATTACTTGAGGCCAGAGGTGCCTTTCCTGCCCATGTTCCCAGGAGGGCGTTCTCCCTTCCCTCTGGTAATATGGAACCGCAGGGAGGGGACCAGCACGTTTGAGAAGCTCAACGTTGATTCTCCTCCATAGGCCAGGGTTGACTTTATGAGATTTGACCATGGAACTGGGTTCCCAAGTATCAACGAGGATGGTAGGATTCTGAAATGGCAGAAGCCACGTGGTGACACTAACCGTCAGAGGCAAGGAAGACACAGTATCCATAATAAGCAGTGAGGCTTGACTCAAAACCAGTGTGTCTGGACCCACTGTGATGCTAATAGAGCCTGGCATTCCTATAGAGGGTATAGATGGGCAGCCAACTAGGGTATTGTTTCACTGTGTAACCAGAAAAAAAAAAATCAACAGATGACAAGTAGAAGGCTGATGTCAGCTGCTGCAGTGGAAGAATCACTATCACCTAGTCTTCAGATGTGAGCCAGCTCTCAGACCTGTATCCCATGGACTGAGGGGGAGGCTGGATCTCTTTGAAGGAGAACTTTGCAACATCCCTGAAAGTATAGACAGATGTTTCCCGAGTCCTTCCTCAAGGGAACTGTAGGTCTTTATCAGACTTGTGGTACATCAAGGAAAGGAGAATATCCAGACCTTCTGAGGGCTGTTAAGTACAGGGTCAGAGCTGATAATAATACCAGGCTACCTGCAAGCAATGGTGGATAGGAGTTTGCAGATAAATGACCTGGCCTCTCCTCCTTCTGAGGGACATGGTGTGGTTTGCATGGTTCTTCAGAGGGTTCCTAAAGAGCCCGTTACCCAGCTTAATAACACACTCCTACTGGCTTTCCCTGGTTCCCTGTCTCTCTTCTTGCTCTGTTCTCTAGCTCCCAAGTAAAACTGCCTGCACCCCCATCCTTGTCTCTGGTTCTTTTTGGGGAGTTAATTATGGGGGAACTCAAACTGTGACAGGTAGGAAGCAAAATGTGATGCCTAACATAGTGGGTGTCAGCCTCTCTTCTTTCCAGCCCTCCTGATGCCCCCTTGGGACTGTGGAGCCAGGTCATGCTCCCACTCTTGGAGTTCCTGTGGCCCCAGGTCACCACCAGCACTTGGTGGTGTTTGATGCTGACATTCTGCCATGCTGGTGGGTAGAAGATGTCTTGTTTTATTGCCATACTTTTCCTGTCCATTAATTAGACTAAACATCTTTTCAGATGTTTATGTGCCATTTTGTTGCCTCTTCTGTGACATTCTTGTTTAAGTCTTTAGTTTTCTGTTGTTTGTTTGTTTTGGCTTTTTTGTTTGTTTCTTATTACTTTGTAGGAGCTCTTTATTCTGGTTGCTAGTTAGTCCTTATCGGTTACATGTATTGCAAATATCTTCTAGTTTATAGCTTGTCTTTTTACTTCCTTATGATGTCTTTTGATGAATAAAAATTCTTAATTGTAACACTGAATTTATTATTTTACCTTTTTGTGATTTGTACTTTTTGTATTTTATTTTGGAAATCATTTTCTACGTGGAATTCACAGATATTCTCTTTTGTGTTCTAAATATCTTAACAGTTTTGCCTGTTACATATAGCTCTTTAATCTGCTTTGAATAGATTTCCTCCCCTCTGGATGCTTTTAATATTTTTCTTTGGCTTTCTTTTTAGTGGTTTTACTTTGACATATCTAGTAGGTTTTTGTCTTGTTTTTGGGTTTTTTTGTATATATTGTACTTGGAGTTGAGCATCTTGAATCTGTGAGTTGATATATTTCATTATGTTTGGAAAAACTTGACAGCTGGATTTTTGTGTTTACTTCTGCCTTCAGTCTTTGCATTATCACACATCATGTAGCCTCTGGCAAATGAAGGTGAAAAAATGTCAATGTTATTATAAAAATAGTTCAGATCCTTTGAAAGGGTCTTGGCGACCCCCTGGAGCCCCCAGACTGTATTTTGAGAATCACTGGTCTAAGATTTTTGGTATTAGTGTTATACTAGCCTCCTAAAGTAGGTCAGGAAATGTTTCTTCTTTTTTCCGAACTTTGGGATAATTTGTGCAAAATTGGAATTATTGTTTCTTGACTGTTTGGTAGAACTTGGAAAATCTTTTGGATCTGGAATTTTCTTTATAGGAAGATTTTTTAAACTTTTGATTCAGTTTCTTTAATGTTATAGAGATTTCCAGGTTTGCTGTTTCTCCCTGAGACTGTTTTAATAAGGTATATTTTTAAAGAATTTCTCCATTTCATTTAAATTTTCAAATATTTTGGCATAAGTTCATTGATACCATCTCATCTTTTAAATACATGCAGTATTTAGAGTTATGGGCCCCTTTTCATTCTAGGTATTTATTTGTGCTTTATTTTCTCTTTATCTTGATTAATCTTACCAGAATTATGTCAAATGTCAATTTCTTTTTTTTTTTTTAAAGAAGATGTTGGGGTAGGAGTTTATTAATTAATTTATTTTTGTTGTGTTGGATCTTCGTTTCTGTGCGAGGGCTTTCTCTAGTTGTGGCAAGCGGGGGCCACTCTTCATCGCGGTGCGCGGACCTGTCACTATCGTGGCCTCTCTTGTTGCGGAGCACAGGCTCCAGACGCGCAGGCTCAGTAGTTGTGGCTCACGGGCCTAGTTGCTCCGCGGCATGTGGGATCCTCCCAGACCAGGGCTCGAACCCGTGTCCCCTGCATTAGCAGGCAGATTTTCAACCACTGCGCCACCAGGGAAGCCCAAATGTCAATTTCTTTAGTGTTTTTTAAAAAAAGTTTAGTTTTGTTGATCCTATTTGAGTTTTAATTAATTAATTTCTGTGCTTTTATTTATTACTTAATTCCTTCTATTATCTTTGGATTTATTTTGTTGTGGTAATGTCTTTTTTTATAATCTGGAGCTCATGAAAATTGTAAAGCTCATATGTGGATACTACCTTTGTGGATTATTGCTCTATTGGCCAGTATTTTTAAGAAGCAATAGGATAATAGAAGAACACAGTGTGCATCACATGTTCTGTGGCTAATACTATGTACTAAGGTTAAACACTGTTTTGTGGAAACAGTGTTTTGTGAAATATTTGTTTTATTTCAGATATTATACATACACATCTATGTCTGTATTGGGTCATAATATAAAATGTTGTCTTATAGGTTTTAGTTTAAAAAAAAAAGGTTTAAAAGCTACTGTGCCCTGGTGTCACAGTGGTTAAGAATCCGCCTGCCAATGCAGGGGACACAGGTTCGAGCCCTGGTCTGGGAAGATGGCACATGCTGTGGAGCAACTAATCCCGTGTGCCACAACTACTGAGCCTGCGTGCCACAACTACTGAAGCCCACACACCTAGAGCCCGTGCTCCGCAACAAGAGAAGCCACCGCACTGCAATGAAGAGTAGCCCCTGCTCGCTGCAACTAGATAAAGTCCACGTGCAGCAACAAAGACCCAATACAGCCAAAAATAAATAAGTAAAATAAATTAAAAAAGAAAAAAGCTACTATGTTAAAAGGTAGTTTGTCTAACATTAGTGAAGATTTCAAACCTAGCTGCATAAAATAAACACGCAAGGGGCTTGCTAAATCGATAGATTCTTTGACCTTATTTTAGACCAACTAATACAACCCTCCAGTGCTGGGGCCAAAGACTCTGTGTGTTTTAACAAGCTCTCCCTGTGTGATTCTTAGCATTTGGGTGTTTGAGAACCATTGATTCAGGATATAGATACACCTTGATAGCCTGTTGGGCAGTTCTGGCATGGGGTATGTGGAGAGTGCAGCTCCTTGCGTGCATTTGTGCCAAGACCTCTTTTCTAGCTCCAGGAGGGATACATGGAGAGAAGGAAAACGATAGGGTGGGCCTGGTGGTAAGTAGGGGTTGGGGGCAGGCTAGGAACATCCTGTTCATCGTTAGAATGACAGAAAAAGTGAAATAGCTCTTGTGCCTGCATTTCTGTCATGGAATCCATTAGTATATATTGAATGGCTAATGTATATACCCCAAAGATGATAATCTTTAAGCTTAAAATGTATGAACTTTCATACATTAGTCCATGACAAGCACATTTCTTGATATGTTCCAGATCATGGTCTCAGAGAGATACAAGTTGAAATCATTCATGACCATTCAGCACATTTTACCCAAAAAGCTGATGATGATTGCAACATTCAAGGCTTGACGAGACCCTGCTGGCTAGGAAGGAAGCAGTCTTACAGTATGGGCATCTTTGGGGAGAACTCCGTTTAGCCATAGTGAAAATGGTTGATAAACCTTAAGGTAGACCTCTATGAGCTTTTCAGTTATTTCCCTTTATATTAATAGCTTTTCTGAATGAGGCCATTTTGAAGATCGGGATTTTGACATGTGGAATGCTGAAGTCCTAAAGTCTCTTGTTGCAGTAACATGTCTGTGCCAGATGATGCAGTCACACTCAAGGCTTTACCCTCCCCACACGGTAGCTAGGCATCAGGTGTCGGGCTTGTTCGGTAAGGATCTTAATTTGTGGTCTACAGGGGGACTGCATTTTCAGCTGAGGACTAAGGATTTTCTTTATATCTGTCAATGATGCTTATTGGCTCTTTATCTATTGCTACATAACACACCACCTCAAAACTTACAGACAGCCACAGCAACAGCAATCATGTATTTGTTTGGGATTCTGCCATCTCTACAGAGCTTGGTGGGGCTGGTTCAGGTTTGCTTCACATAGTTTCCCCTGGGGTCTTCCTGAGGTTGCCCTAAGCTGGGAGCTCAGCTTCCTTATAACGTGGCAGCTGACTTCCATCAGCTACAGGGTCTCTTAAGTCTTGGACTCAGAGGCCCCAGAATCTCACTTCTGCCACGTTCTTTTGGTCAAACAAGTCACAAGGCTAGCCCGAATTCAGGGGGATGGGAAAGAGATTCCACCTTCTGAGTGGACAAGTGGTGTGCACCTTCACCAGTGGGGAGAATTGTTGGCATCAATCTTTAGAAATGCATCTACCTCATGGGCCTTTCTTTTCCTCCCTCCACCTCTCCTTTCCTCCTTCCCTGTTTCTTCATTTCTCCCTTCCATCTAAATGTGTCCAAATTTTGTTACAGTTTTGTGTCTCATTAGCATATAAATTCCTCTAAGGTAGGTTTTCACTTTCTTCTTTGTTTAGGTCCTCTATGAGGGTTGAATGAATGAATGAATGAATGAAAACAGGCTTTAGTATAATGAACGAAACATCAGTTTGTCCAGATGAAGCATCAGTTTATGTTAGGCAAGTATTTGAAAGCAAAATAAAACAACTGTCTTCAGCTGTTCCACTTTTGATTTTTCTTCCTTGGTCAGTACCCCTCTTCCTAGGTCCCATGCATTTACCAGCTTATGCTTTCAGAGAATATATATTTATAGAATATAGTAGTATTTTTACATTATGTTAACAGTATTTATATTAAGTATGTAATATTAAATATATCATATTCTCATATGTACACATTTATTTATTTATAAGACAGGTCAAAAATCCCTTTTCATTATTTCATCAGACCACTTAAGGGAAAGAGGTAGATTCAAAGTTGAACAGTCCTTTCAAGTGTCATCTGCCACCCTAAGAACTTCACTTTTCTCTCTTCTCCCCTGGTAACCAGGAGTGTGAGGAAGAGGCTCTCTGGGTCATTATGTGTGCCTCGGTCAAGTACAACATCCGGGGTCCTGCCCTCATCCCGAGAATGAAGACCAAGCACCGCATCTACTACATCACCCTCTTCTCCATCGTCCTGCTGGGCCTCATCGCCACGGGCATGTTTCAGTTCTGGCCGCACTCCATCGAGTCCTCGAGCGACTGGAGCGTGCAGAAGCGCAGCATCCGCGACGTGCCGGTGGTCAGGCTGCCGGCCGACAGCCCCGTCCCCGAGCGTGGCGACCTCAGCTGCAGAATGCACACATGTTTCGACGTCTACCGCTGTGGCTTCAACCCCAAGAACAAGATCAAGGTGTACATTTACTCTCTGAAAAAGTATGTGGATGATGCGGGTGTCCCAGTGAGCAGCACCATCTCCCAGGAATACAACGAGCTGCTCACGGCCATCTCAGACAGCGACTACTACACCGAGGACATCACCCGGGCCTGCCTGTTCATCCCGTCCATCGACCTGCTCAACCAGAACGCGCTCCGCGTGAAGGAGACGGCGCAGGCGCTGGCCCAGCTCTCCAGGTATCATAGCAGGTCTTCCAGGAACTAGAGGGAAGGAGGGGCAGAGCCAGTGGTTCTCTCGAGCTGGTGTCCGGCTGGCTGCTTGTCTCTTATATCATATGGGGATGAGTGGATGAGCGACTGACTTGTAGGAGGACCGGTGCTTTGGGCACCTGGCCTCTGTACCACCCTCCCGTGCCACTGCTGTGGGTTCCCAGCCTCTTAACGTTTAGAAGCTAAGGATGCTTCCCATGCTTTCCCTTTTAAATTTAAGCACTTTTTCCCCTTCTTTATTACTCACATAATATACATTCACTATAAAAAGTCTGAAAATACAGGTAAGCAAAAAGAAGAAAGTAAGGTTCATTCCATAAGCCTGCCTCTAAGAGATAATCATTAATATTTTGCTGTTACTTTTCAGTCATTTTTGTATAAAACATATACATAGGCATGTATGTATACATTTTTGTATAAAGTATATATACATATGCATGTGTATATAACATTTTTGTCCAGAATGGGATCACACAGCAAAACACGTTCTCTTGCTGCCTTTTTCCCTTCATTTATCATGAATGTATTTCCAGATAATTTCATCTTCATCTGTCGGTTCGACATGATTTTAAGGGCTGTATAGTATTCCATTTTGCACACGTTCCCTAATGTATTTAACTGGCCTTCTGTATTTTATTTATTTTTTGTTTCTGTAACCAAATGGTGAACACTCAGGTAGCATTCAGGTTTTCATTAGCATAAGCAGTTCTGTAGTGGACAAGCTTGGAGTGCACATCCCCCAGCTTTACTTTCAAGGAGCCAGGCCACTGCCTGATGCACTGTTGGGATCTCCAGGCACTCCTGAGAAGAGGCCCTGTTATGGGTTGGGAAGCCTACTTGTCATCCAGAAACTGACTTGTCTTTGTTTCTTCATAGTTGATGTGTGAATTCTCCTACATGTTTCTTAATAGGTGGGATCGAGGAACCAATCACCTCCTGTTCAACATGTTGCCTGGAGGCCCCCCAGATTATAACACGGCCCTGGATGTCCCCAGAGACAGGTAGGTGTATTTGGGGCTGTCCCCGTGGTAGGGTTCTGAGGATTAAGTAAATGCAAGACCCTTTCGTTCATGTGAAATCATATTTCTAAGCCCACTGGGACGTACTTTGTAACCAGAATTGTTTGTTAAAGTGGAGAATTGTCCTAGGCCTTTTCCTCCTCAAGACCTAGAAGCATCAGACCTGCCTAAGTCTGTTGGGGGAAACCAGTTGGAGCTTAGGTTCCAGCGGGGCATCTTAAAAGTTTGTCTTGGGCTTCCCTGGTGGCGCAGTGGTTGAGAGTCCGCCTGCCGATGCAGGGGACGCGGCCATGACGTCACGACTGCAGCTGGAGCTCGCTTACTGTGTATTGGCCCCTTTGTGCATTGACTGCACCACTTCCTGGAAAACTCAGGAGGGAGGAGCTGCTTAAGGTTCCTCTCCTATCACTGGGCTCAAGGCTCTGAAAAGAGCAGAAAGTTTGGGCCCAACATGAGGGTCCGGGGCAATATTCAAGGTAGAGGATTACTGTAAGTTCATATATGAACTCATTTATAACCAACTTTATCACAGTTGATGTTTAACTCTTAAAAAATCGTTGTTACTGAAAAAGGTGAGGCCAGCTGTGGGAGGCCAGCATTGTCATTTATGAAAATCTACACTTAGTACTGCTTTTCCCCAGAAGATTAAACCTAAGCCCTCTTTGCTTTAAGTGATTATCTAGAGTCAGTGTTGAGTTTCTATCTGGAAATACAATTATCACTAGAAAAGACACACCCGGGACCATTCCTCAACTTTGGTGTAGAAACTATTTTGGACGATAGAGGGCAGTCAGGCCACACAAATTCTGTAGAAACCAGCTAAACACAAGGTGATCCCTGATTTGGCTCTCAGCCCCAGTGTTCCTGAGTGGGCTACTGTTTTATGCGTTTGGTTGTTCTGGGAAAGTGAAATACTTTAGAGGTTAGAGAAGGGTAGGGAAAGAGCTGTTAGGAATGCGATGTCTTCACCTGCGGTTCTGGGTTTGTTTTGAGAAGGGCTTATTTCTGTTTGGGACATTTCACTTTTGCTGACATTTTGGTATATGTATCTGCATGGGAGAAGGATTTTATTTTTATCAAGTGCACACGTTAAAAGGGGTTTCATTTCTCTGCAGCGAAGTATCAAGTAATCAGGAGAGGGTGTAAGTCCTTGCTGGTACTTAGGTGTTAAGGGTCAGGAAGGTTAAATCATTTTCCCTGTGCATGTGTTTTTTGTGAGTGATTATAGGCAATCCTGTAGCAAGTAATGAATCATCGTATAGTCCTCCTTTATCTTCCCATGGGGGAAATATCATTTTGAAGCCTAGGTGGTCTTCTGGTTGGGGTAAGGTTAGTAGATTTGTTTGTTAATTTTTCTTATTCTTTGTCCTTGCTTCTGCATTCAGAGGAGGCAAGAACCATGAGTGTAGAATGGTTTTAGCAGGAGCTGCACATCTGATTCTTCAGAAATTAGAAAACAGACAGGCTAGATTAGACTGTTTCTAAGATTCCCCTGAAATCTAAAGTCCTAGGTGTGATTATTTAAGAATTACTTGACTCAGGGAAATGCAAGGACCAGGACTGAAGCAAATGTCAGCTCAGAAAATACATCTTTTATGCTGTTTGAATCTGTCTTTCTCTTTCAGATTTTAAAAATCCTATGCATGATACACATATACCTTCTTGGTACAAGATTGGAACAATATGCAAGGGTACAAAGAGTAAAATGTAGAAGTATGCTTTCAAATCCTCCTCTCTTTTTACTCTCTTACTGAGAGGTAATCACTGTTATCAAACACTGTGTATTTTTTGAGTCTTTATTCGATGGATTTATAGTCAAACACACCTATATATATATGCACATAACCATTTTATTTTAACTCAAATGACAGCAAATTATACCTCTTCAGTGTCTGACTTTACCGATCTTTGTTTTCTCAGACACATTCTGTAATTTTATTACTACCTTAGATTTTTGTTATCCTTTCTTTGTACGTATCTCTCACAAATTTCTACTTCCTTATGGGTGTATATTTATTTAAACTTCTTACGGAAACTTTTAAACTTATATAAAAGAAGAGAAGCTAGTACAGTGAGCCCCACATACCTACTGTCCAGCTTTGATATCGTCAACTTGATTTATCTGTATTCCTACCTACTCCCCACTAGATTATCTAGAAGCAAATCCCAGATGTTATATCGTTACATCTGTAAACATTTCACTTGAGGCTCTGCATAAGAGCTTTTTAAAAAATGTAACTACAGGGATGTCCCTGGTGGCGCAGTGGTTAAGAATCCGCCTGCCAATGCAGGGAACACGGGTTCGAGCCCTGGTCCGGGAAGATCCCACATGCCGCAGAGCAACTAAGCCCGTGCGCCACAACCACTGAGCCTGCGCTCTAGAGCCCGCGAGCCACAACTACTGAACCCACGTGCCACAACTACTGAAGCCCGTGCACCTAGAGCCCAGTGCTCCGCAACAAGAGAAACCACCGCAACGAGAAGCCCGCACACCGCAACGAAGAGTAGTGCCGCAACTAGCGTAAGCCCACGCACAGCAATGAAGACCCAATGCAGCCAAAAAGAATATATATATATATATATAACTACAATACTATTATCATACCTAAAAAAATTAACAGTAGTTCTTTAATATCACCAGATATTCACCAAATATCTAGCCATTGCCCAAATGTACTTGTCTCATAATTTTTTTTTTTTTTTTTTGCAGTCTGAGTCAGCAAACAAATAAGGCTAATCAGTAGAATCGGTCAGTTTCTTTTTTTGCAAAACCTAAAACGTGACACTTTATATTTGAGGAATTTGCAGGCCTGATTAAAAGGAAGCAAAAGATACACTTGCAGACGAACTGTGTTCAGGCTCTGTGAATACTCACATGGGAGGAGGCGAGCTGTGAGAGTGGGAAAGACCCAGGCTAGGGATGCTGAGTCCACGAGGCCAGGCTGAGAGGAGGAGGGTCGGTGATGTCCCCGAGTCAGGAAGTCCCGGAAAGTGCTAAAGATGCTGATGACACTTCCAGTGATAGAACACCTGGCCTGGTGTGAGTGTGGTCATCATAGTAATGCTTTCTTAGCTGCATGGTTTGTATTCAGTCTCTTGTGGCTTTGGAACGGATCTCTGATTTGGGGATACATAATGGGAAAACAGAATGTGCTTCTCAGAAATTTACTTTTCAGTCAATGTAAAACACGTGTTCTGTAAAACAAGGGAGGCTTACAATTTTTTCTCCATTATAATGTTAGGGAAAGCTTGGCAGAAGAAGATACAGTGACTTCGAGTTGAAGTCTTAGCAGCAGGGCTGGTGTGCGGCTTGTTTGACTAATTGCAGTGGTGACTCTTCCCGAGATCACACATCAGATTGCACATGTGTGATCTGTGGCAGGAGACATGCTTCGGGTTGCATGCTTTCCTCCTACCAGTGCTAACCCCCTCCCTTACCCCTGGGGCTCCAGGGACAGAGTAACAGTGAAAGTTGGCGTCGTGTACACCTGCTTCCTTTCTCACTACATACACATGCTCCTGTCCTCTGGGGTGTGGGTGTAATTACCTCATCACCCACTACCCTGGCTTACCTGGACTGCTTGGTGCCTGTATGTTGGATCAGTGTTTGCTTCTCTGCACATAGGTTGTGGGGACCCATGCAGTCTGCTTGCCATCATGGTCATGGAACCCACCCAAATTCATGTTGGACGGATTCATTGCTGAATGCCAGTCAAGAAAAATAGGACCGTATGTTGATATGAAGGCTAGTTATTGAGTCTTACATAGTGGACTGGCAGCTGGAGAGGTTTTTAGCCTGCACGTTACCTCCCTGACCAATTCTTGGTTTCCTAAAGCTTAAACAAACAGATTGGGATTTCCAGGGGTGGTTTGAAAATCTTCGAACTTAAACTGGTCATGTTAGAAGGGAATGTAGGCTGTCATCAGGGCAGGGAGGGGATTGGTAGCAATCAAGATGGCACAAAATGTGGCTTTTCAGTTCATACACTTTGGCTCAGACTGTGCAGTGCATGGAACTGGCATCACGCTGCCCCAGTAAGTGATCTGATGGGTTTGCAGCCCCGGGGACAGAATAACTGTAAAAGTTGGTGTGACACACACCTGCTTCCTTTCTCATGAAGTGTCATTGTACTACTTGCTGGATCCAATTAAACCAGAGTCTTCCTGGCTTTCTAACCAAGGAGAATAAAAGCTCATGCATACAGACTGCAAGAGAAGCACTAAAGGTCCAGTTCTGGATTCCGCTTCCTGTAGACGGAATTGGGTTAATAAGACTGAGTAGCTGGAATGGATGGTGAGAGCTGGTAGAGGTTACGTGATGCACACGCAGCTCTGGGACGACAGTGGAAAGAACTGCTCGGGGCGGGAATTGGAGAGAGGCTGGGGTGTAGGCAGCATGAGATGTGATACTTTGCTGTCACCACTGCTTTCTTTGTCCCTTGTCCCCTGAGATTCCAGTCAGTGGGGTTGGTAAGTGATTTCCCCAGCCAGTTGTCCTGTACAGACCTATTATTATTGCTGTTATTGTAAGTGTGTTTAAGAGTTGAGTGTGACTTTTGGGAGAGGTGAATGGGATCTGAATGAGGTGCCAGAGGGGCTGGGCAAAGGGAGTCCTCCTGGCTGTGATGTATGTTAAAACATGGAAAGTAGGGAAAGACTACTTAGGGTGACCCCAGAGGAAGGGTGGTGACTGAGGAATAGGATGCAGGAGGTGTGATCGTACAACATTTAGCACAGTGTCTTTATAGAAAACGGACTTGGTAAACACTAGCTGTGGTTGATATTGTTATGAATATTCAATTACCCCTTTCCACAGAGCTTATCAGAGTGAAGACCTTCTCTCTTTCTCATCATTTGACAAAATCCTTTGCTTTCAGGGCTCTGTTGGCTGGTGGTGGCTTTTCTACATGGACCTACCGGCAAGGCTACGATGTCAGCATTCCTGTCTATAGTCCGCTGTCAGCCGAGGTGGACCTTCCAGAGAAAGGACCAGGGTGAGGAGCATTCGGCACAACAGGTGGTGCTGGGAGGTGCCGGCGAGAGCCAAGCATCGATTACAGGCCAGGGTCCTTGAGTCTACCATCTCCCTGCCTCACCCCAACCTTAGTGATCCTTCAGTTCTCTCTCTCTCTCAGTCAGTTTTGAGTGCTGTCTACCAGGCTTCCCAAATCAGAAATCTATGTGGTGTCATCAATTCTTTCCTCTCCCTTACTTCCTGTATCAGAATAAGAAGTCCTGTTGATTCTACATCCTAAGTATTCAGTATTTTCTAGATCTGTCTACCTCTCCGTCTCTCTGCACCCACCCTACACCAGATGACTGTCGTCCTTCCTTTGGATTGCTGAAACGGCTTCCTCTTTGGTCTTCTGCCTCTGGTCTCGCTGTTCTCCAGTTTGATTGTTGGCATCACATTGTTCTTGGGAAGCCCAGACTCCTTAAAATGTCTTTCAAGACCCTCGACTACATGATCACTGTCTCCATGTCTAGCTTTTTTTTTTTTTTTTTTTTTAATTCTTAGAATAAGCTTTGCTCTCTCAGTTTTTCTGTGCTGTAAACACTCTCCATTGTCTGGAAATCCTTTTCCTCATTTTCATCAGACTAATGACCTGCTTGTCCTGTAGGTTTCAACTTGAATACTGCTTAGTCAGGGGGCACTTTCTGGCCCCTGGAATGGCACTCCTAGTTACCCTCATTATGCCCTTGTAACGACTTGCTTAAACCTTATCTGTTTGGGGTCTTTGGTTTTGTAAGCTTCAGCCAGGTCTTGTTTTGAACTGCCATGTCCCCCATGCCTGGCCATAATTGGGTCATATTTCTGATATGTGAGCGAGGAAATGAGAAGGGCTGATGGTATGCATGTGCAGGGTATTTTATCTAATTTCTTTCTTTTTTTTTTTTTTTTTTGCTGTAGCCTGTTTTAAAATTGTGCTAATTCATGATGAGCATATCAGTGAGCTTTAAACAAACAGGATGATAATAGTATCCTTTGCTTTTGTGACAAGTGCTCATGTATAATATGAAGGTGACTGGTTTGTATATTGCCACACCAGAAATGTTATACGTGCTGGATGAGATCTACAAACCCACACATAGCATTTGGTGTCAGAAATGAGTCTCAAGGGGGTAGTTTGCTCACAGAACATTAGAACCATTATTGAAGCATCCCAAACTTCCCCTTAGAAGCCTTTATGGGTTCTGTGAGAAGTAAGGGAACTTTCCCAAAGAAAAGACATTTCACTCCTGCATATGTGTTCCCGTGTGGCCCAGAACCAAATTCTGGAACTTCCTTTAGGCATAGCAACTTTTTATAGACAATGTATAAAGCCCAGGAGAGCTTGAAATGTTTTTTTCTCTACCATTAGGCACGTGCAAAAAAAAAGACTGAATGGTTCATGAATTTGCTGCTTAGATCATCTTTGTGGATTTTCCTCTGTTAGTGGACTCCCAGAGTTGACTTAATTTATTTTATTATTTTTCAATTGAGATATAATTCATATTCCATAAAAGTCACTCAAAGTGTACAATTCAGCGTTTTTTGGTATATTCACAAAATTGTACAACTATCATCTAATCATGACTGTCTAATTCCAGAACGTTTACAGCATCCCCAAAATAAACCCACTGCCTTCTAGCAGTCACTTTCTATCCCTGCCCCCAAACTTCACGCCCCCTGTTCCTAGCAGCAACCACCAATTTGCCTTCTGTCTCTATGGATTTGCCTATTCTGGACATTTTATATAAATGTAGTCATACAATAGGTGACTTTTTGTGTCTGCCTTCTTTCACTTAGCTTAGTGGTTTCAAAGTTTATCCATCTTGTAAAATAGAACCAATACTTCATTCCTTTTTTGACTTAATATTTCATCATATGGATATACCACATTTTGTTTATCCATTCTTCAGTTGATGGACATCTGGGTTATTTCCATTTTTTAGCCATTGTGAATAATACTGCTATGAATGTTCATGTACAAGCTTTTATGTAAACATATGTTTTCACTTCTCTTGGGTATATACTGAGGAGTGGAATTGCCGGGTCATATGTTCACTCCATGTTTAAATTTTTGAGGAGCTGCCAGAATGTTTTCTGAAGCAGCTGTACCATTTTACATTCCCACCAGCAAGGTCTGAGGGAGGGTTCCAATATCTCCACAACCTTGCCAAGACTTGTTATTACCTGTCTCTTATTCTACCCATCCCAGCAGATGTGAAGAGGTATCATTGTGGTTTTGATTTGCATTTCTCTAATTAATAATGCTGAGTACCTTTCCATGTTCTTATGGGCTATGAAAATTTATATACTGTGTTTGGAGAAATGTCTATTCAAATCATTTGCCCATTTTCAAATTGGGTTGTGTTTTTATTGGTGAGTTGTAAGAATTCTTGTACATTTTGGATACTAGATCCTTATTAGATATATGATTTGCAGATGTTTTCTCCCACTCTGTAGGTTGTCTTTTCACTTTTTTGATAGTGTCCTTTGATACACAAAAGCTTCTAATTTGGATGAAGCTTCTATTTTTCCTTTGGTTGCTTGCATTTTTGGTGACATACTTGAGAAACCATTGTCTAATCAAGGCCACAAAGATTTGCACCTGTGTTCTCTACTAAGCATTTTATAGTTTTAGCTCTTACATTTTGGTTTTTTATCTATTTTGAGTTAATTTTTGTATATGGTATGAGGTAGGAGTCCACCCACATTCTTTTCCTTGTGGATATCCAGTTGTCTTACCCATACTTGTTGAAAAGACTGTTCTTTTCCCATTGAATGACCTTGGCACCCTTGTTGAAAATCAACTGGCTGTAGATATATGGGTGTATTTCTGAAGTCTCAGTTCTATTCCGTTGGTCTATATGTCTGTCCTAATGCCGCTACCACACTGTCTTGATTGCTGCAGTTTTGTGGTAAGTGGTAAATGTAAGTCCTCCAACTTTGTTCTTCTTTTTCAGGGGTTTTATTTTTGTTTGTTTTTGGCTCTTCAAGATCCCTTGCATTTTAATTGCTTTTTTAAGTAGGGCAACTTGAATAAGGACAAATAAAAAACAATCTAAGCTGCTTTGTACTTAGACAACTACAAAACTAAAACAAATTTACAAATTAAATTCAGACAAGTCTACGAAACTAATAACAGTCAGATTAACATAATGTCACAGCTGAGGCTTTTTCTTTAAAACTGAATTGCATCTCTCAAGGTGAATATGGTGTTAATTATGGGACTTCTGCGTTTAGCATGCCTATACTTTGCATGCTGGGTGATGATGTACTTCTTCCCGCCACTTTTTCTGTTTGAGCCACTAGGAAGCTTCCCTTTATGTAGCATATTGTTATAATATACTGACATTATTGTCTTCATCTGGTACAGATGGATGATTTGTATTTTTTCCCCAACATTTTAATGAAAATCTTCAAGCAGACAGCAAAGTTAAAAGAATTTTATGGTGAACACCTGTATACCCATCACTTAGATTTTACCCTTGTATACTTGCTTTGCATTATTTACGTTTTAAGTCTTCCTTCTCCTCTCATTAGCCCATCGAATACAAGCTTGGACATTGAAAACTTTTTAGTAGTATACATCATTAAATATGAGCAAAGATTTGCCTATACTAATTTTTTTGGATCATCATCAAGATGAAAGCACAAAAATAAATCTGTAGAGAATTTGTAGACTGGAGGAACTGATATAGTTCAATGCCGTGTTCTGAGGCTGGAGTTCCATAAGTTGAGAATGGGTGATCTGTGTGAGCCCAGCTGGTACCCTTTGGGGCAGTACAAGTTTCTCTCATGTACCTAGGATCTGAATTTGGCATATTTATGTAGCACTAGCTTTGAATAACTCTAATGAATAGAGAAAAGTCACTTGAAATTGAAGAAAGGTTTACTCCTCTGCTTGCTGCTTCTGTGAGCATTTACTTGAAATCAACTGTGTGATTTTAAACGTTTTTTTTTTTTTTAAACCTTCTTTTCCCTTTTCTTTTCCTGTTGTTCTGGAGATTATTTAATTCAATTTAGTTCTGTTCACTTCAGTTCAAATCAGACTTTTACTGCAGGCCTATTTGGGCCAAGTGTGCCCAGGCTGGTGGTTCTCAGCAGGGGAGGGAGGTTGATTTTGCCCCTCCACGGGCACATTTGGCAATCTGTGGAGCCATTTTTGACTGTCGTGACTGAGGGGGTGTGTCAGTGGTCCCCAAGACCACCTCCAATTTTGATGATTTGCAGGAGGACCCACAGGACTCAGTGTGTAGTCATACTCGTGGCTATGATTTATTACAGCAAAAGGATGTAAATCACAGTCCCCAGAGAGCAAAAGCACATGGGGTGAAATCCAGGGAAACCAGGGGCAAGCTTCCAAGGGTGCTCTCCCCTTGGCATCACACAAGAGGGGCTTACTTCCCCCAGCACCAAGTTGTGACAACCATGTGAAATGCTGCCCACCAGCTAAGCTCGTTAGAGATTCAGTGCCCAGGGTTTTTGGGGGAACGAATCACATGGGCAGTCTCTGCGTGGCATGTGCTGTGCATAATTCCAGGCTCCCAGAAGGAAAGCAGGTATTCAGCATAAACCCTGTTGTTTGTACAGTTTGGGCCCAGTGAGCCATTCTTCCAGTTTTCCCCCCAGATCGAAGTTCCATGCACCAGCCAAGGGCCAGCCTTTCAAGAAAGAGAGCCGTCAGGCCGTGTTAACTCTGTTCCTGGGGCTTCCCTGGTGGCGCAGTGGTTGGGAGTCTGCCTGCCGGTTCAGGGGACACGGGTTCGTGCCCCGGTCCGGGAATATCCCGCATGCCGCGGAGCGGCTGGGCCCATGAGCCACGGCTGCTGAGCCTGTGCGTCTGGAGCCTGTGCTCCGCAACAAGAGAGGCCGCGATAGTGAGAGGCCCGCGCACCGTGATGAAGAGTGGCCCCCGCTTGCCACAACTAGAAACGAAGACCTAACACAGCAAAAACAAAAATAAATAAATTAATAAATGTACCCCAGTCAATATAGTGAAATAAAAGGTACCAGTAGTATCATAAGGCCACATATTTAAAAAAAAGAAAGAAAAAAAAAACCTCTGTTCCTCACAAGGCACTGCAGGCATCTAGTGGGTGGAGGCCGGTGATGCCGCTAAATCTCTGCGAGGCCCAGGGCAGCCCCTCACTACAAAGAATCACTGGGTCCAAATGTCGGCGGTGCTGCGGCCGAGAAAGCCTGGGTGAGACAGGGTGAGCAGGTTAGGAGCGAGTCTGGCAGGCCGCTCAGCTGCCTCTGGGCCTCTTTCTTAAGACTGCTTGGACGAAACCCTCTTTATCATGTAATCTCTTGAGTATAATCTAGCTCTCTCTCTCTTTTTTAAAATAAATTTATTTATCTATTTATTTATGTTTGGCTGCGTTGGGTCTTCGTTGCTGCACGCGGGCTTTCTCTAGTCACGGTGAGTGGGGGCCACTCTTCGTTGTGGTGCGCGGGCTTCTCATTGCGGTGGCTTCTCTTGTTGCGGAGCACGGGCTCTCGGTGTGCGGGCTTCCGTAGTTGTGGCCCGCAGGTTCAGTAGCTGTGGCTCGCGGGCTCTAGAGCGCAGGCTCAGTAGTTGTGGTGCACAGGCCTAGATGATCTACGGCATGTGGGATCTTCCCGGACCAGGGCTCGAACCTGTGCCCCCTGCATTGGCAGGCGGACTCTCAACCACTGCGCCCCCAGGGACGTCCCTAGCTCTCTTATATTGGCTCAGGACTGTCACGTCCCTTCAGGCTTAGTCCAGGGAAGAAAACATACCGAAAGGAAAAGATCCAGTGAAGGTGAAACAAAGGAGAGCAAACCACTCTGAACGGTAATTACCTTCAAAGAGTAGTCTCAGAGGTTTACAGGCTGTTTTCTCGGTGGTGTTTTCTTGGTAACGTAATCTCTAATTTTTATGTGTAACTAGGCTGAGATTAAGATCTTTAGATGGCTTAAGGCTGCAGTTGATTTCTAAACTTCTGAGGTTCAGTAACTAGATAGAGTAGCACTCTACCTTCAAGGGCAGCAGAAGGACACTCTAAAGGCTGCGATGGGCGTGGTCCTCCCCCTGCTGGCCAAGGGGTGGATTTCTACGGTGGACTTGGACCCGCCCTCTCCGTTTCCCCGCCGGTTTTGTAGTCTGGCCCTGCAGTTGTGTTTCTTTTACAAACAACACTCCTCTCGCTCTGAAAAAAAGGGGGGAAGAAGCAAAGCAAAGACAGGCTCCAGACTCACCACACTTTCTAGGGACTTGGGAGGAGGCAGTGTGGGTGACCTCGCGGCAACGTTTGGGATCTGTTGCCTTTTGTGAGAGTTGCTTTTTAAGGGAATTCCCACATCTCTTGAGGGCTGCATAGAGTAGTAAGAGCTTTGTTTTTATTTTAAATCTCTCTCAATATTTTTCAATGGGAAGCTGAGGACTGCTGCTATTGATAGCTTCTTCTCACAGCTGTGTTGGCCTCAGCTGGAATTCTTGTCATTTTCTCTCTAAAAGGAACTAAATTGGGAGTTCACAACTGTTACTATTGAGGGAGACTTCGAGTTCTCAGCATGATTTTACTTAAGCTTCGATATCAGCACTGCTGGGAGGAAACATGAAAGTCGTAGCTGGTAATTTTAGTCCTTGAAAGAAAAACAAATCCACCTTAAGATTTTGTTTGCTTAAAACTAAAATGGGCCTACTCCATCAACCAGCCATCTGCCGGGTCAGGGAGAGCCAGCATGCAGGCAGGGGGAACATTTTTAGACTCTTGTTCACATCTGCACATTTATGTAGAAAATGGTAGTGGTAGGTGGGGATCCAGGGAGCCTGGTGGCTGAGTGTCTAAAAATAGAACTGTGTTCTTAACAGTGAAATCCAACCCAGAGCCTTTCTTTACTCAAGAGTTTCTTTGAGCACCACACGTTAGCATCTGTATTTATTTCTCTGTCTATATAGATGGATCTCCCTCCCTCTCTCTCTCTCTCTCCCTCCCTCCCTCTCTCTCTCTCTCCCTCCCTCCCTCCCTCTCTCTCTCTCTCTCTCTCTCTCTCTCTCTCTCTCTCTCTCTCTCTCTCTCTGTGTCTACATGTACTGAAAACCATGCATTCATATCGGTATCTTCAATTCCATCCAACACCGCAGGGGCATTCTGGTTTTCTCTCTTTCCATATATATATATATATATATATATATATATATATTTTTTTTTTTTCTCCACTGCGCCTCTTGCGGGATCCTACTTCCCCAACCAGGTATCGAACCTGGTCCGTCGGCAGTGAAAGCGCGGAGTCCTAACCACTGGACCGCCAGGGAATTCCCTCTCTTTACGTATTTGTAATTCCCTTCTCTGGCAGTGAGAAATCTGCCTCCCCTTATCCTCAGTATCTTATCTGATCAACCCTCTTGTATGGGACCAGACTTCTGTCACGTTGTTGTTGCTGCCCCCTCACTGCACAGATGCCCTCTCCACGCCCACTCAGACTCTGACCCTCATGTAGCGCTCCTGCTCTCCCCATCACCCCAGGACAGATACCCTCCTCACCCTTCTTGGGTCTGACCGCCCCCCACCCCACCACTGGAGTGATGCTACTCTTGCCATCCCCCTCCCCCGCCCTTTCAGCCTGCCCGGCCTCTAACAGTCTCCTGGGCTGCCCGGATGCCCTCCTAACCTCACCTGGTCTCAGCATCCCATGCTGGGAGGCCGTAACTACCTCTACCCCTTCCCCTGTCCCTCTTTTAGGGATCTCGTACTCTGTGCCAGGCCACCTCCCTGCTCTTCTCCCAAGTAGAAGCTCTCCCCCTACTAAGACTTCAGCATTCCCTGTGGGTGGGCCACCCCCGCTGTGCAGAAGCACCCTCTTCCCTCCAGGACTCCAGCACTCTACCTCCTCCTGCATGGACACCCCCTTGGATACCAACATGTCGATTCTTGTTCTCAGCAGCCCGGAGCACCAGCTCTATGTTACTTAAATAGAAAATCTCCAGAAATATCCAGCAAGTCCCAGTGCTCCATGACATCCACCGTAGAACCAGTGTCTTGGGAATTGGAAAGACCTTTAGAGGCCTGTTCAGCTCTAACTTAATGTATACCTTTTGCTATTACTTCTTAATGAAAAGTTTTCTGATTTGTAATAAAAAGAACTCAGCACCTCACAAGACAGTTCATTTCATTTTCAAATGGCTTTCATTGTTAAGGTGGTTTCCATGCTTGTCTTGAGAGTTTGACTGTAAATCTTCCTCCTGTTTAAACAGACAGGTTTGATTACAGAAACACTTTGAATGGAGATGGTCTTCACTTTGAGATGATCTGAGAGTGCTCCCTATATGTGATCTTGCCATGATAAGTCATCCCTCTGAAAATTAATGCTTTTACAAAAGAAAAATAATTGAGGCTCAGGGCTGGGAGTAGAATTCAAGAGTCTGTTTCAGTGGCTAGAAGGAATACTTTTGGCTGTAAATATACAGTGTATTGTCCAGTAAAACGTGATTTAGGGGGGAGTTGCCCAGGATGAGAGAAACCAGTCGATACAGCTGATCCACACTGTCTCCCTGACGGGCTGCTGTTCCATGTCTCTCTTTCCTCTGCTTGCCTCCACCCCGGGCTCTGGGTCTGCACTACCGTCCAGGGCAGCTTCCTCAAATAGAACTTGCAGCGAGGAGATGACCTGTATTTGTGCTGTCAGATGCCCACTGGCCACATACGGCTGTTGAGCATTTGAAATGTGGCTAATGTGACTGAGGAACTGGATTTCAACGTTTAATAGACTTAAGTGGTCTCACGTGGCTAACTGCTGTTGGACAGTGAAGTTCTAGGGAATCTGCTTGTCCCTTTCTTTCCTCCCTGTGGTGTGGGCAACACCCTTTGCTTCTAGTTCAGCTGTAGAAAGAAATGACCAGAAGAAATGGTTCTGAGGATTTAAGAGCCATGCACAGCTATGGCGGGTGCTGCTCTGTTGAGCTGAACTGCTGGCAGGGACAGTGTTCGCCTTCCCAATCACTGCTCTGTGTCTTGTGGGCATGAAGCTTAATGCTTGGGAAAGTGACACCTTCTCCGTTAGAGAATGATTATTCTTTGGCCATGGGTGGATGCGTACGGTGTTCTCCAGCTGGACCCTCCAGATAAGCCTGAGAAACAATGGAAAAATAAAACAATTACCCTTTCTTTCTCCCAAAGCAGGAAGAAAAGTGGCGGGGTGGGGAGTGGGGTTCAGACTGTGGCCTTTGGGTTGTTCCTTATGCATCGCTTCCTGTTATCTTCCCTGGTGGCAGTACCTAGAGAGGTGTATGTTCAGTATTTTCCCTGGTCTGTACCAGTTTAAGTGAGTCCTGCTTCTAGGTCTGATGGGGGTTTCATTTCCTCTGGAACCTGCTTTATATTCTTCCTTTCTTCTACAGTGATCCCTGCTGGTCCCTCAGCCCATGTCGTGTTTACGCTCTGTAACCTGTCTGCCTGCGGGAGGGAATTACTTACCATCTGGTCTCCCCAGAGTCTTCCCCCAGTGCCTGGCTTACTCACTGTGTGCTCACGTTTTGTCTCTCATGGAGATTTAAATGGCGCTAGCTTCTTGGAAATCCTTCCTTCACTCCATTTTCTTGTAAGCATCCTTGCTATCCAGATGTTAAGACTGGTTCCATTCCTTGGTGAGGATGGTTTATTCCACTTGTTCTCAATGACCAGTTTGGTCTTCCTGAGTCCCTGTGGCCTTGAGGATGGGGATGTTGGGTGGCATAGGGTGCCACTCCACAGCCGGAAGCAGTCTTTCACCTATTCTGCTTTCACAGCCCCTGCTGTCCATTAAGACCCCTTGTTTCCTGCTCTCAGTTCCTTTTCAGAGCCGGGAACTCATATAGAACTAATGATAGCATTTGATGTTCTTCCAGATAATCAACCAGTCCGTCAGTTTCTGTCTTTACACATATACATACACACACACACATAAAGCATGTTCCCTTAGCTCGGCATATTATAAGCATTTCCTCAAAGCATTAAGAACTTTTCCCAAATGAAATCTTTAATGACGGCATGATGCTTCAGCATGTGAATGAGTCATAGATTGCTTTCTTAGATTGTATAATATTTAAACATTCAGCAATGCCACAGAGTATAATTTCCCAAAAAGTCAAGGATGTGAATAAAGAAGGGTGAGAAAATGCTTGTTGCTGGTAAGTTTAATATCAAAGTTGGTCTCACTGGACTCACACAGTGGCTGCAAGGTCCCAGTCCCTCGTTTTGTCCTTCGTAGGCCACGGCGGTACTTCCTCCTGTCGTCCCAGATGGCTCTGCATCCTGAGTACAGAGAGGAGCTGGCCGCCCTCCAGGCCAGACACGGAGAAGCGACGTTGGTCCTGGACAAGTGCACCAACCTCTCCGAGGGCATCCCTGCTGCCCGAAAGCGCTGCCATAAGCACCAGGTCTTTGATTACCCACAGGTGCTGCAGGTGAGTGCCACCCGGCACCTCTCCTGGGGCTTGGCACAGGTCACATCCGCAAGGTGAAACTGACCCCAACAGACAGGTGTTTCCCACGTTCAGCTAGCCGAGCTCCCCAAGGGGAGAGGAAGACACAGACTGCTCTTCACTGCAGCCATGGACCTCCAGGAGCTTTGGCATCTGTGTACTGTTTGTGCAAAGCTGCTTGGCCTATGAGCGTTCCTACTCCTTTCAGATATTCATCTTACTGCAAAAGCACAAATCCCATAGATTTACAAAAAAACCACAGAGACAAAGCAGGCATACGTATTTTGCTTTTATCACTGTATTCATAATCCAGCCCAGAGAAACTTCCTTCTCTAAGGTGCAGCTTGTATCCTCTGACTGTGCCAACCCGTAAGGCCATGGTCAGCTTTTCCTGAGTGAGAGGTTTTTATTTTTTGTTACCATTTTGTCTCTTGGTGTTTTTGCCGCCCTTAGCATGTCCTACTGGTATTGTGGAAGTGGCAGGGCTTCCATAACCAGAAGCAGAGTAGTCCTTCTGGGGATGTTTTATAAGCAGGATATTTCACACTCCCAAGGGCCTCGAGGCTAGGAAAGGAGAAAATGAGTTTTGTTCACATAAATATTTAAAATACGGACAGGTTATTTCAAGGAGAAATATCAAAGAGCTGGTGTGATTTTTTTTTTTTTTTTTTTTAATCTCCAA